>NW_026019922.1:0-1406872 GCF_900185275.1 Solanum verrucosum | reverse complement strand
CTAATTTTTCATTATCAGTCTTTGTGATATTAAGTTGTTTATATTCCGGATATAATTTATTTAATTTTCTTCTTATTTTTCTTAATTTTCTACTTGTATGTTTTTTACCGTGTTTCTTATTATCCATAGGTCTGATACCATTTTACGTAGCGGAACTGGTAACTGAGGGATTCATAGAAGTGGTAGTGTGGTAGATGGTAGTGTGGTAGGTAAGTATTTTATTTTAAAGATTTTATTATAATATTCATTTGCTAATCAATTGACATAGGTAGCAATAGGAATCAACAATGTAATTCAATATCATAAACATTGTCTAAGTACAATTCCTTAAACAAAGGGATGAACCGATAACTTTTCCCATAAGGCCATAATCCTCAACTCATCAATATACTAACAATTCAACATGCATAAGTATAGATAATCATAAGAAATATCAATAAAATCTAATCTAAACATAATTTCACCAATAGAGATCTTATTCACAAAGACCCACATCATAGGCCAATTTTTGAGAATATGGGGATCATGGGTTCTTCAAGAATTCCTTGGGAAATTGTCTTAAAAACATCAATTCCACATTAATTCATCAGTAGAATGATTTAGAAAATCGTTTGACAAGGAACCCATGTTTAGATTGAAAATTGGGAATTTTGGTCTTTGAATCACTTTTGAAAATCTTTGATAGAACTCCTTGAATGAAAGGTTATTCAAGAATCAAGAGTCACCATACCTTAATTATTGAAGTCCCATGAAATTGAAGAAGAAATGAGTTGAAAACACATCTTCTAGCTTGAGCTTCATCAAGGTCTTCAATGGAGTTTTTGAGAGAATCTATTTTGAGAGGGAAGGGTCAATTTGAAGAATGTGGTCTAATTTTAGGATTTGGGGTTTTAACCAACTTAAAATACCCTAAAATAGGTAGAATAATCGTTAATAATTATTCCCCAAAGTACCCAAACTACCCCTCACTTAGTTGGACCTTTTAATCAAGTTAACCTTGAGTTTTATTTTCTCAAATTTCTTCGGGAAACAAGTTCGCGACGCGGAGGTTTTCCCACAAGTTTTTGGAAATTAAATTTCGAGGCAGTAGAGTCCGCGACATGTCCGCGATGCGGACCAAAACTTTGGCCTATGGTGGAGCTAGTCCGCAACGCAGACATGCTCCCTCCATGTACATTTTCAAGCTGCCTTGGCAGCTTTCTTGGCCAAGGTTGGGGTCTTCCTCGAGGACCCTTAGGGTGACCCCCGGGGCGTCGTATCCGAACGTTTTGACCCTTTAAACATATATTTACCTATTTTAAACCTTTTTACAAGATTATACCATCATACGAAACTCCCAAACATGCCCAAAACCTAAGGACGCACTAGAACACATTCTTCTCTAGTTTCCGGACGTGGCGGTTGTTTCTTAACATTTAGACTCTTACTCTTCTAAACCAAGTTCATTGCATTAAATCAGGTTTAGAAACATAATTTTAACTATTTTTAAGTCATTATTAATAAGGTGAGGCTCTAACTTAAGTCATAGAATTTCCGGGTTGTTAGAATATCCCCCCTTAGGAACATTCATCCTCGAATTACACTTAAAACACGTCTGAGGACTCAATGACCCAACTAGCAACTCACAATATACAACATACAACATCAACATAAGAGCACACATTAAGGACGACCATCAACTCCACATAAAAGGCTCAAAATAACTTTGTGCAATTCAAGAAAGTAGCAACACATCTACCAACTCCTTATGCATCAACTTTATTATTTCCCATTTCATTGGAGGAACTTCCTTCTCCAAATCATCACTATGCTTAAAACTCTTTACTTCTCATGAGTATAGGAGGAACTACCTTCTCCATATTCAATGAGCATCAACATATACATTAAGCAATCAACAAGACATTTCTTTAACAAGACAACATCAAGCATGCTCATTACAACTCTCATGAAGTCAACATCACACAACATCTATGGGTGCAATTTTAACCATGAGAAATAAAGTTCGTGCAAACTCAAAATACAACTTAAGCATGAATTTTTTTCCACAAAAATATGCACATACAAGGAAATCATGTCATAATCATCATTCTCATTTCAAACACCAAAGAAACACAACATGCAACTATCTCATTAAAGCACGTTATGCAACTTTATCATAAGAAATCATTTAAGCATGCACTTCAAATCAACTCATGCAACACAAGCAAGCATAAACTTTATTCACCGACTCATATTGCATCAATCACATATGCCTTTTTCATGTTCATAGGAGGAACTACCTTCTCCTAATCGTGACATGATATTTACCCCTTTTTATATCATCATAGGGTCCATTATGCAATGGCTTTCAAGTGCACACTTAGACATGATCAACATTTCCACTCATGAGGCAATTAAGCAATTCATACTAGTCTAACATGAGGATTATAGATCATCTACTAGTCTTATCATTTAATCATCATACTATCAAGAACATACATGTCATTACCATGTTTAGTTATGTTCAAGGAGGGACTACCTTCTCCTAGTCACAGCATACACACATGGCATCATAATCATAAGCAAGCATTACACAAATGTCAATTCATTTAAGGAGAAATTCTCAACTCCTAACCTAAGCATGCTCATACTCTCTTCCTCATGAAGTCAAGAGTGCATTCACCATATAAAGATGCATATTGACATGAGAAACATGAATTTTATTACTAAAATTCCATTTTTTTATTTTTTATTTTTGTAATAAGAATCCTTCAAAACATGCATAACATACGGAGATCATGCAACTCATAATCATATGCAAGACTCCAAAACATGAACAAGCTACTAGGAACTCTTTGGTCTCAAGCTTGAATAAGAATAGAAGGAAAATATAAGGATATCAACAACCTTACTACTCACTCATCATCCCCCACATAGGGTAAACCCATCTAAGAGCACATTAAAGTAACCAAGAGAACTATCGCTTACCAATTAAGCACAATGTCCCCCTCTTGGGATCAAGTTATGCACACTCCTTTAATCATTACCTCCTTCATCTCTAAGGTAGGAATCATTCTCCACTAAATCTTCACTATACTCCCTTAGGTGAGGATTTCAAGAATTCAAACAAAATAAGTATATATACCACTCCGCTTCATATCTATCACCCAAAGTAGTTCTCAACTTAGAGAACTCAAGGAAGATCAATGTACAAATATTGAGGGCACTCAAAACCTTACCATCTAGGCACATTATCCCCTACTTGGGGTGAGCTTAATCAACTCTTTATCACACCATACCTTTATCATCACCTTTGGTGTAACTTTACGCTCAATCATGCCTAAGTATTATCTAAACACCCTCTTTGAATGATCATACTTAAGATCAACCTTACAAGACAACTATCCTCTTTAGAGTTGGTCAACATCTATTCTCTTGTCCTTCCCATGAACTAAGGGTACATGCAACTCTCCAAGTTAACCTTAGAGCAAAACATTATCCCAACTCATGGAATAAAACCCCTTTTTCCACTCTTAGGGCAAGCCTACACAAGAACTCCGATTCACACAAGGGAAACCATGAAGCATCACTCATAAGAAAGGGCAACTTTCAACTCACACTAGTTGCCACATTCCTTCAAAACTCCTCAAATCTACACCATAAATTTCTACTATCATTACCTATCACCATAAAGCAACTCATCATTCTAAAGAGGATTTTCATTCTTACCATAACGACTCTTATCATACGAGAACTACACCACCATACAACATTTTCAATGTAATACTCCCAACCTCATAGGTCACACATAGCAATGATTGGCATCACAATACGATTTCCAAATCTAGTTTCATATGTATACTCATATAGTCACCACATCATTATAAGCATTAAAACTCACCTTTTCTTCCCTTGATCCTTGCAACATCACCCTTTCCAAGTAATCACATCTAGAAGACCACCAGACAAGGGAAAATAAGAGAGAGAGATCATAGGGAGTTAAGCTCTACGGCACGACACAAGAGTAATGAAGAAAGTGAAAATTCTATCGTCCTATAGCCTCTCGCTTATAGATGTGTCGCGACTAACACCGATGAACAAGACTCTACTAGACGTGGCTCATGAGACGTTGAATCCTAAGACCATTTTCATAACCTTATGCTCTGATACCAAGTTTGTAACCAACCGAGAGCACCCCGTAGTTGTTACCGGCGTATTCGACCTCTCGGAGGTCTTATACAAGCCCTTAGCATTTGTCATAGCATTTATCATAGAAAAATAGAAGAAAATTTAAAACTTTTTCATAATATAACAATAGACATAAAAGTCACCTCATTTAAACCTTTAATACAAAATCGAAGTACTACATCTCAAAATAGCCATCTTAAAACATGACTACAACACAAGAGGGACACAACCCTTACAATACAAAAGAAACTACTATCTAGTACGTAGAACTTAAGGAAACTCTTTAACATAAAGGTACTTGAATCTTTAAGGACACACCCGAACTTGAGAATAGTAAGCCAAGCTCATCACTTCTAGGAAAGACCCTTTAGTCACCATCACCTACACTTGGTGTAAAAAGATGAAGAAAAATGGTGTTAGTACAAGAATGCACCAAGTATGATAACCATGCAAAACATACTCTAAAAAGGACATTTAGTTGGAAACCATGCATCATGCCTTTTTAGAGAAACTTCAAGAACATTTAGTACCATAGGAACAATATAAACCACATACATCATCATACACATGGAAACCATTCATAATAGCACACAGAGCCACTTATAACATTTTAGGCTCATTCAATGCATACAATACATTACCTTTCCTCTTTATCTTAACTCCTTTCCTCAAGCAACCCTTAGGGAATACTTGGTGCAATGTATTGCCTTAAGGTTACCAAGGGTGAACTTACATATAACCCTCATCAATCCAACCACATATATTCATATAGTCATAAGAAAACCATAAGACATAGTCTTCACATAGGAACCATCACCTAAGACAACCCCCAAGTCACACTAGTGCAATGTGCAAGTAGCATCCCATAATACTACTCACACCAAATGTACCTAGGAAGCCACAAAAGACTAAGCACATCATATTCAACAAGTCATAACATCTTCATTTAACATTAGACATAAGACCAATATACATCATAACATCACATAAGGACTCATTCCTTTACTACATCATTAGTCATAACCCATTTAGTTCATATCATAGGTAAACCACCCTCACAATCCCCTCACAAGCTCACTTGTGCAATGTACACATGGAGTCCCATACCCCTACATATACTAAGCAAACCCATTAAGAAGTCATAAGTGTAATTCACATGCATAATCATACTTCATGTCTTGAAATAAGTAAGGTCAACCTTAACATGATTTCATATGAACATACACAGACCATAGTCTTCGTTACATAAAGATCCTAATCATAACCTCCATTAGAGTACACTTGTGCAATGAATAAGTAGGGTCCATAGTCCTACCTACACTAAGTAACTCTTCAAGAAATCATGACTAGAGTTCATATTCTTATCTTAGTTCATTTCTTAACTTTCAGGAGATATTGCCATAACCGATATAGACCATGTGAGCTACATGGAATCCGGTGTTCTACTCCCACATCGAAAAGGGAGGGTACCACTTGCCAAAGTAGGACCTACATACATAATAGCTATCTAGTGGATCCACTAAGCTAATACCTACGGGGGCACGTAGTTATGGAACAAAGAGATTACTACTAGAAAACCTTGACTTACTAAGCGTGGAGGTTTCCATCTCATGAGACAATATCTATGTTGGAACCCAGACTTGCTAAACGTGAAGGTTCTCTTGTGGGAAGCCGGACTTGCTAAACGTGAAGCCCCCACTCTCATTTTTCATGTTCACTCGGTGCTAAGCTCCAACTCCCTTTTTAAACATCTTTAAGCCTTTATTTAACATTAGTTCATAAAGTAGGCTTTAGGGACTTAATCCCTCATATCATATTGCTCAAAGGTTTCTAATATGAGAATGACCTTTCATCATAGAACCTACATTATGTGAGAATAACCTTTCACATAGTCATACCATATTCATAACATAGTCTAGTTTAGAGTATAATTGAGGAAACCTTTCAAGAGACTCACTTTCACTAGATTATCATAAACCTTATTCATTCATTCATGTCTATGTGTACATATGTGAGAAAGCCTTTCACATAAACACCTTTATATAACACATATTCATACCTTGCTAATCATACACTTTGCATGCATAATAAGATGTAAGGATGCATATAAGAGTTAACCTTTCAATAGACACCATAACACATCATATTCATAGCTATACATGTAGAGTGTGTGTGTGCGCATATTGGTCCTCATAGTGACATAATAGCAACAACATTGATATTGTGTGCACTTCCCTTCAAGGGATCACCACACATTCATAATGTCCCCAAATCATGAGCAATTCACATATAAAGCCCTTAGGGATTATAGACCACACACCCACACTTCATCATAGGAGACAAGGACACATTCAACATTGAATAGGTACTCCTAAAATGTATATGATCACATATTCATATAGGGGTCATATAGGTAGAGGTCATTCCACAATAGTACTTAACATAATCAATCATGTAGACCACACCTTATCCCTAACATTATCATTCACATTATACTCCTCATCATCAACACACTTTAAACATCATGCTAGCATTGAGGATTTCATACATAACCTTCATAGCATAACTTCATAAACATAGGCATCATAATCATCAATTCACTTCACATCTATTGCCTTCAAGGCCATGATCTCAACATGCATAGATAGACAAGAAGTGAACACCTCCACCATAAGTGGATCAAACCACACAACATCAATTCTCATACTATAGACTAGAAGTTAGGTCAACTTACCGATTCTCCAAGCCATGATCACCATGGATCAATCCTCAACAATTCATAATCAATTGATATAGGTAGCAATAGGAATCAACAATGTAATTCAATATCGTAAGCATAGTCTAAGTACAATTCCATAAACAGAGGGATCAACCCATAACTTTGCCCATAAGGCCATAATCCTCAACTCATCAATATACCAACAATTCAACATGAATAAGTATAGATAATCATAAGAAACATCAATACAATCTAATCTAAACATAATTTCATCAATAGAGATCGTATTCACAAAGACCCACATCATAGGCTAATTTTTGAGAATTTGGGGATCATGGGTTTTTCAAGAATTCCTTTAAAAATTGTCTTAAAAACATTAATTCCACATTAATTCATCAATAGAATGATTTAGAAAATCGTTTGACAAGGAACCCATGTTTAGATTGAAAATTGGGAATTTTGGTCTTTGAATCACTTTTGAAAATCTTTGATAGAACTCCTTGAATGAAAGGTTATTCAAGAATCAAGAGTCACCATACCTTAATTATTGAAGACCCATGAAATTGAAGAAGAAATCAGTTGAAAACCCATCTTCTAGCTTGAGCTTCATCAAGGTCTTCGATGGAATTTTTGAGAGAATCTATTTTGAGAAGGAAGGGTCAATTTGAAGAATGAGGTCTAATTTTAGGATTTGGGGTTTTAAGCAACTTAAAATACCCTAAGATAGGTAGAATAATTGTTTATAATAATTCCCCAAAGTACCCAAACTACCCCTTACTTAGTTGGACCTTTTAAACAATTCAAACTTGAGTTTTCTTTTCGCAAATTTCGTCGGGAAACAAGTTGCGATGCGAAGGTGTTCCCACAAGTTTCTGGAAATTAACTTTTGAGGCAGTAGAGTCCGCGACATGTCCGCGACGCGGACCAAAACTTTGGCCTATGGTGGAGCTAGTCCGCGACACGGACATGCTCCCTCCATGTACATTTTCAAGCTGGCTTGGCAGCTTGCTTGGCCAAGGTTGGGTTCCTCCTCGGGGACCCTTAGGGTGGCCCCCGGGGCGTCGTATGTGAACATTTTGACCCTTTAAACGTATATTTACCTATTTTAAACCTTTTTACAAGATTATACCTTTATACGACACTCCCAAACCTGCCCAAAACCTAAGGACGCACTAGAACACATTCTTCTCTAGTTTCCGGATGTCGTGGTCGTTTCTTAATGTTTAGACTCTTACACTTCCAAACCAATTCCATTGCATTAAATTAGGTTTAGAAACATTATTTTAACTTTTTTTAAGTCATTATTCATAAGGTGAGGCTCTAGCTTAAGTCATAGAATTTTCGGGGAGTTACCATAAGCACAAAAGAAGGATTAGAAGAAAAGGACTCAATAGAGTTAAGACTCTTAGGCACGACTATGGAAAAACAAAAGAGTGAAAGTTCCAATGCATCTCGTAGCCTCTCATTCATAAGTGTGGCGTGCTTCACACCTATGAACGAGACTGTACTCGACGTGGTATCTTGTGACATGAATCCTACATTATTGTCAACCTTATGCTCTGATACCAAGTTTGTAACGACCCGAGAGCACCCCCTAGTCATTTTCGGCGTATTCGACCTCGAAGAGGTGTTATACAAGCCCTTAACATTCGTCATAACATGTATCATAGAATAAAATCACGAAAAATTTAAAACTTTTACTTTGAAAGTTCAACTTCACTTCATACATGAAAAATAGAATCTAACTTCGTCACAATGCACCATCTAGACATAGAAGTATCGAAAATAGGACTTAGCCCTTACATCAATAAGAAGTCTTGAAAATAGGAAGTACAACAATGTATTTCAATATAAGCTAAGAACTAAACATAGAAGCTAGATCATAGGGTCTTGTCCTCGGACTTGAGGACTCACCATCTTGGGGAAGCAACTCCAAGTGTCTCGAGAAGTAAGCTTGAATCCTCAACGGCCCGAACCTAAATGATTAGGAAATGGGAGAAAATATGGGTTAGTACAACACACGTACTATGTATGGCTACTATGCATAAAAACCATTGAAACATGCATAAAATGACATTTTATTCATAACATGCTTTTTGCCAAGTAAATCCAATATGCACACAAATTAAGTATCATAGTCCAAACCAACATAATATCATCCCAGCATGTAGACAGCCCAAGCAATACTAGTGCAATGTGAAGAATAGAACCCCACAACCCTATTCAGAGCCAAGTGTCACATTAAGCAACCTATTTCATGCATACATTCACAAGATCATATTTCATCATAACTTACCACATTCATAATGATCATACATAACATAGCTTCAACATACATAAGTCATAATAATCATAATCATAAGAGCACACTACTACAACCATATCTTAGAATCCCACAAGTGCAATGTGCAAGAGAAGTCCCATACCCTCTCTTACACTATGTATAAACCCTTAAGAAAGCCCTAGTAAGAGTTCACACCTTTCATACCTTCATTTACTTTTACATTAGGGAAACATTGCAATAACCGACATAGACCATGAGAGCTACATGGAATCCGGTGTGCTACTCTCATACCGAAAAGAGAGGGTTAACACTTTCCTAAGGTGTAACCATTCATACATAGCTATCTAGGTGGATCCACTAAGCTAGAGTCCTATGTGGGCACATAGTTAAGGGTTAAGGAGATTTCTTCTAGAAACCCTAACTTACTAAATGTGGGGGTTTCCATCTCATGAGACAACACATACCGTAGGTAATCCGGACTTGCTAAACGTGAGGAAACCCATGTGGGGAGCCTGACTTACTAAACGTGAGACCCTCATCTCATTTACACGCCCTTTCGGTGCTAAGCATCTGATTCCCTTTTGTAATCATCTTTAGTCATCACATAAGTTCACATTAGCCTTTACTAGACTCTTATGTAGACATCTTATCATAATAGCTCATATGTGTTCATAAGTGAGTAACAATCCTTTCACTTTAGAGACACTTAGCAAGTGAGTAAACCTTTCACTTTATATTACACTACAATCATGAGAACTACCTTTCAATCATATAGCAATCATACCATAATATACATACATACTTCATAGCTAATTCAAGTGTAGAGGGTTAAGGAAGAGGAAACTAGGTCATCAACACCACAATAACACATTAGATATATCATCATTACAATCTAAGTAATTCACCTTTCATACTTGAGTTCAAAGAAGAGCCAACCTTCATACCTTCTTGCCCTTCGTAGGACATCCATACTTCAATTACCAAGAAATTCATAACCAATACATAATACAAGGTAATTCATGAAGTAATAACATAATCAACATCAATATAAGCAATTGACATATTCCCTTCATAGCCTTCAAGGCTTCATTCAAAGACTCAACCCTAATTTCATAGAAATTATACATAACCTAGGGTAGAATCATCATACAAACATGAATTACATAACATCACATTCAATTCATAGCCTTCAATCAATATCCAACACAAACTAGGGTTAGAATTAGGAAAAGAAGGAGAAACATGGGTCTCATGGGGAATTCTTCAAGAAACCACCAATACAACATAAATTCATCCATAATTGTTCATATAACATCAATCAAAGTTATTTTATATCATCAATTTCACTTTAGAAAGAAGACCCACGTTTTTGGATTGAAAACCTAGAAATTGGAGATTTTGAAATTCATCTTGAAGGGGCCTCTTGGGGAAAGGAATCCCAAGAGTGATAAGCAACCATACCTTATAGATGAATTAACCACGAAAATCCGAGTTGAAACCTTGGAGAGTTGGTCTTCTTCTTGAGGTTCCAGTCTTCTTCAATGGAGTTCTTGAGAAGAGAGAGATAGTAGAGAGAAGGAGGAAGTTTAGGTTTATATCTTTGGGGTTTTGTGTTTGAGTGATAAAAGTGAGGTAAATTGACTTAAAAATCATTATATACACGTCCCCTAAATTACCCTAAGTACCCCTCACTTAAATGGACTCTTTAATGAAGTAAAAATAGATTTCTGAATTTCTGCATTTTCGTCGTGGAACAAGTCCGCGACGCGGAGGTTTTCTGTGAAGATATTTGGAATTAAATTTGAAGACAGTAGAGTCCGCGACACGACCGCGTCGTAAACTGTATTTTTGCTCCTTGAGGGAGCAAGTGCGCGATGCACAACTATTCCCTCCAAGTGCAATCTGTAAGCTGCCTTGGCAGCTTGCTTGGCCAAGGTTGGGGTCCACCTCGGGTCCCCTTAAGGTAGCCCCGGGGAGTCGTATTCGAATGTTTTGACCCTATAAAAATATATTTACCTATTTTAACCCTTTTTACAAGATTATACCATCATACGACACTCCCAAACCTGCCCAAAACCTAAGGACACACTAGAACACATTCTTCTCTAGTTTTCGGACGTCGTGGTCGTTTCTTGACGTTTAGACTTTTACTCTTCCAAACCAAGTCAATTACATTAGCTTCGGTTTATAAACATCATTTTGACTATTTTTAAGTCATTATTTATAAGGTGAGGCTCTAACTTAAGTCATAGAATTTCTGGGGTGTTACAGAGAAGGACATGTACATTCCTCCCCACGAACGCCAAAAGCCCAAAGATTCTGTGGGTGGCCGGTCTAAGGGTATACTTTCTCATATTCTCAATAAGGTTGAGGGGTCCGATAAAATTTTGAAAGAGATGAAGGAAGATGTGTCGACCCTTAGCCAGACGGTTACTTCTCATTCCGTCTCTATCAAGCAGTTGGAGACCCAACTGGGTTAGATTTCGTATCATTTAAACCTGACACAACAAGGGGGGTTGCCTAGTGACACTATGTCCAACCCCAAGAATGAGGTTTGATTGAGGACTTGTGTCGTGCCACGACGTTAACTAAGGCGCTACTTGGGAGGCAACCCAAGTTTTTTTTATTTGCTTTCTTTTTGTTTTAGGAATAATCGTGTGTTGATTTTGCAGGTGAAAGTGTAAAATGTGTTTGAAAAGTGTAGGTTGGCGAGAAAAAGTCCTAGTCAGCGACTCGCCGAAGAGGTCGGCCAACCCGACTTGGACCGCCGTTAGACTCAAGAACTACTAAGGTTGGAGTCTTTAAAACTCGGCGGGAACATGAGAAATTTGGCTTGTTGCCGAACAGGTCAGCGATCACGACTTAGTCCGTCGTTTGGACCCCCACATTAACTGGAGGTCCTGTAAAACTTGGTGAGGTAAGTGCCCACTCGGCGCGTCACCGAGAACAATTAATGTCACCGAAAGGGCGAGAACTGGATGGTTTTAAAGGCCAAAGGTTCAAAAGTTCAAACTCCTTCATATTCGCTCACTTTTTAACTTCCCAAAATCACACCCGCACTATATTTTCCCATATTCTCATGTTTTTACTACGTTTTAGTCATTAATTATGTGTTCGGAATTGGAATTCTTTGCCGCCTAGCTTTTCAAACTATCTATTCGGCATAAAGGATTGGTTTTCCGAACCCCGAACTCGTATTTACCGATTTTACTCTTTTGCAATTGTTTGATCTTAGTGATGTGTGCTGGGCCTCTCTGAATCCATGCTTGAGTGTTTATTTCCCTATTTTAATTTGAATACCATGCCTTTAATGCGTAATTGTCAATTTTCCAAATTTAGTGCTTTAAAATTGATCTAAATTGTTGGGTTGTGTTATATTGTTGTTGGGTCTAGTCGGGTGAAGTCTAAGTAACCCATAACTGTGCCAAATGACATGCTTTGCCCACTGATGGAGCGGTTGAAGTCATTCTTAAAGGCTAAAGTCGTCAAATGGCAAACTTTGGCCAAACTGGGAGAAGTCTGTGTATCCCGGGGGCATGGGTCTTATGTGTCTAAGTTTAATTGTTCTATTGTATGGTTAGATTTTGTTTTCAGGGACTGCGGGGTCGATTTTGGGAGTCGGGGTGAAAATAGGCACACTGGGCAGTTTGGCGAGCTGGGTCGAGCTCACCGAACCACTCGGCGATTCGCCGAAATCCCTTAGATCGCCTTTATTTTCATGCTAATTTTGAGTTTAGGTTATGTAACTTTCGACGAGAAGCCTGAGTTTGCCGAGTACACTCGGCGACTCACCAAAAGTCTTCTTTGATCGCCCTTTTTGTGCTCCTAACCCTTAAAATACACTGTAACTTTCAGCGGGCTACTCCTTGCTTGCCGAATGCTGTCGGCAATTTGCCGAAAGGCCCTTGCCATCATCGACATGCCAAGTTTTTTGATAATTTTTTATCCAATCCTTTCGCGAGCTCGATTTGGCTCACCAAAGTGACTCGGCGAGTCTGTTTGCAACTGTTTTTTGCAACTTCTCTTGAAATGAATCTAACTCTTTTTGATGTTTTTGCAGATATGGATAGAACCAACCTCGACATGCCGCCCCATAAAAAGTACGAGGCATAGTAACAAATAAAGGGGCAATAAATCCCCTCAAGAAGGGAAAGACAACACCTCCTAAGGGAGGCAAGGGGAAGGGCAATAAGCCCATGTCTGAGGTTCTGGAGCACAACTCCGGCAGCGAGGGAGAGTCCTTTGACTCCCAAGTTGCATTCTCCGAGTCGGATGATGACCAGCCCCTACAGTTCAAGAGAGCGGAGATCCGTGCTAGGTCTCGCCCAGACTCATCGAGAGCTCCAGGAGCCACCTCTCCTACAACAGATACAGTGCCAGCTCCGACACTGATTGTGGCCCTAGTGCCCTAAGTATAGGTCCCTCCTTCCAGGCTGCTCAATAGATTCAAAGCTGATGGGTTACGGACTATTCTTGAGGAGAAGATGCTATCCACGGAGGGCTTAGTGGGTAGATATTCCGCCTTGAAGGACACACTCAAGTTTCACCGGTTCGAGCAGTTCACCAAGCCCTGAGGCCCTTATATTACTACATGGGTCCGGGAGTTCTACATAACATTTGGTGAGTTGGTGCCCAAGGGAAAGAAGAAGACCAGTGCCTTTAGACCAGTGAAGTCTGTCATGGTCCGGGGGAAGGAAGTCAGGTGGAATAGCGATCACGTTAATACTGTACTCGTCAGGGCTCTAGGTTCTACACTTGTATATGAGGGCTTCCCTATTACTCAGTCCCTAGATGATTTAAATGGCTGGCTTGCACCTTTGATTTCTGATACCACCCCGAGGTGGATCTAGGCAGGAGCCCCTATCAAGAAGAAGGACCTAAATATTGCTGCTCGGTATTGGTTTGGTTTTATTAGCAGCTCCATTATGCCGTCCCAGAATGAGTCCATCCTCCGCTATTCTATGGTGGCCTGCCTTGGGTCTATCATATCCAGGAGAAGCATTAACATGGGACTCATCATAGAGCAGGAGATGGCCATAAGGGCTAAGTAGAGCCAAACGTCCCTTCCCTTCCCGGCTTTGATTACAGAGTTGTGCTAGCGTGCTGGAGTTTCTCGTGATGAGATGAGAGATTTCGAGGTCACTCCTAAATCCTCCACTGATATCTGGCGTATAGAGGCCGAGTACACTCGGGAGGAGGAAGACATGAGGAGAGTGGCTCCGATGGACACATCCCCGGAGATTGATGTAGAGATGATTCCTGTAGAGGCACCTTTGCCTACTCCGGCCTCCGGGCCTTCAGGTACACCTGCTCCCACTTCTTCCTCCCAAGCTCCTGGTACTTCTTCCACTTCCCAGCCCGCCAGGATTACTCAGGCTATGATTCTGAAGATGGGGAACTTATCCCATTCAACAGATGTGAGGGCTACTCAATTAGAGGTTGTGGTACCATGGATGATAGATAGTGCTATCCTTGCTGCATTGACACCCCTCCAGACTTCTATTGATGATTTGACGATGAGAGTCGCGACTGTGAGCGTCGACAGAGAGAGTCTTCTTAGGTGATGGCTTTGAAAGTCGAGGTTGCAGATCTGAGGAAGGATGTGGGCTATTTGAAGTCCACTGAACTCACTTAATTATTGGAGGCAGCATATAATGTGGATGCCCCGGTCGGTTATGAGATTCCTCCAGTCACCACCAAAGATGTGCCAATAGATGAGTCGGAGGCACAGACCAACGAGGAGCAGATTAAGGTGAGAGAGGAGAACATCTATAGAGACCTGCCAGATCTGGAGGAGACGATTGTACAGTCAATGATTAAGACATCGCTGACAGAGACGTCCATGGCAGGCCCTAGTGGTTCAAGTACTGTTGTTGGTACACCGGGCGTTGATGCTCCGACAGATGGACAGACTATGTAGATAGGACTTTTCTTTACCTCCGTCGCTGTCATTTTTATTAACTTTTGGATGTTTTATTGATTTTGAGGACAAATTGCTTTTTGTTCATGGTGGGGTGAGGTATTTCCAGACCTACCTCTTGTGATTATTACTTTTGTTTATATAGTGGGTTTTGTGCTATAAATTGTGTTTTGGCACGGTTTTGTGGATGTTTGAGCCTGTGGCTCCTTGTTTTAATTGCAAATGGTTGCTGGACCATTCTGAAAATTTTTGCCACTTCTTGTGTATTTAATTGTGGCTATTCTTGTGCAAATTTGAGTATTGGTCATGATCAATACCGATGACTTGAATAGTGCTCTTAATCGAAAAAAAATGAATGTGTGGCTACGATGAGGCCAGATGAAGTTGCATATAGGCAATATGTGAACTTTTTGCATCTCGTTGTGACTAGCCGATTATCGAATTGAGTCTCTTGTGATGAACATTGCACACTAGCGAAAGTGTGGAGTCTTGTTTGATATTGGTTCCAATGATTTGTGTGATGAGCTTACCGTGAACCATGTGTGATGATACCTAGAATTTGCCCTATTGGTCTAGTTGACTAAGTGATGCAAACTCTTGAAATGATCTTAGGCAATAACTTTGAAGAGTTTAGCAATTTGACATTATACCTCTTTTGTGGCCAACCTTGTGAGTGTGTGAACCTTGCTTGAACCACTTTTGAGCCTTATCCCTTTTCTTGGAAAAAGCTTGAGCAAATGAGATCTCTTTTTACCCATTCACCCGCAATCCTCATGAAGTGTGGTGAGTTTGAATAGCCAACTTATACCAAAAGCCTAAGTTAGGGGTGTGGTGAAAAGAGAAGGAAAATCAAGAAATGTGAAGAAGTCCTCATTTATCCATGGAATTGAAAAAGATGGAACCCCTCCATAGAAAAAAAAGAGAAGATTGAAAGAAGAAAGACATAGAAATAGAATGAAAAAGTTGTGAAATAAAGTAGTGAAAGTTGCAAAAGAAAATAGGGTGTCCGGTAGTCCATAAGAATTGAATAATGGGGTGAATTTTGAGCATGAATGAAAATGCTGAAGAAAAGAAATAAAAGTTGTTCATACCACATTTCATGAGGATAGCAACCACTGAGCCTAAATGGCCATACCTTTGCACTTAGCCCCGTTACAAGCCTTGAAAAGACCCTTTTTTTTTATCTTGAGTGAGCTGAAAAAAATATTGGCTGGAAAATAAGGGCAAGCCTATGGGTGAAGGCAAGCATGTTTTCATCTTTTTGAGTGTGAGAGTGTTTGTGATTCCGGAACTATAATGTGTTGAACAATTGTGTGTGAATATGGAATCATTCTTTGTGTGAGGGCATTTGAGTACATTTGTTGAGCTTTTACTTGCATTTGAAGCAAGTATTGTGAACTTGAGAATCTTCGATAAAGGTAAGTCACAACTTGAATCTTTGAGTGCACAATTGATCCTTGTATGGGTAAGTTGAGTCTTGTTGTGTGCATTCATGATTGAGTCTTGTGTAGCACTTTTTAAGACGTTCTTTCTGAACTGCTGAACTTGAGTTTTACTTGAGGACAAGCAAAAGTTTAAGTTGAGGGTGTGGCTGAGTCCGAGATTTGGACTCATTTAGGGCTTTATTTACAATGATTTAGTGTCCTCAAATGTTTATTTTGTGCCAATAACTGATGTAAAACCCTTGATTTCTAGGTATATGGATTGAGGAACCAAGCAAGGAATCTAATTTGCAAAAAGGAACGAAGCGAGCTGAAAGAGTGAAGAAAATAAAAGCCTGGTGATTGCCTAGTCCACTTGGCGAGTCACTGAATGGCTATTTGACCGCCTAAAGTTCCAGTGTGCCAAGCCTTGAAGGAGAAAACCATGTTGGTGAGAGAAAGGAGCAGTCGGCGAATCACCGAGTGGTTTCGCGATGCAGTGTTGGATCGCCCAAAGTTACAGACCTTGAGGAAGCTGAAGGCCAAGGTAGAAGGGCGAGAATATTGACCAAAGGGCGGATCGCCGAGTGGATCGGCGAGCCCGACTTACTGTGCCGAATGGCCCTTCGGAACATATTTTTTGTAACACCCCAAAAACTAGTAGACCAAACTAGAGCCACAAGCTAGGGTTCTAAGATTTGATGTATGGGAAATAAAGTTGCAGATGAGACTTTACGTGTTTAGAATGAGGATTTTAATGGTTTAACATCACGATATCTATTAGATCTAGTAGCCTAGATGACCTTTAAGAGTTTGGTTGTGCATTGGAAGGGCAACTACCAAGGCAAAAGGGAAAGCCTAAGCCAAAGGGGCCAAGGCTGCCCAACCTTGGCAGCTACTGTCCAAGGGTTCACGACCACCTTCACGACCAGTGGTGTGGACCACGGTCCGTGAAGGGGTCCTTGGAGATGCCTTAGACACTTGGGAGGCTAGGCCAAGAAGCCAAGACACTGCTCCAAGTTCACGAGGCACTTCACGAGCCGTTTGCTTGACCACGGCCCGTCAAAGTGCCCGTGAAGGTGCCTTAGTGTTTTAGGGTGTTTTAGGGTCTTGGAAAGTTGGGAGAGCTACTGGTCAAGGGAACATGGGCACCACCACGGACCGTAGTGCCTGGGACGGGGCTGCCAAGTGAGGGACATTGGGGTAAAATCCTATTCGACTAGGTTTAAGTGGGGGTCGTTTTGTATGTCTTTTATTCACCAATTTAGACTATTTTAAGTCATTAGCCCCCAATTTTAAGTCACTTTACATTAGACTCTATTCAAAACCCCAAATCACTCCTCTTTCAAATATTTGTGTCTCTAAGAAGAACCTCCATTGAAGAAGAAACTAGGGTTGAAGCTAAGGTCAAGATCAAAGGCTCCATTGCTTAAGTCTTGTGCTAGGGCTTTGTTTAAGGTATGTTTATATCTTCATATATGAGTTCTTCCACCCATAGAGTCCCCTAGAATTTCCCCCAAATTTGTGAAGAAGAACCCCAATCAAGCTAGGGTTGCTTCCAATGTATGGGTTTTAGGTGGGTATGATTCCAAACGGTTGGATACTACTCATATATGATTAATTTAGTGTTGATTCATGATATTATGAAGAATTTATGAGAATTCCTTGATTAACCCTAATTTTCAAAGTATGTGGGTTTGTGTCTTGTGATGAGGAATTGATGATTCTTGCTAGACTCTCTTGGATTGTTGTCATGAATGGGACTTATTCAAGATTAGTAATATGAAATCATGAATCGAACTAGACTTATGTATGAATGGTAGAAAATAAATCGAAATGGCTAGATTTGGGACTTTGATGAATTATGCTTAGAATTAGCTATGCCTAAGGCTTGTGACTAGTATGTATTGTAATCTAGACTAGTATGATGATTGTGGAGTAAAGCTTGAATGTAGGGCTTGAAGTCATAATGTTAATCACTAGGGCTTAAAGAGTGAGTATATCATGATGAGATATCTTGCATATATGTAGAATGTGAAAGGTTAATTACCTAAAATGAATCATGCTTGTTAGAATATAATAGCTTGAGGTTGAGTCTTAGGATTCCTTCATGGATAGTTGTATTATGTAGCTTGGGATGGTAGATCTCATGGTTGCTTGGGATTGAGGAATTAAGCTCTCCTAAGGTTAGCTTGAACCAACATTGATAGGGTGCTTTTCATGGTAGCTTGCATTAGTATAGGCATGGTAGCCTAGGATTGAGGATCTATGCTCTCCTAGGGGTAGCTTGAACTAGCATGGTTAGAATGATCTTCATGGTAGCTTGACTTGGTTATGCCAAGACCATTTCATGGTAGCTTAGGATTGAGACACCATACTCTCCTAAGGATAGCTTTGGGTTGAGGATTCATACTCCCTTAAGGATAGCTTGCATCTTATTGAATTGTTGCATGGTGGCTAGGTTTCTACATGTATCCTTTCTTTGATAGCTTGGATTGTATGATAGTATGTTTTAGTTAGGTCTAGCATGGTAGTATGCTATTCTTTGATACATTAGAATGAAAGATAGTTAGCATGGAGTAAGCTAGCCTAAAGGAGTACTTAGTGTGAGTGGTAGTATGGGATGCCATTCATGCATGGCAAAAGTATGACTTGAAGC
The DNA here is from genome assembly GCF_900185275.1 of Solanum verrucosum. Classification (NCBI taxonomy): domain Eukaryota; kingdom Viridiplantae; phylum Streptophyta; class Magnoliopsida; order Solanales; family Solanaceae; genus Solanum; species Solanum verrucosum. The sequence continues at coordinate 1,387,702 of NW_026019922.1, read as the reverse complement.
TACTTATGAAGTAACCTCTTATGTGATGGATGCCTAGCTTGGAGTGTTGCTATAGTGCCTTCCATTATATGAATTGACTTAAGATGATAGTTCCTTGTCAATATGAAAGTAGGTCAATAGTGACACTTAGAAATGATGAATATGAATATGGTGACCTTAATGATATGCTTAGTGTGTGTGGTATTATGGGATGCCCCACATGCATTGCACAAGTGTGCCTTCAGGTTACTTAGGGGTATAGTGCTCTTATGACATGAAAACCTAGGTCTTGACTATGAAGGTGGGCTATGACCAAGAATGACAAAAGAGAGGTACTTAGCTTGGATAGTATTATGGGATGCTATCTTTGCATTGCACAAGTATACTTGGAGGTGGCTTGTGAAGTACTCCTCTTGAGTATGAAAGACTAATGGTTGAAGTATGCAATTATTAATGTCTTATGTTGATTTGCTATGATATGATGCTTATCTTGGAATTATATTATTATTATTATATTATTGTCTCTTATGCTCATGTATTATGTTGACTAACCATTTGAGATGCTTTATGATGTTGTGCTAGCATTCATACTTGGTACATTTTGTACTAACACATATTGCCTAGCTACATTCTAATCAAATGTAGGGTGTTGGGAGATTGAGTTGCTTGGAGGCTAGGTTCCTAAGTGCAAGAAGACTTGAAGATTTTGTGAGTGCTCATAGCTTCGAGGACGAATCCATTTATGTTCTTTTATGTATTTTCTTATGTTTTATACTTTATGTGGGCTGCGTCCCAATGACTTTTATTCATGTTATTCATAGATAGTTTGAGACAAAGATGTTAGAAAGACTTCTGCTTTTATGAAATGCTTTTCGATTGTATGTTCAAAGAAAGTTTTAAATTCTCCCTACTTTTCTATGATCTTATGTTATGATGATGCTAAGGGTTGTATGCGACACCTTCGGGGTCAAGTACGCCACGTTACGTCTAAGGGGTACCCCTGGGTCGTGACATTTTTGGCGACTATGAATACATTTTTGAACATTTAGTTTAGTATCAGATTATTATTGAATTTTCAGTTCTAAGTTTTTGGGGATTGAAGTCTGAGTATTGAGACAAGTTTTCTCTAGTTTTCCTTTAGCTTTGAAGAATTGAAGTTTTTTCACTTTTGAAAAATTGGGAGTGGGTCTTTGAGATTCTTTGATTTGGACCTCTGTAAAGACAAAATCAATCTTACCTAGTTGATGGAAACTCAATTTGGTAATGATTTTTAACTTTTTATGATGTCTAGCTAAAACCCCGATTCTTGGGGTGTGATTATGTGATTATGGGTTTGATTTAGCTTATGGGTATTACTAATTGTTAGTTTAAATGCTTTTTAGAAGTGAGTTCAATTAATAATTGTGGTTTAATTTAAGAATTGTAGTTGCATATGCAGTTCTACCCTTGTGTTTTTGGCTTGCTCGAGAGAGAGGTTTTCAAACTAAGATTATTGGTTGTTGGTTTGTGGGTATTGGGTTGTCATGGGTTCAGCTCGAGAGAGTGAATCCTAAACCCTTTTCCACACATTCAGTTCGAGAGAGTGAGTGGACTAAAGGGTAGGTCTTATTTGGCATGTTCGAGAGAATTCGACTTGATTCGGGGTAAATTGTTCGAGAGAAAGTTTACCTCCTCTATAGTCTAGCTTACTCACTAATATTTAGCTATTTCCTAATAGTTGCAATTACCCATTTGTCTACATTAGCCTATAATCGAATCACATCCCAATAACCCGTCTCATTATTGTTATTTCGTATTGTTTTCTGCTGTTGTAGTTGATAATTAAAACCAAAACCCCCTTATTTGACATTCATGTCACCCCTTGATTTGAATGACGTTTTTATTCGTACATTTTTATTCCTATGACTGATTTGAGAATATTCGTACTTTCCTATTGAATCTTAAACACGTACCGCTCCCCATGGGATTCGACCCCAACTCATTTAGTTGGATTTTATACTAAGTAGCGATCGTTGACACTTAGAATTGGATGAAGTGTCCTTGAGCGTTAATCAACAAGCCACTTGATGGCTTGTGGAAGGGTTCGTGGGGTGTGGGAGTTTGGGGAATATTTTGTAGGCCACTGGTCCAAGGGCTATGGCAACCTAGACGGCTCGTGAACCCTTGGATGGCTTGTGAACCTGGTCGTGTGGGGGTTGCGTCAGTAGTTAGTTTGAGGGCAATTGGGTCTTTTCCAAATTTCTTTAAAACAATATTATGTCGTTTTACCCATGCCTAGGACCCCTATATAAGTGATTTTAACCCTAAATATAACCCATTCAAGTCATTCTATTAAATTCACCAAAAGAAATTGAGTTCGTCCTCTCCAAAATATCTCTCTCTAGAAACTTGAAGAAGAAGAAGGGTTGAAGCTAGGGCTCAAGGTCAAGTCTCCATTCTCCAATCATTTATGCGCTTTGATAGCAATGTATGATAGCTTTTCATCCATGGAATCCTTGCATCCATGGAGCTCTAAAGTTGTCCAATTCAAAAGTAGAAATTCCCCAATTTGAGTTAGGGTTTTCTTCTAAGTAATGGGTCTTTATGAATGTTGATTCAAACTATTGAATTATGATTGCTTATGCATTAATTGAGAGGATTCTATGCTTTTTATGATGAAACCCCATGTACCCATGCTTAACCCATGTTTCTAAGATTGAATTGATGCAAATGGGTTTTACTCCATGAAAGGAGAATTTATGGATTTATGTGCATTCTTATTGGATAAATAAGATGTGATAAGTATTGCTTGAGATTGAAGCATATGTGATGATTATGATATGAATTGCTTTGAGAGTGAAGCATTTGTTGTGAATTGTTAATTATTGATATAATTGTTGTGGAAGGGATCTTTCCCACATGATTTTCTTATGTATGAATGTGAAAGGCTTTCTCACATTTAATGATTCTAGGTTTAAAGGATTGCTCACCTAAACTGAATCTAAGTTTAGGAATTATGAGAATGATGAGGCTAGAGGCGATTACCCTTGACCCCATGAGAAGAATATAAGGCGATTACCCATATTCCTTAGAGTCTGACTAGAGGTGAATACCCATGATCCTAAGTAAAAGACAAGAGGCGAGAACGCATGTTAAATGATAGAAAGACAAAGAGGCGAATACCCATGTCACATGATATAGGGACTAGAGGCAACTACCCATGATCCAATAACAAGATGGACAAGAGGCGACTACCCACAATCCTATAGTAAGAGGGACAAGAGGCTACTACCCATGATCCCAAGGTAAGAAGGGCTAGAGGTGATTACCCATGTTCCCTTATAGTAAGGAAAGAGACGATTACCCAAGTCTTTAAAAGATAAGCTAGGATATGTTATGATAGGTGATGAGCTTGAATTGTTGCTTGAGTTTGCTTTCTATGATGAGTAAGACTAGTGGCGGATTACCCATGTCTTGACTAAGTATGAATTGAGGTTACTTCCACTACATCAAAAATGATCATTAGCGGCAATTAATTCTTAATTGCCGCTAAATATATATTTTTAGTGGCAATTAGCACTCTCTGTATATTCCCCTAAAGCCTTTAGCAACATTGGTTCTAATGGCACTTAACTAATGCCGGTAAAGACTTTAGCACTCTTTATTAATGTCAATATTTATTGCCGCTAAAAGTTGTTTTTGTTGTAGTGTTCAAGAAGTACTCCTTATATGTCAAATGATCTATTATGTGCATTGATTATGCTTTATGACTTATGTTGTCTAACCTTATGTTATGTTTATGTACGTTATCATATTTAGTACATTTTTGTTTCTTGCCTACATTTCTCATCCGAATGTAGGGTCCGACGTTCCCAATTCTCATCCCCGTCACTAGGATCTATACTAGGAGAAGAAGTTGAAGATTGGTGAATCCTTATCCCTCCAAGGATATGTCCACTACTTTCCTTATGTTCTTTTCATTTTGAGTTTTGAACATTTATGTATGGGCCGAGATTCTATTGTATTAGATGGTTTTTGAGACAAGTGTATTAGGCTTCCGCTTCGTTTTATGAACTTTTGTTATGTTGAAAATGTTTTAAATCTTATCGATTTCTATTATCTTGACTATGAAAGTTAAATGGCTTATATGAGGCCTCTCGGGGTCTTGTATGCCATGTTACATCTAGGGGGTGCCCCTGGGTCGTGACAAACTTGGCAATCAAAGCACAAGGTTTAGAAAGGTTCCGGGATGTCTCAAAACCACATCATGTAGAGTCTTGTTCATGAGTGTGAAGCGCGCCACATTTATGATAAGAGGCTATAAGATGTTTAGGAAATTTCACTTCTTCATTACTCTAAGTAGTGCAATAAAGTTTAACTCTATAGGGTATCTCTCTTGATCCTTACCCGATGGTCTACAAGACATGACTACTCGAAGAGGTTTTGCTAGAAGGAATGAGAGAGAGAATATAGGTCAAAAAGCTCCTCCTCAAGCTCCGATTGACCCTTTGGCTAAACAATTGATTAATGTGGAGTTTAGGACTGCTTTTCAAGTTTTGTCTCAAGCTGTGACTGCCCAAGACAATAGGGAAGTTGTGGCCCCTGTGAACCCAATTGTGTACAACGACATCTAGAGTGAGGGATGTCATTAGGATGAATCCTCTGGAATTCTATGGTTCTATGGTTGAGGAAGATCCTCAAGAGTTCATTGATGAGATTTACAAGGTGTTGACTATTATGGGAGTGACGTCGGTGGAAAAGGCGAAATTGGCCGCTTATCAACTTAAAGGTGTTGCTCAAATTTGGTTCAACCAATGGAAAGAAGCAAGACCGGATGATGTGGGTCCCCTAGAGTGGGAAAGGTTCAAGTCTGCTTTCCTTGTAGGTTCTTTCCTTTTGAGATGGGGGAGCAAAAGTGCTTGAGTTTATCAATCTTCGACAAGGGAACATAAGTGTTAAAGAATATGCTTTGAGGTTCACTCAATTTTCAAGGTATGCTCTTTCTATAGTTGCCGACTCTAGGGAAAGGATGAGAAAGTTTGTTTCGGGTGTGTCCAAATTGGTGGTGAAAGAATGTCGTACCGCTATGCTTGTCCATGACATTGATATCTCTCGTCTAATGGTTCTTGCCCAACAGATTGAAGAGGAGAAACTTAAGGAGAGGTCTAGGGAGACAAATAGGGCTAGAACCGGTGATGGTAATTTCTCTCATGCAAGGTCCGATGGACATGGTCGTCCTAGATTTCGACAAAGGTTTTCCAGTCAAGGTTTCTCCAAGGGTGCTGTTATTACAAGAGTTTGACTTTGACTTCAAAGACAGAAGGGGCTGTAAAAATCAAGTGGCAGATCACTTGTCCAGACTGGAAGCAAAGAAGAAAGAAAAAGTCGAGTTAGACATTAATTAGCCATTTATGGATAAGTATGTATTAGCTTCCACTCTTGATCTCATTCCTTGTTTTGCTGACTTTGCCAATTACCTTGTCAATCACTTGATGCCTTAAGGGTTAACTTTTCAACAAAGGAAAAAGTTCCTACATGACGTGGGTAAATACTTTTGGGATGAACCTTACTTGTACAGGGTTTTTTATGATAATATCATCAGGTGATGTCTGCCTGAACCTGAACTGTTGAGTACTCTAGAAGTCTGTCATTCATCTTCTATTGGTGGACACCATAGGGCTGCTCGCACTACCGACAAGGTATTCCAAAGCAGATACTATTATCCTACAATTCATCAAGATACATTCGACTTGGTTAAAGGCTGTGATATGTGTCAAAGGCAAGAAACTATCTCGCATCGTCATGAGCTACCTATGACTCCTAACTTGCGGTTGAATTATTTGATGTTTGGGGGATTGATTTCATGGGACCATTTATGAGCTCGTTCAGGCAAAATTACATATTGGTGGCAGTTGATTATGTCTCCAAATGGGTTGAGGTTGTGGCCTTAGTAGAGAATGATGGTAAGAGTGTTGCAGGGTCTCTGAAAAAGAACATTTTCTCAAGATTTGGTACAGCTAGAGCTATTATCAGTGATGGAGGCTCACACTTCTGTAATAAAATGTTCAACACACATTTTTCCAAATATGGGCTAAAACAACAAAAAGTGGCGACGCCTAATCATCAGCAACCAAGTGGACAAGTGGAAGTGTCAAACAGGGAAATAAAATAAATATTGGCAAAGACAGTGAATTCCGGTAGAACGGATTGGGCAAAGAAGTTAGACGATGCTTTATGGGCATATTCAACGGCTTTTAAAACATACATCGGTATGTCACCATATGAGTTAGTGTTTGGAAAGGCATGTCATTTTCTTGTAGAGTTGGAGCATAAGGCACTTTGGGCGTTGAAGAAGTTAAACTTAAGTTGGAGTGAAGTAGTGAATATGCGACTTGAGTAGATAAATGAAATGGATGAATTTCACTTGAGAGCACAAGGAAAGGATGGAGTTGTACTACGACAAGCATATTGAGAAGAGTACTTTCAGTCCTGGTGACTTGGTTTTGTAGTTTAACTCAAGGCTACGCCTATTTCTGGGAAAGCTAAGGTCCAAATGGTCTGGGCCATTCAAAGTAACTCAAGTGTTTCAGTCGGGAACAATTGAACTCGTGAATGAAAAAGGTTAGAGGTCCAAGGCAAATGGCCAGCCACTCAAGGCATATATGGGAGTTCCAGAAGAAGTTAATATAGTTGAGGAATGCAAGCTTGATAAAGTCTGAGTAATCAAGCAGCCTGCTTTGCGCCGCAACGTTAAATTGTGCGCTACTTGGGAGGCAACCCAAGATGTAATTGTAATAGGTAGTTTAAATTCCCATAATAGTTCATTATTTTATAGAGTCGCTATGTGTGCAGGAAAGTTGGCAAAAGTTGAGGCCTGGAGTGCTCTTCACGAACCACTAAATAGTTCGTACAACACTTCATGCTTTGTAAAGTAGTAAGCCAACATAGGTGGAGCTCACTGGAAAAATATAAAAAGGTTCACGAAAGGGTTTATGACCCGTCTGACCTTAGACAGACCGTTTAGCCTCTCATGAACTTGCAGGTAAGTTTTCTTAACTAAGTCTTTACCACGAGTGCCTGTACAGACTATGGTGCTCTTCACGAGCCACTTCATGGCCCATAAAGGATAGGTCAGCACTACCAGACCTGATCCAACCCATGCGATTAAAAAGTCAAATTCAATGTATTTAAAAGACTCCAAAGTGCCAAACGTTGGGCTCTTTCCCTTCTTCTCCATTCATAACGTCTTTTCGGGGGTAACAAAGAGGTTTCCAAACGAGTCAGTCTTAGAGTGGAAGGGTAACTCAGTGCCTATAGGTCGATTAATCTCTTACCTTAAGGCCATATAAATTATTTCCAAAGGGTATATCTATCATCTTGTTCTGGTTGAGGATCCAAACTCCGAGACCCCAACTCTTGAGTCAGTACTAGTAGTGAATAAGTTTCCAAAAGATCTTTACGGTGTTCCTCCCAAAAGAAAAATCAACTTCGGAATAGATATCCTTCCCGATACCCAGCCTATTTGGATCTCTCCTTATAAAATTGCTCCAACCGAGCTTAAGGAATTGAAAGAACAATTTAAAGACCTTCTAGATAAGGGCTTCATCAGACACAACATTTCTCCATGAGGTGCTCCAGTGTTATTCATTTGTAAGAAAGGTGGTTATCTCAAGATTTGCATTAACTATCATTAGTTGAACAAAGTCGCAATCAAGAATAAATATCACATCCCCGAGATTAATGACTTGTTCTTTTCTAAGATAGACCTCAGATCCAACGATCATCAGCTCAGAGTCAGAGATAGTGACATCCCAAAAACAACCTTTAGGACTCGCTATGGTCATTATGAATTTGTATTTATGTCTTTTGGACTAACAAATGCTCCTGCAACTTTCATGGACTTAATGAACATGGTGTTCAAACAGTAATTGGACTTGTTCGTCATCGTCTTTATTTATGATATCCTTGTTTATTCTCAAAATGAGGAAGAGCATGCTACTCATCTGAGAGTTGTTCTGCAAACCGTCAAAGATCACAAGTTATTCGCTAAGTTCAACAAATGTGAATTCTAGTTACAATAGGTCACTTTCCTTGATCATGTGGTATCCAGCAAAGGGATCTGAGTGGATTCTTAGAAAATTGAAGCGGTACAACACTGGCCTAGACCCACCTCTCCGACTGATATAAGAAGTTTCTTAGGTTTGGCCGGTTACTACAGGAGGTTTGTTGAAGGATTTTCATCCATAACTGCCCCATTGACCAAATTGACTAAAAAAAGGTCAAGTTTTAGCGGTTAGATGAGAGTGAGATAAGCTTCTTAAAAGTGAAGACCAAGTTGACGAGAGCTCATGTAGTAACCGACCAAACTCTACATCAGTGAGATAGTCAGGTTTCATAGGGTTCCCTTGTCTATCATCTTAGATAGGGGTCCTTATTTTACATCTCATTTCTAGAGATCATTTCAGAAAGGTCTTGGTACTCTGGTAAATCTTAGTACAACATTTTATCCATAGACGGATGGTAAGGTAGATTGTACCATTTGGGAGCTTGCGTGATCGATTTCAAGGGTAGTTGGGATGATCACCTACCTCTCATAGGGTTCACCTACAATAACAGCTTTCATTCCAGTATTCAGATGGCCCCTTATGAGACACTTTATGGGCGTAGATGCAGGTCACCGGTTGGTTGGTTCGATGTAGGTGAAGCAACCTTGATTGGGCTAAATTCGGTTCATGATTCTATGGAGAAAGTTCAACTTATCAAAGATAGACTAAAGACAGCTCAGATTCGATAGAAGTCCTATGCAAATGTGAGGAGAAGGTACATAGAGTTTGGAATAAATGATTGGGTTTTCCTGAAGGTGTCACCCATGAAAGGGGTGATGAGATTTGGAAAGAAAGGGAAGCTTAGTCCCCAAGTAAGTAGGTCATTACAGAATCCTAAAAAGGGTTGGTAATGTGGCTTATGAGTTAGAGTTGCCAGCAGAACTAGCAGTTGTTCATCAAGTCTTTCACATTTCCTTATTGAAAAAGTGTGTTGTTTATTCGACATTGATAGTACCTTTAGAGAGTGTGGCTGTGAAGGATAGCCTCACCTATGAGGAGGTTCCAAATGAGATTCTTGACTGTTAGGTTCGTAGGTTAAGAAATAAAGAAGTCACTTCAATAAAGGTTATGTGGAGGAATCAGTCCGTAGAGGGAGCTTCTTGGGAAGCAGAAGCAGCCATGATGGCCAAGTATCCTCACCTTTTTTCCTTTCGATTCAATTTCAACTTGAGGTAATAGTCCCTCTCCAGACTCTCGGTTAATCTTGTTAATTCAGTCTCAATATCTTATTCCCTAAGTCATCCTTGCATTTAAGCATATTTGCATGTTTCTGGAACTCAACTAAGTTAGATATCAGTTTCTAGTACTCAGTTGGCAGGGACTGCACTCCTTCCCTTCAAAATCAGCTTGTTTAGTCTTCATTCGAGGACGAATGATTCCAAGGGGGAGATATTGTACCACCTCGAAAAGTTGAACTTGGAATGAAAAAGAGAAAAGGGTAATCCACGAAGGGATTCACGGGCCGTGAAGAGGCCCACGACCTATCTCCTTGTTCGTAGAGTTGCACCCAACGACTGTGAAGGACCACAGATGCCTAGAAGGTCCGTGAAGCTTCACACGGTGATGCCATCCATGAAATGGGCACAGAACCTCCAAGACTCCTATGAAGGACCATAGACACTTAGACGGTCCGTAAAGCTTCACACGGGTCGCGAAGTCGTCCATTAAAGGGACTTGTCAGGTTTTTGAGTTTTGGGTAAAGTTCAAGCGATCATATATTTCATCACAATATATTTTAGGTTGCCCGTGACCTATCAAATAAAAGGTCTTTGAGTCATCTTTACAATGCCCGTGAAGCCTCTCGTGTGAGGCACATCACCAGTTTTAAGTTAGGGCCATTTTGGTCTTTCCCCTATGAATTTGGTACTTTAAATACATCGTTTTACTTCGTCTAAGCATAATTAATCAGTCAAAAACTACCTAAAACATTCATTCTTCTACAAATCACTATACTTAGAAAGAAAAGAAGAGAAATAAGTGACAACTTTCTCTCCAGAACAAGCAGATCTCTCCTTCAAGTTCAGCCCCAAAATCTAGAGGATTTCTCCGTAGTTTCCTTCATCAAGTATTTGGGACTTCATTAGTGGGTTCCTTTAACCCATTAGGTCCCTAAAATTAAGTTAGTTCTTCAACTTCTCCATAAATTGTTCAGACCTAGGGTTCCTAAATCTTAGGGATTCACTGTAATTTAGCTGCTATAGTTTCTATGATATAAATTACATATTTCTTGCAGAATTAGTATAGTCCCTGTTGACACCCAATTTTGGACCTCAACAATATAGATTAATCACCGAACTTCTTAAATTCCAAACGATTTGAAATAATTAGTTTTTATAAAGTTCAAAATATTTTTCAAGTTACTTTTAATTAATTTCATCATTTTTATAATTTTTAAGTAACATATATGTTTTATATAATATTGTATATATAATTAGTATATTTTATAAATATTTCAAAAATCATCTCAAATTTTTTTTAATTTTAGTATGTATTTTATTAAATTAGTTTAGTTTAAATTATGGTTATAATTTTGAATCATTAGTTTACAATTAAGTTAATTATTTTATTTCATTAAGATTAAGAAGCTCGTTAATTAATTAATATTAATTCGTTTTATTTAGGTTTTAGCCGATTTTGTTAATTTAACTCAATTTGGCTATTTCTTAAACTCCAAGATCTAACCTATCTTTGACCTCCCCTTAAACCCATTTGGAGACCAAACTTTGGGCCTTTTTCCTCTCTTCAGTAGCCCATTCCTCTAATTCCTAGCCGACCCATTCCCAGCCCACCAACATACAATACAATCAACAGCAAATATAGAAAACCCGACCCCTATACTAACATCCTCTTCCTCCTCAACGCGTAAACCCAGAAACTCCAAGGAAAAATCGTGTGAAACTAAACCAACAACCTTGCTCACTCGCGCTTAGCCCGCGATTCCTCTCCCTCTTTCCTCACTCTTTTATCTTCTTCGTACGGGAATAATCCAGGTGTTGCAATCTTAGAGATTGTTCGTCCTTGCTCTTTGAATCGGGCGACTCTCCTTTCAATTCTGTTAGGAATTGGTACTATTACAGCTCCTCATACCTTATCCCTTCAGGAGAATTAGAATTTCAAATTCAAAATTCTTCACCCGTTTTCCCTCCCTTTTCCAGCCTTAGATGTCCTCTTCAAAAGCCCCTCTCCTTCTTCATTGTTGGGAGGTTGGAAAAAATTGTGGAAAATAGAGGTTCAAGAATATATTTCACGTATAGAGGCAATGGTTCACATACATAAAGAATACCCAGAATAAAAGTTTTCAAGGTAAAATACACCCAAAAATTGACAAGTGAGGTAGATAATACTCAAGTCGGTTTCTTGTTCAGACTCGACCCTCTTTCTATTTCTTGGAGTCGCACTTCGGCGGTGGAATCGTCTTCGTGATTAGATCATTTTTCAGTTCACTACACTGGAAAAGATAATATCCTTAGTCTTATGTTTTGTTTCCTCTACATTGATATGTGGTTGGCTTTGTTTCTGTTCTATTAGTCCTTCTCTGTAGGATTTCATGTGTTGATTAATGAATTGTTGTGTCTCTTGATATTGCTGGAATACTATGAGTGTTGTATTTTGTATTTGTTGTTGGATTGCAGTAACAAGTTCTTATTTTTCTTAGCTTCTTTTGTTCATATTCTATTACATTTTCTGAGAAGATTGGTCTAAATTTGGGATGCAATAGCTTATCCATTTAGTTGATTTCCATTTATTATAAATTCTATATGGTTGGTATCATGTGAAAGGTTAGTATGCTATTGATGCTTGTTCTTAAAGGGTTGCCGGTTCTAGCCAATACCAACATTTAAATCATCAACATATGGATCGTTGAAGCAATTTTTCTCTGTAAATGGTTGCTCAAACTTAGTAATTACTTGGTCTTTTCCTTTGTTTTTATTTGCATCAATTTGGCTTATCCTTGCAATCTAATTAGAAAGTGAAGTTTTTCTTGTTATTTAGTATTCAAATTTTCAGTTCTTCTTTAGTCAGTTTTCTCTATTTGCTCACTGCTTCATTGGTTGTTAACTTTGATTACGTTTTGTTACTATTTTGGAGTCAAATGTGTTGAATTAGTAGCAATCCGATTAGCTATTGGTGTTTATCATGAGTAGTGGTTAAATTTATCTAGAATAGTGGTTTAAGCTTAATTACTTTTGCTACTTTTACATGAGTTTAGTCACTGGTACAATTGTTGTTTTATATTCTTTCCCTTTGGATTTTCATTGTTTTGATTGAGGAGTAGTTTAGATGCATTGTTGCCATATTTATTTTGGGTGCTAATTCCTATGTTTATTTTTTTTGTCTCATGTGAACTCATGTGGAGTCTAAATTGGACTCAAGTAACTTCCCATTCGCATTTCTAATGAGTCGTGGAGGCACAAGTCTTTCTTATTGAGTCAACCTTTAATATTTTTCGAAGAAAGGAAAGCTGAATGCAGGGGAAGAAAGCTGATATACAAGTTTCAGAAGCAAATACTGTAGAAAAATAGCCGATATACACTGGTATATAACTACTGTATACACTGGTATACAGTCAGAAAATACAATATATGGGTCAAAACGTGAAAATACAGGTTGAAAAGAGCGGAAATACAAAGTTCCAATAAAAATACAGGTTTCGAAAAGCCCTAAATGGGTTGGATACAAGTCATATACAATAGTATACACCCTAATTACAGGGAGGTGGGCCAAGAGTCTTAAGGAAATTTCAGCAGCAGGTCCAGGCGAGAATTGGGCCCAAAGGCCCAATAAAATGAGTATCAACAACCCCTTTTGATTTAAATGGACAAACCCATTATTTTGGCATTCCTCCTTTGTTAAACCTAGGATAGGTTGGGCAAAAGCCCAAATTTCCTTTATTATTCTCCTTTGTTATTATTTGTTTTGTATTAACTCTCTAATATTGTTTTCTTTTGGTTTTACTTAATTAAATCCCCAAGAATCGTATTTCTCCTTTTTTGTTGTTTAGAATTTTTATGTTTTTATTTTAGTTATTTATTTATTTAGTTGCTTGTGGTTAAAAAATTATTTTCTCAACAAATTGATTCTCTATAAATTTTTATAATAAATCTGTTCTATATTTAGTCAATATTTTCAAGGTTGGTCAAAAGTTATTTTAGTCAAACCATTGGTCAACCGCAAGTTAGCGGACATTCCGAGGGCCTAACACCTTCTCGGAATGTAAATTGAACCCCGAACCATCTTTGGATTTTAAATGATTTTTTCTGTTTTAAAGTCATTTGAATTTTTTAAGTTTTCTTAATTTCTTTCAAAAATTAAGTGGCGACTCTCTTTTGAAAATTGATCTTTCTTCAAAACATAAGTTTAGTTGATTTTTCAAAACTAGTCCATTTTTGTTTTTTATTTTTTGATAAAACAGAAATGACGACTTTACTGGGGATTTAAATAAGTTTTAACCATAAGGATTTGACTATTTAACTACTTGTTATTAATTGTTGAATTGTTTGTATGTTTTACTTGTTAAATTGCTATAAATTGTCATTGCATTCATGACATTTTCCAATATGTATGTATAGTATATTAAAGAACGGTTTTACGAAACCGTAGCCGGGTTTTCTTATACTCAACCCTTTTCCAGAATGATCGGCTATTTATTGGTTCGTCATGCATCCAATGGTTGTCGTAAGTTCCAGCCTAAGTTGTCCGCTTGGGTTCCCGGTCTTTCAAAAACCACTCTTAGTCAACTAACGTAGAGCGAAACCAAATCCCAAATATAATGCATTTTGAACTAAGTCGACCCAACACCCAAGGCTTTTAGAGGCCCACTTTGTGTCTATTTGGCCCATTGGTTAATAAAAGACAATCATACTTATGTGTTTAAATTTGAAGGATGTATACGTCATTTGGCAAAATATTGTCTCTTGGGGTTGGGAGTTAATAGGTTGTTCGAGTCGAATAAGGATTAAGTTACCATTTCAACCAAAAGTGTGGCCATTCGGAGATGACAAGAAATCAAAAAGAAGAATTGTCCATGGAAGCATTATTTAGGATTGTACTCCTACGTGGGATTGATTATTTGTATCCATATTCCCTATTATATATGATACCCTTTCAGTTTTATTTGTAAAATTTGTGTAAATTTAGATTTCGAGGCAATGGAATGTTTCAAACGATGTTATACATCCTTCAAATCGTTAGGTACACCCTTGGCACAAAAGGGTCAGATATTTGTTTAGAACGAGCAATATTTGTTTATGTGTTATAACTGTTTGTGTGAATATGTTGCTTTATTTGAAGATGTTCTAGCCTACTCGTCTTGGAATTTTTCTAAAACCCTTTAAGCATAAATATCAAGTCACTATTGAAAATGCATCCAAATAATCTTTGAGTATTTAGTTTTCCAACAAAATTCGAACTTCATTTTTCAAATCTTACTCTCTCATATCAAAAAGAGATTTGTCATCTCAAATCGAAAGAGATTCAAGTAGGTCGAACTACGTAGGACCTGAATTCTCCTCTAAGAGATATGTAGGCAGCCTTTCAAGGGTCGGTCCGTGTTTTTAAGAAATTCTATCTTTTTCAACTCTTACAAAGAAATTAGAGTTACATCTCAATCGAAAATCAGAAGTATGACAATGAAAGATACAATTGATTTTGTCTCAACTCAAGTCGATATTTAGTCATCTTTCTATATCCGTGGGATAGTTTATCTTCAAGTGAAACGACTCTTTTGTGTTTACAGTCATGTGTGTGATATTTTGTATTATTTATCATCTACACAAACTAACACGTTTATCTTTTGAGTTATTTTTCTTTGTCAGGTACTCAAAACTGATCTGTGTTGAGAAAATGACAGAACATCCATACTTCACGAGGTCTAAAGATCCCAAAGATTCCTTCTCTGACCAGAGTTTGTCAAAAGGCAAAGAAAAAATGGTTGACAATGTTGAAAACATTGATTTGACCGAAATTACTGTGAATGGCCCTATCATTGTCGAACAGAACAAGTTGATTGCACAATTGTTCCAACATATTGCTGAAATGAGGGCTGAAATGGATAAAACCCGAGATTTGATGAACTTGGCTATCATTGCCAACACTCCTACTCCAGACAATAGAAGACCTCCACTCCATTTTCCTACTTCGAATCCAATATTCGAGTTTTTCCCAAACAATTCATCCACCTCTAATATTCTAAAACCTCCCATCATCAACCTAACTACCCCTAATCCACATCATGCTAGCTCTTCACATCAATGTCACCTACTCCTCAGATTCCAAATACCAACAATTTCTAAAATTTTCCTCCGGTCCATCAAATCCCTACTCAAATTGTCCAAAACATACCTACCACTCGACCCATACTTCTAAAAACCGCATTTCATCTTGCAATATTGCCTGAATTGTATCCTCCCTTTACCACACATTTTGAACTCGATCATCATGAGAAGAAGGAGAAGGAGTGGAAGATCATAAGAGAAAAGGCTGAGCAGAGCATCATAAAGGAAGCTACAAATGCAATAAAGGACTTTCAATACACCACAAACATTGTGGGTTGAATTATGAAGATTTGTGAATTCATCAACATTTGGAGCTTCCCGAAGGTTTTAAAGTACCAAAATTTGATACTTTTAGTGGAGTTGAGAATTCTTTGACTCATTTAAGGGCTTACTATGATCAACTTATTAGAGTTGGAAAAAATGAGGAATTGTTGATTTACCTTTTCAGTCGAAGTTTAAATGGAGAAGCTCTAGAGTGGTTTACATCACAAGAATTAAAACAATGGACGAGTTGGAATGTACTCACAAAGGAATTCATTGAAAGATTTGGCCATAACATAGAAATTGCCCCTGATCGCTACTATTTGGAGAAGACCAAACAGAAGTGTACAAAAAACTATCGAGAGTACGCTCTTCGTTGGAGAAAAGAGGCTGCAGGAGTTCAGCCTCCTATGTCTGAATGTGAAATCACTGAAATGTTTCTTTGAACTCAAAAGCTCGAGTACTATGAAAGAGTGTTGTGTATGATGGGACAAAAATTTATTGAGATTGTCAAGGTGGGAGAAACTTTGGAAGATGGTTTCAAGACTGGAAAAGTCACAAACCTTACCGCAATGCGAGCTAATGGAAAAGCTACTAGAATTAGTGATATGGATATATCAACGGGTAAAGAAGAAGAGGTATCTGTTGTCATAGCTACCCATATGCGGTCGGCTTCACAAAGAAAATATCAAAACCACAATGTCAATCAGAAAAAATCCCCCGGCCTAAACTTTAGGAAGGCTTCTAAAGTGTTTACACCATTAAGGGAATCTCAAACTCAACTTTATGAAAGGTTGAAAGCAACGGGTATACTCCATCCCATAAAAGGAAGACCAGCCAATCCTTTAAGAAAATTTTATAGAGCTGACCATATATGTGCTTATCATTCAGGAGTTGTTGGACACGATACAAAGAATTGTTCGACCCTCAAGCACAAGATTCAAAACATGATCAACAACAATTTGATCAATATTGAGGAAACCACCTCAAGGGATAATGTATTGGATGCTTAAGAGTAAGTGCAAGATATTTCTGAACACAGTCATTTGAAGATATTCATCATCAAAGGTTGAAAAGAAGTATGCCCAGTATTGGCCAGAATTTTGCAAATGAAG
Organism: Solanum verrucosum; assembly: GCF_900185275.1. Lineage (NCBI taxonomy): Eukaryota > Viridiplantae > Streptophyta > Magnoliopsida > Solanales > Solanaceae > Solanum > Solanum verrucosum. Next base: position 1,370,989 of record NW_026019922.1, on the reverse strand, counting down.
TTATTGTTATCTTTCTTTTGAAAATGCATTTAATATCTTTATTTCGATTCTATTGAACCTTTCGTTGTAATGAACTACGTCTGATCGGAATTCTCAAAAATGAGATACGTAGGCGGTCTATGTTGGCCTCGGTCACTCCTTTATCCCTTTTAATATCTCTTTTTACTTGAACTACGTTCGACCTGAATTCTCAAGAATGAGATACGTAGGCGGCCTATGTCGTCCTCGGTCATTTCGTTGTTTAATTTCTTATTTTTATTAATCCTCGAGAAGGGGAACTACGTTTGACCTGATTCCTGCCTCAACAGGATACATAGGCGACACAACGGTTCAGCCATATATCCCATAAGATTTTTATTTTTCTTTGCTATAGAAACTGGAATAGAATTTTTGAGAGGGACTAAAAATTTCTCAAGAAGAGGATCTCTACAATAAGTCAAGGCTGAAGATACATTGGGTATTGCAACTGGGACAAAAATTTTGAGACCCCTACGAGTCATATATGAACAGTTCGAGATACCTCAAGACATCTAACTGTGACAAAAAATTTTGAGGATGACCTCAAAAATTCCTTTAAGCATCACTAGTAGTTTGTAGTAAATTTTGAATATTTAAAAAATATTAGAATTTTAAAACTAACTTCAAATGACCTTTGGCATCGTTCAAGTTCATCGTCAACTGCAACAATCTCCAACACCTTTGAATTTCAGAGTCAACTGAAAAACCTTTCAATTATAGCATATTTCGGGAGGATCGTTTCTGAAATTTTCCAAGCTTTAAGGATTTTTGAATTCTACAGAATAAGCTATCGGATACACTGAAGTTTCGAACCAAGGACGTTCATTTAAGTTATGCATGACATGACATTTGACAGTGACCTTTCCCAAGTTGATTTTTGAAAATCTTTTTCTTAGGCTTCTAATATGCCATACATTTCGTGTAATTTAATCTTATGTCTATGGAGAAACAAGAGATCAGAGTGATCAACTGAAGATAGCAAGACAAGGAGCAAGTGATTGAAAATCTTAACACATATCAGTTTGTTTTAAAAACTAACAATTTTTCTGTGGATGCAGATCTATAAGTTTGCTCAAGATCATCATATTCCCCTATTCAATGAATATGGAGAAGTAAAAAGGGTGAGGAGCTCCCCAAAATTGACAACTTTTCGATGAAGTTTTTCAGAAGAAAAAGAAACAGTTCAAAATACGAGTAACGACACTTCGTTCAAATCTCCAGCAAAGCATGAGCAAGTGAAAACATCGCTCTCAAGATGTACAAACATCTACCATGACATCAAATTACATTTTTCAGCATTAATAAATTTGAAAAATATTCACAAATTGCTTCTATATAAGACGCGGTAATGTTAATTACTCAGAGGGATATTTCTATAATATTATCAAATGAGATAATACGACCACCCATAGGGACATTTCTATAGTATTATCAAATGAGATAGTACCACCACCGAGAAGGATATCATAGTCATTTTATCGATGGAATTTCATCATCCTACCAATAGATCAACATCATCCTACCAGTGAATCATCAACGAAGCATCACCAACCTATTAATAGAGCATCAACATCATACTGCCAATGAATCAAACTAACCCTACCAATGGATCATTAGTGAAGAATGATCATCCTATCAATGGAGCATCAACGTCATCACCCAGAGTGTCATCAACCTAATCCTACCAATGGATCATCAACGAAGAATCATCATCCTATCAATGGAGCATCAACGTCATCACCCAGAGTGTCATCAACCTAATCCTACCAATGGATCATCACCCTATCAATGGAGCATCAATGTCATCACCCAGAGGGACATCAATACAATCCTACCAATGGATCATCAATGAAGAATCATCATCCTACCAATGGATCATCAATGAAGAATCATCGTCCTATCAATGGAGCATCAAAATCATTCTACTAATGAAGCATCATCATCCTATCAATAAAGCATCATCATCAACAAAACACTGACAAGAAAGTCATCATCATTATAGCACCATATCAAGTCATTATCTATTGCGTCAAAACTGATGAAGGTTAACGTCAAAACATTTATAGAAAAGAATTTTTGTTGAACATGGTAAAACGCATCACTTATCTATTTAAATTACAGTTTCTGCTACCAAGTTTATATCATTCCTTGTCGAGAGCATCCAAGATGATGAATTCTCAAATCAAACCACAGGTGCAGACAACATCAAAAAAGATGCATCACAACGTGGGACTTTTTCGTAGCGCGAGCTAAGAAACGAATTTGATCGAGCCTCCATCTCATTACAGTTAGACTATTATCGAGTCATCCATCTCATTACAATTGAATAACATTGAGCCATCCACTTCGTTATAGTTGGATAATCATTGAGCAATCTATCTCATTGCAGAGATCACCAGAGTTTGCCATGCAGAAAACAAGCAATGACATCTCCAAATCTTCAGCAAATCATGAGTTGTAATGGACATACTTTGTTCGAAAGCAGTATCTATTATCTTTTACTCTCAATACCTCTTTATTTTGTCATCTAGTTGAAAAATATATTTATGTCTATCCATTAAGACATACTCATTTGTTATATGAATGATCTTTCTTTATTTTTTTTACTCAAACCGCTAGCTAAAGCGGTACTATGTCTACTAATTATTTACTTTGAATGTGCAGACATATACTGAACATACTTATGTTACATCTTTCACAACAAGAGTAATAAAAAAACATCGTAAGAGATGCTACCACTTTTTCCAATTACAGTTTCTACTAACAAGTTTGTTTCAGTCTTTGTCGAGAGCATCAAAGAAGATGAATTCTCAACCACAAGTGCAAACGACATCAACAAGGATGCAGCATAACGTGGAATTTTTTCTTAGTAGCAAACTGGGACATAGTCTGAAGAGGAGTGTTAAACTCTTAGGACGCAAGTTGAGGAGCGACTTCCACCACAATCAAACCACACCCCTATCAGAAGGCATGTGGTTTTTTTTTTGGGTTTTTTGGTTTTAGTTTCGCATTCGAAAAATTTCTATTTTCACCGGAAGCAAATTTCCAATTCGAGTGGCAATATACCAAGAGCTTTGGAAATTATGTCTGTGTAAGTTCTTACTTATGGATGTGAAGAGCTCCGCATTCATGGCTAAGAGGTTGTAAGCCTCTTTTCCATACTCGACTTATTTGTCACTCTTCTAGAACCAAAGGTTATCTTGCATGCTAGATTTCCTTTTCAACCGATCGAGTCGAACTACAAGCATCCTGATTCCTAAGGTTTAAGGAGATGTAGGCGGGCTCAATGTTGAAAACTCGGCTGTATTCCAAAATTCGCTCTCAAATCTTCATCCCGAGAATTCTGATTTCTTCATAATTTGATATCGGGATAGCTTTTGAATTCTTTCAAAATCGTGCGTCGAATCAAGCGTATCGAACTACAAGTGGCCTAAATTCTTATATAGCCTGAGATATGTAGGAAACCCATTTCCGTGGTTCGGCCATAATTCTTAAAGTCCGTACCAAAAGCTCTTTTCTGAAATTTGAAATGTGGTCGGTGAAAATTGGATTTGTCAATTTTATTTGCCTCAAATTTCTTTCATCAATCCAAGTCAAACGAGGGATAGTTGTTGACACCCAATTTTGGACCTCCAGAACATAGATTAATCACCGAGCTTCTTAAATTCCAAACAATTTGAAATAATTAGTTTTTATAACGTTCAAAATATTTTTCAAGTTACTTTTAATTAATTTCGTCATTATTATAATTTTTAAGTAACATATATGTTTTATATAATTTTGTATATATAATTAGTATATTTTATAAACATTTCAAAAATCATCTCAAAAAGATTTTAATTTTAGTAATTATTTTATTAAATTAGTTTAGTTTAAATTATGGTTATAATTTTGAATCATTAGTTTACAATTAAGTTAATTATTTTATTTCGTTAAGATTAAGAAGTTCGTTAATTAATTAATATTAATTTGTTTTATTTAGGTTTCAGCCAAATTTGTTAATTTAACTCAATTTGGTTATTTCTTAAACTCCAAGATCTAACCCATCACAGACAATAACATAAGTCATGAGCATAAGAGACATCATAATAAGACATAGGTGATACGCATAAGAGATAACAACATATTCATAGGCATAATCAATGCATTTAGTTCAACATGACATAAGAGAATCACTTTATAAGCCACCTCAAGGCAAGCTTGTGCAATGCATGGATAAGACCCCATAATCCCACCCATGCCAAGCAAGTCACTATAGGTCCTCATTTACCTTTATTACCTTTTTGATCTCATCCTTAGCTTACTTATCATAGACAAGGGAACATTCACTTTTAGTCAAACATATGAAGGAAAGAAACTAATAGCAACAATCCAAGTTAAGCATACATCAGAGGCATATTCATTACGTAGATCATCATAATGTAAGAGAACATACCATAACTACCCTCAAAGCATACTTGTGCAATGCATGAATAAGATCCTATAATCTCATCCATACTAAGTAAAGCTTCTTGAGTAACCACAGTTCATACTAGACTTGACCTTGTAGGAATTAGCCTTAACCGACATAGACCATGTGAGCTTACATGGAATCCGGTGTTACCCACACTGAAAAGGGTTGTCTTACTTGCCTAAAGTAAGACCATCATCATATTAGATTTTAGGTGGATCCAATAGCTAAATAACCTATGGAGGCACATGCTTTATGGGATAAGGAGATTGTTACTAGAAACCCGGCCTTACTTAACGGGAGAGCTTCCATCTCATGAGATTGCTTCTAGAAACCCGACCTTACTTAATGAGAGAGCTTCCATCTCATATTTAATATCCACTCAGTGCTAAGCATAATTCCCATGGAGTACTTCATTAAGTCATAACTTGATTCATGTCTTATGGAAGGATGTCCTTGCAAATCAATCCAAAAGAGTTCATTAGGATAGCTCATTAGATTAGGCGTGAGAATAACCTTTCACCATCCATGTCTTCATATTAGATTCAATTAGGTGAGAATTGTCTTTCAAACTAGAATCTTCATTATGTGAGAAAACCTTTCACATCATGTTCATTATGTGTTCATGAAAATATCCTTTCAATCAACACAATAACATCATCATAATCATGGTCTCTTCATTCATAGTCATGCATAAGTGTGTGTGAGAATAACCTTTCAACAACACCACCATTACATCATAGTCATAATCTATTTACTTTCTCAAAGTTTTCTTAAAGCATATACATAACCTTCATAAAGAATGTATAATATCATATATCTCCCCTTTCAGGGCCAAAGCTCATATCAAACCAACACATCTAGAATGACTACATTAGACATGAATATAATCACCATTCAAGTAATCAAGTCACTACATGCATAATCTCATATACTCATAATATAGGTCATGTGAGCAAAGTCCTTCCACAATAATATCATACCGAATTCAATCATGCAATTAGCTTCACTCTCAAAGCCTTAACATACATAACTCAACATATTAACCTTACTCTCAAAGCCCTAGAATTCATCATCTATGGCTACAAGATTTACACTCAAGCCATACTTCTTACAAGAATCTCATAGGCCTAAGTCTCAAGGTGTTATACTCACATGATTCATCCTTAACCAATTTTTAATCATATATCATCATATAAACTAAATCTCAACACTACTAATCATGATCCATCAAATAATCCCTAATCTAATCAATTCATGTCAACAAGCTTTAATTTTAAGAAATTCATATCTAGGTACTATAATCTCAAGTAATTCATCAATCTTAGAAGATCACACATCTAAGCCCTCAATTTCCTCTTTCATGGCATAAAACCAAAATATATCAATTTTACCTTTGAATCTTAGGTTAATCAAGATTACATGTATGAACATACTAAAAACATGTAATTACATCATAAACAACCATTATCCACTCAATTGGATCAACATACAAGAATACCCACAATGTAGGAAGAAACCCTAACTAAAATTAGGGTTCATCTTCACAATTGGGGGAAACATGGGGGCTTTATGGAAGAAAGGAGTCCATGAATGAATAATACATCATACCTTGATTACAAAGTCTAGAAATCTTGAAACAATGGAGTTTTGACCTAGCTTGACCTCCTCCTTCTTTTTCTCCTGCTTCTTTTTCTTATCATTCTCCTCCTTTTTCTCCTCCTTCTCCTTCTCCTTCTATTTCTTCTTCTTCTTCTTCTTCTTCTTCTTCTTCTTCTTATTCTTCTTCTTCTTCTTCTTCATCTTCTTATTCTTCTTCTTCTTCTTCTTCTTATTCTTCTTCTTATTCTTCTTCTTCTTATCCTTCTTCTCCTCATCCTCCTCCTCCTCCTCATCCTCCTTCTTCTTTCTAGAGAGAAAGTTTCTTAGAGGGAATAGTGTAGAAAGCTTGAAACAATGGAGTCTTGACCTAGCTTCTTCTTCTTCTTTTTCTTCTTCTCCTCTTTTTTCTACTTCTTTCTAGAGAGAGAATTTCTTGCAGGGAATAGTCTAGAAAGCTTGAAACAATAGAGTCTTGACCTAGCTTCTTCTCATCCTCCTTCTCCTTCTTCTTCTTCTTCTTCTTCTCCTTCTTCTCCTTTTTTTTCTTCTTCTCCTGCTTCTCCTCCTTCTCATCCTCCTTCTCCCTCTTCTTCTACTCCTCCTTCTCCTCCTTCTTCTCCTCCTCCTCCTTTTTCTTCTTCTTGTTCTTGTTCTTCTTCTCCTTCTTCGCCTTCTCCTTCTTCTTCTTCTTCTTCTTCTTCTTCTTCTTCTTCTTCTTCTTCTTCTCCTTCTTCTTTTTCTTCTTCTTCTTCTTCTCCTTTTACTCCTTCTTCTTATTCTTCTCCTTCTTCTTCTTCTTCTCCTCCTTCTCATCCTTCTTCTCCTCCTCATTCTTTTTCTTCTTCTTGTTCTTGTTCTTCTTCTCCTTCTTTGCCTTCTCCTTCTTCTTCTTCTTCTTCTTCTTCTTCTTCTTCTTCTCCTCCTCCTTCTTATTCTTCTTCTCCTTCTTCTCCTTCTTCTCCTTCTCCCTCTTCTCCTTCTTCTCCTTCTTCTCTTTTTTCTCCTTATTCTCCTTCTTCTTCTTCTTCTTCTTCTTCTTTTTATTCTTCTTCTTTTTCTTACTTCTCCTTCTCCTTCTCCTTCTCCTTCTCCTTCTCCTTTTTCTTCTTCTTTCTAGAGAGAGAATTTCTTGGAGGGAATTGGGTTATTTTGGGTAAGTTGAAATTATGAATTATGATGACTTAAATAAGGGTCTAAAGCCTTTATATAGGTGGTCTAAACACTAGTAAAACGACACTATATAATCCCTAATTAATTTTGAAATGACCCCTTAGTCCCCAACTTAACAACATAAAACTCACATGCTGCCTCACCCACAAGACCATGCCCACAGGCCGTGAGTGACCCACGGGCGGTGCTGGTCAATCGTGGATGGTGGTCTGAGGCGGTGTTGTTGGGACTTTGACCCACAAAGCCACCCACGAGGCGTGGACCCCCCTACGAGACGTAAGTCCCTCCGTGGGTGCACTCCCTTGTGCAACCTCTCTTGGGTAATTTGCTAAGGTCCTCCTCAAGGACCCTTGTTTTGGTCCTTGGGGACTTGTACCTTGACGATATAACCCAAAATCATTCATTCTAAGTACGGGAAGTCATATCTATGACACTAACCGTCATGTCAAGCTCTAGAACCCTCACGTCAAGATCTAGTTTAGTCTACTAATTGTAACACTGCAGAAATTTCGTAGGTTGAACTAGAGCCTAAATGTAGTGTCAATGACGTATAAAATGAATTCCCCTATGTTAGTATACCATCTAGGTGTGGTATGGTGGTCTATGAGTTAAGGCCTAAGGGAGGAGTGCCAAACAAGAGGGGCAAGCCAAGGCCTAAGGCCAAGGCTGCCCCAAATTTGGAGTGACTGCCTCAAACTCCACGGCCATCACAACGGCTTGTGGTCATGACCACGGACTGTGGGAGGCTTCGTGGAGTTTTCTTGGTCGAGGGAGAGGGACCTCCAAGTGTCCCAGACACTGCCTCACCCTTTACGAGAGGGACCACGAGTCGTGGTCCACTTCACAGCTCGTGAAGGTGGGCGTGGAGTTCTCTTAGCTTTTAGGGAGTTGGGGGTTGTTAGGGTAGCTACTTCCCAAGGCACCACGGGCACCACTACGGGTCGTGGTGCACTTGACAAGGGAGAGGGGTGGCTCGTGAACAACACTTGGCACCAAGGCTTGAAGGCCTTGCCTCCACAAGGCCAAGTCATGACCAAGACCATCACCACGAACCGTAGTCATGACCACGGATCGTGGGAGGCTCCGTGGTATTTCCCTGGCCAAGTGTTGGCTTGTGTACGAAAGGGGAGCCACTGCCTCCAACACCATGGGCAGTACCACGGCCCGTGGTGCACTTTCACGGTCCGTGAATGTTGGCCGTGGTCCCTGACGGGGACAATTTAAATGAGGAGTTTTGGGACTTTTCCTTTTAAGTCCTATTTAAGTAGGGGTGTTTTGGGTAATTTTAGAGGTTAATTATATATTGGTTTTTAAGTCTAAATTCACAAGTTTTGGTCATTATACACAACACCCAACTGAAATCAAAACTCTCCCACTTCTCTCTAAACTCACTCTCTAAAAACCTTAGAAGAAGAAGAATACATTGGAGCTAGGGTTTCAAGGTTCTTTCCCAAATTTCTTGGAGTTTCTCGAGTGATTCTCAAGGAATCAACTAAGGTATGGTTGCTTATCACTCTTGGGATTCCTTTCCCCAAGAGGTCCCATCAAGATGAATTTCAAAATCTCCAATTTCTAGGTTTTCAATCCAAAAACGTGGGTCTACTTTCTAACGAGAAATTGATGTTATAAACTGAATTTGGTTGATATTATATGAACAATTATGAATGAATTTATGTTGTATTTGTGGTTTCTTGAAGAATTCCCCATGAGATCCATGTTTCTCCTTCTTTTCCTAATTTTAACCCTAGTTTGTGTTGGATATTGAGTGAAGGCTATGAATCGAATATGATGTTATGTAATTCATGTTTGTATGATGATTCTACCCTAGGTTATGTATAATTTCTATGAAATTAGGGTTGAGTCTTTGAATGAAGCATTGAAGGAAGGGAATATGTCAATTGCTTATATTGATGTTGATTATGCATTACTTTATGAATTACCTTGTATTATGTATTGGTTATGAACTGATTGGTGATTGAAGTATGAATGTCCTATGAAGGGCAAGAAGGTATGAAGGTTGGTTCTTCTTTGAACTCAAGTATGAAAGGTGAATTATTTAGATTGTAATGATGCTATAACTAATGTGTTGTTGTGGTGTTGATGACCTAGTTTCCTCATCCTTAACCCTCTACACTTGAATTAGCTATGAAATATGTATGTATGTTATGGTATGATTTCTATATGATTGAAAGGTAGTTCTCATGATTATAGTGTAATGTAAAGTGAAAGGATTATTACTCACTTATGAACACATATGAGCTATTATGGTAAGATGTTTACATAAGAGTCTAGTAAAGGCTAATGTGAACTTATGTGATGACTAAAGATGATTACAAAAGGGAATTAGATGCTTAGCACCGAAAGGGCATGTAAATGAGATGGGGGTCTCACGTTTAGTAAGTCTGGCTCCCCACATGGGTTTCCTCACATTTAGCAAGTCTGGATTTCTCACGGTATGTGTTGTCTCATGAGATAGAAATCCCCACGTTTAGTAAGTTAGGATTTCTAGGAGCATTCTCCTTGAACTTAACTATGTTCCCACATAGGACTTTAGCTTAGTGGATCCACCTAGATAGCTATGTACGAATGGTTACACCTTAGGCAAGAGTTAACCCTCTCTTTTCGGTGTGGGAGTAGAACACCAGATTCCATGTAGCTCTCATGGTATATGTCGGTTATGGCAATATCTCCCTAATGTAAAAACTAAATGAAGGTATGAAAGGTGTGAACTCTTACTAGGGCTTTCTTAAGGGTTTCTACATTGTGTAAGGGGGGGTATTGGACTTCTCTTGCACATTGCACTTGTGGGATCCTAAGAGAGGGTTGTAGTAGTGTTCTCTAATGATTATGATGATTATGAATTATGTATGTTGAAGCTATGTTATGTATGATCATTATGAATATGGTAAGTTATGATGAAGTGTGATCTTATGTATGTATGCATGAAGTAGGTTGCTTAATGTGATACTTGGCTTTGAATAGGGTTATGGGATTCTATTCCTTGCATTGCACTAGTATTACTTGGGTTGTCTACCCGTTGGGATGATATTATGTTGGTTTGTACTATGATGCTTACTTTGTGTGCATATTGGATTTACTTGGTAAAAAGCATGTTTTGACTAAAATGACCTTTTATGCATGTTTCAATGGTTTATATGCATAGTAGCCATACTTAGTACGTGTGTTGTACTAACCCATATTGTCTCATTTTTCCCCAAACATTTAGGTTCGGACCGTTGAGGATTCAAACTTACTTCTCAAGACACTTGGAGTTGCTTCCCCAAGTTGGTGAGTCCTCATGTCCGAGGACAAGACCCTATGATCTAGCTTCTATGTTTAGTTCTTTGCTTATGTTGAAAGACATTGTTGTACTTTCTTATTTCTAGACTTCTTATTGATGTAAGGGCTAAGTCCCATTTTCGATACTTCTATGTCTAGATGGTACATTGTGATGAAGTTAGATTCTATTTTTCATATATGAAGTGGAGTTGAACTTCCAAAGTAAAAGTTTTAAATCTTCCGTGTTTTTATTCTATGATACATTCTATGATGAATGCTAAGGGCTTGTATAAGACCTCTTCGAGGTCGAATACGCCGGTAACGACTAGGGGGTGCTCTCGGGTCGTTACACTAATTTTTCGGGTGTTACAATATCTCCCCCTTGGGAACATTCGTCCTCGAATGACAATCTAGGCACCTCTTAAGGTCACGACTCTAGAAGAACAACCCATCATGCATGCAACTCATTTAAATTCACATAAACAAGGGAGGGACTTCATCTCCAAGCCAAACATATTCAATGCAACGCAAGGAAGTAGGAACTACATCTAACAACCCAAAATGCATAGAACTCAACATCTACTCATGTTCAGGGAGGAACTACCATCTCTGAACTAAAACATGTTCAACACACTCTCATAGAGCTCATATGCAACATATTTTAAAAAGGAACCACTATAGCATGTTCAACAAGTCATCTCACGAAGCATATAGGAAATTCTTACTCAATGCACTTCAACATGAGGAAAATTAATCATGCAAACTCATTTTCTTTCCAATCACAATCTTTCATGAACATGCATCATATAAAGAAAATAATGGCAACACATAAACACACATGACTTCACATAAAGCATAAACCATGAGGAACTTATCATCTTAATGCTAAAGGAGGAATACAAGGAAAAGGATGAGGATATCGGGATATCTTATTGGCCCTTGGCCTCCCAAGTAGCACCTCACTAAAAAGACTACTCCTTAAGGAACTCTAGTTCACAAGCAACCTTACCAACTCCACTCAAGATCTCACATGAGCCTACAAAATCGGGACTAAGATTTCCAAACTCACTACACCTCTCAAGGTGAGAATTTCAAGCCAACCTAAATCATGAGCATCAAGAACACTCAACGACCTTGCTATCTGTTCGCATCATCTCCCCTTTGGGAGTAAGCCTATACAGACTTTTCTAAGCATCATTTCCTTCAATTCTTAGGTCAGAGCAAGTTATCACTAAGCTTTCACATCCATCACACAAAATGATTCTAAACCATTACAAATTACACCTCTACCCTTCTTAGAGGAGTCTACTCACTCAACACATTTAGGCATTACTTAAATACCCTATTCACTAAATCTATCCACATTCTCCTAAAACTCATAATTTCTAAGTCGGGTTCTACCATCAAATGCACATAACCATAATGCAACCCATTTATACCAAAGAAAACAACAAGGTCTATCATATCAAGTCACAAAATACAAGCCATACCAGAATCTTAATAAGGCATAAAACACATACCAGAACCATTATGAGGAACTTGCTTACCCTTCCTCTCATAGCCTTTGCCTTTGGACAGTCCCTCATTTGCTGACCACTCTCATCACAATTAAATAAACCTCTTTGCCGGCCAAACATCTACCCTCATGTCTCTTTCAATTCTACTATGGTCGGATCAAGACAATTCTAAACCATTTCAACCCATATCATCACCTTTGGTGGGATCTACCAATCAATCGTATCTAGGTATTATCTAAACGCCCTACTTAAAATGACCATACTTAAGATCAATCTTAAAAGAAAACTAACTGTCAACACTTAAGCATATCTCCCTCACCTAAGCTAGGTGGTCTATGCAACCCTCAAGTCAACTTTAAGACAAAACATAATCCAAACTTATGACATAGAATTTCCCCCGTCCACTCTCGGATAAGCTCATTCGGGAACTAACAATTTGACTGTATGGGTTCTACAATCACATAAGGGCATAACAATAATACAACCAATCTATCCTAAGGATGACATCTAAATCCAACATATCAAGTCCTATCTAGTCACATAGCCATAATTGGAATCACAACCAACATTTTCTCCCTCACCCTTGTAGCATGAGCCCTTCGAGTGGTCATGCCATTTTCTTCTTCTTCTTCTTCTTCTTCTTCTTCTTCTTCTTCTTCTTCTTCTTCTTCTTTCTAGAGAGGGAATTAGGTTCTTTTGAATGAGTTGAAATAATGAATTAGGATGACTTAAGTAAGGGTCTAAAGCCTTTATATAGGTGGTCTAAACACTAGTAAAATGACACCACTTAATGCCTAATTAATTTCGGAATGACCCCTTAGTCCCCAACTTAACAACTTAAAATTCACCTGCTGCCTCACCTACGAGACCACGCCCACGGGCGGTGAGTGTACCCACCCTCGGGACTTGCTGGTTAATCGTGGGTGGTAGTCTGAGGCAGTGTTGTTGGGACCTTGACCCACAAAGCGTGGAGTGTGAGTCCCTCCGTGGGTGCACTGCCTTAGGCAGCCTCTCTTGGGCAATTTGCTAGGGTCCTTCTCAAGGACCCTTGGTTGGTCCTTGGGGAGTTGTACCTTGACGTTATAACCCAAAATCCTTCATTCTAAGTATGGGAAGCCATATCTACGACTCTAACCCTCATGTCAAGCTCTAGAACCCTCACGTCAAACTCTACTTTAGCCTACTAGTTTTATGGGTGTTACAGTAGTTGAATTTTCTTATTTGTGTTCTTGTTGTTTGCTCTACAACAGGTGAAGAAATGAGTGTGAACGGGAGCAACGCACTTCAACTTGGGAACAATGATGACATCCAAAAGTTGCATGATGTTAATGAGGATCAGTTGGGAAGTACGGGCGTTTTTTGATTAACTCCAAATGTAGGCAAGGCACTTTTCATGTGACCAACACGATGTTGCAGTTGTTGCAAATGAAAGGTCTCTTATGGGGACTTTCTCATGAGGACCCTCATGATCACATCTAAAATTTTGTGGATGTGTGTGGACCATTTTCCTTCAAGAACATCACTCAAGAGTCAGCCCGACTCCGTTTGTTTCCCTTTTCTCTAATGGGGGAAGCAACAAAGTGGTTGAATGATTTACCAAGGGAATCTATAACTTCTTGGGATGATATAAGATAAGTGTTTTATGAAAGATTTTTCCCTCCCTCGAAGATGGTTAAGGGATAATATTCAGAACTTCAAGCGGGTTGATGGTGAGCACATGCATGAACATGGTTGAGGTTCCAAAAGTTGGTTCTCCAATGTCCGATTCATGGGATGCCAAATAATGTGGTATTGCAATATTTTTACCGGAGTATTGACACCATCAACAAAGGTGTCGTTGATTAACTCATTAAGGTGTTATTATGAGAAAACCATTTGACATAGTGTCTGTGCTGCTTGATGAGATGACTAAAATTAATCGTGCATGGTACCCAAGGGAAGATCATATGTCTCTTTTGAATCTTGGGTTCACAAAGGAACAAATGGAAAAAAACCAAGAACGAGATGAAAACATAGCAAGATAATGACCCAAATGGACCTATTGACGAAACATGTCATGGGAGGGGGTTACAAGGCGGTGAAAGTGGTTGGTGTTAATAGTGGTGTGAATCCTGAGGATGACAATTTAAGGCCACGTACACAAAGAGGTATAATTCTTGTCAAACCAAGTGAGGGGTTCTCATCCGAGCTATCCAAGGTCAGGCGGGAATCAAGGTTGGAATAGAGATTATGATGATGGTTAGAGATATCGAGATCGAGAATGGCATGACCGTGGTGCAAATTGGAGAGATAGAAATGGTGACAAAGATCGCTATGTTCATTCTCATGAACATTCAAAGTCGAAGGAATCAAGGGCTGATCCCAAAAGGTTTCGAATCAAGGATATGTTTGCATGTATCTTGAATAAGGTACTCAAGGAGATGAAAGATGATGTTTCTTCTATAAATCAAATGGTAACTTGGCACTCGGCTTCCATAAAGCAGCTTGAGACTCAAATGGGTTAAATCTCAGCTCACATAAATCCAAGACCGAAAGGGGGTCTACCTAGTGATACTTTAGTCAACCTGAAGAATGAGGCAGGATTGCACGGCCACATCATGCCACGACAATAAATGAGGTGCTTCTTAGGAGGCAACCCAAGGTTAACGTTTTCTCATTTGAATAACGTTTGTTGGATATGCAGGTTGAAATTCGAAATTTTGGTGGAAAAGGCAATTAGGCGATCTAAAGTCAATTCGGCGAACCGCCGAGTGTCTTGGCGAGCCCTATATACTCGCCATTTAAACTAATAAGAAGGCTTGTTTTCTGTCAAATTCAACAGATTAAAGTCCACTCGGTGAAATGCCGAGTGGATCGGTGGGGTTAATTAACCTCACCGATCGTGGCACGAACTGAAGAGTCAAGGGCCTTCCAACCATTTTAAATTCAAATTAACTCCTTATTTTGAACTTTTGACTTGCACTCTTACAATAAAATTTTACACCATAGTTTTTAACTTCGATATTTGTGGGTGTCCTCATGTGGTCGGAATCTAAAGTGTTTCCCATCATTTTCTCTTTGCCTTAGTGTCCCGTGTCTACAATTAAGGTTGGTTTTCCGAATTTGTTTTAAATTGCATAAATTGTGTTGAGCATGTGTTGGAGTAGTTCATAGATCTATTATTTGCCTTGATTGTGTGCTTAATCGCTCATTGAAGTCTAATTTGAAATCAATCATGCCCGATATCTTGTTTATACTAAATTAGTTTAAATTTTGCGTTTGCGGGTTTGCATGTTGGGTATTGTGTGGGTGAAGTCTAACTAACTCTAATTCCACCAAGAAACTAGAATTTACCTAATGATAAATTGGGTGACGTCGTTCTTAAGGGCAAAATCGTTATTTGGTCGAATCTAGATACCTTAAGGGAAATTCGAGTACCCCGAGATAGATAATCATTGTGGGTAGGCTTGAATTATATAGAATTATACTTGAAATTGATTGTCGTAGGATGTTCATGTAAATTGGAATTTGGGTTGGGAATTTGGCACGTTGGGCCATTTGGCTAGCTGAATCGAGCTTGCCGAGTGACTCGGCGGTTCACCAATTGTCCCCCCTTATAGCTTTTTTGATCTAAAATGTTGATGAATTAATCTGTAACTTTCAGAGATATGCTTGTGCTCGCTGAGTAGACTTGGTGACTTGCCGAATGGCTTTAGTCTCGCTTTTTTGACTTCCTTTTTGGCTGTTTGTTTCTATGACATTTGGTGAAGCACCCTTTGATCGCCGAGTGAACTCGGCAACTCGGTGAATGGTCTTTGGTATCACCCTTTTGTGCTAAAATGTTTGTTGTTTTGTTCTGTAACTTTTGGCGAGCCCTCTATTGCTTGTCGAATGGTCTCTGTGACTCGCCGAGTAGTTTGGCGAGTTTTTCTGCAAATTTTTGAAAAATGATATTTTGCGAACCCTTTGCAACCGCTTGCATTTTATTTGTGTTTTTCTACAGATATGGCTAGACCAAAGCTTCCGGTAAAAGGTCCAGCACCCCGAAAGAAGGCCAAAGGAGTGGAAATAGCAACTAAGGTTGCACCCCCCTGAGCTACCCGGTCTAAACCTTCTCCGAAGAATGTGAAGGGTAAAGGGAAGAAGCAGGTGGTAGAAAGTTCCAGCTCGAGTTCATCGAACAACATGGGCATCAACTCCACTCATCTTACCTCCTCTGAGTCTGAAAGGGAGGAAGTTGTGGGGTCCAGGAGCCCTATTCACACACCAAAAATGAGGAAGGGTTGTTAAAGTGGAGGTGCATGGAACTGCATTCTAAAGTAGTTCATGACCCATTGGCTAGACTTGCAACACCTATAACAGCTCAAGGACCTCAAGTGCCCCCGACCCTTGTACATCTTCCTCGATCTATGAACCGGCTGAAGACCGTTGTCTTGTGGACCATTTTAGATGAGAAGCGATTGTTTATGGATGGTGTGGTAGACAAGTATCTAGATGTGTGGGAGATGTTGCGCTTCCACAAATTTCAACAGTTCATTAAGCCCCAAAATTCATATATGTTCCTTTATGGTTCTAGGAATTTTATGAGAGTTATGCGAGGTTGATCTCGAAAGGGAAGAAGAATGATGGGTTGATGGCAGTGGTGGATTACGTAAAGGTGTGGGGTAAGAAGGTTCAGTACAACGAAACTAACATTAATGATATATTAGACTGAACTACACACACTATCCATTCTTCGGCCGACAAGGTCAAAACCAAAACATTGGATGATTTGAATGGGTGGTTTGTCCCGTTGCTGAGTGATATTACTCCTCCCTGGCTCGAGGAGGGAGTGCTGATTGAGAAGAAGGACTTGAATGTGGTTGCTAGTTATTGGTTTGGATTCACCTCCAATACCTTGATGCCTTAACAAAATTAATCGATTGTCCGGCATCCTAAGGCTTCATTGCTGGGGTGCATTATTGATCAGAAGCAGCTGAATCTTGGGGTGATAATTTCTAAGGAGATGGTGATTAGGGAAAAACAAAACCAAACCTCATTGCCATTTCAAGTGCTGATTAGTGATTTGTGTCATCGTGCAGGAATTTTTTGTGATGAAGACTGATACTGAGGTTACTCCGGAATCGTCAACTGACATTCAGGGGATTGAGATTGAGTACACAAAAGATTTAGCGTAAAGGTGGAAGCAATCTCTGGTAGACACTTCTCCGGTGGTCGATCTAGAGGCCTTGGAGGCCGACGTTACGTAGTCCACTCCGACAGTTGAGCTGACAAGTATACCCAGCTTCTCCAACTCTCTGCACCTGCCCTTGCTACTTTTTCTCGTCCCCCCTTGATACAGGCCATGATATATAAAATAGGCAACCTTACCTATTCGGTCGATGTGAGGGCCTCGAGGGTTGAGGCCGCTATGCCTTCTATGATCGACCGAGCGATAGCGGTGGCATTGGATCCCATTCGGGAGGAGTTGAGAGTATAGCAGGAGATGATCATGTCTCACGGGGTAAAATTGGATGCTCTCACTGTTCGAGTTGAGGTATGCAAGACATCATACCGTGGCTCTGCGGATGTGACAATTACTGATCTCATATGTGATGTGGATAAGTTGAAGTCCACTGATATCTCCACGTTGTAGGGCAATATAGATGTTCCCGAGGACCCCAGTGCTGATATGCCAGCTATTTCTGAGATCCCTCCGGCTAATGTTATCGGAGATGTTATTACCACTGATGATGATGATGAGTTCGACACACCTGAGAGAGAAGAGGAGGAACTAGGAGCTTTTGATGAGGCGGTGTTTGAGGATATAAAGGACATGTAGGGTGGTTTGGTACAGGTAAGTACAGAGGCCTCACTGTGTGACACATCCATGATTGGCTCGAGCGGGTCCCAGCACATAGAGGAGATAGTTGCACTGACCTCCACAGTTGGAGTCGAGTTGGGTACTGATGCCCAGATTGAGGCCACCCTAGATGTGCAGAGTTCACCTCAAGCTTAGCCTAACATGGGGATTTTTACTCTCCCTCTATTCTCTTTACTCTTGATACATTTAGTTTTTATTTAACATTGAGGACACTGTGTAGTTATTTTGGTGCGGTGAAGGTATTGTTATACGTAGCATTTTGGATGTTTCGATGTATTTCTTTTTATATTTTGTGTTTTATTTTTTTTGTTCAAACTTCTCGTTGTTGATTGAATGTGAATGAATGTTGGCTTTATTTCTTTAGCCTCTCTTTTAATTACGTGATTGTGTGTGATTGTTGTTCTCTTGTACATTTGAGTGTCGGTTGCGATCAATACCGATGACTTGAATAGTGCTCTTTATGAACGATATGTTTGTGCAAGTACAATGAGGCAATTGAGTTGCATAAGTCATGTGTGAACTCTTAGCATCTCATTGTGACTAGTCGATTGTCGAAGTGAGTCTTGTAATGATCATTGCACGCGAGATTAACTTGTAGAGTTATGATCGATGATTGTCTTAAATGTCTTCTGTGGTGAGGTTTACTTGAAATACGTGCATGGTGATACCAAGAACTTGCCCCATTCGTCTAATTGACTAATTTTGGTGAATGAAGGAAATGATCTTGGGCATACATTTTTTAGAGTGAACCTAATTGTTATACCTTTTTGTGACCACCTTGTGAGTGTGTGAACCTAGCTTGGCACCATTTGAGCCTAACATTTTCTTTGGATGAAACATGAACACAAATGGCCTTGTCCTCCCCACATCAAACCTATGTGAAGCAGTGGTTTGTTTGAATAGCCAACTTAGGCCAAAAGCCTAAGTTGGGGGTGTGGTAAGAATGAGGAAATAAATCGAGCAAGAAGTTCGTGAAATTCATCCTTGAGAACTTGTGTTGAATAAAAATATGGAACCCCTCCATATAAGAATAAAAAAATAAAAAGAAAAAAAGAAATGAAAAATTTGTATCAATTGTGCATTGTAGAAATAAAAGGGGTGTCTGATTAGCTATACAAATTTTTTTGTGTGCTTTGAATATGCCAAGGATGACTTGTAAAGATAAAAGGAATGAAAGAAAAGGAGAAGAAGTGAAATTTGAGTCATGCTTCATGAAGGTAGAAGTCACTAAGCCAAAATGATCATACTCGTACACTCAACCAAATTACAAGCCTTGAAAGACCTTTTTGATCATGCATGAGCCAAGTGATACGTTGATTGGAAAATATGGGCAAGCCTATGGGTAAAATCGTGCATGTTTTTCTCATTAGGAGTGTGAGAGTTGATTTTGGTTCTTTAAATTTAAATCTTTGATTGGATTTGTGAGAGCATGGAATCATTCTTGATGTGAGGGTATTTGAATAATCTTGTTGAGCATGAATTTACATTTGAAGTAAACATTGTGAGCTTGTATTCAATTTGATGATGGCTAATCATAGTTTGAAACTTTTAGTGCACAATTGAATATTGCATGTGTGAATTGAACCTTGTGTGCATTCATATTGAGTCCAAAGTAGCACTTTTTGTAGACATCCTTGTTGGTCTGATTGATCTTGTGGTTTACTTGAGGAAAACAAAAGTTTAAGTTGGGGGTCTTGATGAGTCGGGAATTTCGACTCATACAGGGCTTATTATTCAATGAATTAGTTTCCTCAATGCCTACTTTGTGCCCATAACTGATTTAAATGTGTTGATATGAAGCAATAAAGGCTTAAGAACAAGGCAAGGGCATTATGATGTGAAAATGAGGGAAAAGGCTGGAAAAGCTGAGGAAAAGAGAAGTTGGAACTCGCAAAAGTCACTCAGTGACTCACCGAGTGAGCCTTCAGCTCGCCAAAAGTTCCAATGAAGTAGCCCATGTACCAATCCAACTTGGCGAGCAAAAGGATGATTCAGTGAAACGCCGAATGGATCGGCAATCACGATCCAACTTACCTAATTTTCCAAAACAATTAGATGCAGGTGACAAGACAAAAGGTAAGAAGAAGCACAATTCAGCAGATCGGCGAGTTCGACCAATCTCACCAATTGGAGTTCGTGTTGTGTTTTTGAGAATGTATAAATTCTTTTTTCGAAAGAAAAAAAGGAGTTTCCAGACAGTATATATTACAGAGGCTTTGAGAGTTTTTACATTTTCACATTATTAAACATTCTTGGAGAAGATTTGGATCTAGGATTTGAGTTTGTAGGATTCTAGCTTAAATTTTGGCATTGGGTATTGCAGATTGTTAACAGATGGATAATCTTGTTGGTAACAATTTATTACATTTTGCTATGTTTGGCTAAAACCCCCTACCTTAGGGGTGTAATCATGTAGTCGAATGCATTAATTAACTAATGGATGTTATTAATTGTTGAATTTCATATTTTTTTTAAATGGGTTCAATTGTTTGTTCGTGTTTTAATTGATGAACTGAAGTTGCAAATTAGGTTTTAACTTAGATCTCTATGCTTGCTTGAGAAATAGGTATTAGAGTAGAGCGAATGATTGATACTTGTTTTGATTCGTATCTTTACAAACCCGGCTTGAGAAAGTGGGTTAGTTGAGAAATTGGGTTGTTTGGTAGTGTTAAGCTTGTTGAGGTTCGAGAGAACTCACTTGAAACATGATAGCTGATCAAGAGATGGCTATTGTATTCAAAACCTATCCTACCCATTGAGATTCAACAACTTGAAGCAATAAGTAATTACCCATTAAACAAATTGGTATTCGATTGATCACATTCCTAAGGTCCAATCTCTAATTATTTAATTATCGTGTTAGTTGTTCCTTGTCTTAAATTGGTTACTATAATCCCCTTATTTAATAATAATCATTGAAACTTTGTGATTTAATTTTATGTTGCGCAACCTTTACTTCTACAAACGATTAGAACACGTTTTTACTTCATAGTTTAATTCTTTACCATATCACTATCGATGGGATCGACCCTAACTCTTAGTTAGGTTTATACTTGTTAGCGACCGCCTAGACTTAAAGTTGGAAGAAGTGTAGTTGAGCATTATCAGAAAGCCTCAACAGACTTCTTAAGTAGCGCTTTAACTCAACCTAAATCGGATCAAGACTTTTCTTGGCTTTCACATCTGACACAGGATGATTCTAAACCTTTATGAACAATAACACCACCTTCCATAGAATCAACCAACTGAACACCCAATCGGGCCAATCTATGAACATTACGAACTAACTCCTTCTTATCTCCCTCAACATGAGAGACACTACCCATTGATAATCGACTAAGAGCATCCGCCACCACATTCGCCTTAGTGGGGTGATAGAGAACACTCATATCGTAATCTTTTAGCAACTCAAGTCACCTCCTTTGGTGAAGATTTAGATCATTTTGCGTGATCACATATTGCAAACTCTTGTGGTCGGTAAAGACATCAACATGCACTACAACAAATTCGTTATTAGGGACAAATAATTTCGTCATTTATAAATCATATTTCGTTACTTCAAATCTTGTGTGACGAAAAAATTTCATCAATCAGTCGTCACTAAATGTATGTTGCTAAAAGTATACAAAGACGATTTAGTGGTTCGTCACTAAAAGCATTATATTAACTACAAAAAAATCGTCTCCAAATGCATAAATTTTTGTGACGAATTTATT
This sequence comes from Solanum verrucosum, assembly GCF_900185275.1. Lineage (NCBI taxonomy): Eukaryota > Viridiplantae > Streptophyta > Magnoliopsida > Solanales > Solanaceae > Solanum > Solanum verrucosum. Next base: position 1,349,395 of record NW_026019922.1, on the reverse strand, counting down.
TATCATAAAAAGTATATTTTTTTGTAATTAATAGTAGGTTTTGTCACAAAAAAAGTTACTACTATCGACAAAATTATGTCGTCCTGAATTATTTAGTTCAATCAGTGACGATAATAATTGTCTCTAAAGTTATATGTATTTCGTAATTGTTCTTAAATGTATAAATTAGGGACAAATTTATTATTATAAAAAATCTTAATAATTTTGTGGTTAAATCTATCATTTTGTCACTAAAATATTATTTTTACCAACAATATATATTGTCATTATAAATTATCACGATTAGTGACAATTACAATTGTCACAACATAAAAAATTAATTCGTATTCAATAAAAAAGAGGCTCTAGGACAATACATTTTTGTCACTAAATTTAGTCATCTTGTAATGAACTAATTTATTTTGTGACGAAAACATTTGTCTTGAAAAGTTTAATACAGTTGTTGCTAGAAGTTAATTTTGATGATAAAAAATTTTTAATTGCAAATAAATGATGACATTTAATTATTTTATATTGGTATTATTTATTAAATTAGAGTTGCATAAATTGAAAATTAAACAATAAAATATGCTAGATAATAATAAAATTCAGCCATGATAATATAATTAAAAATAACTAAAATTATATTAAATTAATATCTCATTATAAACTCCTTAAATAAAAGTAACATATGTCCAATAAAAAGAAAATCTAACAGAAATATACTAAATATTATTCCTAAACTTAGACAAATAAGTTAAAGTTCCTTCCAAAGTAGCAATAATGTGGTGACACATAGCTTGCAATTGATTTTGATTCAATTCTCCTCTTTTATACCTATGGAAAAAAAGAGAATAATATAAAATTAAGATTTAATTTGAAGTATTCATACTAAGTTTAAAAAGTAAAATCTACAACACTATTTGTCTTTCATATGTTGTAATGCCTAGTTTTATAAGATTATTGGATAGATTGTCCCTAGTATTATAATTCCATTTCTTCCGCCTGGGAAGAGTTCTATTCAGTCTCATTTTTAGATACGACAACTACTTTTTTACTAGGATCAATATGATTGATTGTAAACTATAATAACTAATAATAATAGGATTTATGCTTGTGGGGTGGGGGATGATGTTTACTTCTGATTCATTTGATTATCCAAATGGACTTCATTTTATTTTAGTTAATAATTAGTAAAAGTGAGGTTTTTCCCTCATGGTTTGTCCTACTTGCCAAACACAGTAGTTCCATTAGACCATCTCCAACCCAACACCAAATTTTACACCATTTTTGTGTGTGAATAGTGTTACACCAAATTTGGTGTTACAGTATTCATCACACCAATTCACTTTATTGAGCATTTTAATATTATCTCATTATACAAAACTTTTAACTAAACATTATATAAATTGTATGTTTTAATTAAATGTCTTGTATATTTAATTATTTTTTATGTAATATTTTTATAATATTAATTTTAGATATAAAAGTTAGCTTTTTGTATAAATTAATTTTTCTATATATGACTTTTAAATTTATGTTAATTCTATTATAAATTATAATTGGATCTAACTACAATTAACCTTCACAAAAATTAAAAATGTAAACATATAAATGTTTTAGAAATAATTTGTTTTGTGAAATAAGAAAATATAAATGAAATAAGAAATAATAATATAATAATAAACAGAGAAAAAAATATTTCTTTTTGGTGTAAAATTTAATGCAGTGGGTTGGAGTTGATTTACACACTAAAATAGTGTTGACACCAAATTTGGTGTAAATTTGGTGTTTGGGTTGGAGATGCCCTTATGATATAAGCAATTAGATTTTTGGCACTTCTATGTACCTAGTGAATAATTTGAACAACTTACTCAGTTCTATATATGTTCCTACAAGCATTTGCTACAGTAAAATTTCCTATTTTAGTTTAAAACTAAGACCCAACCTCTTTATATGAAGTATTTAAGCTACTAAACACACTAGTTAATCACTTGCTCAGTTAATTTACTCAGTAAATCTGGTTATAATTACTTGTAATGCAAGAGTGAAAAAAATCACATAATATCATGCATCAAGATATGCATTATATTTCTTTTGATCTCCTATTTTCCTCAAGTTGTTGACTACCACATCATCTAGTAATGTAGTAATTATTTTTGCCTTTACAAAGTAACACACCTCCAAGACAACTCTAAGGAGTAATATCAACTTTAACAATAAAAACTTCTAAAGAATAAAAACAAAATAATATAATTAAGAGATTAATGAATATTATCATGGATGATAAGAGATTTTCAAAAGTAACAACCAAGTCTAAACATGATTTTTTTTACTACTAAGAACTCTAACAACAATTTCTAGGACCTTCCGTTAGAGGGTAACAGTAAAGGACACAAGTTTTACCTAGTTAAATGATCTAATATGGTTAAACCAAAGCTGCAAGGGGGCTTGGAATGAGGGACCATTATGACACTTGCAGTATTTGGTTTCAAGGAACTGGTTGCCCTAATATGGGTTGTTTGTGGCTACTACATCATATACATGCCGAGGCACCCCCACTTTATGGAAATCTTCATTTTCTTGACAACTCATCAAACTAGTTGCCTCATATTACAAATTTTTGTTATAAAAAATTAAGCAAAAGTAGACCAAACCATCATTGAATGAACAGATACACAAGAAGCAAGGAGTAAGAGACTGACAAGGATAGCAATTGTAACTCTATAATGTTCATATCCTACTCCCATGGTCTTAAGAGCTACTAAATTTTGTAATAAGAATGAAATCTCCTCTTTATTTGTAGCTACTATCAATGCTTCCCTCTGTAATGTACTATATCATTTTCTACGCTTTTTTCAGTATAATTAGGAAACAGCTAAAATTTAAAGCATTGGGCATGTTTAATATTGATATTTTTTTAGGTAAGGTATTAACGTATATATCATGATATAAATGAATTGGTATAGACTACAACTTTGTTAAACATGAAGTTTGCATTAGCAAAATAAAAATAGAAATGTACCTTAATTTAGCCTTCTGATGGAGCGATGCATCATTAAAAAATATGCAAAGTTAGATATTAAATGTTACATATTTATATATTTTATTAAAAAAAAATCAAATGGAAATTATCAAATAACTTTGCATCACTTCTAACCTCGATGGCAATGAGAGAGCAAAGAGTTGTATCTTCCTAAACATTTCTTCTTGGTGTGCTACTAAAGTGTCCAACTGAGAAGTTAATGCTTTTATTTGTGATTGTAGTTCCTGAATCTGAGATTGTTAGTCTAGTATATGAGATTGTTGATTTTCTACCTCAGTACAACTGCATTTAATCGTTTCTGTAAGTCATGTTGGGCACTAGCAGCTTCTTGTTTCGCCTTTCTGAGAGAGTCTTCGAACTCTGTTGTTCTCCTTTGTGTAGCTCTTGGAGTATTAGGTTTTAGATCATAACCAAGGCCTTTTATATATCCCAACTTTGTACCAAGTACAGTTTCCACAATTTCATCAATAGTCATGGAAGACTCTCTCGAAGTATATTTATCTTTCAAATCAATCATGTTGTTCTATTTGAAGCTCCGAAAGTTATCAACTAATTGTAACTCTTCGACTAACCAAAACAGTTGTATAACCCTCATCCCCATCTGTACAAATTTTTAAGAAGCCAAAACGTTGATTAAGATTCAAATCGTATTAGTACACCCCACTAAAAATTTCCTTATCCTTAAGTAAGGAATGTTGAAACTCGAATCTTTAAACATTAGAAACTTTTCAAGCAGCTTGTTCTTTTGTTAGTTGTTTAGATTTAGTAAAGAACTGTACATATGCGTGTTACCCTTTTGAATCATTCTTCTATGCAACACTAGATACAAAATTTATCAGGAACAACATAGAAAAACTTCAAGAGTTAAATGTAGAAGGTCTGATGCAACACTATTTTAGACTCTCACTTGTTTCCCTACTGATTCAGATTGTTCACCTTGTTGTATAGCCACCTCAATTTATTGTTAATAAAAATATCAACATTAAAACATATTTCTCATCTTTACTTTATTCCTGCTAATCCTTCCACATAAATATAGATTTCTCCAATATCAACGGGTAAACACCTAGAAGTCTTTGAAGAAGGCATCATATCAGTTCCCATTAAAGATGGGCAAGCATTAGAAAGACTCAAATCACTAGAGTTCTATGATATAATTGGAATTGCACGACCACAAATAATAAATCCGAGTGTGCTCAATAAAACCTTAATGGATTGCCATTGTGAACAAACTTGTTCCTCAGGAGTGCAATATTTGTGTCATATACAGCCACAACTACAACATCTTCTTACATGATGTAAAGCTTTCATAAAATAGTTAAAACTTTTCATCACTAAGTACGGTAAAAAAGAATTGGGAAGTAACATTTTTCACTCTATTGAAATCTCTAGAAGCTCATTTCTGCTAGTATTCTATCATTGATGGAATATTTATTTTTGTAGTTGTTTTATTTTAAAAAATCTTGTATGTGCTTCTTCTATAATATTTATCTGATAATTATTGTGTTTGTGTAGTTGATCATGGATAGAGGTTGGATGCATGAAGAAAAGTTCTCTAAAAGCTATGTTTAGGGTGTCCAATCTTTTATGAAACTTATTTGGTCTCACTTTGATCAAAATTTTAAAGTTTGATGCCATTGTTTATATGTATTTTTTTCAGACACAAAAAGTAGTGTATGACCACCTATTGATAAAGAGAATTATGGGAAGTTACTTGCAATGGATATACCATGGGGAACAATCACAAATGAGTTATAATGATGAAGTAATTTACAATGAAGATGAAAATGAAGAGCATGACAATGATGAAGAAATTCACACTATGTTACAAGAGGTCAGTGGAAAATCATTTTTCAATTTTTCGGAGGAGAAAACAATTGATAATAATGTGTGCGGTAATATGAGTGAGAAGGAAACCAAAAGGTTTGACAAATTGTTGGAAGAAGCTAAATGTGAACTATACTCGAAATGTAAGAAAATCTCAAAGCTTTTGTTTCTTGTGAAGTTTCTACACTTGAAAGTGTACAATCAATGGAGTAATAAATCGTTTGATATGTTAATGAAGCTACTAAAAGAGGTGTTGCCTACAGGAGAGACACTTCCTAAGTCATATTATGATGCTAAAAACATGTTACAAGGTTTGGGATTAGGATACATTTAGATTCATGCTTGCAAAAATGATTGTGTGTTGTACTGGGCTGAACATAAAGATAGACAAGAGTGCCCACATTGTGGTACTTTGAGGTGGAAAATTGATAATGGAAAAGATAAGAAGATTCCTCATAAAGTCTTGCGGTATTTTCCATTAAAGCATAGACTTCAACGATTATTTATGTTAGGTAAAACAAGTGTGGACATGAGGTGACACAAAGAAAAACGTCTTTATGTGGAAAATGTGTTAAGACATCCCGTTGATTTTGACAGATGGGATGAGCATGACAAAAATCATCTATGGTTTGCACAGGAACCTAGTAATATTAGATTCGGTCGTGAAACTAATTGTTTTAACCCATTCGGTAACATGAACACATTGTATAGTACGCAACCTATTATTCGCGCTCCTTATAATTTTCCTCCTTGGAAATGCTTTAAGGACCCATTTAAGATGATGGCTTTCCTTATTCCCGGTCCTCAAGCACCATGAAGGATATTGATGTTTATTTGCATCCTTTAATTGATGAGCAAAAAGAGTTATGGAGTGATGGTACGGTAGAGACATTTGATGCATCAACTAGGAAGTGCTTCAAGATGCATGTTGGTGTTTTATGGACTACAAATGACTTTCTAGCTTATGCTAAGCTCTTAAATTACTGTTTTTTTTTTTGTTGAAAGGGGGTTTATTTATTTTTATATATAATAATATGCATCAATACAAGACCAGTGACCTGAAGCATTACTATCTAACAAAGTACTTGCTAAGTTACCAACAAATTCAAACTGTCCGCTATTAAAAGAGGCATTTCGTGCTTAGCAAAAGTTGCTCTCTCATTGTCAGCAGCGATGGTCTTCGAGATAAACAAAGGTGGCGATGTTCATTCCACAAAATTTATATCCTCTGTTAGTCTTACTACTTCTTTAGCTAGCATATCGGCAACCTGGTTATGCTCCATGTAACTATGGTTGATCTGTGGGTTCCCTACATTCTAAAATTGTATTAGTGAATGAGCCATGACTTTTGTAGATAATGTCAATGATATCTAATGAGTCTATATCAATTTGAAAAGTTGAGAATAGACAGTCTAACGACCATTTTAAGTCCTAGCAATAAGGCTAATAGTTCGGAGTTTAGTGCATTAACGACATTTATTTTCGTTAAGAGTCCTTCTATCTAGAAGCCCATATAATCTCATATTTCTCCTCATATTCCCCCCTTTGAAGAGTAATTGTAAGAGCCATCAGTGTTTAATTTGAAGCCAAACTCGGGGGTAGCCACTTTTGTTTAGGCTTAACATTGCTTCTTATTTTCCCTTATGCCTAAATAATAGAATTCTACATCTTTATCTAGAGGAGTAGATGTTAGGATGTCGTCTTTTTACCCATTATGGTAGTTATGGTTTCTATTCAACCATATGCTCCATACATAAAAAGGAAACGTGTATTTTCCTTCAATTGTGACCCAGGTGAATTAATACGATTTCTTTAGATGCTTCCCATTGAGCAGATAATCGATTTTTGAGGTATTGATGGGTGACTCTTTTCCCCAATAATTTTGACTATAACAAAATATTCCCATGATTGGTATATTTATTTTTATCTTCCTAGGTTAAGATGACACAGTCTGAGCTTATGGATATAGTATGCCCTAATGCTTTGTCTCCACTTTCATTCGGCCCCTCGTATGGTTACCGTCGTTCGAATTGGATAATTCAAAAAACTCACTTAGGTTGATGAATTTTGAGGTATTCTTGATGGAGAAAGGGGTGTTAAGTGCATCCTTGAAGGAAATTGTAACTATAATTTTTGTGGGACTTGAATTGGGGCTTGAATTGATTTCCATACGGGAATCATCTGGGGGTTTCAGAGGCTGCGATAATTGGATTAGGGATGATGACACCGTAGCTTCCTAGAGAGTGGAGAGAGTTTCTCTCTATAAAAAGGTTGATACTTATCCTAGATACTTACTTTTCTAGATGTTGAATAAGTTATACTACTTATGTATCCTCTATTGATTTAATATTGTAAGAGCACCGAAATGTAACTGAATGATAACAAGATCTTTTATAACTTTTAATGTTGTTAATTTTTTCTATATCATCCCTCTTCAACTATTTTTTGTTGAAATTGTTTATGTGATATTAAGTTTTACTTATTCAATTATGAAGTGTTGTTTTATGAGTGTAATATTTGACTATTAATAATAATATATTTTATAGGTTAATTGTTATAAAATAATATATTGTGAATGTCCACTACATCAAGAAGTTACTTCATTACGAAGATAACCATAACCTCCTTAACCTCCACCTTTATAACTATTATTCTTGTAACCTTTCACTTTCATAATCTCCCCATTATATTCATGTTAATGTCATGTTTATGACTAACCTTTTGTAGACCTCTATGTTACACTATAAATAGAGAGAGGCATAAGGGTTCATATTGTATACACTTGAAGACTTGGAATAATAAGAAAAGCTCTCATCTCTTGTCTCCCTATTTCTATTACTTTCATCTTCTATATTTCTTGTCTTATTTTGCTTTAGTTTTATAACACGTTATCAGCACGAGTTGCTCATTCTCCGTCAAAAATCAATGGTAGGTGATTTTCCTAGTAATTTATCGATTGCATGGTATACTTCATATCCTATATATTATTTGTACTAACAAAGCTTGTTTTGTGGTTATTTTAAAATGGTTAGTAAATTATGATAATTTTCATAACAATGTTGAGAGGGATTATTAAAATGTTTTAATTTATTTTAACTTGGGGCTTTTATATGATTCTAACATGTTGTTCTAATTAGTTGATTTTGTTCATTTTTCTTGTACTTTAAGTCAAATTCAAATTATATTTATGGTTTTCGATAATTATTTTTTTGGTAACATATTTGGTTTATCAAGACATTGATTGAGGGTAAGACGGTGAATTCAAGTTTCACCTCACCAAGTGGGTAAGACACAGAGTTAAAGTCTCAGTGCACCGTGATAATAAGAAGTTAGGTTTAAGTCCCATTGATTTATGACCAAAGACGTTTTTATATGGGTAAGACATTGGGTCTAAGTCCTAATGCACTATAGTGATGATATGATGGTGACTAACATAAAGTTGTATACTTTTGACTGAAAGTCATAAAATTTGGCTAATTAATTTGCTTCATTCTCTTATGTGAATGTGGTAGCAGTGCATAATATGTCTGAAAAATGACAAGTGGTTGAATGTATGAATATGCGTGTGGTAAAATGTTAATGGTCATCATTGTGGTAATTAAAAGGAAGAACATTATGGGATCTTAAGATGTTCCTTCAAATGTAAAGATAATTTTGTCCATTAAAGCGGTATAAAAGGCTATTGGACACATTGTTTCTTAAGATGGTCCTTCAAATGTGAAGGTAATTGTTAAAGCTAGTTTTTATCCATCAAAGTGGTATGAGAAGTTATTGGGCACATTGTTGTTGGTGCAACCCAATTTGAAAAGCTTTGTAAATCCTCTATCAAAATAAAGGAATACAAAGTGGTAGTACAATTGGTACATTTGACCTCTTAAAGTGATGTTGAGGTGAGCCACATAAATTTGATAATGCCAAAGCATGACAATGAGTTTCTAATAAAAACTTATGGAGAATGTACAAATGGTTATAGTCCATTTCTTGAAGAAAATGTGACTTGTGTTCGTATGGATAAGAACATGTTCATGTATTGTTGGATGAATGTCACATCTCACCTCTACGGGAGGTTTGAGAGATTGAAAGGAAATATTTTGACATAAATGGTCATTTTGGTCATATACTTTGAGTACTACACAAATATTGTGGTATGTTTTATTATGAACTATTGGAGGACAAAAGAAAGAAATATATATTTTCTATAAAGGTTGTGGTCATGATCAAAATAAATGTTGTTGTGTGGCAACACAAATTTGTCATTGATTGTCAAGAAATAAGTCTTGCATGTAATAATTTTAACCATGACAATAAATAATTTTCTCCTTGAAGGAGATGGTCACCATAAAAATGGTGTTGTGAAATTTATGGTAGTACACAAAATTAATTGAGAGTTCTAAAAGAGCTGGTTTGTTACTACCCGAAATGAAATTGTTCATAATATTGGGATTGTAGTAAGTCTCAAAAGAAACTTTTTAAGTTTTGGAGGAATTGAAAATTATTATATTGAGACTATAAATTATTGAAAGATTAAATATCTTCAGATTACTACAATCAAAGCGGGTTATGAATATTTACAGAAAAGGTTACCCACCTTTCTCTTGTTTGTTGAATAAAAATATGAGCATGATGAAGGAATCACATGCAAAAGTAAACTAAAAGTTTACTAGAATAAATATCAGTTGGCATAACCGGTTAGCCATTCCGGTTCAGAGTGATGCAAAAGAAGTTGAGAATTCACGTGACTATATGTTTGAAGAAATAAAAGATTCTTCAAGATTCTCTCTTGTTGCTTGTTCTCATGACAAAATGATAATTGTATCAACTAAGGTTGAGATTGTATCCCCTGAAATTATTTGGAACATATAGAAAGGTGAATATGCGCCCGTTCACCTGCCATGTTGACTGTTTACTATTATGATTTAATAGATGCATCTATGGTATGGTCACATGTGCATTTGTGTCAACTTACAAATTGGTTTTTGTAAGGTTGTTTGCTCGAATTGTTAAATTAAGAGCATAGTTCCAAACTATAAAATTAGATTGATAATGTTTGTAACACCCCGTATCCGAAACAGACCAAAAAATGCAGATTTTGAGAAGTTGCAGGTGCAACTTACGGTCACCATCCACTGATCGTAGGTCAGACCACAGCCCGTGCTGGTGGTCCGTGGTTCGCCACTGCAACCCCTCCCCAGTCAGCTCAGAAAATTGGTTAAGTCTCGACTCACGGACAGACCCACGGTCCGTAGATCAGACCACGGTCCGTGGTCTGTGTCCGTGGATCAAGACCTCTTTTACCAGCCTCTGACACAAACTACGGTCGACCAGCACGGACCGTCATTCGATCCACGGTCCGTAGGTCTGACCGTAGATCGAAGGATAGCACCAGTTAGCTGAAAATTCTGATGGGTCAACTTCAGATGGTCATAACTTTTAGCACAAAATGAATTATGTGTCCCATGACCTATGGTTAGATAGATAATTGAATTACCTTTCCAAGGCCACTGAGTTTGCTAAATTCCGACCTCCGAGTAAAAAGTTATGCCCGTTTTAGTGAAGACCTGTCGGGCAGACTCGAACTACGGACCCAATCTACGGACCGTAGATTGACCTACGGCCCGTAGGTCCATTCCGTAGATCACTCCGACAGCAGTTAATTCAGGGGTCTTTTGGTCTTTTCCTATTTCGTTTAACCCCTAAGATACGTCGTTTAGACCCTAAATCATGAGGTTTTAATTAGTTTAAACCTAGAAACATAACTAGAACTTACCTAAGTCAAATTCATTAATCAAAACTTAGAAAATTATAAGCAAGAAGGGAGAAAAAGGTCAAGAACCCTAGTTCAAGAACGCAGCAAGGTTCCATCAGTTCCAGCCCCGAAATCGAAAGATTTCTCCGTGGAATTCGTCACCAGGTATGTGGGATTTCACTAGTGGGTTCCTTTCGCCCGTTAGGTCCCTAGAATTCAGTCAGATTCTTGATTCCATGATTATGAACAGACCTAGGGTTTCTAGAATTACAACAGATCATCATGAATTAGTTATTTAAATGTTCCAAATCAGATTATCATGTTATTGCTCAGTTTATCGCATGAATTTCAGAACCCTAGCTATGTATTTCTTTAGTTCTTGAATTACACATGCTAGGTCAGATATTTCAGTATTCAGTTTTACATGCCTCAGTTTATGAATGCATCATTATCAGATTAATTGTTGCATTCTCAGTTTGCATGTTCAGTTTCGAGCTATCCAGTATTTACAGAAATTCAGTCATAACTAGTTAACCACTTAATTCATTGGGAGTAGCATAATACCGAGTTGGACTAGGGTTTCAGCGTACCCATATAGTCCCAAAACTACGAGCCACGTAGGTGTAAGTCCCCTCTGTGGGCAACATCAGTTTAGTGATCACGCCAGCATGCCTCTATACCTCTGGCAGGGTATATTGGGTCCTCTCGATGGGGCGTATACATCGGACTCCACATTTAGCTCATGTGGTTTTATGTCGGTTATTAGTAGCTCCCACAGTTCAGTCAGACTCTATTGCATTGACCATATTTCAGTACAGTCAGTATTCAGTCTCAGCTTGTTATAAATTTGGTCATTGCATTCAGTTAGCTCAGTATTCAGTATTTCAGTATCTATATCATGTTCAGATTATATCATTGCTCAGTATGCTTTGTTCAGTTATATGTTATTTCAGCTTTACTCCATCCTAATTGCTCAGTACCTTTCAAGTACTGACGCATACGTGCGCTACATCTTCTCGTGATGTAGGTTCAGGTTCTCAGCATCCAGATCACGCTTAGATAGGTTCCCGATCTCCAGTTCAGCAGAATCAGTGGTGAGTCCTCATTCTCCGAGGACAATAGTCATGAGTTTCTTTTCAGTATTTTTAGTCTTTAGTTTCAGTTTTGCTAGATCTAGTTGGGGCATGTCCCAACATTTCTAGTCAGTTTAGAGGTTTATTTCAGACATAGTTAGATTCAGCCTAGTATTTTGAGTTTGATATCTCTTTTGTATTAAACTCTCAGATTTGATATATTCAGCTATAGTATATGGGTATTCCCCATCTTTTAAGATTTATTTATGAATTAGCTTCCGCATCAGTTTATTATCTTTAGTATGCTCATGATCATGCCAGCAGGGTTAGCTTGGGATCACTTGTGGTCCTAGGTCCCGTGTCCGCGTCTTGGGGGTAGCTTGGGGCGTGACAATGTTGGTTTAACAGAAATTGTATGCCTCCAATTATAGCTAGACCAATGATTATGAGAACAAATCTCTCAAATAAAATTTGGTATGAGATGAGTTTATTTAACGTGTATGCATCAAGCCAACAAGGTTCTCCCATCACAATTGGTTCAGGATCAGGAACCAAATAATTTCCATCTAAAAATTTTATGTGTGCACGTATGATTTTATTGCTCCACCACGCACAAAGATGGATCCCCAAATGTGGTTGGGGTGAATGTTAGATTTCCTAACATTAAGGGGGAGATATGTTTAGCAGCTGAAATTATGCGTGGGGTAATTATCTAGATCCTCGTTAAAAAAATGTGAACTTGAAATTCAAGAGATAATTCATTTGCGAAATGTTGCAAATAATTTGCCAGATGTACTTGCTGACCCAATATTTTAATTAAGTTGCAAATGCTCCAATAAATAGTCCTTGAAGGACAGAGTCTATAGTACACCAGAAGCATGATAGACCAATCGATTTCAAACGTAAACCTCCTTGAAGAAGGAGAGGAGCAAATTATTAAAATGGTCATGATAATGAGGTAAGTGCTTTAAAAGAGCACTATGACATAACACTTCATAAAACCTTGACAAAGGTTCAGGTACCTGAAAATAATGAAAAATGAAGAGATCTCGATAAGTTATGTTGTATTGGAATCGAGTCAAATGACCGTCGACGGTATCTTTGATATGAAGTAGCACTCAATGCTATAAGTGGTACGAGGATCTTAAATTTGAATATGTCATATAATGTGGATAGATAAATGATTGGCCAAATAAAATGCACTATTCAAGTATATTTTGTTTCACTTAGAAAAGTGATGTTTTTGAACTTATAATTCATAGATCAAAATATATGTCAGTGGGGTACAAATGAATCATTATGCGAAAGTATAATCGTAAGATATAAAGTATTGTTTGTGCCTTGGGGAATAAAGGATTTTCGCAGAAGTCCTGACATTATTAAATGGAGATATGTTCTGCAGTGGTGGATGCAATGAGACTTATTTCAATCTGGCAATAGATGAAATACTTGAATATGTATAATGACTGATTATCATGTCTAACTAGACGATGAATGTTATATGAAAATTCTTGAAGGATTTAAAAGGTCTTAAAACAATTCCATTAAGTACCCAATGGTTCTAAAATTGCTTAACACAGAGAAAGAATCTTTTCAACCTCATGAAAATAATTGAAAATGTCATGTATTAATGCAATTGGTGCACTTACAGATTGTTGGTTATGCAAATGATAGAAGATTATTTGATATATATATATATAAAGTTATGTGAGGGGATTGTCATATTATCATTCAAGTTATGCCAAGAAACTAACAAAGCAAGTGACTCAACACATAGAAGATGTGTTATTTTCTTTGAGAAGAAAAGACGAGCAACGTATAAAATTGAAATGATCAATATCTGAGTTAGAAATCATTTGATTATGTAGATGCAGAATATTTATTTGATCTGCATAAAGCTCAATCGCAAAAGAGCTATTTGTTTGCATATGGAGGCACAACAATATCTTGGCATTCAAAGAATCAAACATTGGTAACCACTTTTTCAAATCATACATAAATAATATTGATCTATGAAGTAAGTCGGGAGTGTGTATGGTTGAAATCATGATCTATCATATTCAGAAAATATGTGATTTTCCTTTGGCAAAGGATATTCTAACCACCATATACGGAAATAATATATAGCTCAATTGAAAGGAGGATACCATCAAGGGAGGTCGAACAAAGCATATTTCACCAAAAGTATTTTTCACACATGATCTTCAACAAAATGGTGAGATAGATGTTCAAAGACACATTCTAGTGATAATCTTGTAAACTTATTGACTAAGGGTTGCCAACATCAATATTTGAGAAGTTGTGATATAAGATTGGAATGCATCGTCTCCAAGATATCAAGTAAAGTTTTTATCAGGGGGAGAAAAATACGCGTTGTACTCTTGTCCTTAACCATGGTTTTATCCCAATTGGGTTTTCCTGGTAAGGTTTTTAACGAGGCAACATTCAAAGCGTATTAAAAGATATGTGTACTCTTTCTCCTTCACTAGGATTTTTTCCCATGGGATTTTTTCCTAGTAAGGTTTTAACGAGGCATATTATCTATGGACATCCAAGGGGGAGTGTTATAAAATAATATATTGTGGATGTCCACTACATCAAGAAGTTACTCCATTACGAAGATAATCATAACCTCCATAATCTCCACCTTTATAACCATTATTCTTGTAACCTTTCACTTCCATAACCTCCCCATTATATTCATGTTAATGTCATGTTTATGACTAACCTTTTGTAGACCTCTATGTTACACTATAAATAGAGGCATAACGATTCATATTGTATACACTTGAAGACTTGGAATAATAAGAAAAGCTTTCATCTCTTGTCTCCCTATTCTATTACTTTCATCTTCTATATTTCTTGTCTTATTTTGCTTTAGTTTTATAACATTAATGAATTTGTTTAAGAACTTTTTTATCCATGTATAATGTATAATTACTTACTTATATGGTGCATAGATATGTGTAGCAAATATCACGCTGCGTGTACTAAAAATTGTTTATTACTATCCATTAGATATGTGTAAACTTAGTACTATTGGGAATAGCAGCAACAACAAAACTAATATGTAAGAATATTATTATTAATAATAATAATAATAATAATAGTAAAATAGTACTGGTAAATATATTGCATAGTCTCAATATTGATCCATTCATTGCGGTAGAGAATCTTATTTTTTAAAGGTTGTATGTTATAGTTTAGATTATAAACTACTACTAACATATATTATCGTTTATATGAATTAGGTAATTTATTTGGATGGAGCACTAAGGGATACATTGCATGCCCTACTTGCAATAAGGATGCATCTTTAGAAAAGGTAAGAAGTAAAATTTGTTGCATGGGTCACGTTAGTATCTTGAACCTAGTAACTCGTGGAGAAGAAACAAGAAATTTAATGGGAAGAAAGAAAAAAGATAGAAACCAAAAGAGCTCTCACGAGATGATGTCTTACAACAATTTGATTTACTCAATACTTATAGAGGAGGAAAATACTCAAATAATAAGAAAAAGAAACATCATCCTAAAGAGTTGAATTGGGTTAGGGGAAGTATTTGAGTTACCATACTGGAAGGGCTTGAAATTGTGGCATAATTTAGATGTTATGCACATAGAAAAAAATATTTATGAGAGCATTTTAGGGACACTATTGGATATTGATGGGAAAACTAAGGAAACATATAAAGCAAGACTGGATCTTAAGGATATGAACATAAGAAAAGAACTATGGTTGCAACATGATGGTTCTACTTATACAATGTCAGCTGCTTATTATAGTATGTCAAAAAAAGAAAAAAAAATTGGGCACTTTTAAAATCTGTTAAATTTCATGATGGTTATGCTGACATATCTTAGGGTGTGTAAGTGTAGATGATGGTAAGATCACTAAACTCAAAAGTCATGACTATTATGTTTTATTACAACGAGTGTTGTCTATTTCTCTTCGTAGACTTTTAAATAAAGATGTATGTTTAGCATTAATTGAGTTAGGCCATTTCTTTCAACAATTATGTTGTAAGACATTAAGAAGAGATGACTTAGAACAACTTCAAAGCGATATAATTATTATATTATGTAAGCTTGAGATGATCATTCCACCTGTTTTTTTTATGTTATGATACATTTGATTGTGCATTTTCCATGAGAGACCATGTATGAAGGACCAGTACAGTATCATTGGATGTACGAAATTGAGAGGTTTTTGTGCAAGCTTAAGTGTTATGTATGAAATAAGGCATAACCAGAAGGTTCCATTGCAGAAGGGTATATCATTGATGAATGTTTGACATTTTGCTCTTGTATCTTACTGACATTGACATAAGATTTAATCGTGAAGATTGAAATGATGATGGATTCAACAACCATGGTGAACTTGTTCTAGACATATTTTCAAAGAGTTTTAGGCCATATAGAGATGAAAAATATGACCAAACAAAGATTTTGATATAGCTCGGTGGTATGTGTTGAATAACTGCAAAGAAGCAGAACCTTTTCTTCAGTAAGTACTTTTTCTATTTTATTTATGTTGACATTTTATTATTTTAAATTATTTCTATCTAATTTGTTATTATATGTAGGGAGCATAAAGAAGAGTTGTTGAACCAAGTTGTTGTAAATATAGATGAGAAATACAAAGAACAATTTCTTTTATGGTTCAAAAGAAAAGTAAGTGATTTTCATATAATAATCATGACGTTGTGTTTAAATTGTTTTTCTTCTTTACTAATTGAACACAATAAGTTTTTTCATAGATTATGCAGTTATATATTAAGGAAAATTCAATATCCATCAAGAAATTATATCATTTGGCACTGGGATCTGATGTGCATGAAAGAACACATACTGGTTGTATTGTAAATGGTGTTAGGTATCATATTCAACGACGCGATGAATTACGTAAAAATCAAAATTACGGTATAGTTGTTGAAGGCCATGAAAATCAGGTGATTGACTTATATGGTATTTTAATTGGCATCCTTGAGTTAGAGTATGTTGAGAAAAATTGAGTTCTCTTATGCAAGTGGTTTGTTCTTCGCAAGAAAATAGGTATGCAAAAAGATAAAAAATTTATGAGCATTTGTGTTGAAAGATTTTGGTATGAACATGATTCTTTTGTACTAGCTACTCAAGCAAAGAATGTATACATTGATGACCCATAATTGTGAGAGAATTAGTAAATTGTCCTCAAATTTCAAGAGAAAGAAACTTTTGAGATTGAAAGTAATGAGTTGCATATTACAAATGATGAAGTGTATCAAGATATGTCATTGGAAAGTAATTCAATTGTCTGTGATTCAGTGAATATGTTGAGTCAACTACATAGAGATGACGGTGATTCAGTTATCTTAGATGCAAATGTAATTGAACTAAAGGCTCAAAAAGAACATGAAGTTCATTATAACGAAGAAACTTCTGACCAAGAGGATAAAACTATGATAGAGTACACCAATGATCATGAGGAGAATGAGGTAATAATGGTACAAATGACAATGAAGCTGATACAAGTGATGGTGATGATATTGTCTTGGGATGTAATCTCATAATAGTAAGGCAATTATATGTTAATAACTCTTCTACATTATGTATATCTTGTTTGAAAACTATCAAAGTAGCTGCCTTATCACTACAATGAAAATTATTTTTAGTATAAATTATTTGTCAGTACTTGAAGGTAATAGTCAGTAAAGGTCAAGCATCTTATCAAGTACTTAAAATTTATTATTTTAATCTTTCCTCAATAATTTTTTTCGTTCCTTATTTTTATATTATGCATTCAAAGGAAAATTCCTTTTTTCCTCAAATCAGTTTTTTACTTTGGAGACGCCCCCCCTCCCCCTCCACGCTCTACATCACTAATTGCTTCTGTTTTTTTATCTTTTCGTGTAGAGATCCATATCTTCGGACTAAATGTATATGAAGGGGATGAAATTGCAGGTTTGCCTCTCTTTTATAGCTACTTATCTCTAATATAGTGAATCAATTAACTATTCTAGTGTTAAATGATTTTACTGTGTTTAGCTTTTAGTAATGGGGCTTCCTCATGAATGAACATGTTCTTTTTTCTGCATGCATTGCCTCTGATTATCAACTTCTTTTGAAAAATTGCATATGTTTTTATATGTATTATGTTGGAATCTTCATATTGACTCTTGGATTTTAATTACTCATTTGAAGTTTTATCTATTTTTTCTGTTGATATCATTATATTACTAATATCTTAGTTATAATGTTGTTTGTACCTAAACTTGTTCTGAAGTGATTCAATATAATTGAGATTATTTTTGAAATCTCATGTGTTTAGAAATAGTATCTAAGCTATGTAAATTATGGTAGTCTTACTCTCTGGAGTTGAATCAAAAACTATTTCTCAGTGATATTTTTGGTAGAAATGCAGTCATATATATATATATATACTAGTTCTTCTACACGTGCATTGCACGTGATTACCAATTAAGAAAATATGTGTTATAGTAAATAGTATTGCTTATTTAAGCGAAGATTTGAATAATAAGCTTTGCACAAAATACTATTACATATTCTTTTGTGTATGTTCAATGTGGATCATAATATATATCTCTTATTCACGCGAACCTATGAAGATGGTCAATTAAAAAAATTATTAGTTAAATGCATATATTTATTTCAATTTGCTGAGGTTCAATCATGTAATTCACCATATCTCAATAGTATTACCTTATAGATGATATTTGTTGTTTATTTTTCTTGTCATCTAAACAAATGTGTTTGCATATGTATTTCGCGTTAAACTGTTCAGATGTCATATGAATATGTGAAGAGAACAACTACATTTTATTCTTTAGAACTAATATTTGTATATTGATTTGTATTTTAAAAGTTATAACATAATAAATGAAGTTCTTGTTGTTGACTCTCATATTGACTTCTCAATTGAATGTGTAAATAAATCAAAGCTAGTTATCTGACTGTCCATAGTTAATTGAGAAATGTTTTTTTTACCAGAAAAATTAAAAGCTGAAATGAAAGAATATATTCTATATGTGAAATCATATATATAATCACTTGTTTATCTTACACCCAACAAAGATGTAGTTCATATACTTGTAAATAATTTTCAATTTATTTAATAAAGCATGATTTGTCGAAGAAAAAATAACAACATTGTGTAATCACATATATGGGTGGTATAATAATATGAAAAATTATTGGTCAAACGTTAAGATAAGAAAAGATGAAAGATAGAAATAACTAATGTAATAACTATGAGAATTCATAATCTTATAACTAAAGAATGTTAAAGAGTGTGAATAACATTTCCAATAATTAGTAATAACTAAGAGAATTTATAATGTTATAACTAAAGAATTAATGTGCAATAGTTGTATTTCTAATAAATTTTATACTAACATAAATAAATAGGACATTTAATTAATGTTGCTATATTTTTATATAGTTATTAGATTTTAATATAGCGTAGGGACAAAATGAAACTGTTTATTCCATATTATTGAAAATAAAATTTATTTGGTAAATGATAATTTTTAAATGATTCATATATATTGCATATTTTCACATTTGATGTGAGTTTTTTAAAAAAAATAAAAAGAACTCGGAACAATTTAAAATAATATATTTTGAAGTTAAAATATCTTTCTAACTTGATAATACATTTTTGACATATAAAATACTTTAATTTAAATACAAATACCTACCAATATATATATATATATATATATATTGTAAACTATTTTGAAGGGCAAAAGGGCAATGTTTATATAGTAATAACTATTTTGAAGCAAACTTCCTAACATTCTAAATCACATAAGTAACATTGATAAATAAAGTCATTCTTTTTTCTTGAGTATCAAAAAAATAAATTGTGACAATTCTCTAACTCTTGAGAAGTTTAATAATTTTGAAAAAAGATGTTCAGAAGCATATATTTACATCACAAGAGAAATTGTTAAAAAAACAAATGAATTTAGACTACATCATGTTAACTTCATATATTGAAACATTAGATACTAATGTATATATAATGCAAATTGATGGGCTTTCGGTAGTGCCAATCGAGAAGCTCATCAGTCAACAACTCCTAGGAAAAAAATACAAGGCAATTCACTCAACATCAAAGATCACTATCAAAAGGGGAGGTAAAGACAACCACATTTTGAATATAATAATGATGGTGTGTTTCTTCACAAACTGTTAAAAAAAGAAGAGAAAAGGTGAAGGTACAAAATGCAGCATAGAGACACCAGAGAAATATTGAGTGAAGGGAAAGGACATATACGTTTCTTGTAATCCTCAAGATAAAATTTCTCCTCTTTTTGCTTAATTCTTTTATTGTTGGTAGAACATTGAAGCATATCATCAAAGGTGAGTTAACACCACAACCATGCACTTAGCGAGTAACAAATGGACCACTATTAGCTACTGATTTAATTTTGATATGATAAAATTATTGCAGAAAAGGCAGCACAAGGCTGTCATACAACTAATGGCACAAGTAATACACCGATAAAATGTATATTTTATGTTTTAACCAAAAATAAATCTTTCTTTCCACTCACAACTCGACAGTAATCAGCATATACTAAGATCAAAGGCATCACTTACAGCCTTATTCGAACTCACTCACTCAATGACAATAAATCACATAATTTTTTTTAAAATGCAAGAAGAAGAAGAGTAGAAGATTAAAAAAATTGTGGTTGAAAAAAATGAGAGCAAACCCCTCTATTTATAGTCAACAAAGGGTGGTATGAACAAGTATTTTTGTGTCTTATCGGAATAGTCATGACCTTTTGAGAAGTCACAACTCTTTGGAAAAGTCACAACTTATTGAAAAATGACCTTTTTGAGAAGTCACAACCCTTTCAAAAGTCACAACTTATTGAAAAAGTCACAACTCTTTGAAAAGGCACAACTCTTTGGAAAAGTCACAACTCATCGAAAAATCACAATCCTTTGAAAAAAGTCACAACTTATCAGAAAAGTCACAACTCACCGAAAAGTCACAACCTAAGTTAGAGATATTATAGTAATTTAACATTCGAGGTAGGAGTTCATGCTTTTAAGGTAATATAGATAGATATATATATATATATATGATAATTTTGGTAGAAATTCAGTCATATATATATATATATATATATATATATATATATATATATTATTATTATTATATTATTTTGATAATATGTGATTAAATCTCAAATTAGCTATCTAAATAAGTATGCATAGTTATTTACATAGCCTAATCTTAATGTCTAACTTAATAGATTAAAATAGGAGTTCTTGGACTAGGAGTTGACTTCCATTGGTAGCTCTAACATTGCAAACTAGTTCCCTGACTGTACTATCTACATACCTGCTCCTCTTTTCGAAAATCCTCAAGTTCCTCTCTATCCAAATGGCATTTATTGCTTCAGTGAAAACCATTCTAAACATCTTGGCAGTGTGTGATCTCCCTTTTCGATTATGTGTTACCCAATCTAAATGTAGTTCCCAGGTTTTGGCAGTAACCATTGGTCTTTTAATCCATTACATGAGTCTTGTTGATATGTTAAGACTATAACATGAGAAAAATAAATGGTCTCTGCTTTCACCGGTGATTCTGTAAAGGCTGCACGCTGGCTCCACGTTTATTCTCCATTTGATCAATATGCCAGGTGTTAGCATCCTCCCATGAAAGTGTAACCACGTGGTAACTTAGATTTTGGGTTTGCATCATTCTGGAACATCATGCATTTCCACCTTACTGTTTCAGTTATGTTCAGTAGTTGAAAATAGATTAGACCAGTCGTGCTTATGCTTGGTCTTCTGACTACTGGCAATCTTTGAGTATCTTTCTGGTACCAATAATTTTTTTTGACCATATCAATTGCCTACTTAGGGATGGACATTGTGAGGAAAGCTTGATTGTTTATTTGTATGAGTGAAAGCATCTAATCTTAGTCGATCATGCTTGTTGGCATAGTTCCAACACTTTGTAGCAATTGTACCCTTATTCCACCATGTTAGGCTAGTAAGTTTGAGTCAACCACGCACCTTAGGTTAGCATACCTTCTCCCAAGCCACTAAAGCTTTTTTGGTCATCTTATTTGTCTCTAACACACATAGCTCCTACAATAGGCATAAAAACTTTCATAATGCTTGTTGGTAGGATATAGAGATGTGTTCAATGACTTAAGTACATAGGCAAGTGTAACACCCCTAAAAAATGAAGTAGGAAAAATTAGAGCCTCACATGGGTTTTATGCATTAATAACTTGTTAGAATAATGAAGAATAGCCTTTTTAGTCAGTTTTAAAGAGTTTGGAAGTCAAACATCAAGGGACGACCAAGACGTTCGAAAACTAGTCTTTTACCTGTTGGTGTGTTCTAGTATGTTGTTCATGTGTTTATGCGTTGTTTGGAGTCTAAAATCAGTGGAGGTGATCCTAGTGTCTTAATAAATGTTTTTAGGGTCAAAACGTTCGGGTACGACTCCCCAGGACCACCCTAAGGGTCCCCGAGGTGGACCCCAACCCTTTGCCAAACAAGCTGCCAAGGTAGCTTGAGAATGTGCATGGAGGGAGCATGTCCGCGTCGCGGACTAGCTCCACCAAGGGCCAAAAAGTTTGGTCCGCGTCGCGGACATGTCACGGACTCTACTGTCTCGAATTTAATTTCCAGAAAACTTGTGGGAACACCTCTGTGTCGCGAACTTGTGTCCTGACGAAATCTGCGAAAATAAAACTCAAGTTTGACTTATTTAAAAAGGTCCAACTAAGTTAGGGGGTACTTTGGGTACTTTGGGGAATTATTATAAACGGTTATTCTACCTATTTTAGGGTATTTTAAGTTGGTTAAAACCCCAAAACCTAAAATTAGACCCATTCTTCAATTTGACCCTTCCCTCTCAAAATAGATTCTCTCAAAAACTCCATTGAAGACCATGATGAAGCTCAAGCTAGAAGATGGGTTTTCAACTGATTTCTTCTTCAATTTCATGGGTCTTCAATAATTAAGGTATGGTGACTCTTGATTCTTCAATAACCTCTCATTCAAGGAGTTCTATCAAAGATTTTCAAAAGTGATTCAAAGACCAAAATTCCCAATTTTCAATCTAAACATGGGTTCCTTGTCAAACGATTTTATAAATCATTCTATTGATGAATTAATGTGGAATTAATGTTTTTAATACAATTTTCAAAGGAATTCTTGAAGAACCTATGATCCCCAAATTCTCAAAAATTGGCCTATGATGTGGGTCTTTGTGAATATGATCTCTATTGATGAAATTATGTTTAGATTAGAATGTATTGATGTTTCTTATGAGTATATATACTTATTCATGTTGAATTGTTGGTATATTGATGAGTTGAGGATTATGGCCTTATGAGCAAAGTTATGGGTTGATCCTTTTGTTTATAGAATTGTACTTAGACTACGTTTATGATATTGAATTACATTGTTGATTCCTATTTCTACCTATGTCAATTTATTATGAGTTGTTGAGGATTGATCCATGGTGATCATGGCTTGGAGAATTGGTAAGTTGACCTAACTTCTAGTCTATAGTATGAGAATTGATGTGGGGTGGTTTGATCCAGTTATGGTGGAGGTGTTCACTTCTTGTCTATCTATGCATGTTGAGATCATGGCCTTGAAGGCAATAGATGTGAAGTGAATTGATGATTATGATGCATATGTTTATGAAGTTATGCTATGAGGTTATGTATGAAATCCTCAATGCTAGCATGATGTTTAAAGTGTGTTGATGATGAGGAGTATAATGTGAATGATAATGTTAGGGATAAGGTGTGGTCTACATGATTGATTATGTTAAGTACTATTGTGGAATGACCTCTACCTATATGACCCCTATATGAATAAGTGATCATATACATTTTAGGAGTACCTATTCAATGTTGAATGTGTCCTTGTCTCCTATGATGAAGTGTGGGTGTGTGGTCTAGAATCCCTAAGGGCTTTATATGTGAATTGCTCATGATTTGGGGACATTGTGAATGTGTGGTGATCCCTTGAAGGGAAGTGCACACAATATCAATGTTGTTGCTATTATGTCACTATGAGGACCAATATGCGCACACACACACTCTACATGTATAGCTATGAATATGATGTGTTATGGTGTCTATTGAAAGGTTAACTCTTATATGCATCCTTACATCTTATTATGCATGCAAAGTATATGATTAGCAAGGTATGAATATGTGTTATATAAAGGTGTTTATGTGAAAGGCTTTCTCACATATGTACACATAGACATGAATGAATGAATAAGGTTTATGATAATCTAGTGAAAGTGAGTCTCTTGAAAGGTTTCCTCAATTATACTCTAAACTAGACTATGTTATGAATATGGTATGACTATGTGAAAGGTCATTCTCACATAATGTAGGTTCTATGATGAAAGGTCATTCTCATATTAGAAACCTTTGAGCAATATGATATGAGGGATTAAGTCCCTAAAGCCTACTTTATGAACTAATGTTAAATAAAGGCTTAAAGATGTTTAAAAAGGGAGTTGGAGCTTAGCACCGAGTGAACATGAAAAATGAGAGTGGGGGCTTCACGTTTAGCAAGTCCGGCTTCCCACAAGAGAACCTTCACGTTTAGCAAGTCTGGGTTCCAACATAGATATTGTCTCATGAGATGGAAACCTCCACGCTTAGTAAGTCAAGGTTTTCTAGTAGTAATCTCTTTGTTCCATAACTACGTGCCCCCGTAGGTATTAGCTTAGTGGATCCACTAGATAGCTATTATGTATGTAGGTCCTACTCTGGCAAGTAGTACTCTCTCTTTTCGGTGTGGGAGTAGAACACCGGATTCCATGTAGCTCACATGGTCTATGTCGGTTATGGCAATGTCTCCCAAAAGTTAAGAAATGAACTAAGATAAGAATATGAACTCTAGTCATGATTTCTTGAAGAGTTACTTAGTATAGGTAGGACTATGGACCGTACTTATGCATTGCACAAGTGGACTCTAAGGGAGGTTATGATTAGTCTCTTTATGTAATGAAGACTATGGTCTATGTATGTTAATATGCAAGCATATTAAGGTTTACTTTACTTATGTCAAGACATGAAGTATGTTTGTATATGTGAATTACACTTATGACTTCTTAATGGGTTTGCTTAGTATATGTGGGGGTATGGGACTCCATGTGTACATTGTACAAGTGAGCTTGTGAAGGGGTTGTGAGGGTGGTTTACCTATGATATGAACTAAATGGGTTATGACTAATGATGTAGTAAAGGAATGAGTCCTTATATGTTGTTATGAAGTATGTTGGTCTTATGTCTAATGTTATATGAAGATGTTATGACTTGTTGAATATGATGTACCTAGTCTATGGTGGCTTCCTAGGAACACTTGGTGTGAGTAGTATTATGGGATGCTACTTGCACATTGCACTAGTGTGACTTGGGGGTTGTCTTAGGTGATGGTTCCTATGTGAAGACTATGTCTTGTGGTGTGTTTATGACTCTATGAATATATGTGATTGGATTGATGAAGGCTATATGTAAGTTCACCTTTGGTAACCTTAAGGCGATACATTGCACTAAGTATTCCCTAAGGGTTGCTTGAGGAAAGGAGTTAAGATAAAGAGGAAGGTAATGTATTGTATGCATTAAATGTGCCAAAAATGTTATAAGTGGCTCTATGTGCAATTATGAATGGTTTCCATGTGTATGATGATATATGTGGTTTATATTGTGCCTATTGTACTAAATGATCATGAAGTTTCTCTAAAAAGGCACGATGCATGGTTTTCAACTAAATGTCCTTTTAAGAGTATGTTTTGCATGGTTATCATACTTAATGCATTCTTGTACTAACACCATTCTTCTTCATCTTTTTACACCAAGTGTAGGTGATGGTGACTAAAGGGCCTTTCCTAGAAGTGAGGAGCTTGGCTTACTATTCCCAAGTTCGGGTGTGTCCTTAAAGATTCAAGGACCTTTATGTTAAAGAGTTTCCTTAAGTTCTATGTACTAGATAGTAGTTTCTTTTGTATTGTAAGGGTCGTGTCCCTCTTGTGTTGTAGTCACGTTTTAAGATGGCTACCTTGAGACGTAGTACTCCAATTTTGTATTAAAGGTTTAAATGAGGTGACTTTTAAGTCTTGTGTTATATTATGAAAAAGTTTTAAATTTTCCGCTATTTTTCTATTATAAATGTTATGACGAATGCTAAGGGCTTGTATAAGACCTCCGAGAGGTCAAATACGCCGATAACGGCTAGGGGGTTCTCTCGGATCGTTACAGCAAGTTTCCTACTCTTAGATTAAGTTTAGGTTTCCTTCACATAACCAATTTTTCTATTATACTGGTAATACAACGTATACTGAACCCACAAGACTTATGTAGAAATCTATAATTTCTCTTTGTATGTCTCTAGGTGTGGTGAGCTTTGTTCCTGATAACGACCTACTTTTAAATATTTGTTTTCTTTACGTCCTTTCCTTCATTACAGTAGAGAAATACTTGGTGCTGGAATCTCCAGGCTTAATTAATTTTGTTGTAGACTTTTGCTTCAATTGTTCTGACCACTTCTCTAGATTCTGGAGGAGGGTTTTTTCTGCATTAATAATCCCATCACTACACTGCCTAGTTATTTGTGCTTGGATTACCTTCAATTTTGTCCTAGCATGGTCAATTTGTTGTCTCACATTCCTAAATTCTCTGTTATTCAACCTTTTGAGTAGTGACTTGAGTTCTCTCAGCTTAAGTCATACATTCTTCATACTCCATTGGGTCTCCACACTTAATTGACTATAGGAAGTATTCATGATCAGTTAAAACATTGAAGAATCTGAATGGAGTCTTGTAAATCTAGGGTGCTACGAGTAATTTAATGACCATGGGGTGGTGGTGATGAGAGATCATTGGAAATTTAGTCATCCTTAGCAAAGAGTGAGCTCATTAGTGAATTTATCAATTTTATTACCAAATTGTTAATTGAGTTATGCTTATATGAAACAAACAAGACTGATTATTGTTACCATTTCTGAAAAGGGCATTTATTTCATTAAATTTTTTATTATTATAAATATTTGTGATTAATTCTTATTACTGATTGAGCTAGCGACTCACTCCCTACTATATTTTATTACATAGATCACAAGTAACATCGATAAGGCTTTCTTTAGCTAGAGTGCATGAGTTCACAAATTTTTGATTAGCGGAAATTGCTTTGCATTGCCAAGAAGTTATTTATTTGATATCGTTCTTTTCTATTTAACTCTTAAAGTCACTTCATTATTAAATTCACTATTGTCATGTGTATTCTTTCGTCATTATCGACTTGTGACTAGTATTAGACTTCTTTTTCGTATTTGGAGATAAATTTAGTATTATTATATTTTGAATAGAATGTTGTGATTATTATGGCTTATTTTTGTGATATTGGTCGGATATGTTATTGATTTCTAAGACAAGAATATTTTTAGATAGGCCCAAAATAGGAGAAACTCTGTCCAATTTTATATAACTTATTGTTAAGGCTTTCTTTGAATCCTACTCCTTAGTATCAATTACGGTCCTAAATTGGATAGTCACACAAGTAATTTAGCTAGTGAATGCATATCACCTATGGACACAAGAAGATCATTCATAGGTGGTAATATTATTGAAATTATTAAAGTTTCTTGTAATTGAATTAGATATTATGATAATGTAATTCCGCTTAAAATATATGTTAGAATGATTGAACTGCATGTTGTGTTTAAATTTAATTAGTAAGGCTAATGATACTACTTTATAATAATATACTTGTGTTGTTAAAATATGATAATATATTTTACTGGTAATATGTCTTTTTTTTGGTTTGATTATAAAGTCTACATGTTAAAATTCTCCATTTTAATATTTTTCACAAATGTAGTAAAAGAAATATATTAACGAATTGCAGAGAGTTCTGATCGCAATTATTTTTTTTATGATTTAATAATAATAATTTTTTTAAAATTATGTTGTAGAGGTTTTGACTATATGTATTTTTGAAGAACAATTTTTTTAACTGATTAAGTCATCAATTTGTTGGGGTTAAATTAATACCATAAATTAACTATAGTGGTTTATTGCTCACTACAAATTTGTAATATCTTTTTCAGTGCATGGTAAAAATTCATGTTCTCTATCTTATTTTATTGTAATACAACTTAGAGGTGAGCATCTGACTTTTGTTAACTATAACAGTTCCAATGAATCTTACATTTGTATCACAAATATTTGAAAATTTGTTGAGACTCTTGATAGTTTTGGGAGCTTTGTTTGTGAATTTTTTATTCAGACTATCTTAATGGTGTTGAGACTATCTCTTTTATTATGTGATGTAATCTATATTGTTTGTTTGGAGTATGGTCTAATAAATATTTTTTCTCTAATTGTTTTTGTTTAGTTAAAAATGTGTTTATAATTTATGATTATATAATTATAACCAAGCATTTTTTTGTTGCCAATAATTTCACTATTCAACTATGAAATTTAGGTCTAAGCATATATATTTATTTTTTTATAAAATTTTATTGTGACTAAATTGTAGGTAAATAGAGACAACAATACAAGTGTCACTAATTATTTGAACTATTAGTGACGAAAACTAATGTCACATTTGAATACAAAATTTTATAGCTAAAGTATACTATGATTAACTACAAATTATAGCTTGTCTCTAAAGTATCAATATATTTTTGAGACAAAAGTTTTCGTATTCAAAATGTAATTGATTTTAGGACAAATATGATTTGTCACTTATGTATAAATATATTATTTTGTTGACAAAAAAAATTTCGTATCTAAAATTTAACTAATTTTAGGATAAAAATGATTCATCACTAATGCATCAATATATTTTTGTGACAAAAGTTTTTCATATTCAAAATTTAACTTATTTTAGGACAAAAATGGTTTGTAACTAATGTATCAATATATGTTTTTGTGACAAAAAAATTTCTTATAAAAAATTAAACTAATTTTAAACAAAAAAATAAATTTTCACTAATGCATCAAAATATTTTTGAGACAAAAGTTTTTTTGTATTCAAAATTTAACTAATTTTAAGATAAAAATGATTTATCAGCAATGTATCAATATATTTGTTTGTGACAAATTGTATCCAAAATTTAATTACATTATGGACGAAAAATGGTTCGTCGCTAATTGGAAACATCATTAGTGACAAAAAAAATGTGTTACTGCCAACTCTAGATTCGTGGTTAATAGTACTCAATATATGACATCAATCCACTATTTGGTGGGAAACTTTAATAGACAAAACTTTGCTACAATTTTTTTCGTTTCATCACTAAAAGTATATGTTTCATATATTTAAGCACGAAATATAATTTTTGTCACTAAAAGTGAATAATAAGTGACGAATTTCATGTCGTAGCTAATTATTTCATAGCTATATATCATGAACACCAAATAGGTAATGCCTCCTATTCTTTAAGGCAAACACAACCACTAGTTCCAAATCATGGGTAGAATAGTTCTTTTCATGAATTTTAAGTTGCCTTAAATCATAAGAAATAACTTTCCCATTTTGCATAAGAACATTGAATCCTTGAAGTATCACAATAAACAACAAACTCATCGGACACTTCTGGTAGAGTCAATACCGGAGCGTAAGTAAGTCTATCTTTCAACTCATGGAAACTCTTCTCACATGCTTCCGACCATAAGAACCTAACCTTCTTTTGGGTCAATGCCGTCAATGGAAAGGCAATCGAAGAAAACCTTTCCATCAAACCTTCTATATTAACCGGCCAAACCCAAGAAACTTCAAATATCCGAAGGCAATCATAACCTCATCCGTCTTCTTTGGATCTACCTCAATACCCTCACCAAAATAATGTGACCAAGAAAAGTCACGGATCTCAACCAAAACTCACACTTATTAAATTTTGCAAATAGTTGTCGGTCCTTGAGGACTTGCAACACAATCCTCAAATGATCGGCATGCTCATCTTCACTCATTGAGTAAATCAAGATGTCATCGATAAACACAATTACAAACATATCAAGGTATTATCTAAACACCCTATTCATCAAATCAATAAATGTGGCCAGGGTAGTAGTCAAACAAAACGACTAAGTTTGAAAAGCCATCTTTGGAATGTCATCTTCCTTCACCCTCAATTGGTGATAACCCGACCGGAGATCAATCTTGGAGAAGTAACTCGCCCCTTTTAGAGTTGGTCAAACAAATCATCTATCCTTGGAAGAGGATACTAAATCCTAATAGTGACCTTGTTCAATTGTTGATAATTAATACACATGCAAAGTCAACCATCCCTCTTACGAACAAACAAAACTGGAGCACCCAGAGGGAGATACTCGGTCAGATGAAACCTTTATCCAACAAAATTGCTCTTTCAATTCCTTAAGTTTGACCGGAGCCATACGGTAAGGAGGAATAGTGATAGGTAGCATATTTGGGAGAAAGTCAATACCGAAGTCAATTTCCCTTTTGGGAGGATTATCGGGTAGATCGTCTAGGAACAATTCCAGAAACTCATTCACAACAGGGATCGACTCAAGAATAGGGGTTTCAGAATTCATATCCCTAACCCGAACAAAATGATATACTCATCCCTTAGAAATCATTTTTCCTAGCTTTAAGACAAGAAACAAACTGACCCTTAGACATAGAATTTTCCCATTTCCACTCTAGGACGAGCTCATTTGGAAATTGAAACTTGACCACTCGGGTCATATAATCAACAAAAGCATAACAAGAATGGAGTCAATCCATACGAAGAATAACATCGAAATCTAACATATGAATCTCTAAAAGATCAACATGAGTGACTCTATGGTATTAGGAGACAGAACAGTTTCTATAGACACTCTTAGCCACAATAGATTTACCAATAGGTGTAGAGACATATAAAGGATCTAACAACATATCTGGAAGAATATCAAACCTCATAGCCACATATGGCGTCACAAAATACACGGTAGCACCAGGATCAAGAAAAGCATAAACATTAAGATGAAAGACTTTCAACATAATGGTAACCACATCGGGAGAACCCTCTTGCACATGAAGAGTTTCAAGTAAATAAAATATGTTTTGCTTTGGTGCACTTGAACCTGAAATGCTAGACGGAGCTTGTCTACCCTCCCTTCCCTTAGAATTAAGTGATGGACAATCCCTTATCTTATGACCACTCTTACAACAACCAAAGCAACAATACGTACCGAGTAAGCATTCACCCTCATGCTTCATTCCACATCTAGCACAAGTAGATAATGTAGATCCACCACTATTTTCTCCTTGAGGCTTAGGGTTAGATACCTTATCTTTGTTGAACTTTGGAATCGGATCATTAGAGGAACCTTGAACGGAGGACCTTTGTCGAAATCTAGAATGACCATGTCCATCAGATCTTGACTGTGAAAAATCACCATCACTGGTTGTTGCCCTCTTTGCCTCCTTAGATCTTTTCTTAAGTTTCTCCTCTTCTATTTGTTGAGCATGTATTATTAGGTGAGAAATATCCATTTAATTAATGAGCATGGCGTTACGACATTCCTTAACCACTATTTTGGACACACCTGAAATAAACTTACTCATTCTTACCCTAGGATCAACAACCATAAAAGGATCATATTTGGACAATTATGTGAATTTCAAAGCATACTCTTTTACACTCATATTCCCTTGAGTGTAAAAGAATCTATCAAGGAAAGCAACTTTGAGCTTTTCCCAATCAAGAGGACTCGTATCAACCGCCCTCTCTTCCTTCCATTGGTTGAACCAAACTTGAGAAAGACCCTTAAGTTTATAAGCAACCGATACCACCTTTTCCACAGGCGTCACTCCCATGATCATCAATACCTTATACACTTCATAAGTGAACATGTAATGATTTTCCTCAACCTTGGAACCATGAAACTCTGGAGGATTCATCCTAGTGAAGTTCCTCACTCTAGATGTTGTCGTACCCACATTTGGGTTCATGGGGACCACAACCTCCCTATTGGCTTGAGCTTTCATGGCTTGAGACAACACTTGAAAAGAATCCCGAAACTCTGTATTAGTCACTTGTTCGGCCAAAGGGTCGGCTGAAACTTGAGGAGCTTCTCGATCCACATTCTCATTCGTATTCCTTCTAATGTATGCTTTTCGAGGAACCATATCCTGAAAAGCATCATATAAGGATTAGGAGAGAGACATATATAATTACACTCTATCACAGACTTTAAAGTAATAAAAGAAGTGAAGTTTCCTAAGCATCTTATACATTAATATTGCGCGGTTCACACTTATAATCTACTCAACGTGGCTTATGAGATATCCTAGGACCTCTCTAAACCTTGTGCTCTGAATACCAAGTTGGTCACGGCCCAAAGTATAGCCTAGGCATAACATGGCGTATAGAACCCCGAGAGTCCCTACATGTCATGACCCAGGGGTACACTCTAGATGTAACATGGCGTATAGGACCTCGAGAGGCCCCCTACAAGACACTTAGCATTCATAACATAAGAAATAGATCAAAGAGGTTAAAGACAACATTTCAAGTCTAAATTTTTATAAAAGCAAAGCAGAAGTCTAAACACTTGTCTCAATAGTCATCTAATACAATAGAATGAAATTGGGCCTAGCCCATAGATCATGTCCAAAAATTGAAAATAAGAAAGAAAACTATCCTTGAAGCATGAGGACTTACCAAAGCTCGAAATCCCTCAAATCGACCTCTAGCCACAAAATTGAGAACCCTGACTATCGGACCCTACATTTTGGGAAATGTAGGCATGAGTATGTGTTAGTACAAAACAATGTACCAAGTATGATAGCCATGCATGTAAACATTTAGGTCATGCTAAAATAGGACATTTCATGAACATGCAATGATCAAACTAAAACGTAAAACTTGACGGTTAAAACGCTTAAGCCATAAAACATGATCAATACAAATGAACATCATCTTAAAACATACTTA
This sequence comes from Solanum verrucosum, assembly GCF_900185275.1. Lineage (NCBI taxonomy): Eukaryota > Viridiplantae > Streptophyta > Magnoliopsida > Solanales > Solanaceae > Solanum > Solanum verrucosum. Next base: position 1,316,765 of record NW_026019922.1, on the reverse strand, counting down.
CAATACTTCTTGAAGTAACATTGGTTCAATTTATTTGTGTGAAGTAGCCTTAACCGACATATATGACCATGTGAGCTAGCAACATGTAATATGGTGTCTACCCCATGCCAAAAAGGGGTGTCCTACTTGCCATGGTAAGGACCGTGAACTTGTAGCTATTGTGGATCCACTAGCTAATGTCTATCTAGACAATCCTATGTTGGCACATAGTTATGGGACGGGTAATTGCCACTTGTCCTCTCGGTACTAAGCATAGCTTCCAAGGAATAGTTGTTGATCCTATTCATCTTAGCTCATGAACTAACATGGGTAATCTCCTCTTGTCATTACATCATGTGACATGGGTAATCGCCTCTTGTCATTCAATTAGAGAGCATGGGTAATCGCCTATTGCCTCATCATTAGCATAACTTCTTAGCATTGGTTCATTTTAGGTGATAAAGTCTTTCAACCCTAAGAACTCTTATCATGTGAGAAAACCTTTCGCAATTAATGCTTCCATGTACATATGAGAAATTCCTTTCAACAATACAACAATAGCAACATCATTGATACTTCAATCTCAAAGCATCCTTAAAACATTTACATAGATTTCATAAAACATATAATTCCATAATTCACCTTTCAATGTTCAAAACCCAATTTCAATCATCAACATCTAGAAGACATAGGCTAGACATAGGTTCATAGCAATTCATCATAAATTCATGTAATTCTATCAATTCATGCTTGATTTCATATAATCTTCTTTCATAATCCAAGACCCACATTATATGCTCATAATAGGAAAACATGAGAATTACATGGGTTCATCGGGATCACCATAAAAACATGAGATTAACTCAATTCATGCATCATAGATCACAAATCAATCAATTACATCAACAATTAAGAGAACCCATGACATAGAAGAAAACCCAAACACAATTGGGGAATTCTAGCTTTGAAAATAGGAGAATTTGGGAACTCCATGAATGGAAGGAATCCATGGATGAAAACTATCATACCTCAATGCCGATTTCTTATCTTCAATAGAGAAACTGGACACTTGACTCGCAAACCCTAGCTTGGACTCTTCTTCTTCAAGTTTTCTAAAGAGAGAAATATTTGGGCAAGAAGACTTGTTCTTCTTTTGTAAATTTGAGAGAATGATTTTAAATGGTGAAATTTTATAGTTAAAACATATATATAGGGGTTCTACACATAGGCAAAACGACATAGTATTAGGCTAGACTAAATAGGAAAAGACCCAACTGCCCCTAAGAAATAATTACCGACCCAAACGATGCCTCAAGCTGACGGACCATGGTTTTACCGATGGTCCGTCCTGCACGTCTGTCGACCGGCATCACAAACTGGGAATTGAGGCCCTGAACTACAGACCCTCAACCACGGACCATGGACCCAACGACGGTCCGTTGGTCATGGCCATGGTTATGGGTATTCTGAGAAAACTTGGGTGACCATTCACGGACCAGACTTACGGTCCGTGGTTAGCGTCCGTCGGATGGCACCAGAAAATCTTGAAACTTGCTATTTGGACCTTTCTCGAATCCGAGGTGTTACATTATCTTCCCCTTGGGATCATTCGTCCTCGAATGAGATTGAAGACATCCCAAGAAGAAAATGACTATAAACTAGCAACCCATCATGCATGCAACTTCATCTAAATGCATACAACCAAGAAGGAACCTCGACTCCAAGCTAGAACATACTCAAAGCATCATAAGAAAGATAGGAACTAGACCTATCAGTCCAATATGCATGCAAACACATAATTGCACATATCCGGGGAGGAATCATGAAGTCTATATGCAACCCATACTAAATGCACATAAACATGTTAAAATCAACTAAGTAAACTCATTTCATCAAAACTTAAGCTTTTCATGAATCATTCATAGTAAGGAAATCATGGAAACATTTAAGACACATGATACCCACGGAATAAACCATGAGGAGCTAATTACATCAAGTTAGAGTAGGGGTAGATGGAAAGAGATGAGGATATCAGGACATCATATCGGCCTCGGCCTCCAAAGTAGCACCACCAACTAATTTATTCCTCCACAACACTTTCACCGAAGCAACTTCCTTATTTCTCAACTACTTGACTTGCCGGTCCAAAATCTCAACCGGAACTTTTTCATAAGAAAGATTCTCCCTAAGCCCCAAAATTTTAAAGGGAACTATAGAGGTCGGATAACCAACACATTTCTTCAACATACAGACATGGAGAACCGGATCCACCGATGTCAATTCATTAGGCAATTCAAGTTCATAAGCAAACTTACCAACACACCTCAAAATCTTATATGGGCCCTACATATCGGGGATTAAGCTTCCCTTTCTTACCAAACCTCATTACACCCTTCATGGGTGAGATTTTCAAATATACCAATCATGAACATCAAACTCAAGACTCTTTTCGTCATATCAACACATGTCTTTTGCCGACTTTGAGCGGTTTCCAACTTTTCTCTAATAAGTCAAAGTTTTTCCATGGCCTCATGCACCAACTCAGGACCTATTAGGTCACTTTCACCCACATCAAACTAACCTATAGGGGATCTACACCTCCTACCATACAATGCCTCGATTGGGGCCATACCAATACTCGAGTGGTAACTATTGTTATAAGCAAACTCAATCAATGGCAAATGGTCATCTCAATTACCCTTAAAATCAATCACACAAGCTCTCAACATGTCTTCTAAAGTTTGGATAGAACGCTCCGATTGCCCATTCTTTTGTGAATGAAATATCGTACTAAGCTTAACACGAGTACCGAGACCTTTTAGGAAAGATCTCCAAAATTGAGAGGTGAATTGTGTACCACGATCAGAAATACTAGATCAAGGCACTCCATGTAACTTTACAATCTCTCTCAAGTACAACTTAGCATAATCCTCCACCGTAAAGGTAACCTTGACATGAATAAAATGAGCCAATTTCTTCATTCGATCTATATGACCCAAATCTAGTCATGTTGTCTCCGAGTGCGAGGCAAACCAACAATGAAGTCCATAGTCACATCTTCCCATTTCTAGGTAGGAATGCTAATGTCTTGGGACAAACCTCCCTATGTCTGATGCTCAACTTTCACTTGTTGACAGTTAGGACAATTAGCCACAGATCCCGCATTATCTCTTTTCATCCCATTCCACCAATAGATCTCCCTCAAGTCACAGTACATCTTGGTGGCTCCCATGTGAATAGAATACTGAGTACTATAGGCTTCTAACAAGATTTGTTCTCTCAATTCATCTATATTAGGAACACACAAACAACCTTGGTATCTATATACACCATCTCCCCCTTGGGAGAAAGCCTCTACGAAATTTTTAAGCACCACTTCCCTTAATTCAGCCAAAATTGGATCAAGACCTTGCTTAGCTTTCACATCCACCACAAAAGATGATTTGGAATCATTGTGGACCATAACTCCACCCTTGGTGGAGTCCACTAACTGAACACCCAACTGGGCCAATCTAAGAACATCTCGAACCAACTCCTTCTTTTTTTCTTCAATATAAGCAACACTACCCATAGATAACCGACTAAAAGCATCCGCCACCACATTCACTTTACCGAGATGATAGAGAACACTCATATCATAATCCTTTAGTAACTCAAGCCAACTTCTTTGGCGAAGATTTAAATCCTTTTGATTAAACACATATTGCAAACTCTTACGATCGGTGAACACATCTACATGAACACCGTACAGATAGTGTCTCCAAATCTTTAAGGCAAAAACAACTGTCGCTAGTTCGAGGTCATGGGTAGGATAATTCTTCCCATGAATCCTAAGTTTCCTTGAAACATAGGCAATAACCTTCCCATTTTACATAAGTACACACCTTAACCCAATTCTAGAGGCATCACAATAAACCACAAAACCATCGGTCTCTTCTGGAAAAGTCAACACCGGAGCGGAAGTAAGTCTATCCTTCTATTCTTGAAAACTCTTTTCACAAGCTTCGAACCGGATGAACTTAGCCTTCTTTTGTGTCAATGATGCTAATGGAGAGGGAATCAAATAAAACCCCTCAACAAATCTTCTATAGTAACAAGCTAAACCCAAGAAACTTCTAATATCTCAAGGAAATAGAGGTCTAGGCCAACTCTTGACCGCATCCGTCTTCCAAGGATCTACATCAATACTCTTACTTAAAACAATATGACCAAGAAAAGCTACAGACCTTAGCAAAAACTCACATTTGCTAAACTTTGCAAATAGTTGTTGGTCCTTGAGAATCTGAAACAAAATCCTCAAATGATCAATATGTTCATCCTCACTTCTCGAATAGATCAATATATCATCAATCAACACAATAAAAAACATGTCAAGATATTGTCTAAACACCCTATTCATCAAATCCATAAATGTTGTCGGAGCATTAGTCAAACCAAATGACATCACCAAAATCTCATAGTGACCATACCGAGTTTAGAAATCCATTTTTGGAATGTCATCTTCCTTCACCCTCAACTGGTGATAACCCGACCGCAAGTCAATCTTAGAGAAGTAACTTGCTCCTTGAAGTTGGTCTAACAAATCATCTATCCTTGGGAGAGGATACTTATTCATAATGGTCACCTTGTTCAATTGACAATAGTCAATACACATACGGAGAGAACCATCTTTCTTTCTAACAAACAAAATTGGAGCACCCCATGGAGAGATACTCAATCGGATGAAACCCTTATCCAACAAGTCTTTCAATTGTTCTTTCAACTTCTTTAGTTCTGCCAGAGACATTCGGTAAGGAGGAATAGAAGTAGGTTGCGTATCTGGGAGAAGGTCAATACCAAAGTCTATTCTCTTTAGGGAGGAATACCGGGAAAATCATCTGGGAATACTTCCAGAAACTCATTAACAATAGGGACCGACTCACGAGGAGGGGTTTCAGAATCCACATCCCTCACCCTAACTAGATGGTAAATTCAACACTTATATATCATCTTTCTAGCTTTAAGATGAGACAAACTGGCCTTTAGGCATATAATTTCTCCCTTTCCACTCTAGGACAACTTCATTCAGAAACTAAAACTTGACTACATGATTTCTCCAATCAATAGAGGCATAACATGAGTGCAACCAATACATGCCAAGGATAACATCAAAATCTAGCATATCAAGCTCTACCAAGTCAACAAGAGTAACTCTATGGGACAAGGAAACATGACACTCTCTACAGACCGTTTTAGCCACAATAGAATCACCAACAGGAGTAGAGACTAAAAAAGGATCTAATAACACATTCGGAAGAATATCAAATCTCATAGCCACATATGGTGTCACAAAAGACAATGTAGCACCAAGATCAAGTAAAGCATAAACATCAAGTTTAAAGACTTTCAACTTACCGGTAACCACATCGGGAGAACCCTCTTGCTCACCACAAGTCTGAAGTGCATAGAATCTATTTTGTTTGGAGCATTGGAACCCAAACCACTTGGACCGGATGAAGGATTTGGTTGAGCCTTTCGGCGATTATCTCGTTCATTCTTAGCAACGAAAGGACAATCCCTTATCTTTTGGTCCATCTTACCACAACCAAAACAAGCATTGGAACCCGCTAGACATTTACCCTCATGTTTTATTCCACACTTAGCACAAGTAGGAAATAAATACCCACTACCATTCCCTCCTTGAGGCTTAGGGTTAAACACCCTATCTTTGTTGAACCTAGTGGGATCATTGGAGGAACCTTGATTGAAAAACCTTTGTCGAAATTTAGGACGACCATGTCCATCAGACCTTGCATGAGAGAAATTACCATCTCTGATTTTAGCCCTCTTTGCTTCCCTAGACTTATCCTTAAGTTTCTCCTCTTTGAATTGTTGAGCATGAACCATGAGACAAGAAATGTCCATGTCGCTAACAAGCACGGCGGTACGACATTCTTTAACTACCATTTCTGACACATCCGAAATGAACTTACTCATCTTTGCCCTCGGATAGACAACCATTATGGGGGCATATATAGATAATTGTGTGAACTTCAAAGCATACTCCTTCACACTCATACTTCCTTGATGAAAATTGATAAATTCAAGTACCTTTGCCTCCCTCATCTCAAGGGGAAAGAACATATAAAGGAAAGCAACTTTGAACTTTTCCTAATCAAGAGGACCCACAGCTTCCGGTCTCCCTTTTTTTCATTGGTTGAACCAAATTTGAGCAACACCTTTGAATTGATAAGCGGCCAACTCCGCCTTTTTCACAGGCGTCACTCCCATAATGATCAACACCTTATAAATCTCATCAATGAACTCTTGAGGATCTTCATCAACCTTGGAGCCATGAAACTCTGAGGATTCATCCTAATGAATACCCTCACTCTAGATGCCGCCATACCCACATTTGGGTTCACGGGAACTACTACCTCCATATTGGCTTGGGCCGTCACTTCTTGAGCCAACACTTGAAAAGAAGCCCTAAACTCCTCATTAGTCACTTGCTCTGCCAACTCTTAGAAATCATTTTTCTAGGTTTAAGAAAAGAAACAAACTGACCCTTAAACATAGAATTTTCCAATTTCCACTCTAGGACGAGCTCATTTGGAAATTAAAACTTGACCACTCGGGTCATATAATCAATAGAAGCATAACAAAAATGGAGTCAATCCATACCAAGAATAATATCGAAATCTAACATATCAATCTCTACAGGATCAACATGAGTGACTCCATGGTATTAGGAGACGGAAAAATTTCTATAAATTCTGTTAGCCACAATAGATTTACCAATAGGTGTAGAGACACATAAAGGATCTAACAACACATCAGGAAGAATATCAAAGCTCATAGCCACATATGGCATCACAAAATACAAGGTAGCACCAAGATCAAGCAAAGCATAAATATTAAGATGAAATACTTTCAATATAATGGTAACCACATCGGGAGAACCCTCTTGCACATGATGAGTTTGAAGTGCATAAATATGTTTTGCTTTGGTGCACTTGAACCTGAACCGCTAGACGGAGCTTGTCTACCCTCTCTTCCCTTAGAATTAAGTGATATACAATCCCTTATCATATGACCTTTATTACCACAACCAAAGCAATCATAAGTACCGACTAAGCATTCACCCTCCTGCTTCATTCCACATATAGCACAACTAGGTATTGTAGATCGACCATTGTTTCCTCCTTGAGGCTTAGGGTTAGACACCATATCTTTGTTGAAGTTTGGAACCAGATCATTAGAGAAACCTTGACCGGAGGACCTTTGTCGGAATCTAGAATTACCATGTCCATCAGACCTTGAATGTGAAAAATCACCATCACTGGTCCTTGCCCTCTTTGCCTCTTTAGATCTTTCCTTAAGTTTCTCCTCTTCTATTTGTTGAGCATGTATTATTAGGTGAGAAATATCCATTTAATGAATGAAAATGGTGGTACGACATTCCTTAACCACCATTTTGGACAATCCCGAAACAAACTTACTCATCCTTACCCTAGGATCAACAACCATAGAAGGATCATATTTGGAAAATTGTGTGAATTTCAAAGCATACTCTTTCACACTCATATTCCCTTGATGAAGGTTAATGAACTCAAGAAAGTTTGCCTCCCTCATCTCAAGGGGAAAAAATCGACCAAGGAAAGCAACTTTGAGTTTTTCCCAATCAAGAGGACTCGTATCAACCTCCCTTTCTTCCTTCTATTGGTTGAACCAAACTTGAGAAACACCCTTAAGTTTATAAGCAACCCATTCCACCTTTCCCACCGACGTCACTCCCATGATCATCAAAACCTTATGCACTTCATAACTGAACACTTAAAGATTTTCCTCAACCTTAGAACCATGAAACTTTGGAGGATTCATCCTAGTGAAGTTCCTCACTCTAGTTGTTGTCGTACCCACATTTGGGTTCACGGGGACCACAATCTCCCTATTGGCTTGACCCAACACTTGAAAAGAAGCTGGAAACTCCGTATTAGTCACTTTTTCGGCCAAAGGGTCGGCCGAAACTTGAGGAGCTTCTCGATCCACATTCTCATCTGCATTCCTTTTAACATATGCTCTTCAAGGAACCATACCTTGAAAAGCATCATATAAGGATTAGGAGAGAGATATATAGAGTTACACGCTATCACAAACTTTAGAGTAATAAAAGAAGTGGAGTTTCCTAAGCATCTTATAACCTTTTATTCATAAATGTGGCGCACTTCATACTTATGAACAAGAATCTACTCAATGTGGCTTATGAGATATCTTAGAACCTTTCTAAACCTTGTGCTCTGAATACCAATTTGGTCACGACCCAAAGTATACCCTAGGCATAACATGGTGTGTAGGACCCTGAGAGTCCCTACATATTACTACCCAGGGGTACACCTTAGATGTAACATGGCGTATAGGACCCCAAAAGACCGCATACAAGCCACTTAGCATTCATAACATAAGAAATAGATCAAAGGGGTAAAAGACAATATTTCAAGTCTAAAGTGTTATAAAAGCAAAGCAGAAGTCTAAACACTTGTCTCAATAGCCATCTAATTTAATAGATGAAATTGGGCCTAGCACATACATCATTTCTAAAAATTGAAAATAAGAAAGAAAACTAAGAACAATGAAATCCTTCCTCGAAGCGTGAGGAATCACCGAATCTCGGAATCCCTCAAATCGACCTTTAGCCATGAAACTAATAACCCTGACTATCTGACCCTACATTTGGGAAATGTAGACAATAGTATGCAATGTTACAAAACAATGTACCAAGTATGATAGCCATTCATATAAACATTTAGGTCATGCTAAAATAGGACATTTTCATTAACATACAATGGTCAAGATAAAACATAAAACTTGAGAGTTAAAAGCATAAGCCATAAAACATGATCAATACAAGTGAACATCATCTTCAAAACATACTTACAATAGTTCTTGAAGCAACCTTTGTTCATCATAACTTTACTTGTTTGTCGGAAGTAGCCTTAATCGACATATAAGACCATGTAAGCTAGTAACATGGAATTTGGTGTCTACGCCACACCGAAAAAGGTGTCCTAGTTGCCACGGTAAGGACCATGAACTTCTAGCTATTGTGGATCCACTAGCTAATGTCTATCTAGACAATCCTATGTTAGCACATAGTTATGGAACATGGGTAATCGCCACTTGTCCACTCTATACTTAGCTTAATTTCTATAAAATAGTTATTGATCCTATTCATCTTAGCTCATGAAGGAACATGGGTAATCGCCTCTTGTCCTTACATCATGTGACATGGGTAATCACCTCTTGTCATTCAATTAGAGAGCATGGGTAATCGCCTCTTGCCTCATCATTAGCATTGGTTCATTTTAGGTGAGAAAGTCTTTCAACCCTAAGAACTCTTATCATGTGACAAAACCTTTCACAATTCATGCTTACATGTGCATATGAGAAATCCCTTTCAACAACACAACAATAACAACATCATTGATACTTCAATCTCAAAGCATCCTTAAAACATTTACATAGATTTCATAAGACATGCATAATTCCACAATTCACCTTTCAAGGTTCAAAACCCACTTTCAATCACCAACATCTAGAAGACATAGGCTAGACATAGGCTCATAGCAATTCATCATAAATTCATGTAATTCTATCAATTCATACTTGATTTCATATAATCTTTTCTCATAATCCAAGACCCACATTATATGCTCATAATAGGAAAACATGGGTCCATGGGGGATCACCATAAGAACATGAGATTAACTCAATTCATGTATCACAGATCATAAATCAATCAATTAGATCGACAATTAAGAGAACCCATAACATAGAAGAAAACCCTAACTCAATTGGGTAATTCTAGGTTTGAAAATTGGAGAATTCTAGAACTCAATGAATCGAAGGAATCCATGGATGAAAAATATCATACCTCAATGCCAATTGCTTATCTTCAATGTAGAAATTGGAAACTTGATTTGCAAACCCTAGCTTGGACTCTTCTTCTTCAAGTTTTCTAGAGAGAGAAATATTTAGGCAGGAAGACTTGTTCTTCTTTTGTAATTTGAGAAATGATTTTAAATGGGGAAATTTTAGAGTTAAAACATATATATAGGGGTTCTAGAAATAGACAAAATGACATAGTATTAGGCTAAACTAATTAGGAAAAGACCCAACTGCCCCTAAGAAATAACTACCGACCCCAAACAACGCATCAGGCTAACATACCATGGTTTGACCAATAGTTTGTCTTGCACGTCATCGACCGCGTCAGAGGCTGGATATTGAGGCCCTGAACTACGGACCCTCAACCACGAATTGTGGAACAACGATGGTTCTTTGGTCGAGGCCATGGTTCTGGGTCTTCTAATCAAACTTGAGTGACCATTCACGGACCAACTTATGGTCCGTGGCTTAGTTCTCGGGCTGTGGTTGGCTTCCGTCAAATAGCACCATAAAATCCTGAAAGTTGTTATTTGGCCCTTTCTCGAATCCGAGGTGTTACACTACACAAGCCATTTTGCATACATAACACAAGCTAATAGAAATAAAGATTTCAAATAAAATAGTCTTATATCATAAAAGCATTTTTGACAAAGCGGAAGTACAACATAAGTCTTAGTAAGCTATTTAGTACATCAATAGAAGTGATTGGGAAATAACCCATACATCACATACAAAGTCTGAAAACTGAAAATAAAGAAAGCCATAAAAGTGTTTCGGTCCTCGAGACATGAAGACTCGCCAATCTTCAAGAGCCCAAAAGGATCAACTAGCCACTAGTATGGGAGGTAGGAGCGTCGGACCCTACATTAGTGAAACAATGTAGGCACAGGTATGCATTAGTACATGGAATGTAGTAAGTATGATTGCAATGCATAAGAGTTATCAAGTCATGTTTTAAAAGACTTTACATGACATGCAATTACCAAGGTAAATAATAAGATAAAACATTTGAGAACATAAGTCATAATTGTGGTCAATGCAAGCTAGACATCTTTAAAACACTTGTGAGATACTTTAGAAAGTAACCTTAGTTCATTTTGTGGGAAGTATACCATATAACCAACATAGACCATGTGAGTTATAACATATAATCTGGTGTCTATCCCACACCAAAATGAGATGTCCTTACATGTCAAGGTAAGAACCATACATTTGAGCTAAAGTGAATCCACTATCTAATGTCTATCTAAGACAACTATGGTGGCACATGGTTATGGGATAGGGAGATTCCTACTAGAAACCCAACCTCTACTAACGGAACAACTTTCATCACAATATCCTCTTGGTGCAAGGTATAAATCGCACGGAATAGTTATTAATCATATTCATCTTATTATCCATGGAAGGGAACAATTAAACAACCAATCCAAGCTAGAGTTCATTTAGAATAGCTCCTAAATCTTGATTCAACTTAGGTGAGAAAACCTTTCAACCTTATGAATCCTTTATGTGAGAATAACATTTCACAACAACAACAACAACAATATCTCTGCTTTACTCTCAAAGAATTCTTAAATCATTTGTATCAATTCCATAGAAAGAACATGCATACCTTCATAAATTCATCTTACATAGTTCATAATCTTCATCATCGGATCATAGTCTAAACAACATGTATCATGCATGGGTCCATATGAAATTAACTTTAAATCATGTAATGACTTCAATTCATGCATAAATAGATAGAAAACATTCAATTTGACCATAATTTGAAAGAACCCATGAAGATTGAAGAAACCCCTAACTTGAATTGAGAATCTATCTTTACAAAATTGGAGATTTTAGGAACCCTATGGATGAAAGGAATCTATAGATGAATACTAACATACCTTGGAGATTAAAGCCCAATTGATATGGTGAATTTGAGACATTTGTGATTGAAACCCTAATTAGGATTTCCTTGACTTTGAGGGGATTTGAAGGAGATGAACTTGGAGGGAATTTAGGAGTTTAGGGAAATGATTAAGAATGGGTAGTTTTAGAGTCTAAGGGACTTATATAGGGATTAGGATTAGGACCAAAACAACTCAGCTTAAGCTTAAAAGAATTAGAAAAAGACCCAAAAGCCCTTGAAAAATAACTATCGAAACCCTTCTATGGTTTGGACCTACATACTGTCCAGGTCAACCATAGAAATGATAAGAGACCTAAATTTTGACCAACTTTTCAGACACAGTCTACCGCTCGTAGACCCATCTATAGACTGTAGACACCAATCGTATAAACCAACATTTGGCCTTAAAATTTCACCAAGTCTGGAGCTACCTACAAGACCTATCTATGACTCACAAATCAGTTGACAGACCATACTATTGAATTGTAAAAGAAGTACTGGGACTTGATTTTAGAAGTTTATTTCCCTCTTTCTACGTATACTATCTACGACTCGCAGAGGCTTCTACGGTTCGTACATGGGACCCATAGAACCAGATTGCAATCCAAAGCCTCTTTTTCGTTCTTTTCTAAATTCTGAAGTGTTAGATCGAGTTGATTAGAGTGATTTTTAATGAGGCCCATTGTTCCAGATATTCCAACCATTTGGGTGCGGTGAAGATGTATCATGACCTGAACCATCACTATTGGTGGTGTGGTATGAAAAGGGATATTAGAGATTTTGTTTCGAGGTGTTTGACTTGTCAACAAGTTAAGTGTGAGCACTAGCAGCCTGGAGGGATATATCAGAGGATGCTTATTTATGCTTGATAGTGGGAGCATATCACTATGGATTTTATTGTGGGAATACCTACCACCGTGGGTGGTTATGACTCCCTTTTGGTAGTTATTGATGGGTTGACCAAGTCCACCCATTTGATCTTGGTTCGAGTGAAGTGTACGATGGAGAAGTTAGCCAAGCTTTATATTAGTCAAATTATGTGATTGCATAGAGTCCCGATTTCTATTGTCTCTGAACGAGGTTCATTGTTCACTTCCCATTTCTAGAAAACATTGTAGCATGGTTTGGGTACTCGATTAGATATGAGTACTCTTTCCATCCTCAGTCAGATGGTCAGTCCGAGCAGGCGATTTAAGTATTAGGGGACATGCTCTAAGTTTGTGTGCGGTTCTAAATGGGATCGACATTTTCCCTTAGCAGAGTTTGCCTACAACAATTATCATTCTAGTATTCAGATGACCCCTTTTGAGGTGTTATATGGTAGACGGTGTAGATCTCTGATCGAATGGTTCAATTCTGCTGAGATAGATTCATTAGATACAAACTTTCTTAGAGATGCTATGGAGCAGGTTTGTATGATCCAGGGTAAACTGTTGACAGCCTAGAGTCGACATAAGAGTCATGCAGATCAGGGAGTTCGAGCTCTAGTGTTCATGGAGGGTGATGATGTTTGGCTCCGAGTGTCACCTACAAAGGGTATGATGAGGTTCGGAAAGAAGGGCAAGCTTAGCCTTAGATTCATTGGACTTTTTGAGATCTTGAGTCGTATGGAGAGGTGGTTTAGAAATTGGCCTTGCCACCTAGCTTGTTAGTTATGCATTCTATGTTTCATGATATGCGTCAAAAGTACGTGTTGGATGAGTCCCATGTACTTTCCCTTGATTCACTTGAGTTGGGTTCAGACTTATCTTTTGAGGAGGAGCGTATAGTCATTTTAGATAGGGAGATCCGGAAGCTTAGAACCAAAGAGATTTCTTCAGTGAAGGTGTAATGGAAGTATCGTTCGGTTAGTGAGGTGACTTGGGAGACAGAGTCAGATATGTGTTCCATATATCCTCAGCTTTTTGAAGCTTCAGGTACCTTCTTTTTCTTTATGTTTAAGGATGAACATGGTTTTTAGTGGTGGATAATGTAATGACCTGGTTGGTTATATTTTGGAAAGTTTCATAAATTTATCATTTTTCCCTCCCGATATTGATCCCGAGTCTTCTATGATTGAGTTTTGAAAAGTTGGTTTTGAATTTTGAATAAAAAGTTGAGAATTTAGTAAGTTTTGAGTTTGAAAGGGTAAGTTGTTAAGAAAATGGTTTTTGGTGTCTTTTGGAGTTTTGAGTGGCAAAATAGAATTTCATCTACTCCATTAGTCCCGAAATGTGAAATCTGCTCAGTACGACTTATCAGTTTTTGATTATGAGTCTTATTGATGATTTGAGGTCCTAAGTTTTGAAATTATGGAATTTTAGCCTTTTGGATTGACTTTGGTCAACATTTGGGGTTCAGATGCTTGGATCGAAATTAAGAGATTTCTGTTGGGATCAAGGGATTGATTTAAGGCAAGTGATCTCCTAAACTTTGTATTCTAGTAAATTTTGTGTGCTTCCTTCGTTGCTTGTGTTTAAGAGAATGGGGATGAGGTGAAGGGTTTAATTTTCCATTTGTTATATCTAAATGAACAAAAAGGGGTTGAAATGAAAAATGCTCTGTAATGAACATGATGATGTGAATTGCCTTATTATGACCCTGGTTGATCGATTGATGAAATGCTTGAAACCATGAATATGGACTTGAAATGTGTAAATTGTTGTCTCTTCCGTATGGTGTGATATTTCTTGTGTGCATTAATTGTGAACACTGTGATGCGACTTGTGATGATTTATGAGGCCGAGGTCTTTGCGGGCGAGTGCGATAATGCAGAGGTCTTTGTTGGCGAGTGTTGTGATGCCGAGGTCATTTCCGACAAGTGTTTATAAAGCCGATGGGATATGGTTCTGGCTACTGATTTGATATAAAGTCGATGGGAAATGGTTTCGGCTAGTGATTTGATATAAAGCCGATGGGAAATTGTTCCAACTAGTGATTGATATAAAGCCAATAGGAAATTGTTCTGGCTAGTGATATAAAGCCGATGGGAAATGGTTTCGGCTAGTGATATTGTCATAATCCAAAAATGAAAGTGATGGTACTCGTCTTGTCATACCAAGATAAGTCAGTCTAAAACTCAACCAATACGATAAATGCGAAAGTAAAATAAGAATAAAAGTCCAATACTATAAAATAATGCGGAAATTTATAATCAACTTAAATATGCCTCCATAACCTGGTTGTCACATGCACAAGCATCGAATGTATTACAATAGATTTGAAAGAAATAAACAAGTCTCAAATGATGTTGTCTCTAAAGTAGAACAAGATCATAAATAGGAGTGAAAAGGTATGTTGAGATGACAATTAGCTACCTCAAAAATCTCCACAGGAAGCCTCGGACAAGAAGATAAAAGAGAGTATCACAAAGATGCGGGCTCATAACTTGCACAAATGTAGAAGCAAGGAGTGAGTACCAAACCACATGGTACTCAGCAAGCAAACTCCTAAACAAAAAGTCAAGTAATATGGAATACAGGTAATCCTTCCATCCCAACCAAACCTCCACAACTACAACCTGCATGAAACCAACTCAACCTAACAATTCACAATTTACATAGCACACAACTCAACAACAACACTCTAACAATTACATATCCTCCATAACAAGCTCAATATTCATCAATCACAAGTTCCATAGAAAGACACTCACCAGATTAGCAACACACCAGATTAGTACAACAATGATAAATATGTGCAAGGCAATAAAATGCAATGTCAAGTATAGTGATGCATGTCTAACCTAATGATACACACCCGCCGTCTCTTAGTTCGGGACCCATGGGGGACATATCCGTCCATGCATCCATCGCGGCGTGTGACATGGCCCTCGATAATAAAATCTATCGCGGTGTGCCACACGTCCCTCAATAATAAAATCCGTCGCGGCATCCCTCGATAATAAAATATGTCACAGCGCGCGACATGTTTCTTGAAATGATACATCCTCGTTAATTTTTTATTCTTCCTCAATTCACATAACACTTGTCACAACCATGTATCAGAAAAATATCAAATGACGTGTTTACATAAATAATAAGGAGATAATCATTTCCATAACAATGCACAATTCACAACAATGCAATCGTGATACCACGTCAATAATAAATTAATAAATCTTTCAAATCATTCTTAACACATCACGCGCCAATAATTAATCACATTGGCTTTTATTAACCCTTTTTCATTATTAGAATTATTCAATATGGACAAGTCAATCCATCACCAAGTCTTATTACTCCCCAACACATACCACAAGGAAATACACAATTCTATACACTTAACAAGAGTTCAGACGGTTATGTGATCTATTGTGATGCATCCAGAGTCGGCCTAGGTTGTATGTTGATGCAACGAGGTAAGGTTATAGCTTATGCTTCTAGACATCTTAAGGTGCATGAGAAGAACTATCTGAATCATGACCTCGAGCTTGCAGCCATAGTATTTGCCCTAAAGATTTGGAGACATTACTCGTATGGTGTTCATGTAGATGTGTTCACAGACCATAAGAGCCTTCAGTATGTGTTCACCCAGAAAAAGTTAAATCTTCGCCAGAGGAGGTGGCTTGAGTTCCTTAAATACTATGATATGAATGTACTTTACCATCCTGGTAAGGCCAACTTAGTAGTTGATGCTCTTAGCAGACTATATATGGGTAGTGTAGCTTATATTGAGGAAGAAAGGAAGGAATTAGCAAAGGATGTTCACCGGCTTGCTCGCTTAGGAGTTTTTCTTATGAGCATATCAGATGGTGGTGTAACCGTTCAGAATGGGTCAGTGTCTTCATTTGTAGTAGAGTTTAAGGAAAAACAAGACAGTGATCCGATATTACTTCAATTGAAGGGTGCAGTTCATCAGCAGAAAGTCGAGGTTTTCTCCCAAGGGGAAGATGGTTTGCTTCGCTACCAGGGTCATTTATATGTTCCTAAGCTGGGTGAGTTGAGGCAGCAGATCCTTACAGAAGCCCATAAATCCAGGTATTCTATTCATCCAGGCTCCACTAAGATGTACCGTGATATGCGGGAAGTCTTTTGGTGGAATGGCATGAAAAGGGATATAGCAGATTTTGTGGCCAAGTGTCCCAATTGCCAGCAAGTGAAGGTAAAACATCAGAGACCAGGAGGAATGACTCAAGAGATCAACATTCCTATATGGACTTCATAACAGGTTTATCTCGTACTCGCAGACAGCATGACTCCATTTGGGTGATAGTAGATAGAGTTACTAAGTCCACTCATTTCTGGGCTATTAAGACTACAGATTCGGCGCAGGACTATGCCAAGCTTTACATTAATGAGATATTCAGGTTGCATGGGGTTCCTTTGTCCATCATCTTAGATAGAGGTCCTTAATTTACCTCTTATTTCTGGAAGTCATTTAAGAAAGGTCTTGGTACTCAAGTTAACCTCATCACAACATTTCATCCACATACGGATGGTCAAGCAGAGCATACCATTCAAACCTTAGAGGACATGTTGAGAGCTTGCATGATCGACTTCAAGGTCAGTTGGGATGATCACCTTCCTCTTATAGAGTTCGCCTACAATAATAGTTACCATTCCAGCATTCAGATGGCCCCTTATGAGGCATTATATGGGCGTAGATGTAGATCTCTAGTTGGTTGGTTCAAAATAGGTAAAGCAGCCTTGATAGGGCCAGATTCGGTTCATGATGTTATGGAAAAAGTTCAGCTCATTAGAGATAGACTTAAGACAGCCCAGAGTCGCCAAAAGTCCTATGCAGATGTAAGGAGAAGGGACTTGGAGTTCCAAATTGATGATTGGGTTTTCCTGAAAGTGTCACCTATGAAGGGGGTGATGAGATTTGGTAAAGTGGCTTACGAGATAAAGTTGTCAGCAGAACTAGTAGCAGTCTATCCAGTCTTTCACATTGCGTTGTTGAAGAAGTGTGTGGGTGATCCGGCATCCATGGTACCATTGGAAAGTGTAGCTGTGAAAGATAGTCTCACTTATGAAAAGGCGCCAGTTGAAATTCTTGTTCGTCAGGTTCGAAGGTTGAGAAACAAAGAAGTCGCTTCAGTTAAGGTTTTGTGGAGGAGTCAGTCAGTAGAGGGAACTACTTGGGAAGCAGAAGCAGCCATGAAGGCCAAGTATACTCATCTTTTTCCTTCCGATTCCATTCCAGCTTGAGGTAATAGTTCCTCTTCAGTCTTTCAGTTACTCTTAAGTATATTCAGTCTTAGTATCATGTTCCTTCAGTTTATACTTGCATTTTCAGCATATTTGCATGTTCTTGGAACTTAGTTTAGTTAGAAATCAGTTTCTAGTACTAAGTGGTAGGGGTTGCAGCTCTTTCCCTCTATATCCAGCTAGTTTAGACTTCATTCAAGGACGAATATTTCCAAGGGGGAGATATTGTAACACCTCGACAATAAAACGTAGAACTTTCAGCAAAAAACCAGCAGAACCAGGTGTACCACAACAGGGTTCACGGATCGTGAAAGGAACCACGGTCCATCGACCTATCCGTGGACTCACACCAGCCCAGAAGTGGTGGACCACGGGACCTTTATAGGTCGAGGACCACCACACGAGCCGTGGTGGCTTCCGTTAAGTTGAGCTAGTAAAGCCCCTAGCCTAGGTGAAGTACCACGAGGACCTTCACGATCCGTAATCCTTCACACGGTCCATGAAGTGGACCGAAAAGGGAAGGCCCAGAACCAGCAGCTACTGGACAAGGATCACGACTCGCTTGACGGTCTGTGGTCCCTGTTACAGTCCGTCATAGGGTCCGTGATCAGCATCGTCAGATTTTTAAGTAGGGCCGTTTTGGTCTTTTCCCCAATGTAGTAGACACCTAAACTACATCGTTTAACCCTTAAACTACATATTTTTGGTCAGTTTAAGCCTAGTAACTTAATTAGAACCTATCGTAATCGATCATTCACCTGAATCAAGCGAAAACTTATAGCAAAAGAAGAGAATTCAGGTGATAGCTTTCTCAAGAACACATAGCAAAGTTTCTCCGGTTCTTGCATTGAAATCGAAAGATTTCTCCGTGAATATTGTCACTAGGTATGTGGGATTTCACTAGTGGATTCCTTTCACACATTAGGTCCTTAGAATTCAGTCAGATTCTTGATTCCCTTCATAATGTTTAGACCTAGGGATTCTAGAACTTCAAATTATTGTTGTGATTTGGCTATTAGATTAATCCTAATCAAAATATTACGTTTTCATAACTATATTGCTCAATCCTTGCATGAAATTCAGAACTCTAGTTGTGTAGATTCATTTAGTTCATGAATTACACTTACTAGGCCAGTTTTTACAGATATACACGCATCAGTTGGTAAATGTTTCATGTCAATACTTAATGTTGCATTTTCAATTAACGTGTTAGAATCTCGAGCTATTCAATTTGTTACAATTTCGTCGATTTTATACATTATATTGGGAGTAGGCTTAATACCAAGTTGGACTAAGGTTAGTCACCCTCATAGTCCCAGAACTACGTGCCCCTGTAGGTAAGTCCCCTCTGTGGGAATTATACTTAGTGATCACGCTAGTCATGCCTCTATACCCTTGGCAAGGTATATTAGATCCTCTTGATGGGGCATATACATCAGACTCCACATTTAGGTCATGTGGTGTTATGTCGGTTATTACTAGCTCCCACAAACAGATTCTACTATATTGACTAGGTTATCAGTTACAGTTCAGGTATTCAATTTCAGTATGTTATAAACTTAATCACTACATTCAGTTAGTTCATATTCGGCATGTTTAGCATATTCTT
Source organism: Solanum verrucosum (assembly GCF_900185275.1). Lineage (NCBI taxonomy): Eukaryota > Viridiplantae > Streptophyta > Magnoliopsida > Solanales > Solanaceae > Solanum > Solanum verrucosum. Next base: position 1,297,225 of record NW_026019922.1, on the reverse strand, counting down.
TATGTTTATCATATATCATTGATCAGTATGCTTTATTTCAGTAATATATATATCTTATTGAGCTTTATTCTATCGTGCATGCTTAGTACCTTTCAAGTACTAACGCATACTCTGCACTACATCTTCTGGTGATGTAGGTTCAGGTACTCAGTATCCAGATCACACTTCGATCAGCTCCCGATCTCCAGTTCAACAGCATCAGTGGTGAGTCCTCATTCTTCAAGGACAATTGACATGTTATCCTTCTATTTCCAGTCTTCAGTTTCAGTTTTGGTAGAAGTTAGCTAGGGGCATGTCCTAGCAGCTCTAGTCAGTTAGAGGCTTTCATTCAGACATAGTATTAGATTTCAACTTTATTTTTGAGTTTGATCTTCTAGTTGTTATTAAACTCATAGTCTTTTATATATTCAGATCAGTATTGGGTATTCCCCACTTTAAGTTAATTATGGTTTTAAGCTTCCGCATAGTATATTTTATTCAGTAATCTTTTAGTATGCTTATGATATGCCAGCTCAGGGTTAGCTTGGGGTCACTCGTGATCCTAGGTCCCGTGTTTATGTCCAGGGGGTAGCCTCGGGGCGTGACACTTCTGCCCCTAGGCTGCCACCCATAATTATACAGATTGCTTCACTTAGATTCTTTAATCTTTGAGATTGTTGTTTTGGTGGTCATAATCATTTTTGAGATTTGGAACTACGGACCAATAGTAGAAGACATGAAAATAATAACTTCAAGGCGGTAACAATGACATAAGGAGCAATGTAACATCAATGCATTACTTATGAGCTTAAATGACAAAATCGACTTGATTTTGCAATTTCCATTTCTATACTAGCACATAGGAGGATAATTACAGAAGTATAGAGTAATAAACATATAATGAAGTAACTATACACACTAAGTAGAGGGGGAAATATTGTTAGCTATTTGGAGATCGTACGCTGCCACTATGTTTCCTTTACTAGGAATAAAACTTAGAAAATTCACTTCCTTGATATAAATCGCAAATATCAGATTTCATGCCAAGGAATATGGAATCGAATAGTCTTGCATACCTTATTTTCTGATCAGTACAACTATCATGATTCAACCTCTCATTTTAGGTTTTAATCTACAATATAAGTCATGATAAACTAAAATCAGCAGCTATTACACTGTGGACCTTGTAAAACAGTAGCTAACTTTGATGAACAATGAGCCCATACAACACTTAACAAATGTGTATCACCACACCCTCTTTCTCTGTCCAATACATACCTAATATATTCTTTCCCAAGATTACCCAAGTTTCCCAAACAACAATACGCATAAAACAACCCCAAATATTATTTATCAAAGCAACTAAATATTGAACTCCCCATTCCTTGAGTTCTTAATAACAACATACCCATCATTCTTTACTCGAGTTCATGCATAAGAAGGAGAAAAATAGAGCAGTCAACTTACCTCAATTTATGCAACTTTTCTTTTTAATTTGGAATCTTCAAGAACTTCAACTTCCCTTCACACTTGAACCAAAGAATAAGAGAAAAGTATCTTAATAAACAAGGAAAGTGAGAACTATTGTAACATCCCAACATAGAAAGAGCTAAATTCAGAAAAACTAATTTGGAAACTACTAATTTGAAATTTGTTCAAGTTAAGCTTAAGTTGTGAGTTTTGGGTCAACTTCAAACGATCATAACTTTCAGTACAAGATGAGTTAAGCGTCCCATAAGATATCAAACAAAAGGTCTTGGAATCCTCTTTCAACAGCCACCGAGTTTTATAAATTTCAAGTTCAAATGAGGGATATATTCCCGTCTGAAGTCTGCATGTCCCAGTTAAGGAAAGTTACCCGAATTAATGAGGGGTATTTTGGTCTTTTTCTTACCCCATCAACTTAAAACATTTTTTGTAATATTTTAGGGTCAAATCTGATTTGGATTAGTTTACAATCCTAAATTACTCTTAGGGTTTTGAGAAGAGTTCAAAAGGGGAAAAGAAGAAAAGTTCAAGGCGTTCATCAAGATTCGTAAGATTTGTAGAGGAATTTCGCCAAATTAAGGTATGTAAGCTTTCATAGTGTTGGGTTTGTTCACCCACACACCAATCATGTAAATTTCATCTGTAAATTCGTTCTTGAGGTTGAATGATTTGAATTCTTGATGGTGTTCTTGAGGTTTTGTTCTTCATGCTTTGTTTATAAAGTTTGATGAATTTTTTAGGTGAGATTTTCGATTATTGAGAGTTGTTCTTCAAAAAAAGTGAGAATTTCGATTGAATCTAAGGAAAAATTTAGGGAAATAATTGATTCTAGGTGAGTTTAGTCAGAAAACGAGAGGAAAAATCTGTTGGGAAATTCTGGGGAAAGGCTGGGGTGACGGGCCCCAAACGCGCCACGGGGTCTGGGCGGCGCACCAGCAGTGCGCCAAAACCCAGTCTCTGAAGTTTAGGGGCTGGTACCTCGCGCTAGCAATCCGCCAAGGTCGCCTACCCCTACCTTTTTTCCGTCGATTACTCCATCTGAGTCCTCTTAAAGTGTACATTCACAACCTACTGATTCTAACTACTCTAAACTACATTTAAACATCAAGAGATCATTCATACAATGAATCATAACCCTTGAATTCATAATTCATAATTCAAATTCAAGGTAGAGTTAAGAGTAAAGTCTTGAGAGTTCTTTCGAGTCATTTTGAGAATTCTTTTACAATCTTTTAAAACTTGCTTTAAGACTTGAGTACTTGAGTTTGAGGATGAGGAGAGTTGAGTTTAATTTTTCAAAATGAATATATGGGAACTAAGTATTCCCAAGAGTAAATGTTTTCAAATTTAAAATGAGAGGAAACATCAATTTCCAAATGAGTTCATGAGGAGTTTTTTTTAGTATAATCTCTTTTAAGAGAACCTTTTGAGTAATAATGTCAAAGCTTGAGGATGAGGAAATTTTTTTAAACATATGAGTTGAGTTATATTTTTGGGAGTAGTATTGAGCACCAATTTGGGGTCGAGTTCATATAACTCAAAGTCTTCATAAACCATGTAGCCAATGTGGGTAGAAAGGGTAATAGTTTTTTTAGATGATTCCTTATTGTTTTTTAAACATATCTTAGTGGATCCACTTAGTTTAGGATATCTTATACTCCGTCAAGGTATAAGACTATTTTGGCAGTGTGGGCGAGACGATGTATCATCGCATAACTCATAGTGATGGTTGTCGATTAGAGAATATCCCAAATCGAGTTATTTTTGTATCTTTAAATACAAACTGTGTTATTATCGTATTTTAAAATATTCTGAGTTTTTATCTATTGTTTTGAAAGCTTTCTTTATAATGTATCTCTATTTTTGCTTTTATACTGAAATGAGTTGAGTATCCTTGAGTTGAGTTGAGGTGAGTTTGTTTTCCTTTTTATCAGTTCAAGCTTGCAGGTTATGTTCAGTATTCCCCTTACATGCTCGTACATTCCATGTACTGACGCCATTTGGCCTGCATCTTTCATGATGTAGATACAAGTAACCAGGATTATCAACCAACACTTCATTGATCCAGTCGAGTTCCAGATTTGCTTGGTGAGCCTCCTTGCTTCTGGAGGATTCCCATTTACTTTTCAGTTTAGTTAGGATGTCGTGGGTCTTGTCCCAACTTCAATCATAGTTTTAAGAGGCTTCATAGATAGATAGACAGTAGCAGTTGAGAAGTCTTTTCATTTCTACTGTTTAATGTTTAAAGACTTGAGTTGCCTCTTTTGGCTAGTGAATGTTTTACATAAAATATTCTGAGTATCTATTTTGAGACATTGAGTTAAAACTTTACTTTTAAAGTTCTTTTATTGTTGAGTAAGTCTTTCGCTGAGTATTGAGCCAGGTCAAGGGTTCGCTTGGGGCCAACAATGGTTCTCGAATGCCGGCCAAGTCTAGGGAGTAGGCTCGGGACGTGACAAATTTGGTATCAGAGCACAGAATTCAAGAGTCCTAGGGTGTCTATGGAGTTGTGTCTGTAGAGTCCTAGTTATCGATGTGAAGCGCGCCATATCTATAATCAAGAGGCTACAACATTTATGAACTATCTCACTTCTTTCATACTTTTTTCTTGCGACAGAGTTCAACTATATAAAGTTTCTTTCTAATTCGTGCTTACGCGTATCTTTCAGATCATGCCTCTAGAAATAGTTGTCTGAGGTCTTCCTTCTAGGAGGAATGTTGATCCTCAGGATCAAGGGGTCCCCAATGCACCAGAAGTGCAACCCCAATGAGAGGTCACTAGTGCTAAGTTTCGGGATGCTATCTGGATATTGAGTCAAGTGGTGACAACCAAGATGGGCAACAGAGAGGGAATCGATAGAATGTGGCTAATACATCTAGGATCTGTGAGTTCTTAAGGATGAATTCTCCAGGATTCACTTGTTCAAGTGTCACTGAGGATTTGGAAAACTTGTGGAAGAGTTGCAGAAAGTGTTAGAGGTAATGCATGTCGCAGATGTTGACCATTTGGAACTAGCTGCATACCAACCGAAGGTGTTGCTAGAGTATGGTACGACCAATGGAAGAAGAGTAGAGCTGAGGGTGCACCAATTGTGAGCTGGGATGTGTTCAAAGAGGCCTTCATGGGGTGTTTCTTTCCCCGTGAGCTAAGACAGGCAAAAGTAAGAGAATTCCTCACTCTGAAGAATCAATGAGTGTGCATGAGAACAACCTCAAGTTCACCCAACTATCATGTTATGCTCCAGAGATGGTTGCTGACAGGAGGAGCAGGATGAGTTTGTCTGTGTCTGGGTTATCTCTTCTGTCAAGCAAAGAGGGTAAGGCTGCGATGTTGATAGGGGACATGGACATAGCAAGGTTGATGATCCATGTGCAATAGTTTGAGGAAGATAATCTGAGGGATAGAGAAGAGTTCCGAAACAAGAAGGCTAAGACAATAGGAAATGATCCGGGCAGCAGAAGAGTAATGCAAATTGGTCATCCTTTCAACAAAAGCCAAATGGACCTGCTCCATCGTCTGCTAGTGCACCTGCACCAAAGAACAGAGGCGAGTTCAGGAATCAGAATGCTTAGAACTTCAGAGCTAGACCTGCACAATCTCAAGATAGTTTGGCACAAAGAGGTAATTGGACTCCTACATGTGCTAAGTGTGGTAGGAACCACCCAGGAGCGTGTCGTGATGGCTCCACTAGTTGCTTCAAGTGTGGTCAAGCAGGTCACTGATGAGAGAGTGCCCGAAGAACATGCAGGGTAATGGTAATTGGGGCAGTAGAGCCCAATCTTCTTAAGTGGCTCTGCCAGATAGAGCTTCACCTAGAGGAGGTACTTCAGGAACAGGCGGAGGAGCGAACCGTTTGTATGCTTTCACCAGTCGCCAGGAGCAAGAGAATTCACCAGATGTTGTAACTGGTATGATCAAAGCCTTTACTTTTGATGTTTATGCTTTACTTGATCCTGGTGTGAGTCTATATTTTGTGAGTCCCTATGTTGTTATGAGGTTCGAATTTATTCCCGAACAACTTATTGAGCCCTTTAGTGTTTTCACACATGTTGGTGAGTCTATTCTAGCTGAGAGAGTTTATCGTGATTGTACTATTTTTGTCAATCACAGGGACACCATTTGTAACTTAGTCGAGTTAGATATAGTGGACTTTGATGTTATTCTAGGTATGGACTGGCTTCATCCTTGTTATGGTTCAGTTGATTGTAGAACTTGAGTAGTTAGGTTCCACTTTCCTAGTGAGCCAGTTATAGAGTGGAGGAGTAGTTCAGCAGTGCCTAAGGGTCATTTTATTTCGTACCTTAAGGCGAGAAAGTTAGTTTACAAGGGGTGCATCTATCATGTAGTCTGAGTTAATGACTTAGTGTTAAGACACCACCTATTCAGTCAGTTCCAGTTGTGAGTGAGTTTCCAAAGGTCTTCCCACATGATCTTCCCAAAGTCCCTCCTGAGAGAAAAATAGACTTCGGTATAGATTTCATTCCTGATACTCGTCATATCTCTATCCTGCCATATAGGATCGCTCTAGCTGAGTTGAAAGAGTTAAAAGAGCAGTTGAAGGACCTTCTTGAGAAAGGTTTCATTCGATAAAGTGTCTAACCTTGGGGCGCTCCGATCTTATTTGTGAGGAAGAAAGATGGTTCTTTTAGAATGTGTATAGATTATCGTCAGTTGAACAAGGTTGCTATCAAGAATAAGTATCCCCTTCTGAGAATTGATGATCTTTTCGATCAACTTCAGGGTGCCACCTGTTTTTCTAAGATATACCTCAGATCTGACTATCATTAGTTGAGTGTAAGAGAGAATGATATTCCAAAGACATCATTTAGGACCCGTTATGGTCATTATGAGTTTCTAGTCATGTCTTTTGGTTTGACTAATGCTCATGCAGCGTTCATGGGTTTTATGAATAGAGTGTTTAAGCCTTATCTTGATATGTTTTTTTTCGTATTCATTGATGACATTTTGATTTATTCAAGGAATGAGGAGGATCATGCTAGTCATCTTAGAGTAGTTCTCCAAAATCTTAAGGATAGAGAGTTGTATGCTAAATTCTCTAAGTGTGAGTTTTGGCTTGAGTCAATAGCATTCTTAGGCCACATTGTTTCTGGTGATGGGATTCAAGTTGACACTTAGAAAATTAAGGCAATGCAGAACTAGCCTAGACCCACATCGCCAACTGATATTAGGAGTTTCTTGGGATTGACTAGTTATTATAGAAGGTTTGTCGAGGGGTTCTCATCTATTTCATCCCCTTTGACCAAGTTGACTCAGAAAATAGTTAAGTTTCAATGGTCTAAAACTTGTGAGAAAAGCTTTTCGAAATTGAAAACTAGGTTGACTATTGCCTAGTTTTGACCTTACCAGAAGGTACGCAAGGTTTTTTTATATATTGTGATGCGTCCACAGTTGGATTGGGTTGTGTATTGATGCAGATGACAAAGTTATAGCTTATGCCTCTAGACATCTTAAGATTCACGAGAGGAATTATCCAACCCATGACATAGAGTTAGCTGCTGTAGTGTTCGCTTTGAAAATATGGCGTCACTATCTTTATGGTGTTCATGTAAATGTGTTCACCGATCATAAGAGCCTTCAGTATGTATTCAGTTAGAAAGAGCTTAATCTCAGACAGAGGAGATGGTTAGAGTTACTCAAGGATTATGATATGAGTATTATCTATCACCCAGGTAAGGCTAATGTTGTTGTTGATGCTTTGAACAAATTGTCTATGGGTAATACCACCCATGTTGAGGAATGCAAGAAAGAATTAACCAAATATCTGCACAGACATGCACGATCGGGAGTTCAGTTAATGGATTCCAATGAAGGTGGAGTGGAGGTGATGAATAGGGTTGAATCATCAGTAGTGTCTGAAGTGAAAGAGAAACAAAACCAAGACCCTATTTTGCTTGAATTAAAGACAAATGTTCATAAGCAGAAAGTGATGGCTTTTGAACAAGGGGGAGATGGTGTATTGAGGTATCAAGGTAGACTGTGTGTACCAAAGGTGTATCAACTCATAAAGAGGATCATGGAGGAAGCTCATAGCTCTAGATATTCTATCAATCCTGGTTCCAAAAATATGTACTGTGACTTGAGGGAAGTCTATTGGTGGAGTAGTATGAAGAGGTGTATTACGGAGTGCCCGAATTGCCAACAAGTCGAGGTAGAGCACCAGAGGCCCAGTGGTATGGCTCAGAACATAGAACTTTCAGAATGGAAGTGATAGATGATCAATATAGAATTTCATTACTGGTTTACCACGGTCTCACAGGCAGCATGATTTGATTTGGGTGATTGTAGATCAAATGACTAAATCAGCCTATTTATTACTGGTAAAGACTACTTTTTCAACATAGGATTATTCCAAATTATATATTCAAGAGATAGTCAGACTTCATGGAGTTTCGGTGTCTATTATTTCAGATAGAGGTTTGTAATTCACTGCACAATTTTGGAAGTCTTTCCAGAAGGGTCTAGGTTCAAAGGTGAACCTTAGTTATGTTTTTCATCCTCAAACTGATGGTCAAGCAGAGCATACGATTCAGACTTAAGAGGATATGTTGAGGGCGTGTGTGGTCAATTTCAAGGGTAGTTGGGATGATCACTTACCTCTCATTGAGTTTGCTTACAATAACAGTTATCACTCTAGCATCCAAATGGCTCCTTATGAGGCTCTTTATGGGAGAGATGTAGATCTCCTATTGGATGGTTTGAGGTTGGTGAGGCTAGGTTGATAGGACCAAACTTGGTTCATTAAGTTATGTAGAAGGTGAAAAATATTCAAGAAAGGTTGAAAACAGCGCAGAGTCGTTAGAAATCCTATACAGATGTTAGGAGAAGATACTTGGAGTTTGAGGTGGATGATTGGGTTTATTTGAAGGTTTCACCCATGAAGGGTATTATGAGGTTTGGCAAGAAGGGAAAGCTTAGTCCCCGGTGTATTGGTCCTTATAGGATATCCAAGAGGATTGGCAATGTAGCCTACGAGTTGGAGCTACCCCCAGAGTTAGTAGCAGTCCATCCGGTATTTCACATTTCTATGTTGAAGAAGTGTATGGGCGATCCTTCATTTATTATACCTACTAAAAATATTGGTATTAAGGACAACCTATCTTATGAGGAAGTACATGTTCGGATTCTAGATCGTCAGGTTCGCAAGTTGAGAACCAAGTAGGTAGCATCAGTCAAAGTCTTATGGAGGAATCCATTTGTTGAGAAAGCTACTTGGGAGGCTGAGGAAGATATGAAGAAAAGATACCCACATCTCTTTAAGATCGAAGAAATTCCAGACCAAGGTACTAATTCTTTTCTTGGTACTCTTTAAGTTGAAATTTTGTGTTAATTTGCATGTTGGGTGTTTGAGGTGGGTGTTAGATGTTACCACCCTTAGTCTACTTAGAGTAATCTAATTTGAGGACGAATGTTCCCAACGGGGAGATATTGTATCATCCCGCCTTAGAAAGACCTAAATTCAAAAATAACTAATTTGAAAAGAGCTAATTGAAATTTGTTCAAGTTAAGCTTAAGTTGTGAGTTTTGGGTCAACTTCAAATGATCATAACTTTCAGTACACGATGAGTTAGGTGGCCTATAAGATATCAAATGAAGGGTATTGGAATCCTCTTTCCAACGCCACCGAGTTTGATAAATTTCAAGTTCGGATGAGGGAGATATGCTTGCTTGAAGTTAGTTTGTCCAGCTAAGGAAAGTTACCCGAATTAATGAGGGGTATTTGGTTTTTTTCGTTATCCTATCAGCTTAAAACGATTTTAATAATATTTTGGGATCAAATTTTTTGGGTCTGTTTTACAATCCTAAATTACGCTTAGGGTTTTGAGAAGAGTTCAAAAGGGGAAAAGAGGAAAGGTTCAAGGCGTTCATGAAGATTCGTGAGATTTGTAGAGGAATTTTGCAAAATTAAGGTATGTAAGCATTCATAGAGTTGGGTTCGTTCACCCACATGCCAATCATGTAAATTCCATTAGTAATTTTGTTCTTGAGGTTGAATGATTTGAATTCTTGATGGGTGTTCTTGAGGTTTTGTTCTTCATGCTTTGTTTATGATGTTTGATGAATTTTGAGGTTATAATTTCGATTGTTGAGAGTTGTTCTTGAGGAAAAGTAAGTAGATTTTTGTGTACTTGTATTGCGTAATTGAATCTAAGGAAAAATTGAGGAAAACAATCGATTCTAGGTGAGTTAGGGTCAAAAACGAGAAGAAAAATCCGTTGGAAAGTTCTGGGGAGAGGCTGGGGCGGCGTGCCCTAGATGCGCTAGGAGGTCTAGGGTGGCACGTCAACAGTGCACCAAAATCTAGTCTCTGAAGTTCAGGGGTTGGCGCCCCGCCCTAGCAGTGCGCCAGAGTCGCCTGCCCTACCCTTTTTCCGTCGATTGCTCCGTCTGAGTCCTCATAAAGTGTACCTTCACTCCCAACTGATTCTAACTACTCTAAAGTACATTTAAACATCAAGAGATCATTCATAACATGAATCATAACCCTTGAATTCATAATTCAGATTCAAATTCAAAGTAGAGTTAAGAATAAAGTCTTGAGAGTTCTTTCGAGTCATTTTGAGAAGTCTTTTACAATATTTTAAAACTTGTTTTAAAACTTGAGTACTTGAGTTTGAGGATGAGGAGAGTTGAGTTTCATTTTTCAAAATGAATATATGAGAACTAAGTATTCCCAAGAGTAATTTTTCCACATTTAAAATGAGAGGAAACATCGATTTCCATATGAGTTCATGAAGAGTTTTTTTTAGTATAATCTCTTTTAAGATAACCTTTTGAGTAATAATATCAAAGCTTGAGGATGAGGAAATGTTTTTAAACATATGAGCTGAGTTATATTTTTGGGAGTAGTATTGAGCAGCGATATGGGAACAAGTTCATACAACTAAAAGTCCTCATAAACTATGTAGCCAACGTGGGTAGAAAAGGGTCATGCTTTTCAGATGATCCTTATTATTTTTAAGCATAGCTTAGTGGATCCACTTAGTTGAGGATGTATTATGATCCAGACAGGTATAGGAGAGTTCTGGTAGCATGAACGAGACGTTGTATCATCACATAGCTCATAGTGATGGTTGTCGATTAGATAATCTTCCAAATTGACTTATTTTTGTATCTTTACATACAAACTGAGTTATTATCATATTTTTAAATACATTGAGTTGTTATCTACTATTTTGAAAGCTTTCTTTATAAGGTATCTCTACTGTTGCTTTTATACTGAAATGAGTTGAGTATTCCTGAGTTTGAGTATCCCTGAGTTGAGTTGAGGTGAGTTTGGTTTCCTATTTATCAATTTAAGCTTATAGGTTATGCTCAATGTTCCCCTTACATGCTCGTACATTCCATGTACTGACGCCATTTGGACTGCATCTTTCATGATGCAGATACTAGGATCATTAACTGGTGCTTCGTTGATCCAGTCCAGTTCCAGATTTGCTTGATGCGCCTCCTTGCTTCTGGAGGATTCCCATTTACTTTTCATTTTAGTTAGGATGTCGTGGTCTTGTCCCGACTTCCATCATAGTTGTTAGAGGCTTTATAGATAGATAGACAGTAGTAGTTGAGAAGTCTTTTCATTTCTAGTGTTTAATGTTTAAAGACTTGAGTTGCCTCTTTTGGCCAATGAATATTTTACATAAAATATTCTGAGTATCTATTTTGAGACATTGAGTTTAAACTTTACTTTTAAAGTTCTTTTATTGTTGAGTAAGTCTTCCGCTGAGTATTCAGCTAGGCCAAGGGTTCGCTTGGGGTTTGCAATGGTTCTCGAGTACCAGCCACGTCCAGAGTGTATGCTCAGGGATTAACAAGTAGCTTGTGGAAACATTCTGCCTTTGTACTTATACTGGAGCATAAATTAACATGTTTTCCTAATCATCCATTGGAGAATTAAGCTAAATCCATAAGTGTTTTCACTTACCTTGTCTTGCAAATATGAGGGTTTCTTCAAGAACCCTAGAAGAAATTTTAAGGCTGTTGTTTTAATCCCTAAGAGAAAAGAGAGAGAGAGAGTGTTGGAGTTAATTCTCATTTTTTATGTGTTAAAAGGAGTGGAAATAACAACCAATTCTTATCTTATATTGAGCTTTCTTGACCCTTAAAAATATCCTCTAGAACCTCCTTCTTTTTAGCTTCATTTTCAGCCACTAATTGGTCAAGTAGGTGATGCACCTGCTTATGTACATCAAGTTGTTCAAAAGGTCAAAGTAGGTGATTTTACCTACTTTGCCCTTTTCCTTAGTTGGGCTTAACTTACATTGGGCCTTGGCAGATTTGGCTGCTTGGTTTTAATTTCATTTTTATTTTATTTAACTTAGTTTGGGCCTCAAGTGAGTCCATTAACATAGGCCTAAATCTGATCCATTTTATCCCTTATTCTTCTACTCAAGTTGGGCCAGAATTAATGCAAGTAGGTGGTAGTGTACTTGGCCCAATATGATCAAAGAATCTTAGTAGGTGATGCACCTACTTGGTCATTTAAGTTGGTCAACAAGTTTAACTAGGTGATGCACCTACTTGTCACCTACTAACTTAGTTAAGTCAAGCAAGCAACTCACTTATATTAATCCACTCTCTAAATATTGATCCTTTTTTCTTTGAGCTTTAAACTCAATTACCACTTTACTATCTCGAGTTTAAATACTTCTATCAGGGTTAACTTGGTATGCTGAAACGTGCAAGGCATCACACCACCTTCCAAGCTAGTTTAAACTAACACTAATCTTATATACATGGTCCCTCACCTATATGATATGTCTATGTCAAGTATCATATGAATAGAACTAGCATATGCGTAATATATGATGTTACAACTTGATTCATTTGCTTGTTGATTGTGATTGTTGAGCCGTGGATATTAGGCATAGTGAGTCGTGCATTGTAGAATTGCTAGGTTGGTCCGATTTTTGTGTAGATTGTAGTTTGAGGAGGTTTGGTTGGAGTGTAAGGGGTATTCAATTTCTAGCTAGATGCCTTGTTTATTAGGTTTCTTCCTGGGTACCATGTTGTTGGTACACACCGCTTGCTTTTACACTTGTGTAGGTTTTGAGCCCGAACCCATGTGATCTTCTTCTTCTTCTTCTCATGACATTCGAGGCTCGTTGGAGGATTTGAGAGGTAGACGCTTGTCGTCTTGGCGCGTCCTCTTTTCCTTTTTCCCTAAAGCTTTGTTTTATTTGAAAAACAAAGATTGAGACTTGTATTTATCTTTCGAATTCTGTATTTTCATTAGTGGCTTGTACACATAACAACTAGGTTTTAGGGTATTGTTTAGAATTAATAAGTTTTCCGCCTTTGTCTTGTTCTTGCTTTACTGTTTTCTTCATTTCATTTGTTTTCGTTGGGTTGAGACTGACTTGTCTTAGAGGAATAGACAAGTGTCATCACGTCCATTTTTGGGTCGTGATAGTATTGAAATGTTGGGAGATGACATAAATGCCTATTTGTTAATACTATGGGGTGTTTGAATTTATTTTTCAATAGCTTATAAGCTAAAAAATAAAAATCATAAGTTGAGTTTTGACTTTTAACTTATTTTTGTACTTTTTAAATGAAAAAGAAAATACTTAAAAATACTTTTTGTCTTTATGAGATAACTCCAAAAAATTTTAAAAACAGAATCTAATAGTCAAATGATGTGTCTGGATCGACCTTTTTTTAGCTTATAAGCTGTCACTTTTTTTTTCAAACAACTCCAAAAATAAAAAAGATCTTAAATATCAAAAGCTACTTTAGTGTTTGGTCATAACTTCCCAAATATTTTTGACAAATTATTTTAGGGTAAAATTTTAAAATAAGTCAATTCAAACGCCTTCAAAAACTTTTTAGTCAAAACACTCAGGGTCTGTTTGGAAAGCCACCAGGTAATTGGAATTGGTGTAATTACTAGGATAGTAATTCCTAGCCTAGTAATTACGTTGACCTGTTTGTTTGTCACATTGTAATTATAAGTTTACTGTTTGGTTGCACAAGTGTAATCATAAGGTTCTATTGAATTTTAAAAATAAAAATTAATTATTTAAATTAAAAAATTATATTAGACAAATAAGGGCCTTTATAAATGATATTAAATTGAATATTTAATATATATATTGTCTTTTAAAAAATTATTAATTGATAACATATGCTCTTAACTAATATTATAAAAAATAATTGATTTATTTTTTCAATTTAGTATATTTTAATTAAATTAATCATAAAACTAAATATACAGAATTTATATGAACATCAAAAAATACATGTTTGACAAAAAGATTAATATTATAAACATAATGTCATAAAATTATAAAACATTTGACAAAAAGATAATCTATCAAGTCTAACTTAAAAAAATAGCTTGCAATGTAAAATATCGAGTCAATACTCCTAAAACAAATGAAATTGAAATATAACATAAGTTCTAAATTCAAAACAAAAATTTAACATGATACTCTTATGTCAAATTTCAACATAACATACATAAATATGATTTAAAAGAAAATGAAAACGTAAGTCCATAACTTTATTCAACAACGAATTCAACTTTAATTTAAAAATTATTTACTAACAAAATTATACTAATACTTTTTTAGATAATACGAAAAATTGCATGAAATCATGTGAATGTAAATGTTGAGAATAAGAAGGAAATGAAATAAAAATAATAAAAAATATTTTTAGAATATATTAGAATAATAAAAATAAAAAGAATTTAAAATAATAAAAATAAAAATACACTAAAACGAAAAAATTTTAAATAGAAATAAAAGTAAGAAATTAAAAAGCAATCAACTTGTAATTACACTATGTAATTACCAGCAATTCACAGCCTCCCTGTGAATTGGAGAGTGTAATTACACCCTGCCAATTACACTCACTTACTTGTTGATCAGGTAATTACATGATCAACAAAACAGGACAAACAATGTAATTACACCAAATTCCACCAAATCCAATTACTAGGGTGACCTTCCAAACAAGCCCTTAGGGGTCGTTTGGTAGAGTGTATTAGCAAGAATAATGCATGCATTAACTCTAGGTATTATTAGTCTTTTATTTGGTACATTTTACACTCTATTGTGTATTAAATAGTGTATTACAAATACTATGAATTTCTAAGTATTAGTAATGCAAAAAGAATTTAATGCATGCATTAGCATGATTAAAGACCAATTACCCTTCAAAAACACTTTTACATGTTTTCCACCATAATGATGGAAGATATATTTGTAAATAAATAATTTTATACAATACATACTATTTTTAATACATCAAACCAAATAATATAAAAGAAATAATCTATACATAACTAATACAAATATAACTAACACAAACCTTTCTAATACAATTATTATTAATATACTCCATTAAACATTATTTTTATATACTCTGCCAAACCAAACGATGCCTTAAAATGAAGCAATGCAAACTAATTGGTTATAATTAACACAAGGGTATTTTGGAGAAGTAAAAAATGAGTAGATTGCAATATATAGATACATTTTCAGTTTCAGGATTAAAGCAAACATACAGTACTTCATTGCAGTCTTTCGTCTACTCTTCTGCTGTGTGTTGAGGCGTTCGAAGCACGCAACAATGGCACCCAGAGGAAGACCCAGAAAGGTTTGAAATTTCACCTTTTTTTTCTTTGCATTGTGCTATACTGTTTTCTTCCACTGTTGACTGGTTTTATTCGCAGCGATTAAGCCGAATGGACGCAGCAACTGATGCCATGACAGCTTTCGGATTTGACGAACGGCTTGTTCAGAAAACAGTAAAACAACTTCTGAAGGTAAGCGTTAAGAATCTAGTGGGTTTCCCTGTTTTGGTTGCCTACGTGATTTTGGAACCATGGAACTCGTTAATCCTGCGATTTTCTGGATTATGCGTTCTTCTTTTGGTCTTAACCTAATGGGTTACGTGAAATTTTGCTTATATATCGTCACTATTTTTAAGGAATACGGTGGAGATGATGGATGGGCCTTTATTGAGGAATATGGCTACAAAGAACTCATTGAAGCTATTCTTCGTGATCAAGAGAGCAATGATGAAGACTCTACGAAACAAAAGGTTCAAAACTCGATGACTTTTGCTGAAATTTTTTTCTTTGGGGAAAATGTTTTACTAATCAATTCTGTGTTATTTTCCAGCTTTGATTGGATATAATAGTAAATGACAAATTGTAATTGTACGAGGAGTAGATAGGATAGTTGGACTGCGTTTTAGTGATCATTTTTCCTATTAAAAATTTGACAACAATGTCTAATTGTTGATTAAAACAAGTATAGCAACAGTGTCTGTTGATTGAAGCCAATTATAGGTAGTAAGAGTTGGGATATTTGTGCATGGGAAGGAAGATATGTTCTGTTTTGGTGGAAAATATTTTCCTTGAAGAGAATAGTTTTCTCAACATAGAGAAATACTAAAATATAATTCCATCAAGGAATATATATGTTTGATAAACATTTTTGTCTGTACCAAATGCTCCCAGTCCTACAATTTTGAGTCTTGCTATGAATTTTACATGTATTAAGAAGCATAAACCTGCAGCTTTTAAACACTGTTCATGAGAAGGCAGATTGTAAGCATGACTTGGAAGTTTCTTTTCCACCTATACCAATTGATAAATTGATCATTGGGACTCATTTTGTTTGACAGCTAAATTTGTTCTTATTATGAATGTTAAAAAAGTTTGTCTATTCAGTTCTATCTCCATTCATTCAACATAGCTACATACCCAAATTACATTACAGTATTTTTTAAAAGTAGAATCGAAACCTTTTACTGTAAATGAAATATGATTTTCTGTGAAACCCTGTTTTAAGTAATGTATACTGACCTATATAAGCATATTGGATAAACTCATCTTACTATATTGGAATCCTTTATTTTCTTATGTAAGATATACCAGTAGGGTAGAACTAATTCTGTCCAACGTATATTTGAAGATAAAATTGAGTGTCAAACTGATGATTATTATTTCCTTTAGTTCGATGAATCTGAAACTATTCTACTGGTCTGTATATCCAAGTAATACTCCCTTCATTGAACTGGAATCTGCTAGAGAAGTGTGTCGGGTCAAGCTATTAACAAAACTCCAGCAGAAATATATTTTAAGAAATTACTAAAAGTCGGTGATGTTCCTTCAGCTATATTGCAAGCTTTTCTGCTAAATGGAGTTGAAGTGGAAATTGCATGTTAATGCTTGATCCATCAAATAGAGGACATTGTTTGTCTTTATTGTAGCATCCTGCAGGCTGTGTCCTTGTGCAGGCTGTATCCTTGTGTCATCTAACTGTTGGTGAAGAACTGTCATCATGTCAAGTGGAGTCTACTGCTCAATTTCCTCATTGCTAGTGTTTTGGCTGCTTGTGCCATTCATGAATTATTATATCTCGTGTTTACAGTAACCTGTGGTCTGTCAAACGTCTCCACTTCTGTTGGAGAAAATGGTTCCTTGAATTTGTTAAAAAATATGTAAACCATCTCATTTAAATCAATAAAGGTGGATCTTACCAGGGTGTATCTATAGGTTGGGGAATGGGTTCACGTGAATCCATGCTCCTCTTCATAGACCATGTATAACAATGCTATATTTTTTTAAAACTAGTTTTAGGGTACACACTCTGCGCATGTACATGAGTACAACTTCTAAAAATTACATAGATAGGAGTATTATACAATGTATTTGAGTTCCCAAAATAATGAATATTGATGTCATTTAGCTTTAGATCTATAAGAAAGAGATCCAACTCCACTGAAGTCCTCAGATACCTTATTATGTCTGTGGACTTTTATGAGAATATGAAAATTATTATTTTGTAACCTACTTAAATAAGCAAGTTACCGAAGTACTTTTGTCAAGATTCTTCAAAGATTTGTTGAATAAGACAAAGTACAAATATGATATGTAAATGTAGTATACTCCACGATTTCAGTGTTATCTTATATAATCTTAAGCATTGAAATTTATTAAGTATTATTATTGTAAACCTTTTAAAGACTAAGTCCTCAATGAGATTTAACTTTTTAAATATTCTTGTGACATTGTATTTTTTTTCTTATATTAATTTAAAGTTAAAAAGAGAGAGTACAATATCATAATTAATTTAGACTACACCATTGCTCAACCTTTTTAATTGTGTCTGGGTTATCAATTGTGTCTAGTCCTTTAAGCCCCTGCCCTATGTAGTATGTAACAAACTTTAGCATAACAAAATTGTTTTACTATGTCACTTTCAGCTCCTAAAGTTTTAGCTACCCAGTTGTTTTTTTTTACCTGTTTTCTTTGTGCATTCTCTAATGTTAAAAAGCTTACAAATTACAATAACCTATGATCCAATACTTGAATTGAAGTGGAGTTATAGAAGAATCTATTCCAGTATGAAATTTTTGTTATATTTGAAGTCATAAAACTAAAGACATAATAATTAAAAATATAATTTTCGAATGTGAAATTTACTCTACATTTAATAAAGAAGTCTATCAACATTTCCCTAGAGCTTACCATTATTTAGGTTGAGAGATAGACAAACAGATAGACAGATGGACAAACAAATAGATAGATGACCTTATCATTTACTCCCTCCGTTTTAATTTGTTTGTTTAGTTTTGACTTGGCGTAGAGTTTAAGAAAGTAAAGAAGACTTTTGAATCTTGTGCTCTTAAATTAAAGATATGTAGAATGTACCAAAATATCCTTTAATCTTTTGGTCTTAAATATGTCATGTGGAAAGTTGAAATTAAAGAGGTGCCAAAAAAGGAAAGAGACTTCTTTTTGAAATAGAGTAAAAAGGAAAGGAAGACAAACAAATTGAAATGGAGGGAGCAATAATTTTCTAATATTTAGGACTTTGAAATCAATTAATATATATAGATATCTTAAACAAGTAACACCTAGAACTGCTTTTAGCAGTGTTGATTCACATATCCTGCAGACTGCACTAATAATGAATGTATATCTGTGATTAAAATATATCTCATCACAATCCTTCATGAAGTCCAAGACTGAAAATTATGGTTTTCCAAAGCTTGTAGTTTCCTCTTCTGTATTACTTTCAGAGGCTGGTTTTCACATTCCAAAGGTAGGAAAGCTTATACTATGCAAACCGATATCCATGTGAGGCAAAAATCTAGCGCTTCATTATTGTGGCGGTATTAATCACATCATAGAGTTACTTTTGGGCATGCCTCACCTTGTGTTTTGTTGAGTTGAAACAGTACTTAGAGCCTGTTTGAATTGGCTTATTTTTAGTGCTTTTAAGCCAAAATAGCTTTTAAGCACTTTTGAAGTGTTTGGGTAAATTAAAAAAGAGCCTATAGGAACTTTTTCCAGATTTGTTTTCAATATGTGAGAAATCTGATGCTAGAGTGAGTGATTGTTGGACAAAACATGGATGGGACATATCTTTAAGAAGACTACTTAATGATTGGGAGGTGGAGAGGGTGGCAGCGCTACTGGGAAAACTAGCTGGAATGATTATAACCAGAATAGCAACAGACAAGATCCTGTGGAAACATAGTAATGATGGAGTTTTCCTCAGTCAACAATGCCTACAAAAGAGGACTACAGGGGATGACAGGGGGCCCAAAATATAATTGGAATTACTTTTGGAAGAGTGACATTCCTACAAAAGTAAAGTGTTTCACCTGGTTAGTGATAAAGAGAGCATGTTTAACAGAAGAAGTTCTACAGCAGAAAGGCAGGCAACTGGTCCCTAGGTGTTTTTTGTGCAACTTGACAGGGGAAACAAATAACCATCTCTTCTAGCATTGTAAGTTTACTACTCAAATTTTGGAACCTGTTTCTCAACATCACAAGCATGAACTGGACAATGCCAGAACATACATCAGATCTGTTGAGCTGCTGGATTAGGAGGGGAGGCAGTAAGAGTCAAAAGAGATGGTGGAGGCTAATACCATCATGTGTACGGTGGTCAATCTGGAGAGAAAGAAATGGAAGATGTTTTGAAGATAGATTCAATTCCATCCACAAAGTTAAATGGAATTGTATAGTATCTCTACTTTTTTGGTGTAAACAGCTTTGTATAGATGATATAGATCAAATTATAGATTTGATAGGAAATCTGTAATTATTCCTTTTTGGAGGTAGCCAGCATTAAGGGTATGCTGAAGACTTCAACCTTACCAGTTTCAAAAAAAAAAAAAAAGTTTTAAGCTACAATGGTAAAAATAAGCCAAAAGCCATAAGTTAGAGCTTTTGACTTATAGGTCAAAAGACCAAAGCCAATCCAAACATGCTCTTACTTTTTGAATCTTGGGGCTGTGCAGAGAGAGCTTATCATGTTTACTATCTTGATTTCCTAAGGAAAGAATGAGAAATTGGAAGGCTTGCTTTGTAGAACCTGTTAGGATAAATTCTTGTCCTTTATGCTTCACAGTGACATACTATTTATTCAGTTTTATCTGTTATTCTTAATTGGTGAGTGTGCTAGATGATGCAGTCATCTCTTTCTTCTCTTGTTGTATTTATTTGATCTCGTTCTTTACTCCTCAGTGCTTTCTCTTAATGAAATCCATCCAGCTCATCTCGCTTACCTTGGACTCTCAGAACTAAAGGAAGCATCTTTTGTTCCCAGCTTTGTCTAAAATCGTCACCTGGTCTTGAGACTGTCCGCTATTAACAATATGAGCTGCTTCCCACTAGGAAATTAAGCTTTCTTTCTGCTGGAATTGCTAAAGCATCTTTTGTTCCCAGCTTTGTCTAAAATCGTCACCTGGTCTTGAGACTGTCGGCTATTAACAATACGAGCCGCTTCCCACTAGGAAATTAAGCTTTCTTTCTGCTGGAATTGCTAATCTTAACATACTTCTACTTCCACTATTGTCCTTTGTATGTATCTTTATTATTCATAAATCAACTCATAGATTGGCTTCTGTCCTTTATTTATTGTCAGCACTACAAAATAAACAGGAAACAAGAAGCATGATGTATTTTTTTGAGTGAAACTCTAGGATCTATATTTCACTTTTGAACAAATATATAGTTCTGCAACTGCTAGCCTAAACTGTTTGATATCTATAACTACACGGCTGAGCTACATTTTCTTATCTTCCTTGGATCAGATATTTTTGTGAGTCTTGTTCAGGGTACATTAAAATGTTATTTCTGGTTAAGCTTGTATATATAGGGAATCAGCTATATGGTTTAATCTGTGTATAGCATGTAGTGCCAGTTGCATGAAATGATTGTTGATTCAAAGTTTTCACCTCTTCTTCGATATTGATATGATTGTTACTTGATATCATTGCCGCTAGAGTTGTATATGAATATGATGGATTAGCTAAAGACCTTGAATTATAGCAGGGTGTCTCCTCACAAGTGGAAAGAGCAGAAGACCCTGCTTTACAAAGCATCCTAGGTCCCTCAGGCACTCTCGTTGATTCCACAGACAACAAAGCTGGTACTACTGTCGGAGAAACGTCATGCTCTGAGCTTGTCAATGCACTAGCACCAATATATGTTGAGCTATACAGAAACAAACAAGACATTTGCAGTACTGGTAAGGAACTGTTAGTGTGTACTAATTCTGCTGCTTGATTTGTCTAAGTTTCTGTTTATGGAGTAGCAATTTAGCTATCAAGCAATGGAAATCAGTTTAACAAAGTAGAAAAACACTTTGCCAAGCCAATACATGAGTAACATTCATCCAAATCAGATAAATTAATTTTGTATACCAACAAATCAAGGAAGATTAGAATACTTGGATTGCAAGTTCACTGACGAAATTCACAAGGTCGATGGGGAAGTGAGGCTTGATACCCAGGGTGGGGAGATTGATGATGATGTCACACATCGTATTGGTGTAGGGTGGATGAAATGGAGGCGCGCATATGGAGTGATAAGATGGTGCCACCAAAACTTAAAGACAAGTTCTATAGGGTGGTGGTGTGGTAGTTTGACCAACTATGTTGTATAGGGTGGAGTGTGACCAGTTAAGAACTCTCACGTTCCAAAGATGAAAGTAGCGGAAATGAGGATGTTGAGATTGATGTGTGAGCTTACTAGGAAAGATATGATTAGAAATGAAGATATCTAGGATAAGATAGGAGTGATCTCAGCGGAGGATAAGATGCAAGAAACGAGGCTAAGATGGTTCGCGCATGTGATGAGGATATGCACGGATGCCCCAGTGTGGAGGTGTGATAGGTTGACTATGGATGGTTTCAGAAGAAATGGAAGTAGGACAAAATAAGTATTGTAGAGAAGTGATTAGATAGGAAATGACGCAACTTCAGCTTACCAAGGATATGATCTTAGATAGGAGGCTATAAAGGATATGGATTAGGGTAGATGGCTAGTAGATAGTTGAGAGTTGTCTCACTTACTGCTCCATAATAGTAGTTGTAGTTGTTTTTTGGTCTTTGATTTCTGTTACTATTTGTTTTTTCTTGTACTTCGATTTTAGTGTTATTTCATTGTTGTTATTGTTCTTTTTTAGAAGGCTTTGTCATGCTATCTTTAGTATTTATCATAACTCTTCACTTCCATATTTCTTTTCCCAAACTGTTCTTCTGTGTTATTTTCTTGAGCTGAGGGTCTATCGGAAACAGTCTCTCTACCTTTTAAGGTAGGGTTAAGGTTTGCCTACACTACCCTTCTTAGACCCTACTTGTGGGATTACACTAGGTATGTAATTGTTAACAGAATAAGGAAGATATAATATTGCATTCTTTTCTACTGCAGCATTTAATTTTTTTTTCTTTTTTCGCAATAGTCCACTCGTGCTGAAACTTGAATGTAAACTCTTGCTTCTTTTATTTATGAAACAGTAAGAGTGCCTATATGACTTTGAGGTCCATGTTACGAAAATTTCCCTAATAACCCTGTTTTGCATAAGTATTTTACCCCCCACCAGTTGAAGGAGATGGAAATAGCTGGAAAGACGTAGTGGAAGGCCAAATCTCTACCCAGAAGGAGATGGGTAATGCTGTTTGCTGTGATGGTGGGAATTCCAAGAATCAAGTGCAATCAGGGAGCAACTCTCATGATTTTGCTTCACCTCCAACTTCCTCCCCCTGCCCAGTTAATTATTTGAAATTGTGTTCTGGGAGTCATGTGCAATTAGGGAATGACTATCCAACTGCTTCACTATGCCCGGTTAATCATGTCGCCCCTCCTGTTGATCATCACCCTACAGCTCTTCCTTCCTCAAAGGTAATCACAATTTTTAGTTTGCTATTTTTTTTACATGGATTAAGAAGTATGAGTCAGTAGCCTTTTAAACAATGTTCATGATAAGTCATATTGTAAGCAGGACATGAAGTTCCCTTTCCAAATATATGAATTGCTACGTTCATACTGTTTGATCATGAATGGTTAAAAATCTGCCTGTTCAGTTTTACCTGTATACATGCATTCAATATGCAGGAAAACAGCTTCCTGCAGGCTGTATACTTGTGTCATCTAATTTTATTGATGAATAATTGTCCTTATGTCATGAGGAGTCTATTGCCCATTCTTCCTCATTGCTATTGTTTGGTTCCTTGTTCCTTTCATGTATTATCCCTCGGGTTTTCTATAACCTGTGATAGTGATTATTCCATCATGTGGTCTCCTTTGCTGTTTGGAAAAATGGTTCCTCAAATCCGTTAAAAGATATGTAGAGCATCTCATTGAAATCAATATAAGTGGATCTTACTGCTAACTTAGGTTGCTCTAATCAATCATTTACGTGTTCTAGTATGAGGATCCACACAGTCATTTATAAATTTCTTTGTAACTTGATCTACTTGAGTATTTTGTCTGGGCATGATTTTCCGTGGCACAAATAGTAGATGCTTAGAGGGAATGATTTTCTGTGGCACAAATAATAGATGCTTAGAACTGCTTTAAGCGTTATTGATTCACATATCCTGTGGGTCTGCACTAATAATGAATGTGTATTGGTGATTAAAGTACATCTTATCACAACCTTTCCTTCTAGTCCAAGACTGAATGTTATGGTTCTGCAAAACCGGTAGATTCCTATTGCAGAGTCTGATTGGCACATCCCAAAGGCAGGGAATATTACACAATGTAGAGCTAAGTCTGTATGAGGTGCTAATCTAGCATTTCATTGTTGAGGTGGTACTAGTCACCCCATAGAGCTACTTCAGGGCATGTCTTGTGCTTGGTAGACTTGTAACAGTGCTTACATTGTAATTGTGGGATGGTGCAGAGAGAGGTTATCATATTTTCTACCCTGCTTCCTCCGGTATGAATGAGAAGATGGAAGGCTTGCTTTGTCGAACTTGCTAGTATAAAAATCCATGTCCTTTATTCCGCTCATCAACTTGCTATCTATTCATGTCTGCATATTTTTGACAATTGATTAGATCATGCTAGATGAATATTGGACTGAGTCTGACTTAAATGAAGCAACATGACAATAAGGATTTATATAGCCGATCCAAACTTGAATGAGGCAAAACTTATGCTGTTGATTTGAGCATGCTAGATGATGCAGTCACTTGTTTCTCTTATCATGCTTATCTTTTTTTCTACTTTATGCCGAGTGCTTTCTCTTAGTTCGAGTTTATCCAGCTCATCACACTTGCTTCCCTTGGTCTCTTAGAAATAAACGAAGCATATTTAATCCCAGCTTCCTCTAAAACGTTCACCTGGTTCTGAGACTGTCAGCTATTAACAATAAGAGCTACTTCTGAATCAAGCCCAATAAGCAATTAAGTATTCTTTTTGCTGTAAATGTGAACCTTAAAGAACCCTATTTCCACCCTTGTCCTCTGTATGCTTCTTATGTGTGATAAGTCAATTCATAGATTATGCATCTTATGTACCATAAGCCAATTGATGGATTGTCTTCTTCCTTTTATTATTGGTTACAACATACCAAAGAAGAAACAAGACACATGTTTTATTTCTGAGTCGAACACCCAGATCTATATTTCACCTTTGAACACATATAGTTCTTAGACTGCTAGTCTAAATTGTATGATATTTTTAACTACATGGGGCTGAGCCATATTTTCTTATAGTCTCCATTCGGGGTACATTTAGTTGTTATTTCTGGTTGAGTTTTGTATAAATAGAAAACTAGCTACAGGTTCATATCTGTATTGCATCGAGTGTCAACTGCCAACTATATGAAATGCAATGACGCTGATGAAAATTTTCATCTCTCCTTCAATATTGATATGATTATTACTGATGTTCATTGCACCTTGATTAATATATGCATATACTGGTATAGCTGAAGACTTTTGAGTTATAGCAGGGTTTTTCCTCACAAGATGAAAGAGCAGAAGACCCTGCTTTATTAAGTACCACTTGTCCTTCAGGCACTCTTAATTCCACAAACAATGAATCTGGCAATACTCTAGGAGAAACAGGATGCTCTCAGCTTGCTGATGCAGTAGAACCTACACACGAAGAGCTTTGTGGCAACAAACAAGACATTGGCAGTACCGGTAAGGAACTGATCGTCTGTGCTAATTCTACTTCTTGATTATGTGTAATTCGTCCATGGTGTAGCCATTTAGTTGCGAATGCCAAGCAATGGAAATCAGCTTAACAATGTAGAAAAACATTGAATCTGGTTCCCTGGCCATTCAACAGGAGATTCTGAAATTGCGGAGTGCTTACTCCCAGTAATTATATTGAAGCACATAATTGGTTCAAGATCATGAGACGTTAAGAATAAAAGAAGACCCCATTTATTTATCATCCTTTATTTAGAATCTTAGCCTATTATTTATTTATTTATAATTCAGATATTGTTTATAATTAATTGTTTGTTGGACCCATCAGATCAGTTAGCTAAAAATCGGATCACTCCTTTGCTTTTGGAAGACAGCCACATAGTTTCATTATCTCACTTCTAAGCCTTCTATTTCACTTTTATTCCATCTGTCATCATTTAGGAATAAAAAAACATCCAAGTCATAGACCAATAGATTAGGGAGGCTGCACTATTGCATTTTTTTTTTTTTAATTGTAACTGCAGCAGTTACATTGATTCCAATAGTTCAGTCGTGCTGGAACTTGGATTGTGAAATTTCCCTAACAACCCTGTTTTGCAGAAGTATTATGTCTCCCACCAGCTGAAGGATGTAAAGACATAGAGGAGGACCAAACCTCCTATATCCAGAAGAGGCCGGCTAATGTTTTTTGCAATGATGGTGGAAATTCTGGGAGTCGAGGCAGTAACTTTAATGTTACTGTACCTCCAACTTCAGTTAATAGTGTGTCTGCCCCTGCTGATCATATCCCAACAACTCTTCCTTCCTCAAAGCGAGTTTGCCTTCAGCCACCAAGAAGGTCATTTCCTTGTTATGGCTGGATTGAAAGTGACAGTGAAGAGGATGCTGACGACTTCATACTATTACCACCAATGAAATGCGTAGGGATTTAGTAAATAAATAGTTGGGTTGTAGGGGCTTATTTAGCCAAAAGACCTTTTCAATCACCATGCTTGATGCTTCTTCCATTTAGTTTCTCTTTTCGGTTGTCATAAGTAATAGACCATACATGAACCTTACGGATGAACTTCCACCATGGATGCCAGAGTTCATTTTTTCCTTATGTAATATCTCTACAACCTGTCCAATATGACAGACAGAAAACTGTTGCTAGGGTAACCAACAGAATTCAATTCGATATTGGTTTTGCAATTTATTGCGCTTCACAATTTGGTTTTATTTTACAGAAAAAAGGTTTAAAATGTCCTCAATTTATTAGAAATTGTTTAAAATGTCCTCCTTCCACCTATTGGATTACTTTTACCCCTCCCTTGTTTATTGGGTCAAATATGCCTTAAACCTATTACAAATAGTTTAAATTTACCCTCTTTGTACCATAAAAATTGTTTATCAACTAATAAATACTAGAATGATATTAATAAACTAGATAACTTAAAAGCGCAGTAATACATGACCTCATTAAGATGATGAATAATCATTTTCTAATATCCGAGTATTAAAATATTGGCCTTGTCACATATATTAAGAACTGGAAAGATTATAAGATTCTTACTCTTCAATGAATTTTATCTTCTACATATTTTTAATTATAATATTTATTTTTTGATATAATTGGCTTCTTAATATTGAATGATTTTTCATAGATTAGTCAATTATCACTTTCTCTATTATTTGGTACATGTGCATGCAAAGCATAAGATATTCAACTTGATGACCTTTTATTCATTCTTTAGCTAGTAGCAACTAGTTTTTCTTGCTCTTCCATGTCATTGTTCATAAACACCCCTAAATATGCCATGATGAATTTATCATATGGAAGATATCAGTTCCTCGTATTCTCAAATGTATGTTCCTTGATTATTCTAGAGCTAGTAAATCATAAAAAGATCTCATTCAGTTTTTAAAAACTTTTTAATCATATTTTAAGAACTAAATTTTTTTTGAAATACATTATTTTTGAAAAAAAAAGAACTAAAGAATTATGAACAAACCAAGTCACATCCAATTTATTGACTATCTCAAGGAAGTTGGATAAGTACTAATACCAAATGTCTTGGCCCAAATATTACAAAATATTTCATACTATATTTATTTATATTATAAAATATATTAAAAGCAGACACCTTTTCACATTGAAGGATTGTGATTTTTTCGATAGGTTGTGACTTTTTCAAAGAGTTGTTACTTTTTCAAAGAGTTATGAGTTTTCGATATCGCCCAATCTTTACAACATTTTGGAGATATGATTAATACAGCAACATTTCAACTCCCAATAAAATATATTAATAGGTACAAGTACCTTATCAAGTTGCGGCATAATTTATTATCTCTTTGTTGTCTCTTCCTCAATTCTGATTCCATCAAGAATGCTTAAAACATTTTTATAATTCAATAAAAAATAATAAAAGATAAATTTTTACAAATCATTGGATAAAATACTAATGTAAGTTGTCGGATAAAGTGATGACAAAAAGGAAAAGCTCACAAAAAAAAGTAGATACGAACCATAAATTGTCATTGTTGTGATCAGTTGTTTAAGAATTGAGTAGTTGAAATAATTTTTCTTTTTATATGTTGAATGGAGGAAAAAACTACATGAAAATTATAGTTATGTTTCATTATTTCTTTTGGTTAAGATCAAAAGTATACTTCCAAGGAATTGTCGAAGTTCCACACAAATAAGGGATGAAATTTATCACGAAGAAGAAGATACACCAATGGTATGATTTGCCTAATTTTTATAGATAGTTCCTGAAGAGACGCAACCGAAGGGATACACCCGTCTAAAGGGACACAGAGTTGAAAAAGTGGGTTTAAAGGTAAAAATAAAATAAGGATTAAAAACATAAAAGTACGAAAGAAAACATAAAATAAATTCTGAATTCTAAGGGTGCCACGCAGGCGAGTCTAGGATTCTCTTTTATATATATACTAGATAACTGAAGGCCCGTATATGATCCCAATATTATTACTTACAAATTTAATAGCAATTTTTTATAGAGAAATTTTAAGTGTTTACTATTATTTTTTATTATTTTTAAAGAATAAATTTGTTAACAAATTTTTTTAGTATTTATAGATAGTTCCTCAAGAGCAATACCGAAGGGATACACCAGTCTGAAGGGACACAAGAGTTGAAAAAAGTGGGTCTAAATGTAAAAATAAAAAAATGTTATAAAATAATATATTGTGGATGTCCACTACACCAAAAAGTTACTACCTTACTTCCTTTCATTATGAAGATAACCTCCACCTTTATGAATTATGATCATTGTTCTTGTAACCTTTCACCTTCATAACCTCCTCCATTATATTCATGTTTAATGTCATGATTATGACTAACCTTTTGTATGCCTTTATGTTACACTATAAATAGAGGCATAAGGGTTCATTTGTACACACTTGAAGATTTGGTGAACACTTGAAGGAAAGAAAGTTATCTTATATTGTTCCTATTGTCTTATATTCTTCTTGTTTTCATCTTTATATTGTTCTTTTGGTCTTAAATTTTACAACACGTTATCAACACGAGTCTCTAACCAACTGAGATAGATGAACAAGTAATCTTTCATCACATCAAGTACATAAACTATTACATTATTCTAATAAACAGATCATCTAGTTGAGTCAAGCTATTCACTCTTTTTATTACTTATTTGAACATTTTCATCTTCACTTTGAGAAGTCCAAAAGTAGAACATTAAAACTATTCAAATTGTTTTCCTTTCTTGAATATGCCTTTTATAGATTTTTTTTCTTGTTGAATTAATGAAAAAAAGTTATCACTTTGATAAGTCATTTAAATTAGGGATAGTAGTAATTTTAATAGTCCAATGAAGATTAACAAAATTTGGCTAATGAGACTCTAATTTTTTCCACTTTTGAGTTTCTAGTATCAATTTATTAATGTTGGAATTGGTATTTAACATATTAAGGTGGGCATATTATACCATTCGTTGACGTATTATACCATTGATTTTGTATTTCAGTTACTTGAATTATGATTTATTAGTACATAAATTGGGTGACCTATTATATTATTGTTTGAGGATAAGACGATTGATTCAAGTTTCATAGCATCAAGAGGATAAGGTATTGGGTTTGAGTCCCATCAAATTATGGCCTAAAACATTTTTACATGGGTAAGACATTGACTTTGGGTCTCAATGCGCTATTTGATGATATAATGATGACTGAGAATTGATATGCTCTTGATAAAAATCATGAAATCCGCTCAATTGATTTGCTCTATTCTCTCATGTGAATGCCGTAGCAGTGCATAATATGCCTGAAAGATGACAAGTGGTTGTATGTATGAACATGAACATGGTAAAATATTAATGATCATCATTGTTGTAATTAAAAGGAAGAACATTATGAGCTCTTAAGATGGTCCTTCAAATGTGAAGGTAATTTTTGTCCATCAAAGTGGTATGAAGGGTTTTTGGACAAATTGTTTCTTAAGATGGTCCTTCAAATGGTAAGGAAATTTTTATCCATCAAAGTGATATGAAAGGTTATTGGGCACATAGGGTTGGTGCAACCCAATTTGAAAATTTTGTAAATTCTCCATCCAAATAAAGATATACAAAGTGGTATTACATTTAGTACTTTTAAAGTGATGTTGAGGTGAGTCAAATAAATTTGATAATGTCAAAGCTAAGTATGACTAATAAAAATTTACGGAGCATGTACAAATTGTTGTGGTCATTTAGTCATACACTTTGAGTACTACACAAATACTGTGGTATGTTAAATTATGAACTATTAAAGGACAAAAGAAAGAAATAATTCTTTCTTAGAAAGGTTGTGGCCATGCCCAAAATAAATATTGTAGTTTGGCAATAGAGGCGGACCCACACTACGGAGAAGGGGTGCACGTGCACCTGCTAACTTTCGAAAAAATAATATGTATATATGTATATCTATTTTGAAAAACTGATAGAAATTATGATATAGTTAACAGTGCACCCATGAAATGCATAGAAGTTCCCTTATGTTACTGGTTCAAGCTAGAATTATCACCCTTGAGAATAGGGTTCGAATCCAATTAAAGATTTTTTTAAAATTGTTTTTATTTTAAGTTTAGTTTTGAGCTCATATTTGTGCTAAGGTTATACTGGTGCATCCCAAGTCTTCAAATCCTGGGTTCGCCTCTGTATGGCAACACAAATTTGTCATTGATTGTCAAGAAATAAGTCTGGCATGTAATAATTTTAACTGTGACAATAATAATAATTTTCTCCTTGAAGGATATGGTCACCATAAGAATGGTGTTGTGAAATTTGTGGTAGTACACAATTAATTGAGAGTTTCGAAAGGACTAATTTGTTACTATCCGAAGGACTGAAATTGTTCATAATATTGGGGTTGTAGTAAGTCTCAAAGTAATTTTTTTAAGTTTCGGAGGAATTCAAAAAAAATAAATTATTAAATTGATACTATAAATTATGGGAAGATTTAATATATCTTCAAATTACTACAACTGAAGTGGTTATAAATATTTACGTATAAGATTACTTATTTTTCCCTCTTGTTTGTTGTATACAAACATGGGCATGATGATGAAATCACATGCAAAAGTAAACTAGAAGTTTACTAAAATAAATATCAGTTGACCATTCCGATTCAAATGTGATGCACAAGAAATTGAGAATTCACGTGGCAATATGTTGACGGAATAAAAGATTCTTCAATAATTCTCTTTTGTTTCTTGTTTTCATGATAAAATGATCATTGTACCAGCTAAGGTTGAGATTGTATACCCTGAAATTATTTGGAACATATAAAAAGGTGAATTTGGGCCCATTCACCTGCCATGTGGACCATTTACTATTATGATTTAATAGATGCATCTATGGTATGGTCACATATGCATTTGTATCAACTTACAAATTGATTTTTTGTAAGGTTGTTTGCTCGAATTATTAAATTAAGAGGCAAGTTTCAAACTATAAAATTATGTTGATAATGCTGGTTGGTTTAGCAGAAATTGTATGCCTCCAATTATAGCTAGACCATTGATTTTGAGAACAAATCTCTCAAATAAAATTTTGTATGAGATGAGTTTATTTAACATGTATGCATCAAGCCTACAAGGTTCTCCCATCACAATTGGTTCAGGGTCAGGAACCAAACAATTTCCATCCAAAAATTTGATCTGTGCACATATGATTTTATTGCTCCACCACGCACAAAGAGTGATCCCCAAATGAGGGTGGGGGTAAATGTTAGATCCTAACATTAGGGAGAGATATGCTTAGCAGTTGAAAATTATATCCGGGTGAATTATCTAGATCCTCGTTAAAAAAAATGTGAACTTGAAGTTTAAGAGATAATTCATTTGCAAAATGTTGTAAATAATTTACAAGATGAATTTGTTGATAGTCCTTGAAATATAGAGTCTATGGTATGCCAGAAGCGTGATAGACTAATCGATTACAAACGTAAAACTCCTTGAGGAAGGAGAAGAGTAAATTATCAAAATGGACATGATAATGAGGTAAGTGCTTTGAAAGCACTACGACATAAAACTTCATAAAACCTTGGCAAAGGTTTAGGTGCCTGGAATAATAAAAAAATAAGAGATCTCAACAAGCTATGTTTTATTGGAATCGAGTCAAATGACCGTCGACGGTATCTTTGATATGAAGTAGCACTCAATGCTATAAATGATTACGAGGATCTTGAATTCAAATATGTCATATAGTGTGGATAAATAAATGATTGGCCAAATAAAATGCACTATTCAAGTATATTTTGTTTCACTTAGAAAATGATGTTTTTGAGCTTATAGTTCATAGATCAAGATATAATGTCAGTGCGATTTGTGCCTCGGGGCATGAAGGGTTTTCACAAAAATCCTAACATTATTAATGGAGATATATCCAGTGGTGGATGCAATGAAACTTGTTTCAGTATGGCTATAGATGAAATACTTGAATATGTATAATAAATGATTATTATGTCTAACTAGACGATGAAGGTTATATGAAAATCCTTAAAGGATTCAAAAGGTCTTAAAGCAGTTCCATTGAGTACCCAATGGTTCTGAGACTGCTTAACATAGAGAAAGAATCTTTTCGATTTTATGAAAATGATTAAAAAATATCATGTATTAGTGAAATTGGTGCACTTAAAGATTGTTGGTTATGCAAATGCTAGAAGATTATTTGATCTACCTAACGGAAATTATGTGAAGGAATTGTCATCTTTTCATTCAAGTTATGCCAATAAACTAACAAATCAAGTGACTCAACATATAGAAGAATCGTGATTTTCTTTGAGAAGAACAAATGGTTTTAAAAGAAAATTGAAATGATCAATCTCCGAGTCACAAACTATTTGATTATGTAGTTGCAGAATATTTATTCGATCCGCATAAAGCTCGACCATACATTGGATATTTGTTTACATGTGGAGCCACAACAATATCTTGCATTCAAAGAATCAAACGTCAGTAATCAATTCTTCAAGTCATGCAGAAATAATATTGATCTATGAAGTAAGTTGGGAGTGTGTTTGGTTGGAATAATGATCTATTATATTAGGAAAATATGTGATTTTCCTTTGGAAAAGGATATAACAACCACCATATACAAAAATAATATATAGCTCGATTGAAGGGAGGATACAATCAAATGAGATTGGACAAATAATATTTCACCAAAATTCTTTTTTCATACATGATAATGGCGAGATACATGTTCAAAAGAACCGTTCAAGTGATAATCTCGTAAACATATTCACTAAGGATTTTCAACACCAATATTTGAGAAGTTGTGATATAAGATTGGAATGCATAGTCTCCGAGATATCAAGCAAAGTTTTTATCAGGGGAAAAATATGTGTTGTACTCTTTTCCTTAACAATGATTTTATCCCAATTGGGTTTTCTTGGTAAGGTTTTGACGAGACAACATTCAAAGCGTATTAAAAGATATGTGTACTCTTTTTCCTTCACTAGGATTTTTTCCCAAAGGATTTTATCTAGTAAGGTTTTAACGAGGCATATTATCTATGGACATCCAAGGGGGAGTTTTATAAAATATTATAGTGTGGATGTCCACTACACCAAGAAGTTGCTACATTACTTCCCTCATTATTAAGATAATCTCTACCTTTATAATCATTATTCTTGTAACCTTTGACCTCCATAACCTCCTCCATTATATTCATATTTAATGTCATGATTATGGCTAAACTTTTGTATGCCTCTATGTTACACTATAAATAGAGGCATAAGGTTTCATTTGTACACACTTGAAGATTTGGTAAACACTTGAAGGAAAGAAAGTTCTCTTACATTGTTACTCTTGTCTTATATTGTTCTTGTCTTCATCTTTATATTGTTCTTTTGTTCTTAAGTTTTACAACAAATAAGGGTTAAAAACATAAAAGTACGAAGGGAAACATAAAATAAATTCCTGTATTCTAAGGGTGCCACATAGGCGAGCCTAGAATTCTCTTTTATATATATACTAGGTAACCGAAGACCCGTATACGGGCCCAATATAATTATTTACAAATTTAATATCAATTTTTTATAGAAAATTTTTAAGTGTTTACTATTATTTTTTTTTATTTTTAAAGAATAAATTTGTTAACAAAAATATTAAATCAAATTTGATCAATATTTTTTTCCCAATCAAACTTTTAGCATAAATAAAATAATGTAATAATGTGGATTAATTCAAAAACAAAATTCAGGTATAGTCGGTATTAATTATGGGAATATTTGTTATTTTGGAAATACTAATGATTTAAATTTATTTTTCTTTTTTCTATCGCATACTGATACAAATTTATAGATTTTGAAAATAATTTATTTGTTGTATTAAATTGTTATATATTATTTTCTTAAATGCCTATATTTTTAATTTACCGTGCACAAGTAAAAATAAGAATTAAGAAGCGTGCGTGTGTGCGCACACACACACACGAGGATGGAAGCCTAGTAAAATTCATACTTCCCAGGTGCCATCCACGAGGGGCCAACCACGGTCCATGGTGTGGGCCACAAACCATAGGTTGGTCCATGGATTTGTCCCTCAGAGGTTCACTAGGGCATGGACCATGACTGGACCTACGGATCGTAGGTGGGTCCACGGTCCATGGAGCCGTGGGTCCAGGCAAAACTCTATGACTACCAACCACGAGTGAGTAGGACGGACCATTGGTCCATCCACGGTCCGTCGTTGGGGTCTCGTGGGTCACTGCTGTCAGTTATTTCTAGGGGCAGTTATGTCTTTTCCTAATTAATTAGTTCCTATACTACGTCATTTTACCCTTCACTAAGACCCCCAATATAAGCTTTTTCAACCCCTAAACTAACCCATTTACTTCATTCTTCCTATTTCACAAAAAGAAAACCAAATTCCTCTCCAAATATTCTCTCTCTAGAAACTTGAAGAAGAAGAAGAAGGATTCATCTAGGGTTTCAAGCTAAGGTCCCAATTCCTCCATTGAAGGCTAGAAATTGGAGTCAAGGTATGATAGTTTTCATCCATGGAGTTCCTAAATTCCTCAATTTCAAAGATTAGAATTCCCCAATTAGGTTAGGGTTTTCTTCAATTATCATGGGTTCTCTTTATTATTGATTTAAATGATAAGAATTATGATCTCTTATGCATGAATTGATGATACATGATGATTTTATGATGATTTTCCGCATGAAACCATGTAATCCCCATGTTTTCAAGTTATGAATCATATGATGTGGGATTTTGATCTTCAAGGAAGATTTTTATGAAATTAAGCATGTATTGCAAGCTTTACATGTATTTATGATGAAATCCATAGCTAACCCATGTTTTCTAAGTATTGACGATTGAAAGTGGGTTTTGATCTCAAGAGGTGAATTATGGACTTATGCATTGTTTTATGAAATCTATGCAAATGTTTTAAAGGTGCATTGAGAGTAAAGTATCAACGATGATGTTGTTGTTGTGTTATTGATAGGACATTCTCAAAAACAAATAACTAGCATGATGTGAAATATTTTCTCACATAAAAAGGATTCTTAGGTTGAAAGGCTTTCTCACCTAATTGAATCAAAGACAATGAGCTATCTTAATGAAACTAGCTTGGTTTGGTTGTACAAAGGAACGTTTCCATGGATTATGAGATAAGTCAAGATTTAATAACTATTCCGTGGGATATATGCTTAGCACCGAGCGGATATTGAATATGAGATGGAAGCTCTCCCGTAGTAAATGCTGGGTTTCAAAAGCAATCTCATGAGATGGAAGCTCTCCCATAGTAGAGGCTAGGTTGCTAGAAGCAATCTCCTTATCCCATTACTATGGGCCCCCATAGGTTGATTAGCTTGTGGATCCACTTAGGCTAGAAGTTGAGGTTCTTCCTTCGGCAAGTAGAAAAATCCTTTTACGGTGTGGGAGACACCGAGGGATCATGTTATAGCTCACATGGTCTTATGTCAGTTAAGGCTAATTCCCCACAAGTAATAATGAACTAAGGTTACTTCAAGAAGTATCGCATATGAGTTCAAAGTTTTTAAAGAAGAAGTTAGCTTGCATTGACCATGATTTATGACATGTTTTATAAGTCTTTCATATCATATTTAAATTGGTCAATTGCATGTCATGAAATGAAATGTCCCTTTTAGCATGTTTTAAATGTTTTACGCATGGCTATCATACTTGGTACATTATTTTGTACTAATGCATACTCTTGCCTACATTTTCCCCAAATGTAGGGTCCGATATTCAGGGTGCTCAGTTTCGTGGCTAGTTGGTGATTTGATTGATTCCTAAGCTTTGGTGAGTCCTCATGCTTCCAGGACGAACACTTATTGTTGAGTTTCTTTCATGTATTTTCTCTTTTAGACATGATATATGGGCTAGACCCAATTTCATTCTATTGTATTAGATGGCTATGATGAGACAAGAGTATAGACTTTCGCTTTTCATTTTATAAAATGTTTTGGACTTGGACTATTGTTTTACTCTTATTGTTTTATTTCTTATGTTATGAGAGCTAAGTGGCTTGTATGGAGTACTTAGGGGTTCTATACTCCACGTTACATCTAGGGGGTACCCTGGATAGTGACATTTACAATTTGAATCTTGAATTCGATAATTCAAAGTTAAATCCAAAGTGGATTTACTCTTAATTGCTTGATTTCAAGTTACCCACAACTGCTTTTATGGAAGGTATACTTTCTTTACTATTTGTGATTGGTGGCTAAAACCTCAAGATCTAGAGGTGCTCTAATGGGGTTGGGTGTTAATTTAATGTAGTGGGTATTGCACTATGCTCTGTTTAGTTGCTGTTCATGTATGTATTTAGTCTAATTATCATGGGGTTAACTTAAGACTTAAGATTGCAAACTTAATTCCTACTTCCATTCTCTGGTTGATGCTCAAAAGAGATTAGTTTGAGTGGGTAATTTTCATGACCCGAGCCTACACCCTGGACGTGGCTGGCACTAGAGAACCATTGCTGATCCCTAAGTGAACCCTCATCCTGGGTGGCTACAAGTGGAAAACTTACTCAAGCATACAACAACTTAAAACTAAAATAAATTCAATAAACTCAACCTTTTTAAAAGTCTGTACAATACTCAAAATAAAAGTAAATACAAAAACTCTTCAACTCGGTCTATCTATAAAGCCTCTACTATTACAGAAGGATATTGGGACAAGACCCACAACATCTCAAAGCTACTTACTGTAAGATAAAGGTGAAGTCCTCTGGAATATAAGATGGCTCACCAAAGCTGACTGGAATATCACATGACCTCAACGAAATGCCTGTTGATGATCTTGAATACCTGTATCTGCATCATGAAACGATGCAAGACAAATGACTTAGTATATGGAATGTATGAGCATGTAAGGGGAATTCTAAAACATAAACATAGGCTTGAACTTATGGAATGCGAGGGAGAATGCAGAACAAAAAGCTCCTCCCCAAGCTCCTCAAGTTCCGGTCGATCCTTTGGCCGAACAAGTTTCTTATGTGGAGTTTAGTGATCCTTTTTTAAGTATTGGCCCAAGCTATGACAGCCTAAGAAAATAGGGAGGTAGTGGTTCTTATGAACCCAAATGTGGGTACGACGACTTCAAGAGTGAGGGGCTTCACAAGGATGAATCCTCCGGAGTTTCATGGTTCCAAAGTTGAGGAAGATTCTCAAGAATTTATTGATGAGGTCTATAAGGTTTTGATGATAATGGTAGTTATGCCGGTGGAAAAGGTGGATTGTCCGCTTACCAATTGAAAGGTGTGGCTGAAATATGATATAACAAATGGAAAGAAAGGAGACCAAAAGATGCGGGTCTTCTTGATTGAGAGAAGTTTAAGTTCGCTTTTCTTGATAGGTTCTTTCCCCTTGAGATGAGGGAAGCCAATGTGCTTGAGTTCATTAACCTTCGACAATGAAGTATGAGTGTGAGAGAATATGCTCTAAAATTCACTCAATTGTCCAAGTATGCTCCGTCAATGGTTGCAGATCCAAGGGATAGGATCAGTAAGTTTGTATCGGATGTGTCTGAAATGGTGGTTAAATAGTGCCGAACCGCCATGCTCATTCATGACATGGAAATCTATTGTCTTATGGTTCATGCACAACAAATTGAGGAGAAAAAACTTAAGGAAAGTCTAGGGAGGTAAAAAGGGCTAGGACCAGAGATGGAAATTTCTCTAATGCAAGGATCGATGGACAAGGTCGACATAGATTTCGACAAAGGTTTTTGGTCAAGGTTCCTCCAATGCTCCTCCTAAGTTCAAATGTCACGACCCAGCGGTACCCCCTAGATGTAACAAGGCACATAGAACCCTGAAAGGGCACCATGTAAGACACTTAGAATATCATAACATAAGAATAAAACAATAAAGAGTAAAAACACATTTCAAGTCCAAAATTTTCATAAAGGAAAGTGAAAGTCTAGACTTGTCTCAATAAAACCATCAATTACAATACTTGAATCAAATAGGGTCACAATCCATACAACATAATCCAAAAAGGAAATACAAGAAAAGAACTACAAAGATAACATCTGTCCTCGAATCATGAGGACTCACCAACAAGCTAGGAGAACAAGCAAATCCAAGCTTTAGCCACAATGATGACCACCTTGAAAATCGGACCCTACACTTGTGAAAAATGTAGGAAAAGCATGGGTTAGTACAAAAATGCACTAAGTATGATAGCCATACATAAAAACCATGAAAACATTCTAAAAGGGACATTTTAGTTGAATGCATCTAATTTACTAAGTTAAAACATCATTATGAAGATAGGGGAAAAGCATAAGTCATAAGCATATACATTACATTGATCATCATATCATAAGAGGAACATACCATAAATACCCTCAAAGCATACTTGTGCAATGCATGAATAAGACCCCATAATCTCACCCATACTAAGTAAAGCTTCTTGAGTAACCATAGTTCATAATTCATATTCTTGTTCATACTATTGTCATAGTGGGGAATATACCTTAATGGACACAGACCATGTGAGCTTACCATGGAATCAGGTGTCTACCCCATACCGAAAAGGGGTTGTCCTACTTTCCTAAGGTAGAACCATACTCTTAGCTTAGGTGGATCCACTAGCTAAATAACCTATGAGGGTGCATAGTTTATGGGATAAGGAGATTCCTATTAGAAACGTGGACTCAACTAAGATAGAAGGTTTCCATCTCATGAGATACATACTTTGGGAACTCGGATTCAACTAAGGTAGAAGTAACCCATTTGGAAAGCCGGACTTAACTAGTGTAAAATCTTTCATTGGGAAGCCGAACTATACTAGCATAAAAGCTTTCATTGGAAAGCCAGACTCAACTAGCGTAGAAGCTTCCATCTCATATTCAATATCCACCCGGTGCTAAGCATTGATTCCCACGGATTGCATATTAAATGTTGTGCCGTAATTTTACTATCTTTAGAAAAATCACTTTTTGAAATGTTCTAAGTATAAAACAATTTGAGAAAAATACTCAGAAAGAGTCTCCACTTAATTTTTTAAAGAAATTAAGAAAACCTAATTTAAAAAGACTCTAACAGACTAAGTCTTTATAAATTTAGAGAAAATGGGTAAGATGTTCTTATTTACGCTTCAAGAAGGTTTTTAAGGCATTTGAAGCACCCGCTAACGCGTGGTTATCCTACGACTTGACCAACATATTTTTTGACTATTTGTTAGAAAAAGATTTAACTTAAAAACAATTTACACTATTCGATTAACTTTGAAAAAATAGTTAAACAAAGAACAATTTTTATTTTTTAAGAAAAGGGGACCTTAATAGAAGCATTTGACTTGAAGATAAGTGATTAGAATTTTCACAAAAACCTAGATTGATTAAGATTTATTTGAATCATTTTTAAAATGATATTTTGTACCAATTTAAAGCATGAAACTATTTTAAATTAATAAAAAGGTTTTGATTAAAGATAAAGATACAAGAGTTGATAAGAAGCGAAATTTTATTAAAATAAACTAACATAAATAATATAGTTCATCTTTTGGGGATTTAATTAAATAAAACCAAATCAAATAAAAGGGTTAGAATTAAACATATCACAAATGAGAATGGTAGACTAGTAGATATCATTATGGTGGAAGGACTTTACCCTACCCATCTACCTTAAGAATGTTTGAATGCATAAAGTGATAGAATCATTTAAAACATGAATTGGTTGTCAAGAACATCCCTCCACGAGTCATGAGTCAAGTAAGGCTTAGTAACTAGTCTAAGGGGTGTATGCTTTGCCCAAATGGATATTTACAATGAAATTGAAGTTCACACATAGTCGGGTTCGGGCCTCTAAGAGAAAGGATGCTCACACTTAGTTGAGTTCGGGCTTCCAAAGTAAAGGGGGAACTCTCACATAGTAGAGTCCGGGCTTTCCTAAAGTAGGACACATGGGATGGAAGCTTTTACATAGAGAAGTCTGGGTTTCTAGTAGCAATCTACATATCAAATGAACTAAGACATACTTGAAAAGGTACCTCCTAGTGTTCAAAAGTATTAATGAACTTAGACATGCTTAATAAAGTATCTCATAGTGTTCAATTTAATAATGAACTTAGACATGCTTGAAGAAGTATCTCATAGTGTTCAAAAGTAAAGAAGAAGGACCAACATGTGCTTAAAGAAGTACCTCCTAGTGTTCAAATGCTTTAAAAGTGGGATTAGCCCCAATCAAGAAGTATGAGTATGATGTCCGAAAGTGATTCTTAGTATGGATAGGATTATGGGGTCTTATTCATGCATTGCACAAGTATGACTTAAGGTTACCTAGAAAGTGTTTCTTTTATATGATGTATGTTTAGATAGGATTGTGCTATAGTTGCCTTCCTTGTTATGATTGACTAAAGGTGAGAGATTTTCTTTTCTATGAGAAGTAAGCTAAGGATGAGCTCAAAGATGGTAAGTATGTATGATGGCCTAATGTGGTACTTAGTGTGGGTGAGATTATGGGGTCTCATCCATGCATTGCACAAGTATTACTTGAAGATACTTAATAAGTGTTCTTTTTAGGATATGAAGGACTAAGGGTTGACTCATGCTTATTTTATACCTATGTTGGAGATGATGCATATGACTATGTTATTGTCTTTTATGCTTATAGTTTATGTTTCAGGAATTATATCTTATGATTATGGCATATGACTTATGTTGACTAAACCTTATGTTATGCTCTTATGATGTTATGCTAGCTATCATATTTTGTACTTTTGTACTAACACATACTCTTGCTGACATTCTCATCAAATGTAGGATCTGGCGATTTTGAGTTCCATTCTTGTGGCTAGGTTTCTAGAAGAACAAGAAGTTGAAGACTTAGTGAGTTCTCATAGCATCGAATTTGCTTTTATAAAGACCTTGATTGTATGGAAAATGTTTTAGAATTTATGCACTTTCTATTATCTTATGTTATGATATGCTAAGTGGCTTACATGGAGTCCTTCGGGGTTCTATGTGTCATGTTACATCTAGGGTGTACCCCTAGGCTGTGACTGTGTATCTCACTTACGTTAAGCAATTATGTTGCAATTTGGAAATACTATGAACAAAGGAATCAAGTTGTCCGCTTCCCATAATCTCAAATATGTCATTCGGTGTATTAGCCTTTTCCCAGTCCATTAATTCCATTATATCTTTCTTATTGAGACCCCAAGGTTTCTCATTGAGAAGGGGAAAGTGGATAAGGCAAAAGTTTCTATCGTGATGATAAAAGGAAGTGGAGGGGAACTACAACTGCAAGACTTAGCAATATCGATAGAGAGAGAAGACAAGAAGTAATGGAAGAAATTGTTTCATTCACCCCTTCTAGTAGTTAACATAGTGTCATGTCCCGAGGCTAACCCCTGGACGTAAACGCGAGACCTAGGATCACGAGTGACCCCAAGTTAACCCTGAGTTGGCATATCATAAGCATAATAAATGATAACTGAATAATTATACTATGCGGAACCTTAAACAATGATAACTAAAAATGGGGAATACTCAATACTGATCTGAATATATAAAAGACTATGAGTTTAATAACAACTGGAGGATCAAGCTCAAAACTAAAACTGAATTTAGTACTATGTCTAAAAAAGCCTCTAACTGACTAAAGTTGTTGGGACATGCC
The DNA here is from genome assembly GCF_900185275.1 of Solanum verrucosum. Lineage (NCBI taxonomy): Eukaryota > Viridiplantae > Streptophyta > Magnoliopsida > Solanales > Solanaceae > Solanum > Solanum verrucosum. The sequence goes on along the minus strand of NW_026019922.1, from coordinate 1,255,705 downwards.
CCTAGCTAACTCTAGCAAAATTGAAAACTGAATAAAAAGACTAAAGTGTAAAACATGTCTATTGTCCTCAAAGTATGAGGTCTCACCACTAAAGTTGCTGAACCTGAGATCGGGAACCGATCTATGAATGATCTGGATGCTGAGTACATGAACCTACATCATGAAAGGATGTATCGTAGAGTATGTGTTAGTACTTGAAAGGTATTGAGCATGCAAGATAGGATAAAACTGAACAAAGCATACTGAGCAATGATATAAGATGAACATGATAAATATACTGAACATGATGAACATGGACTAAACTGAATGCAATGACCAAGTTCATAACATACTGAATATTGTAATATAACTGGTAACCTGGTCAATGCACTAGAATCTAAATGTGGGAGCTACTAAAAACAGACATAAAACAATGTGAGCTAAACGTGGAGTCCTATGTATACTCACCATCGAGAGGACCCAATATACATTGCCAGGGGTATAAAGGCATGACTAGCGTGATCACTAAATATTATGCCCACAGAGGGGTTAACCTATGGGGCACGCAGTTCTAGGACTATGAGGGTGACTGACCCTAGTCCAACTCGGTATTAAGCCTACTCCCAACTAGAATGTATAAAATACAACATAATTGAAATAAACTGGATAGCTTAAGATTATAACATGCTAACTGAAAATGCAACATTAAGTACTGATAATGAAACATTTGAAAACCGGTGCATGTATATCTGTATAAACTGACCTAGCAAGTGTAATTCATAAACTAAAAGAACTACACAACTAGGGTTCTGAATTTCATGCAGGAATTTACGCAAAAATGTTATGAATACATGATAATTTGATTAGGAACACTATAGCAGCTAAATCATCAAAAAATTCTGAAGTTCTAGAAACCCTAGGTCTAACAATATGAAGGGTATCAAGAATCTGACTGAATTCTAGGGACCTAATGGGTGAAAGGAACCCACTAGTGAAATCCCACATACCTGGTGATGAATTCCACTAAGAAATATTTTCATTTCGGGGATGGAACTGAGGGAAACTTGCCACGTTCTTGGAGAGGACTTGGTCGATGCTTTTTAGTATGTTTTCCTTGGTTTGATCGATTTCTTTGGAAATGAATTGGTTAGGGTAAAGCTGACCAAAAAGACGTATTTTAAGGGTTAAACGATGTAGTTTTAGTGTCCAACGCATAGGGAAAATACTAAACGACACCTGACTTAAAAGCAATCGGGCCCAACCGATGGGCCTGAGCGATGGATCATCGATCAACTGAAGGCCCTTCTTGGCATTTCGTCGATCTACATCAGAGGAAGGGTTCTAGGGTCTTGATCCACGGACTAGGACCACGGCTCGTGTTTATGACAACTGTGCAAAATTCATGGAAACAAGAGGCCAAAGATAATCCTATGTGAAATTTGCAGACCAAGCTTAAAAGGCTTGGTAAGACTCTTAGTCTGTGGTTAAAAGAAAATATTGGTGATGTAAATACTCAAGTTCAAGAATGGGAGGCTAAAATGGAACTATTGAAAGAAATTGATACCAACTACGACACTGAACATGGAAGACAAGAGTTGAATAAAGGTTATGTAGAATAAATTAGATGGATGAATATGCAATACTCAATAATGTAACAGAAAACTCAGATACAATGGTTTAAGGATGGTGAAAAAGAGTTGTAAGGTTGCCTAAACGTGGGATTAAATAATTAAAGAGGCTTAAACATCTGAATAAAAAAAACATATATGAAAGATACAAAAATTCAAGGGTTATATTAAATAATTAAAGGGTTATTATAATTCTCCACTTTCACACTGTAGAGAATAATAAAAAGTAAGTAATCATTTAATTGAAGGTCAATTTTGGCTCAAGGACTTCTTTTTTCATGAGCCCCGGTCTTTTGGAAACCACTTCTCCCAAGGTATATGTATGGTTTGTGGAAACTCTACCCTCGCCAGACCGCTAAGTCCACCAATCATCTTGATGATAATTGGCAGATGCAAGACATACCAATTACCTACTTATGTTCATGGGAGTAATAAACTTTTGAAGCTTCAAAAATAGAAAAGAAGTATTGTTACAATTATTGTTAACTATTCCTCTATACAAATTGTTACATAGTCACAATAGCTGGGTTGTCATGATCCAAAATATAGTGTAGACGTAACATGGCATATAGAACCCCGAGAGGCCCTACACAAGCCACTTAGCAAACATGTACATGATAAAAGAATAAGACTTTAAAAGACAACGCTTTATACATCAAAAGAGTTTGACAAAGCGGAAGTCTAACATAGTCTTAAAGCCATCTAATACATAAATACGAAAAGTGATTAGGATGTAATCCATGCATCACATACAAACTCTAAAATGGAAATGACATAAAGCATTAAATGAGCCTCGATCCTCGGAACATGAGGACTCACCAATCTTCAAAGTCTACGAAACCAACTAGCCACGAAGGTGCGGATTAGGAATGTTAGACCCTACATTCATTAGATAATGTTGGTAAAAGTATGCATTAGTACATGGAATGTACTAAGTATGAGGAAATATACATAAAAATGAACATCATAGTATAAATGGTTTAACGTATGTAGACATAATCGATAATTAGACATTTTAACATAAGAAACTAAAACATTGAAATTATAGGATATAGTCAATGCATTTAAAATAAAGAGCATAATAAAAGGTTTGAAGAAAACATAGTTATTTTGTGGGATTTAGCTTTAATCGACAATAAAACCTTGAGAGCTATATCATGGAATCTGATATATCCCTCATATCAAAAGAAGGGTAAACTACTTGCCAAGGTAGAATCTATACATATCATGTTTTTCTAAAGTAGATCCACTAGCTAGGTCATTTAAGACAATCCTACATGGGAACATAGTTTGGGACTAGAGGTTGCTACTAGAGACTATCCTATATGAACCTCTACCTCAAAGCCCTCTCGGTGCTAAGTCTAAATCCCAACGGAATAGATAAAAGAAAAATATGAATTTAACATAGGAAAGATAATAATCAATACCAATCCACATCTTTCAAAATCAAAACATAGAATAGCTCCTTAAACATAATTCAACATAGATGAGACAAACTTTCATCAATGTGAATCCATATATGTGAGAAATACCTTTCACAATAGCATTGATACTTTCCCTTCAAAGCATCCTTAGATCATCTATAACAACTTCATAAAATCATGCATATTTTCATTAATTTCATATTTATTAGGATCATGAGTTCATCATAGCTTCATAGTTGGAAAATCATAATTTAGACATGGGTCAACATAATTTCTTCTAAATATCACGTAATCATTGAATCATGCATGAGAAGACATAATTAATAATAATCAATCACAATTGAATAAAACCCATTAGATTTAATTAAAGCCCTGACTTGAATAAATTGAAATTGAAAGGAGAATTTGGAAATCTTTGGGGGCCCCATGGAAGAAAGGACTCCATGGGTGAATAACCATAGACCTTATTGCCCAATGCCCAAGAAGAATGGAGGATTGGAGACTTGAATGAAACCCTGTCTCTTCTTCTGCTTCTTCCTTGGACTTGAGAGGATTTGGAGAGTGAATTCGGTCACGTTTAGGGACTTTAGAATAATGAGTTTAAATTGGGTAAATTGGGGCTTAAAAACTTTATATAGGGTTTAGGGTAGAAGGCAAAACGACATAGTACTGGGACTTGATTTTAGAAAAAAATATTTTTGCACTTCATACAGTAATCATGTACAGTCCGTAGAAGCTTCTAGTGTCCGTAGATGGGACCCGTAAAACCAGACGTCAGTTTAAAAAATCTGTTTTCTTCCTTTTTCAAATTCTGAGGTGTTACATATCTCCCACTTGGGAACATTCGTCCTCAAATGGGACTCAAGGCAACATAAGTGGGTAGGGGAGGAAATCTTACAACCTAACAAGAATACAACTTCAGCAACAACACATAATCAATGAGGAATATCAAATTCAAGCTTAAACATATGCAAAACATCATTTCATAAGGTATACATGCAAATCATACTCAAATATATGTAATCATGCAAAAATCAATCAAAGCTAAATCAAGATCTCAAAAGAAAGTTTTCATGACAATGCACGCATGAGGAAACATGAGAATAACTAAGAAATGAAGATGGACCATGAGGAACTAAATACCTCAAGCTTGAGTTGGGTCAGGGGGGAAAATATGGGGATAAAGGTACATCATATTGGCCATGGCCTCTCAAGTAGCACCCTAAACCCCCTGATTCCTCCATAAGACTTTCATGGATGCAACTTCCTTATTTCTCAACTTCTTAACTTGCCGGTCCAAAATCTCAACCAGGACTTCTTCATAAGAAAGGCTTTCCTTTATACCAAGACTCTCTAATTGAACAATGGATGTTGGATCACCAACACATTTCTTAAACTAGGAGACATCGAGAATTGAATATACCGATGCTAAGTCATTAGGCAAATCAAGTTCATAAGCAACCTTACCAATACACCTCATATTATGATATGGGCCCACATAACAAAGAATAAGCTTCTCATTCTTTCTAAACCTCATTACACCTTTCATGGGTGAAATTTTCAAGTAGAACCAATCATTTACCTCAAACTCAAGGTCTCTGCTTCTAACATCGACATAAGACTTTTGTCGACTTTGAGCTATTTTCAACCTTTCTCTAATAAGCCAAACTTTCTCCATAGCTTCATGTACTAATGCAGGACCTATCAAAATAATCTCACCAACTTCAAACCAACCTATAGAAGATCTACACCTCCTATCATATAGAGTCTCAAGTGGAACCATACCGATGTTTGAATGATAACTATTGTTGTAAGCAAACTCAATCAAAGGCAAATGATCATCCCAATTTCCCTTAAAGTCAATTACTCAATATGTCAACATATATATATATATATTCCAAAGTTTGGATAGTACGCTCTATTTTCCCATCTGGTTGAGGATGAAAGTACGTACAAAGCTTAACACAATTACAAAGCCCATTTTCGAAAGATTTCAAAAATTGTGAAGTAAATTGGGTACCACGATAGGAGATAATGGATAGGGGCCTTCATGAAACCTAACCATATCCCTAGATACAACATAACATAGTCTTCCACCGAATAAGAAACCTTGACGAGAATGACATGAGCCGACTTTATCATACGGTCTACAATAACCTAAATCGAGTCATGTTGCCGCCGGGTGCGGGGTAAACCAACAATAAAGTTCATATTCAGATATTCCCACTTCCAAGTAGAAATACTAATATCTTAGGACAAACCTCCCAGATTTTGATTCTCAACTTTCACTTGTTTATAATTAGGACATTTAGCCACAAATTCCACAATTTTCTTTTTCATCCCATTCCAGTAATAGACCTCCTGTAAGTCACGACACATCTTGGTGGCTTCCAGGTCAATGAAATATTGAGAAATATAGGCTTCTCATAAAAAATGCTTTTCAAGCCATCAATTTGGGAACACACAAACGACCTTAATACCGAAGAACACAACCTCTCTCTTGGGAGAAAACCTCAATAGACCTTTTAAGCACCGCTTCCTTCAACTCAACCAAGATCTGGTCAAGTCTCTTCTTTGCTTTCACATCCGACACAAAAAATGACTCTAAACCATTATGAACCACAACACTACCTTTATTGGAGTCAACTAACCGAACACCCAATCGGGCCAATCTATGAACATCACGAACCAACTTCTTTTTATCTTCCTCTGCATGATCAATGATACCCATTGATAGTCGACTAAGAGCATCTGCCATCACATTCACCTTATCGGGGTGATAGAGAACACTCATGTCGTAATTCTTCAAGAGTTCTAGTCATCTACATTGGCGAAGATTTAAATCCTTTTGCTTGAAAGATATTTCAAACTCTTGTGGTCGGTAAAAACATCAACATGAATACCATATAAGTAATGCCTCCAAATCTTTAAGGCAAAAACAACCTTTGCTAGTTCCAAATCATGGGTAAGATAGTTCTTTTCATGAATCCTAATTTGCCTTGAATCATAAGCAATGACCTTCCCATTTTGCGCAAGGACACACCTTAGTACCATCCTTGAAGCATCATTATGAACAACTAACCCATCAGATCCTTTCGGTAAAGTCAATATCTGAGTGGAGGTAAGCTTATCCTTCAACTCTTGGAAACTCTTTTCACACTCTTTCGACCATAAGAATATAACCTTATCTTTGGTCAATGCCGTCAATGGAGAGGCAATCAAATAAAACCCTTCCACAAACTTTGTATAGTTACCAGCCAAATTCAAGAAACTTTGAATATCCGAATGGGATAGAGGTCTAGGACAACTCTTAACCACATCCATCTTCTTAGGATATTCCTCAATACCCTTGCCGGAAACAATGTGACCAAGAAAATCCATAGATATTAACCAAAACTCACATTTAATAAACTTTGTAAAGAGTTGTTTTCCCTTGAGGACTTACAACACAATTCTAAAATGCTTGGCATGCTCATCCTCACTCGTGAGGAATCAAGATTTCATTGATAAACACAATCACAAACCTATTAAGGTATTGTCTAAGCACACTATTAATAAAATCCATAAATGCAGCCGGATCATTAGTCAACCCAAATAACATTACTAAGAACTTGATAACCATATCGAGTCTGAAACACCATCTTTGAGATGTCAGCTTCCTACACGCTGAACTGGTGATAACCCGACCGAAAGTCGATCTTAGAAAGTAACTCGCTCCTTGGAGATGATCAAATAAATCATCAATCCTTGGAATAGGGTACTTATTCTTAATTGTAACCTTTTTCAATTGTCGGTAGTCAATACACGTGCGAAGTAAACTATCCTTCTTAGGAACTAAAAAAACTGGAGAACCCCATGTAGAGATACTCGATTGGATGAAACCCTTATCCAATACATCATTCAATTGATTTTACAATTCCTTAAGCTCTACCGGAGCCATACAGTAAAGAGGAATAGAGATAGGTTGCGTATCTAGGAGGAGGTCAATACCGAAGTCTATTTCCCTTTCGAAAGGATCATTGGGTACATCATCGAGAAACACTTCCAGAAACTCATCAATTACGGGATCGACTAAAGAGTAGGGGTTTCAAAATTCATAACCCTAACCTGAACAAGATGATAAATGCAACCCTTAGAGATAACTTTTCTTTCTTTAAGACAAGATAAAAACTGACCCTTAGGCATATAATTTCCCCCCTTTCCACTCAAGGGCAGGCTCCTTTGGAAACTAGAACTTGACAACTCAGGTTTCACAATCAATGGAAGCATAACATGAATGGAGCCAATCTATACCAATAATAACATCAAAATCTAACATATCAAGCTCTACAAGATCAACATGAGTTACTCTATAGGATAAGGAGACGAGGCAATTTCTATAGACTCTCTTAGCCACAATAGATTCACCAAGAGGAGTAGAGACAAAAAAGGAATATATCAACACATCCGGAAGAACATCAAACCTCATAGCCAAATAAGGCATCACGAAAAACAAGGTAGCACCGGGATAAAGCAAAGCATAAACATCAAGATGAAAAACTTTCAACATACCAGTAACAACATCAGGAGAACCCCCTTCGTCATTACGAGTTTGAAGTACATAGAACAAGTTTTGCTTTGGAGCATTTGAACCTGAGCCACTAGACGGAGCTTGCCTACGATCCTTTCCGTTGGAATTTCTAGATGGAAAATCCTTCAAGGGGTGACCAATTTTTCCCACAACCAAAGCAATTATCCATACCCATCACGCATTTTCCCAGATGACTATTGCCACACTTTTAGTATGTGGGTAATGAAGATCTATTTCCACAACCATTTCCTCCTTGAGGTTTAGAGTTAGACACTTTTTATTTGTTTAGATTAGGAGCCGGATAATTGGAGAAACCTTTAATAGAAAACCTTTGTCGGAACTTGGAATGACCATGTCTGTCAGACCTTGAATTTGAAAAGTCACCATCGCTTGTCTTTGCCCTCTTTGCCTCCCTAGACCTTTTCTTAAGCTTTTCCTATTCAATTTGTTGAGCATGGACCATTAGGTGAGAAATTTCCATTTCATTGATGAGCATAGTGGTACGACATTCTTTAACCACTATCTTAGACACTTCCGAAACAAACTTGCTCATCCTTAAACTAAGATCGGCAACTATAGTAGGAAAATATCTAGACAGTTGCATGAACTTCAAGGCATACTCCTTCACATTCATATTCTCTTGACGAATGTTGATGAACTCAAGTACCTTCGCTAGCTCATCTCAAAGGGAAAGAACCTATCAAGGAACACAATCTTACACTTTTCCTAATCAAGAGGACCCACATTAATTCCCCTCACTTCCTTCCATTAGTTGAACCAAATTTGAGAAACACCCTTAAGTTTATAAGAGACTAATTCTTCCTTTTCCACCGGCTTCACTCCCATAATCATCAACACCTCGTATACATCATCAATAAACTCTTGAGGATATTCCTCCACCTTAAAAACATGAAACTCCAAGGGATTCATCCTAGTGAAGTCCCTCACTCTAGTTTCCGTCGTACCAATATTTGGGTTCACGGGGACCACAACCCCCTATCGGCTTGAACTGTCATGACTTGGGCCAACACTTGAAAAGCAACTCAGAAACTCCGCATTAGTCACTTGCTTGGCCAAAGGTTCGACCTTAACTTGAGGAGATTTTTGAGGATCTTGAGGAGCTTCTCGTTCCATATTCTCATTAATATTTCTTCTAACATAAGCTCTTCAAGAGTGCCATATCCTGAAAAGGATTGGATATAGATTAGGAGAGAGACATATAGAGTTAGACTCTATCGCACGACTTTAGAATTATGAAAGAAGTGAAAATTCCTAAAAGCTTATGGCCTTCTACTCATAAATGTGGTGCACTACACACTTAGGAACAAAACTCTACTCAATGTGGCTTATGAGACATCTTAGGACCTTTCTAAACGTTGTGCTCTGAATACCAAGTTTGTCACAACCCAAAGTATACCCTAGTTGTAAAATGAAATATAGAACCCCGAGAGGCCCTACACAAGCCATTTAGCATACATCATACAAGATAGTAGAATAAAAGACTTTAAAAGATATTATTTTATACATCAAAAGAGTTTGAAAAAGTAGAAGTATATCATAGTTTCAAATCCATCTAATACATCATAAAGAAAGTGATTGGGACGTAACCCATTCATCACATAAAAAGTCAGAAATGGAAATGACATAAAGAAATAAAAGAGTTTTGGTTCTCGGAATATGATGACTCATCAATCTTCAAAGCCTATGAAACCAACTAGCCACAAGTTTGTGGAGTAGGAACGTAGGATCCAACAATCATTAGATAATGTAGGGAAAAATAAGCGTTAGTACATAGAATGTACTAAGTATGGGGAAATATGTATAAACATGAACATGATAGTATAAATGGTTTCAAACAAGAAGACATTGATTATTAGACATTTTAATATAATAAGATAAAACATGTAAATCATAGGATATAGTCAATGCATTTGAAATAAAGGACATAAGAAAATCTTTTAAGAAAACATAGTCATTTTTTGGGATTTTAGCTTTAACCGACAATACGACCATGCCATTTATATGATGGAATCCGGTATTTCCCTCATACCAAAAGAAGGGGTAACTACTTGCCAAGGTAGAATACATACATATAATGTTTTGCTAAAGTGAATCCACTAGCTAGGTTATTTAAGAAAATACTACAGTGGCACATAGTTTTGGACTAGAGGTTGCTACTAAAGACTACCTTATTTGAGTCTCCACCACAAATCCCTCTCGGTGCTAAGTCTTAATCCCAATGGAATTGATAAAAGTCAAGTATCAATTTAACATAGGAAAGGAAATAATCAATACCAATCCACATCTTTAAAAATCAAATCATACAATAGCTCCTTAAACATAATTCAACTGAAATGACCCAAAAAGTTCTTAAAAATGTGCTTCGGAAGTTACCGGAAACTTGTTTAGCTATATATAAAAAAAAATAAAAATCTGTTTCGTTTTTCGAAAATCCGACTTAATATTCTTGTTTAGGGGGTCAAATTGAGTGGGAAATGGGTCTAACCCAAATTTTAGAGCAACCGTATCAAAATCCGAAATTTCCAAGTGAAGCCTTTTTCGAGGGTCTACTTTGGAGGGTCATATCTCCTAGCACACAAATTATTGGGTGGCCAATAACATATCCATGGAAAGCACTTTGAGTTAGCTACCTAACGCACTGTGTTTCACCTCATTGGGAGTTCGGACGAAGAAGTTATGCCCATTTTCATAAAATCTGTCCGGCAGGAAAGGCAATTTCCAGTGAGCGTTTTTACTGTTCACCCGCCTCATTTTTTTTTCTAAGTGTTGGACATTTTTCCAAAGGGCATATGTTATTTCCTATATACCATTAGTTCAATTCCCATCTCTAAAACATTTCCCAAAACACCTCTTCCATACTTAGACACATTTTCTCTCAAGTTCTCTCAAGAACCCTAATCCAAAACCTTCCTCAAGATTGAAGAGACTCTTGCTCCAAGTTCCAAGCTTCCATTGAAGACACTCTCAAGACCTTCATAAAAACTCAAGGTATGTGGTGTTGAACTCATGGGTCCTTCCACCCATAGTGCCTAGACTCTATTCTACTCACTAATTCATGGTTTAAGTTAAGATTCATAAATTAGTCTTGTTCTTTGTAATAATTTCCTGCACATTGAATTTTAAACATGAAAAGTGATTGTTTTGAGCATGTTGTGACTCTAGAACTTGAACCTAAATTTGGAATGGATGTGGAGATTTTCATGTGGTATTGTGGGTGTTAAAAAGGTGTTGTTGTAGGTTGTTCACTGGTTTGGCTGCATAATTACTACCCTATTTTCCATGCTCTTTGATTCCATTACATGCCTTCAAGGTGTTTGACAAAATGTCCAACTATGGAGAATTGATGAATCGATGCTTTAAAGCTTGAGTTATGAGATGTATGGAAATCCAGAGATGTGTTGATGACAAACTAAGCTTGTGTATATGTTCATTCCATACGTGAGATTGCATTAGAGCCTAATGGGAATTTCCTATATAAAGTGTTGCATGACCATGCCCGGTCCGGGGGAAAAGAACCGGACAACCATGTGAGAGGTTTATATCTCACCACCTAGGATGCTTGGGGTGTGACCAACATCAACCATGTGAGAGGTTTATATCTCACCACCTAGGATGCTTGGGGTGTGACCAACATCAACCATGTGAGGGGTTTATACCTTGCCACCAGGGTGTCCGGGTGTGAACGGCATCCCCCATCCTAAGTTGGGGTTATAGATTGGTTGGATCATGCATACACATATGATATCTACTATTAGTATAGATTTACTTAAACATATTCTGACTTCACTTTGATCATGCATCCTCATATTGTTATTCATAATGCCTATGAAACTATTTCTTGTATTTCGATTGTGTCCTTGTCTATTGTTGTATTGCACCCCGCATACTTAGTACATTCCAAGTACTAACGCATATTTTGCCTACATGATGTCACCATGTAGGGACCGGAGCTACTCTTGATCCTTCTCTCCGTTCACGTGGCTAGTACGGTGCTTATCCGAGTTGTTGGTGAGTCCTCAATGATTCGAGGGCTATGTTATGTTTCCTACTCCTATGTTTTGAGACTTTAGCTTGCAATTGTATTTTGACTATGAGGGGAGCCGGTAGTATGTCATGGCCCCGTCCTATCTATGTATGTAGAGGTGTGCGTTGGACAAGTATTTTGTAAATGAGCTTGACTCTTGTTCTATGATGTCATTTTGAAATGGTCTGCCCTTAGTCCCTATTTCCCGTTAATAATGTTGAATGTACTTTCACGATCGATGAAGTGTGATGACAAGTTTGAGAGGATTGTTTGGAGTTCCTTCGGGTTCCTCATTCGCCATGTCACGTCTAGGCCCTAGGCTTGGGTCGTGACAAGCTTGGTATCAGAGCACTAGGTTGTTAAATCCTCGGAGTCCAACACACCGCGTTGAGTAGAGTCCTAATCATGGTTGTGAAACGCGCCACGACTATGAATGGGAGGCTACAAAACGTTTTAGGAAAGGTTTCCCTTCTTCATGTTCTATGTCGTGCTTAGAGTGCGATAAGGTGATTCCTCCCTAACGCTTGTTCTTTGAATTGCTGGATCATCATGCCAAACATGAGGGGAAGACGGGCCCGATCACCGGAAGAGCCACCCACCAATGGTGAGCTCCGTGATGCACTCACCATGCTTGCACAAGTGGTAGCTAACCAAGTGCAACAAGGAGCCCAAGCTCCTCGAACTACCACCCCAGGGGAAAGGGTGAGAGATTTCATGAGGATGAACCCTCCGGTCTTCCATGGTTCAAAGGTGGATGAGGACCCGCAAGAGTTCATCGATGAGGTATGCAAAATCTTGACCATTATGGATGTTGGTGCTTGTGAGAAGGCGGAATTGGCGGCCTACCAACTCAAGGGGGTTGCTCAAATTTGGTTTGATCAATGGAAGGGTGAGAAAGGTAATGGCTATGTGGTGTTGTGGGAGGAATTTAAACTTGCTTTCCTTAATAGGTTCTTCCCTCTTGAGCTTAGGGAGTCAAAGTTGGTGGAGTTCATGAACTTGAAGCAAGGAGCTATGAGTGTGAGGGAGTATGCCCTCAAATTTGTCCAACTCTCCAAGTATGCACCTCACTTGGTGGCCGACTCTAGGTCGAGGATGAACAAATTTGTGATGGGTGTATCCGACTTGGTTAGTGAGGAGTGTCAGTCCGCTATGCTCATTGGAGATATGGATTTGTCTCGGTTGATGACTTATGCCGAGCAAATGGAGGAGGAGAAATTGAGGAAGAAAAGGGGGCACGAGGCTAAGGGGGCCCGATTGGAGAATAGGTTCCCTAAGGGTGCTAGATTTCATCAAGGCCGAGGAAACCCTCATGTCAACCGGGGATTTGCTATCAATGTTCCTAGACCTCAAGGGGGAGGTAAAGTGGGTTCTATGGATGTATGCCCTAAGTGTGGGAGGAAGCATGGTGGTCCTTGCATGAAGGGTTCGGGTGCTTGCTTTGAATGTGGAGAAGTGGGTCATAAGAGGTTTGAGTGTCCCAAGATCCGCAACAAGGTCCGAAGTGCTAACACTACTCATTTGGGTAGAGGTGCTTCTCAAAGTGGTGCCCCAAGGGACAATCGATTTTATGCTTTGCATGGTAGTATGTTGCAAATCTTTGATCTTGATGTTTATACTTTGATTGATCCGGGTGCCACCCTTTCCTTTGTTACCCCCTTAGTTGCTAGAAAATTCATGTCGAGTCGGAATTGTTGCATGAGTCATATGAAGTATCTACTCCCATTGGTGTCTCTATTGTTGCTAGAAAAGTGTACAGAAATTGTCCGGTTTGCATATTGAATAAGTTGTTGCCTTGCGATCTTGTTGAGTTGAACATGGTGGATTTTGATGTTATTCTTGGGATGGATTGGTTGCATGCATATTATGCTTCTATTGATTCTATTGATGTTATTCTTGGGAGGGATGTTGTGCAGGTTGAAGTGAGTTTTTTAGAAACTAATGCTAGGCAAGGTGGGTTGCGAGTCTGTAACACCTCGGATCTCAAAACGAAGAAAATTCTAGTTTTCCAAAAATCTGGTGCCAGTACCAATAGAACCACCAACGGACCGTAGGTGGGATCACAGATCGTAGGTGGGGTTCCGTTATTAAGGCCCAACTCTTAATAGTCTCTTATCCCACCCATGTTAGACCAATACGGTTCGTGGTTGGACCTACGGACCGTAGGTCTGATCGTAGGTCTGACCGTAGGTGAGGATGAAGAGCCAGTTAGAGGGAAATTGCTTATGAATCAACTTCAAATGGTCATCAATCTTAGCATAAAAGGAATTAGGTGTCCAATAACCCACCTAATAATATATAATTGAATCCTCTTTCTAACGCCACCGAGTTTGCTAAAATCCCATCTTCGAGTAAAAAGTTATGCTCATTTTAGTGAAGCCTAACGGGCAGACTTGACCGACGATCCCTACCTACGGTTGGTAGATCAACCCACGGACCGTAGGTCCCTCCGTGGGTGGCCTTCGACATAATTAAGTTAGGGTCGTTTTGGTCATTTCCCTTATGTTGGGCACCTAAACTACGTTGTTTAACCCCTAAACTACGTCATTTTACTCAGATTAAGCCTAATAACCTAGTTAGAACATAACAAAACCTTTTTTCACCTAAAATCATCCAAACTCGAGAAAAAGAGAGAAGAAACAGCTGACTCAAACCCCTTCAAGAAGACAACAAGTTTTCTTCAGTTCCAACCCTGAAATCGAAGGATTTCTTTGTGAATTTCATCACCATGTATGTGGGATTTCACTAGTGGGTTCCTTCGCCCATTAGGTCCCTAGAATTCAGTCAGATTCTTGATTCCCTTAATATTATCTCGACCTAGGGTTCCTTGAATGTTATAATTTTTTTGGGTTTTAGTTGTTAGAATGATCCATGTAACGACCCTAAAAATGAACTAGTGAAACTAGAGCCTCACATGTGAGTTTGGAGTTGAGAACTTGATGAAGTGATGAGAAATGACCGTGACGTCCGGAAACTAGTCATTTGAACTAGTGAGTTGTAAAAGTCAACTTTAAATGGTCATATATGTTATCTCAAAATGAATTAGGTGGACCTTTACCTATCTAATTAAAGGTCTCTGAGTCCTCTTTCCAACGCCACTGAGTTTGCCCAATTCAGACTTTAGAGTAAAAAGTTAGTGGGGAATCACCTCTTGTTCACTTCTAAGGACTATGGGAAATGACCACATATCCTTCAATATGAAGGTCAAGGGTAGTCGCCTCTAGCCTCATCATTCATTAAGCATTTTAGTCTACATTAATTTTAGGTGAGAAACCCTTTCAACCTTTAGTCATTTATGTGAGTAAACCTTTCACATACATTCAACCATGCTTAGCAATTCATTTTGGGAACTATCCCTTCCACATCATAAACATTAACAATCTATAATCATATAAGCTTTAGTTCTCAAGCCTTAACATTCATAGTTCATCATATTAGCTTTACTATCAAGCCCTAGAAATCAACATTCATAACTACAAGCCTTAACCTCAAAGAAATACTTCTCATAATCATCACAGATACCTAGATCTCAAGACATTCTAATCACATGCTTTATCCTTAAGCAGTTCTAATCATATCTCATCATAAAAGTTCAATCTCAAGCACTACTAATCAAGACTCATCATATATAATTGATCCTAATTCAATTCATGTGTATATGCTTTACTATAAAGCAATTCATATCTACATGCTCTAATCTCAATCAATCTATAATGTAATTAATCAATCCTAGAAGATCATATCTAAGCCCTAAATTTCCCCTTTCACGACATAAAACCCAACTATATCAAATTCATCTTAGAATCATAGGTTAAGCATGGATACATGTATAATCATACTAAAAACATGCAATTCCATTATAAACAATCATAATCCACTCTATTGGATCAAAAGCCATAACATTAGAAGAAACCCTAATTTGACTTGGGAAATTCTTCTTCTAAAATGGGGAAAACATGGCGGCTTCATGGTTGAAAGGAATCCATGAATGAAATAGATATCATACCTTGATTACAAAGCTCACAAAGCCCGGAAGAATGGAAAATTGACTTGACCTAGCTTGACCCTCTTCTTCTTCTTCTTATATTTCATTTTTCTAGAAAGAAAATTATTCGAGAGGATGCACTTTGGGATTCTTTTGGGGGGTTTATAAATAATGACCTTAATGACTTAGTTTGAGGGTCTAAATTACTTATATAGGTGGTCTAGGCTTAGGCAAACCGACATCACTTAAGTCTAATTAAAACTGAAAAGTCCAATTAAGTCCTTAACTAAGCTGCCTCACTGCCCATCCACGAGACCCCGCCGACGGACCATGGATGGATGGTCCATCCTGGTTGGGCGTGGTTTAGGTTCAGAGAGTTTCCAAAAAGGGCTTGGATCCACACACCCCTAACCACGAGCCATGGACCCATCAACGGGGCATGGGTCCTAGCCGTGGTTACTGCCTTATGATAAATTCTAAGGTGGTAATTGATTAGTCCACGATTTGGACTCATTTAGGGCTTTATTTTAATAGATTTCGTGTCCTCAAATGCATATTTTGTGCCAATAACTAAGGTAAATCCTTGATTTTCAGGTATTTGGATTAAGGAACAAAACATGGATACTAATGAGAAAAAAGGAACAAGGCAGTTGAAAGAACGAGAAAATGAAGGCTTGAGGATCACCTAAACCATTGGGCGAGTTGTCGAATGGCCTGGGTCTTGCCTAATGTTCCTGTTTCCCAAGCCCTGAAGGAGAAAATCAAGTTGGCGATATAAAGGAGTAGTCGACGAGTCGCCGAACATTTTTGCGATGCAGTGCTATATCACCCAAAGTTACAGAACTTGAAGTTGTTGAATGCCAAAGCAAAAAGGCAATAGAACTGACCAAAGGGCGGATCGTCGAGTGGATCGGTGATCCCGACTTATTGCACCAAATGCTCCTTCGCAGTACATTTTTTGTGACTATAAAAATATGTTTGAATTTTTAGTTGAGGGGATTTTTCAGATTGTATGAGATATTTTATCTAGTTTTCATTAGATAGCTTAAAACTGAGTTTTTGGAGACAATATTTCCTTAGCTTTGAAGATTTGAAGATTTCCATTTCTGAGAAATTGGAAGTGAGTGTTGAAGATTATTCATCTTAGACCTTTGTAAAGACAATATAAATCTTACCCAGTTGATGGAAACACAATTTGGTAACAATTTCTATCTTTTTATGATAGCTAGCTAAATCTCCAATTCTTCGGGTGTGATTATGTGATTATGGGTTGATTTAGCTATTGGGTATTGTTATTTGATAGTATAAATGTTGTTTAAAAGTGATTTCATTCAGTAATTGTGGCTTAATCTAAAGGGTTGTAGTTACAAATGCAATTCCATCTTAGTGTTTTTAGCTTGCTCGAGAAAGAAGTTTTAAACCAAAATTACTTATTTGATGGTCTGTGGGTATTGGGTTGTCATGGGTTCAGCTCGAGAGAGTGAATCCTAAATCCTTTTCCACACATTTAACTCGAGAGAGTGAATGGACTAAAGCATAGGTTGTTCTTTATTGCTACTTATTGGTGTTCGAGAGAACCCAATTTGATTCGGGGTAAATTGTTTGAGAGAAAGTTTATCCCCACTAAACTCTAGCTTATTAACTAATTTATAGCTATTCACTATTAATTCCAATCACCTATTTGTCTACCTTAGCCCATAATCCAATCACATCCGAAGAACCCGTCTCTATACTTACTATTTTCGTGTTATTTGCTGTTGTAGCTGATAGTTGAACCCAAATCCCCCTATTATGTGACACTTGTGTCACCCCAAACTTGACCCATGCTCTTATTCGTAAATGTTTTTAACTATGATTGACTTGAGCGATGATGCTTATCGTAACCAACGACACTAACCTACGGTATGAGTGTCTACGATAGTCGATAGTATAGTAACCCAACTAAAGTTTGGGGTCGTGTCCCAAGGGAGTGGTTTTGAGAATTGATAAAAAAATAAAATTCAGCTCTAACTAGTCATAGCTAGAGATATTAAAGAATAAAAACATAGTAAATTAAAGGGGGCGACACAAAAGTGTCAAATATTGATTTGGGCGTTTTGTCAGAAGTAGTAAAAATAGCAAAAGTTATCAAGATAATCAAGTATGGGGTAATGTTCTTGGGGTGTGACTGCAATACAAGTTGAGATAAATCGTTGGGTACATGTTTTCAATAGAAAATTTGCAAGATAATAGTGACTAGGCAAAGCTTTAGATGGAAATAAGTTCCCTCTCGGGCAACTTACACCCATTTGCCGCATGAAGACCAGCCTTCGCCTTACTCCACTCACTCTCTCGAGCTGAGTGTTAGGATATGGGAGTAGGGCTCACCATTTCAAGCTGAACCTAATGTCGCTCCACTCCTTAGGCCATCAGTCTAGCGGTCATGGTTTCGCGACCTCACTCTCGGGCAAGCCGAAAACACATGGGTAGCTTTGTATTTTCAACTACAAACCCATTAAAATAAACCACAACCACTAGGTGAAATAACCATTAAAATAAATCTACCCTATCAGCAAGCAAGACCCAACAACAATATCAACACTTATTTTGGGTTTTTAGCCATACATCAAGAAATAACAAAATACACCTAAAATGATACTAGAATCAAATGGGTATAAGAAATTAAACCTTGATTTAAGAAAAGGAAGAAGAATGGAGAAGACCCACTTCCTACTTGGGGAAGATGAAATCCTTCTCTCTTCAAGTCTCCCACAAAACCCTATCCAAACTTTAGAGAAAATATCTAAAAACTTACTATTTTATGCTAAAATTAATAATAATGGTTCAGAACTTGTAAAATTAATAAAGAGTCTAGTATTTATAGCCATCAGAAATTAGTGCATGCAGATAGTTCGGCGAAGTTAGTCGAGTCCACCGAATGACTCGGTGACTCGCCCTTCTTCTGTCTCATCGCCGTTGAGTGCTTGCCTAAAACATCTTCACGTTCTGGACCATTGGGCGGTATAGTACTGCTTCACGGAACTATTTGGCGAAGCGCTAACTGCTCCTTTCATCGCCTTTTTTATCCTCTTCCTTCAGGGCTTGCATATTGGAACAAAGGGCGGAGTCTGTCCTTTCGGCGAATCGCCAAAGGTTCTTGGCGATGCTCATGCTTCAGCTTCTTCGTTATTTTCAGCCTTTTTGTTCCTTTTTGTGCCTAAGTGTCCATGCTTTCACTAAAACTTCAAATACCTGAAACTTAAGAGTTTTCATCAGATATTGAGACAAAATAAGCATTCTAGGACACTTTCTATCAAAATAAAGCACTAAATGCGTCCAATTTGTGGACTCATCAACACCCTCAACTTAAACTTTTGTTTGTCCTCAAGAAAATTAGAATTCAGTCGTTCGAAAAGGGTGTCTCAAATAGTGCTACACAAGATTCAATCATGAGTGCACACAACAAGACTCAATTTACTTATGCAAGGATCAATTGTGTACTCAAAGATTCAAGTTGTGACACACCACTACCAAAGATTCTTATGCTCGCAATACTTGCTACTCGTGCAAGTTCAAGCTCAACAAAATGTATCAATTGCCCTCACATATAGAATGATTCTATATTCACACACAAAGGTTAATCAATTCAAGATCAGGAATTCGATGCAACACTCACGCTCAAAAAGAGGAACACAATGCATGTTTTCACCCATATGTTTGCCCTTATTTTCCAATCGACTTTCAATTCGGTTTATTCAAGATCAAAAAGGGCATTCTAAGGCTTGTAATGGGGATGAGTGCAAAGGTATCGTCATTTAGGCTCAATGGCTCCTTCTTCGTGGGATGTGGTATTCTCAAGGCATTCCCTTCTTTTCCTTTATCGATTCTTTTTCTAGTGCTTCTAAGTCACCTTTTTATTCACCCTCATGGATTTCTTGGAAACCCGATTTCTTTTGTACTTTTTTTTTTGAAATGAATTGAAGGGGTTTCAACTTATGCAATACCATGGGTTGGGGGGGACTTTTTCTCGCACTTCTTGACCTCTCCTTTTCCTTTTCACCACCCCCAACTTAGGCTTTTGACCTAAGTTGGCTATTCGCTAAACCACAACTCAAGAGGATTATAGGTAGTGATTCAAGTAAGATCTAGGGTTCATCACGATTCTTCCAAAGAAAGGTAAGGCTCAAAGGGTGTTCAAAAGAGTTTCACCCGCTCACGGGTAGGCCTTAAAAAGAGGTATATGTCAAATTTGGCTCACACTCTTTAAAATTTCCTAAGATCATGTCAAGAGGACAACTTTCTCAACCAATCAAACTAACAGGGCAAATTCTAGGTTTATTCATGCAAGTTTCAAAACAAGCTAATCACACAAGGCATCGATATTTAAGTCAAACAAGATTACATACTTTCGCTATTGTGCAATGGTCATTACAAGAGAATAAATTCGATTTGGCCTCATCGTAGCCGTACATTCATGTTCGTTCAATTGAGAGCACTATTCAAGTCATCGGTATTGATCGAAACCAAGACTCAAATTTTTGCGAAAGAACAACCACATTCAACTCACAAAGGGTGGCAAAAATGTGTGAAAATTTGATTTTTTTTTTGGAAGGGTACAAAAGAGAGCCATGAGCTCAAACATCCATGAAAAGCAGTGTAAACAGAATTTTAAACAGAAAAACCCAAATATATACAAAACACGAATCACAAATAGCACACAAAAGGTGAGCCTCACCCCACTACTAATAAAAACGTTTGTCCTCAAATGCAAATAATACAGAATCCAAAAGGCAAAGTAAAGAAAGATAAGACATAGAATGAGGTAAAGAGGGATCCTGTCTATGCAATATCTCTATCTGCCGGGGCCTTAGTGGCTGATGGGGCAATCTGTATATGGGCATCAATACCCGCAGTGACAACTAGAAAGGCCAGCTCTACTGGATCCCGTAGCAGGATACTGTGCTAAAAAGCTTGCACAACAACATTTATCATGATTTCTTCAGTCTCGGCTATGTCGTCCGTTGTAACTTCCTCAAACATCTCTTTGTCAGTTTTTGCCTTTCGTTCAGGATCAGCTGTATGCTCCCTTCCATCTCCATGCCCTGCGGTAATCTGAGATACTTTGGGCATATCTGGAGTCTCTACTCTTCTAAAGACCATGGATACATCGGTGGACTTCATGTGGTCTATATCTTTTCGTAGTTCAGCAATGGTAACTTTTAAAGTTGTCACCTCCTCTATGGACCCGTGGTTATGCTCGCACACCGCTATTCTTGCCTCTAGGGAATCAATGGTAGTGCTCAAAGGTGTCACAACATCTGTCAAGGCAATCTGGATCATGTCTGGAATAGAGGCCTCTAGGTTCGCAACTCGACAATCAGCAGAAAGAGCCACTTCAAACTTGGGGAAGATTAAATCTTTCTCTCTGCAAGTGTCCCACAAAACCCTCTCCAAACTTGAGAGAAAATGTCTAAAAACGTACTATTCTATTATGAAAATAATAATGGTTCGGAACTTGTAAAATTAATAAAGAGTTTAATATTTATTACTATAAAAAAATAGTGCAGGCGGATAGTTCGGCAAAGTTATTCAAGTCTGCCGAATGACTCGGCGACTAGACCTTCTTCTGTCTCATCGCCGTTGAGTGATTGCCTACAACATATTCACGTTCTAGACCATTGGGCGGTATAATACTACTTCACGGAACTATTCAGCGAAGTGCCAATTGCTCCTTTCATCGCCTTTTTGATCTTCTTCCTTTAGTGCTTTGCATATTGGAACAAACAGAGGAGTCTGTCCTTTCGGCGAATCGCCAAAGGTTCTTGGCGATGCTCGTGGTTCAGCTTCTTTTTCTTTTCATCCCTTTTGTTCCTTTTTGCACCTAAGTGTCCATGCTTCCAATAAAACATCAAATACCTGAAACTTAAGAGTTTTCATCAGATATTGAGACAAAATAAGCATTCGAGTACACTATTTCTATCAAAATAAAGCCCTAAATGAGTCCAATTTGTGGACTCATCAAGCATATTCATGTTTTTCTATTGATTCTCAAATATGTACCACTCCCCATGGACTAGACCCTAATTCACTTATCTTGGTTATATTACTAACTAACGATCGTTGATGCTTAGTATTGAATTAAGTGTTTTTGAAATGTTATCAATCAAAATGGCGCCGCTGCCGGAAGTGTTGTTACTTGAGAATTCATAGTTAGGTTGAGTTTTGTTCTTGTTAATTATAGTTGAACTTACTTAATTTTTAGTTTTGGTTTGTGTGTTGCTGTTTTGAGCAGAGAATTGGAGTATATTTGGTAGCAACAGTGACCCAATGGATCACCCTCCTTTGGGATTGACGATTCATAGGGATAACATCCTAAGTTTCAAACAATTGGAGGGTGAGTCAATTTATGTGTTGTGGCAAAGGTTTAAAACCCTATTGCAACAGTGCCCAACTCATGAAATTCTGGATAAAATTCTTTTGGAATGCTTCTATCGGGGTCTTGGCCCAGAAATAGAATAATGGCTAACCAACTCACTTCGGGCTGCTTGATGCGACATTCCTATGAGACTGCGGCCCAACTCCTTGATAACATGGACATGACCAGCAAGGAGAAAGAAAAAGACCAAGAATTGGCCACATTGTTGACTCAACTGGATTTCTTCGCCAAGAAGGTCAAGGATTTGGAGGTACTGTCCAAAAACAAGGACATGTACATCCCCCCTCACGAGCGCCGAAAGATGAAAAAGCAGTAGGGCGGGCAAATAAAAGAGGTACTCTTACTCATTCTTCCCAAAGTCCAAGAACACGACAAAGTGCTTAGTGAGATAAAGGATAATGTGTTAACACTGAATCAGTTGACAACCTCTCATTACATGCTCATTCAGCTACTAGGGTAACAAATGGACCAAGTGCTGAATGATCTCTACTCAGAACCAAAAGAGGGGTGGTCTTATGAAAATGAGGCAAACCCTACTAATGGAACTTAAGTAGGGAGTTGCGTCGTGTCGCGACGTTAACTAAGGCGCTGGTTGGGAGGCAACCCAAGTTTTGTTTTTTTTCTTTTTAATTTTGAAATAATGGTGTGTTGAATTTGTAAGTCAAAGTGTGGGAAGTGGTTGATAAGTGCAGGTTGGCGAGCTAAAGGTCAAGTCTACACATCGCCAAAGAGGTCAGTGAGCCCGACCTAGACCGCCATTAGAGTCAAGAAAATTTTAAATTCGATTCTGTAAAACTCGGCATGCCCATGAGCAACTTGGTGAATCACCAACCAGGTCGGCGGTCGCAATCTAGTCCACCGTTTAGACCCCCACATTAAATGGAGGTCCTATAAAACTCGGTGAGGTAAGTGAACACTCGGCGTGTGGCTGAGTGGGTCGGCGAGCACGACTAATGTCATCGAATGGGCGAGAACTAGATAGTTTTTTAAGGGCCAAAGGTTTAAACTCTCAAACTCTTTCAGTTTCCCTCACTTTTAATCTTCCCAAACTCACACCCGCACATTAGTTTCTATAGTTGTTACCTTTTTAGAGTGTTTTAGTCATTGATTGTGTGTTCGGAGTGGATTACTTTGCCTCCTAGCATTTCAACTTGTTTTAATCGAAATCCAATATTGGTTTTCCGAACCCCAATTTTATTTTTACCGAATTTGTAGTCATTTGCAATGATCTTATCATGTTGAAGTGTGTTGGGTCTCTCTGATAGTGTTAGTATGCTTGAATACCTGTTTTAATTTGATAATCTTGTCCGTAATGCTTAAGACGTTAAATTCTCGTGATGCCTTAAATTGATTAAATCTTGTGGGGTTGTGCTTGTATGTTGTTGGGTCTAGTTGGGTGAAGTCTAAGTAAACCATAGTTGTTCCAAATGACGTAATTTGCCCAATGATAGAGCAGGTGACGTCATTCTTAAGGGTAAAAGTTGTCAAATGGCCAAATTTGGCAAAACCGGGAGAAGTATGAGTATCCAGGGATAATGGGTATTTTGGGTATTGCTTTAATTTGATGAGTGCATGCTTTGATTTTGTTTTTGGGGGTTGCAGGGTTGAATTCGAGAAGTTGAGTTGAGAGTAGGCACGTTGGGTCGTTTGGCGAGCTGGGTAGAGCTCGCCGAACCACTCAGCGGTTCGTCGAACTTTCCCATCTCACCTTAAATCTCATGCTATATTTGAAGTTTGATTCTATAACTTTCGGCAAGAAGCTTGAGGTTGCCGAAAGTCTACTTATTCACCCTTTCTCTGCACCCTGAACCCTTTTTGCACTTTCACTTTCGGTGGACTAATCCTTGCACACCGAATGCTGTCGGAGATTCACCGAAGTGCCTTCCCATCACCGACATGCCAAATTTTTTTGAGAATTTTGAGCCAATCCTTTCGGCGAGCCCGATCTAGCTTGCCAAACTGATTCGGTGACTCGCCGACCGGTTCGGTTAGTCTGTCTGCAATTGTATTTCTATACTTTTCATTTAAGTGTTTCTCACTTTTTCTAATATTTTTGTAGACATGGCTAGACCGAAAGTTGCTGGGAGAAACATGCCACCCCGAAAGAAAGCTAAGGGGATTACACTTAATGAGGATGCAACTGCATCGAGGGGCAAGGCCACCAAACTTCCCACAACTGGTGGGAAAGGCAAACGAAAAGACAAGGCACCTGTGTCACCGGAGGTCAACTCCGATAGTGACAGGATCTATGCCACTCATCTCACCAATTTTGAGAGTAAGGGTGAGCACCATGAGCCTCAGACTGTAGCTTCTGATGATGATGTGCTGATAGCAACACAGAGGGCAGAGTTGCGGTCTAAAAGGATGAACGATTCTTCTAGGATCAGGAATTCTTAGCCCACTACCACTCCTCCTTCTGTTTCAACACAGGCAGTGGTGCTTGCACCACCAGTTCAGGGTCCTCCTCCAAAGTCTATGAAAAAATTAAATACTGAGGGGCTGAGGACAGTCATAGAGGAGAAGAGGTTATCAACTGATGGGGTAATTGACAGGTACTCAGAGATTATGAGCTGTCTGAAGGCTCATAAATTCCAGATCTTCACCAAGCCCCGTGGTTCGTATATTTCTAATTGGGTCAGGGAGTTCTATTATGCTTATGAAGCCTTGACACCACAGCAAAAAAAGCAAGCAGCTGCATTTAAATTGGTTAATTATGTAGTGGTTCAAGGAAAGAAGGTCAAGTGTAATAGTGAGGCTATCAATGTTGTCATGGGCTGTCCTGATGATATTGATGATGACTGCCAACACATGATCCGGACTACTACATTAGAAAGTATGAAGAAATGGCTAGCTCCTCTCATATCAGACGGTGCCCCTAAATGGCTTGAAGTTGGAGCACCTATCGAGAAGAAGGATCTAAACATCGCTGCAAGGTTCTGGTTTGGGTTCATCAGCACTACTATTATGCCATCCCAGAATGAGTAGATTCTCCGCCATGCCAAGGCAGCCTGTCTGGGGTGTACCATTGATGAAACGAGGCTCAATCTGGGGATGATTATTGCATAGGAGATGGTCTTGAGGGCCAAGCAGCGCCAAACCTCACTTTCTTTCCCAGTGTTGATCATTGAGCTATGCAGATGGGCTCGGGTTCCTATAGATGCAAATAAGGATATGGAAGTGATTCCCACATCCTCTACCGATATCCGGAGGATTGAAGCAAAATATTTAAAGGATCAAGGGGAGAAGAAGAAGGAAGCCCAAGTGGACTCTTCCCTAGGTGTGGACACAAACTAACTACTTGTAGAGGAAGTTTTTCCTACTCCCTCCCCTGGGCCATTAGGTACTTCTTGTGTTGTACCTTATGACATCCCTAGTTCTTTTGCTGCTGCACTTCCACCTAGTCATGTTGCTACTGCTGTCACCCTGAACCCGCTCACTCAGGCTGCATTACTCCGGATGTGGCAGCTTGCCCATCACAGGATCCCTTCTTTACCTCCCTCTCTGTCTTACTTTATTTTGACTTTTGGAAACTTTTTCTTGCATGTGAGGACAAATAATTTTTATTTGTGCTGGGGTGTGATATACCGTGAGTTTCCGGTATTTCTAATACATTTCACTTAAAAGTTGTATGTGTCTAGGGCCTTTTTGTATTGGTTTTTATGTATTTTTATCATATTTTGTAGGAAAGATGCTCAAGCGCGGAAGTAAAGAGACAGCTGAAAGAAATTCAGAAAAAGTGCTTTCACAGAAGTGATCCACGGACCGTAGGTCCTTTGACGATTCATAAGTGATGGCCGTAGATCAGCAGGCAAGGCATGGAAGGCAAATCAGGAAATCTGACCAAGTGTGGAACCACGGTGGCCATTGACGGTCGGTTGATTGATCCACGGACCGTACTGTTGATCTGTATATTGATACTGCGAGGGTTCCAGTACCTAATTTTTGAAGATTACCAGTGTGGAGCTACGGAGGGGGATTGACGGACCGTAGATCGATCTATGGTCCGTACTGTAGTTCCGTCGTTTGCTTCAAAAAAGCTGATTTTTGGAAGCTGAAATGTTTTCCAAGTCTTGGCTGACGGAAGGGACTCATGGACCATAGATCCATTGACGGTCCGTGAGTCGGTCTCGTGGAATGAAGACGCGTGCCTGAACAAACTTCCCTTAATATGTTTCCCTTTTAACTTAGGACCTGTTTTCTATAAATACGGTATGTAAATCTCGTTTTTGTTGGTTAGACATTATTATTCTAGTTTTACTTTGTGACTTGGGAAAATAATTTGCAAACCTAGCAATTATTGATTTCCTAAGTTCGTTTTGAAGATTTTGGTTTCGCAATTCAAATTGAATTTCTGGTTTATTATTCTCCTTACGTAAGTTCATGATTTCTTCGTCTAAACCTATGAATTGTGTTCGTGCTAATATGGGTAACTAAATCCACAACTAGGGTTGTGGGAACCTTGAGCGATTAACAAAGTATGAATAGTAAATAAACAATTCATGACTAGTATTTTGCATGCATTGATAATTCTTTCGTTTAGAAGTCTTTTTAACGGTGGCCAACGTTAGAACTCGCCTTGTTACTAATTGCCAGACCAAGGAGGTAATTAACAAGAAAAGAATTGCCAACATAGATTTAGTGTGATACTATCTAATAGTCTAGTGTCGATTGGCGTGAAGTAAGAACTAAGCCAAACATCGATTATGATGGCTAATATGAGGTATAGGTAAGGGTTAGTAAATTATACACACGTAGCTGGACCAAGGTGCGGGGTGAAATTTTCTAGATGTTGGACCAAGGATTTAGAGATACATAACTTACCACTTTGCATGTGATATACTAGGAAAGGATTGTTATTACTAGGATTACTGCATTATGAACTTGTGGGGAACACGTATACTCTAGTTAATTCTCTCTTCTTGATAACAAAAAAAAAAAATTGACTTTTGTTTATTGATTACTTATTGAATTCTTACAATTTGTTTCACAAACCCCCCATTTAATTACTTGTTTCTGGAAGTAATTTGATTAATTGAATATAATTGTTTGTTAAAAGTAAGGTTTAAACTATTTTCCTCGTGGGATCGACCCCAACCTACAAGTTGGGTTCTTTACCTGATAACGATCGCTTATGCTTTTTTAGGGAGGTGTAATTTGAGAGTATCAAATTTTGGCTCCGCTGCCGGAGAAATTTGGCTTTTAGATTTATTTTAACTACATTATTGAACGTTAGTCAAATATTTCTTAATTTTACTTTTTCTCTTTGTTTTTGTCTCTCTCAGGTTCTGACTCTAACGTATGCCAAGTACACGGAGACAGGATGAACCACTTACTCCTTATGATCAAGAGTTGAACCGCACTTCGCAAAGAATGAACAATCCAGGAGATCGAGTTAAACCTATCAGAGGAAATCCAAGTGATGTAGTTAAGTTACAACTACCGAGGGTAGTTGGTAGGGACAATCAGATTCCAGTTGACAATCAATTGGGAGATGCATTGAGGGTGCAAGATCCACCAGGCCCACGACAACATGACAACTATCGGGACAACGATAATATAGCAAACTCAGATGGACCTTTTGTCCTACCTCTTCTACCTCCAAGGCACACATTTGTGGTGACTAGTAGCTTGATGCATATGCTTAAAACAAGGGGCTTATTCTTAGGATTGCCATCGGAGGACCCATATGCTCACTTAGCCAAGCTAAGGGTGGTTTTTAAAAGTTGTGTAGGTAGACCAGACTTGGATATGGATGTCATCGGATTACGAGTGTTCCCTCTATCACTGACAGGCGATGCTGCAGTATGGTTCACTGAGCTTCCTTATAACTCAATCTTTACATGGGACCAATTGACAAATGTGTTTCGAGCAAGGTACTATCCAGTGTGCAAGAAGTTAAACCACAAAGATAGGGTCCACAATTTTGTAGCATTACCTGGAGAATCTATGAGTAGCTCTTGGGACAGATTCATTGCCTTCGTAAGAGGTGTCCCAAATCACCGTATTGATGATGAGTCACTGAAGGAATATTTCTATCGAGGTCAGGATGACAACAATAAAGCAGTGCTTGATACTATTGCAGGAGGTTCATATGGAGACTGCACATATGCACAGATTTCTGAAAAACTGGAGAAAATATCTTGCAACAATAAAGCATGGAGCACTAGGAGGTCAGATATTGGGAGAAACACATTTGCCATTCAGAATACAAACACCCAGTCTGCGGATGAGATTCGTGAGGAGATGGCTTAGATGAGGACCGAGTTGGGGTTGGTATTGAAGCATGTGAGTGGAGGTGCATACAAGGTAAATGTTGTGAATTACTTGACTAGAACGCTGCCACCAGATGAAGAGTGTTGTTGTGGAGAGGATGCTTATGCGATGAATGATCAGATGGGGGGTTTCTGACCAAACGCCCAAGGATCCAACACGGAAAATTGGTGCCAAGGTCAAGGAAACCAAGGTCGGAACTATGGAAATTACAATCGAGAGGGTCAATATGTCCGAGATGGGAACTTCAATCGCGAAAACAACTACAACAGGAACACCTATTGCAACATAAATGATCGGGTTGGACCTTATGTTCCCCCTCTAAATTGGGAATCTGGTACTAGGGAAGCTGGAGGCAATATGGTGCGTATTGAAGATATGATGCAGAAGATGATGAGAAGGTTTGATGCAACTGATGAGAATGTGAAGGAGGTGAGAAACGACTTGTCTGGTATTAGTCAAAAGGTTGATGCCCATGCACTGTCAATAAAGCACCTAGAGCAACAGATGACCCAATTGTCTATTACAGTGAACCCACGTCAACTTGGTACTTTTCCTAGCAACACTATCCAGAACCCAAAGAATGACGGTCATTGTATGGCAGTTACTACTGGAGGGGGTAAGCAAACCATAGATCCACCTAGGCCGTATGTGGTGGAAGTTGAGATTAGAAAAGAAGATGATGTGATAGAGGTTAGAGAAGAGTCTGATAATGCGACAGAGAAAGAATCGGAGATATCTCAGAAAGTAGTACCCATACCTAGACTTCCACCACCTTTTACGCAGAGGTTAGTGAAGAAGACTGAAGATGATAAATATCACAGGATTATTACTATGTTGAAGAAACTTTCCATCAAAGTCCCATTGATAGAAGCTTTGGAGCAAATGCCTGGGTATGCAAAGTTTATGAAAGATACGGTGACAAAGAAGAGGTTAGTAAGTTTTGAAGATGAGGATAAAATGCAGCATTGTAGCGCTATTACTACAAGGTCTCTTGTGCAAAAGAAGGAGGATCTTGGTGCCTTCACGATTCCATGTACTATCGGGTTGTTACACTTTGCTAAGGCATGATGTGACCTTGGTGCTAGCATCAACCTCATGGCATTGTCTATTTACAAGAAGTTGGGTCTAGGGGACCCAAAGCCCACTACCATGCGGCTACTAATGGCTGATCAAACTGTGAAAAGTCCTATTGGTGTACTCCATGATGTGCTAGTGAAAGTGGAGTCTTTCATTTTTCTGGCGGATTTTGTGATTCTTGACTAGTCAAAGTGGAGTCTTTCATTTTTCTGGCGGATTTTGTGATTCTTGACTGGAGAAAATACTCCATCCTATTTACTATGCTAGCAAAGCTCTAAATGTGGCCCAGAAGAATTATACTGTGACTGAACAAGTGCTTTTAGCGGTGGTTTTCGCATTTGAAAAATTTTCGATCCTATTTGCTTGGTACTAAGGTCATAGTGCGTACTGACCATTCTACATTGAGGTATTGATGGCGAAGAAGGGTGCAAAACCGAGGTTGATTAGATGGGTATTGTTGCTGCAAGGGTTTGATTTTGTGGTAAAAGATAGAAAAGAGATCAAAAATCAAGTTGCTGATCACTTGTCCAGATTAGAGGAAGAAGCTATGCTAAAGCTTGGTGATGGGGATGAAATTAATGATACTTTTCCAGATGAGCAGGTTTTGGCTGCTTCTCAATATCTGATTCCTTGGTTTGCAGACTTTCCTAATTATTTGGCAAGCGATTTGGTGCCTCCGGATTTGTCTTTTCACCAAAGGAAGAAGTTTATGCATGACGTGAAGAAATTCTTTTGAGATGAGCCTTACTTGTTTCGTAGTTGTGCAGATGGGATTATTCGTCGCTGTGTGCCCGAGGTTGAGATGTTGAGTGTACTTGAAACATATCATTCGTCACCTGTGGGTGGGTAACATAGTGGTATTCAGACTGCACATAAGATTTTGCAGTGTGGGTACTACTGGCCTACCATCCACCAAGATGCTCATGATTTCGCAAAGTCGTGTGATCATTGCCAAAGAGAAGGTGGGATTTCAAAGAGGCAAGAGCTTCCTATGAATCCCATGTTGGTCATAGAGTTGTTTGATGTATGGGGCATTGATTTTATGGGTCCATTTGTGAGTGCACATGGGCTGAAATATATTCTTGTTGCGGTTGATTATGTATCAAAGGATTTTGTGATTCTTGACTGGAGAAAATACTCCATCCTATTTACTATGCTAGCAAAGCTCTAACTGTGGCCCAGAAGAATTATACTGTGACTGAACAAGTGCGTTTAGCGGTGGTTTTCGCATTTGAAAAATTTTCGATCCTATTTGCTTGGTACTAAGGTCATAGTGCGTACTGACCATTCTGCATTGAGGTATTGATGGCGAAGAAGGGTGCAAAACCGAGGTTGATTAGATGGGTATTGTTGCTGCAAGGGTTTGATTTTGTGGTTAAAGATAGAAAAGAGATCGAAAATCAAGTTGCTGATCACTTGTCCAGATTAGAGGAAGAAGCTATGCTAAAGCTTGGTGATGGGGATGAAATTAATGATACTTTTCCAGATGAGCAGGTTTTGGCTGCTTCTCAATATCTGATTCCTTGGTTTGCAGACTTTCCTAATTATTTGGCAAGCGATTTGGTGCCTCCGGATTTGTCTTTTCACCAAAGGAAGAAGTTTATGCATGACGTGAAGAAATTCTTTTGAGATGAGCCTTACTTGTTTCGTAGTTGTGCAGATGGGATTATTCGTCGCTGTGTGCCCGAGGTTGAGATGTTGAGTGTACTTGAAACATATCATTCGTCACCTGTGGGTGGGTAACATAGTGGTATTCAGACTGCACATAAGATTTTGCAGTGTGGGTACTACTGGCCTACCATCCACCAAGATGCTCATGATTTCGCAAAGTCGTGTGATCATTGCCAAAGAGAAGGTGGGATTTCAAAGAGGCAAGAGCTTCCTATGAATCCCATGTTGGTCATAGAGTTGTTTGATGTATGGGGCATTGATTTTATGGGTCCATTTGTGAGTGCACATGGGCTGAAATATATTCTTGTTGCGGTTGATTATGTATCAAAGGATTTTGTGATTCTTGACTGGAGAAAATACTCCATCCTATTTACTATGCTAGCAAAGCTCTAACTGTGGCCCAGAAGAATTATACTGTGACTGAACAAGTGCTTTTAGCGGTGGTTTTCGCATTTGAAAAATTTTCGATCCTATTTGCTTGGTACTAAGGTCATAGTGCGTACTGACCATTCTGCATTGAGGTATTGATGGCGAAGAAGGGTGCAAAACCGAGGTTGATTAGATGGGTATTGTTGCTGCAAGGGTTTGATTTTGTGGTAAAAGATAGAAAAGAGATCGAAAATCAAGTTGCCGATCAATTGTCCAGATTAGAGGAAGAAGCTATGCTAAAGCTTGGTGATGGGGATGAAATTAATGATACTTTTCCAGATGAGCAGGTTTTGGCTGCTTCTCAATATCTGATTCCTTGGTTTGCAGACTTTCCTAATTATTTGGCAAGCGATTTGGTGCCTCCGGATTTGTCTTTTCACCAAAGGAAGAAGTTTATGCATGAGGTAAAGAAATTCTTTTGGGATGAGCTTTACTTGTTTCGTAGTTGTGCAGATGGGATTATTCGTCGCTGTGTGCCCGAGGTTGAGATGTTGAGTGTACTTGAAACATATCATTCGTCACCTGTGGGTGGGCAACATAGTGGTATTCAGACTGCACATAAGATTTTGCAGTGTGGGTACTACTGGCCTACCATCCACCAAGATGCTCATGATTTCGCCAAGTCGTGTGATCATTGCCAAAGAGAAGGAGGGATTTCAAAGAGGCAAGAGCTTCCTATGAATCCCATGTTGGTAATAGAGTTGTTTGATGTATGGGGCATTGATTTTATGGGTCCATTTGTGAGTGCACATGGGCTGAAATATATTCTTGTTACGGTTGATTATGTATCAAAGGATTTTGTGATTCTTGACTGGAGAAAATACTCCATCCTATTTACTATGCTAGCAAAGCTCTAACTGTGGCCCAGAAGAATTATACTGTGACTGAACAAGTGCTTTTAGCGGTGGTTTTCGCATTTGAAAAATTTTCGATCCTATTTGCTTGGTACTAAGGTCATAGTGCGTACTGACTATTCTGCATTGAGGTATTGATGGCGAAGAAGGGTGCAAAACCGAGGTTGATTAGATGGGTATTGTTGCTGCAAGGGTTTGATTTTGTGGTAAAAGATAGAAAAGAGATCGAAAATCAAGTTGCCGATCAATTGTCCAGATTAGAGGAAGAAGCTATGCTAAAGCTTGGTGATGGGGATGAAATTAATGATACTTTTCCAGATGAGCAGGTTTTGGCTGCTTCTCAATATCTGATTCCTTAGTTTGCAGACTTTCCTAATTATTTGGCAAGCGATTTGGTGCCTCCGGATTTGTCTTTTCACCAAAGGAAGAAGTTTATGCATGACGTAAAGAAATTCTTTTGGGATGAGCCTTACTTGTTTCGTAGTTGTGCAGATGAGATTATTCGTCGCTGTGTGCCCGAGGTTGAGATGTTGAGTGTACTTGAAACATATCATTCGTCGCTTGTGGGTGGGCAACATAGTGGTATTCAGACTGCACATAAGATTTTGCAGTGTGGGTACTACTGGCCTACCATCCACCAAGATGCTCATGATTTCGCAAAGTCGTGTGATCATTGCCAAAGAGAAGGAGGGATTTCAAAGAGGCAAGAGCTTCCTATGAATCCCATGTTGGTAATAGAGTTGTTTGATGTATGGGGCATTGATTTTATGGGTCCATTTGTGAGTGCACATGGGCTGAAATATATTGTTGTTGCGGTTGCTTATGCATCAAAGTGGGTGGAAGCAGTTGCGCTCCCCAACAATGAAGGTAAAAGTGTCACCACTTTTTTGAAAAAGAATATTTTCTCTGGATTTGGTTCACCAAGGGCAATAATCAGTGATGGAGGTTCCCACTTTTGTAATAAATTGTTCAAGGAACTACTTGAGAAATATGGTGTCCGCCACAATGTGGCCACTCCGTACCACCCGCAGACTAGTGGGCAAGTTGAAGTGTCCAACAGAGAGATTAAATAGATTTTGGCGAAGACTATGAATGCTAACAGAACAGATTGGTCAAGAAAGCTTGATGATGCTTTATGGGCCTATCGCACTGCCTACAAGACTCCCATAGTTATGTCTCCTTACTAACTTGTGTATGGGAAGTCTTGTCATTTAATAGTAGAGCTAGAGCACAAGACAATGTGGGCAATGAAGAAACTAAATTTGGATTGGGGCGCCGCATCTAATCAGAGAATGAATGACTTGAATATGCTTGATGAGTTTCACCTAAAAGCTTATGAAAGTTCAGCCTTGTACAAAGAGAAGATGAAGAGGTACCATGATCAAAGAATTGAAAAGCGAGAATTTGTGGTTGGTGATCTTGTGCTTCTATTCAACTCTAGGTTGCGCTTGTTTCCAGGCAACATCAAGTCCAAATGGACTGGGCCATTTTTGCTCGCAAAATTGCTCCCCCATGAAGCGGTTGAGCTTGAAAATAGGGAAGGAACAAGGTTCATAGTAAATGGGCAGAGGATCATGATCTATCTGGGAAATGCTGAGAGTGTGCAAGAAGTGATCGAGGCATACCATCTTGATGAAGTCTGAGTAATCAAGAGACCGGCGTCGTGCCGCGATATTAAATCAAGCGTTTCTTGGGAGGCAACCCAAGGTGTACAGTCTAGCCAACGATAGGTTTTTGTTTCCATCTAGTAGTTCTGTTTTTTAGTTGATTCTCTGTATTAATTTTGATAGGTGTTTAAGTTTTTTTTAGTGTTGGCTAGATTTAGCATAAGGTTCGTGTCTAAAAAGTGTCCAGGAAATGTAAAAAGAATAGCCTAATGGTTGCTACATATGCACGGCCGAAATGAGAAATCTGCAGAAAAAGGTCTGGTGCAGAGGTCTACGGTCTCCATTGACGGTCCATGGTTCAATCCATAGACAGTAAATGGTGTCCCTAGATCCCATGTATGTTATGAAAAATTTAAAGTATATTGTCATCGACGGTCCCAATCTACGGACCGTCAATTGACCCACGGACCGTAGAACCGTAGACGGGGTCTCATGGGTCCAAACCCTAAGGCTGCTCGACCCGACCTGGACCCCCCTATTTAAAAACCCCCAATTTTTAAATCATTCCACTTCCCTCCATTTAAACCCAAAACCGTTTCATAACCTCCCAAACTCCTTAAATCACTCAATAATCACCCTATCACTCCCCAAATTAATCTTCCTTTCCTTTTTCTTCAAACCCCTAAACTCCCTTTCCTCTACAAAAATTCCCGCAAGGTCCGGTGTTCGGGTTAGTAACCAAGCGGTAATTATTTGGTCTTAAAAAGCCTAGTGTCGTCACGCAATAACCCCACTCCTCGTTGGTTGTAAGGTAATAGACTTTCCCCTCACTTTGAATTTCGATTCATAGATTGAATATAGAAAGTCGGGAGTCGGGTCTTGACCTTGGGTAATTGGTAGATCTAATTGCATTATAAAATTGGAAGTTACAATACCCTTGGAACGATAGATAGTGATTGTGTTGCCTTATTGTATGTGATTATAAGTCTAAATGTAAGTTTCGACTTAGGGTTTTAAAGTTTGTCTTAAATACTTAGTTAAAATGATTAATCGGAATCTTGTGAATGACAAACTAGCATGATTCAATGTTGAAATACATAGTTAGACTAGGATATTGTTGAAAATGGTCTAAGATGTGAACTTGAAAATAAAATAAAAAAAATTGGCTGAAACCTGGCACAACTCACATTCACGATACCCCGTCTACGGACAGTAGATCCATCTACGGACCATGGACTAGATTCGTGGATTGGATGTATTTGAAATTTTCACCAAGTGTGAAACCACGGATGTGGACTACTGTCCGTAGATCAATCTACGAACCGTTCTACACATCCGTGGTTTCCATCTGCAACCAATAGTGTTGGTCCTCTGATCCACGAAAGGGTTCCACGTACTGTAGATCAGTGTACAGACCATAGGTCTCCTTCGTGGATGACCACTGTAGCCTCTGTCTGAAATTTTCATGGGACTTTGCTACTATTCGTTTATAGTTCTAAATATTTTTTAATGGGTTTATGGTTAGTTTTGGCACTAATATCACTTCTACAGGTACGATGGCACCCAAGAAGCTAGTCACCTACTCAAAATAGGGCAAGTCAAAATCTGTTGCCCCTAGCTTCAGGTTAATTGATGAGGACACAGACACAAAAAAGGATCCAACATACGTTCCTCCCAACACAAGGACTTCTCCCACTGCACCCCGAGCCACCAGAGGCACTGTCTCCCAGTCTGATGAGGAGCACATACTGATCGGGTCACCAACTGGGACTGCTTCCAGTGCAGCTGAGGGGTCCACTTCTGGCTCTGAGTCTGGCCAGGCTCGGGCTCTGAGTCTAGCCATGCTTCAGGGTCCGAATCTGCCCATGCTGCAGGGTCCAGTGCTAAATAAGCCATAGGTTCCGGTGAGAATGATCAAGCAGCCTCGTCTGATGAGGCCACTAGCTCGGAGTCTGTACCTGCACCACGAAATGATGATCCTACTCCAGTAGTCGGCGAGCTAAATAGATGGTGTGTAGAGGGCCAATGGCAAATTTATCGGGATGCCAAGATGATAAATGACAAAGAGAAGATGGCCCGACTTATTACAATGGAGCGCAGAGTCCTCACAGGAAGCTTGTACACTGTCTCAGACATCCACCGACTATTTAACCTCACAAGTGTGACTGGATGGCTCGAGACCCAGGGACGTATAGCGAGGAGAATGTGCAGGAATTCTACGCCTCTTATGTTGCCAGTCTCTATGGTTCGATTTCCAAGCGGTCAAAGCCCCTAGCCCAAGATTCTCTCACTTTCACTATGGTCCGAGGTTGTCCAGTGGACATATCACCTGCCACCATCAGCCCTTTTCTCTATAGTCCTACCACGGGTCACTTTTGGTCTCTAAACATAGCAAAGTTTGATTACAAATGGGACATCGTGCGGAGTGGTACTTTCCAGAGGAATGCTGAGGAGCGAGAGGCTGTTATACTATGGTTGGCTAGGTACATTGCTGCAGATGGCTAGCGGGTGGAATGGGTCGCCACTCCACGGTTGGGTATCCGAAAGGCCACATTAGATTTTGTGGCCAAGTTCTTCTGGTTGTTGGTGCGTAACAGGATGTCGTCTACAAAAGCTGACAACCAACTCACATGTGATAGAGCGGTTATGGTTGCACCATTGGTAGCAGAAGTGAAGATTGACTTTGCCCGCATGCTGCTGGCAGAGATTCACGAGAGGGCATTCAAGACCTCCACTACTTACCCCTTTCCATGTTTGATTTTTCAATTGTCCAGGGACTCTGGAGTGCCGATCTGGTATTGTGACAGGTTAATCCACCCTACAGGGACATTGGATATAGGCCACATTCGAGATGGGGCAAATGTGGCGGCACCTCGCAGAGAGCCCCAGGTTGAGGTACCTCTCTTAGGTGTTGATCTTGCAGACACACTGGAGCAGGCACATGGCGGTGACCCAATATACCAGATCACACCGATACTGTCCCGGCCTCCTCTTCATAGGCAGCTAGTATGGCTCCTAGCTCATCCCGGTCCACAACAGAATTCGGGGTTGCTGCTGTTGTCCCTTTTGCCAGAGTACAGAATTAGAGGCTTAGATGGCCACACTACTGCATCACATCCAACCTTGGATCCAAAAGTCGATAGTAGAGTCTGAGGCCAGAATCGAGCGCAGTATGGAGGGCATGATGGATCGGAAGGTCCAGGCCGTTAATAAGCGTCTTGATTCCTTTGAACTGAGAGTCCTTGAGCGACCAGCCACAACCATAGATCTATCCTCTTTTCAGTCCGAGTTAGCCAGTCTCCGAGCCGACGTTGGTGCCATTCCTGCTACCCCTACAATTAAGCCTTAAGCTGCACCCACTGCGTTGGTTGATGACACGGTACTGCATGCTTTGTTAAGTGGGACCCCCGAGGAAGATCCTGAACCTACATGTACTAAAGGTAAGAGGCATCATTCTGGTCGCATTGAGGAGGAAAAAGCCCAAAAGTGACAGTGAAGGCAGGAGAAAGAGGCTAGGAAGGCTTCGATTTTTAGATGAAGAGTTGCGCCAGCGGATGGTGCGTGAGAATGTTGCAGGGGCATCGAGCTCTGCCTCAGTTGTAGAGGTCCCGCCTATTTTGAGGGACGTTGTGAGCACTACTGATGGTGCGGTGAGAGTGATAGACAACACTACTGAAGATGCTACGATGGATGATGTGGGCACTACTGAGGGTGACCCAACTATTGTTCCAGTGGGCTTTAAGAAACCGGACCCACCCACTTGTTGATGATTCGCCGCGCTATGCGCCACAATTTTACTTCACCAAATCCATTTTATTTTACTGTTTTTCTATGCATTGGGGCCAATCACATCTATTTTTGTTGGGGGTGGGGTAAACAGATTGTGAGTGATAGGGTGATGTCTGATTAACCCAACTCATAAACCATCTCTTGGGGTTTTCTTGCATGTGTTCTTTTCCCCCAAGAGACTGCTTAATTTCTGTTAAACCGGCATGTCTTAGGATCGTATGTGTACAAGCATGAAAAAGAAAGAAGCATGATGGCTTATGAAAAATGATACCCGTTAGATTTTATGATGTGTGCTAGAATCTGTAGGCGACGATTAGTTGAATGTGTTGGCTCTGAGTATGAAATGATAATGAATCAACTTGATGGCATGACTTAAGCTAAAACTTGAACTGGGTAATTAGAAAATCTGATAATGAAACTTTGTGCCAAGAGTGTGTGAGAATAGTTGAGTGTTCAAAGAGCTTTTGTGCAAAACTAGAACTTGCTCGGTTAGTCCTGCTAAGACAATTCAACCTAGAGGTTAGGAAGTGATCATAGGCCATTGTTCTGATAAGTCCACAAATTGCCTAAAAGAAGGATCCAACCAAATGAAATAAATGCTCCCTTTGATCCAAATACTTTGAGCCTAAAATTAAACCATTTCTTCCTAAACCCCGAACTCACCTTCCTATAATTGACTATGTTGGCCCTGGTCCCTCCTTCGACATGTGCACCTTGACTTAGGCCAAAAGCCTAAGTTGAGGGTGGCTAATGTATAAAAGTAAATTCAATCTTGGCCCTGACCCTACATAGGGTATTATTTACCTCAACCAATGGAAAATCCATAAGTTGAGGGTGGCTATGAAAGAGGAAACCGAAAGAAAAATGGGTATAAAAAGAGTTTGATGTTGAAAAAGAGAGGAAAGGATGTGATTTGTTGAAAGCAAAAAGAAAAATAAAATAAAAGTAAAAAGAGCTACAAAGTCTAAAGTCACATCCGTGGTTGAAGAAAATTAAGGGAAAGAAGGTAAAATGATAGGATGGCAAAAATAGGGCAAAAAAAGGTTGAAAGCCTAGTGTAATGTCAAGGATGGCAGAAAGTCACTAAGAAGTACCCAAATGTACCACACCTGACCCTGAGCCTACGTTACAAGCCAAGAAAGTCCTATACTGATCCTAGAGTCTAGTTTGGAGAGTCTAAGCAGTGAAAATAAGGGCAAGCCTATGGTACTGAGCACTAACTGTACTTCAAGATATTTCTGAGTGTGAGTGTTGAATGAATCCTTGTACTCAAATTCATAAGTCATTGTGTGAAAGAAAAGGGATTTCGTTTGAACTAAGGCCACTTAGTACATTGACGGAGAGTTGGTACCTTGGTGATAGTGAAATAGTGTATGTTGTGAGTTAGTTGGTCGATCATTGTCATGTTTTGATCCGCATGAATTAGCTTATCGAGTCGAAGAGAACAAATTGTGTACCCACAAAGAGAGTGGGGTAGAGAGCCATGTGATTGCTTGTCCTTGAAATGCTTGCTTCTATATAAGTGTCGTTTAGAGTCTTAATTAGTGCGTCGCTTGAGGAAAAACCTGCAGGATCTGGTCTCAGACCTCGACC
The DNA here is from genome assembly GCF_900185275.1 of Solanum verrucosum. NCBI lineage: Eukaryota > Viridiplantae > Streptophyta > Magnoliopsida > Solanales > Solanaceae > Solanum > Solanum verrucosum. Next base: position 1,216,366 of record NW_026019922.1, on the reverse strand, counting down.
CACAATTCACCAGACCAGGTCGTAGGTCCAACCACGGTCCGTCTATTAGGGGGTCGTGGGTGGTTACTGAAAACCTTTTTTGGGAGTTGCTTAAGGTGTACTTTGGGGTTTTCCATTTTTATTTAATACAAATTGACCTCATTATCACTAAATTAGGCGAACTATATAATGATTTAACACCCCCAAATAAAGTCATCTACCAAATAATTCCAAAATTCCAAATCAAAACCAACTTTTCCCCCAAAATTTTCTGTCTAGAACTCCAAAGAAGATGAAGAAGAAAAGTGAAGCTAGGTTTTGAAGGAGCACGTTTTCCACTCAATTTCATTGGAATTCAAAGCTAAGGTATGGTATTCCTTTCATCCATGGATAGTTTTCATCCATGGATCCCCTCCACAACCCCCAATTTCCAAGCTAGAAATCCCAAAGTTAGGTTTGACTTCAATCCATGGATTCCTTTCAAATTCATTTTTAATGATTGAATTATATTATATAATGAATAAATTGATGATTATATATGGTTTTATGTCAAATTCCCAAAGATTCCATGAATTCCCCTATTTTCCCAAATTGGATCTCAAAGTGTGGGTATTGATTGATGCAAGTAGAATATTATAGAATTGTAAAAATGTAGTGAATTGATTATTTGAATTATGTTATTATCCATGTCTGATGTAGTAATTCTAGATGTGTTTATTGAATATGATCTATGGTCCTTGAAGGCAAAATCCTGAGAATTATTCATCATTATGAGGTTTATGTATATGCTTTGAGAACACTTTGAGAGTAAAGTGAATATGATTCTTATCTAGTTGTTGTGCTGTTGGATGATTATACTCATGTACACACTTATGTATGAATATGAAATGATGTTAAAGGTTTCCTCACAACATGATAATTCTAGGGATGATAAGTTATTCTCACCTATTGAATCATGAGCTATAGTATGAATTATGTTGGAATGAGTGTCAAGACATTCTTCCATGAATATGTGATGCTTATCGTGACCAACGACACTAACCTACAGTACGAGTGTCTACGATAGTCGATAATATAGTAATCCAACCAAGGGTTGGGGTCATGTCCCAAGGAAGTGATTTTGAGAATTAATAGAAAAATAAAATAAAGTTCAAACTAGTCGTAACTAAAGACATTAACGATTAAAAACATTGTAAATTAAAAGAGGTGACACAAAGGTGTCAAATATCAAATGGGGTTTTTCTCACAAGTAGTAAAATACAACAAAATTAATAAGAAGATCAAGTATGGGGACAAGTTCTTGGGGTGTGACCGCAATACAGGTTGAGATAAATCGATAGGTACATGCTTTAGATAGGAAATTTGCAAGATAATAGTGACTAGGCTAAGCTTTAGATGGAAATAAGTTCCCTCTCAAGCAACTTACACCGTTACAAATGCGTTACTCTCGAACACCCATTTGCCACATGAAGGCCAGCCTACGCCTTACCCCACTCACTTTCTCGAGCTGAGTGTTAGGATATGGGACTAGGGCTCACCCTCTCGGGCTGAACCTCATGTCGACCCACTCCTTAGGCCATCAGTCTAGCGGTCTTGGTTTCGCGACATCCCTCTCGAGCAAGCAGAAAACATATGGGTGGTTTTGTATTTGCAACTACAAACCCATTAAAATAAACCACAACCACTAAGTGAAATCACCATTAAAATACATATATCCTATCAGCAAGCAAGACCCAACAACAATATGTACACATATTTGCAAAATCACACCCCAAGAATGGGATTTTTTAGCCACACATCAAGAAATAACATACTACACCTAAAATGATACTAAAATCAAATGGGTATAAGAAATTAAACCTTGAATTAAGAAAAGGAAGAAGAATGGAAAAGATCGACTTCCAACTTGGGGAAGATGAAATCCTTCTTTCTTCAAGTCTCCCAAAAACACTCTCCAAACTTCAGAGAAAATATCCCAAAAAGTACTATTCTATTCTGGAAATTAAAATAAATGTTCGACTCTTAAAAATTAATAACAAGTTTGGTATTTATAGACTTCAAAAAATAGTGCTGGCGGATCTTTCGGCTAGGTTAGTCGAAATCGCCGATTAACTCGGTGATTCGCCCTTGGGTGTAGTTCGTCACTGTTTTGTACTAGCCTTCAACATCATCGTGCTCATAATCGTTGGGCGACCTAGTACTGCTTCGCGGAATTATTCGGCGAAATGCTGACTTCTCCTTTCATCACCTTTTTGATCTTGTTCCTTTAAGGCTTCGCGTACTGGAACAAAGAGTGGAGTGTGCCCCTTCGGCGAATCGCCAAGCGTGCTGGCGATGCACAGGCTCCAGCTCCTTCGTTCTTTTCAGCCTTTTTGTTCCTTTTTGTGCCTAAGTCTCCATGCTACCACTAAAACTTCAAATAACTGAAACTTAAGAGTTTTCATCAGATATTGAGACAAACAAAGCATTTGAGGACACTATTCGTATCAAAATAAAGCCCTAAATGAGTCCAATTTGTGGACTCATCAACACCCCCAACTTAAACTTTTTCTTGTCCTCAAGCAAACTCAAGTTCAGCAGTTCAACAAGGTGTCTCAAATAGTGCTAGACAAGACTAAATCATGAATGCACACAACCAAACTCAAATTTACTTATGCAAGGATCAATTGTGTACTCAAAGATTCAAGTTGTGACACACCATTACCAAAGATTCTCATGCTCGCAATACTTACTACTTGTGCAATCAAGCTCAACAGGAAGTATCTAAATCCCCTCACATCAAGAATGATTCCATATTCAAACACAAAGGTTAATCAATTCAAGATCAGGAATCAGATGCAACGCTCACACTCAAAAAGAGGAACACAATGCATGTTTTTACCCATTGGTTTGCCTTGATTTTCCAATCAACTTTCGATTCGGCTTACTCAAGATCAAAAAGGTCTTTTTAAGGCTTGTAATGGGGATAAGTGCAAAGGTATGGTCATTTGGGCTCAGTGACTTTTTTCTCGTGTGATTTGGTATTCTCAAGGCATTCCCTTCATTTCATTTATCAATTCTTTTTCTAGTTCTTCTAAGTCATCTTTTTATTCACCTCAATGGATTGCTTGGAAACCCGAATTCCTTGGTACTTTATTCCACAAATATGTTTTTTTTTCCGAAGGGTTTCCATTTTTTTGCAACACCAGGGCTTAAGAGGGACTTTTCTTGCACTTGTTGATTTCTCCTTTTCCTTTTTACCACACCCTCTACTTAGGCTTTTAGCCTAAGTTAGCTATTCGCTACACCACAAATCAAGAAGATTATAAGTATTGGGTCAAGTAAGATCTAGGGTTCATCAAGATTCTTTCAAACAAAGGTAAGGCTCAAAGAGTGTTCAAAAAAGTTTCACACGCTCACGGGTAGGCCACAAAAGAGGTATATGTCAAATTTGGCTCACACTCTTAAAAGTTGCCTAAGATCATTTCAAGAGCACACATTTCTAAATCAATCAGACTAACAGGGAAAATTCTAGGTTTATTCATGCAAAGTTCAAAGCAAGCTAATCACACACGGCATCGACAATTAAGTCAAACAAGAGTACACACTTTCGCTAGTGTGCAACGGTCATTACAAGAGAATCAATTCGATAAATGGCTAATCACAATGAGAGGCAAAGAGTTCACATATTGTCTATGCAACTTCATTTGTCCTCATTGTAGTAGTACATTCAAGTTTGTTCGATTGATAGCATTATTCAAGTCCTCGGTATTGATGGAAATCGGGACTCAAATTTTTTGCAGAAGAACAGCCACATCAACTCACGAGGGGTGGCAAAAATGTGTGAAAAATTCAAAAAATTTCGGAAGGGTCAAAATCATTTTGCAAATAAAAATAAATGGAGCCACAAGCTCAAACATCCACAGAAAGCAGATAAAACATAATTTTAAAGCAGACAACCTAAATATATACAAAACACAAATCAGAAATAGCACATGCAAGTGGGCCTCACCCCACCAAAATAAAAATCATTTGTCCTCAAATGCAAATAAAATTAACCAAGATTTTGAAGATACCAAAGGTTAGAGAGAGGTATACAGGGGATCCAGTACAAGAAAAAGGCTTAACAAAGACCAACATTTAGCGACGAGTAAAATATCTTGTCTTTAAAAGCGTACCTACAAGGTCCAGATTTTTTTTCGGACCCTAGTTCTCTTATTTATTTTTCTAAAATGCGAAGGGATGAAACATAGTCCCTAATATCATCAATAACTTGTCCCTAATATCCAAAATTGAGCGAGACTAAACCCAAAATAAAATATTGCTCTTAAAAAAAATAAAAAAATTAGGAATGGGTACGTTAACTAAAGCAAATATCATCGTTGAAACCTAACTTCATCTCAAAAAAACCCTAGACCGCTTCTCTATGTGAGTGAAAATCATAGTTCCTCCTCTGCCTCTATTCTGTTCATCTATGTTCCGGGTAGATCGAGCAATAACGAAAGGACACAAACATACAAATCATTCTGCTAGCTTTTCGATTTTTCAATCAATTGGGTTTCTACAATGTGTTTTCTCTCACCTATTTGTATTCTCCAGGCTGTGGACTTGACCATGAGCCCAAGAACACTCCGAAATTCTATCTCAAAAATCTGAAGATTGATTTCAAGTGTCTATGGATGCTCAGTGTTTTTTGATGGGCCCTGTTTCTTTATTTCAACGTTTTTGAGGTAAATCTTATCTTTTAATTTGAGTATAGTAAGTTATTTGTTTACACTTTATAAGTGTGTTCTCCTTGTAGCCTTTGAGTTTTGATTTTAAATATGTTGATGTTCTGTTTATCTCAAATGTGGAATAGAACATTAATGGGTTCATTTTTATTGGTTGGGAAAAAATTGCAGATTTCTTACAGTATTGTATTGGAGAACTAATGAATGGAAACAAACAAAATTTAACAAGTTCGTTAGAATTGAATTCTTCTATTGCATCCTAATTTTGGGATGTCCTTGTTTTTGTTTACTAGATGTTGTGTTTTTAGAGTAATGGACAGTGATTATACTATAAAATAAGACTTCTCAAATAAAAAGTTAGTAAATATAGGTTGTAGAAAAGTTGTAGGAGAGATGTTTTGGGTTAGAAAGTTCAATTTTTTACAATAAAGAGGTTAGAGCATTGAGAAATTCAATGTTCTACCCTACCTTTTCAATAGAATTTATTGAGATATGAGTAGTAAAATTTATACTAAAGTTTATACCTTTTCCTTATAAACTTCTACGTTTCCAATTTCAAAACATTTAAGTTATCCTATTCTGAGAATGAGTACTGATATCCAACTTTAAATACAATTTAAAAGAGGAGATATTCTCAATGTTACTAGGGTCCAATTATTTAGATATATACAATATCTTTGGCTGTAACAATTTCCACTTCTTAGTTCAATTATAGCTTTTTACAAATTTTTCCATTATGTGTCTCTTCTACATCTCTTGCATCAGGTGCATATCAAACTACTGACACTTGATAAGTCTCTTTTAACTTTCAAGTTTATTGACTTCTGGTGTTAAACTTCTCAATTCATAAGTTGATCTAAGATACATGTGATTCTCTCTACACATTTTTATAAGATAGTGTAAATAATGATTCTCTCTATATATTTTGTTGTTGTTGTTATATATGTGTATATGTATATTTTGATAAAAGATTGTGTCAAAAAAATGCATTTGATCTTCACTTTGATACCAACTAGTTTACGTTAAGACTTAGTTATTGTTTAAAAATATATTAGCTCTCGCGCTAGTCAACAATTTTTGGTTAGTGAAAGACTTGTACGTCAATGTTGTAGAGAAAAGTGTGAGATTAAGGAATTCTAGTTTTAAAAACCTTGAATTACCCCGATAATTTTCCTTTCTGGTGCACCATGGGGGTGCTATTGGTCTAAAAGTTGTGATAGAGTTTCAAATGGTGTATGTTCATTACCCTGCTAATATCTATTGGTTTTACTTGCAACTTATCAGCTTTATTTGGTTATAGTGCCCAGAAACTATTGCCCCTATCTTTGGTGACCAAATTTTTGGGTGAAAAGGTGCATGCCAAAGGTGTAGGCCCTCTAGCCATACCAGTTGACCAATTTTCACTTGATAAGCTGGTCGATGGAATCGAATTCATGCGTTATCCTTAGATATTTACTGATATATATAGCAATTTGGTTAAGTTATGTGCTAAAGGATTTTTACTAGTCCTTATAAAGTCTAAGGTTTTTTGAGAGGTAATTAAGTAAATGAAAGTGTACTTTCTTAATAGATTTAGATTTTAGATGAGATGGTCACACTTAAGCATGGTAGCAAAGCATGTAGAGTACTTGAGTTTTAGTCTTGCAGCAACCTATATTAAAAAGATTTTCCCTGTGCTTGGCATATTAAAAAGAACAAGTCCAAATGTATGAACTTAAAAGGGCACTCTCTTTAACAACTTAAGCTATTAGATGGGGTGGTGAAGCAACATAGACATTTGGCGAGACTATCATCTGTTATCTCGGCTCAAAACTTATCCTCATATCTTATTGGTGGACTACTTTAGATGTTTAAACCAATGAGCAATGTTCGTTACCTTTCTGATATGAACTATTGAGATGGTTACACACTTCATACAAATAAGTTCTCATAAAGACTATGATTATTGTGTTATTGTTTGTTGGTGCTAAGTTTTTGCTTCCACAGATGTTTTGGCTCGTGATATATGTTCCCTTTCATGTTCTGACCTTTCTGAATATATTAAGTAAATAAAATGTGTATAGCTTCTATGAGTACTTAAGCTAGCTTCAGTTATTATTTAAATTAATATCATAAGATCATTTTCCCTTTTTCTCATTTGCGAAGTGTTTGAGACTTTATCTAAATTGTGTGAATTTGATTAATTTTATCTCATCTGAATCCAATGAAGTTTGTACTAGAGAAGACAAACAAACACTTCAACCAGAACATATTTTTGAGGCTTTTAGGTGCTTCACCTTACCTTGTAAGTCTACTTTTATGTGTGTCTGCTACACATTAATTTTGTTTTTCGATTCCTTGAGATAGTACTTTATTTCTCTATTTACTTATGTCCGAAAAGTGATATCAAGTGTTATCGATGACCATGCAAATACTCTTCATGATTTTAACTGGTGTTTACATTATGTGTAAATTATGGTTGCTTTCTGATTCTCAAGGAACATATACACCAAAGAAAGCAATGGAACCAATTTTAAATAGTGATGTATTATAGTAAAATAATTATTTTCATCACTGGCCATTCAAAATGTTCCTTATTTTTTTCTCTTTCTTGAATTTCATGATTACTTTAATAATTTCAAATAAATGCTTTTTAACGAACCTCTGTATTGAAGTTCTTAGGTTAAACATGGACATTCATGAAGAATGATTGGAGGTTTCCCTAGATTGTGTAATGCTCTTGTTTTAAACTCTTATTTTTGTAATATAGCTTTCCTACAATTTGTATTTGAAGAATGTAGTTGGACTATATATGAAGATGACATGTTTAATTTGAAGGGGAAGAAAGATACAATATCCCAATTTTTCTCAACAATATATTATCTTTTAGATACTCTCTGATCTATATAATTCTCTAAATAGATTTTACTTTTATTTTTTACAGGGTTTGAAGAGTTTCAGTTACAAGTCATGATGATAGTTTTGAAGACTTCATACAAGTTGTGAAATTGGTTATCATTTGTTTGAGAAGTTAGGAAAATGTATATTATTATTTTCCTAAAAAGTTGTGTAAACAATAGCGTGCATGTGCATTGTGGTTATATTGCTACAAGTGTGATGTTATTACATATTTTCTAATAATATACCAATTTTAGATCTGTAAGATCTTATTTGTATAATTAAAGCATGAATTTATTGACATTTTTTTTATCATGTGTATCTGATTATTTAATTAATTATGGTATAAATTCAAAAGAAACATAACTTGAGAAGAATCTTTAAGGACCAGTATTTTGGTCTTAAAAGACTTTTCTTTGACCAGTAAAACTAAGCTAGTTAATTATTGTAGGGACCAGTCGATCCATGCTTAGGACCAGATTTATAGTCCTTAAAAGTGTTTTAGGGACCAGTGTGTTTCTCGTCGCGCAAACACTATAAGGACCGGTGAATAGAACTCTTCGCTATTGATATCTAGCGACGGCGTCTATAAGGACGGGAAGTGACCATTTCTGGTCGCTATTGACTTCTAAGGACTAGAATTACACTTTTAAGGACCATTTTTCCCTATGCTAATAGCCACTTTTCTTGTAGTGATCCTCGCTAATGGGTCACTTCATCTGTTTGGGCATCAGTACCCGAAGCATCTCCCTGAAGTGAAACAATGGTCCCCGGAGTATTGTTGTTTTGGTCATCATTGTTTACCTCTGCCTTGGCCTGTGCAGCAAGATTAGCTGCAATCATCTGATCTATCTCATGAGCTACTTCGAAGGCCCATATTGCATTAACTGAACGTCGAGCCCATGGAGGCACATTAGAGTCGATGTCTCTTTGCCCTAGCTTCCTTGGTATATTTCCTTTGTCTGGCTAGCTCTACTTTCTTTTCATCTCTTTTAAACTCTCGTGCTCTTACATGTCGGTGTGGCATGTCCCTTCCAGCAACTTTTGGTCTAGCCATTTCTACAAAAGACTTCAAGGAAAGTTAGCCAATATTTTAAGCAGGGTAGGGGAATCCTGGGGGTAGAATAGCTTCACCAAACCAGTTGGTGAAGTACTCATCCATTTAGGCCATTCGGTGAAAATGATGCACAGAAGGTGCAGTGGTGCAAGCAAAGGGTGAACAAGAAGTCTTTTGGTAAGTCGTTGAGTGTGCTTAGCAGCATTAGGCTCACTGCCGAAAGTTACATATCGATTAGTGCATGTAGCATTTAGTTAAAGGTGGAATGGGGGAGTTAGGTGAACCGTCGAGTAATTCGGCGAGTTTGTTCATTTCGCCGAACAGCCAACCATGTCTATTTCCAACCCATTTCTTTCAAATTTCACCCCACAACCCAGATAATGCAATTTAGGCTCAAATGACACAATTTCAGCGATAACCCATAGAAGTTTAACCTTTACACCCACGTAAAAAAAAGTTTTCAACTCAAACCACAGTCGAATGGGAGTCCCACAAATCATGCAAAAGCTACTCAATCATAATCCATAATACATGCAATCCTAGCAACTCAAAGACTCAACATAGATTTTATACTATCAATCACCAGGAAAATGAGTATGAATTTTGATAGAATAACTGAGGGGTTCGATTACCAACCTTGGTGCTGAATTAGATTGTATTGACGTGCTAGGCAGCACTACGATCAAAATTCGTGCACAATTTGACACTTAAAATACTTTAAAAATGCAAGAAATAAAAGGCTAGAGTGCGGGTATGAGGTTGATAGGACGAAGCAGGGAGAGAAAGTGAATGAGATAGAACTTTTAAACCTACGGTTTGTAAATACCGTCCAATTCCCGCTCATTCAGCGATGTTAGTCAAGATCCCCTATTCACTCGTTGAACCGCCAAGTGTCAAGTTTCTTCGCCAAGTTTAACAGGCTCTGCAGCTCATGTGAGGATTCTAATTGATGATTTTCATCGAGTTCGCCAACATGGTCGGCGATGCGCCACTAATTTTCTTTGGACCGCTGAATTTTACAGGATTCAAGCTGACAGTTCCATGAGTCAGACGGCGGAAAGAATCGTGTTTGCCGATCTTGTCGGCGATCTGCGAATTGGACCTATTGCTTGCCTCCATATACAATTTAATTCACCTCACTTACTTTAACCTGTACAAACAACACACTATTATTCTACTAGTAATTAGGAAATACTTAAAGGGTTTTGTGTTGCCTCCCAAACAGCGCCTTAGTTAAAGTCGTGGCACGACGCAAGTCCACCTTCAGACCTCACTCTTGGGGTTAGCCATAGTATCACTAGGTAAACCTCCTTGCTGTCTTGGATTGAGATGAGACGAGATATGACCCATTTAGGTCTCTAACTGCTTGATCAAAACTGAATGATAGGTGACAGTCTGGCTGAGGGTAGACACGTCTTCTTTCATTCTTTCAGCAATTTGTCTGACCCTTCAACTTTGTTTAGGATATGCGAAAGCATATCCTCGGACCTACCACCTTCCGAATACTTGGGCTTCGCTCGTTGGGGGGGGGGACATATCTATCTTTCTCTCCATCTTTCCAATTTGGATTACAGTTCCTCCATTCATGATCTCTTTCCTTCCAGCCTTCGTCTCGAACCCATCCTCGATTACCAACTTGCCTTGGGTAGTTTGAACGATAGCCCCCGACTTAGTTAGCTAGAAAATTTACTTCTTCATCATACATGGCTTCAAACTTCATTTCCTCAGGATTCACACCCCCCACTCCCATAGCATTGATACCACGGGTACTAGCCCCCATGACATTTTGGGATAAAATGTCAAGTTGCATCATGTTCTTGGCCATGTTTTGGTCTCTCTCATTAACACATATTTGCTAAATCACACTCCAAGAATGGGGGTTTTTAGCCACACATCAAGAAATAACAAAATACACCTAAAATGATACTAAAATAAAATGGGTATAAGGAATTAAACCTTGATTTAAGCAAAGGAAGAAGAATGGAGAAGATCCACTTCCAACTTGGGGAAGATGAAATCTTTCTTTCTTCAAGTCTCCCGAAAACCCTCTCCAAACATGAGAGAAAATATTCCAAAAAGTATTATTCTATTCTGGAAATTAAAATAAATGTTGGACTCTTAAAAATTAATAATAATTTTATTATTTATAGACTTCAAAAAATAGTGTTAGCAGATCTTTCGGCGAGGTTAGTCGGAATCGCTGATCAACTCGGTGATTTGCTCTTTGATGTATTTCATCGCCATCTTGCACTAGCCTTCAGCATCATCGTGCTCTGTATCATTGGGCGACTTAGTACTGCTTCACGAAATTATTCGGATAAACGCCGACTGCTCCTTTCATCACCTTTTTGATCCCGCTCCTTCAAGTCTTCACGTACGGGAACAAAAGACGGAGTGCTTCCCTTCAGTGAATCGCCAAGTGTGCTTGGCGATGCACAAGCTTCAACTTCTTCGTTCTTTTCAGCGTTTTTGTTCTTTTTTGTGCCTAAGGGTCCATGCTAACACTAAAACTTCAAATACCTGAAACTTAAGAGTTTTCATCAGATATTGAGACAAACTAAGCATTTGAGGAGACTATTCCTATCTAAATAAAGCCCTAAATGAGTCCAATTTGTAAACTCAACAATATGCACTTATGTTAAGATTTGATATGTAATATATGGGAATTAACTGCTAGCACCGAGTGGATATGAATATGATATGGAAGATTATATGATAGTTGAGTCCGGATTTCTAAATGGGTTCTTTCTACCTTAGTTGAGTTCGGGCTCCCAAAGTATGTATCTCATGAGATGGAAACCTTATACTTTATTAGAGTGCGAGTTTCTAATAGCAATCTCCCTATCCCATAATTATGTGCCCACATAGGTTTTTAGCTAGTGGATCCAACTAAGCTAATAGTATGGTTCTACCATAGGCAAGTAGGACAACCCTTTTTCGGTGTGGGGTAGACACCAGATTCCATGGTAAGCTGACATGGTTTATGTCTGTTAAGGCAAATCTCCCTTTATGATAGTATGACCAAGAATATGAAATATGAACTATAGTTACTCAAGAAGCTTTACTTAGTATGGGTGGGATTATGGGATCTTATTCATGTATTACACAAGTATGCTTTGAGAGTATTTATGGTATGTTCTTATTATGATATAATGATCTATGAGTTGATTACGCTTAAGACTTATGCTTTTCCATTATCTTCAAAATGGTGCTTTAAACTAGTAAATGACATGCATTCAACTAAAATGTCCCTTTAAGCATGTTTTTATGATTTTGTGCATGGCTATCATACTTAGTGCATTTTTTTACTAACCCATATTTTCCTACATTTTTCCCATGTGTAGGGTTCGGTTCTCAAGGTGGTCCCCATTGTGGCTAGAGCTTGGATTTGTTCATTTATCCTTGCTTGTGGTGAGTCCTCATGATTCGAGGATGGGATGCTATCATTGTTTTTTTCATTCTTGGATTTTCAGTTTCAGATTATGTTGTTTTGGGGCTGTGACCCTATTTTGACTCAAGTATAGTAATAGATGGCTAATTGAGACAAGTCTAGACTTCTGCTTTTCTTTATAAATATCTTTGGACTTGAATGCATTTTTACTCTTATTGTTCTAATGATTTATGTTATGATATGCTAAGTGGCTTACATGGAGCCTTTCGGGGTTCTATGTGCCTTGTTACTTCTAGGGGGTACCTGGGTCGTGACAAACTTGGTATTCAGAGCACAAAGTTTAGAATGATTCTAGGATGATGTTTCATAAGCCACGTCTAGTAGAGTCTTGTCCATGAGTGTGAAGAGGTCCACACTTATGAACGAGAGGATATAAGATGTTTAGGAAATGCAGTTTTTTTCATTACTCTTAAGTCGTGCCTTAGAGTTTAACTCTATAAAGTCCCTCTTCTAATCCTTCTTTTGTGTCTACAGGATATGAACACACGAAGGGCTAACACTAGAAGAATGGAGTGTGACAATTTGAATGAGGAAGATCTTCAACCTAATCAAGTCCCTCAAGTTAACCAATATCTGGTTGATTCGTGGTTGTGAATGTGACCCATTGAGAGTTTAGGTCTACTATCCAAATATTGGATCATGTCGTGACGACTCAAGCCAATAGAGAAGTGGTAGCTATGGTCAATCCTAATGTTAATTTGTCTGCTTCTAGGGTTAGGGATTTTTTAGAATGAACCCTGCCAAATTTCATAGCTCTAAAGTGGAGGAGGGTCCCCAAAGGTTTATCGATCAAGTTTATAAGGCCATTGATATTATGGGGGTATCTTAGGGAAATAAGATGGAGTTAGTCAGCTACCAACTAAAGGATGTTGCTCAAGTATGGTATGCTATTTTGAAAAGGTAAGACCCGTAGGAGCGTGTCGGTTGAATGGGAAACATTCAAATCGGTATTTCTAGATAGATTCTTTCCCTGAGAATTGACAAAAGATAAGGTGGAGGAATTCATTAACCTTGGGCAAGGTAGCATGAGTGTCAAGGAGTATGCCTTGAAATTTACCCAACTATCCAAGTATGCTCCATTTAAGGTGGCAGTTTCAAGTGATGAGATGAGTAGGATTTTGACGGGTGTGTTTGATTTGATTCAAAAAGAATGTCGTACGAAAATGCTCTTACATGAAATGTATATCTCAAGGATCATGGTATATGCTCAACAATTAGAGAGGGAAAAAGAGCTAGAACTGGTGATGGGAACTTCTCCAATGGTAGGTCCGATGGACTATGTCGACCAAGGTTTAGACAAAGGTTCTCCAACCAAGGCTCGTCTAGTGCTCCAAGGGTCAACAAGGATAGAGTTTCCAACCCTAAACATCAAGGAGGTAATAGTGGTGGTTCTTATGTAGCTAGGCCTAATTGTGCAAAATGTGGTAGAAAACATGATAGCAAGTGTCTTATGGGTACGGATGGGTGTTTTAGTTGTGGAAAAGTTGGCCACAAGATGAGAGATTGTTCAAATGCTCAAGGTTAAGGAAAGGGAAGATAAACAAGCTACTCCAAGCGGTTCCAACTCCAATGCTCAAAATCAAAACCATTTTTATTCTCTTAAATCCCAAGGTGAGCAAGAGAGCTCCTCAGATGTGGTGACCGGTATGCTAAAAGTCTTTTCTATTGATGTATATGCCTTGTTAGATCCCCATGTTACTTTGTCCTTTGTGACACCTTTTAAGGCCATGAAGTTTTAAATACTACCCAAAGTGTTAGTAGAACCTTTTTCGATCTCTACCCTAGTTGGTGACTCGGTGGTGGCTAAAAGAGTCTATAGAAGTTGTCCCATTTCCTTGTCCCATAAATTTACTTTGGTGGATTTTGTAGAGTTAGATATGCTAGACTTTGTTGTGATTTTGGGTATGGATTTGTTGCATGCATGTTATGCCTCTATCGATTGTAGGACTCGAGTGGTTAGATTCCAATTTCCAAATTAGCATATCTTAGAATTGAAGGGGGAAAATTCTATACCTAGAGGTCAATTTGTTTGTTGCCTTAAAGCTAAAAAGATGATCTCCAAAGAGTGTATTTACCATCTTGTTAGGGTGATGGATGTTGAGTATGAAACCCCTTCTCTAGAGTTAGTTTAGCTAGAAAATGAGTTTCCAGATGTTTTCCCCAATGATTTTCCCGGTATTCCTCTCGAGCGGGAAATAAATCTTGGTATAGATCTCTTACAAGATACGCAACCTATATTCATTCCTCCTTATAGAATGGCTTTGACAGAGTTGAAAGATCAATTACATGATTTGTTAGATAAGGGTTTTATTCGACCGATTATCTCTCCATGCGGTGATCCAATATTGTTTGTTACAAAGAAAGATGGGTCTCTTAGAATATTCATTGATTATCGTCAATTGAACAAAGTGACCATTAATAATAAATATCCCCTTCCAAGAATTGACGACTTGTTTGATCAACTTCAAGGGGCTAGCTATTTCTCCAAAATTGATCTTCGTTCGGGTTATCAATAACTAAGGGTGAGAGGGTTGATATTCCGAAGATGGCCTTTCGGAATTTGATGAATAGAGTGTTTAGGAAATACCTAGACATGCTTGTTATTGTGTTTATCGATCATATCTTGATCTATTCGAGGAGTGAGAATGAACATGTGAACCATTTGAGGATTGTGTTGCAAGTTCTTAAGGACTAACAACTTTTTACAAAGTTTATCAAGTGTAAATTTTAGTTAAGGTTCATAGCTTTCTTTGGTCATATTGTGTCAAGCAAGGGTATTGAGCTAGATACTAAGAAGACGGATACGGTCAAAAGTTGTCCTAGACCTCTAACTCCTTCCAACATTAGAAGCTTTTTTGGGTTTGGCTGGTTACTATAGGAGGTTTGTTGAGGGGTGTTCCTCCGTTGACGGGTTTGACTCAAAAGAAGGCTAAGTTTGAGTGGTTAAAAGCTTGTAAGAAAAGTTTCCAAGAATTAAAAGATAGACTTACTGCCTCTCTTGTGTTGACCTTACCGGAGGGTACAGATGGTTTTGTGGTGTATTGTGATGCCTCTAGAGTTGGATTGGGATGTGTGCTTATGCAAAATGGTAAGGTGATTGCCTATGCTTCAAGGAAACTTAAGCTCCATGAGAAGAATTATCCTACCCATGATTTGAATTAGCGGAGGTTGTATTTGCCTTAAAAATATGGAGGGATTATTTGTATAGGGTCCATGTAGATGTTTTCACCGATCACAAAAGTCTTCAATATCTGTTTAGTCAAAAGAACTTGAATCTTCGTCAACAAAGGTTGTTAGAACTCTTGAAAGATTGTGACATGAGTGTCCTTTATCACCCTGGGAATGCTAATGTTGTAACGGATGCACTTAGTAGATTGTCCAACGGTAGTGTGGCTCCTGTAGAGGATGAAAAGAAAGAGTTGGTTTGTGATGTTCATAGGTTGGCTCGGCTAGGTGTTCAACTAGAAAATTCCGCCAATGGTTGTGTCATGGTTCATAATGGGTCTGAATCGTCCTTTGTAATAGATGTGAAGGCTAAGGAAACCCTTGATCCTTTGTTAGTTAGTTGAAAGAGTTGATACTGAAAAAGTCCGTTGAGGTTTTACCCCAAGGGGGAGATGGGATATTGAGGTATATCACTCCGGAAACTAGTAGGCTAAAATATAGCTTGATGTTAGGTAATAAGCCTTGAACGTACCTCCCCATACCTTAAAATAATTATTTTCGTGTTAGAATTTCAAGGTTCAAACCCCAAGGACCAATCATGGGTCCTTGAAGAAGACCCTTAGAGGCTGCATGGCAAGTGACCCACGCCTCGTGGGTGAGGGGCATAGGTCGAGGCCCTGAGAGTTGAGCGTGTGAACCTAAACCATGCTTCACCAGAATATGACATGGGTCCAACCACAGTCCGTCAGTGAGAGGTCGTGGGTCAAGCCTGCAAAACAAGCCTCTGAACCGCATTCCACGGATGGACAACATGCCATGTGAGTCCACCCATGGACTATGGTCGTGGAGTCGTAGATGAGGCTTGTAACTGCCAAAAGGCAGTTGCACTTAGGGGCACTTTGGTGTTTTCCTTTTTAAGTTAATATTAAGTGGCATCATTTTTTATTAATATAGGCTAACTATATAATGTTTAAGACCTCTAAAATTAGTCATCTTCCTCACAATTACTAAATCCCTAATCAAAATCAATTTTCCGCAAAACTCTCTCTAGAACTCCAAAGAAAAACAATAAGAAGAAAGTTGAAGCTAGGGTTTGAAGAAGAAGGATTTTTCATTCAATTTATTTGGAGAATCATACCTAAGGTATTTTAGTCCTTCATCCATGGATAATTTTCGTCCATGGAGCCCCTCTAAGAGCCTAAATTTCACAGCTAGAAATCCCAAAAGTTAGGGTTTGACTTTAATTTCATAGATTCCTTTCAAATTTGTTTTTAATGATTGAATTATGTTTTATTATAGGTAAATTGATGATTATTTTATATGTTTTTATGTTGAATTCCCCAAGAATCCATGAATTCCCATATTTTCCCAAATTGGATTTCAAAGTGTGGGTATTGATTGATGCAAGTAGAATATTATAGAATTGTGAATGTAGTGAATTGATTAACTGAATCATGTTATTATCCATGTCTAATGTCGTAATTCTAGATGTGTTGATTGAATTTAATTTATGGTCCTTGAAGGGTAGGGTATGAGAATTATGACTTTTAAGAACATTTTAAGAGTAATGTGAATATGATCATGATCTAGTTGTTGTGTTGTTGGATGATTATCCTCATGCACACTTATGTATGAATATGATATGATGTGAAATGTTTTCTCACAAATATGATGATTCTAAGGTTGAAAGGCCATTCTCACCTATTGAATCTATGACCTATCTTATGAATTATGTTGGATCGTGTGTCAAAGAATTATTCCATGTATATGAACTTAAGTCCAGACTTAACATGTACTCCATGGGAATTATGCTTAGCACCGAGTGGATATTGTTATGAGATTTAAGCTCTTCCGTCAGAAAGGTTCGGTTTCCAGAAGCAACATTTTGAGATGAAAGCTCCTCCGTTAGAATGGGCGGGTTTCTAGTAGTAATCTCCTTATCCCATAAACTATGTGCCCCCATATGTCTTTAGCTAGTGGATCCACCTAAAATCTAACAAGCGATGTTCTTACCTTAGGCAAGTAGGACAACCCTTTTTGGTGTTGGCAACACCAGATTCTATGTTAAGCTCACATGGTCTATGTCGGTTAAGTCTTATTCCCACCATGACAAGAATATGAACAAGAACATTAATTACGAATTATGGGTACTCAATAAGCTTTACTTAGCATGGATGGGATTATGGGATCTTATTCATGCATTGCACAAGTAGACTTTGAGGGTACTTATGGTATGGTTCACCTATGACATGATGAATTTCGTATTGAACATGCTTATGACTTATTCTTTTCAACTATTTTCCAAATGATGCTTTTACTTAGTAAATTGCATGCATTCAACTAAAATGTCCATTTTAGCATGTTTTCATGATTTTGTGCATGAATATCATACTTAGTGCATTTTTGTACTAATCCAAATTTTCCTACAGTTTTCCAAAGTGTAGGGTCCGGTTCTCAAGGCGGTCCCCATTTTGGCTAGAGCTTGGATTTTCTCATTTCTCCTTGCTCGTGGTTAGTCCCCGATTCGAAGATGGGATGCTATCATTATTGTTTCATTCTTTTACTTTTACAGTCGGATTATGTTGTTTTGGGCTGTGACCCTATTTTGACTCAAGTATTGTGATAGATGGCTAGTTGCGAAAAGGCTAGACTTCCGCTTTCCTTTATAAAGATTTTTGGACTTATATGCATTTTTACTCTTATTGTTCTAATACATTATGTTATGATATGCTAAGTGGTTTACATAGTGCCTTTTGGGGATCTATGTGCCTTGTTATGTCTTGGGTACACCCATGGATCGTGACAATCTTAGTCATCAGAGCACAAGGTTTAAAATGATTCTAGGATGATGTCTCATAAGCCACGTCTAGTGGAATCTTGTTAATGGGTGTGTAGCGCGCCACACTTATGAATGAGAGGCTATAAGATGTTTAGGAAATTTCATTTCTTTCATAATTCTTAAGTCGTGACTTAGAGTTTAACTTTATATAGTTCCTCTCTTAATCCTTCTCTTGTGTCTTTAGTATATAAATACACGAAGGGATAACTGTAAAAGAATGAAGGGTGGCTATGTGAATGAGAAAGCTCTTCAAGGTAATTAGGCTCTTCAAGCTAAACAAGCTCTGGTTGATCCCATGGTTGAGAATGTGACCCATGCGGAGTTTAGATCAGCTATCCAAATGTTGGCTCAAGTCATGATGGCTCAAGCTAATAGAGAAGTTGTAGCTTCGGTCAAACCTAATATAAATTCCATCGCTTCTAGATTGAAGAATTTTGCAAGAATGAACCCTCCCAAGTTTCTTGGTTCCAAAGTGGGAGAGGATCCTTAAGAATTATTGGAAAAGGTTTATAAAATACTTGATGCCATGGGGGTGACTTTGGTAGAGAAAGCGGAGTTAGCCTCTTACCAATTGAAGAGTGTGGCTCGAGTATTGTATACCCAATGGTAGAATAATAGGTCGATAGGAGGGGTCTAATAGAGTGGGAAGTGTTCAAATTAGTGTTTCTTGATAGGTTCTTTCCTTGAGAGTTGAGGGAAGATAAGGTGGAAGAATTCATTAACCTTCGTCAAGGAGGTATGAGTGTTCAAGAGTATTCTCTAAAGTTTACCCAATTGTCCAAGTATGCTCCAAATTTAGTGGCGGACTCAAGGGATATTATGAGTAGGTATTTGACGGGTGTGTCTAGATTGGTAAGAAAGGAATGTCGTTTGACAATGCTTAATTATAATATGTGTATCACACGTTAAATGGTGTATGCCCAACAAATGGAAGATGAGAAACTCCCAGACAAGAGTAGGGAGGTGAAAAGAGCTAGAACCGGTGATGGGAATTCCTCCAATGCTAGATCCATTGGACAAGGTCGACAAAAGTTCAAGTGAAGATTTTCCAAATAAGGTCCCTCTAGTTCTTCCCCAAGGGTCAACAAGATAGGATGTCTAATCCCAACCCTCAAGGAGGCAATGGTAGTGGATCTTCTATGGCTAGGCCTACTTGTGCTAAATGCGGTAAGAAACATGATGGCAAGTGTCTAGCGGGCTCGGATATGTGTTATGGTTGTGGTAAGAGTGGTCATAAATTGAGTAATTACCCAACACTTTCGGGTAAGAGAAAAGAGGACAAACAAGTTCCTCTAAGTGGTCCAAACTCCAATTCCCAAAAGCGAAACCAATTTTATGATCTTCGATCCCGAGATGACCAAGAGACCTCCCCGGAATTGGTGACCGGTATGTTAAAAGTCTTTTCGATTGATGTATATGCCTTGTTAGATCCCAGTGCTACTTTGTCTTTGTGACACCTTTTGTGGCCATGAAGTTTGAAATACTCACCTAAGTGTTAGTAGAACCTTTTTCGGTCTCTACCCTGGTTGGTGACTCGGTGGTTTCTAGGAAAGTTTATACAAGTTGTCCCATTTCCTCATCTCATAAAGTTACTTTGGTGGATTTGCTAGAGTTACACATGTTGGAATTTGATGTGATTTTTTGTGTGGATTGGTTGCATGCATGTTATGCCTTTATCGATTGTAGGACTCGAGTGGTTAGATTCCAATATCTAAATGAGTCTATCTTAGAGTGGAAGGAGGGAAATTCTATCCCTAGAGGTCAATTAGTTTCTTGCCTTAAATCTAGGAAAATGATCTCCAAAGGGTGTATTTACCATCTTGTTAGGGTGTTGGATGTTGAGTCTGAAACCCTTTTTTAGAGTCAGTTTCGATTGTAACTGAGTTTCTAGAGGTTTTTCCCAATGATTTGCCCGGTATTCCTCCCGAGAAGTAAATAGAGTTTGGTATTGACCTCTTACTGGATATGCAACCTATCTCAATTCTTCCTTATAGAATGACCCCGGCCTAGTTGAAAGAGCAACTAAAGAATTTTCAAAATAAGGATTTTATTCGACCAAGTATCTCTCCATGGGGTGCTTCGGTATTGTTTGTTAGAAAGAAGGATAAGTCTCTTAGAATGTGCATTGATTATCGGTAATTGAACAAAGTAACCATGAATAATAAATATTCCCTCTTGAGAATTGATGACTTGTTTGATCAACTTCAAGGGGCTAGCTATTTCTCTGGAATTGATCTTCGTTCGGGTTAACACCAAAGGGTGAGAGGGGTTGACATTCCAAAGACGGCCTTTAGGACCTGGTATGGTCATTATGAATTTGTGGTTATGTCATTTGGGTTGACACATGCCCTGGCGGCATTTATGATTTTGATGCATAGAGTGTTTAGGCAATATCTAAACATGTTTGTGATTGTGTTTATCGATGATATATTGATCTATTCGAGGAGTGAGAATAAACATGTGGACCATTTGAGGATTGTGTTGTCAGTTCTCAAGGACCAACTTTTTGCAAAATTTAGCAATTGTGAATTTTTGTTAAGTTCTGTAGCTCTCCTTGGTCATATTATGTCAAGCAAGGGTATTGAGGTAGATCCTAAGAAGACGGATGCGGTCAAGAGTTGGCCTAGAACTTTAACTCCTTCTAACTTTAGAAGATTTTTGGGTTTGGCCGGTTACTATAGGAGGTTTGTTGTGGGGTTTTCCTCCATTGTTTCTGTGTTAACGACTTTGACTAAAAACAAGGCTAAGTTTGAGTGGTCGGAAGCTTGTGCGAAAAGATACCCAGAGTTGAAAAATAGACTTGCATCCGCTTCGGTGTTGACCTTAGCGGAAGGTACATATGGTTTTGTGGTATATTATGATGCCTCTAGAGTAGGGTTGGGATGTGTCCTCACGCAAAATGGTAAAGTAATTTCTTATGATTCAAGAAAACTTAAAGTCCATGAGAAGAATTATCCGACCCATTATCTTGAATCAGCGGCGGTCGTGTTTGACTTGAAAATATAGAGAAATTACTTGTATGGGGTCCATGGGGATGTTTTCACCGATAACAAAAGTTTTCAATATGTGTTTAGTAAAAAGGACTTGAATCTCCGACAAAGAAGGTGGTTAGAACACTTGAAGGATTATGGCATGAGTGTCCTGTATCACGCCGTCAAAGCTAATGTGGTAGCGGATGCACTTAGTAGATTGTCCATGGATAGTGTGGCTCATGTAGAGGATGAAAAGAAATAATTGGTTTGTGATGTGCATAGGTTGGCTCGGCTAGGTGTTCAACTAGTGGATTCCACCATGGGTGGTGTCATGGTTCATAATGGTTCCGAATCGTCCTTTGTGATGGATGTGAATTCTAAGCAAGATTTTGATCCTTTATTGGTTGAGTTGAAAGAGTCGGTACTGAAGATGTCCGTTGAGGTTTTCTCCCGAGGGGGAGATTGGGTACTTATGTACCAAGGTGGACTATGTGTTACGGCAGTTGATGGATTGAGGGAGAAAATTTTACATGAGGCTCATAGTTCTCAGTATTCTATTCATCCAAGAGCCACCAAGATGTACAGTGATCTACGGGGAGTCTATTGGTGGAATGGTATGAAGAGATATAGCGGGATTTGTAGCCAAATGTCATAATTGTCAACAAGTTAAGGTTAAGCACCAAAGGTCGAGAGGCTTATCACAAGATATTCCTATTCCAACTATGAAGTGGGAAGATGTGAATATGAACTATATTGTGGGTTTTCCTTGCACCCGAAGGCAAAATGATTCTATTTGGGTCCTTATAGATAGGATGACAAAATCAACACATTTTATTCCCGTCAAGGTATCTTATTCGGCGGAAAACTATGCCAAATTATATATAAGTGAGATAGAGAAGTTGCATGGGTCCCTTTATCTTTAATTTCAGATCGAGATACTCAATTTACTTCTCATTTTTGGAAGTCATTCAATAAAAGGGCTTGGTACTTTAGTCCTGCTTAGCACGACTTTTCATCCTCAAATGGATGGTCAAGCGGAACGCACCATTCAAACTTTAGAGGACATGTTGAGAACATCTGTTATGTATTTGGATTTTATGCAAATAACTGATGTAAACTCCTTGATTTCCAGGTATTTGGATTGAGGAACAAAGCAAGGACACTAATTTGCAAAAAGGAACGAAGCGAGGTGAAAGTAGGAAGAAAAGAGAGCCTGGTGATTGCCAAGTTCATTTGTCGAGTCTCCGAGTGGCCATTTGACCACCTAAAGTTCCAGTGTGTCAATCCCTAAAAGGGAAATTCAAGTTGGCGAGAGAAAGCAACAGTCGGCGGATCATCGAGTGATTCCGCGATTCATTGTTAGATCACCCAAAGTTACAGAACTTGAGGATGTTGAAGGCCAAGACAGAAAGATGATGAAATTGGCTAAAGGACGCATCACCGAGTGCATTGGCGAGCTTGACTTACTGCGCCGAATGGTCATTCGCAGCATATTTTTGGCGACTCTAAATACATTTTTGAATATCAAGCTATCAACGAATCAATGTATTATTGATTTTTTAACTATCAGTTTGTGAAGTTAGAACTCTGAGTATTGAGATAATATTTTCCTTAGCTTTGAAGAATTGAAGTTTTTCACTTTTGCGAAATTGGAAGTGGATCTTTGAGATTCTTCAATTTTGACCTTTGTAAAGACGAAATTAATCTTATACAGTTGACTGAAATACAATTTGGTAATGATTTTCTATCTTTTTATGATGTCTAGCTAAAACCCCATTTCTTGGGTTGTGATTATGTGATTATGGGCTGATTTAGCTTGTGGGTATTGTTGATTGTTAGTTTAAATGTTGTTTAGAAGTGATTTCAATCATTAATTGTGGTTTAATTTAAAGAATTGTAGTTGCAAATTCAGTTCTACCTTCGTGTTTTTGGCTTTCTCGAGAGAGAGGTTTTAAAACCAAGATTCTTTATTGATGGTAAGTAGGTATTGGGTTGTCATGGGTTCAGCTCGACAGACTGAATCCTAAACCCATTTCCACACATTCAACTCGAGAGAGTAAATGGACTAAGGCATAGGCTGTTCTTATTTCGCATGCTTGTCGATGTTCGAGAAAAATCTACTTGATTCGGGGTAAATTGTTCGAGAGAAAGTTTACCTCCTCTATCATCTAGCCTATTCACTAATTTTCAGCTACTTACTAACAATTGCAATTACCCATTTTCTATTTTAGTCTATAATAGAATCACATCCTAAGAACTCGTCTCATATTCTTAGTTTCTATTGTTTGTCGCTGTTGTAGTTACTATTTTAAAACCAAAACCCCCTTGTTATTTGACATTCATGTCACCACTGATTTGAATTATGTTTTTATTTGTAAATGTCTATTCATATGATTGACTTGAGCATATTCGTACTTTCCTATTGAATCTTAAACGCATACCACTCCCTGTGGGATTCAACCCCAACTCATTTTGTTAGGTTATTATACTAAATAACGATCGTTGACGCTTCGAAATAGATCAAGTGTCATTGAAACGTTAAACAAAATGGCGTCGCTACTGGGGAGTGGTATTGGTTATGATTCTTTGGTTAAGTTGAATTTTGTTTTTCTTAGTTATAGTTTAATCTACTTACTTTTGGTTTTGTTTTTTTGTGTTTCTTGTTTAACAGAAGAATTGAGCATATCTAATATCAAATGTGACCTAATGGATCACCCTCTTTTGAGAATGATGATTCTTAGGGATAACATCCTTATTTTCAAGCAATTGGAGGGTGATATATGAGTTGTGGCAAAGATTTAAAGCCCTAGTGCAGTAGTGCCCAACTCATACAATTCCAGACAAGATGCTTCTAGAATGTTTCTACAGTGGTCTTGGTCCCGAAAATAAAATCATGGCTGACCAACTCTCTGCGAGTTGTTTGACACAACAATCCTATGAAGCAACAGCCTAACTCCTTGATTGTGTGGCCAAGACCAACAAGGAGACAGAGAAGGAACAAGACTTGGCCGCATTATTGGGCCAGTTGGATATCTTGGACAAAAGGGTCAAGGAACTGAAAGTAATGTACCAAAGAAAAGATAGGTACACCCCCTTCACGAGCGTCGAAGGACAAAGGAGCATGAGGGTGGACAAATAGAAGAGGTACTCTTACTCATGAATGTCTTCATGTTGAATCATATGACAACCTCTCATTCCATGTTCATTCAGCTTCTAGACTCCCAAATGGACCTGGTGTTGTCTTGTCTCTACCCAAAACAAGAAGGTGGGTTTCCTTTTGAAAATGATCAGGCAAACCCCACAAATGAAACTTAAGCGGGGACTTGGGTCGTGCTTCTTGGGAGGCAAACCAAGTTTTATTTGATTTTTTTTGTTTGTGGAATAATCGTGTGTTGATTGTGCAGTTTAATGTGTGGAATGTGTTTGAAAAGTGCAGATTGGGGAGCTAAATGTCCAGTCGGTGACTCGCCGAAGAGGACAGCGAGCCCGACTTGTACCGCCGTTGGACTCATGGAATTTTGAAATTGGAGTCTGTAAAACTCGGCGACCCAGGAGCAAATTGGTGAATCGCCGACCAGGTCGGTGATCACGACTTTGTCCGCCATTTAGACCCCCACATTAACTAAAGGTCCTATAAACTCTGCGAGGTAAGTGCCCACTTGGTGTGTCATCGAGTGGGTCGGCGAGCAAGACTAATTTCACCGAATGGGTGAGAACCAAACGGTTTTAAAGGTCAAAAGTTGAAAAGTTCAAAATCTTTCACATTCCCTCACTTTTCAACTTCCCAACGTTACACCCGCACTTTATTTTCCTAGTATTTTTGCTTTATTACAGCATTTTAGTCATTGATTGAGTGCTCATAGTTGGATTTCTATGTTGTCTAGCTTTTCAAAGTAATTATTTGGCATAAAAGGTTGGTTTTCCGAACCTCAAACTCATATTTAGTAATTTTACTCAGTTGCAATTGATTTGATCATAGTGATATGTGTTGGGCCTCTCAGAATCGTAATTGTGTATGTCTGTGCCTGTTTTAATTCGAATATCATGCCTATCTTGACTAAATCGTGTATATTGTTGATTTCCCAAATTATCGTGTCCTAAAATTGATTAAAATTATTGGGTGTTCCTTTATTGATGTTGGGTATAGTCAGGTGAAGTCTAAGTAACCCACATTTGTGATGACGTATTTTTCCCAATGATGGAGTGGTTGACGTCATTCTTAAGGGAAAAAGTCGTCAAATAGCCAAATTTGGTCAAACCGGGAGAATTCTAAGTATCCCGAGGGAATGGGTGTTATGGGTTTAAGCTTAATTGAATGATTGCAAATTTTGATTTTGTTTTCGGGGATTGAGGAGTTGAATTTTGAAGTTGGGGTTGAAAGTAGGCACGTTGGGTCATTTGGCGAGCAGGGTCAAACTCACTGAACCACTCGGCAGTTCATCGAATTCCCCTATATCACTTTTAATTCCATGATAAGATTGTGGGTTTTGTAACTTTCGGCGAGAAGCCTGAGTTCGCTGAAAGTTCTTTTTGATCGCCCTTTCTGCACCCCTATTCCCTAAAATGCACTATAACTTTTGGCGGGCTAGTCCTTGCTCAACGAATGCTATCAGTGATTCACTGAAAGGTCTTTCCCATCACCGACATGCCAATTTTCTGGAAATTTTTTAAGTCAATCCTTTCGGCGATCCCGATCTTGCTCTCCAAAAAGATTTGGCGACTTGCCCACCGGTTCGGCGAGTCTATCTGCAACTATTTTTTTGCAACTTTTCTTGAACTGTTTCTAACTCTTTTTGATGTTGTTGCAGATATGGCTAGAACAAATCTTGGCATGCCCCACGCAAAAGAGCGCGAGGGATCGTGATAAATGAAGGGGGAGCCAATCTTCCTAAGAAGGGGAGAACAGAACCTCCTAAGGGAGGCAAGGGCATATGGAAGAGGCCATTATCTGAGGTTCCGGAGAGCAACTCCGGCAGTGAGGGAGAGGCTTTTAAATCCCAACCTTTATTATATGAGCTAGAGGATGACCAGCCCATTCAGTCAAGGCAGTAGAGATCCGTGCTAGGTTTCGCTCTGACTCCTCGAGAGCCCAGTAGCCACCCCAGCAACAGCTACAGTGCCATCTCCGGCACCTCCAGTGCCACCAGTGGTTCCTCCTCCCCGACTACTTAATAGATTAAAAGCTGATGGGTTGCAGACTATTTTTCAGAGGAGAATCTGATATCTATAGAGGGCGTTGAGGGAAGATACTCCACAGTGAGGGACACCCTAACTTTCCACCGGTTTTAGCAGTTCACCAGGCCCTGAGGCCCTTACATTCCTACATAGGTCTAGGAATTTGATACAAAATACAAAGAGCAGGTGCCCAAGGGGAAGAAGAAGGCCAGTGCCTTCAAACCGGTGATGTCGGTCATGGTCCGGGGGAAGGAGGTCAGGTGCAGTAGTAAATACATTAACATTGTACTCGGTAGGGCTCTACATTCTACACTTGCATATGGGGGATTGCCTATTACTCAGTCCTTGGATGAGATAAAGGGCTGGCTTGCACCTTTGATTTCCCCATACCACCCCGAGGTGGATCGAGGCAGGAGTCCCCATCAAGACGAAGAACCTGAATATTGCTGCTCGGTTTTGCTTTGGCATTATAAGCAACACCATCATGCCATCCCAGAACGAGTCCATCCTCCGCCATCCTAAGGTGGCATGCTTTGGGTTGATCATATCCAGGAAGACCATTAACGTAGGACTCCATTTAGAGTAAGATATGACCATGAGAGCCAAGCAGAGCCAGACCTCCCTACCATTCCCTGTGCTGATTACGGAGTTGTGTTGGTGTGGTGGAGTTCTTCAGGGCGCGACGAGAGATATTGAGTTCAATCCTTCATCCTCCACTAACATCAGGCAGACAAGAGGTGAGCAGCCCCTATAGATACATTTCTGGAGGTGGACATTGACTTTAAACCTGCAGAGGCATCCTTGCCTACTCTGGCCTCCGAGCCTTCAGGTACATTTCCTCCGACTTCTTCCTCTCAGGCTCCTGGTACTTCTACTATAGCCAGCCTACCAGGATTACTCAGGCTATGATCCTGAAGATGGGGCACCTAGCCCATTCGGCTGATGTGAGAGCTACCCGGTTAGAGGCTGCAGTCCTATGGATGATTGAGGTTTCCATCCTTGTTGCACTGACCCTCCTTCGAAATTCTGTTGATGATTTGTTTGTCAGAGTCGCAACTTGTGAGAGTCGATAGGGGGGTCTTCTGAGGTTACGACTTTGAAAGGCGAAGTGGGAGATCTGAGGAAGGATGTAGACTATCTCTAGTCAACAGACTTCACTTCATTATTAGAGGCAGCAGATGATGTGGATGCCCAGCCCAGTTCTGAGATTCCTTCGGTTATCAGCGGAAACATGCCGAGGGATGATGTGGCAGTTAATTAGTCTGACGCTGAGACCAATGAGGAGTTGTTTAGTGTTGCGGAGGAGGCTTCTTATGAGGGCCTTACTGAGGTTGAGGAGGCCATGGTTGATGCAGTTGTGCATACTTCTTTGGCAGACACACCATTGGCTGACCCTAGTGGATCTAGTGTTGTTGATGTGACTCCGGGCATTGAGGCGCAGGTTCAGAGTGTGACACCGGGCACTGATGCCACGACAAACAGAGCGACTGTTTAGACATGACTTCTCTTTTCCTCCCTCTCTGTCTCTTTTATTAATTTTTGGATGTTTTTATTGCATTTGAGAACAAATTGTTTTTTGTTCGTGGTGGGGTGAGGTATTTCCATACCTAACTTTTGTGAATATTACTTTTGTCTATATATTGGGTTTTCTGCTATATATTGTGTTTTGACACTATTTTTGTGGATGCTTGAGCTTATGGTTCCTTATTTTGAATGTAGATGATTTTTGGTACCTTTCAAAAAAATTGTGCCACCTATTGTGTATTTAATTGTGGTTGTTCTTGTGGAAATATGAGTGTCGGTTGTGATCGATACCGATGACTTGAATAGTGATCCTAATCGAACAAAAATGAATGTGCGGCTACGATGACACCAAATGAAGTTGCATAGACAATATGTGAACTTTTTGCATCTCGATGTGACTAGCCGGTTATCGAATAAGTCTCTTGTGATGAACATTGGACACTAGCGAAAATGTGGAGTGTTGTTTTATATTTTGTTCCAATGTCGTGTGTGATGAGCTCACTGTGAACCATGTGTGATGACACCTAGAATTTGCCCCATTGGTCCGATTGACTAAGTGACACAAGCTTTGGAAATGATTTTAGGCAACAATTTGAAAGAGTGAAACAATTTGACATTAACCCTCTTTTGTGGCCTACCTTGTGAGGGTGTGAACTTTGCTTGAACACCCTTTGAGCTTTAGCCCTTTTCTTGGAAGAAACTTGATACAAGTGTGACCCCTCTTTATCCCTTCACCCATAATCCTCATGAGTTGTAGTTTGTTTGCATAGCCAACTTAGGCCAAAGTTGGGGGTGGGGGTGTGGTGAAAAGAGAATGTAAATCAAGAAATGCAACGAAGTCCCCCTTTGAGCCTTGGTTGTTAAAAATATAGAACCCCTCCATACAAAAAAAAAGAGATAAAGAAAAGAAGAATGAAAAAGAAAAAAATTGAAAAAGTTGTGAAAATGCAAAAAGAAATGGGTTGTCCGGTAGTCCACGAAAAGTAAATAAAGGGGTAACTTTGGAGCATGAGTGAAAATGTTGAAGAAAAGGAAAGAAATTGATGTTCATACCACATTTCATGAGGATTACATCCATTGAGCCTAAATGACCATACATTTGCACTCAGCCCCGTTACAAGCCTTGAAAAGACCTTATTTTTTTTTATCTTGAGTGAGCTGAAACAATTGTTGGTTGGAAAATAAGGGCAAAATATATAGGTGAAGTCATGCATGTGTTTATCTTTGTGAGTGTGAGTATTGATTGTGATTTCAGAGCTATAAATTGTTAAGAATAATGTGTAAATATGGAATCATTCTTTGTGTGAGGACATTTGTGCACCTTTGTTGAGCTTTAACTTGCATTTGAAGCAAGTATGGTGAACTTGAGAATCTTTAATAATGGTTAGTCATAACTTGAATCTTTGAGTACACAATTGATCTTTGCATGAGTAAGTTGAGTCTTGTTGTGTGCATTCATGATTGAATCTTGTGTAGCACTGTTTGAGACATCCTTTTTGAACTGCTGAACTTGAGTTTTACTTGAAGACAAGCAAAAGTTTAAGTTGAGGTGTTGATGTCCAAGATTTGGACTCATTTAGGGTTTTATTTATAATGATTTAGTGTCCTCGAATGCTTATTTTGTGCAAATAACTGATGTAAACTCCTTGATTTCCAGGTATTTAGATTGAGGAACAAAGCAAGGACACTAATTTGCAAAAAGGAACGAAGCGAGCTGAAAGAAGGAAGAAAAGAGAGCCTGGTGATCGCCAAGTCCATTTAGCGAGTCGCCGAGTGGCCATTTGACCGCCTAAAGTTCTAGTGTGCCAACCCCTGAAGGAGAAAATCAAGTTGGCGAGAGGAAGGAGCAGTCGGCGGATCACCGAGTGATTCTGCGATGCAGTGTTAGATCGACCATAGTTACAGAACTTGAATATGCTGAAGGTCAAGACAAAAAGTGATGAAATTTGCTAAAGGGCGCATCGCCGAGTGGATTGGCGAGCCCAACATACTGCACCGAATGGTCCTTCGCAACATTTTTTTGGTGACTATAAAAACATTTTTTAATATCAAGCTATCAACGAATCAATCTATGATTGAATTTTTATCTATTAGCTTGTGAAGTTAGAACTCTGAGTATTGAGAGAATATTCTCCTTAGATTTGAAGAATTGAAGTTTTTCACTTTTGAGAAATTGGAAGTGGGTCTTTGATATTCTTCAATTTGGATTTTTGTAAAGACGAAATAAATCTTACCCAATTGATGGAAACACAATTTGGTAACGATTTTTTATGTTTTTATGGTGTCTAGCTAAAACCCCAATTACTGGGTATGATTATGTGATTTTGGGCTGATTTAGCTTGTGGGTATTGCTGATTGTTAGTTTAAATGCTGTGTAGAAGTGATTTCAATCATTAATTGTTGTTTAATTTAAAGAATTGTAGTTGAAAATGCAGTTCTACTTTCGAGTTTTTGGCTTGCTCGAGAGAGAGGTTTTAAAACCAAGATTCTTGATTAATGGTCAGTGGGTATTAGGTTGTCATGGGTTCAGCTCGAGAGACTGAATCCTAAACCATTTCAACGCATTCAACTCAAGAGAGTGAATGGACTAAGGCGTAGGTTGTTCTTATTTTGCATGACAGTCGATGTTTGAGAGAAATCGACTTGATTCGGGGTAAATTGTTCGATAGAAAGTTTACCTCCTCTATAGTCTAGCCTATTCACTAATTTTAAACTGCTTACTAACAATTGCAATTACCCATTTGTCTATATTAGTCTATAATTGAATTGCATCCCAAGAAGCCGTCTCATACTTTTAGTTTCTATTGTTGTCGCTGTTGTAGTTACTATTTTAAAACCAAAACCTCCCTGTTATTTGACATTCGTATCACCCTGATTTGAATTGTGTTTTTTATTCGTAAATGTCTATTCCTATGATTGACTTGAGCATAATCCTACTTTCCTATTGAATCTGAAACACGTACAATCCCTGTGGGATTCGACCCCAACTCATTTAGCTGGGTTATTATACTGACTAACGATCGTTTACACTTGAACTGGATTAAGTGTCCTTGAAATGTTAATTAGTACCCTAGAAAGCGTAATATGGGAGCCCTGGAGTAGTTAAACAAATTGAGATGGGAGATAATATAGGAGCATTAACCATTTTATAAAAATAAATTTATCCCTGATTAATGTATTGAAGAACAAAATATTGTCATTAGTGACGAAAGTAGATTTTGTTCAACTACGATACATATAACTTAAGAGACAATTGATTTCATCATTGATTGAAGGAAATAATTAGCGGCAATAAAATTTTGTCACTAGTAATAACCTTTTTAGTGACAAAGCATACTATTAACTACAAAAAAATTTACTTTTTACGACAAATAAATTTGTCACAACTGTTTAAGCATTTGGGTATAATTTTTCTTTTTGTAGTTAAATAATACTTTTAGTGACAAAGCACTAAATTGTATTTGTATACTTTTAGTGACGAATGATTGACAAATTATTTTTCGGCTCACAAGATTTTTACTGATGAAATATGATATATAAATGACGAAATTATTTGTCCTAGATAATCGAATTTGTTGTAGTGAAGGCACCTACCCCGCTACAGTGGCCTCTCCCTGGCAGGAAAAATCCCACCTCAGCGGCTTGCATGGAACCAGTGAGGAAAATCAATAATTCCAAAACCCCATTTCACACCACACCTTCAACCAATGACACTCAGAAACTACCTGTTCACGCTAAGATCAATTTCGGGAGTTCTACTTGCCCGAATTCAAATTTTTAAAGTCGTATGGGTTCCTTAACATCTTAGCTATCTATTCATGTGATAAAATTCATAATTAGATCACCCAATTGTTACCAAATTTCCCTAGACTTTAAGGACTCTGATTTTGTCCAAATCTGGACTAGGTTGGGAAATTCTAAGTTACTATGAAAAAGTTTTACGACCCAAATTTTTTTCCCGTTGGCTTTTCTATAACGACGAAAACTGGTCGTTACAAGTGTGAATTAATGTGGATGTCATTCACGACGATTTGGATCATGACAATGTGAATTACAGTAATGAAAAAGTTAAGACACAACAAAAACAAAATGCGGAATGTTTTAGTATCTAAAAAATTCCACAGAGATTAATATAAACAAATACTAAAAGATTTCATTAAATTAAAAGTTATACTAGATCGCATTTCCTTTCAAAAATAAAAAATCTAATGAGAATATTTTTTAAAAGGAGTATGTGTACACTAGATCGGATTGCAATAGTAGAAAAAAAGAATTTTAAATCATACTAGACCCTATTAAAATATTTAAAAATGATTAAATGTTAAACCAAATCGCATAATAAAATTATAATATATTGAATTATAATATCAAAAATATTTTTTTAAAATACAAAAGAGTCAAAAGAGATATAACTATTGATATTACAATGGCGAACAATTTTTAAAAAAATTCAAAAATAGTCAATAACTATATAAATGATACCATTAAAATGGCAAAGACCATTTATCAAAATTCAGTATAAATCATAAAAGATATACTAGATTAGATTAGATTACATTACATTACCGGAAAGTATGAGACGAATTTTGAGATAGTCCCTTCTGTTTGAGGTATTTGAAAAATAATCACTTAAATATACTCATGAACGATTAAGTCCTCTAAGTTTGTTAATTTTGAACGCTTGTCCTTATCGTAAGTTATTTTAACGACTTTTGAATTAACAAAAAAATATCAAAAAGTAATTGATAGAAACTCATATTGATGAGGCATATTTTTTGTACTTTTTAGAATTTTCGATATCTGGTGTAGTTTTTACTATTTGAAAAAAAATATGTTTCTAGCGTCTAACGTAGATTTTAAGGTTGCAGTGTCTGAGATTTGATGGAAACATGCAACTCTTTTTCCCACCATTCTTGTTATGTAGTCACCATACTTCATTCTTTTAACACTTGGATACTTTATAAAGAGTAGGAAATTTCTCTATTCATGTCTCCAAGTATGTGATCCATTGACTCACCTCGTGACTTTTACTCACCTCTTCATTCGAGTCCCTATGTCTTGAAACAATTCCAATGGAAATATAAAATTATCAATACATAATTAGTACAAAAAAATTTATAAACTTAAAGGACTTAAATTTTTTAAAATTATATTCAAGGGATTAATTCTTTTAATATTAATTACCATTTTATCCCTTCCCTTAACTTTTAAACTAATTTTTCCCTCACATTTATCACATTCTCATGCTTTTCTTTGTTTCTCCGCTATCTTCTACACCAAAATTACTACTCCATTTGGCTGGAATGTCTCCATTTTCCATCAACAACAACAACACTGCCACCAGTAAGCGTAAGCATGATCTTGTCATCACGATGGATCAATTGAATGACTTCACTTCATGAATTTTGGAGCTATGCAAAAACAAAGATCACTCGATTAAGCCCTGTTCGTTCTAAGATCATATACAAAGCGTGCTTATGAATTTTTTGTGTGTGACACCAAATGATTTTTATCGAGCATCAGAACATCTCGAGTTATTTATTTCCTCTTCTGTTCCAAAATCTTTGGTAACGTTTTATATGACTCACCCTTGTACAAAGATTTCTTATATATGCATTCGTGAATTTATTGATTGACTTAATAGTAATTCCCTTACACCAATATATGCTTTAATAGTTTTGAATTTTTGTAACATTTTGCGAGAAGATGTGGGGACTGAGGATGGATTGTATTATATTTGTCTGAGTAATTTAGGGGCTATGATAGAGTCAACAGGGATCGCGAGATGCAAGTATGATCCGAAAAAGTTGGTATCTTTTAACGATGTTTTTCCATGTCTTATGGAGATATCAACTAAGTTATCCCATGACTTAGACTAGACTATGGGAACAACTGGATATGTGGGGTTATCGTTTACAGTAGTGCGTGATTTTACTGCATTTGTGCATCTAATGTTGAATGTCTTACAGTTGATGGACAACGACACTCATGA
This sequence comes from Solanum verrucosum, assembly GCF_900185275.1. NCBI lineage: Eukaryota > Viridiplantae > Streptophyta > Magnoliopsida > Solanales > Solanaceae > Solanum > Solanum verrucosum. The sequence goes on along the minus strand of NW_026019922.1, from coordinate 1,182,626 downwards.
AGCAATGTTTTATAAAAAGATTATTTTACCCTTGTGTAAGATGTTCTATGATTTGCTCGCAAAAATAACATGGTCTTTAAGGTTATTGGGTTCAGGAGATAAAGAAGGAGATGTTTTAATTATACCTGGGTGGTCTTTATATCTTGACATTCTAAGGGCTTACAGAATATATCCAAACTGTATATGGATATGGAGAATGATTTTTGGCAGATAATGAGGAAAGTAAAGGTTTCATTATGCATTATGATCGCTAAGTTTGCAGAGGAATACAAAACATTGTGAGTGGCTTTTTGAGCACAAAGAGGTAACAAACTTTTATATACGGAGGAAATTGGCAATGATGATGCTTCTAGAAGTGGAAGATAATGAACAGGATCAGTATTACATGCTCGTTGATAGGTCCAAATTGTTGGTAGACTCGTTCGAGTATATTGCCAAACTCCCAAATATTCAAGGCAGTTTCTTTGTGGAATTCAAAGAGGAACAAGCTATTAGGCCTGGTGTGTTGAGGGCATGGTTCTTACTAGCATCCGAGGAGATTTTCAACCCAAACAACACACTTTTTGTTGTTTGCCTAGACGATAATAGAAGCTTTTTCCCAAATCAAGGTAACCATTCATTTCATTTATGCATTATTGCTCAAATTTGAGGGATATGACTTATCTCCAACAAATAAGAAAAACATTTTTCATAACTCTTTTTCAACCTGACACCTCAGCTTTCATCACTAACTCAAGTCTCAGGTACCGATTCTCGATACTAAATAGGAATTCTACTCTGGATTCTTAATTCAAAACCTGACTCCCGACCTCGATTAAAGACCCAACTCCTAAGTCTCGAATGAACTCAAGGTTGAATTTTGATTTAGGTGTCCGGTCGCAGGTAAGCATTCGAGGTCAAAACCTGAAGCAAGGTCAGGTCTTGTGTCAGATGTTGGGGTGGTGTTCTGAGTCGGGTGTTAGAGTCGAGATTTGAGGTTGGGTCCCAAGGCATGTATTAAATTCAAGTCCCAAATCAGTAGTTAGGGTTAAGTATCAAGGTCAGATCACTATTCAGAAACCATATCCTAGGTCAGATGTTAGAGTTGGGTCCCATATAAGATGTCAGGGTCAGATCCTAGTTTCAATGTCGGGTTTCGAATTAGGTTTCGGGGCCGGGTGATGATTTTTAAATCAGATTTGGAGGATGAGTCCTAAATCAGTTGTCAAGGTTACATATCGAGGTCTAATATCGATTTGGATGTTGAACCTTGATACGTCAAATCTTAAACTTCACATAAGAAGTATAAAACGGTCAAAATCAATAACAGAACTCAACAAAAGTTCAAGTTGGTCCTATAGGGAATACATAAGAAATAAGTCTACTAGCACTTACATTCAGTTGTGGTTGATATTTCAAGAAATAAAAATGATGTAAAGTATATATTGAGTTTAATTTAGTGTTCAAGTAACGAAGAGTAATTAGAATCCAGTATTAAAAGTAAAAAACGATAGTCTCACAATTTTGATTATGAAATGGAAGATGCCAGGATTGTGTTCCCTATGACATCAACATGACCCTCAGAATTTCATACATGTAATGGTCTTTTGATGCTAAGCATGTATTACTAGAAAATAAGAGCACCTAAATGCTTTTAAGCCCTAGATGAATACCACTCGTCTCCTCTCGGTCTTAGAGTGTATGAATTATCAACACTTGTTTTCTTCTTCAGAAAACTATCCCCTCTCGGGCTCAAATCTTCAGAATGAGTTTATAGAATATGAAGTTCATTTGTTTCTAGATTTATCTGATCATACCCTTCTCCCTCGAGCAAGTGATGAATACCAGCAAATTCTAACACACGAACTTGTTAGAGAGCATTCAAAAGGAAAATAAAAATGAAGCATGCCTGGTATCAATCGATAATCATTATCATTCGCTATTGATCCTATAGTTCCTACCTAGTCAAGGTTCCCACAACCATAGTTATAGTGTTTAGTTGCTCATATTCTTGACAAAATAGTAGTGAAACATTGACGAAGAGTTAGAAGTGAAACACTCACGATAATGAAATTCACTCAGTTTCGATGAAGTATTAAAACTTAAGATCAAAATGTTGATTAGTTATCCAAAGGTAAGCACAAAAAGGAAAGCTATCATCTTGTCAATAAAAACCTTAAATAACTATTTATAGTCTTAGAGATGAATCCTAGTCGATGTTCTTTACGGGAGGGTAAATGACCCGTAAAGGTCTTCACGGTCTATTAATCCCTTCATAATCTTTCACATAGAACAATTTGTTCAAATTAGTCTCTTCTTCCCACGAGCCTCGAAATGGACCGTATAGGTCTCCATAGCTCGTACGAAGTCCCATTCAATTGTCCTTCTGATTTAGTCTCATGCTTCACAGACTCTTATTCTTATCGTAGAAGGCACCACGGACCATACAAGGTCTAGTTGTCTTGCATTTGGATTTTTCCTCTTTTAGCCTATTTTCACGGCTAGGTTCACAGACCTTACATAGAGCCATGGATCGTATGAGAATCTATGCTCAACCACTTCATTTCTATTTTAGGCTTTTCTCCTTCAAATTCTTCCAAAACCTCTTTTCCTACATATTACACCAAAAAGAATCATATTAACAAAAACATGCTTAGTTACTTGCAAAAATCCTATATTTTAGGCATCAAATATGCCATAAGTTAACGATACATCAAACCTCAAGTAGATAGTCGGGCTCAAGCCTCAATTTGGATGTCATGTCCAGGTTGGAAGTAAGGTCAGCTCCCACTTAGAAAATCAAGATCTAGTTCAGATGTCAGGTCTCGTTTCGAGTGTCGGGTCTTGAGTCGACTGTCGAGATTTAATCCCACCTAGTTATTGAGGTCGTGTGTAGATTTAGGTGTTGGAGTTAGTTCTTAGTTTAGAAGTCAACTCCTTAGTAAGAGTCGAGGTTAGGTTCTGGACCACTCATCGGGATTGGGTGGGGGGGTAGGGTTTTGGTTCACAATTCAGGTCTTAATTTATGAGTCGGGGTTGGATATACGATTGGTCATTGGTATTGTGTCCTAATTCGGGTGTTGAGATTAAAGTCAAAGTTAAACTTGGGTCCCAGTTTGAATATTAGGCACAGGTCAAAAGTTAGGTTTAATCTTAGGTCGTTTGTCTGGGTCAGAACCTAAACTAGTCATTGGGTTCCTCAATTCCGATGTCGGGGTCATGTCCTGGATCAATTTTCAGGATTTGTTTCTGGGTCAGAACCTATTTCTTAATATGTATTTTCTACTCTCTAGCCAAACTGAAAAAATATTTTCTCAAAATTTCTTATCGTTAATCAACCAAATATTAGAAAATATTTTCCACTGACCAACCAAAAAGGAGAAAGCAAGTTAGAACCACCTTATTTTCTGAGAAAATATTTTGAAAACATTTCACATAGAAAATGTTTTCCTTCATTCTAAACACTACTCTCAGTATTAAAGAAGGGATTCTTATAGGTAATCTCACTGTCTAATAAGTGGTGCCTATATACTCTTGTTGTCTAACAAATGATTCATAGATACACTTCCCCGTCTTAGGTGTCTTAAAAAAATTACTTCACACATTATATTTTACCCCTCCAGACCCGACCTAACTAATAAACATCTAATCCTTCTATTAGTCAAACCCGACCCCATATCATTTTATGAGGGAGTAGAAGAGGGACTATTTTTTCAACAAAGGTATATCCACTCTAAATCGCAATGTTGAGGGATAGGTACATTTGACCCTTTTTCCTTTTATTTAGTGTAGAAATATTTCTCATCTACCATTTTTGCTTGCTACAACATCTGAAGTGAATCTGTTACACCTTGATTATTTTCGGTTCTTTGGTAGGATGATTGTGTTGGCCTTAGCATATAATCTACAAATTGGAGTTGGTTTTGATCGCGTATTTTTCCTGCAATTGGATGGAAATGGTGTATCAGTAGAGGACATTAGGAATGTGGATCCGTTCTTGTACCGTGGCTTCAAGGAGACACTAAATATGGATGCAGAGACAGTGGATCAAGATGTGTTAGGCTTATAATTTGTTTGTGAAGTTGAGTTGTTGGGTTTGAGAAGAGAAATAGAGATCTGTCCCAATGGGAAAGATACTATTATGGACAACAAGAACAGGGAGACCTATGTTAATCTTCTTATACAACATCACTATGTAACATCAATAGCAGATCATGTCACGTATTTCTTTGAAGGCTTTTCAGATGTAATAACTATTTCAAGACTCCCGTCCTTCTTTCGGTGTCTTAGTCTTGAAGATTTCAACTTGATTCTTCGTCGTAGAAGTGGATATTTCTGTCGAAGATTGGAAAGCACATACCGATTACCATGACTATGAAGAAAGTGATCCTCAAATATCCTGGTTTTGGAAGGTATGTTGAATATGTCGATAACCCATTAAACTTGCCATTAAATTTCATTTAGAAAATCAAATTACAACCTGTCATCTACTGGTAGCACATATTTAATAAACGCAACACAATTGAAGCATAATTTTATGAGTCTCTGCTTGACTGCTTCACAAACATATCGATTATTCAGAATGTGTTGTCATTATCGTGGATCCTTCACTTTCATTACATCGACGTGAATTACTTTTCTTTCTTTGTGTGCAGATAGTCGAGAGTATGTTTGTTGAGCTGAGGAAAATGCTCCTTTTCTTCTGGACTTCAATTAAGTCTCTTCCTTTAGAGGGCTTTGTTGGTCTTGATTCAAGCCTATCAATCCACAAAACCTCCGAGTTTGATGATCATTTGGCATCTTCACATACTTGCTTCTACCAACTATGCTTTCTAGTTTATCGATCCATGAGGAACATGGAATATCGATTCAAGATGATCACTGAAGGACACATTGGATCCATCATTGGTACCGTGTGATTTAAGGCAAAGACGAAGCCAAGATTCTTAGTTTATGTATATGAGATTCTAGTGTTTTAAAGTTACTTGTTCTAAATTTATAATAATACTTTGTTTGGATGGTTGTTACCAGTTTTAATGTAATCTTAGTTTAAATGCAATGTTTATTTTTATTGCTACTTAGATTTTGCATCACAGTTTTTTTTATTGTGATTAGTCGTTGGCTGTTCACTCTATCTTTATTACGGAAACCTATCAGGTAAGAGAATGTTCAAAAAAGAGTGATGGGAAATAGGGGTGTGCACTGGCCGTTTCGGTTAAGGAAAAATTAACATGTATATCTTCAAATAATTATTATTTAATTATGGTGCTAATAATCATTTGTCTCTAATTGAGAAAAACAATAATAAGAAAAGGGAGAACCAAGCGACCAACACGTTCAAAGACCTTTTTTGGTGCCTAATTTTGGTCGTTTTTTATAAGCTTTTTTTTTCTTATTATTTGAAGGTTATTTGGCTACTTTTTTGGATCAAGTTTATTTTAATTGAAAAAAAGATCTTCATGTAGGAATTTAGTCGTAATAAGAATTTTTTAAAAATATTTATTTTATTCAATATTTAATATCATTAAATAAAGGTATATTAATTGAAAAAAAACTGATTTTTTTATTGTCTAAAAGAGAATCTTTTATGAAGGGAAAAATGTTCAAATCACATTTCTAAGGACCTTTTTCCGGATGATTTCCCCACAATTTTAAGGCATATTTTTGCATTTACAAGCCAACTTTTAGTAATTAAGCGACTCTTGGTTTATCGTGTGTATTAGCCCATGGATTTGGTGTCTTGAGGTACTCCGAAATGTCTTTAGAAAAAAACTTTATGAGTACCTCTGTAATGAGTTGGGGGAACAATAGATCTACTCCCACCAATTTTAAAGCATATTTTTGCATTAACGAGCCAACTTTTAGGATTTAGGCAGCTTTTTTTTATTTTTTGTGTGTATTAGCCCATGGATTTGGCCCCTTGGGCACCCTAAATTTTTTCTAAAAAAACTATATGACGACCTCGTAATGAGTTGGGGGTGCAATACGTATATTCCCACCGTTTTAAGGCATATTAGCCCATGGATTTGGTGTCATGGGGAACCCAAAGGCTTTTTATGGAAAAACTTTATCAGGACCTCCGTAATGAGCTAGGGGAGTATTATGTATACTCGCACCATTTTAAAGCATATTTTTCTATTTACGAGCCAAATTTTAGGAACTACACGACTTTCTTATTTTTCGTGTATATTAGCCCATAGATTTGGCTCTTCGGAGCAGCCCAAATACTTTTTAGAAAATACTTTATGAGGACCTCCTTCACGAGTTGAAAGAGCATTATTTATAATCCCACCATTTTAAGTCATATTTTCGCATTTACGAGCCACATTTTAGAAATTATGCGACTTTCTTGATTTTTCGTGTGTAACCCATGAATTTGGCATGTTGGGACACTTTAATATTTTTTCCAAAAAAACTTTAAAAGGACCTCCATAATGAGTTAGGGGAGATATACGTATACTCCCACAATTTTAAGGCATATTTTTACATTTACGAGTCAACTTTTAGGAATTACACAATTTTTTTGATTGTTCGTGTGTATTAGCCCGTGCATATGACGTCTTGGAGTACCCTCAAATTTTTCTATAAAAACTTTATGAGGACCTCAATATTGAGTTGGGGGAACATTACATATATTCCCATCATTTTAAGTCTATTTTTGCAAAAAAAAAAATAGGCTTTAAAATGGTAGGACTATACATAATGCTTCCGAGCTCACTAAAGAGGTCCTCATAAAGTTTTTTCAGGAATATATTTTGGGTGTTTCGTGGCACCATATCCATGGGATAATACATATGAAAAATTGAAAAACTCACGTAATTCCTAAGAGTTGGCTGGTAAATGCGTAAATAGGTCGTAAAAATTGTGGGACTATACGTAATGTTTTCCCAACTCATTATAGAGGTCATCATAAATTTTTTCAGAATTTCTTTTTTGATGCTCAAAGGTGCCAAATCCATGGGCTAATATTCACAGAAAACTGAGAAAGTCTCGTAATTTCTAAAACTTGGCTAGTAAAAAATGCAAAAATATGCCATAAAAATAATGGGTCTATACATAGGGCTTCCACAACTCATTATGGAGGTCCTCATAATGTTTCTTCATAATATATTTTGGGTTTTTTCTAGGCGCCAAATGTATGATCTAATACACACAAAAAATCCTTGAAAGTCGTGTGCTTTCTAAAAGTTGGTTGGTAATGCGAAAATATACCTTAGAAAATTGTGGGACTATACGTAATACTCTTCAATGCACTTCCTTTGTTCATCATACGAAAGATTTGGAAGAGGAGAAACACCATTAATCATGGAGGAAGAATGACACATGTGGGTATAGAAATAGAAATAAACAGAAATTTGTTTCTCTTAGCCAAGTATAACTACCTTTGGCTAAAAGACTTACCAACATCTTGGCCTGGGTTGATAAAATTCATTAAGGAGTACACTCCCACACTTGGTTGCAGAATAGTAGTGTGGAATCCTCCAGTGATGGGGTCCTTCAAATGTAATCTGATGGTGCATCTAAACGAAATCCAGACCCAAGTTATGGGGCTTTTTGTATCAAGAATGGAGAAAGGAATTTATTTTATGCTGAAGTCAAGAGATTATTTGATGGTGCTAATCTAGTGGTAGAGGTGCTGGGATTAAGATTGGGTCTGGAGTAATATGTACAATATAATCTTCTCACTGTTACTCTTGAAACTGATTCTCTTTCTCTGTAGAATATTCTGGATGGAATTTGGGAAACCCTCTGGGGCATTGTGATGGAGATCAAGAGGATTAAGATGCTTATGGAGGACAAGGAAGTGATAGCGGAACACATACTGAGAGAAGGGAATCAGTTGGCTAACTTTTTGACTAACCACATTTTCTGTTTTGCAGGTACTCAAAGACTAACATACTCAATTTTTTAGCTCAATCTACTGAGAGTGGACAAGGATGGCGAAACATTCTTCTGGAAAAATGGGTGGATGAGGGCATGAAAACATTCAAAAGAAAATCAAGAAGAGTGAAATGGATCGAGAGGAACAAATACTTACCCTGTTGGTACTCTCAGTATAAGCAGGTGTTGGAGTGGCATGCTTCCAGCTAGATCTTTCGTACCAGAATCGACACTCACAAGGGAGATGAAGATAGAGTTTTACCACCAGTTCTTTTATTAATAGACAATAAAAAATTCATAATCATCTATAGAGCTCTCCAGATCTGGCGTTGTTGAGTGAAAAAAATCTTCATTAAGATTGTTTTCATGGCATTCGTGAGATTTAGAATCTCTTTGGTGAAAACACCTTAAGCTCGACAACTTTCAGGTTCTGTAGTGGAGTTGGATACTAAATTTGAAGTTTTTGATGTCTCTCCAAATCATCAATGCTTCTCTCAATCGATTACCATGGTTGTTTTCACTTGTGTTTTGAGGAAAGAAATGAAACTTTTTTCTCCTTTCCCCTTTTTCTTTGATGTCTGGACATTACATGTGTTGGATGTCTTTTGTTTCTCTTTGTTTTCCTTATTGTAATATTATTAGGCCTGGGTTGTATCAGATTATGTAAGATGATTTTAGTTATTCAATAAAGTCTTGTATGGTCTACTTCACTTTAAAAAAGACTATATCTATTGGCTTCCCCAACTCATTACAGAGGTTCTCAAATTCATAATTATTTTTGGTTGCTCCTAGGCACTAGATCCATTGGCTAATACACACAAAAAAATCTGGGAAAGTCGCGTAATTACTAAAAGTTGGCAGGTAAACGCGAAAATTGGCCTTAAAAATGGTGGGACTATATCTAATGCTAAAAAGATGATTGGTTTACATTTATGGTCTTTTGTTGTTCAGATTCATGACCTGTTTTCTTAGCCCTCTTATTGTGCAACTCTTCTCTATCTTTCAGCTTATCTTCCTCAACCCGTTACACATGGATCATAAGCCTTGCAATGTCCATATTTCCTGTCAACTTAGCTTACCCTCCTTGCTTGACAAGCGAAACAACCCAGACACAAACAGACTCATCTTGCTTCTCATATCCTCCACCATCTCCGGAGAATAACGGGACAACTGGGTGAACTTGAGGCTATACTCATGGATTCCTTCCTAAGATTAAAAAAGTCACTCATCTTTTGCGTCCCTTAGATCACGGGGAAAGAAGCTCCCCAAGAAAGCAATTTCAAAGACAACACAACTCAATAGTGGTGCCCCTTCTGCCCTGCTCTTCTTCCATTGACCGTACCAAATCTTAGAAATACCCTTGAGTTGGTATTAAGCTAACTCTACATGTTTTGTATCATCATCGCGCATAACCTCAACTACTTTCTACAGCTCCTCCACAATTTTCTTCAAATTCTTCGTGATGTTTGACGTTGTGAATTCTGGGGGATTCATTCCCAAAACCTCACGGGTCCGGGATGTATCAGCCATTTCCATGACAAACCCCTCTTCGTTAACCAACTTCATTGGCCACAACCTAGGTCAAGCATTCCTGAATTTAGCATTGGTGACATCACCCTGAAGGGGTTGCACTTCTTGTTCATTGGGAACCTCTTGATCTCGAGGGATGACATTTCTCCTAGAAAGACGTCCCCGAACAGCTCTTCGTGGAGGCATGATCTGAAAAGATACAAGTAAGCGCGAGTTAGAGGAAACTTTTATAAAGTTGAAGTCTATCACATGAAAAAGAGTAAGAAGTAAGTGAAATAGCTTCCTAAATGTTTAGCATAGAGAAAATTCAATGTACTAACATCATTTGACTTGCATCTTATTATGATGCAGATACAAGTGCTCAAGATCATCAACAAGCATTTCGTTGAGATCATTATTCACTCGTAGACATTATTTGGTGAGGCCTTTTTGCTTTTGTTAGATTCCCATTCCATTCAGTTTAGTAGTATTGGAGGTGTCACGAGTCTTGTCCCGACATCTTACATTGCTAGAGGCTTCATAGACAGATAGTACTAGATGTTTCCATTGTTGCTCACAATATTTTGTTACTTTATAACTCATGTAAATTATTGGCAAGACAATATTGTAAGACTTTTCTTGAATGTCCAATTGTTCATCTATTTTAAGCTTCCACAAATTGTTTAGTGTAATGAAAGTCAGGCAGCCAGGCCAAAGGTTTGCTTGGGGATCAGAAATTGTTCTTGAGTGCTAGTCACGCCAGGGTGTAGGCTCAGGTCGTAACAAACTTGATATTAGAGCCAAGAGTTCAAGAGTCCTAGGAGTCTATGAAGTTGTCTGTAGAGTCCTTGTTATCGGTGTAAGGCGCGCCATATATCTATTATTAGGAGGCTACAACATTTAGGAAATGTTTCAGCTTCTTCTTACTCCTTTTTGTGTGATGGAGTTCAACTCTATGAAAGTTTCTTCTAAATGGTGCTTACGCGTATATTTGAGACCATGCCTCCACGAAGCGTTGTTCTAGGACGTTCTGCTAAGAGGAATGCTAATCCTCAAGATCAAGAGGTTCCCAATGCACTAGAAGTGCAACCCCATGATAACGCTCAACTACACTTCATCCAATTCTATGTGTAGGCAGTCACTAACAAGTATATACCTAACTAAGAGTGGAGGTCGATCCCAGATGGAGTGATGTTATAGAGAATTCCATTAAGAAGTAAAATTATGTCCTAATCGTTTGTAGATGCAGAGGTTTCACAACATTAAAGTAAATCACAAAGTTTCAACGATTAATATCAAATGGGGGGATTTGGGTAACAAATTTACGACAACTAAAGTGGGAAGTAGACAAATAGAGAATGGTCCTTAGGACTATAATAAGTGGAATGCTAAATTCACGTAATGAGTGATTACTAGCTACTCAAAGATGTTGAATCTTAGTGGGTAGGCTAGGTTTTGAGTGAAGTAGTCATTTCTCAATCAACTATTATGTTTCAAGTGAGTTCTTTCGAACCTCAACGAGCAAAATGCAGTCAAATAACCCAATTCATTAAATAGTTAACTCTTTCAAGCTGTATTTGTAAAGACGCAAAACCCATTTTCTCAAGCTAGATTCTTAAAATGCAATCAATACAACTATCAACTAATAATTCAACTCTAATACCTCTTTCTCAAGAAAGTATAGAGTAATAACCTAGAAATGCATATCCAATTACAATTCCACAATTAAAACGTGAAAAATTAATTGAACCCACTTCAAAAGAACAATAACATCAGTAACTAACAACATCAATTAGCTAATTAACGCATTCAACTACATTATCACACCCCAAGGAAATGGGTTTTAGTCAAACATAGATAAAAACAAGAAGTTGTCCATCTGATTTGACAATGGTTAGTTATTCCCAAATGCTGAAATTTAACCTAAAAATGTCACAATCTCAAGATCTCTACTCCAAAATGTAAAAACAATTTTCTAGAATGTAAAAACTCAAAAACCCAGAAAAAAGAATAATGTGGGAACTTCTTCTTTTGATTTCAAAATTGCATTTATGCGTTCCCACAATTTCAGTACGGAATCAACTTGGTGAAGTAAGTCGGGTTCCCTAAAATAGTCATCGATCCGTTGAGTACTCATCTTCTCACCTTATTGGCGTGGCTTTTTCGTCAAATCTTTCTGTAACTTTGGACGAGCCAGATTTTCATCGTCGATCTCTTTGGCGTGTCGTCGAATCACTTGTCTACTCACCAAATTGATTTCTTCCATGAGCAAGCATGCTAGAGCTTTAGGCGAGCTGAAGGTCCACTCGTCGATTTGCCGAGTGGTTTTAGTGAGTACTAGCTTTGTTTTCCTTCAACCTTTTTCTGCTTTTTCGCTCCTATTTGCCTCGTAATGTCCTTTCCTTACTCTCTATCCTTCATTTCTACATATCAACATTTTAACATTAGTTGTGAACGTAAAATAGGCATTGAGGACACTAAATCCTTGAATAATAAGCCCTAAATGAGTTGAAACTCCCAACTCATCACCCCCTCAAGGAGATGTCACCAATGCTGAGTTCAGGAATGTAATTTAGATGTTTTTCCTAGTGGTGAAAATAAAAGTTGGTCCCAAGGATCCGGACATCATGATGGGAATGATGCATCCAGGGTCCAAGAATTTCTAAGAATGAGTCCCTCAGAGTTCACTAGGTCAAAGAACAATGAGGATCCAAAAAATATTGTGGATGGACTTCAGAAGGTGTTTGAAGTCATGCATCTTGTTGATGCTGAGTCTGTGGAGTTGGCTACATACCAGCTCTATGGTATTGCTATGATATGGTATGGTTAGTGGAAAAAGAGTAGGGAAGAAGGTGCACCACCGTTGAGTTAGGTTGTGTTCTAGGATGATTTCTTAGGGTGCTTCTTTCCCCGAGAGCTAAGGGAAGCGAAGGTAAGAGAATTGCTTAATCTAAAAAGGAATATATGGGGGGAGAAGAGTATATCCTCAAGTTCACTCAACTATCTCGCTATGCTCTGGAGATGGTGGCTCATTTTAGGAGTAGAATTAGATTGTTCGCTTTTGGAGTTTCCCGCTTATCGAGTAAATAAGGTAAGACAGCTATGTTGATAGGAGACCTGGAATTAGTTAGTGTGATGATTCATGTGCAGAAGGTTGAGGGTATCAGAACATGGAAGACTGTCGTAGCAAGAGAGCTAAGACAACAAGTTAGGATTTTGGCCAAAAGAAAAATAGAAATATGAACCGATCATCCCTTTAGTTGAAATCATCTAGACCTGCTCCATCGTCAGCCTATGCACCTGCACCAAGGAGAAAAATTGATTATAGAAATCATAACTTTTAGAATTTCAGAGTTTAAACTTTTCAATCGCAGGGAAATGCAGCACAATGGTTCACACGCTACCCACCCTACGGTAAGTGTGGTAAACTCCATCCTGGAGAATGCCATGTTGGTAATGTTCTTTGCTACAAGTCTGGAAGGAAGGGTCACTTTTCTAGGGAATACCCTAAGAATAGACAGAATAATAGGGGCAATAAAGCCTAATGTTCTTCAGAAGCTCCACTAGATAGAAATACCCAAAGAGGAGCTACTTCAGGATCAGACGGGGGCACAAACCTTCTGTATGCTATAGCTAGTCACGAGGATATGGAGAACTCACATGTTAATTTCACGGGTATGCTTAAAGTCTTTACTTTTGATGTTTATAGGTTGCTTGATCCCAATGCGAGTTTGTCGTTTGTGAGTCCTTATGTTGCAACGAGGTTCTGAATTTCCCCTGAACAACTTCTTGAGCCTTTAAATATTTCGACACCAGTTGGTGATTCTATTCAAGCATAAAGAGTCTATCGTGATTGTACTATCCTCATTAATTAAATGGAAACTATGGCTGACTTAGTTGAGCTAAATATGTTGGACTTTTATGTTATTCTAGGTGTGGATTAACTTAATGAATTTTATACATCAGTTGATTGTAGAATTCGAGTAGTCAAGTTTCATCTTCCTAACGAGCCACCTTTGAAGTGGAGGAGTAGTTCACCAGTGCCTAAGGGTCATTTCATTTCATACCTTAAGGCCAGGAAGTTAGTCTCTAAGGGGTGAATCTATGACTTAGTCCAATTTAATGACTCTAGTGTTGAGACACCGCATATTGATTCATCTCCAATTGTGAATCGGCTTCCTGAGGTTTTTCAGGTGATCTTCCCACAGTCCCTCCTGAGAGAGAAATAGACTTCAGAATAGACACTCTATCTGATACACAACCTATCTCTATTCCACCATACATAGTGGCTCTAGCTGAGTTAAAAGAGCTAAAATAGCAATTGCGAGATCTTTTTTATTAGGGCTTCATTCGACCAAGTGTCTTACCTTGGTGCACTTCGATCTTGGTTGTGAGGAAGAAATATAGTTCTCTTAGGATGTGCATTGATTACCATCAGTTGAACAAGGTTACTATAAAGAATAAGTATCCCCTTCCAAGATTTAATGACCTTTTCAACCAACTTCAGTGTGCCACTTACTTTTCTAAAATAGACATCAGATCCAGCTATCGACAATTGAGGGTAAGAGAAACTGACATCCCGAAAACAACATTCAAGACCCATTATGGTCATTATGAATTTCTTGTTATGTCGTTTTGTTTGACTAATGCTCGTGCAATGTTCATAGATCATATGAACATAGTATTTAATCCATATCATGACATGTTTGTGATTGTATTCATTGATGACATGCTGATTTATTAGAGGAATGTGAAGGATAATGCTAGTCACCACAGAATAGTTCTCCAAATTCTCAAGGATAGAGATTTGTATGCTAAATTTTCTAACTGTGAGTTTTTGATTTATTTCGTGGCATTCTTAGGCCACATTGTATCTGATAAGGGATCCGAGTTGATACTCACAAGATTGAAAAAGTACAGAACTGGCCCAGAACCACATCTCCAACAGACATTAGAAGTTTCTTAGGATTGGGTGGTTATATAGAAGGTTTGTCAAGGGATTTTCGTCAATATCTTCCGCGTTGACTGAGTTAACTCAGAAAATGGCTAAGTTTCAAAGGTCTAAAGCTTGTGAGAAATGCTTTCATGTATTGAAAACCCGATTAACTAATGCCCAATGTTGTCCCTACTAGAGGGTACAAAAAGCTTTGTTGTGTATTCTGATGTTTCATGAGTTGGACTTGGTTGTGTATGGATACAGAATGGCAAGGTTATAGCCTACGCCTCCACACAACTTAAGGTTCACAAAAAGAATTACCTGACTAATGATCTTGAGTTGGGAGGTGTTGTATTTGCTTTTGAAAATATGGTGTCATTACCTTTATGGTTTTCATGTTGATGTGTTCACCGATCAGAAAAGTCTTCGGTATGTATTTAGTTAGAAGAGCTAAATCTCAGACAAAAAAGGTGATTAAAGTTTCTCAAGGATTACGACATGATTATCCTCTATCACCCCGTTAAGGCTAATGTTGTTGCTGATGCTTTGAGCAGGCTATCTATGGGAAGTACTTCCCATGTTAAGGAAGGCAAGAAATAATTGTCTTAGGAAGTTCATAGACTTGCTCGATTGGGAGTCAGTCTCTTGGATTCCAGCGAATTCGAAGTTCTGGTGATGAATGGAGTTGAATCATCACTAGTGTCTGAAGAGAAGGAGAAACAAGAACAAGATCCTGAGTTACTTGAACTAAAATCCAATGTCCTAAAGCAAAAGGGATGGCTTTTGAACAAGGGGGAGATGGTGTGTTGAGATATCAAGGTAGATTGTGTGTACCGAAGGTGGATGAACTCCAAGAGAAAATCAAGGCACATGCTCACAGTTCCAACTATTCAATTCATCTCCGTTCAACAAGGCTTGAGAGAAGTCTATTTGTGGAGTAGTATGGAGTGGTACATTACAGACTTTGTCACTAAGTTCCAAAATTTCTAACAAGTCAAGGTATATCACCAAAGAGCAGGTGGTACGGCTCATACTATAGCTCCTCCATAATAGAAGTTCGAGATAATCAATATGGACTTCATTATTGGCTTGTTGTGATCTCGTAGGAAGCATGATTCGATTCGGGTGATTGTAGATGAGATGACTAAATCAACCAATTTCTTGTGGTAAAGAACTCAAATTTAGAAGAAGATTATGCTAGATTATACATTTAGGAGACAGTCTGACTACATGGAGTTGTTATGTCTATTGTTTCAGATCAAGGTGCACAATTCAGTGTTCAATTTTAAAGTCTTTTCAGAAAGGTTTGGGTTTGAAGGTACATCTGAGTACTTCTTTTCATCCTCAGATCGATGCCCAAGTAGAGCTCACAATCCTGAATTTAGAAGATATGTTGACAACATATGTCATAGACTTCAATGGTAACTGGGATGATCACTTACCTCTAATAGAGTTTGCTTACAATAAAAGTAATCACTCTAGTATCTGGATGGCTCCCTGTGAGGCTCTGTATGGGCGAAGGTGTAGATCGCCTATTGGTTGCTTTAAGGTCGGTGAAGCCAAGTTGATAGGGCTAGACTTGGTTCATCAAGCCATAGAGAAGGTGAAGATTTTCCAGGAAAGGCTAAAAACAACTCTGAGTGTTCAAAAATCCTATACAGATGTTTGGAAAAGTGACTTAGAATTTGAAGTTGATGATTTAGTCTACTTGAAGGTTTCACCCATGAAGGGTGTTATGATATTTGGTAAGAAAGGGAAACTCAGTCCCCAGTGTATTGGTCCTTACAAAATATCTAGGAGGGATTGCAATATAGCTTATAAGTTGGAGCTACCTTCAGAATTAGCAACAGTTCATCTGATGTTTATTGTATCCATGCCAAAGAAATGTATGGGCGATCCTTCACTCATAGTACCTACTGGAAATATTTGTATTAAGGACAACCTATATTATGAGGAAATACCTATACAGATCCTTGATCGTCAGGACAACCTATATCTAGGAGGGTTTGCAATATAGCTTATGAGTTGGAGCTACCTTCAGAATTAGCAACAGTTCATCTGATGTTTATTGTATCCATGCCAAAGAAATGTATGGGCGATCCTTCACTCATAGTACATACTGGAAATATTTGTATTAAGGACAACATATATTATGAGGAAATACCTTTTCAGATCCTTGATCGTCAGGTTCACAAGTCAAGGACCAAGGAGGTTGCATCAGTCAAGGTTTGATGGAGGAATCAATTTGTTTAGAAAGCTACTTGGGAGGCTGAATGAGGATATGAAGAAGAGATACCCACATCTCTTTCCTCCCAAAGAAATTCCAAACCAAGGTACTAACTCTTTGTAAACACTCTTTAATTTTAAATACTGAGATATGCAAATTGCATGTTGTGTGTTTGAGTTGGGGTTAAATGCTTTCCACTCATGTTCTACTTAGTGTGATCTCATTCGAGGACGAATGTTCCCTAGGGGGAGATATTGTAACACCTTGAATTTACGTCAGTTTGTATGTTTTGGTTCAACATTGAACGACCATATATTTTAGCAAAAAAATATTTAGGTGGCTAATGAGGTATCAAATCGAAGGTCTTTGAGTCCTCTTCCCAATACCACCAAGTTTGTTAAATTTCGAGGTCCGAGCAAGAATTTATTGCAATTTTAGTGGAGCCTCTCTAGTTAAGGTTTTTAATTCGTGTAAGGAAAGGTTATGTTGGTCTTTTCCTTACCCCTTTAGGCCTAAAACGTTTCTTCACTCCTAGTTAGGGTCTAATATGATTGAGACCACTTTTTCCACGTTCCAAAATACTTAGGTATGAGAGGAGGGTTTCAAGAAGAGAAAAGGGTAAGGTTTCAAGAGTCTTTAAAGAATTGAGGATTTCGCCAAGAACAATTGTTCTTCCAAGGTATGTGAGGTTGCTCATAGTGATGGATTTGTTCATCCTCACGCCAATCATGTAATCGCTTCGTTAATTCATTAATGAAATCATTTATGTAAAAATTCTTGAAGGGTTCTTGAGTTTTAACTCTATTCTTTAACAATGAAGGTTTTAATTTCTTGAGGTGAGGATCTTGCAAATGAATGTTGACTCTTGATAGATTTTTTGTGGGTATTCAATGAATTTGGGTTGGATTTATGAATCAAAGAGGAATTGGAAGAAATCAATCGTAACAAGATGATTTAGGACCCGAAATAGAGTAAGAAAGTTCACCTTCAAGGTTTAACTGTTGTGTCCAATTATTTTGTTCAATAAGGTGAGCTGAGTCGAACTCACCATTCCATTCTGAGCATCGCCGAAGTGCCTTTTTTTTCGCCGAGTTGTCTTAGTTCATGAGCTAACTCGTTCGACTTTTCGGTGAGGTAGAGGCACTCAACGAGTGGCTTTTGTGAGCTCCAGACTTCTTTTTCATTAGTTTTTTCCAACTTTTTCACTTCTTTTCGCAATGTAATGTCCTTGCCTGGTCCTTAGGCCTTCCTTGCATGTTTCAAATGTCATTATATATATATATATATATATATATATATATATATATATAAATTGTCTCTTCTTTGTAATGGGTGAGTTGAGCAGAAGTTATATCAACTATTTTGGGAGTAGTATCGAGCACTGAATTGGGTTAGTCTTTTATAACTCGAAAGTCCAATAACACTATGCAGACAACGTAGGATAGGATATCATTGATTCTATATGGGACTCCTCACTACCTCTAAGAAGACCTATTATATGGATCCATAGTCACAATATCATCTTATATCCCCGACAAGGTATAGGATGGCCCTTGCAATGTGGGCGAAAAGTTGTGTCATTGCTAGGCTCATGGAACTGTTTCTCAGCTAGAGAAACTCCCCACAAAGTAAAATATATTATTTTTCATGTTGCTTTCATTGCATATTTTGTTGTAAGGCTTAAATGGTTTTCACCTCATATTCATGTATTGTCCCAGTCATGTTGTTCCCAGTCATTTAAGTCAGTTAGTAATTTACTCTAACCTTATAACTTACCACTACATTCAATGTCCTGGCGTCATTAAACATGCATCTTATGATATAGATAGAGCTGCTCAGGATTATCAACAAACGTTTCGTGGATATAAGTATTACTTGCATACAATATTTGATGAGGCCTTCTTGCTCCGGGAGACTCCCATTCCAGTCAGTTTAGTAGTATTGGAGGTGTCGCAAGTCTTGTCCCGACATCTATCTTACACTGCTAAGGCTTCTTAGAAAGATAGTACTAGATGTTTCCATTGTTTCTTAGAGTATTTTGTTACTGTATAATTCATGTCAAGTATTTACAAGACAATATTTTAAGACTTTTCTTAAATGTCTAAGTGTTCGTCTATTTTAAGCCTCCGCACATTGTTTAGTGTCATGTAAGTTAGGTAGCTAGCCAAGGGTTTTATTGGGGATAAAAAATGGTTCTTGAATGCCAGTCACTCCAGGATGTAGGCTCAGGTCTTGACAGTCGGGTCGGGCCATGAATCGATAACTCGATTATTTTATCGAGTTACAAATTGTTTTCCTTAAAGGTATATTTTGTTCTCTAGTCGAAAAAAATCTAGAAATGTCTTTCATTCACCCCATTAGTTGCTAAGTTACATTATTTATTGTTCAATAAAAATAGATTGTTTTTTATATAATGAAATGTGATTTATTACTAGTCATGATGTGGATTAAAATTGAAAATTTTGAAATTAATTTTTTTAATTACTACTATTTATATAAGGAAGGATATCCAATATTTGTAGTCCTCACATAAGTTTCTTTTATTTCTATTCAATGTTTTAAAAATTATTAAGTCCTCACATATTTGATAAATTTTAAGAACTTTAATTATTTTCTACAATGCTTTCAAAAATGATGATGTCATTAAAAAGGTAATATAGGATATAAATATATATATATTAATATTTACCTTAAAAATTTAGTGTAAAATATACTTAATATACATTAGGATTTGAAACAAGTTGATTTATTGAGACACGTTATAGAAACATATTTGAAGACATATCACAGTACCTCCTTGTTCAAACCTTATGTTATAACAATTCTCAACGACGGAAAAGTGTCTAGAGAACTATATGATAACCCTAGTGAGTGGTGTGGGATGACCAATTTATAGAGGCTAAGATTTAATCTTGACCGTCCATCAAATAACCAATCTAGCATATGAAATTTATTTTTCATTGGACATTAGTTAACAACTTTACATTAATTGGGCCACACATAAAATAAATAAATAAAAACATTTATTGTAAACAAGGAAATAATTATGCTAGCATTCATTTGTTATCTCAATATAGCTTTAGTTATTGACTTAAAACATTATTTTTATATTATTATTTATTGTTTACTTAATGTTATTTATAATTCAACATTTACTATTTTAAATTTTCATTTATTTGTCGTACATGTTGACAAGTATTAGTGTAAAAAAAAAATCACTTATGATAGGGTTAAATTTTAAATTTAGAAAAAAATACAATTAACTTATAGCTTTGTTAAATACTTTTAAAAGATGTTAAAATGCAAATTTTATTCTTCCATCTCAATTGAAAAAATGAGTTTCAAAATCTGAAAGTTAATTAATTTAATTTTATATGCATGCACTTTAAACATTACGTTTACATAATAAATGATTATATATATATATATATATAATATAAGTTCTTCAAAGGGTTGATAAAATCTTGTAATTAGAGAAAAAAACACTTGGATCTTAAAAAGAATTATGATAACGCTAAATTTGAATGTCTAATTAAAATATAAATTTAATAAGTTCTTATGCATAATTTATTTTATTTCTTTTTAAAAATTTATTATATACAAACTAACACATTTTTTTAACCTTCAAATGACATTATAACAACCCATCCCACTAGTGATATTAGTCGCTCTAGGTCGAGACCCGCATGACTTTACCATGTGTCACTAGTGGTTGAGGTATAGTTACTTACATTCCGAAAATCTCACCTATATTTTGCTAATAGGGGCTTCTTATCTTAATGTGGGGCTTCACATACCCCCCTTTTATGGACTCAACGTTATGGCTGAGGTTTGCCCTATCGTATAAGATTTATCTATACTCAGAACTCAGGTTTCCCTCGCCGTTGTAACTACCCAAATAGTCATTAATTAGGAAGGGTAAAACATCGTGATAAGCTGGGCCTTACTGTCCCGCGATAGAGGGGTGATGCCGCTACGACTGCGGCGCCAAAACGGGATGGGAGTGCCAGAGCGGAATGGTCGGGGAAAGAACTTAATGAAGAAAGTCCTATTTTCTCCTTTTTCCCTAAGTACAAAAAAGGAGGCGAGGATCACCCCAGAAACCCTCAAAAGGCTGCTCTAGGCTTGGGAAGGAAGGAGAAATAAATTTCTAGCACAAGGTTGGCGACAACTCACCGATTCCCGACCGAAATCCACCGTCTCGTTGTCTAGAAGCCAGGATTGGAGCTACAATCCCTTTGTAGGTGCTAAGCTAACATCATACAAGTAAACCTCATATCAAAACATACTTACAATACTTCCTTGAAATAATCTTGTTTCATCATGAACATGCTACTTTTATTAGGGACTTGTCCCTCTTTAGTCACTCTTACTAATCATGGAAGAGTATCTCTCTACTAGTCCACAACACATCATTACTCATGAATGGTTACGATTTACCATTTCAAGGCTATCAAGGGAAGCACCTCATCATGATACAACAAGCTATATTTTCCATAACTTAATTACTTAATTCATATTTAGTTTAAGAGACACGGGGATTCACCTCTTTTCGTAACTCATAAAGGCTAATGGGTATTCGCCTCTTGCCTTATTCATAAAGGCTAACGAGTATTCGCCTCTTGCCTTACTTACTTCAAGATTGTGGGTACTTGCCTCCACTATCCTTTCATATGACACGGGTAATCACATTCACATCATTTCATAAGGATCATGTGTACTCACCTTTATGTCCATTCATCATATTAAGAACTTAGGGAATCACCTCTTGTTCACTTCTAAGGACTATGGGAAATCACCACATATCCTTCAATATGGAGGTCAAGAGTAGTCGCCTCTAGCCTCATCATTCATTAACCATTTTAGTCTGCATTAATTTTATGTGAGCAACCCTTTCAACCTATATTCATTTATGTGAGTAAACCTTTCACATTCATTCCACCATGCTTAGCAATTCTTTTTGGGAGCTATCCCTTCCACATCATAAAGCATAAACAATCTATAATCATATAAGCTTTACTTCTCAAGCCTTAACATTCATAGCTATTCACTATTAATTTCAACCACCCATTTGTCTACCTTAGCCCATAATACAATCACATCCCAAGAACCCGTGTCTATACTTGCTATTTTCGTGTTATTTGTTGTTGAAGCTGATAGTTGAACCCAAATCTCCCTGTTATTTGACACTTGTGTCACCCCAAACTTGAACCATGCTTTTATTAGTAAATATTTTTACCTATGATTGACTTGAGCATATTCATGCTTTTCTATTGATTCTCAAATACGTACCACTCTCTTGAGATTCGACCCCAACTCACTTATTTTGCTTATATTACTAACTAATGATCGTTGCCCCTTAGTATTGGATGAAGTGTCTTTGAAACGTTATCAATCAGTAATCAATGAATCCCACCTACGGGGTGTAGTTGGCCCCTCATGGGTGACACCTTGAATTCTAAAAGTTGCTAAGTTCCATCTTTCGTATACCAAGTGTTACATTATCTCCCCCTTAGGAACTTTCTACCTCGAATGGCATTCTAGGCACTTCTTAAAGGAAATGACTCAAGACTAGCAACCATTCATGCATGCAACACATCTATATGCACACAACCAGCGAGGAATCATCAACTATAAGCTAAACATGCTCAATGCATCACATGGAAGGTAAGAACTGCATCTAACAACCCAAAATGCATGAAATTCTAAAATTTCTCATGTTCAAGGAGAAACTCTCATCTCCAAGCTAAAAACATGTTCTTCACAATCTCATTGAGCCCATATACAATCTATACTCATAATATACATCCAAGGAGGAAATTCTCTCACTCCATGCTACGACATGTTTCACAACTCATCTCATGAAATCTATAGGCAACTCATACTCAATGAAGTACAACATGAGGGAAACCAATCTTGCAAACTCATTTTACTTTCACAACACAAGTTTTTCATGAACATGCACCACATAAAGAAATCATGGAAACATCTAAAACACACATGACTTCACATAAAGAACAAATCATGAGGAACTCATCATCTCAAGCTAAAGGAGGAATAAAAGGAAAAATGATGAGTATATCGGGACATCTCATTGGCCTTGGCCTCCCAAGTAGCACCCTCAACTAAAACCCTCACTAAAAGGTCACTCCTTAACCCTTTCATGGAAGAAACTTCCTTGTTCTTCTATTTCTCATCTTGGTGGTTCAAGATCTCAACCGGTACTTCTTAATAAGAGAGATTCTCATTTACTCCCAACATTTCTAATGGATCTATGAATGTCGGATCTCCAACACACTGTTATATTATAGAGACATGGAAAACCGGATGCACCTATGCCAACCCATTAGGGAACTCTAGCTCATAATCACCCTTACCAACGTATTTCAAGATCTTATATGGTCCTACAAAATGGGGACTAAACTTTCCAAACTCCTTACATCTTTAAAAGGTGAGAAATTCAAATAAACCCAAATCATGAACATTAAGAACACTCAACAACCTTGCTATCTAAGCAGAGTATCTTCCCCTTGGGTGAATGCCTAAATGGACTTGCTAAGCACCGCTTCTTTCAATTCTAAGGTCGGATCGAGTGATCACTAAGATTTTACCTCCATCATAGAAGATGATTCTAAACCATGGTGAACTATACTACTACCCTTTAGAGGAGTCTACTCCCTTATTACATCAAGGCATTATCTAAACACACTACTCATCAAATCCTTTCAATATACCCCAAAATTCATAATGACTAAATCGGGTTCTATCATCAATAAAACATAACAATAATGCAACCCATTCATACTAAAGACAACATTAAAGTCTATCATATCAAGTCACAAATAACAAGCAACACCGGAATCTAAATAATCATAAAACACATATTGGGAGAAACATTTGGAGGACACTCTTGTTCACCTCTAGCTTGGAGGGCATAAACCTTATTTTTCCTTGGAGCATTCCCATCCGAACCATTAGGAGCAAATTGCTTACCCTCTCTTCCCTTAGATTTCATCTTGTGGTCACTTTCAGCACAACTAAAGCAACCCTCTCTACCAGCAAAACACCTACCCTCACGTCTCTTTCCACATCTAGTAGAAGTAGGCCATTGGTATTCACTACTAATTCCTTGTTGTTTAGGGTTAGACACCCTATCTTCACTATATCTAGGAAAATTGGAGGAGTCTTGTCCGGAAAATCTTTGTTGATGCTTAGGACGACCATGTCCATCGGACCTTTCATGAGAGGAATCACCATCATCATTTCTAGACCTCTTTTTTCTCCCTATCTCTCCCCTTTAATTTCTCCTCTTTCATTTGTTAGGAATGAGTCATAAAACGATCAATGTCCATGTCATGGACAAGCCTAGTCGTACGACATTCTTTCATAACTAATTCGGATACTGCCAACACAAACTTACTCATTTTTTACCTAGAGTCAGCTACTAGAGATAGAGCAGTTTTTGATAGTAGAGTAAACTTCAGCGCATATTCCTCAATACTCATTTTACCTTGCGTAAGGTTAATGAACTCAATAATCAAAGCCTCTCTCATCTATAGAGGGAAAAATCTATCTAGAAAAGCAACTCTGAACCTTTTCCACCATATAGGACCCATTCCTACCAGTATAGCCTCTTTCAATTGGTTAAACCAAACTTGTGCAACTCCCTTGAGTTGGTAAGCCGCCAATTCTGCCTTCTCTACCAAAGTAACCTCCATAATATCTAACAGCTTATAGACCTAATCTATAAGCTCTTGAGGATCTTCCTCAAGCTTTGACCCATAAAATCACGAAAGATTCATCCTCATGAAGTCCCTCACTCTTGAAGTCGCCGAACCCACATTTGGGTTCATGAGAGCTACTACCTCTCTATTGGCTTGGGCCATCACGACTTGAGCCAATACTTGAAAAGAGGAACTAATTTCTGCATTAGTCACATCCTGAGCGAAAGGGTCAATTGGAGCTTGTGGAGGATTTTGGGGAGGAACTCTTTGATCCATGTTGTCTTCCACATTCCTTCTAGTGTTTGCCCGTGTTATAGCCATATCCTAAAAAACTATCGGGCACATATTAGGAGAAAGACCTAATCAAGTTAAAATCTATGGCACGACTTAGAGAATGAAGAAGTGAAGTTTCCTAAACATCTAATAGCCTATCATTCATAAATGTGGCGCATTTCACACTTATGAACAAGACTCTGCTAGACGTGATTTGAGACATCCTAGAACCATTCTAAACCTTGTGCTCTGATATTAAGTTTGTCACGACCCAGGGGTACCCCCTAGATGTAACAAGGCGTACAAGACCCCGAAAAGCCTCATACAAGCCACTTAGCATATCATAACATAAAATAATAGAAAAGGTGCAGAAATTTAAAACCTTTTCAAACAATATAAAAGTCTCATAAAACAAAGCGAAAGTCTTATACTTGTCTCAAACCATCTAATATTTAAATAGTCTTAGGAACGCAGCCCAAACAAAGTTCTAAACATAAAGTAAATGTAACACTCCGGAAACTAGTAGGCTAAACTAGAGCTTAATGTTAGGGTTAGATCCTTAAAATGTACCTCCCCATACCTTAATAAATGTTTTCGTGTTAAAATGTCAAAGTTCAAACCTCAAGAACTAACCATGGGTCCTTGAGGAATGAACCAAGAATGTACCTGGGTAGTGAGCCATGAGGGGCCATTCACGGCCCGTAGGTCCCCCATGCCTCGTGGGTGAGGGGCCGTAGATGGAACCTAGAGGATCTGGTCTTAGATCCCCACCCACGATTCACCAGAACAGGCTATGGGTCCAACCACGGTCCATCTATGAGGGGTCGTGGGTGATTACTAGAAACCATTTTTGGGAATTGGTTAAGGTGTACTTTTGGGTTTTCCATTTTTATTTAATACAAATTGACCTCGTTTACACTAAATTAGACAAACTATATAATGATTTAAGACCCCCAAATAAAGTCATCTTCCAAATAATTCCAAAATCCCAAATCAAAACCAACTTTTCCCCCAAAACTCTCTCTCTAGAACTTCAGAAAAGAAGAAGAAAGGTGAAGCTAGAGTTTGAAGGAGCACGTTTTTCACTCAATTTTATTGGAATTCAAAGCTAAAGTATGGTATTCCTTTCATCAATGGATAGTTTTCATCCACGAATCCCTTCCAAAACCCCCAATTTCAAAGCTAGAAATCTCAAAAGTTAGGGTTTGACTTCAATCTCATGGATTCCTTTCAAATTCATTTTTAATGATTGAATTATATTTTATTATGAATAAATTGATGATTATATATGGTTTTATGTCGAGTTCCCCAAGAATCCATGAATTCCCCTATTTTCCCAAATTGGATCTCAAAGTGTGGATATTGATTGATGCAAGTAGAATATTATAGAATTGTAAAAATGTAGTAAATTGATTATTTGAATTATGTTATTATCCATGTCTAATGTAGTAATTCTAGATGTGTTTGTTGAATATGATCTATTGTCCTTGAAGGGAAAATCCTGAGAATTATGCATGATTATAAGGTTTATGTATATGCTTTGAGAACACTTTGAGAGTAAAGTGAATATGATTATGATCTAGTTGTTGTGTTGTTGGATGATTATACTCATGTACACACTTATGTATGAATATGATATGATGTGAAAGGTTTCCTCACAACATGATGATTCTAGGGATGAAAGGTTATTCTCACCTATTGAATCATGAGCTATAATATGAATTATGTTGAATTGACTGTCAAGACATTCTTCCATGAATATGCACGTAAGTTAATATTTAATATGTAATCTAAGGGAATTAATTCTTAGCACCGAGTGGATATGAATATGATATGGAAGCTTATACGATAGTTGAGTCCGAATTTCTAATGGGTTCCTTCTACCCTAGTTGAGTCTGGGCTCCCAAAGTATGTATCTCATGAGATGGAAATCTTATACCTTAGTAGAGTCCAGGTTTCTAATAGCAATCTCCCTATCCCATAATTATGTGCCCACATAGGTTATTATCTAGTGGATCCAACTAAGCTAAGAGTATGGTTCTACCTTAGGCAAGTAGGACACCCTTTTTCGGTGTGGGGTAGACACCAGATTCTATGGTAAGCTGACATGGTCTATGTCTGTTAAGGCTAATCTCCATTTTATAATAGTATGAACAAGAATATGAAATATGAACTATAGTTACTCAAGAAGCTTTAGTTAGTATAGGTGGGACTATGGGACCTTATTCATGCATTACACAAGTATTCTTTGAGTGTATTTATGGTATGTTCTTATTATGATATGATGATCAATGAGTTGACTACGCTTAAGACTTATGCTTTTCCATTATCTTCAAAATGGTGCTTTAAACTTGTAAATGACATGCATTCAACTATAATGTCCCTTTAAGCATGTTTTTATGATTTTGTGCATGGCTATCATACTTAGTGCATTTTTGTACTAACCCATATTTTCCTACATTTTTCCCATGTGTAAGGTTCGGTTCTCAAGGTGGTCCCCATTATGGCTAGAGCTTGGATTCGCTCATTTTTCCTTGCTTGTGGTGAGTCCTCATGATTCGATGATGGGATGCTATCATTGGTTTTTTCATTCTTGGACTTTCACTTTCAGATTATGTTGTTTTGGGGCTGTGACCCTGTTTTGACTCAATTATAGTAATAGATGGCTAATTGTGACAAGTCTAGACTTCTGCTTTCCTTTAAAAATATGTTTGGACTTAAATTTGTTTTTACTCTTATTGTTCTAATGATTTATGTTATGATATGCTAAGTGTCTTACATGGAGCCTTTCGGGGTTCTATGTGCCTTGTTACATCTAAGGGGTACCCTGGGTCGTGACAAACCTGGTATTCAGAGCACAAAGTTTAGAATGATTCTATGATGATGTCTCATAAGCCACGTCTAGTAGAGTCTTGTTCATGAGTGTGAAGCGTTCCACACTTATGAATGAGAGGATATAAGATGTTTAGGAAATGTAGCTTTTTCATTACTCTTAAGTCGTGCCTTAGAGTTTAACTCTATAAAGTCCCTCTTCTAATCCTTCTCATGTGTCTACAGGAAATGAACACATAAAGGGCGAATGCTAGAAGAATAGAGTGTAACAATTTGAATGAGAAAAATCTTCAACCTAATAAAGCCCCTCAAGTTAACCAATCTCTGGTTGATCCTGTGGTTGAGAATGTGACCCATTGAGAGTTTAAGTGTACTATCCAAATATTGGCTCACATCGTGATGGTTCCAGCCAATAGAGAAGCGGTAGCTCCTGTCAATCCTAATGTGAATTCGGCTACTTCTAGGGTTAGGGATTTTGCTAGAATGAACCCTCGTAAATATCATGGCTCTAAAGTGGAGAAGGGTCCCCAAAGGTTTATCGATGTAGTTTATAAGGTCCTTGATATTATAAGTGTATCTTAGGGAGAGAAGGCAGAGTTAGTCACCTACCAACTAAAGGATGTTGCTCAAGTACGGTATGATCTTTGGAAAAGATAAGACCCGTATGAGCGGGGTCGGTTGAATGGGAAAAGTTCAAATCGGTATTTCTTGATAGATTCTTTCCCCGAGAGTTGAGGGAAGATAAGGTGGAGGAATTCATTAACCTTAGGCAAGGTAGCATGAGTGTCAAGGTGTATGCCTTGAAATTTACACAACTATCCAAGTATGCCCCATCTATAGTGGCAGATTCAAGGAATGAGACGGGTGTCTCCGATTTACTTCAAGAAGAATGTCGTACGACAATGCTCATTCATGACATGCATATCTCAAGGATCACGGTATATGCTCAACAAATAGAGAGGTTAAAAGTGCTAGAACTAGTTATGGGAACTTCTCCAATGGTAGGTCTGATGGACAAGGTCGACCAAGGTTTAGACAAAGGTTCTCCAACCAAGGCTCGTCTAGTGCTCCAAGGGTCAACATGGATAGAGTTTGCAACCCTAAACCTCAAGGAGGTAATAGTGGTGGTTCTTATGTAGCTAGGCCTAATTGTTCAAAATGTGGTAGAGAACATGATGGCAAGTGTCTTGTGGGTACCGATGGGTGTTTTAGTTGTGGGAAAGTTGGCCATAAGATGAGAGATTATCCAAATGCTCAAGGTTAAGGAAAGGGGAGATAAACAAGCTACACCAAGCGGTTCCCACTCGTATGCACAAAATCAAAATCCCTTTTATGCTCTTAAATCCCGAGGTGACCAAGAGAGCTCCCCGAATATGGTGACCGGTATCTTAAAAGTCCTTTCTATTGATGTATATGCCTTGTTAGATCCCGTTGTTACTTTATCCTTTGTGACACCTTTTATGGCCATGAAGTTTTAAATACTACCCAAAGTGTTAGTAGAACTTTTTTCGGTCTCTACCCAGTGTGTGATTCGGTGGTGGCTAAAAGAGTCTATAGAAGTTGTCCTATTTCCTTGTCCCATAAATTTACTTTGGTGGATTTTGTAGAGTTAGACATGTTAGACTTTGTTGTGATTTTGGGTATGGATTTGTCGCATGCAAGTTATGCCTCTATCGATTGTAAGACTCGGGTGGTTAGATTCCAATTTCCAAATGAGCGTATCTTCGAATTGAAGGGGGGAAATTCTATACCTAGATGTGAACATGTCTCTTGCTTTAAAGCTAAAAGATGATCTCCGAAGGGTGTATTTACCATCTTGTTAGGGTGATGGATGTTGAGTCCGAAACCCCTTCTCTAGAGTCAGCTTAGCTAGAAAATGTGTTTCCGGAAGTTTTCCCCAATGATTTTCCCGATATTCCTTCCGAGCGGGTAATAGATTTTTGGTATAGATCTCTTACAGGATACGCAAACTATATTCATTCCTCCTTATAGAATGGCTTTGGCCGAGTTGAAAGAGTAATTACATGATTTGTTAGATAAAGGTTTTATTCGACCGAGTATCTCTCCATGAGGTGATCCATTATTGTTTGTTAGACAGAAAGATGGGTCTCTTAGAATGTGCATTGATTATCGTCAATTGAACAAGTGACCATTAATAGTAAATATCCCCTTCTGAGAATTGATGACTTGTTTGATCAACTTCAAGGGGCTAGCTATTTCTCCAAAATTGATCTTCGTCCGGGTTATCAACAACTAAGGATGAGAGGGGTTGATATTCCAAAGACGGACATTAGGACCCGGTATGGTCACTATGAATTTGTGGTTATGTCATTTTGGTTGGCAACTGCCCCGGCAAAATTTATGGATTTGATGAATAGAGTGTTAGGTAATACCTAGACAGGTTTGTAATTGTGTTTACTGATCATATCTTTATCTATTCGAGGAGTGAGAATGAACATGTGTACCATTTAAGGATTGTGTTGCAAGTTCTTAAGGGCTAACAACTTTTGGCAAAGTTTATCAAGTGTGAATTTTGGTTAAGGTTCATAACTTTCTTTGGTCATATTGTGTCAAGCAAGGGTATTGAGGTAGATACTAAGAAGACAGATGCGGTCAAAAGTTGGCCTAGAACTCTAACTCCTTCCAACATTAGAAGTTTTTTGGGTTTGGCTGGTTACTATTGGAGGTTTGTTGAGGGGTTTTCCTCCATTGATCCTCCGTTGACGGGTTTGACTCAAAAGAAGGATAAGTTTAAGTGGTCGGAAGATTGTAAGAAAAGTTTCCAAGAATTAAAAGATAGACTTACTACCTCTCTTGTGTTGACCTTACCGGAGGGTACAAATAGTTTTGTGGTGTATTGTAATGCCTCTAGAGTTCGGTTGGGATGTGTGCTTATGCAAAATGATAAGGTGATTGCCTATGCTTCAAGGCAACTTAAAGTCCATAAGAAGAATTATCCTACCCATGATCTTGAATTAGCGGCAGTTGTATTTGCCTTAAAAATATAGAGTCATTATTTTTATAGGTTCAATGTAGATGTTTTCACTGATCACAAAAGTCTTCAATATGTGTTTAGTCAAAAGGACATGAATCTTCGTCAACAAAGGTGGTTAGAACTCTTGAAGGATTGTGACATGAGTTTATTTTATCACCCTGGCAAGGCTAATGTTGTAGCGGATGCACTTAGTAGATTGTCCATGGGTAGTGTGGCTCATGTAGAGGATGAAAAGAAAGAGTTGGTTCGTGATGTGCATAGGTTGGCTCATCTAGGTGTTCAATCAGAAGATTACGCTAAGGGTGGTATAATGGTTCATAATGGGTACGAATCGTCCTTTGTAATAGATGTGAAGGCTAAGCAAACCCTTGATCCTTTATTAGTTTTGTTGAAAGAAAGTCTGTTGAGGCTTTATCCCAAGGGGGAGATGGGGTATTGAGGTATAACACTCCGGAAACTAGTAGGCTAAACTATAGCTTGACGTTAGGTTATAAGCCTTGAATGTACCTCCCCATACCTTAAAATAATTGTTTTCGTATTAGAACGTCAAGGTTCAAACCCCAAGGACCAACCATACGTCCTTGAGGAAGACCCTCAGAGGTTGCATAGGAAGTGACCCACAAAGGGCACCCACACCTCATGGGTCAGTCCACACCTCGTGGGTAAGGGGCATAGGTCGAGGCCCTGAGAGTTGAGCCTGTGAACCCAAACCATGTTTCACCAGAATATGACATGGGTCCAACCACGGTCCGTCAGTGAGAGGTCGTGGGTCAAGCCTGCAAAACAAGCCTCTGAACCACATTTCACTGATGGACAACATGCCATGTGAGTCCACCCACGGACTGTGGTCGTGGAGTCGTAGATGAGGCTTGTAACTGCCAAAAGGCAGTTGCACTTAGGGGCACTTAGTGTTTTCCTTTTTAAGTTAATATTAAGTGGCATCATTTTTTATTAATATAGGCTAACTATATAATGTTTGAGACCTCTAAAATTAGACATCTTCCTCACAATTACTAAATCCCTAATCAAAATCAATTTTCCCCAAAACTCTCTCTATAACTCCAAAGAAACAGAAGAAGAAGAAAGTTGAAGCTAGGGTTTGAAGAAGAAGGATTTTTCATTCAATTTATTTGGAGAATCATAGATAAGGTATTTTAGTCCTTCATCCATGGATAATTTTCGTCCATGGAGCCCCTCTAAAAGCCCAAATTTCGCAGCTAGAATTCCCAAAAGTTAGGGTTTGACTTTAATTTCATAGATTCCTTTCAAATTTGTTTTTAATGATTGAATTATGTTTTATTATAGGTAAATTGATGATTATTTTATATGTTTTTATGTTGAATTCCCCAAGAATCCATGAATTCCCATATTTTCCCAAATTGGATTTCAAAGTGTGGGTATTGATTGATGCAAGTAGAATATTATAGAATTGTGAATGTAGTGAATTGATTGATTGAATCATGCTATTATCCATGTCTTATGTAGTAATTCTAGATGTGTTGATTAAATTTGATTTATTGTCCCTGAAGGGCAAAGTATGACAATTATGCATGATTATGAGGGTTATGTGTATACTTTCAAGAACACTTTAAGAGTAAAGTGAATATGATGATGATCTAGTTGTTGTGTTGTTGGATGATTATCCTCATGTACAAACTTATGTATGAATATGATATGATGTGAAAGGTTTTCTCACAAATATGATGATTCTAAGGTTGAAAGGCTATTCTCACCTATTGAATCTATGAGCTATCTTATGAATTATGTAGGATTATGTGGCAAAGAATTCTTCCATGTATATGAAATTAAGTCCAGACTGAACATGTACTCCATGGGAAATATGCTTAGCACCGAGTGGATATTGTTATGAGATGGAAGCTCCTCCATCAGAAAAGTTGGGTTTCCAGATTCAATCTTTTGAGATGGAAGCTCCTCCGTCAAAATGGGCGGGTTTCTAGTAGCAATCTCTTTATCCCATAAACTATGTGCCCCAATAGGTCTTTAGCTAGTGGATCCACCTAAAATCTAACAAGACATGGTCTTACCATGGGCAAGTAGGATAATCCTTTTTGGTGTTGGCAACACTAGATTCTATCTTAAACTCACATGGTCTATGTCGGTTAAGTCTTATTCCCACCATGACAAGAATATGAACAAGAACATTAATTACGAATTATGGGTACTCAATAAGATTAACTTAGCATGGATGAGAATATGGGATCTTATTCATGCATTGCACAAGTAGACTTTGAGAGTACTTATGGTATGGTTCTCCTATGACATGATGATTTTCGTATTCAACATGCTTATGACTTATTCTTTTCAACTATTTTCCAAATGATGCTTTTACTTAGTAAATTGCATGCATTTAACTAAAATGTCCCTTTTAGCATGTTTTCATGATTTTGTGCATGAATATCATACTTCGTGCATTTTTGTACTAATCCATATTATCCTACATTTTTCCCAAAGTGTAAGGTCCAGTTGTCAAGGCGGTCCCCATTTTGCCTAGAGCTTGGATTTGCTCATTTCTCCCTTCTCGTGGTTAGTCCTCTTGATTCAAAGATGGGATGCTATCTTTATTGTTTCATTCTTTTACTTTCACAGTCGGATTATGTTGTTTTGGGTTGTGACCTATTTTGACTCAAGTATTGTAATAGATGGCTAGTTGCAAAAAGTCTAGACTTCCTCTTTCCTTTATAAAGATTTTTGGACTTAAATGCGTTTTTACTCTTATTGTTCTAATGTTTTATGTTTGGATATGCTAAGTGGTTTACATGGTGCCTTTTGGGGTTCTATGTGCCTTGTTACGTAGGGGTACCCTTGGGTCAGGACAATCTTAGTGATCAGAGCACAAGGTTTAGAATGATTCTAGGATGATGTCTCATAAGCCACGTCTAGTGGAATCTTGTTCATGGGTGTGAAGTACGCGACACTTATGAATGAGAGGCTATAAGATGTTTAGGAAATTTCACTTTTTTCTTTATTCTTAAGTCGTGCCTTAAAGTTTAAATCTATATAGTCCCTCTCCTAATCATTCTCTTGTGTCTTCAGTATATAAATGCACGAAGATCTAACACTAGAAGAATGGAGGGTGGCAATGTTAATGAGGAAGCTCTTCAAGGCAATCAAGCTCTTCAAGCTAACCAAGCTCCGGTTGATCCCATGTTTGAGAATGTGACACATGCGGAGTTTAGATGAGCTATCCAAATGTTGGCTCAAGTCATGACGGCTCAAGCCAATAGAGAAGTTGTAGCTTCGGTCAATCCTAATATATATCCGCGGCTTCAAGATTGAAGGATTTTGTAAGAATGAACTCTCCCAAGTTTCTTGGTTCCAAAGTGGGAGAGGATCCATAAGAATTACTGGAAAAGGTTTATAAAATACTTGATGCCATAGGGGTGACTTCGGTATTGAAAGCGAAGTTAGACTCTTAGAAGTTGAAGAGTGTGGCTTGAGTATGGCATACCCAATGGAAGAATAATAGCTCAGTAGGAGGAGGTCCAATAGAGTGGGAAGTGTTCAAATCGGCGTTCCTTGATAGGTTCTTCTCCCAAGAGTTGAGGGAAGATAAGGTGGAAGAATTCATTAACTTTCGTCAAGGAGGTATGAGTGTTCAAGAGTTTTCTCTAAAGTTCACCCAATTGTCCAAGTATGGTCCAAATTTAGTGGCGGAATCAAGGGATATTATGAGTAGGTATTTGACGGGTGTGTCTAGATTAGTAAGAAAGGAATGTCGTTTGGCAATGCTTCATTATAATATGTGTATCACACATCTTATGGTGTATGCCCAACAAATGGAAGATGAGAAACGCCCAGACAAGAGTAGGGAGGTGAAAAGAGCTAGAACTGGTGATGGGAATTCCTCTAATGCTAGATCCATTGGACAAGGTCGACAAAAGTTCAAACGAAGGTTTTACAACTAAGGTTCCTCTAGTTATTCCCCAAAGGTCAACAAGATAGGGTGTCTAACCCCAACCCTCAAGGAGGCAATGGTGGTTGATCTTCTATGGCTAGGCCTACTTTTGCTAAATGCGGTAAGAAACATGATGGCAAGTGTCTAGTTGGATCGGATGTGTGTTATGGTTGTGGTAAGAGTGGTCATAAATTGAGGAATGGCCCAACACTTTTTGGGTAAGAGAAAAGAGGACAAACAAGCTCCTCCAAGTGGTCCAAACACCAATTCCCAAAAGCAAAACCACTATTATGATCTTCGATCCCGAGATGACCAAGAGACCTCCTTGGATGTGGTGGCCGGTATGCTAAAAGTCTTTTCTATTAATGTATATTCCTTGTTAGATCCCAGTGCTACTTTGTCTTTGTGACACCTTTTGTGGCCATGGAGTTTGAAATACTCCCCAAAGTGTTAGTAGAACCTTTTTTGGTTTCTACCCTGGTTGGTGACTCGGTGGTTGCTAGGAAAGTTAATAGAAGCTGTCGCATTTCCTCATCTCATAAAGTTACTTTGGTGGATTTGCTAGAGTTACACATGTTGGAATTTGATGTGATTTTGGGTATGGATTGGTTGCATGCATGTTATGCCTTTATTGGTTGTAGGACTCGGGTGGTTAGATTCCAATATCCAAATGAGCCTATCTTAGAGTGGAAGGAGGGAATTTCTATCCCTAGAGGTCAATTTGTTTCTTGCCTTAAAGCTAGGAAAATGATCTCCAAAGGGTGTATTTACCATCTTGTTAAGGTGATGGATGTTGAGTCTGAAACCCCTTCTTCAGAGTCGGTTCCGGGAGTAAATGAGTTTCTGCAGGTTTTTCCCGATGATATACCCAGTATTTCTCCTGAGAAGGAAATAGATTTTTGTATTGACCTCTTACCGGATATGCATCCTATCTCCATTCCTCATTATAGAATGACGTCGACCGAGTTGAAAGAGCAACTAAAGAATTTGCAAGAAAAGGATTTTATTCGACCAAGTATCTCTCCATGGGGTGCTTTGGTATTGTTTGTTAGAAAGAAGGCTAGGTTTCTTAGAATGTGCATTGATTATCGTTAATTGAACAAAGTAACCATTAATGATTAATATCCCCTCCTGAGAATTGATGACTTGTTTGATCAACTTCAAAGGGCTAGGTATTTCTCTGAAATCGATCTTCGTTCAGGTTATCACCAAATGGTGAGAGGGGTTGACATTCCAAAGATGGCTTTTAGGACCCGGTATGATCACTATGAATTTGTGGTTATGTCATTTGGGTTGACACATGCCCCAGCGGCATTTATGGATTTGATGAATAAAGTGTTTAGGCAATATCTAGACATGTTTGTGATTGTGTTTATCGATAATATATTGAGCTATTGAGGAGTGAGAATAAATATGTGGACCATTTGAGAATTGTGTTGCCAGTTTTTAAGGACCAACAACTTTTTGCAAAGTTTAGCAAGTGTGAATTTTTGTTAAGGTTCGTAGCTTTCTTTGGTCATATTGTGCCAAGCAAGGGTATTGAGGTAGATCCTTAGAAGACGGATGCGGTCAAAAGTTGGCCTAGACCTCTAACTCCTTCTAACATTAGAAGATTTTTTGGTTTGGCCGATAACTATAGGAGGTTTGTTGAGGGGTTTTCATCCATTGCTTCTCTGTTGACGACTTTGAGTAAAAAGAAGGCTACATTTGAGTGGTCGGAAGCTGGTGAGAAAAGATTCCAAGAGTTGAAAGATAGACTTGCATCCACTCCGGTGTTGACCTTAGCAGAAGCTACATATGGTTTTGTGGTATATTGTGATGCCTCTAGAGTAGGGTTGGGATGTGTCCTCATGCAATACTGTAAAGTAATTACTTATGCTTCAAGGCAACTTAAAGTCCATGGAGGAATTATCCGACCTATGATCTTGAATCAGTGGTGGTCGTGTTTGACTTGAAATTTGGAGACATTACTTGTATGGGGTCCATGTGGATGTTTTCACCGATCACAAAAGTTTTCAATATGTGTTTAGTAAAAAGGACTGAATCTCCGACAAAGAAGGTGGTTAGAACTCTTGAAGGGATATGACATGAGTGACCTTTATTACCCCATCAAAGCTAATTGGTAGAGGATGCACTTAGTAGATTTTTCATGGGTAGTGTGGCTCATGTAGAGGATTAAAAGAAATAATTAGTTTGTGATGTGCATAGGTTGGCTCGGCTAGGTGTTCAACTAGTGGATTCCGCCAAGGGTGGTGTCACGATTCATAATGGGTCTGAATCGTCCTTTGTGATGGATGTGAAGTCTAAGCAAGAACTTGATCCTTTATTGGTTGAGTTGAAAGAGTCGGTACTGAAGAAGTCCATTAAGGCTTTCTCCCAAGGGGGTGATAGGGTACTTAGGTGCCAAGGTGGATTATGTGTTCTGGATGTTGATGGGTTAAGGGAGAAAAATTTAGATGAGGCTCATAGTTCTCGGTATTCTATTCATCCAGGTACCACCAAGATGTACGGTGATCTACGGGGAGTCTATTGGTGGAATGGTATGAAGAGATATTGCGGGATTCATAGCCAAATGTCCTAAATATCAACAAGTTAAGGTTGAGCACCAAAGGCCAGGAAGCTTGTCACAAGATATTCCTATTCCTACTTGGAAGTGGCAAGATGTGAATATGGACTTTATTGTGGGTTTGCCTTGCACCCGAAGGCAAAGTGATTCTATTTGGGTCATTATAGATAGGATGACAAAATCAGCGCACTATATTCCCGTCAAGGTGTCTTATTCGGTGGAAGACTATGCCAAGTTGTATATAAGTGAGATAGTGAAGTTGCATGGGTCCCTTTATCTATAATTTCGGATCGAGATGCTCAATTTACTTCTCATTTTAGGAAGACATTCCATAAAAGGTTTGGTACTTAAGTCAAGCTTAGCACGACTTTTCATCCTCAAACGGATGGTCAAGAGGAACACACCATTCAGACTTTAGAGGACATGTTGAGAGCATGTGTTATGTATTTCTAGGGGTAATTAGGATGACCACCTTCCATTAATAGAGTTTGCCTACAATAATAGTTACCACTCAAGTATCGAGATGGCTCCTTTTGAAGCCTTGTATGGTAGGAGAAGTAGGTCTCCAGTTGGTTGGTTTGAGGTAGGTGATATTGCTTTCATTGGTCCCGAATTGATTTATGAACCAATTGAAAAAGTTCAGCTCATTAGAGAGAGGTTGAGAATGGTCCAAAGTAGGCAAAAATCTTACGTCGATGAGAGAAGAAAGGACCTAGAATTTGAAGTTAATGATTGGGTCTGTTTGAAAATCTCACCCATGAAGGGTGTGATGAGCTTTGGCAAGAAAGGGAAACTTAGTCCCCAATATGTAGGCCCATATCAAATTTTGAAGTGTATTGGGAAAGTTGCCTATAATTTGGATTTGCCAAATGTGTTGTCCCTGATTCACCCGGTATTCCAAGTTTCCACGCTTAAAATGTGTATTGGAGATCCGGTGTCCATTATTACCATAGAAGGGTTAGGAGTTGACGAAAGTCTTTCATATGAAGAAGTTCTGGTAGAAATCCTAGACCAGCAAGTCAAGATATTGAGAAACAAGGGAATAGCTTCCGTGAAAGACTTATGTAGAAATGATTTAGTTGAGGGTGCTACTAGGGAGGTCAAGGCTGATATGAAGTCCCGATATCCTCATCTTTTTCCTTCTACTTCTATTCAAGCTTGAGGTAAGTAGTTCCTCTTGTGTATTAGTGTTCTGTGAGTCATGTGTGTTGTAGGTGTTTTCCAATGATTTCCTTATGTTATGCATGTTCTTAATGAAATTCATGTTTAGTAAGAAAATGAGTTTTCATGATTTATCTTCCTCATGTTGATTGTGCATTTAGTATGGGTTGCCTATTTCACTTGATGAGATGAATTGATGAACATGCTTTAGTATACTTTTGAGAATAATTGCATATTGGATCTATGATATTGTGTTGAGCATGATTTTAGTTGGAGAAGGTTATTCCTCTTATGAATATATGATATATTGAGTTCCATGCATAATGGGTTGTTAGATGTATTTCATACTTCCTTGTGTTGCATTGGCTATGTTTTAGATGGAGTTGAAGTTTCCTCCTTTTGAATTATGCATTATTTGATGTTTCATGAATGTTGGGGTTCTAATTTTGAGTCTCTAACTCTGTAAAGTGTCTATATCATCATTCGAGGATGAATTTTCCTAAGTGGGAGATAATGTAACACTCTGTAAACTAGTAGGCTAAACTAGAGCTTGACGTTAGGTTAGAAGCCTTGAATGTACCTCCACGTGCCTTAAAATAATTGTTTTTGTGTTTGAACGTCAAGGTTCAAACTCCAAAGACCAATAATGGGTCCTTGAGGAAGACCCTTAGAGGCTGCCTTGGTAGTGACCCACGGAGGGCACCCCGCCTCGTGGGTTATGCCACGGCTCGTCGGTGAGTAGCGTAGGTCGAGGCCCTGAGAGTTGAGCCTCTAAACCCAGACCATGCTTCACCAGAATGGGTCTTTGATCCAACGACAGTCCGTCGCTGAGGGGTCGTGGATCAAGCCTATAAAACAGGCCTCTGAACCCCAGTCCACGGATGGACAACATGCCACGTGAATCCACCCACAGACTATGCTCGTGGAGTTGTTGATGACGCCTGCAACCACCAAAAGGCAGTTGCACTTAGGGGCAATTTGGGGTTTTCCTTTTTAAGTCAATATTAAGTGGCATCATTTTGTATGAATATAGACTAACTATATAATATTTTAAGACCTTTAAAATTAGTCATGTTCCTCAAAATTCCTAAATCCCAAATCAAAATCAATTTTCCCCAAAACTCCCCCTCTAGAACTCCAAAGAAGAAGAAGAAGAAAAAGAAGAAAAAAAAAGAAGAAGAAGAAAGTTGAAGATAGGGTTTGAAAAAAAGGCTTTTTCACTCAATTTCTTAGGAGAATCATAACTAAATTATGGTAGTCCTTCATCTATGGATAGTTTTCATCCATGGAGCCCCTCCAAAATACCCAATTTCAAAGCTAGAAATCCCAATATTTAGGGTTTGACTTCAATCTCATGGATTCCTTTCAAAAAAAATTTAATGATTTGAAATATGCTTTATTATGCGTAAATTGATGATTTTATATGGTTTTATATTGAATTCCCCAAGAATCCATGAATTCCCCTAGTTTCCCAAATTGGATCTCAAAGTGTGTTATTGATTGATGCAAGTAGAATAGAATAAAATTGTGAATGTAGTGAATTGATTAATATAATCATGTTATTATCCATGTCTAATGTAGTAATTCTATATGTGTTAATTAAATGTGAACTATGGTCCTTGAAGTGCAAAGTATGAGATTTATGCATTATTATGAGGGTTATGTATATACTTTTAAGAACACTTTAAGAGTAAAGAGAATATGATCATGATCTAGTTGTTGTGTTGTTAGATGATTATCCTCATGTACACACTTATGAATGAATATGATATGATGTGAAAGGTTTCTCACAAATATCATGATTCTAAGGTTGAAAGGCTATTCTCACCTATTCAATCTATGAGCTATCTTATGAATAATGTTGGATTAAGTGTCACGGAATTCTTCCATGAATATGAACTTCAGTTAAGACTTAACATGTACTCCATGGAAATTATGCTTATAGCCGAGTGGATATTTTTATGAGATGCAAGCTTATACGATAGTTGAGTCCGACTTTCCAAATGGGTTCCTTCTACCTTAGTTGAGTTTGGGTTCCCAAAGTATGTATCTCATAAGATGCAAACCTTATACATTAGTAGAGTCGGGGTTTCTAGTAGCAATCTCCCTATCCCATAACTATGTGCCGAAATAGGTCTTTAGATCGTGAATGCACCTAATCTAAGATTATGGTTCTACCTTAGGCAAGTAGGACAACCCCTTTTTGGTGTGGGGTAGACACCAGATTCCATGGTAAGCTCTCATGGTCTGTGTCGATTAAGGCTAATCTCCCTTATGATAGTATGAACAAGAATATATGAAATATGAACTACAGTTACTCAAGAAGCTTTACTTAGTATAGGTGGGATTATGGGATCTTATTCATGCATTGCACAAGTATGCTTTGAGAGTATTTATGGTATGCTCCTATTATGATATCATGATCTTTGAGTTGATTATGCTTAAGACTTATGCTTTTCCATTATCTTCAAAATGATGCTTTAAACTAGTAAATGACATGCATTCAACTAAAATGTCCCTTTTAGCATGTTTTCATGATTTTGTGCATGACTATCATACTTGGTGCATTTTTATACTAACCCATATTTTCCTACATTTTTCCAAGTGTAGGGTTCAGTTCTCAAGGTGGTCCCCGTTGTGGATAGAGCTTGAATTTTCTCATTTCACTTTTCTTGTGGTGAGTCCCCATTATTTGAGGTTGGTATGCTATCATTGTTTTTTTTATTCTTGTACTTTCACTTTCAGATTATGTTGTTTTGGGGCAGTGACTCTATTTCAACTCAAGTATAGTAATACATAGCTAATTGAGACAAGTCTAGACTTTTGCCTTCCTTTATAAATATTTTTGGACTTAAATGTGTTTTTACTCTTATTGTTCTAATGTTTTATGTTATGATATGCTATCTGGCTTACAAGAAGCTTTTCGGGGTTCTATGTACCTTGTTACATCTAGGGGGTACCCTGGGTCATGACAAGAAAGACATAAAGTAAAGGTGATCAAGTCCTCGATGCTGTGAGGACTCACCAAATCTTCACTTGCTTGTTTCTACGACGATCCTAGTCACGAAGATTGAAGTCAATATCGTTGGACCTATATTTGATAAGAATGTAGGCAAGAGTATGCGTTAGTACAAAGATGTACTAAATATACTGGCTAGCATAAATAATCAATCATAGGCGTAATATAGGCATTAGTCAGCATAAGTCATATACCATAATCATAAGAGACACCAACATAAGACATAGGCTATAAACATAGGAGACAATAACATAAATCATAAGAATATTCAATGCACATAGATTATCATCTCGTAAGAGGAATACTTCTCAAGTTACATCAACATATTCACTCAAGGCTTGGGTCATTACCTCTAGTCATGCACATCAAGGAAGGCAACTCAAGCAACAATCCAAGCTAAGCTAACATCATACAAGTAAACCTTATATCAAAACATACTTACAATACTTCCTTGAAGTAATCTTGTTTCATCATAAACATGCTACTTTTATTAGGGACTTGTCCCTCTTTAGTCACTCTTACTAAGCATGGAAGTGTATCTCTCTACTAGTCCACAATACATCATTACTCATGAATGTTTATGATTTACCAATTCAAGGCTATCAAGGGAAGCAACTCATCATGCCACACAGAGCTATCATTTACACAACATAATTACTTAATTCATACTTAATTTTAAAGACATGGGGATTCGCCTCTTTGCCCAACTTATAAAGGATAATGGGTATTCTCCTCTTGCCTTAATCATAAAGGCTAACGGGTATTCGCCTCTTGCCTTACTTACTTCAAGATTGTGGCTACTCGCCTCCACAATCATTTCATAGACATGAGTACTCACCTCCATATCATTTTATAAGGATCATAGGTACTCGCCTCCATGTCCATTCATCATAATACGAATGTGGGGAATCACCTCTAGTTCACTTCTAAGAACTAAAGGAAATAACCACATATCATTCAATATGGAGGTCAAGGGTAGTCGGCTCTAGCCTCATCATTCATTAAGCATTTTAGTCTAGATTCATATTAGGTGAGAAATCCTTTCAACCTAGAATCATTTATGTGAGTAAACCTTTCACATTCATTCAACCATGCTTAGCAATTCATTATGGGAAGTATCCCTTCAACATCATAAACATTAATAATCTACAATCATATAAGCTTTACTTCTCA
This sequence comes from Solanum verrucosum, assembly GCF_900185275.1. NCBI lineage: Eukaryota > Viridiplantae > Streptophyta > Magnoliopsida > Solanales > Solanaceae > Solanum > Solanum verrucosum. The sequence continues at coordinate 1,140,435 of NW_026019922.1, read as the reverse complement.
AGCCTTAACATTCATAGTTCATCATATTTGCTTTACTCTCAAAGCCCTGGAATTCAACATTCTTAACTACAAGCCTTATTCTCAAAGCAATACTTCTCATAATCATCATATATGCCTATATCTCAAGACATTCTAATCACATGCTTCATTGTTAAGAAATTATAATCATATATCATCATATAGGTTCAATTTGAAGCAATACTAATCATGACTCATCATATATACATCATTCTAATTCAATTCATGTCTATATGCTTTACTCTAAAGCAATTCATAATGTAATTCATCAATCCTAGAAGATCACATCTAAGCCCTCAATTTACCCTTTCATGGCATAAAACCCAACTATATCAAATTCATCTTAGAATCATAGGGTAATCATAGATACAAGTATAATCATACTAAGAAAATGCAATTCTATCATAAACAATAATAGTCCACTCTATTGGATCATAACCCATAACATTAGAAGAAACCCTAATTTGACTTAGGGAACTTTTTTCTAAATTTGGGAAAACATGCAGGCTTCATGGATGAAAGGAATCCATGAATGAACTAGTCATCATACCTTGATTACAAAGCCCACAAATCTCAGAACAATGGAGACTTGACTTGACCTAGCTTGACCCTCTACCCTATTCTTCCTCTTCAACTTTCTAGAGAGAGAATTATTTGAGAGGATGAACTTCGGGATTCTTTTAAGGGAGGGGGTGGTTTATAAATAATGACCTGAATGACTTAGTTTAGCGGTCTAAATTACTTATAAGGGTTGTCTAGTCTTAGGCAAAACAACATCAGTTAAGTCTAATTAAATCGGGAAGCCCCACTAAGTCCATAACTAAGTTGCCACACTACTCATCTACGAGACTCCACCAATGGACCGTAGATGGACCTACGGTACGTCCTAGTCCGGTGTGGTTTGGGTTCAGTTAGTTGGCAAAAAGGACTTTGATCCACGAACCCCTAACCATGAGTTGTGGACTGATGAGTCCATGATTTGAACTCATTTAGGGTTTTATTTAAATAAATTTAGTGTCCTCAAATGCTTATTTTGTGCCTATAACTGATGTAAATCTTTGATTTTCAGGTATTTGGATTGAGGAACAAAGCATGGACACTAATGAGCAAGAAGGGACAAGGCAGCTGAAAGAACGATGAAAAGAAGGACTGATGATCGCCTAGCCCATTGAGCGAGTCACCGAATGGCCATGATCTCACCAAAAGTTCCAGTGTGCCAAGCCCTGAAGGAGAAAATCAAGTCGGCGATAGAAAGAAGCAATCGGCGTGTCACCGAATGGTCCGCGATGCAGTGCTATATCACCTAAACTTACAGAACTTAAAGATGCTAAAGGCCAAAGAAAAAAGGTGATGGAATTGACCAAAGGGCGGATCACCGAGTGGATCGGCGATCCCGACTAACTGCACCAAATGGTCCTTCGCAGAATATTTTTTGGCGACTATAAATACTTTTTTGAATATTAAGTTCAGTATCAAATTTTAGTATCTATCTATCATTAAAATTAGTTTTCAAGTTTTGGAGAGCTTAGAACTGAAGGTATTAAGACAATATTTTTCTTAGCTTTGAAGAATTGAAGATTTTTATTTTTGAGAAATTAGAATTGGGTCTTTGAGATTCTTCAAACTTGACCTTTGTAAAGACGAAAATAATCTTACACAGTTGATGGAAAAAAAATTGGTAACGATTTCTATCTTTTTATGATGTCTAGCTAAAACAACAATTCTTGGGGTGTGATTATATGATTATGGGTTGATTTAGTTGTTGGGTATTGTTAATTGATAGTTTAAATGTTGTTTAAAAGTGATTTCATTCAGTAGTTGTGGCTTAATCTAAAGGGTTGTAGTTGCAAATGCAACTCTACATTCGTATTTTTGGCTTGCTCGAGAGAGAGGTTTCAAAACCAAGGTTACTGATTTGATGGTCTGTGGGTATTGGGTTTTCATGGGTTCAGCTCGAGAGAGTTAATCCTAAACCCTCTTCCATACATTCAGCTCGAGAGAGTGAATGTACTAAAGTGTAGGCTGCTCCTAATTGCTGTTTATTGGTATTCGAGAGAAACCAATTTGATTCGGGGTAAATTGTTCGAGAGAAATTTTATCCCCACTAAAGTCTAGTTTATTCACTGATTTACAGCTATTTACTATTAATTGCAATCACCCATTTGTCTACCTTAACCCATAATCCAATCACATCCCATTAACCCGTCTGATTACTTGTTAATTCATGATATTTGTTGTTGTGTAGCTGATAGTTGTAACCAAAAACCCCATATTTGACACTTGTGTCATCCTAAATTTGAACTATGCTTTTATTCGTAAATGTCTGTACCTATGATTGAATTGAACATATTCATGTTTTTCTATTGATTCTCAAATTCATACCACTCCTTATGGGATTCGACCCCAACTCACTTAGTTGGGTTATATTACTGACTAACGATTGTTGGCACTTAGAATTGGAAGAAGTGTCCTGATACATGAAATCAAAATGGCACCACTGCCGGGGAGTGGTCATGTTACTTGAGAATTTTTAGTTAAGTTGAATTTTATTCTTCTTAGTCATAGCTGAACTTATTTAATTTTAGTTTTGTTTTGCTTATTTGTGTTTTGAAACAGGAAGTATGAGTGTGAACGGCAGTCAAGTAGGCCATCAAGATGACATCGTAAACCTCAACGATGTCAACGAGCCTAATGCTAATGACTCTAGTCTTATGGGTGGTATTGGTGCCATTCACTTGCCTCCGGCCGAAAGGAATGCGGTGTACCACATCACAAGTACTGTGTTGCAGCTCTTGTATTTTAAGGGGTTGTTTAGTGGTTTGGCTCATGAGGATCCCCATAAGCATATTATAAAATTTGTGGATGTATGCAGACTATTTTCCTTTAAGAACATATCCCAAGAGTCGGTCCGGTTGAGGTTGTTCCCCTTCTCTTTGATGGGAGAAGTATGTAAGTGGCTGGCTGAATTGCTATGTGAATCAATCACTTCTTGAGAGGAGTTGGTTACCGCATTACAAGTTCGATCTATCCTCCCTTCGAAGATGATGAGTCTTCGGGATAGAATTTAGATCTTCAAGCGTCTGGATGGCAAGACAATTCATGAAACTTGGCTGCGATTCAAGAATTTGGTGCTTCAATGACCAACTCATGGCTTTCCTGACAACGTGTTGCTACAATATTTTACCAGCGTCTTGACTTGGTAAATAAGGGTGTTGCTGACCAACTTTCTCCTGGATAGCAACTCAGCTCTTGGATGGCATGACCACAATCAATAAGGCATGGTACACCCGTGCAGACTAGGTCTCTCCTCTCACATTCAAATTGACCAAGGAGCAGATGGAGAAAGACCAAGAAAGGGACAAGAACATGTCCAAGATCATGACACAATTTGACATTTTGTCTAAAAATGTCACGGGAGCTGGTGCTCGGAGTGTCAATGACGTAGGTGTCGGTTGTGCTAATTCGGAAGAAGCCAAGTTTGAAGCCTTGTATAATGAGGAGGTGAATTTCCTAGCCAACTAAGGTGGTGGTTATCGTTCAAACTACCCAAGGCAGGGTGGTAACCAAGGTTGGAACAAGGATGAAGGATGGAAGGATCGTGAATGGAGAGACTGAAATCAAAATTAGAAGGACGGGAAGAAAGATAGGTGTGTGCCTCCCCACGAGCATCAAAAGTCAAAGGATTCGGAAGGTGGCCGGTCTGAGGAAATGCTTTCTCGTATCCTCAACAAAGTTGAGGGGTCTGACAAGATTTTGAAAGAAATGAAAGATGAAGTGTCGACCCTTTGCCAAACTGTTACTTCTATTCAGTATCGATCAAATAGTTGGAGACTCAAATGGGCCATATCTAGTCTCATTTAAACCAGAGACAGCAAAGGGGTTTGCCTAGTGATACTATGTCTAACCCCAAAAATGAGGTTTGAGTGTGGACTTTTGTCGTGCCGCGACGTTAACTAAGGTGCTTCTTGGAAGGCAACCTATGTTTTATTTTCTTTCTTTTTAAGTTTGAAATAATGGTGTGTTGAATGTGCAGGTCAAAGTATGGAAAGTGTTTGAATGTGCATGTTGGCGAGCTGATAGTCCAGTCGGCGAATCGCCAAAGAGTTCGATGAGACCAACTTGGACCGTCGTTGGATGATGTTTGTGTAATAACCGACACAACTTCTGATGCAACTGTCTACGATCGTGCAATAGTATAATAACCAAACCAAGGGTTGGGGTCGACTCCCAAGGGAGTGGTTTGGAGAATTAATAGAAACATAAAATTAGTTCTAACTAGTTGTAGCTAAAGACATTAATGACTAAAACCATTGTAAATTAAAGGGGGGTGACACAAAATTGTCAAATATCAAATGGGGCTTTTGTCACAAGTATAGCTAAAACAGTAAAAATGACAGAGAAATCTATGAATGAGAGGGGATTCTTGGGGTGTGACCGCAATATATATTGATTTAAATCGTTGGGTACATGCTTTCGATAGGAAATTTTCAAGATAATAGTGACTAGGCTAAGCTTTAGATGAAACAAGTTCCCTCTCGGGCAACTTACCCCGTTTCAAATAGGTTCCTCTCGGACACCCTTTTACCGCATGAAAGCCAGCCTACACCTTACCCCACTCACTCTCTAGAGCAGAGTGTTAGGGTATGGGACTAGGGCTCACCCTCTTGGGCTGAACCTCATGTCGATCCACTCCTTAGGCCATCAGTCTAGCGGTCTTGGTTTCACGACCTATCTCTCGAGCAAGCCAAAAACTCATGGGTGATTTTGTATTTGGAACTACAAACACATTAAATTAAACCACAACCACTAGGTAAAATCACCATTAAACTACATCTAACCTATCAACAAGCAAAATACAAAAATAATCTCAAAACATATTTGCTAAGTCACACTCTAAGAATGGGTTTTTTTAGCCACACATCAATAGATAGAAATTTATACCGAAATGAGCTTGCATTCAAATGGGTATGAAGAATTAAGTCTTGTTATAGGCCAAGAATGAAAAATCCCAGAGACCCAAGTCCAAATCCTTGGAGATGAAATCCTCTTCGTCTTCAAGTTTCCAAAACCCTCTCAAACTCAGAGAAAAAGTACTAAAATTATATTAATTGTTTCACATTGAAAAATGTTATGATACTAAAATCTTATCTAAGCTATAACTCTCAATGAGTACTTATAGTTTTCAAAATCTGTGCTGCAACGGATCATCTGGCGACATTAGTCGGAATCGCCGATAAACTAGACGATTCACCCTTTGGTGTAGTTCTTCGTCGTCTAGCACCATCCTTCAGCATCGTCGTACTCTGGGTCATTGGGTAATAGAGTACTGCTTCACGGAACTGCTCCGTGATGGACCGACTACTCCCTTATTTCACCGACTTCATCATTTCCTTCAGGCTCAGCACACTGGAACAAAAGGCGTAGTGAGACCCTTCGGCGATTCACCAAGTGGCCTCGGCGATCCTCAGGGCTTCATTTTCTCATTTTTTTCAGCCTTTTCGTTCCCTTTTTGCTAAGTAGTGTCCATGCTTTCCTTCAATCGTTGAATACCTGAAACTTAAGGGTTTTCATCAAATATTGAGATAAAATAAGCATTTGAGGACACAATTTCTATTAAAATATAGCCCTAAATGAGTCCATATTGTGGACTCATCAACACCCCCAACTTAAGCTTTTACTTGTCCTCAAGCAAACTCGAGTTTTGCTAATCACAAAGGGTGTCTCAAACAGTGCCACACAAGGCTCAATCATGAATTTACATAGTAAGACTCAAGTTACTCATGCAAAGATCAATTGTGTACTCAAAGAGTCAAATTGTGACCCACTTTTACCACAGATTCTTATGCTCGCAATACTTGCTACTTGTGCAAGTTCAAGCTTAACAAAAAGTATCTAAATGCCCTCACGTAAAGAATGATTCCATATTCCCACATACAGTTAATCAATTCAAGATCAGGAATAAGATGCAATGCTCACACTCAAAAAGAGGAACACAATGCATGTTTTCACCCATAGGTTTACCCTTATTTTCCAATCGACTTTCGATTTGGCTTAGTCAAGATCAAAAAGGTCTTCTCAAGGCATAAAATGGGGTTGAGTGCAAATGTATGGTTATTTAGGCTCAGTGACTTCTTCATCCTCGTGAGGTGTGGTGTTCTCAAAATGTCATTTTCCTTTCCCTTATCCCTTTTTCTTCTACTTCTTCTAAGTCATCCTTTTATTCACTCTCTATGTATTGCTTGGAAACCCAATTCCTTTGGCACTTTATATTCCACTCTTTTTTTTTAAGGGTTTCCATTTTGTCTTGAAATACCATGGGTTAATTGATACTTTTCTTGCACTTCTTGACTTCTCCTATTCCTTTTCACCACACCCCCAACTTAGGCTTTTGCCTTAACTTGGCTATTCAGTAAACCACAAATCAAGAGGATTATAGGTAGTGGGTCAAGTAAGGTCTAGGGTTCATCAAGGTTCTTCCAAAGAAAGGTAAGGCTCAAAGTGTGTTTAAAAGAGTTTTACACGCTCACGGGTAGCCCATAAAAGAGGTATATGTCAAATTTGGCTCACACTATTTAAAGTTGCCTAAGATCATTTCAAGAGCACATCTTTCTAAATCAAACAGACTAACGGGGAAAATTCTGGTTTTATTAATGAATGGTTCAAAGTAAGCTAATCACACAAGGCATCGACACTTAAGTTGAATAAGACTATACACTTTCGCTAGTGTGCAACAGTCATTACAAGAGAATCAATTCGATAAATGGCTAATCACAACGAGATGCAAAGAGTTCACATATTATGTATGGAACTTCATTTGGTCTCGTCGTAGCCGTGCATTCATGTTCATTCTATTGATAGCACTATTCAAGTCATTAGTATTGATCGGGACTGAGACTTAAATTTTTGCAAAAGAACATCCACTTTCAACAGACGAAAGGTGGAAAAATATTTCAAAAAATGAAAATTTTTTAGAAGGGTCAAAGTCATTTTGCAATTTAAAATAAAATGAGCCATAAGTTTAAACATCCACAAAAATAGTATTTAATGTTATTAAAAACAGACAACCCAACTTTACACAAAAACACAGATATCCATATCAAGCAAGCAAGGTGGGCGTCACTCGAACACAATAAAATGTGCTTCTCCTCAAGTGCAAGTAATAAGTATTCAATAGTTAAAAATAAGTAAGACAAATAAGGAGATAAAGAAGTGATCCTGGCTAGGCGGTTGCTCCATCTATCAAGGCAGCATGGTTCTCTTGCTACTTTGGGTGTACACATTCAAAATTTTAGCATTAAAAAGAAGGTGAGGTGGAGACGTTAAGCGAGTTATTGAGTGATTCAGCAAACTCTACACAGCATCGCCAAACAATCCAACATGCCTATTTTTGATCCATTTTATGGAATGCTTAACTGCTACCCTATTTTGCTTTACTCAAGCGTTGTCCAATTCTTACGTACCCGGCGATATCAGTTTTAATTGTAGAGTCAATTGGCGTGTCACAGGCTAATCACATGTTTTGCCAAGTATTACAGATCTTTCCAGCAAACCAGGGTGTTCAAAAGGTGGTCTCCGTCGAGATCGCCCATAGAGTTGGCGATGCGCCAATGATTTCTCAAGCTCGCCAAGTTTTACAGACTCCAAATTTGGGGATGTTTGGAGTTAAATGGAGGATAAGGTCGAGTTCGCCAACCTTTTCGGAGACTTACCAATTTGATCTGTTGCTTGTCACTCTGCACTTTTCGAGCACTTATCGCACTTCCACTTATACCAATCAGCACATCATTATTTTACTAATACGCAAATATAAAATATTAAGGGGTTTTGGGTTGCCTCCCAAACAACGTCTTAGTTAGCATCGTGGCTTGACGCAAGTCAACAACTATTCTTCATTTTCGTGGTCGCCCATGTTGTAATTAGGCGAGTCCTCGATGAATAGTGGGTATTGTCCTGACATCAATTGGCCAATTTGAGCATCTTGCATTTGAGTTGTCATGGAGTGAGAGGTTGATGCTTCGTTTAGCATTTCAATGTTCTCCTTCATCTTTTGTTGAATGAGTGACAGGTCTTCATCATCCTGCACACCTCTCTTCTTTTTCCCATGTTTACACTCTCGAAGTGAGGAGTGCTTTTCTCTTCCCATGGCTTGTACTTTAAATTACGTGACTCGGGTGGATAGAACATCCAACTAGGTGACTAGTGTATCCCACTCCTGCTTTTTTCTAGCTTCTTTGTTGGCTTCTACCATGCCATTAAGGAGTTTTGCTATAACTTCGTAGGGCTGGTGTAGCATATCACCATTACAAAGCTTATCAGCTATACATCTATTCTCGAGTGCTCAACCCCTGTAGAAGTACTCCAGTAGCCCCTTGTCCATCATCACGTGAAATAGGAATGGTTGCAGCACCGCTTGAAACTTCAGCCACATTTCTTGAATCGTCTCATCCCCTACCTGTTTAAAGGTCAAGAGGTTGTCCCTGAGGTTCAATAGTTTCAGAAGGGGATGATCCGTGTGGTATCCATAATGATTTTCCATCCCTTATTCCCTCCTTTGATATTCAAAGTAGTAAAACAAAACTAAAACTTAGATTAGTAAAACTAGAACTAGAAAGAATAAAAAATTCTATTTAACTAAGAATTCTCAAATAACACCACTCCCCGGCAGCAGATCCATTTTGATGTTTGCGTAATCAACGACACAACATCCGATGCAAGTGTCTACGTTCGTGCAATAGTATAATAACCCAACCAAGGGTTGGGGTCTAGTCCCAAGGGATTGGTTTCAAGAATTAATAGAAACATAAAATTAGTTCTAACTTGTCTTAGCTAAAGACATTAACGACTAAAAACATTGTAAATTAAAGGGGGGTGACAGAAAAGTGTCAAATATCAAATGAGGGTTTTGTCACAAGTATAGATAAAATAGTAAAAATGACAGAGAAATCTATGAATGAGAGGAGATTCTTGGGGTGTGACCGCAATATATATTGCTTTAAATCATTTGGTACATTCTTTCAATAGGAAATTTCCAAAATAATAGTGACTAGGCTAATCTATAGACGGAAATAAGTTCCCTCTCGGGCAACTTACCCCGTTTCAAATAGGTTCCACTTGGACACCCATTTCCCGCATAAAGGCCAGCCTATGCCTTACCCCACTCACTCTCTCGAGCTGAGTGTTAGGATATGGGACTAGGGCTCACTGTCTCGGGCTGAACCTCATGTCTACCCACTCCTTAGGCCATCAATCTAAGAGTCTTGGTTTCATCACCTCTCTCTCGAGCAAGCCGAAAATACATGGGTGGTTTTGTATTTGCAACTACAAGCCCATTAAATTAAACCATAACCACTAGGTGAAATCACCATTAAAATACATCTAACCAATCAGCAAGCAAAACCCAACAATAATCTCAATACATATTTGCTAAATCGCACCCCAAGAATGGGGTTTTTTGCCACACATCAAGAGATAGAAATTCATACCTAAATGAGCTTGCATTAAAATGGTTATGAAGAATTAAGTCTTGTTACAGGCCAAGAATGAAGAATCCCAGAGACCTAAGTCCAAATCCTTGGAGATGAAATCCTCTTCTTCTTCAAGTTTCCAAAACCCTCTCAAACTCAGAGAAAAAGTACTAAAATTATATTAATTGTTTTACACTGAAAAATATTATGATACTAAAATTTGATCTAAGCTATAACTCTCAACGAGTATTTATAGTTTTCAAAAATCTGTGTTACGATGGATCATTCGGTGACATTAGTCGGAATCACCGATCAACTCGGCAATTCGTCCTTTGGGGTAGTTCTTCGCCATGTTACACCACCCTTCAGGATCGTCGTGCTCTGGGTCATTGGGCGATATAGTACTGATTCGCGGAACTGCTCGGCCAAGCGCAGACTACTCCCTTATTCCACCGACTTAATCATTTCCTTCAGGGTCAGCACACTGGAATGAGAGGCGGAGTGAGACCCTTCGACAATTTGCCAAGGGGCCTCGGCGATCTTTAGGCCTTCATTTTCACGTCCTTTTCAGCCTTTTCGTTCCTTTTTGCGAAGTAGTGTCCATGCTTTCCATCAATCTTTGAATACCTAAAACTTAAGGGTTTTCATCAAATATTGAGATAAAAAAAAGCTTTTGAGGACACAATTTCTGTTAAAATATAGCCCGTAATGAGTCCAATTTGTGGACTCATCAACACCCCCAACTTAAACTTTTGCTTGTTCTCAAGCAAACTAGAATTCAGCTGATCACAAAGGGTGTATCAAACAGTGCTACACAAGACTCAATCATGAATGTGCAAAACAAGACTCAAGTTACTCATGCAACGATCAATTGTATACTCAAAGATTCAAGTTGTGACACTATGACCAAAGATTCTCATGCTCGCAATACTTGCTACTTGTGCAAGTTCAAGCTTAACAAAAAGTATATAAATGCCCTCACGTGAAGAATGATTCCATATTCACAGATAGAGGTTAATCAATATCAGGAATCAGGAATCAGATGCAACACTCACACTCAAAAAGTGGAACACAATACATGTTTCCACCCATATCTTTGCCCTTATTTTCCAATCGACTTTTGATTTGGCTTACTCAAGATCAAAAAGGTCTTTTCAAGGCTTGAAATGGGACTGAGTGCAAAGGTATGGTTATTTAGGCTCAATGACTTTTTCATCCTTGTGAGATGTGGTGTTCTCAATATGTCCTTTTCCTTTCCCTTATCTCTTTTTCGTCTAGTGCTTCTAAGTCATCCTTTTATTCACTCTTTATGTATTGCTTGAAAACCCAATTCCTTTTACACTTTTTATTCCACACTTTTTTTTGAAGGGTTCCCATTTTGTCTTGCAATACCATGGGTTAAGGGATACTTTACTTGAACTTTTTGACTTCTCCTTTTGCTTTTCACCACTCCCCCAACTTAGGCTTTTGGCCTAACTTAGCTATTCACTTAACCACAAATCAAAAGGATTATAGGTAGTGGGTCAAGTATGGTCTAGGGTTCATCAAGGTTCTAACAAAGAAAGGTAAGGCTCAAAGGGTGTTCAAAAGAGTTTCACACACTCACGGGTAGGCCACAAAAGAGGTATATGTCAAATTTGGCTAACACTCTTTAAAGTTGCCTAAGATCATTTCAAGAGCATACCTTTCTAAATCAATTAGACTAATGGGGTAAATTCTAGATTTATTCATGCATGGTTCAAAGTAAGCTAATCACACAAGGCATCGACACTTAAGTCAAACAACACTACACACTTTCGCTAGTGTGCAACGGTCATTACAAGAGAATCAATTTGATAAATGTCTAATCACAACGTGATGTAAAGAGCTCACATATTGTCTATGCAACTTTATTTGGTCTCGTCGTAGCCGTTCATTCATGTTCGTTCTATTGATAGCATTATTCAAGTCATCAGTATTGATCAGGACTGAGACTTAAATTTTGCAAAAATAATAGCCACTTTCAACACACGAAAGGTGGGAAAAAATTTCAAGAAATGATAATTTTTTGAAAGCGTCAAATTCGTTTTGCAATTTAAAATAAAAGGAGCCATAAGTTTAAACATCCACAGAAAGCAGTATTTAATGTAATTAAAAACAGACAACCCAACTTTACAAAAAACACAGATATCCATATCAATCAAGCAATGTGGGCCTCACTCCACCACAGTAAAATGTGATTGTCCTCAAGTGCAAGTAATAAGTATCCAACAGTTAAAAATAAGTAGGACAAATAAGGAGATAAAGAAGTGATCTCGGCAAGGCGGTTGCTCCATCTGTCAGGGCGGCATGGTTCTCCTGCAACTTTGGGTGTAACCTTTCAAATAGCATTTAAAAGAAGGTGAGGTGGGAATGTTAAATGAGTCGTTGAGTGATTCAGCAAACTCTAAACAGCATCGCCAAACAATCCAACATGACTATTTTTGACCCACTTTCTCAAATGCTTCACCGCCACCCTTTTTTGATTTACTCAAGCACTGTCAAATTCTTATTTACTCGGCGATATCATTCTGAATCGTCAAATCAATTGGTGTATCGCAGGCTAATCACATGTTTTGCCGAATGTTACAAATCTTTCCAGCAAACCTGGGTGTTCAAGATCGCCGAGTTTTACAGACTCAAATTTTAGGGATATTTGGAGTCAAACGACGGATAAGGTTGAGTTCACCGACCTTTTCGGTGACTCGCCAATTTGATCTGTTGCTTGTCACTCCGCACTTTTCGAGCAATTCTCGCACTTCCACCTATAACAATCAGCATATCATCATTTTACTAATACGTAAATATAAAATATTAAGGGGTTTTGGGTTGCCTCCCAAACAACGCCTTAGTTAATGTCGTGGCACGACGCAAGTCAGCAGCTATTCTTCATATTCAGAGTTGCCCATGTTGTAATTAGGCGAGTCCTCGGTGAATGGTGGGTATTGTCCTGACATTAAATGGCCGATTTGAGAATCTTGCAGTTGAATTGTCATGGAGTGAGAGACTGATGCGTCGTTTAGCATTTTGATGTTCTCATTCAACATTTTCTCACGTGCCTCAATCTTTTGTTGAATGAGTGATAGGGCTTCATCATCTTGCACACCTCTCTTCTTATTCCTATGTTTACACTTTCAAAGGAAGGAGTGATTTTCTCTTCCCATGGCTTTTACTTCCAATTCCGTGACTCGGGTGGATAGAACATCCAACTGTATGACTACTGTGTGACACTCCTACTTTTTCTGGCTTGTTTGTTGGCTTCTACCATGCCATTAAGGAGTTTTGCTACAACTTCGTAAGGTTGGTGTAGCATACCGCGATTACAAAGCTTATCATCTATACATCTATTCTCGGGTCTGAAAACCCTGTAGAAGCACTCCAGAGCCCCTTGTCTGTCAGCCCGTAATATGGGCATGGTTGCAGCACTGCTTGAAACTTCAGCCACATTTCCTGAATCGTCTCATCCCCTAAATGTTTAAAGGTTAGGAGGTTGTCCCTGAAGTTCAATAGGTTCAGAAGGGGATGATCTGTGTGGTATCCATAATGATTTTCCATCCTTTGTTCCCTGCTTTGATATTCAAACTAGCAAAACAAAACTATAATTTAGATTAGTAAAACTAGAACTAGAAAAACTAATGTCGCTGAATAGGCGAGAACCGGATGCATTTTAAAGGCCAAAGGTTTAAACTTCCAACTCTTCCACTTTCCCTCACTTTTGAACTTCCCAAACTCACACCCCCACTTTAGTTTTCAATATTTTGCATTTTTATCGCATTTTAGTCGTCGGATTTGCATTCAAAGTGGATTACTTTGCCACCTAGCATTTCAATCTTGTTTAATCGGCATCTAAGGTTGGTTTTCCGAACCCTGAGTTTATCTTTTGCAATTTTACTCATTTTCTAGTAATTTTATCTTGCTTTCATGTGCTGGGCCTCTCTGATCTTATTTCTTTATGTGTGTGACTGTGTTAATTTGAAAATCTTTCCTGTAATGTTTATATTATTAAATTCCAAAGATTTTGTGCTTAAAAATTGGTTAAAATTTGTGTGGTTGTGCTTGCATATCATTAGGTTTAGTCCGGTGAAGTCAAAGTAGCCCGCATTTGTGCCAAATGACGTATTTTTTCCAATGATGGAGCGGTTGACGTCATTTCTAAGGGAAAAAGTCATCAAATGGCCAAAATTGGCCAAACCAGGAGAAGTTTGAGTATCCCAGGGGTATGGGAGTAATGGGTCTTAGTTTAATTTTGTTAGTGCATGATTTGATTTTGTTTTCAAGGGTTGCGGGGTTGAACTTGAAAAGTAGGGTTGAAAGTAGGCACAATGGGTCTTTTTGTGAGCTAGGTCGAGCTCGCCGAACCACTCGGCGGTTTGCTGAAATTCCCTATATCGCTTTTAATTTTAGGCTAAATGTGAAGTTTGGTTCTGTAACTTTCGGCGAGAATCCTAAGGTTGCCAAAAGCACTCGGCGACTCGCCGAAAGTCCTTCTTTATCGCCCTTTATCTACGCCCTGACCCTTAATTGCATTGTAACTTTCAGCGGGCTAATCCTTGTTCGCCGAATGCTATTGGCGATTCACCTAAAGGCATTCCCATCGCCGACTTGCCAAAATTTTCTGAGATTTTTTAGGCAATCCTTTCGGCGATCCTGATCTAGCGCACTAAAGAGATTCGGCTGCTCGCCGACTGGTTCGCCAAGTTTGTCTGCAAATATTTTTCTGTGCTTTTATGTGAAGTGTTTCTCACTTTTTCCTGATGTTTTGCAGATATGGTAAGGATAAACATCGACATGCCACCCCGAAAAAGAGCATGGGGTATCATAATAAATGAAGGGGGAGCAAACCGTTCCAAAAGGGAAAGGCAAGAGCCTCCAACGGGAGGTCAACTAAAGGGTGCAGTTCTATAATACTCCGGGAAAATGCTAGGGTAAGCTAGATCTTAACAAGTAGTAAAGTAGTCTAATGAAGTTACTATGTAAGGTGAGGGTCTTAAATAAGTTCCCTAACCTAGTACCAAGGTCATTGAGCTTATACGTCAAGGCAAGGCTCCCACAAGGGCCCCCTAAGGGTCCTTGATGAGAACCAAGAGGCTGCTCCAAAAGCTACTAAATGCAGCTTCATTCATGAGCCAAAGACCACGGGGCGTTGACTGACTCACCGGTAGATGGGACACGTGAGTCCAGCCTTAGCCTCCACAAAAATCCCCCAAAAATTCCATGTCTCAACCCCATTCCATGGACGTGCTCACACTCTGTGGATAAGCCTCGTAAGTTGAGACTTAGTCTCCTAACCATGGCCTTGAACTTCCTCTCACTGACCCAAACAACGGAAGCACAAAACACTCTGTAGTCCCACCTACGGTGTGTAGGTGGGGAAGTCATGAACATGGCATGCACATCTGTCAAGGACTCGACCTAGGTGAGGATAGTTTGGTATTTTACTAATTAATTAAGTTAGGGTGTGGGACGGTTATATATAGTTGTTTTAAGTACATCAAAGTATTTTTAAGTATTAAGCAAGTCCTTTAACTTTCATATATCCAAAATATCTTCCAAATTCTCTCTTTTCTCTGTAAGAAGTTCCTCCATTGAAGAACAAAGTAGAAGGTCAAGAATAGGGTTCAAGCATCAAGATCTATACTCAAATTTCATGGGTTAACATCAAACAAGGTATGGCAACCTTGATTCATGGAATACTTTCCTCCATGAAGCTCTCTTAACTCAATATTGAAAATGGGTTTTACTGTTCAAAAACTAGGGTTTTCATTCTAGTCATGGGTTCTTCCTAAAACTGTTTTCATTATGTTATTTGATGTATATTATGGATGATTTGACGTTTTAATGGTGATTTTATAGTAAAACTCCCAATTAACCCATGAACTACCCCATGACCGCAATTTCATGAATTTCAATAAAGGTATTGATGCAAGGTGATTTCTACTATGTATTGTGGTTATGTTAATTTGGTTATGACACCTTGCCTTATTCATGTTGACGATAGTATATCCTAAATGTAAGTGTGAGACTTGGTTCATGACCTTGTTAGGGGTAAATTGTGAAAGATTGTTCATGATTGTTGATAGTTATTGATGAACTTATGAACTCATTTGAAAGGTGAGAATCCTATGACTATTGTGTGAATTGAGGTGTTGTTGGAAGACTAATTTCCACTATCCTTACGCATGTTTAAGTATAAATTTCCTAGGATGATGTTGATGTTGTTGTGTTGATTGAAGGGCTAGTTCTCATGAAAACAGTATGAATAATGAGGTGAAAGTTACTCACCCTAAAATGATGATTCTAAGGTGAAAGGTAGTTCTCACTTAAATGAAACTATGAGCTATTTAGTGAGTTGTACTGAATGAAGGGTAATGTAAGCCTTCACAGATATAGATACAATTCCATACTAATTATGCATAATTGGGAAATAATGCTTAGTACCAAGTGGATATGGACAATGAAGAAAAGGCCACTCCGCTAATGCAATAGGTTGGGTCATCTATAGTAAACTCATGAGATGGAAGCTCCTCCGCTAATGCAATAGGTTGGGTCATCTATAGTAAACTCATGAGATGGAAGCTCCTCCGCTAATGCAATAGGTTGGGTCATCTATAGTAAACTCATGAGATGGAAGCTCCTCCGCTAATGCAATAGGTAGGGTTTCTAGTAGCAATATCCCTATCCCATAACTATGTGCCAAACATAGGACTTAGCTAGTGGATCCACTTAGAAACTAAATATGATTAGTTCTACCTTTGGCAAGTAAGAATGCCTTTTTTCGGTGTGGGGTTATATGACACCGGATTCCATGTAGCTCACATTGTCTATGTCGGTTATGGCTGATATTCCCTAATAACAATAAGATAATGAATATGATAGGAACTATACTATGAATTCTTAATGGGTTTACTTGGTAGGAGTGGGGGTATGGGACCTCACTTTTACATTGCACAAGGAGACTTATTAGGATGTTGTGGAATGGTTTCCTTATGGAATGATTAGATATGAATATATGACTTTCCTTATGCTTAGTTAATGTACTTGTATAATTCCTCATTTATGACTATGGATTATGGTAAGCTAGAAGATTATGGTAATGAATATGCGGCTTCAAGGAATGCTTCGTAAGGTTGGTATTATGGGATGCCAACCATACATTGCACAAGTGTTCTTAGAGGTTGTTAAGGTATTGATATTACTATGTTATGAGTGTATTGTGACTATAGCTTGTCTTCTATGTTTCAAAATGCATATTGGCTTTCCAAACTTGATAAATGGATACTTCCAATAAAAATTTCCTATTTAGCATATTTAAATATTTCTATGCATGTTTCCATACTTAGTGCATATTTGGGCTAACCCCTTCTTTTCTTCATACTATTAGTATAGGTCCCGAACGTTGATTCATTACTTCCTTCTTCAAAGTAAAGCTTGGGTTGACTATACCCTAATTGTTAGAGAGTCCTCCAGTTCAAGGACCAGATGTTTATTTTAGTCTTAGTTTTAGTTGTATTTTATTATGTTAAGACTTTCATTGATGTAAAGGGTTAAGTCCCTAATTTCGTACTCTTATGTTTAGATGGTTTTTAATGAGACAAGTCTAGTATTTCCACAACTCTTATCTATGAAATTTGAAGTTTGACTTCTGTTTAGAAATGTTTTAATTTTTCCACAATATTTCTTATGACATTATGTGTATGTTTATTCTGAGGGCTTATATGCGACTCCTTCGGGGTCAACTGCGCCATGTTATGTCTAGGGGGTAACCCCGGGTCATGACAAACTTGGTATCAACGCATAAGGTTTTCAAAATAATATTTAGGATTGATATCTCATGAAACCACGTCTAATAGAGTCTTATTCATGAGTTTGAAGTGCGCCACACTTATGATTTAGAGGCTATAGGATTTTTAGGAATTTTTCCCTTCTTTCATCACTCTCTATTCATGCTTGAAATCTTAGCCCTATGATCTCCTTGCTAGTCCTTTTCTTATGATTATAGGAAATGAATACAAGGAGAGGGCAAGAGGAGAATGTCAATGAGGGGAATCCTCCCCAAGTTCCTCTTAATCCTCATGTTCCTGATGAAGTGGGAGCTATTACTAATGTGGAGATTAGGACGGCTCTCCAGACCTTGACTCAAGCTTTGACGGATCGAGTCACTACGAATGTAAGTGTTCAACCGAATCTGAATGCCACAATCGCTTCCAGGATTAGGGATTTCACCTGAATGAATCCCTCTACCTTCTATGGCTCCAAAGTGGATGAGGATCCACAAGGCTTTCTAGATGAAGTATTGAAGATGATTGATGTTATGGGAGTGACTAATCGTGAGAAGGTGAAATTGGCCACCTACCAGTTGAAGGACGCAACTCAGGTTCGGTATGAACAATGGAAAGGGGAGAGAATTGTTAGAGAGGTCCTGATTGATTGGGAAGCATTCAAGTCGGCTTTCCTTGATAGGTTTTTCCCACTAAAATTGAGGGAGAGGAAGATGCAGGAATTCATCAACCTTCGCCAAGGAGGTATGACTATGAAAGAATATGGCCTTAAGTTCACGCAATTGTCTAAGCATGCTCCAACCTTAGTGGCAGACTCAAGGGCCAAGATGAATAAATATGTTATGGGGATATCTGCCTTGGTGGTAAACAAGTGTCGTTCTGCAATGCTCATTCCAAACATGAACTTTTCCTGCCTTATGGTTCATGCCGAACAAATTGAGGAAGAAAAGCTTAGGTAGGCTGGTAGAGAAGTGAAGAGGACAAGAGTAGATGGTAGCAATTCGTCTAAAGGCAAATTTGAGATTCAAGGCAAACCAAAGTTTATGAAGTGGTTTTCTAATCAATGTACCACTAACACTTCTAATGTCAACAAAGAAAGGGTGCCTACTCCTAAGCCACAGGGTGGTAGTGGAGGCGGTTCTTATGTCGAAAGGCCTACTTGTGCAAAATGTGGTAAGAAGCATGAAGGTAAATGTCTTGTCGGTATGGGTGTGTGCTATGGACGTGGAAAGGGTGGGCATCAACTGAAATATTTCCCAACCCGTTCGGCCAAAGGGAAGAGAGGGTAATCAAGCCCCCAAAGTGGTTCTAATTTGGTACTCCGAAAAAGAGTCGCGTTTATGCTCTCCAGTTCCGAAGTGATCAAGATGGATCCCCAGACGTTGTCACCGGTATGTTACAAGTATTTTCCATTGATATTAATGCATTGTTATACCCTAGTGCTACTTTATCTTCTGTTACTCCTTTGGTAGCTATGAAATTTGATATACTCCCTGAAACTCTAATAGAACTTTTTTCAGTGTCCACCCTAGTTGGTGACTCAGTTGTTGCAAAAAGAGTCTATATAAATCGTCCCATTTCTTTACCTCATAGAATCACTTGGGTTGATTTGATAGAGTTGGATATGTTAGACTTTGATGTCATCTTGGGGATGAATTGGTTGCATGCTTGTTTTGCCTCTATTGATTGTAGAACTCGAGTAGTGAAGTTTCAGTTTCCTGATGAGCCCATTTTTTAATGGAAAGAGGGAAATTCAATTCCTAGAGGTCAATTCATTTCATGTCTAAAGGCTTATAAAATGATTTCTAAGGGTTGTATCTACCATATTGTAAGGGTTAAGGACATCGAGTCTGAGAATCGTCCTTTAGTATCGGTCCCTATAGTGAGGGAGTTTACTGAGGATTTTTCCTGATGACTTGCCTGGTATTCCTCCAGAGTGGGAAATAGACTTCGGCATTGATCTTATACCAGATACACAACCCATATTTATTCCTCCTTACCGGATGGCCCCGACTAAGTTGAAAGAGTTAAAAGCTCAACTCAAAGATTAGCTAGATAAGGGTTTTATTCAACCGAGCATATCTCCATGGGGTGCACCGGTCTTATTTGTGAAAAAGAAGGATGGGTCTCTTAGGATGTGCCTTGAATATCGCCAGCTGAACAAGGTCACTATAAACAATAAATACTCGCTCCCCAGGATTGATGATTTATTTTACCAACTCCAAGGGGCGAGTTATTTTTCAAAGATTGACTTATGTTCGGGCTATCACCAACTTAGGGTGAGAGACATTGATATTCCTAAGACAGCCTTCTGAACTAGGTATGGTCACTTTGAATTCTTAGTGATGTCTTTTGGTCTAACCAATGCTCCGAAAGCTTTTATAGATCTTACGAATGGGGTGTTTAGACAACACCTTGATTCATTTGTGATCATCTTTATTGATGATATTTTGATCTATTCTAAGAGTGAGGGAGATAACATGGAGCATTTGAGGATAGTTTTGCAAATCCTTAAAGACCAGCAATTGCATGCTAAGTTTAGCAAATGCAAGTTTTGTCTAAGGTCGGTTGCTTTCCTCGGTCATATAGTGTCAAGCCGAGGTATAGAGGTTGATCCTAAGAAGACCTATGTGGTTAAGAATTGTCATAGACCTTAAAGTCCTACTGATATACGAAACTTGTTGGGCTTGGCCGGGTATTATAGAAGGTTTGTTGAAGGTTTCTCATCTATTACTTCTCCGTTAACAGCTTTGACTCAAAAGAAATCCAAATTTGAGTGTTCTGGAACTTGTGAGAAGAGTTTCCTGGAGTTAAAGAATAGACTAACCACCGCTCCGGTGTTGACCTTACCGAAGGGTACTAATGGGTTTGTAGTTTATTACGATGCTTCCCGAGTGGGTTTGGGATGTGTCCTTATGCAACATGGCAAGGTGATTGCCTATGCTTCGAGGTAACTCAAAGTACATGAAAAGAATTACTCGACCCATGATTTGGAATTGGCGGCGGTAGTTTTTGCATTGAAAATTTGGAGGCACTACTTATATGGGGCCCACGTTGACGTGTTCACTAACCACAAGAGTCTCCAATATGTGTTTAGTCAGAGAGATTTGAATCTCCGACAGAGGAGGTGGTTGGAACTTTTAAAAGATTATGATATGAGTGTCCTTTACCACCTCGGCAAAGCTAATGTAGTTGCCTACGCCTTAAGTCGAATGACTATGGGTAGTGTGGCTCATGTAAAAGAAGAGAACAAGGAACTAGTTCGTGATGTGCATAGGTTGGCCCGTTTAGGTGTCCAACTGGTAGATTCTTTGAAGGGTGGATTCATGGTTCACCATAGTTCAGACTCATCCATTGTGGTTGATGTGAAGTCTAAGCAACATCTTGATCCTATTTTGATGGAGTTGAAAGAATCGTTTCTCAACAAGTCCGTTGAGGCTTTCTCCTAAGGGGGAGATGGGGTGCTTGAGAGATCACATTCTAGAAGAGGCTTATGGTTCGCGATATTCCATTCATCCGGGAGCCACCAAGATGTATCGAGATCTGTGGGAGGTATATTGGTGGAATGGCATAAAGAAGGATATAGCGGCCTTTGTGGCAAAATGTCCAAACTGCCAGCATGTAAAAGCCGAACACCAAAAACCAGGAGGTTTTTTACAAGATATACATCTTCACAGTTGGAAGTGGGAGGAGGTGAATATGTACTTCGTTGTGGGGTTGCCTCGTACTCGACGGTGACATGATTTTATTTGGGTCATTGTTGATAGGATGATGAAATCAGCCCATTTTCTTCTTGTCAAGATTTCCTTCTCGGCAGATGACTATGCTAAGTTATACATCGAGGAAATAGTGAAGTTACATGGGGTTCCTTTGTCCATCATATCTGATCGTGGTACTCAGTATACTTCTCATTTTTGGAAGGCATTCCAAAGAGGAATTGGTACCAATGTTAAACTTAGTACCGTTTTCCACCCTGAGACGGATGGTCAAGCGGAACAGACCATTCAGATCTTAGAGGATATGTTGAGGGTGTGTGTGATTGATTTCAAGGGAATTTGGGAAGATCATCTTCCATTGATTGAATTTGCCTACAACAATAGTTACCACTCAAGCATTGCCATGGCTCCGTTTGAAGCAATTTATGGTAGGAGGTACAGATCTCCGGTGGGTTGGTTTGAAGTAGGTGAGTTTGGTCTAATTGGTCCAAATCTAGTTTATGATGCCATTGAAAAAGTTCGACTCATTAGAGAGAGGTTAAAGATAGCTCAAAGTCGGAAAAGTCCTATGCCGACAATAGAAGAAGGAATTTTGAATTCAAGATTGGTCATTGGGTCTACTTAAAAATCTCACCTATGAAGGGTGTGATGAGGTTTGGCAAGAAAGGGAAACTTAGACATTGATATGTGGGGCCATACCAAATCTTGACACGTGTGGGAAAGATTGCATATGAATTGGACTTACCTAGTAAGTTGGCTCCGGTTCACCCAGTGTTCCATGTCTCAATTCTCTGGAAGTGCATTGGTGATCCGGTATCCATCCTTCCCTTACAGGGTTTGGGAGTTGATAAAAATCTTTCCTATGAAGATGTTCTGGTTGAGATTTTAGACTGGCAAGTTAAGAAGTTAAGGAACAAAGAGGTAGTATATGCTAAAGTCTTACGGAGGAATCACTTAGTTGAGGGTGCTACTTAGGAGGCCGAGGCCGATATTTTCACTACCCAAGAGCATCCCCTAGTCGTAACACGGCATACTCAATGCTGAAGGGGTCTTATACAAGCCTCATAGCTCATTCATTTCATAAGATACTTGAAAATAGAGAGGAATTAAAAACTTTCTTTACCATCGAAGACATTTTTCATTAAAAAGCAAGCGGAAGACTTTCTAGACTTTGTACATTATGTCTCAAACCATCTAATACTTTGAATACAACATTGAGACTTAGCCCATACAAAGCTTTAACATAAACTACGGACATAAAAGTAACAAGATAGGTTTTGTCCTCAAAACTATGAGGACTCACCAAGTCTTCATCTTCAAGGACCTTAGAAACCTATCCTTTAAGCATAAAACACCAACATCTCAAAAGCCTACACTTTGGTAAAAAGGGAAAGAATGGGGTTAGCACATTAGATGTACTAAGTAGGATGACCATGCAAAAACATGTTTAAAAAGGGACATTTGATTGAAAGCCATGCTTTTATGCCATTTTTGTAAAACTTCATGAACATTAATACAAGAGGCATAATATAAGTCACAACCAACATACAAAGTCACATAATTCACATTTGATCAAGATCACATATAAACCTCTACCTTCACCTTGAACCTCCACCTCAAGTAACTATCAATCTAGACCTTGTGCAATATATGGATAGCATCCCATACCACCACCCACACTAGGGCACCACCTTAAGGTCACCAAAAGTGAACTTACCATTTATCATTTTTCACATTACAAGTAATCATGCTCAACTAGTACCAACATACAACACATAAGTTCGTCAAGTAAGTCATTTCATCATCTTAGGAACTACATCTAAAGTTACCCTAAGATACACCTAAGTAAGACATGAAGTGACAGCCCATACTTCATACACACGTAGATGTTCTTCAAGGCAACAATAAATAAGAACCTTTACAATTCAACACAACATACTAAGTAACTCATTTCATCAATATAAGCTCCTCATTCATAATTTCATTTGGACAATAAGTCAAAAATCTTCATTAGATTTATTTAGGACACCTTCATGCATTTTGAGGACTTTCATTCATAAGACATTAGATCAACATTCTCCTTAACTTCTTCATAGGAAGACATTCAAACCATAGTCATTAAGACTTAGAGAACTCACTATAGAACCTTCAAAGCCTACTCGTGCAATGTATAGATAGCATCCCATACTACTACCTACACTTTGTAGTACGTATCAAGTAACTAGAGTGCACATCTCACATGATGGGAAAAGGCATTAACCGACATAGACCATGAGAGCTAATCATGGAACCCGGTGTCATAAACCCCACACCATGGAAGGTGTTCTACTTGCCAAAGGTAGAACTAAAACACATCCAATGTTGGCACATAGTTTATGGGATATCCAAAGATGTTTATTGGACTCTAGTATCTTCATTAGGAAGAGCCACCATCTTAACCATATCCACACGGTGCCTAGCCTTAGTTCCCATAGAGTAGTTTCATTCACATTAGTGTACTACAGAGGGCCACTAACATTAGGCCTACCCACCTTAAGTACTTTTACCAAGAAGGGCCACCACCAATAGGCCTACCATTCAAGGTACATTAAGGATAGCTCATTCATCTTCCTAGAGAGAGCCACCACCATTAGGTCTACCATATCTAGGTTCATCATTTCACACAAGAAGGAGGCCACCACCAATAGGTCTACCACTTCAAAGTTTCATATTCACATAGGATTCTTGACTCACTATGAAGGGTCACCCATTTAGGTCTACTGATTCAAGTCATAGTCTAAAATACCTCATTAGTCATTTATAAAAAGGCTACCAACATTAGGTATACCAATCAAGACATTCATTCAGTCATTTATGAAGAGGCTACCAACATCAAGTCTACCAATCAAGACATCCATTCATTCATTTATGAAGAGTCTACCAACATTAGGTCTACCAATCAATACATTCATTCATTTATTCATTTATGAATAGGCTACCAACATTAGGTCTACCGATTCAAGACATTAAGGCATTTAAGTCAAGATACATTCAATACTCAAGAGAAGGATGCCTAAGCCTACCAAGTCAAGAGATCACATTTAATATAGATTTCCTTTATCAAGAAGAGGGTACCTAAGTCTACCAAGTAAAGATAAGACATTACAATATAGAAACCCTTCACATTCTACTATCAACATTCATAACTGTTTAGTGATAATACACTTCCAATCACAACACATTCACATTACATATAAGATCATCATTCTACCATAGAAACCACAAGTATAACCTTCACATCACAATCATATACAAAACATCATGACAATACTTCAATTCCTCATATAATGCCTTCAAGGCCATGATCACAATGTACACATAAGTAACCACATCCACCTTTCAAGTGGATCAATATACAAAGTAAATAGACACCTCCGCCTTTCAAGTGGATCAACAATTCAAGGACAATTCTACTTTACATGAGAATTAGGTCACAACTTACCCTTTCCAAAGCCATAAATTAAAATTCCTCAATCCTCCAGAAATTCACCATAGATAGGCATAGATAACAATAGAATTAAATAATATAATTCAGTCTAAGCATAATTCCATCAACATTCATTTAAAATCATAAAACCCACTTCATATGCCAAATTAAGGAATTTAGAGAAATCATGGGTTCATAGATTTTTTCATCTTAAAACATCAATTTAATCATACGTTATCATTTGAAATCTTTTGATGCAAGAACCCATGAGTTTGAGTGCAATCTAGGTTTTTGGTGGAACTTGAAAACCTTGAAAACATCTTTGAAATCGACTCTAGGGTGAAAAATAACCCTAGATGAAGGATCACCATACCTTTACTAAGATTCCCCAAGAAATTTGATGAAGAAACGCTTTGAATCCAAAACCCTAGCTCCCTCTTCTTCTTCTTCCTCTTCTTCTTTTTTAGGAACTTCTAGAGAGAGAAATATTTTAGAGGAGGTGGGTTTTTTTTGATTCTATTTGGAGTGACTTAAATGAAAGGATTTAGGTCTAAAAATGGTCTTATTGTTTCTAGGAAAGGAATAGAATAATAAGGACTTAACTTTGGCAAAGGACCAAGGACCCTTAAAGTTATAACTTAAAAGTTTACACCAAACCCGTCGAAGCTCTCCCTTTGCACCCCTTGGCTCGCCAAGGGCACTAGGGGACTCGCCTAATGGCCCTTGGCTGGCCCATTTTTCCAGCCTGACAGTGCTTCACTATTTCGGGCATAACCTTTTACTTCTAGATCAGAATTGGGCAAACTCGGTGGCGTTGGAAAGAGGACGCACACGCCTTTAAAGTTGCAACTTAAAATTTCACCTCCTTCATGACTTAACTCGCCCATTTTCCCCTCTTGGTTCGCCAAGGGCACTAGGCGACTCGCCAAGTACACCCTTGGCTGGCCCAAATTTTCCAGTGAGCTCCCAAATTGAGTCGTCCACTAGGCGATCAAGAGGGTTCAATGGACGGGACCCTTTGGTCCAGCATCTTGACCAAATGGGGCAGCCAGTAGGCGATCACAAGGGCATAAGGGCGACTAGCCCAACCCTTTGGGCGATCAAACTGCCCCCATCACCAAACCGCCCTTCAAGGAACAAGGCTTATTTCAACCTATCTTGATAGTCTAGGCCCCTTCTTGCACCCTATACTTCTACCTTGCTCTATCCAGGTTTTAAAACTGCATAGACATCAATCTAAAGTCACATTAATCCAAATATTAAGGCTATAGTTCAACCTATCATTTTCCGAGTAGTTACAGATATGAAGTTCCGCTATCCTCATATTTTTCCTTCTACTCTTACCCCTACTTGAGGTAATTAGTCCTTCAGTTGGCATTTTGGAATAATTGTACTGTGAGTTTTCTTTATAATTTTCTTATATGTGCATGTTCTTGTGAGAATTCATGTTTAGCATGCATTGAGTTTTCATGATTTATGTATTCCTCATGTGGGGCTGCACTTTAGTATAATGGTTGCATATTTGATTTCGTGAGGTGAACTAATGAACATGTGTGCTATACTTTTTATGATATGGCAACATGGCTCTTTGTTGATTGATTGTGTTGAGCTTGTTGCATGGAGAAGATAGTTCCTCCTAAGATGATATGAAATGATAATGTTGTGAGCATAGTGGGTTGTAGATGTAGTTCCTACCTCCATGTGATTGCATTGTTTATGTCTTGGGGTGGAGTGATGTTTCTCTTATGTTCTATGCATTGTTAATGTTGCATGTTGTTGGGCTGCTAGTCTTGAGTCGTTAACCCCCCCTTAATGCGTTTTAAGTGTCATTCAGGGACGAATGTTCTTAAGGGGGAGATATTGTAACACTCCCGGAAAATGCTAGGGTAAGCTAGAGCTTAAAATGTAGTCTAGTAGTCTAATGAAGTTACTACGTAAGGTGAGGGTCTTAAAATAAATTCCCTAACCTAGTACCAAGGTCCTGGAGCATATACGTCAAGGCAAGGCTCCCACAAGGACGGGTCCTTGATGAGAGCCACGAGGCTGCTCTAAACGCTGCCAAATGCAGCTTCATTCACGAGCCAAAGACCATGGGGCGTGGACTGACTCATGCCCCGTAGATGGGAGTCGTGATTTCATCCTTAGCCTCCACC
The DNA here is from genome assembly GCF_900185275.1 of Solanum verrucosum. NCBI lineage: Eukaryota > Viridiplantae > Streptophyta > Magnoliopsida > Solanales > Solanaceae > Solanum > Solanum verrucosum. Next base: position 1,113,822 of record NW_026019922.1, on the reverse strand, counting down.
AAAATCCCCTAAAAATTCCATGTCTCAGCCCCATTCCATGGACGTGCAGCACGGTCCCTGGACTAGCTCACGCTCCATGGATAGGCCTCGTGAGTTGAGACTTAGTCTCGTCACCATGGCCTTGGACCTCCCCTCTCAGACCCAAATGACGGAAGCATAGCACGCTCCGTAGTCCCACCTACGGTCTGTAGGTGGGGGAGTCGTGAATGTGACTTGCACATCTGTCAAGGACTCAGCCTAGGTGAGGCTAGTTTTGTGATTTACTAATTAAGTAAGTTAGGGTGTGGGACACTTATGTTTAGTTGTTTTTAAGTATATCAAAGTATTTTTAAGTATTAAACAAGTCTTCCAACTCTCATAACTCCAAAATATCTTCTAAATTCTCTATTCTTGCTCTAAGAAGTTCCTCCATTTAATAACAAAAGAAAAGGTCAAGATTAGGGTTCAAGCGTCAAGATCTTCACACAAATTTCGTGGGTTAACATCAAACAAGGTATGGGAACCTTGATTCATGGAATACTTTCCTCCATGAAGCCCTCTTAACTCAATTTCGAAAATGGGTTTTACTGTTCAAAAACCAGGGTTTTCATTCTAGTCATGGGTTCTTCCTAAAAACGCTTTCATTATGTTATTTGATGTATATTATGGATTATTTGATGTTTCAATGGTGATTTTATAGTAAAACTCCCCATTAACCCATGAACTACCCCATGACCCCAATTTCATGAACTTCAATTAAGGTATTGATGCAAGGTGATTTCTACTATGTATTTTGGTTATGTTAATATGGTTATGAAACCTTGCCTTATTCATGTGGATGATAGTATATCCTAAATGTAAGTGTGAGACTCGGTTCATGACCTTGCAAGGGGTAAATTGTGAAGGATTGTTCATGATTGTTGATAGTCATTGATGAACTTATGAACTCTTTTGAAATGTGAGAATCCTATGAATATTATGTGAATTGAGGTGTTGTTGGAAGAATAATTTCCCTAATCCTTACACATGTTTAAGTATAAATTGTCTAGGATGATGTTGATGTTGTTGTGCTGATTGAAGGGATAGTTTTCATGAAAACACTATAAATAATGAGGTGAAACTTACTCACCCTAAAATGATGATTCTAAGGTGAAAGGTAGTTCTCAGTTAAATGAATCTATAAGCTATTTAGTGAGTTGTATTGAACGAAGGGTAAAGTATGCCTTCACACATGTAGATACAATTCCATACTAATTATGTATAATTAGAAAATAATGCTTAGTACCGAGTGGATATGGACAATGAGGAAAAGGCCCCTCCTCTAATGCAATAGGTTGGGTCATCTATAGTAAACTCATGAAATGGAAGCCCCTCCGCTAATGCAATAGGTTGGGTTTCTAGTAGCAATCTCCCTATCCCATAACTATGTTCCAAAGCTAGTAGATCCACTTAAAAGCTAAATATGATTAGTTCTACCTTTGGCAAGTAAGAACACCTTCTTTCGGTGTGGGGTTATATGACACCGGATTCCATGTGGCTCACATAGTCTATGTTGGTTATGGCTAATATTCCCTTATAACAATAAGATAATGAATATGATAGGAACTATACTATGACTTCTTAATGGGTTTACGTAGTTGGAATGGGGGTATAAGACTTCACTTTTACATTGCACAAGGAGACTTATTAGGATGTTGTGGAATGGTTTCCTTATGTTTAGTTCATGTTCTTGTATAATTCCTCATTTATGACTATGTATTATGGTAAGCTTGAAGATTATGGTAATGAATATGTGGCTTCAAGGAATGCTTAGTAATGTTGGTATTATGGGATGCCAACCATACATTGCACAAGTGTTCTTAGAAGTTGCTAAGGTATTGATATTACTATGTTATGAGTATATTGTGACTATAGCTTGTCTTCTATGTTTGAAAATTCATATTGGCTTTCCAAACTTGGTAAATGCATACTTCCAAGAAAAGTGTCCTATTTAGCATATTTAAATGTTTTATGCATGTTTCCATACTTAGCGCATATTTGTGCTAACCCCTTCTTTTATTCATACTATGAGGTTAGGTCTCGGACGTTGATTCATTACGTCCTTCTTCAAAGTAAAGCTTGGGTCGACTATTCCCTAAGTTTTGGTGAGTCCTCCTGTTCAAGAAGCAGATGTTTATTTCAGTCTCAGTTTCAGTTGTACTATATTATGTTAAGACTTTCATTTATTTAAAGGGTTAAGTCCCTAATTTCGTACTCTTATGGTTAGATGGTTTTTAATAAGACAAGTCTAGTATTTCCACAACTCTTTATATATGAAATTTGAAGTTTGACTTCTGTTTAGAAAACTTTTAATTTTTCCGCTTATTTCTTAAGACATTATGTGTATGATTATTATAAGGGATTGTATGTGACCCCTTCGGGGCAACTACGCCATGTTACGTCTAAGGGGTAACCCCGGGTCGTGACAAGTTCATCAACAGAGGGTTGAGGTTTTCTCACAAGGAGGAGATGGTGTGCTTCACTATTAGGGTCTATTAAGTGTTCCTAAGGTAGGTGAATTGAAACAACAGATTCTCTCAGAATCCCATAACTCCAGGTATTCTATAGATCCAGGAGACACTAAGATATACTATTATCAGCGGGAAGTTTTTTAGTGGAATAGTATGAAAAGGGATATAGCGGATTTTGTGGCTAAGTGCCCAAATATCCAGCAAGTAATGGTAGAATATCAGACACTATGAGGTATGACCCAAGAGATTCAAACTCCTACATGGAAGTGGAGAGTGATCAACATGGACTTCATTACAGGTTTACCTCGTATTCGCAGACAACATGACTCCATTTGGGTGATAGTTGACATTGTCACTAAGTTTGCGTACTTTTGGCTGCCAAGACTACAGATTCGACGGAGGACTACGCCAAGCATTACATTAATGAGATAGTTAGGTTGAATGGAGCTCCTTTGTCTATCATATGAGATAGAGGTCCTTAGTTTACCTGTCATTTCTAGAGTCATTTTAGAAAGATCTTAGTACTCAGGTTAATCTCAGCAAAACATTTTATCCACAGATGGATGGTCAGGCAGAGTGTACCATTCAGACCTTAGAGGACATGTTGAGATCTTGCGTGATCGACTTCAAGGGTAGTTGGGATAATAACCTTCCTCTTATAGAGTTTTCCTATATTAATAGTTACCAGTCTAGCATTAAAATGGCCCCTTATGAGGCATTATATGGGTGTAGGTGTAGATCTCCAACTTGTTGGTTTAATGTAGATGAAGCAGCTTTGATAGGACCAGATTCGGTTCACGATGCCTTGGAAAATGTTAAGTTCATTAGAGATAGACTTAAGACAGCCCAGAGTCGCCAGAATTCCTATGCAGATGTAAGGAGAAGGGACTTGGATTGCCAAGTTGATGAATGGGATTTCCTGAAAGTGTCACCTATGAAGGGGGTGATGATATTTGGGAAGAAATGGAAGCTCAGTCCTAGATATAGAGACCCTTACAAGATCTTGAAAAGAGTTGGTAAAGTGACTTAAGAGGTAGAGTTGCCAGCAGAACCAACAACAGTGCATCCGGTCTTTCACATTTCATTGTTAAGGATGTGTGTGGGTGATCCAACATCTATTGTACCTTTAAAAAGTGTGGTTATGAAGGATAATATACCTTATGAAGAGGTACTAGTTGAAATTCTTGATCGTCAGGTTCGAAGGTTGAGAAACAAAGAAATCGCTTCAGTTAACGTTTTGTGGAGGAGTCACTCCGTAAAAGGTGCTACTTGGGAAGTAAAAGCAGCCATGAAGGCCAAATTTCATCATTTCTTTCCTTCAGATTCCATTCCAGCTTGATGTAATAGTTCCTCCTTAGTTTTTTAGTCCTTTATAAGTAGTTTCAGTCTTAGTATCGTATTCCTTCCGTTTGTATTTGCATTTTAAGCATATTTTCATGTTCTTGGAACTTAGTTCAGTCAGAAATCAGTTTCTGGTACTAGGTGATAGGGTTTGCAGCTCTTTCCCTCCCTGTTGAGCTAGTTTAGACTTCATTCGAGGATGAATGTTCCCAAGGGGGGAGATATTGTAAGACCTCAGAAACAAGACTTGGAAAATGTAGCAGAAAATCACCTGAACCAATGAACCACGATAGGTTTCATGGACCGTGAGACGGACCACAGTCCATTGACCTGCTCGTGGACTCAGCACCAGCCCAGAAGTGGTGGACCACAGGACCTTTCACGGGTCGTGGACCACCTCACGGACCATACTAGCACTCATGGAGGCCAGGCAGAGTCAACCATACCCAGACGTCAGACCACAGGACCCTTCACGGGCCATAGTCCTGACAATGGACCGTGGTAGCACCTGTGGAAGCCGTCCTAGAAACCTGCAACTATTGGACCAAGGACCACAACCGACTTGACGGTCCGTGGTCCTTTTGACGGTCCATCAGATGGGTCGCGGGTAGGGTCGTTTTGGTCTTTTCCCCTATGTGTTGGACACCTAAACTACATCGTTTAACCCCTAAACTATTTCGTTTTGGTTACTTTAAGCCTAGTAACTTAATTAGAACTTACCCTAATCAATCATTCCCCAAAATCAAGCAAAATTGAGGGAAAAGTCGAGCAGCCCTTCAGGAAAATGCAGCAAGGTTTTCAACAGTTCCAGCCCCAAAATTGAAAGATTTTTCCGTGAACTTCATCACCAGGTATGTGGGATTTTTCTAGTGGGTTCATTTCACCCATTAGGTCCCTAGAATTCAGTCAGATTCTTGATTCCGTCCATAGTATCTAGACCTAGGGTTTCTAGAATTTCAGCAAATTACTATAATTTAGTTATTTTAACGTTCCTAATCAGATTATCATGTCTTAGTACTATTTTTGAGTAGATTCTTGCATAAATATGTAGTTCTTTTAGTTAATGAATTACATTAGCTAGGAAAGATAAACAGATATACATGGCTCAGTTTTTGAATGTTTTATTTTCAGAAATAAATGTTGCAGTTTAAGATTTTCCATGTCAGATTATTGAGCTATCCAGTTTACATCAGTTATGTTATAATTTACATATATTCAGTTGGAAGTAGGCTTTATACCGAGTTGGAGTAGGGTCAATCACCCTCAAGTCCCAGAACTATGTGCCCCTGTAGGTTATAAGTCCTCTCTGTGGGCATCAGTTTAGTGATCACGCCAGTTATGCCCCTATACCTCTGGAAGGGTATATTGGGTCCTCTCGATGGGGCGTATACATCGGACTCCATGTTTAGCTCATGTGGTTTTATCGGTTATTAGTACCTCCCACAGTTAGATTCAAGTGCATTGACCCAGTTACCAGTTACCATTTAGTATTCAGTTTCAGTATGTATAAACTTGGTCATTGCATTAAGTAAGTTCATGTTTACTATTCTCAGCATAGTATCATGTTCATATTATATCATTGCTTTACCACTTTGTTTACTAATATGTTTTATTCAGCTTTACTCTATCTTGCATGTTCAGTACCTTTCAAGTACCGACGCATAATGTGCGCTACATCTTCTCGTGATGTAGGTTTAGGTCCTCAACATCCAAATCATGCATAGATCGGTTCCCGATCTCCAGTTCAACATCATCAGTGGGGAGTCCTCATTCTTTGAAGACGGTTGACATGATTATCTTTCTACTTTAAGTCTTTAGTTTTAGTTTTTGCTAGATTTAGTTGGGGCATGTCCCAGCATCTCTATTCAGTTAGAGGATTTATTTCACACATAGTTAGATTCAGTTTTAGCTTTGGAGTTTGATATTTCAATTGTCATCAAACTCACAAATTATTTTATTCAGATAGTAATGGGCATTCCCTATCATTTCAGTTTTATGATAATTTAAGCTTCCGCACAGTACTTTCTTAATTCAGTTATCTTTAAGTATGCATATGATATGCCAGGAGGGTTAGCTTGGGGTCAGTCGTGATCCTAGGTCCCGTGTCCGCGTCCTAAGGGTAGCATCAAAGAGTGACACCTATATTGTCCTTGAGACCTTTGCGTTTCTTCGTTCATTTCTATATTTTTACATGAACTCCATTTAGAGTTATAGGTCTTGATAATCCTTTAAAGACAAAATTAGTGTTTTAAACTGAGTTTTTGAGGAATGTTTTAAGAGGCATGTTTGAGTAAAGTTTAAGGGAACTAAGTATTCCCAAATGTATAATTTTTACATTGAGAAAAGAGAAACTTTGATTTCTAAAAATAGTTTATGAGTTCAAAGATATTTCCAGAGAAGTTACCTCTTCTATGAGGTTAGTTTGAGAAATTATCTCAAACCAGAGAAAGAGTATGCTTTAATACATTGAGCATTATTATATATATTATTGGGAGCAGTATTGAACACCGATATGAGGATGATTTTAGACAACCCATATTCCTCATAAACCATATAGCCAACATGGGTAAAGGATCATACTTTTTAGATGAATCCTTAGTGTCTCCAGGAATAGCTTAGTGGATCCACTTAGTTGAGGAGTTCTATACCCCATCAAGGTATAGGATAGTTTTGGCAGTTTTAGTGAGACATTGTATTATCACATAGCTCATAATGATGGTTGTCGCTTAGAGAATCTCCCAAATAAGAGTAAAGAGTACGTTATTGTATTTTTATACATCTTAAGTTGATATCTATTTTTAGGAGATTATTATATTATTATACATATCCTTGAGTTTGTATGTTTTTATTATGAAGATTTAAATATTTTATCTTTTGTTTTTGCTTCCATATTGGAGTTGAGTTGAGGTGAGTATTGTCTTCCTATGTTGTCAGTTCAGCTAGTTATGTTTCAATTTCCCCTATAATGTTGGTACATTCAATGTACTGACATCATTCAACATGTATCTTATAATGATGCAGATACATGTGTTCATGATCAACAATAAGTGTTTCATTCAGATCACTATAGGGCAGAGCATCCATGCCTGAGGGTTGTGTGACCTTGAGGCGAGTATAAATTTGATACCAACATCACTGTATAAAATATTTTGGTTGGGTAGTCCTAAACCCATCACCATTAATTTCCAGTAGGCAGATCGGTCACTTGCTAGATCAAAGGGTGTTGAGTAGGATGTCTTGGTCCAAGTGGGATCCTTGATATTCCCGGTAGATTTTGTGGTGCTGAATTTTGAACCAGATCTGAAGGTGCCTTTCATCCGGGGAAGACCTTTCTTGGCAACAGGGCGTGCTATGATAGATGTAGCAGCCGATCAATTAACTATGCGGGTGCATGACAAAGTGGAAGTGTTTGAAGTCTACAAGGCGTTGAAATTACTAGTCGTGTATGCACAACAATTGAACTACACTGTCACAGAAAAGAAGATGCTCGCACTAGTATGTGCTTTTGATAAGTTCTGGTCTTACTTGGTAGGCACCAAGGATGTTGTTTATACTGACCATGTTGCGAACAAGTATTTATTCAACAAAAAGGTTGCGAAGCTGAGGGTGATCTGATGGATATTACTCTTGCAAGAGTTTGATCTGGAAATTAAAGATATGAAGGGGACTGAAAACCAGATAGCCGATCATTTGTCAAGATTGGAGGACTCATCTCATGTGAGGAATGAAGAACAGAGTCGCGAAGAATTCCTTAATGAGAAATTGCTAGCCTTGGACCTTGTACAAGTACCGTGTATGTTGATATTGTAAACTTTTCGATGACTGGTTATTTCCACCTGAGGCTTGAACACATCAGATGATGAGAAGGTGTATGGTTGAACACGAGGCATTGCAAGTGTTGAAGAGTTGTCACTCTTTACTATATGGTGGGCATCACGGAGGTGAGCGCACGGCGCATACGGTATTGCAATTCAAGTTCTTTTGGTCTACTTTATTTAAAGATGTTGCAATTTTTGTGAAGGGTTGTGATCAGTGTCAGCGGATGGGCACTATTTCTAGATGACATGAGATGTCGTTAAGAAACATCCTCGAAGTTTAGATCTTTGATGTATGAGGATAGAATTCATGGTACCATTCCCATCTTCCAATGGAAACGAGTACATACTAGTGGTGGTGGACTATGTGTCTTAGTGGGTGGAGGTTATTTCTCTACCTACTAACGATGCGAAGGTGGTAGTAAATTTCATCAGGAAGCACATCTTCACCAGGTTTGGAACTCCAAGGGCCATGATAAGTGATGGAGGTAAGCATTTCATCAATAGTTCAGTGCGAAATCTGTTGGCCAAATGTGGAGTGCGACATAAGGTAGCCACAACTTATCATCCTCAGACTAGCGGGCAAGTGGAAGTGTCCAATAAGGAAGTAAAAAAAATTCTGCAAAAACATGTGAATGCACAAAGGAAACATTAGGATGAAAAGTTAGATGATGTTTTGCGGGCATACAAGACTTCATATAAGATACCGATAAGGACTTCTCCTCATCGAATGGTGTTGGGTAAAGCATGTCACCTTCAAGCGTACTGGGCTATCAAGAAGCTAAATCTAGATCCTGAGTTGGCAGGCAAGAAAAGAATAACACAACTGCACGAGCTAGAGGAATTCAGGCTCCACGAGTATGAAAATGCCAAGTTGTATAAAGAGAAGACCAGAAGTGGAATGACAACCATATTGTGTCACACACTTTTAACCTAGCCAATCAGTGCTACTATTTAATTCAAGACTAAAGTTGTTCCTCGAAAAACTTCGTTCTAAGTGGAGTGGGTCATTTGAGGTGGGGAGGATGATGTGGAGCTAAGAAACAAGGATAAGAGCTTCATTTTTCTTATAAAAGGGAAATGAGTAAAACACTACTTCGAGACATAAATTGATCATGAGCAAGAATAGCTCAACTTAAATGATGAATGAGTCAGGAAATGGGTCGTGACGCGACGTTAAATCAGGTGCTAACGAGAGGCAACCCATCACCCCTTGTAATAGATAGGATTTCTAGCTTTCCAAGTTGTTATTTCGATTCATAGGAGTTAGTTTTTAGTTTTAAAAAATGAGTGTGATATATCACGAAAATACAAAAAAATGAGTCGTGCCATGAAAAAAACTAAGGCACTGGATGGGAGGCAACCCATCGGGTTTGAATTAATGGTTGTTGTGATTAAAATGTGCAGGGAATAGGAATATGAGCCTAGAGCGCATCGCGGAACATTGAACCAAATTTGATTTTACTGGGAAATAATTAATCGCGAAAAACAGAAGCCTCCGTAATGGGAGTGCATCGCGGAAGGAGGTAAGAATTTTGCCTCGCTAGGAATTAAATTTCCAGGTTGAGGCAGAACTGTCCATGTAGGGGCCATGTCACATAGTAAATAGAATATTTTGGATTCAATGAGAATTAATTTGTTTCATCAAGAATGAAGGATCTCTTTATTAGAAGTGTGTCACGGAAGGGGGCCCTAAATTTGATTTTTCTAGGAATTAAATTAATTCCTCTAAACAAAGGAGTTCGTAATGGAGCCACGTCACAGACCTGGTAAGTCAAATTTGATTTTCATTAAAAAGACGGGTTTTACCCGTCCTCTTTCCAAAGACCCAACCCAAATTCCCTTTTAAACCCTAAATTTTATCCCAAATCTCCCACTCCTTTCCCGTTCAGTGAATTTTTCCCCTTGCCTTGTCCCTTTGCAATTTTCAATTGTCGCATCCGTAACGCGAATGCAATTTGCCCTCCATCTCCCATTTTCTCTCCTCTTCAACATCCCAGGTATGTATTTTGCTATATTTTCTCTCAATTATTAGGTATTGATGAGGGTTGATGTTGTTGTGGTGTATATGTGTTATGGGGAGTAGTAGGTGTGATTTGCACAGGAGCAAAGTGGCGTATGTTGCTTTGTAATTGGTATTGCGAAGTCTGGAGTAGATATCACCTATTGTTGATCGTAAGTGGGTTTTGGGTGAAATATGGTTTGATGAACATGGGATGGTGAAGGATTGGGGTTTTGTTGAATGAATAAGATCATTTTTTCATGAATATTTAGGGTATTAGTGTGATGTCTTGAGTAATACTGGTTGTGTACCGTTGTGGGGAATTGTGAGTTGTTACATCTGTGTCTTAGGACTGAGGTTGTTGTACTTGAATATGTTGTGTTGCGTGAGAATGAAATCTGAATATGTTCTGAGGTTGTTGTGATTTGGTTGTGGATCTGTGTGTTGCCCATTGGAAAGTCTGAGTACCAAGGTTGGGGCATATATGGAATAAGTGTGTTGCACATCACCCATGTTTATCCGTGTTTTTTAATACTTGATTGTACTATGTTTGTAGGTAATCATGTTAGGTACCCAGCGACCAGTAAGGAAATAGCAACCTTAAGCCAAAGAAAGCGAGTTCAGAGTGGGGGCAATGTACCTCCCGCACCAGCAGTACCAATGGGGAAAACTAGGAGGTTCGGGTTGTGAGCAGTGGTCAAGGAAGGTAAAGTGTGGTGGAAGAAGCACATAGACTCACACTACTTCTCAAATGTGTGCATTGAAAGAGACAGTCTGGCACGGCAGTTTCTCCGAATCATGAGGTGTATCCAAGAACTTCATATGGAGTTCATTTTTGCTGAGATAAATGAGTGCAACATCAACATGGTCTGAGAGTTCTATTCAAGTTGGGCGACACAGTCCAGACCGCATTTTTTGAAGGTGTGGGAAATTGATGTGACTCTCACTCCAGCGGTTCTAAATGACATAGCTGGAACTTCACTTGATGCTGACCCATTGGTGGTAACAGAGCTGAACATTGGACCACATTATCGGGCTATCTGACACACACTTTGTGGACCCCAGTCTATGGTTCAATGGACTAAGCAGTGCGCAAAGAGTTTTCACCAATCTCTTTCTTATGCACACATGAGTAGAGATGCTCGGGTCTGGTGGAGAATCGTTATGAATTGCTTGATACCCGTATTGCACTACACGGACATCACCGGTGATAAAGTGTGTTTGGTTTACGCCTTGATGACTAACACTAAATTGAATATTGGTATTGTGTTGAAATCTACTATAAGGAAGGCCCGTGTTCACAAAGAGCGCAGGTACGCATTTGGAGGTATCATGACTCAATTGTGTCATCCTGTAGGTGTACCGGAGGAAATCTTGGATTATATTACACCTCTTTTCTGAGCTCCAGTGGATATAAAGAAGACAAAGGGGACTGACAATGAGTTCGGCCCACCACTCACCACTTCGGAGTGACATCGCCGTGATGAGTTGATTATGGCACGTATGTATGGGTTGGAGATGTTGTTCCACCAAAATGGATGGCGGGCGTCGACGGAGAAGAAATTGGCTAAGGTAGAAAGGAGGTACCTGCTGAATGCACATGCTAAAGCCCTGTTACGCATCAGTCCTGAGTTCCATGAGTCGGTAGATGATGATATTCCGACAGACGAGGACAGGTAGCACATTGGTTCATATGTAGACTCTGATTATGACATGGAGGAGGTTGACCCTGCCTAGGCCGGTGAGGAGGCCGATGGAGGAGATGCCATGGAGGATTGATCAGGGAGTGATTCACCTTACCTCTATTCTTATTTTGTTATTTTGTGTAGCACTCAGACAGTGCTAATATTTTAAGTGTGGTGTGGGGCGGAATTCTCTTTGTACTGTATCTATTAGTTGAACATTGGTAGTGTCGTTTGTCTGTCTTTGATTTTATTTGTATTTGGGTTCCTTGGAGGTTGTTTTCGATTCTTTGGCCAACGAGAGTCCCTTTGTAACGTAAAAAACACAAAAATATTTTGTCTTTCTAGGATCGAGTTAGTCGTCGTAGTTGAGTCGTATTGCCCTATGATAGATGGATGATGACCGTCTTAAGGGAAATTTTTGTTATTAAGCTTAAATAGAACCTTTGCATGAACTGATTGTGTTGCCTATGATTGATCTATCTTGATTAGAACTTGTGCCAATAGCGGTGAGGCATTGTATTGTCTGTGTATTGCATCTGAGTCTAGAACTTGCATGGCGAATTATTGTAGTGAAATTTAAGTGTTGCTTGGTGTAGGAAACTATACTAGGCCTCCTTGAAATATGTTCAAAAAGCTTAGCCTTTTCAGATACTATCACTTGTAGCCTTATTGAGCCTGTAGCCTTTTATTGTCTGCCACATTTTCACCTGACATCACTTTGTTGAATCCCTAAATTCTTTGCACCCTGCTTGCCTAAGCACTGTAGCATAGACTGTTCTGGACTTAGTAAAACTGAAAGTGAAAAGGCAGCCCGAAATAGACAAAAGGTAATAGAATAAAAAATAAGAAAAACATTAAAAAATGAAAGTTTGGTTGTTGGAATAGAAGAAATGAAGGACAATGTGAGAAGTATGTAACTCTTGTGTGATAGAATGTTTAGTGCAGGCTGATAAATGAAGGAAAGGATGATGATGTCTTAAAAGTGCAAAGTGCTTAGGTAAGTATAAGTCACTACTATATAATTATTCCTACCCTTCCTTTAGCCGACATTACAACCTAGAAAAGCCATATTTGATTCTTTGCAAAGAATGCTTAATTAGTGGAGATGTACAAAATGGGCAAGCTTATGGTTCTCAATGCATGCATGTGAGATGTTATTGTTTAGTGAGAGTGTTCTATTTTGTCAAAGTCCTTAAATTATATTCAATCAATTGAGTGGAGTGAGGGGACTATTCATTGGAGTGAGGGGCACTTGTTGTATGAAAGATAGGTGATATCTAATGGTGAACATGAAGTTGAATATTTTGGTTTCTAAAAGTTCTCGAATCAGTACTTAAGTTATATGATGTATGAAAGTGGTCAAGGCTAAATGTAAATGAGAACATGCATGTTTGAATTAATAAAAGATCCTTGAAAAGAAGTGGCGGATGCACAAATACCAATATTATTGAGTCTGGGTCTATGTAACACGCCAGAACTAGTAGGCTACACTAGAGCTTGACGTGAAGGTTAGAGTCGTGAAATTAGTTTCCCATAATTAGAATGAAGGGTTTAGGGTTAAAACATCAAGGTAGGACTCCCCAAGGACCAACCAAGGGTCCTTGCGGAGGACCCTAGAAATTGCCCAAAACAGTCCACCCACGAGGGGACCCACACCCCGTAAGGGGATCCATACCCCGTGGATGGCCTCGTGGGTCAAGGCCCCAAAGTAAACCCTCAGGCCACCACCCACGATTGACCAGCACAGACTGTGGGTGGACCCATGGCCCATCAGCGTGGTCTCGTGGGTTGGGGCGGTGAAGTCATTATGGCAGTTAAGTGAAGGGTAATGTGGAACTTTTCGAAACTAATTATTTATTAAGTGACATCGTTTTATACTAAATAAGACTAACTATATAATGATTTAAGACCTCTAAATTAAGTCATCTCCCTCATAATTTAGAAATCCCATATCAAAATCAACTTTCCCAAAAATTCTATCTGTAGAACTTCAAGGAAGAAAAAAGAAGAAAGGTTGGAGCTAGAGGTTGAAGGAACAAGATTTTATACTCAACTTCTTTGGAGATTCATAGCTAAGGTATGGTAGTCCTTCATCCATGTATAGTTTTCATCCATGGAGTCCCTCCAAACTCAATTTCAAAGATAGAAATTTCCCCAAAATGTTAGGGTTTGACTCCAAGTCATGGATTCCCTACAAAAATTATTCTAATGATTTAATTAACTTATATTATGATTGAATTAATGATTATTTTTTTATGATGAAATCTCCCAAGAATCCATGAAATCCCCTAAATTCCCTATTAGGGTCTTGTGAATGTGAGTTTGTTGATCGAAGAAGGATATTATGAGATTATGCTAGTAGTAATTTAGTTATTTGAATCATGTTATTATCCATGTCTAATGTAGTAATTCTATATGTGCTAATTGAATATAATCTTTGATCCTTGAGGGGTGAAAGTATGAAAATTATGCATAATTATAAGGCTTATATACATGCTTTTAGTACACTTTGAGAGTAAAGTGAATATGATTATGATCTAGTTGTTTTGTTGGTGAAGGTTATCCTCATGTGCACACTTTTGTATGAATATGGTATGATGTGAAAGGTTTTCTCACAATATGATGCTTCTAGGGTTGAAAGGCTTTTCTCATCTAATCAAATCTAAGAATATGAATGATCATGGATGGTGATAATTTCTCAAGAATGATCTAAAGAGTTGTCTTAATTGATATACCTTGTAGGCTAATGGCACCCTACCATGAGTGACTAATGAAGTATTCTAAGGCCTTGTCGTGAATCGATAGGCCAATGGCACCCCTTTATGAGAAGTCAATGAGCTATTTTAATGATGTACCTTGAATCGGTAGGCCAAGGGCACCCTTTCATGAGTAATGATGTTAATACAGAGTTAACTACTCCGTGGGAATTTAATGCCTATCATCGAGTGGATATATTGTGTGAGGTGGAAGCTCTCCTTTGTATGGTCGGATTTCTAGTAGCAATCTCCTTATCCCATAACTATGTGCCAATATATGTCTTTAGCTAGTGGATCCACCTAAGCTAAGAGTATGGTTCTACCTTAGGCAAGTAGGACAACACCATTCGATGCGGGGTAGACATCGGATTCTACGTTAGCTCACGTGGTCTATGTCGGTTAAGACTATTCCCACTATGATAACAATATGAACAAGAATATGAGATATGAGTTATGGTTACTCAAGCAGCCTTACTTAGTATGGGTGAGAGTATGGGATCTCATTATGCATTGCACAAGTATGCTTTGAAAATATTTATGGTATGTTCCTCTTATGTTATGATGATTTATGTAGTGAGTATACTTATGGCTCCATTGTTAAGTATGTTTAATATGAAGGCTACTTTTAATGATGTATGTCTAGCTTGAATTGTTGCCATAAGTTGCTTTCTTTGATATGATGGACTAAAGGTGAATGTTCCCTATTCTATGAGAAATAATCTAAGAATGAGATCAAAGGATGGTAAACATGAATGAGTACCTAAAGTGACATGCTTAGCATGGGTGGGATTATGAGGTCTTATATATATATTGCACAAGCTTGCCTTGAGGTGGCTCATGAAATATTTCTCTTATGTTATACTAGATTGCATTGATAATGCCTATGTCTATGATGATATCTCTTATGCTTACTAGTTATGATTATTGTCTACCATGTTATAGCCTATACCTTATCATGACGTCTCTTATTCTTATGACTTGTGTTTTTCAATATCTTCAAAATGATGATTTAGCTTAGCAAAGTGCATGCATTCAACTAAAATGTCCCTTTTAGCATGTTTTTAAGGTTTTTTCGTATGGCTATCATACTTAGTGTAATTTTGTACTAACCCATATTTTCCTACATTTTCCCAAGTGTAGGGTCCAGTCCTCAAGGTGGTCCCCATTGAGGCTAGAGCTTCGAATTGATCATTTCTCCTTGCTCGTGGTGAGTCCTCATAATTCGGGGATGGGATACTCTCATTGTAGTTCCATTCTTGTATTTTCACTTTCATATTATGTTGTTTTGGGCTGTGACCCCATTTTCACTCAACTATTGTAGTAGATGGCTAATTGAGACAAGTCTAGACTTTTGCTTTGCTTTTATGAAAAACTTATTAAGACTTCAAATGTGTTTTACTTTGTCTTGTTCTAAGGCTTACATGGTGCCCTTCGGGGTATTATGTGCCATGTTACGTCTGCGAGTACCCCCCGGGTCGTGACAAGCTAGGTAATCAGAGCACAAGGTTTAGAATGATTCTAGGATGATTTCTCATAAGCCACGTCTAGTAGAGTCTCGTTCATAGTGTGAAGCGTGCCACATTTATGAATGAGAGGTTACAAGATGATTAGGAAACTAGAGTTCTTTCATTACTCTTAAGTCGTGCCATAGAGTTTAACTGTATAAAGTCCCTCTCCTAATCCTTCCCTTGTGTCTTCAGGAAATGAATACACGAAGAGTTGACGCTAGCAGAATGGAGGGTGACAACGTGAACGAAGAATCTCCTCAAGATAATCAACCTCCTTAAGTTAATCAAGTTCTGGTTAATCCTTCGGCTATGTCGGATGTGAAAGTTAGGCCGGCTTTTCAAATGTTGGCACTAGCTATGATGACTCAAGCTCAAGTTTTGACTACTCAAGCCCAAGCGCTGACAGCTCAAACAAATAGAGATGTTGGGACTCATGTGAATCCTAATGTGAATTCAGTCTCTTCAAGGGTTAGGGATCGAATTTCATGGCGCCAAAGTGGGAAAGGACCCTCAAGAATTTTTAGAAAGGTTTATAAAATAATTGAAGTTATGGGGGTGAATTCAGTAAATGTAGCGGAGTTAGCCGCTTACCAATTGAAAAGTGTTGCACATGTTTAGTATAATCAATGGAAGAACAATATGGTGGTAGGAGCGGGTCCAATAAGTGGGAAGTGTTCAAATAGGTGTTCCTTGATAGCTTCTTTCCCCGAGAGGTGAGGGCAGCTAAGGGGAAAGAATATATTAACCTTAGGCAAGGTAGCATCAGTGTTAAGGAGTATGCCTTGAAATTGACCCAACTATCCAAGTATACTCCATCTTTGGTGATGGATTTGAGGTAAGAGATATGTAGGTTTTTGACGGGTGTGTCCAAATTCGTAAAAAATGAATGTCGTACAACAATGCTCTATGATAATATGGATATCTCACGTCTTATGGTCTATGCCCAACAAATAGAGGATGAGAAACACCAAGAGAAGAATATGGAGGTGAAAAGAGCTAGAATCGGTGATGGGAATTTCTCTAATGCTAAGTCTGACGGACAAGGTAGACCTAAGTTTAAACAAAGGCTTTCCGGTCAAGATTATCCCAATACCTCTAGGATTAACCAAGAGAAAGGTGGTGGGTCTCCACTACCTAAGCCTACTTGAACCAAGTGTGGAAGGAAGCACCGTTGTAGGTGCCTAGCCAGTATGGACGGTTGCTATGGTTGTGGCAAGAGTGATCATTAAGTGAAGAATTTACCTACGCTCACGACAAGAGAGAGGGAGGCCAAGCTAGCTTCTCTTAGTAGCCTGAATCCCAATGCTCCAAAGAATGGTCACTTATGTTGATAGTTTCCATATAGATGTAAATGTTTTATTAGATCCCAATACTACTTGTTAGACTTTTATGTCAACCTTGGTAGGGTTTGGATGTATTATTGTTAGACCTCTATTGATTTTAGAATTCGGTATAGTTAGTATGAGTCTTTGGTCATGTCGTTCGGCATTGCTTGAAGGAAGTGGTACTTGATGAATTAGTAGGGGCTTCCTCTCAAGGGGGAGATAATGTGCTTAGATAGCAAGGTTATGGAATGTCCTCATATCCTCATATCTTTCTTCTACTCCTACTCTAGCTTGACACAAAGAGTTCCTCTTAGGTTGTATTATGTTTTGGAGTCATGTGTAATTTATGTGTTTCCATGAATTCCCTATGATATGCTTATTCTTGAGAAATTCTTGTTTAGAAAGAAAATGAGCTTTCATGATCTATATTCCTCATGAAGTAGTGCATTTAGTGTGAGTTGCCTATTTGACTTCATAAGACAATTGATGAACATGCCTTATATGCATATGTTTTTCTTGAATAGTTGGCCTAATGGTTTCATGGATTATGTTGAGTATGCTTTTAGTTAGACAAGGTAGTTCCTCCTATGAACATGTGAAATGTTTAGTTTCATGCATAATGGGTTGTTATATGTCATTCCTACTTCCTTGTGTTTCATTGATTATGTTTGAGATGGAGTTGAAGGTTCCTCCTTTGAATTGTTCCTTATTTTGATGTTTCATGTATGATGGGATCTAGTTGAGTCTTTAATTTCGTAAGGTGTCTAGATCGTCATTCGAGGATGAATGTTGCCAAAGGGGAGATAATTAACATTCCAGAAACTAGTAGGCTATATTAGAGCTTGATGTGTGGGTTAGAGTCATGAATTTAACTTCCTGTATTTAGAATGAAGGGTTTAGGCTTAAAATGTCAAGGTACGACTCCCGAAGAAACAACCAAGGGTCCTTGAGGAGGACCCTATAAACCACCATAGAAACTACCCAAAATAGTCCACCCACGAGAGGACCCACGCCGCGTAGGGGGATCCACGCCCCATGGATGGCCTTATGGGTCAAGGCCCCAAAAGTAGACCCTTAGACCACCACCTACAATTGACCAGCATGGACCGTGGGTGGACCCATGGCCTGTCAGCATGGTCTCGTGGGTTGGGGCAATGAAGTCATTAAGGTGGTTAAGTGAGGGGTAATGTGGAACTTTCTGGAATTAATTAGTTATTAAGTCACATAGTTTTATACTAAATTAGACTAACTATATAATGATTTAAGACCTCTAAATTAAGTAATCTCCATCATAATTCCATAATTCCAAATCAAAACCAACTTTCCCCAAAATTCTCTCTCTGGAACTTCAAGGAAGAAGAAAAAAAAAGTTGGAGATAGGGGTTGAAAGAGAAAGCTTTTCTACTCAATTTCTTTGGAGATTCATAGCTAAGGTATGGTAGTCTTTCATCCATGGAGTCCCTCCAAACTCAATTTCAAAGATAGAAATTTCCCTAAAAAGTTAGGATTTAACTCCAAGTCATGGATTCCTTTCAAAAATGATTCAAATTATTTAATTACCTTATATTATTATTGAATTGATGATTGTTATGGTTTTTATGATGAAATCTCCCAAGAATCCATGAATTCCCCCAAATCCCCAATTATGATCTTCTGAATGTGGATTTGTTGATAGAAGAAGGATATTATGAGATTATTGTAGTAGTAATTGAGTTATTTGAATTATGTTATTATCCATGTCTAATGTAGTAATTCTAGATGTGTTGATTGAATATAATCTTTGATCCTTGAGGGGTGAATATATGAGAATTATGCATGATTGTGAGGTTTATGCACATGTTTTTAAAACACTTTGAGAGTAAAGTGAATGTGATTATGATCTAGTTGTTGTGTTGGTGTGGGTTATCCTCATTTGTGCACTTTTGTATAAATATGGTATGATGTGAAAGGTTTTCTCACAATATGATGATTCTAGGGTTGAAAGGCTTTTCTCACCTAATCGAATCTAAGAATAAGTATGATCGTGGATGGTGATAGTTGCTCACGCATGATCTAAAAAGTTGTCTTAATTGATATACCTTGAATCAGTAGGCTAAGGGCACCCTTTCATGAGTGACTAAAGAAGTAATCTAATGTTTTTTCTTGAATCGTTAAGCTAATGACACCCATTTCGTGATGAGTCAATGAGCTATTCTAATGATGCACCTTGAATCGGTAGGCCAATGGCACCCTTTCATGAGTAGTGATGTTAATAGAGAATTAACTACTCCGTGGGAATTTAACTCTTAGCACCGAGTTGATATTGTGTTAGGTGGAAGCTCTCCCTTGTATGGTCGGGTTTCTAGTAGCAATCCCCTTATCCTATAACTATGTGCCCACATAGGTCTTTAGCTAGTTGATCCACCTAAGCAAAGAGTATGGTTCTACCTTAGGGACATTCAACTAAAATGTCCCTTTTTGCATGTTTTCAAGGTTTTTACGCATGGCTATTATACTTAATGCATTTTTGTACTAACCCATATTTTCCTACATTTTCCCCAAGTGTAGGGTCCGGTCCTCAAGGTGGTCCCCATTGTGGGTAGAGCTTGGAATTGATCATTTCTCCTTGCTCGTGGTGAGTCCTCATGATTTGAGGATGGGATACTATCATTGTAGTTCCATTCTTGTATTTTCACTTTCAGATTATATTGTTTTGGGCTATGACTCCATTTTGACTCAAGTATTGTAATAGCTGTCTAATTGAGACATGTGTAAATTTCCGTTTCGCTTTTATGAAAAACTTATTAAGACTTGAAATGTGTTTTACTTCGTATTATTCTAATTCTTTATGTTATTTTATGCTAAGTGGTTTACATGGTTCCCTTCAGGGTATTATGTGCCATGTTACGTCTAAGGGGTACCCCAGGGTCATGACAGTCTAGGACTAGTTTAGTAAGTTGTTCG
The DNA here is from genome assembly GCF_900185275.1 of Solanum verrucosum. Lineage (NCBI taxonomy): Eukaryota > Viridiplantae > Streptophyta > Magnoliopsida > Solanales > Solanaceae > Solanum > Solanum verrucosum. Next base: position 1,093,958 of record NW_026019922.1, on the reverse strand, counting down.
AGGACAAACAAAGCTCTAAGTATGGGGTGGTGATCTTGGGCATATTTGTATCCTTAATAACCAAGTAACACTCGCATTTTGGCCATATTTGAAATTATTCCTTACTAATTGATAGTAGTGTCAAGTAATATTAATTCATTTATACTAACCAACATGATTGGTTGTGTAGGTGAGCTTAAATGAATAAATGAGTAGTGAAACTGGCATTGGTGAGCACGAATGGATCCAAGTTAAAAAGCAGCAAGAAAGAAGAATGAAAAATGAAGAAGAAGGCATGTATGTATCCTCTCTGCATCACAGAGAGGGATATTATTTTTGTTCTTGAAATAGAGTTGGAGACTGCACGGTCTGTAGTGTGCATGTGTTACGAAGAAGAGGATATTGCCAAGAACTGGAATTCTGAAAGCACTCCGCATCGCCCCCTTAGTTGCCAGATTTGGTCATTTCAACTAAAATATAAATAGACTGAGATTTCATTTTATAAAATTATTCCTTTTCTAGGTTTTGTAGAACGACAACTTTGGGAGCTTTTTCATGTGTTCTTAGGGTTCATTCCTAAACTCTATTATTTTTTATCTCTGTATGTTATTTAAACATTACAAAATTGAGATTCTTGATATGAGTAGCTAATTTCCTTAGTTCTAGGGTTGTGGCTACTGGATGATTGTATTCTATTGAAGTTTTATGGATTGTAATTAATTATCATATGAATCACTCTTATGTTCTTGTTTTTCATATTTCGTGCTTGATCACCACTGAAATAAATATCTTGTTTGAATTGAACTCGAGAGAGGGATAGAACGTGGGGAATGAGGAGCATGATTTTTTCTTAAGATTTAGAGTTAATTTGTATCTAGGATAGGGATATACCTAGAGACTATATTTGGTTATTAGACAGGACGAAATCGTAATGCTAGGTAATTGGTCCAGCCTATCCCCGCTCAACGATGTAGTTAGACTGCCATTTATCGTAGGCTATTAGCGGTCGGGAGACCATAATCATATATTTAACCTTCTGATCATTGATTTTATAGTTCATTAATATCCATTTAACAAGATAGTAAGTATGAATCGTGAAGTGAGTTGCAGTCCTGGACTTTACCCAATCATTGTTCAAACCCTATTGAAATTGAATCTCATTAGTTAAACTTATAATTAGATTCTAGATTACAAAAACATTCACTTCTTTATTCTTGATAACACTTGTTTCTTATTGAAAGTATTGGTAGACCGAATTATTTTAATCTTAAGTCCATATGGGTATGATACCCGGCTCTTAAAAAGAGTCACTTTGATACTTGAAGGACCACGTAATCTTGCGTATGCGCTTGTACACACCAACACCCATAATTCTGCATGAACCCTCCGAGTAAAACATTCTTGAGATGAGTAGTATCATTTACTCCTTGAGTTCTGCAGTTGTTGAGTTCCAAGTATTGATTTTTATGCATGGTTATTAAAAAACCTTGAATTGAGTCATTCACGCCCATAATTCGGCATGAACCCTATTTTAAGAAGTCACTTTACAAATTATTTTAAAACATGTTTTAAAGACTTGAGTACTGAGTTGAGGAAGAGTAGAGCTGAGCTCATTTTATTTAAAATGATAAATAGGAACTAAGTATTCTCAAGAGTAAATGTTTTTACATTTAAGATGAGAGGAAACTAAGATTTCCAAAATAGTTTTGAGCAGTTTGAGTACCATCTCTTTAAGAGAAAGATTTTTGAGTAGTAATCTCAAAACATAGAAAGAGTTATGTTTTTAAACATATGAGCTAGTTATATTTTGGGAGTAGTATGGAGCACATATGGGTGAGAGTTCAGAAACCTCACAACCCCCATAAACCATGTAGCCAACATGGGTAAAAAGAGTCATAATTTTTAGATGATTCCTTATTATGTTTTAGCATAGACTAGTGGGTCCACTTAGTAGTAGGTTCTATACTCTTGCAAAGTATAGGACACTTCTGGTAGCGTAGGTTAGACGTTTTATCATCACATAGCTCATAGTGATGGTTGTCGGTTAGAGAATCTCCCAAAGACTTACTTTGTATTTGTATATACAAACATAGTTATTATTGTATTTTTGCATACAATTGAGTTATTATTGTATTTTTGCATACAATTGAGTTATTATTTATTGTTTTAAAAGCATTCCAAACATTGTATCTTTTATCGTTGCTGAGTATCTTGAGTTTGAGTTGAGTATCTTGAGTCAAAATTAAGTACCTTATTATTGAGTTGAGTTGAACTATGTTTCACTAAGTTGAGTATCTTATTTTTGAGTTAAGCCCTATTTCTCTGAGTTGAGGGGAACTATGTTTCATTGAGTCGATTTGAGTTGAGTTGAGTGAGTTGAGAAGAGGTAAGTATGTTTCTTTTCCATCAGTTCAAACTTATGTTTATGCTCCTACATTCCAAGTACTGAGCCATTCGGCCTCCATCGTTTCATAATGAAGATACAGGTATTCTGGATCATCAACAAACGTCTCATTGAGGTCATGTGATATTCCAGTCAGCTTTGGTGAGCCATCTTATATTCCAGAGGACTTCACCTTTATCTTACTATTAGTAGTTTTGAGATGTTGTGGGTCTTGTCCCGATATCCTTCTGTAATAGTAGACGCTTCATAGATAGACAAAGTGGAGTAGTTTTTGTAATTACTTTTATTTTGAGTATTGTACAGACTTTTAAAAAGGTTGAGTATTCGAGTTCAATGAAATTTAATTCAGTTTTTAAGATTTTGAATGCTTGAGTTAGTCTTCTACTTGTAGTCAGCCAGGATGAGGGTTCGCTTGGGGACCAACAATGGTTCTCAAGTGTCGGCCACGTTCAGGGTGTAGACTCGGGTTGCGACAGACAAGCACTAGAGACATTCAATTTAAAGACCACTTTTTTTAATACAAGCATTATCTTCCTGGTAGATCTGAGGTTGTATCCACTGTAACAAGGATATATCCTCATCAGTAACTCCACTAGTAAACTATTTTCAAAAAAGCAAACCCCTTCTTTTGTGATCTCACATTCCAATTTTGTCCATGACCCATCTGCTTGTAATATTCTTCTCAATGCAAGCCTTCTTCTTCTACCCCTAACCAGGGAATGAAAGATTTTTGTGCTCTTGTCTCCTTCTTCAAACCATTGAATACTAGCCTTCTTCCTCCAAAACTCTTCTTCATAAAGATAAAGTTTTAATTCTGCATTATTGAACATAACGTTTTAACTCTGTATGAGCCTGCGACAAGATAGACCTATTATCAGAAGAAGGATCTTTCTGAAATAGGATTTCTTTAATCTTCACAATCTCTTCTCTGATAGCTATTTGCTTAAAAATATCCCCAAACTTATCTCTACTCCATTTGCACAAGGATTTTCTGGTCCTTTTCTGTTTCTTTTTCAGCTAGATGAAGATGTCATCAGAATTTTCAGCCACCCAATATAGTTGCACAATTGCTTTGAAATCTTCCCTTTCACTCCAAGATTTCAGAAATTTGAAAGGATTAGCTATATGAGGATTGTACATGTAACACCTCGCTATTTAAAAAGAACTAGAAATAACTAGAATTAGAAAGAAACCATTTTTGGAAATAATCAAAGTTGGAAAGTTTAACAAAGTTAAGCTAAGTATGAGTTTTGAGTCAACTTTCAACAACCATAACTCCTAGCTCAAGATTACTTAAGTGTGCTACAAGATACCATAGGAAATACCTTTGAATTATCTTTCCAACGTCGCCGAGTTCGCTCAATTTCGAGTTTGTGTGGGGAAGATATGCTCATTTGAAGTTGGGCTATCTAGATAAGAAAAGTCAAAATTGGATTTTAGAAGGGTTTTATGGTCTTTTCATTACCCAATTAATGAAATTCGTTTGTGGTAATTAAGTTGGGGTCTAAACTGATTGGCTTCAGTTTACTCTTTATCAAAAGAAGTTAGGGTTTTAAGAAAAGATAAAAGAAGAGGAGAAAAGAGAAAAAGAAGCAAGGAATCACCAAGTTCTTGAAGATTTGCTTGTGGATTTTGCCTAGAGTTGATCCCTACGAGGTATGTGAAATCACATAGTGTTGGGTTCATTCATCCACACGCCAATCATGATTCAATTCAGCGAAATTATGTTCTTAAAAGTATAGAAATTGTTTTCTTGATAGATTTGGTTGAAGTTTTTATTGGGTTCTTTATTATTGAAGTTGTTGAGGAGTTCTTGATTTAAATTCATGAAATTAGATGTCGTTTTGAGTATATTCTTGCATATTTTGATTATGCACTTGAATCTAAGTGTTTGGGGAAGGAACCATTTGAATCTAGAGGGTTTAGAGTTAAGAAACGAGCAAGAAAAATCAGGATTTTCTGGGGAATGGGGGTAGGGCGCCGCGCCACTCAGAGCACCCCACATAGTGGTCTGTTGTTTGGGCTATGGGGTGCCGCGCCAGCCAGTGCGCTCCAACCCAGATGTTGTAGTTTTGGGGTTGGCGCCTTGCGCCACTTAGAGTACCAGGGACGCCAGATCCCTAATCTTTCCCATTTCTTTCGGTACGAGTTCCCTTGAAACGTATCTATGTTTTCTAGTCAATTTCTACACTCTAAAGTACGTCTAAACAACATGAAATAATTCATAACATGAGATCGTGAGCCTTGAATCCATAAATCAATTCAAGGAAAGTTAAGAGTCAAGTCAAGAGAAGTTCATAGAGTTTTCCGAAGGTCTTTTACAAATGTCTTAACTTTGTTTTAAGACTTGAGTTTTGAGTTGAGTAAAGAGTAAGAGTTGAAGTTCATTTATTCAAAAGAGTATATGTGGACTATGTATTCCCAAAGAGTAAAATGTTTTCATATTTAAATAAGAAAGGAAACTGAGATTTCCAAAGGAGCCTTTGAGATAGTTTTCAGTAAAGAGTAAATGCTTTCACAATTAAGTAATAGAGAAAACACTGATCTCCAAGAGAGACTTTGGGGTAGTTTTTGAGTAATTATCTGAAACCATAGAGTTATGTTTTTAAACATATGAGCTAGTATATTTTTGTAGTAGTATTGAGCACTGATATGTGGGAGAGTGCAGACAACTCCCTGCCCTATTAACCGTGTAGCCACCATGGGTATAAAAGGGTCATACTTTTTAGATGAATCCTTAGTGCTTTTAATCATAGACTAGAGGATCCACTTAGTTGTTAGGTTTTATACCCTCGGCAAGGTATAGGACGGCCCTGGCAGCATAACGTAAAACGATGTATCATCATAATACCTTTTACGTGATGGTTGTCAACTAGAGAAACTGCTACAGAAGAATTTTGTATTATTATATACACAGAGTTACTTGTATTTTTATATACATCCAGAGATTATATTGTATCTTTCCATACGTACAGAGTTACTATTGTATTTCTAAATACACAGAGTTGTTATCCATGTTTTAAAAGCTTTTCTTTATATTGCATTTATATTATTGCTTTATATTGAAATTAGTTCAGTTCACTTTAGTTGGGTTGAGACCATGTTTGTTCTTTCAGTTCCCTTTTCAAGCTTATGTCTTGTTTTAGAATTCCCCTCTCATGCTTGTACATTCAATGTACTGACGTCATTTGGCCGGCATCACTGTTATGATGCAGATATAAGTAACCAGGATTAGCATCCATTGCTTTGGTGATCTATTTGAGCATTCAGAGTCTTGTGGTGAGCTTCATTGCTTTCTAGAGGATCCATATTTACAATGCTTTCATAGTTGTGAGTTATTAGGATTATTGGGGGTCTTGTTCCGACATCCTTCATAGTTCTAGAGGCAGTTAATTCATTTGTCATTACCTTATTATTGGCTAAGTTGAATGTCGTTTAATACATTTTAAGTTATTTATTGAGCAGTTGTGTTTACATTTTGAAGTATTTTTATCATGAGTAAGTCTTCCGCTGAGTAGTAAGCCAGGACAAGGGTTCGTTTGGGGTCAGCATTGGTTCTCGAGTGCCAGTCCCGCCCAGGGTGTAGGCTCAGGGTGTGACAAACTTGATATAAGAGCACAGAGCTTAAGAGTCCTAGGGAGTCTATCAAATTGTGTTTGTAGAGTCCTAGGGAGTCTATCAAACTGTGTTTGTAGAGTCCTAGTTAAGGATGTGAAGCATGCCACATCTATAATTAGGAGGCTGCAACATTTAGAAATTATCTCACTACTTCATATTCATTTCGTGCGATAGAGTTAATCTCTATAAATTTTCTTTCTAACTCATGCTTGTGCGTGTCATTGAGATCATGCCTCCATGAAGAGCTGTCAGAGATCGTCCCGCTAGGAGGAATGTTGAGCCACAGGAACAAGGGGTAACTAATGCACCAGAAATGCAACCCCAAGGAGAGGTCACCAATGCTGAATTCCATGAAGCTATCCGGATGTTAAGTCAAGTTGTGACCAATTAAGTTGGACAGAGGGAGAATCGACAGGAAGGGGTTGATACTTCAAGGATCCGTGAGTTCTTAAGGATGAATCCTCCAAGCTTCACTGGTTCAAGTGTCACTGAGGATCCAGAAAACTTTGTTTAGGAGCTTCAGAAGGTTTTTAGGATTATGCATGTTGCTAATGATAAGAGGGTGGAACTAGTTGGATACCAAATGAAGGTCATTGCTAGAATCTAGTTTGATCAAGGGAAAAAGAATCGAGTTGAGGGTGCACCACTTGTGAGTTGGGCTTATTTTGAGGAGGCCTTCTTGGGGTATTTCTTTTCTCGAGAACTGAGAGAAGCAAAGGTACGAGAGTTTTTCACTCTTAAACGGGATTCTTTAAGTGTTCTTGAGTACAGACTGAAGTTCACACAACTTTCACGCTATACTTCAGAAATGGTTGTTGGCAAGAGAAACAGGATGAGTTTGTTTGTTGTTGGGTTGGCTCTTCTGTCTAGTAGGGAAGGCAGGGTAGCTATGCTGATAGGGGACATGGACATAGCAAGGCTGATGATCCATCTGCAACAAGTTGAAGAAGAGAAGCTGAAAGATAGGGAGGAGTTTCAAAATAAGAGGGCTAAGACAGGTAATTAGTCCTAGCAGTAGATGAGTAATGCCAACCGGTCATCTTTCCAATAGAAACAGAAGGGACCTTCTCCATCATCTACTACTGCACCTGCACCAAGGAACAAAGGTTAGTACAATAGTCAGAACAAAATTTAAGAGTTAGACATGTTGATTGTCAAGGTAGTATGGCACAAGGGGGTAGTAAGCCTCCTACATGTGTTATGTATGGTAGGAGCCACTCAGGGATGTGTCATGATGGCTCCACTAGTTGCTTCAAGTGTGGCCAAATCGGTCATTTTATGAGAGAGTGTCCTAATAACAGGCAGGGTAACAATAATAGGGTTAATAGAGCCTAGCCTTCTTCAGTTGCTCCACCAGATAGAGCTGCATCAGGAGGAGCTACTTCAGGGGCATGCAGACGAGGAAACCATCTTTATGCTATCACTAGTCGCCAAGAGCAATAGGATTCACCAGATATCACCACTGCTATGATCCAAGTCTTTAACTTTGATGTTTATGCTTTTCTAGATCTTGGAGCGAGTTTATCCTTTGTAACTCCTTATGTTGCGATAAATTTTGATGTCTTTCCTGAGAAACATATTGAACCCTTCAGTGTTTCTACACTTGTTGGTGAGTATATTCTAGTAGAGAGAGTCTATCATGATTGTACCATTTCCGTCAATAACAAGAGCGCCGTGGTTGATTTAGTTGAGTTAGACATGGTAGATTTTGATGTTATTCTTGATATGGAGTGGCTTCATGCTTGTTATGCCTAAGTTGATTGAAGAACTCGACATATTAAGTTCCAGTTTCATAATGAGCCAGTTATAGAGTGGGAGAGTAGTTCAGCAGTGCCTAAGGGTCATTTTGTTTCGTACCTTAAGGCAAGAAAGTTACTTTCCAAGGGGTGTGTCCATCACGTAGTCCGAGTTAATGACTCTAGTGTTGTGATAACCTCTATTAGTCAGTTTTAGTTATAAAAGAGTTTCTAGATGATCTTCCTGGGGTCCTCCTGAGAGAAAAATGGAGTTCAGTATATAAATTATTCCTAATACTAGTCCTATATCTATTCTGCCATATAGGATGGCACCAGCATAGTTAAAAGAGTTAAAAGAGCAGTTGAAAGATCTCCTAGAGAAAGGTTTTATTTGACCAAGTGTCTCACCTTGTGGCGCTCCTATCTTACTTGTGAAGAAGAAGGATGGTTCCCTTAGAATGTGTATAGATTACCGTTAGTTGAACAAGGTTACCATCAAGAATAAGTATCCTATTCTGTGAATTGATGATCACTTCAATCAACTTCAGGGTGCCACTTGTTTCTCTAAGATAGACCTCAGATCTGGCTACCATCAGTTAAGAGTAACGGAATGTAACATTCCAAAGACAGCTTTCAAGACCCATTATGGTCATTATGAGTTTTTGGTCATGTCGTTCGGTTTAACCAATGTGCATGCAGCGTTCATGGACCTTATGAATAGAGTTTTCAAGCCTTCTTTAGATATTTTTGTTATCGTATTCATTGATAACATACTAATCTATTCGAGGAATGAGGAAGATCATGCTAGTCATCTCAGAATAGTTCTCCACACTCTAAAGGATAGAGAGTTGTATGCCAAGTTCTCTAAGTGTCAGTTCTGGCTTGAGTCTGTGGCATTCTAAGACAACATTGTTTCCGATGATGGGATTAGAGTTGATACTTAGAAAATAGAGGCAGCGCAGCATTGGCCTAGACCTACATCTCCAACTGACATTAGGAGTTTCTTGGGGTTAGTTGGCCATTATAGAAGGTTTTTAGAAGGGTTCTCATCTATTTTGTCCCCTTTGACCAAGTTAACTCAGAAAACAATGAAGTTTCAATGGTCTGAAGCTTATGAGAAAAGCTTTAAGGAATTGTAAAAGAGGTTGACTACTGCCCCAGTATTGACCTTACTAGAAGGTATGCAAGGTTTTGTGATATATTTTGATGCATCCAGAGTTGGATCAGGTTGTGTGTTAATGCAAAATGGCAAAGTTATAGCTTATACATCTAGATAGTTGAAAGTTCACGAGAAGAATTACGCAACCCATGATCTAGTGTTGGCTGTCAGAGTTTTTTCTTTGAAAATATGGCATTATTATCTTTATTATGTGCATAAAGATGTGTTCACCGATCATAAGAGTCTTCAGTATTTGTTTAGTCAGAAAGATCTTAATCTCAGACAGAGGAGGTGGTTAGAGTTACTCAAGGATTCTGATATGAGTAACCTCTATCACCCAGGTAAGTCTAATGTTGTTGTTGATGCCTTGAGCAGGTTGTCTATGAGTAGTATTACCCATGTTGAGTAAGAAAAAAAAGAGTTAGCAAAAGATGTGCATAGACTTGCACGATTAGGAGTTTGATTAATGGATTCCACAGAAGAAGGGGTAGTGGTGACGAATGGGGCTGAATCATCATTAGTATCAGAAGTGAAAGAAAAGCAAGACCAAGATCCTATTTTTCTTGAATTAAAGGGAAATGTTCATAAGAAAAAAGTGATGGTGTTTGAACAAGGGGGAGATGGTGTATTGAGATATCAAGGTAGATTGTGTGTACCAAGGGTGGATAAACTCCAAGAGAGGATCATGGAAGAAGCTCATAGCTCCAGATATTCTATCCATTTGGGTTCCACAAAAATGTATCGTGATTTGAGGGAAGTATATTAGTGGAATAGTATGAAGAAAGGTATTGTTGAGTTTTTTGCTAAATGCCCAAATTGTCAACAATTTAAAGTAGAGCACCAAAGGCCCAGTGGTATAGCTCAGAATATAGAACTTTCGGAATGGAAGTGGGAGATGATCAATATGGATTTCATTACTGGCTTGCCACAGTCTCGAAGGTAACATGATTCTATTTGGGTGATTGTTGATAGGATGACTAAATTAGCCCACTTTTTGCCGGTAAAGACTACCCATTCAGAAGAGGATTATGCAAAGATGTACATTCAAGAGGTAGTGAGACTTCATGGAGTTCCGGTTTCCATTATTTCAGATAGAAGTGCACAATTTATCGCACAGTTTTGGAAGTCATTCTAGAAAGGCTTCGGTTCAAAGGTGAACTTAAGTACTGCTTTTTATCCTCAGACAGATGGTCAAGCAGAGCACACTATTCCGACTCTAGAAGAAATGTTAAGGGCCTATGTGATTGATTTCATGGGTAACTGAGATGATCATCTACCTCTTATTGAGTTTGCGTACAACAATAGTTACCACTCTAGCATCCTAATGGCTCCTTATGAAGCTCTTTTTGGGAGGCGATGCAGATCTCCTATTGGATGGTTTGAAGTTGGTGAAGCTGGGTTGATAGGACCAGACATAGTTCACCAAGCTATGGACAAAGTGAAAGTTATTCAAGAAAGGTTGAAAACAGCACAGAGTTGTCAGAAATCCTACACTGATGTTTGGAGGAGGGAGTTAGAGTTTGAAGTAGACGATTGGGTATACTTGAAAGTTTCACCCATGAAGGGTGTTACGAGATTTGGTAAGAAGGGGAATCTTAGTCCTCGGTATATTGGCCCTTATAGAATATCCAAAACGATTGGTAATGTAACTTATGAGCTAGAGCTACCACAAGAGTTAGCAGCAGTCCATCTGGTATTTCATATTTCCATGTTGAAGAAGTGCATGGGAGATCTTTCACTTATCATACGTACTGAATATATTGGTATTAAGGATAGCTTGTCTTATGAGGATATTCTTGCTCAAATTCTAGACTGATAAGTTCGCAAGTTGAGGACCAAGGAAGTAGCATCAGTCAAAGTTATTTGGAGAAATCAGTTTGTTGAGGAAGCTACTTGGGAAGTTGAGGAAGATATGAAGAAGAGATACCCACATCTCTTCGAATCCAGAGAAGTTCCAAATTAAGGTACTATCATTTCTTGGCATTTATTTTAACTTGGCATGTTGTATTTACATTTTTGCTTGTTGAGTGTTTGAGCTAGATGATAAATGTTACACCTTAGCCTACTAAGAGTAATCTCATACGAGGACGAATTTTCCCAAATGGGAGATATTGTAACACCTTGTTATTTGAAAGAACTAGAAATAACTAGAATTAGAAAGAAACCGTTTTTGGAAATAATCAAATTTGGAAAGTTTGACAAAGTTAAGCTAAGTATGAGTTTTGGGTCAAATTCAGACGACCATAACTCCTACCTCAAGATGGATTAGGTCTGATACAAGATAACGTAGGAAAGATCTTTGAATTATCTTTCCAACGCGTCGAGTTCGCTCAATTTCGAGTTCGTATGAGTGAGATGTGCCCATTTGAAGTTGGGATGTCTAGATTTAAAAAAGTCAATACCGGATTTTAGAAGGGTATTATGGTCTTTTCATTGCCAAATTAATTAAATTCATTTTTGGTAATTAAGTTTGGGTCTAAACTGATTGGATTCAGTTTACGCTTTATCAAAATAAGTTAAGGTTTTGAGAGAAGAGGAAATAAGAGGTGAAAAGAGAAGAAGAAGCAAGGAATCACCAAGTTCTTAAAGATTTGCTTATAGATTTCTCTAAGGGTTGATCCTTACAAGGTATGTGAGATCACATAGCGTTGGGTTCGTTCACCCATTCACCAATCATGATTTATTTCAGCGAAATTATGTTCTTGAAAGTATAGAAATTTAGTTTTGGATGGATTTGGTTGAAGTTTCTATTGGGTTGTTGATTGCTTACTTTGTTGAGGAGTTGTTGATTTAAATTCATGAAATTAGATGCAATTTTAAGTAGATTCTTGCATATTTTGATTAAGTAGTCGAATGTAAGTGTTTGGGGAAGGAACCATTCGAATCTAGAGGGTTTAAAGTCAAAAAACGAGCAAGAAAATTTTGGATTTTCTGGGGAATGGGAGTGGGGCTCCGCGCCAGTCAAAGCACCCCATATAGTTGTTTGTTATTTGGGCTCTGGGGCTCCGCGCCAGCTAATGTGCCCATCCCAGCTTCTGTAGTTTTGGGGCTGGAGTCCTGCGCTACTCAGAGTGCTAGGGACACTAGGTCCCCTTCCCTTTCCCACTTCTTGCCGTACGAGTTCCCTTGTAACTTACTTATGTTTTCTAGTCGATTTCTACACTCTAAGATACGTCTAAATAGCATGAAATTATCCATAACATGAGATCATAAGCCTTGAATCCAAAATTCAATTCAAAAAAAGTTAAGAGTCAAGTCAAGAGAAGTTCATAGAGTTTTCCAAAGGTCTTTTACAAATGTCTTAACTTTGTTTTAAGACTTGAGTTTTGAGTCGAGTAAAGAGTAAGGGTTGAAGTTCATTTCTTCAAAAGAATATATGTGGACTATGTATTCCCAAAGAGTAAAATGTTTTCATATTTAAATAAGAAAGGAAACTGAGATTTCCAAAGGAGCCTTTGAGCTAGTTTTCAGTAAAGAGTAAATGTTTTCACAATTAAGCAAGAGAGGAAACATTGATTTCCAAGGGAGCCTTTGGGGTAGTTTTTGAGTAATTATCTCAAACCATAGAGTTATGTTTTTAAACATATGAGCTAGTATATTTTTGGAGTAGTATTGAGCACTGATATGTGGGAGAGTGCAGACAACTTTCAGCCCTATTAACCGTGTAGCCACTATGGGTAGAAAAGGGACATACTGTTTAGATGAATCCTTAGTGCTTTTAAGCATAGACTAAAGGATCCACTTAGTTGTTAGGTTTTATACCCTCGGCAAGGTATAGGACGGCCCTGGCAACATGAGGTAAAACGATGTATCATCATAATACCTTTTACGTGATGGTTGTCAACTAGAGAAACTCCTACAGAAGAATTTTGTATTATTATATACACAGAGTTGCTTGTATTTTTATATACATCCAGAGTTTATATTGTATCTTTGCGTAGGTACAGAGTTACTATTGTATTTCTAAATACACAGAGTTGTTATCCATGTTTTAAAAGCTTTTCTTTATATTGCATTTATATTATTGCTTTATATTAAAATTAGTTCAATTCAGTTTAGTTGGGTTGAGACCAGGTTTGTTCTTTCGTTTCCCTTTTCAAGCTTATGTCTTGTTTTAGAATTCCCCTCGCATGCTCGTACATTCAATGTACTGACAACATTTGGCCTGCATCACTGTTATGATGCAGATACAAGTTACCAGGATCAGCATTCAACGCTTCGTTGATCCAGTTGAGCATTCAGAGTCTTGTGGTGAGCCTCCTTGTTTTCCAGAGGATCCCTATTTACAATGCTTTAGTAGTTTTCAATTATTAGGATAATCGGGGTCTTGTCCCGACATCCCTCATAATTCTAGAGGCTTCATAGACCGTTAGTTAGTTAATTTGTCATTATCTTGTTATTGGCTAAGTTGAATATCATTTAATACATTCTAAGTTATCTATTGACCAGTTCAATTTACTTTTTGAAGTATTTTTATCATGAGTAAGATTTCCACTGAGTAGTAAGTCAGGCCAAGGTTTCATTTGGGGCCAGTAATGGTTCTCGAGTGCCAGTCCCGGCCAGAGTGTAGGCTTGGGGTGTGACAGCCCACCCCAAAATAAAGGAATAATTTAGCATGATCAGAGCCTGTTCTACCAAGATGTTGGACTCCAATGTTTCCATACAAGTCAAAACATGATTGATTAACAACAATCCTATCTAATCTCTAGAAAACACATTCTTCATCCACCCTACCGTTCCACTAGGTAAAAGTATTTCCTGAAAAATTAATATCAAAGAGATCACATGAATGAATATGGATGGCAAAGTCCTCATATTCATGTGGATAAACAGGTAATCCACCAATCTTTTCTTCATCCCGTAGAATCACATTGAAATCACCTCCAACCATCCAAGGCATGGAATTCTTATGACTTATTGTTAAAAACATATTGTCAAAGACCTAATCTCTCAAGGCTTGAACATTTAGCATAGACCATAGTAGCTAGAATATGAGTACCATCTTCCAAAGTGAGATGTAATGTCAACTACTCCTTTGAGTGTGAAGCAATCTCTACTTGAATATGTTGATTAACAAATATCGATATCTTTCCATTTACATTATAATTGACATATTTCACCCTAATCTTCTTTTGTACCTTTGTATATGTCTAAAATTTTGAAATGGCTCTATCAAAACAATCATCATAAACTTGTGATGTCTATGAAGAATTTGTACCCTATGAAAGGAATGTTGTGTTCTAACAGACCTAATGTTCCAGAATAGTGATTATAACTCTCCTTTAAAACTAGATTTCACCACCCTCATAATTTGAATTCTTGGAGGCAAAGTGACAAAAATCAAGGAGAAAGGAGAGAATGTACTAATTAGGTTTAGACATCATGTTGATAAAATCCTCCTGCCTACTAAACCTCATTAATATGTATCTATTCCTAAGTAAACCAATCTTGCAATCTCCTTTTACATAACATTGTTTGGGAATTTGATTACGAAGTTCCTAGATTTCTGGCCATCTATATGAAAATTTACCAACCACCGCATATTGTAGGTTCTCAATAATAATCATTCTTTCCACTTCTTCCTCAGTCCAAACCACCCTTGGTAATCCTTTATTGTAACAGAGCTTCTTAATCGGAATCGGGTTCTTTGTTGAGCTATTAGTGCCTGTTCCATTATTTGCTTTAAGAATATCAACAAATTGACCTAACATTGGTAAACTCTTCTTACTGATGGTAGGCAAACCTGTAGGATCATTAGTTTTAGGATTAATCAAATTTGAACGTATGGAAGCTTGTAGTGGGAAAGAGTACTCGTGTGACAGTGGTAATGCCGGACCAGCACTAGAAGAAGGCTGACTGGCGGCCGTATTAGCCATTCCGGTGATATCAATCAATACTGGTTAGGGTTTTTTTCATGAGAGAGAAAAGAGGAAAAAATATTAAGTGACATTTTTGGTTCAAGTTGTTTAATACCAAATAAATTGAAAAAAATATATATTATTTTATGCATTATAAAGGATGGAATAACTAAAATTAACAATTGAATCTTTCATAACTAACACATGTATGACATACAAATTTCGATGTATTATTTTCACAAATGATGATTACTGCAACTTTTTATTCTTTTATAATATGCAGTTTTGTAAAATAAAATAATTATCAACAAATTTAAATTTGTGTGTGAAACTTGGCTTGTCATAAATCCTAACGAATCATAAGGATTTATGGAAAAAGTTTAACAAATCTTTAAATATTTAATCACAAATTTTAACAGATCACCAAAATTTGAACATAAAATTATGATAAATTGTCATAATTTATTGTGCAAAACTATGGCTGAAAGCTATTTTTGCAAATTTTATTGTTATAGAATCAAATATTTAATATTAATTGCAAAAATATTATCTACAACAAAACTTATTTTTTAAATAGTTACTGGGTCTGTGCTAGCACGGACTCAATTATACATTCCAGTTACCTCTAAATACAATCAATAAAAAATTTCGTCCTATTATTCTTAAATATCAGTAATATTTTTGAACGGTAGTAAATTAGGAACACAAGTTTAGGAGGCACAAGATACTTCCATTTTTAAAAAAAAAAATTGGGTGTAAGTTCAATTCCTTTATTGATTGGACAATTTCTATATCTATAAAAAGGTACATTATTTTTTACTTAGATTTTATTTTGGATTTATTTTTAATATGCATTTTTAGCTTTGAAGTGTTCGTAATAAATTAAAATCTTTAACACGCAATATTGAGTTACGAAAACACTATATCCTAACTTCAATCGATTAACAAAAGTTTTTTACCTTTTAATTTTCTATTTTACATTTCAAATAATTAGTCTCTTTTTTTCCTCCTTAAGAATTTCATCTTTTTAGTCCCTTGGTAGCTCAAACTCACAATCGTAGAATTTAAAGTGAAGGGTGTTTACCATCCGAGCAACTCTCTTGTCAAATAAATAGTATTGAAATGTAGACATAGTTAAAACTTTATATTCAGAACTCATACTCTGTCCGTTTAAAAAGGAATGTTCTGTTTTACGAAAAAAAATGACCTATTTTCATTTTTTGGTAACATTTTAATTTCAGTTTTCTACTTAACATGTTTACGATCACAAGATTAAAGGGAATTTTGGTACATTTTCCATAACTTTAATTTAGAACCAATAATAATCTTGGCAGGATTTTTATATCAATTTAGTCATCTGATAGGTCAAGACTCAAGTTTTATAAAATAAATATTTTACGCGAATGTAATCTTATTTCCGCCAGAATGAAGTGTCAAACACTATATAAAAATTAACTTAAGACACTAAGCTATTATATTTGTTAATAATCAAAATCATAACTCACCATAATTCCAACAAAATCATAATGTTTACTTACTCAGCTTTGGCATTTGTCAACCACAAGTCTCTACCATCTGCCTTGTCACAACTCATAAAATTGTTGGAAAAAGTAAGAGAAAAAAGCTAAGTGGAAAGAAAAAAAAACAAAGAAATGAAGTCATATGAATGTGACAACAAAAAAAAGGAACAAATGGCTCAACATTTATTTTCCATGTGTATTGGAACGATCTTAACCACTAAAAATTTCTAGCTAATAGAAAAAATTAGATCAAGAATGAAAAAAAATTGGCAATTACCCACTCAATTTTAATTTAGATAATGTGTTTTTAAGTTTGTCTCATAAAAAGTGTTAACTTTCTCAAGTTGGAAAAAAATTAATTTTAAAATTATTATTTTAATTATATTAAAACAATTTTATAGCCACACCAATCACTATTTTCATCATACCACAAACTTCAAAAAACTTTATTTCTTTCTTAAAATTTCGTGTCAAACTAAACATCATATAAAAAGAGAATCGAACAACTAATCCAACGAATTAATGGGGTTTAAATAATTTAAAATGGAATGAAATGTGTACATTATCACTTTTTTAATCACTAATCAAGCTTTAATCAGTGTTCCAAAAGTAATTAACTTTTAAAACTTTGTACCGTGAAAACATCATTTGAATAATCATTGTTACAACCTATACCTTAGGTTTTTAATTACAAACATGACAAAATATTTAATTTTCGTTTTTTCAATTTATATTTTTTATTTTTTGATTTACTTCTTTTTTGGGGGGGATTATGTTCTATATTTATGGGATTGATAATTATTGTTTACTTTTTAGTTTCCAACCATAATTAAACTCTTTTATATTTAATTTTTTTTGCCTATATATTGAATTTTCGATTTTTTAAAAAATATATTACTATTCGGTTTATTTCCTTTTTTTGGGGGGGTTATGTGCTAAATTTATGAGATTGATAATTATTGTTTACTTTTTGGCTTTCCATTCATAATTATACTCTTTTATATTATTATTGTTTTGCTCATATATTGATTTTCTCTCTCTTAATTTTTTATTCAATCAAATCAAATTATTAACTGTAGCCTTCTCTTTAATATTGTTTTCATACAAATATCGTTTTCCTTTATTATGACCAAATTATTTTTAAAAAAAAAACTGAAATTTGAAAGTTATCTACATTATTTTTTTGACAAAATATATTAATTTGTTATGGTATGACTTAAATAACCATTTGAATCCAGAAAGTTTAATAAAGAAATTAAAAACTTGCATATTATATAGATTTCGTACAACTTTGGTGTTAAGTCTTATATAATATTATAAAAATCACAGTTTTCATTGATTAAAATTTATAATTATTTCATAACCATTTACGTACATAAATTTGTGCATAAAAAGACAAGTTAATAATAAAAACATGCAAACAAGAATGTGATATCATTCAATACACCAATAATATGATTCATCGTACCAACATAAACCTAAAAGTTTCAATTGCATAATGTTTTAAGTAAAAAAAAACACTACTATTAAGCCTGATGCACAAATTTGAGGCAAGTCTTCTTGTTATGCCCGGTGCACCACATGTACTAAAAGTGACTTTCCTTCTCTTGCATTTTCCTTCGTTGAGTCCCTTCTTACAATCATTATTTGGTGTTCGCGTCATATATCACTCACTCCTTCAATATTGTAATCCACGTACTTGCATGTTAGATTAAAAAGTAATTAGTGAACTTATTAAATAAGTATTACATCTATAACATGATACAAATTAAAATATATAAGAAATTAAGCAATACATACATAATAAGAATGGTATTTTCACAGTAATCAAATTAGACAAATTGATATATAGAATGCTTTTATCTATATAAAAATTGTAATCATGTTGGTATACAAAATGGTTTTACGAACGAAGTTAGCTTTCTGATTTTTTTATTGTTTGGGTATGAAGTATACCAACACAAAACAATAAGTATTTTAACTAACTTAATAATTATTCAAATTATTGTCTATAAACATCCCAAAAGACACTATCAACTACACCCATATATGTACCAAAAAAATATCACGAAAGTTGGTGTTTATATACAACCTAAAATTCACAATTTATGATGTTTATTAAAAATATAATATACACTATCAATTACACCAAATCATATACACCAAGTAAACTATCAATTACACCTAATATTCTACCAAAAATTATTAACGGAATTTAAAGTTTAGATACGAATTAAAATAGACCATCATTTTCACCAAATCATTTACCAAAAAGATACCAGTAATTTGTTGTCTATAAACAACCCAAAACACACTATCAATCATACCAATAGATGTACCCAAAAATTATCACAAAAGTTGTGGTTTATATACGAACTAAAATATAACAATTACATAAAAAAAATTCAACAAATTTTGATTCTTATTACAAACATAATATACAATACCAACTACACCAAATGACCCACACCAACTAAACTATCAATTATACCTAATATGTAGCAAAAAAAAAAACCCCGCATATTAAACCACATCAAATACCAAAAAAAAATAATCACAAATTTGGTATTTAACAACGTAATATACACTAACAATTATACAACTCAACCCATAAAAGTAATTTTTTAAAGGAACTATCTTAAATGCATCATCATATTCAATCCTAATATAACAAGATTTCAAAGTAAGATTAAACAACTAAACACCTAATTTTGTTTTTAACACAAAAACATATAACAAGATTACAAGATGACGATCACAAAAAATATACATGTCACATCGTCTGTCGTGTTGAATTAGAATTGAAAAACTATTTGTATCCATAATTGAACAATCGAGCAATGGGGAGTTTTAGTTTGGTTTAAAAACCTTGTTTTATCATAGAGAATATATAACCAATCTGAGTAAATCGTGGAATGTAAAAGAATTGGAGAAAATCAAGGAATAGGGAGAAAATCGTGGCTGATTATTAAACGATACTTTTTAAAAAAAATATATTAATTCCTATTTTTGAAAAAAAACTATTGTCATTTTGTTGAAAAAATAAACTATTGCTATATAACGGTTATTAAGATACTTAATTTGTATACTTATGTTTTTTACCCTTCTAATACAATGTTTAGCTTGTAAATAGCGACAAATTAGTGTGATATCGGGATAATAAAGTTACAAATTGGTAACTATACCTAGGAACCCTCTCATTAAGTCATTTTAAGTGTTAGACTTAAGGTTGAGGCCAAAATGAGACTTTAATGATATTTCAAGTTAAAGTGTTCATTATGGAGGAGTTATTCAAGTTATCATAAGTATGGTAAAATTTTGAACGAGCATATCTTTTGGAGAGTTAGAAATTTTGGCACCCATAAAAATAAAGGCCTATGAGTCTAATTTCCATCAAAATAAACCGCTTGTCCATATAAAGGGAATTTTGTCACGCCCTCTTTATCTTCAAAGCCTATGAGATAGTTTCTATGTTATTTGACAAAGAATTCATGGTACGGTATTCAAAAGCCAAGAGTCTTAAGTTTTTTTATTTGTTTGAGATTGGAAAAAGGTTGTATACGTCCTTGGACTCATGGAAAATCCATAAGCTCGTTTACTTATTGCATATTATATTGTGTCCATCATCATGCTTCTTGGTTAACCTTTTATACTAGCACATATGATAAATATGAAGTGTTATTGAAGGGCATCGATGGAATGACGTAAGAGATAAGTAACAAAGAAAGTAAAAATTAAGAGATTAACTACTATCAACTAACAGTTGATGAGAAAATTATACCGTCACTTCAATTTTAGAAATATTTATTTATCTTAATTTAATTATTATATTTTTATACTTAAAAATTAATGATTTTTTAGCTTCTCTTTTTCTTTTTCTTTTTTAAAACACATTCTACAGATTTAAGATTTTTTTTTTGAAATAACTCTCAAATATTATTTTTACTATCGACTTCAATTTGAGTATTAGTTAAATAAATTGGTTTGAGTATCTTGAATAATTTGGATTACATATGAAGGTATATGGATCAAAGTTTGTTCAAAATTAATTTTTGTATTGTCGATTGAAATAACTAAGAAGAGAAAACATAGTCTGAAGCAATGGAAGCACCTATCCAAAAACTTTTTCATGTTAGAAAGAAGACTTGATAAGTTCTGAATAATTTTTTTATGAGATTAATTAATTTAGATTTTAAAAAGAAAAAAAAAGGAGCAAAAAGTTACAATTGATGATTGTCTCAAATTGCTTCAATGGTGTTGATGGAGAACAAGGTGAAAATAATCAGGACACTAAAGCGGTGAAAGAATCTTCTTATCTTTGGCAACCAAAGAAGAATCCTAAACAAACTCCTATAATTAATTTAGAGTTCAAGTTACCATATCATACTCTTTTTTATTATTATATAAATATTAATAAAAAGTGAATATATTAAGAGAAATAAGTATTTCTAAAAATGAACTAATAGTGTAATTATTTTTGTCCATTGTCCGTGGATATGATGATTCCTTTGATTACATTTTCTTTAATTCTAAAAGTTTTAAGCTAATAGATCTATAGTACTTTTCTCAAGTTAAAAAAGCTATGTGTAACACATCACTGTATGTGTCTTCAGTTAAAGCTCTTAGAAGTAACGTGGTATTTTTGTTACATAATTAAAGAAATAAATTTTCCACAATAAGACTACATGTATACAAATCATACAAATATATACTTAGTAAACTAAAAGTGATTAATTAATTAATATATTAAATTTCTCATAAAGTTGTGACAATTGGCAACAAATGCCATACATGTGTCACTTATCGCGATAGAAGAGTCACGATTAGGACGACCAATGGCAATTTTGTAATTTTAAATATTATTTATGGGAAAAATTATAAATTTATAATTGTGTAATTAATGGTCAAAATAATTTTCTAGAAGAATCCAAATTTCCCTTTCAAGAGTCACAAATTTTTTTGTTTCATGTGTGGCCCCACAAATTCATTTTATTTTATTTTTAAAAATCAATTTGTGTTTGTTTGATTATAATGATAATAATGTGAAAAATATTTATACCTTTATACTCTTGACAATTCCAATCGTTCTTCTATGTTTATTACTAGGGAAAAAGGTTCAAAATATATCCAAACTTTGATCGAAATTACTAGAACAATCCCAAATATCGGGAAGGACCTATTACCCGCTGCACTATTTAATAGTGTATTTTAAAGGTATATATGTGCCCACGTGGACAAGTTACTATTTATAATGATGCAATATTTATGATGTCCACGTGGACACATATATATCTTTAAAATACACTATTAAATAGTTCAGGGGGTAAAAGGTCATGTTCAAAGTTTGGGAATATATTTCAGACCATTTTTGTTACGACTTGTTCCCGTCATTATAGAAAAGCCTTCGGGGAAAATTTTTGGGTCAGAAAACTTTTTGGTAGTAACTTGAAATTCCCTAGCTAGTCCAGATTTGGACGAAATCAGAGTTTGTGAGGTCTAGGAAGATCTGGTAGTGAATGAGAGATCTATTAATGAATTTGATTACATGAGTGGATAGCTAAGACGTTAAGGAACCCGTACGACTTTACGAAATTGAATTCGGGCGAGTAGAACTCCCGAAATTGATCTTAGCGTGAGAGAGTAGTTTGTGAGTGTCATGGGATGAAGGTGTGTTGTGAAATGGAGGTTTGAAAACCTAATTCCGAGGTTTTGTCTCTGTGTAAGGCGCCAGGGCGGGATTTATTCCGCTTGGGCGGGGCCGCTGTGGCGGGATAGTGGCTGCCATAGCGGGCCAATCGCGACTTAAGTCGAAAATAAACCCAAAAATGTCATTATTCTGCAAATTTCATTCTTAAGAGTTAGGAGACGAACCATGGCGACTTCTTGACAATTTTCACCATTCTTGTGGCTAAAGTTAAGATTTTTACTCCCCGAATTCGTTTTTCGATCCATAGAATGTAAGTTCGTGGTAATTATTGTTGGAGGAGGGTTTTGAACTGTTTTGGATTGTGGGAAAAAGCCCTAGCTGCACATTAGGATCTTAATTTGGGTCTTGGGTTATTGGGTTTGTCAAAATCCGGGTAAATTAGACCTTAATTATTGATCCCCCATATTGAATTGGTTGTTTGTAGACCTAGAGCAAGCGGAAAGAATCCGGAAGGGGAAGAATCATTTTTTTAGGAGGGTTCAAGCTTTGTTCGAGGTAGGTGATGATTGTCATTTCATGTTGGTGTGATGTATGTTAGTAATTACTTCATTTTATTGCATGTATGTATGTGAATGTTGTATTATTGATCACACTAATCGTAAATGAGTATGAACGAATGATTATTTGCCATGAATCAACACTTGATTGTATGATTATGATAATATACATTGTGATTGTGATTGTGGCTTGTTGAATGGATCGGATGTTACATTCCAAAAAACTAACTTGGATCAGGTACCACGTTCTGGCGCATATATGGGATCGGGTGTCACGTCTGGCACACTAACTTCGATCGGGTACCACGTACCGGTACACTAATAGTTTGGATGTGGGTTCCATGAGAAGACCATTGACTTGTCATGTAGATGTATTTTGAGGATGTGAAATTGTTCGTTTATCCTGATATGATGACTGATATTGTATATGTTCGGTATATGCATGTTTTATTATGTTGTGATTACTTGTATATGTTTCATCTATTAGATGGCCGCGTGATCCTACCAGTACATTATGGTTGTGTACTGATAATGCACTTGCTCTTTCTTTGTTGAGTACAGGGCATGTCTTCAGGTGGCTATTGACAAACCTCGTTTAGAAGACAAGTGATCAATTCGAATTCAAGGGTGAGCCAGTTCTTCTAGGCTGCCATCAGTTCTCTATGTTTTAGTCCATTTCTTTTCGGACTCAGACTTTCTAGTTAGTTATTCATATGTTTAATTGGGTTGTACCCATTCCTTTAGACTTATGGTTCCTTGTTAGAGTTTTGGTACATTGACTTCCATGTTGTACCGGGAATAATTTCCGCAATGTTTAGTTATTTGTTTGGTTAGACTTTTTGGAGTTTATGGGAACTCCCTATTTTTCCTTTAGCATTTAAACATGTTTTTGTATCTTTAAATGTCTTAGTTTTGATTAAGTTGTCTAGTTCTTGATTAGCTAATTAGTATTAATGATTTTTCCATCGGAGGGTTAGTGTGGGTGTCAATTACGATGGCTTGGGTCGTGACATTTTTCCCTTTATTACTACTACAACATATTCAGTATAATCCTACATTCTTCCATGTATGTAATTTCCTTTTAAATTATATATAATGTTTTTTAAACATAAGTGTTCATATAGTTTTATTTAACTTATTTTATCTCCAAAATAATCTTTATTTTATCTTAAAAAATTGTGACTTAAATAAGAAAAAAAAAATATCACAATTCTAAAGAGATAAAAAAAAAAGATAGAGTTGTTAATGTAAGAACTAAAAAAATGACAAAATAATGACTACATAATTGTAGTTTAAGAAAACACATAACCAATTAACGGAATAAATTTTGAAATAGTATAAATATATGTGATCAAAAATTAATTTGACATAGAATTATATATCATATACTTAGGAAACTTCCCCAATAGCTAAATTATGAATTGACCTTCATATAGTAGTGAGTTGTACTTTTTAGTCTTGATTTCTACTTCTTGCAATCTTGAATTATGATAAATTAGTGTTATTTGCCGAGAGTAAGGAGCATATTATATATTAGATTATGAATGCTTTACAACTTAACAAATGTTTTCTCAATTGGTATCAATACTTGAATTTCAAAATTAAGTTACTTTATTACCTTATTTATATTAAAATTTTGGTTATTATCGACAGAATATTGATAAAAAAAAATACTATAAAAAATAATTATGAAAAAGCTTTAGTATTTTCATTTTATATTTTGTTAAAAGGCAAAATAGTTAGAAAAACATAAATTTTATAAATATAAAATTGATCTAAAGTTTGTACTCACTCCATTGACTTAACAAGAAGATTTAAAAAAAAAAAACACTTTTAAAACTTGTGGTCTAAAACAAGCAATATATGTTCATATGACTATAAATCATCTTTACTAAGAATAAAATGAATATTTTAAAGTCAAAATATTATTAAATATATTAATACATCATTCTTTTGAAATTGACTACAAAGAAAATATGTCACATAAATTAAAGTAAAAATTATATAAATTTTCATAGTGTTAAGAGCTAATTACATTATATCCATACTCTTTTGCAAATTACAAAAATCTTAGAATTAAAATTTTTTGGATACATCATCAGACATACGAATACCTCGATCGTGATACATTGCTTTTCAGGAAACTTGCAGACACATAGCTCACAGATGAATCCGAGAGGGAATATGGATGTATTCGAGAGGGGAGAGATGTATCCAAGAGAGGATAGAAATGTATTAAAGAGGGGATGAAGATGTATTCGAGAGAGGATAAGGATGTCTCCTAGAAGAGATAGTGATGTATCTGACAGAGGATAGGGATGTATATGAAAGGGGATTTTTGTAAATTTTTGAAATGGTAGAAATTTTTTGAAATTATAATAAAATAAAATCTGAATTTAGGTAATTTTTTTAAAAATAAAATTGAAAAGACAATTAATTATATTGGGCCCGTGAATGGGCTTTCAATTATCTAGTATTTTATTAAAGAAAAAAGGCATAAAGTCACCACTGAAGTTGTCATGAATTTTCAAAAAGACACCTTAACTTTGCAACCATCTTATTACCCCACTAAACAATTTTGAACAAATATTATTATATCATTTTTCGATCAGCCCCATATTATAAGAAGCAACTATGTTCACACATGAATCATTACGTGACGCGTGTTAATTTAATTTAAAATGTAATATAATTTTTTTTCATTTTAAGTTTTTTCTTCATTTCTCTCTTACTTTTTGACTTATTTTAATTTTGATTTCATTTTTAAATTTCACTTCATCTTCCACCCACCACTTTCAAGTGATCCATCCCTCTATTTTCTTTCTTTTTCTTCACCTCCAACCCTCACCCACTCACGTCAAGTTGAACCTCTCTCCCATTTTTTCTTTTCTTTTTCTTCTTCTTCTTCTCCAGTCAAATTCTTTATTTCAGTACTTTTTTTATAAAAAAGAATTCATACTATTTTCTAGACTTAATTGAATTATGGATAACAAAACTAATTATTTTTATAAGAACATTTAAAATTTTGAAGGTATCATCAATTCATTTTCATATAACTTCAAAATTAGAAATGATTATTTTAAAAGAATCAATGAATTTCCCGAAAATTGAAAGAACTTAATTGAAATCAGATAAAAAAATTATATGATACTTCCTAATCATCTTAAAATCTAATGGGTTTATCATATTGTTCGAAATGTAAAAAAATATTTAGATAAAGTTTTAAAATTAAGGAGAGTTATAAAACTAATAGTAGTAAAAAAAGAAGAAGATGAAGTTGTGGTAAACATGATGACATTAAAAGTGAGAAGTTTCAATGGATTTTTGAAGAAGAACGAAGAAAGAAAGAGAAAAGAGAAAAAATAAAAAGGAGAAAAAGTTAAAATAAAAAAAATAAGAAAATATATTTTATAATAAAATGCTTGTAAAAATAAAATTATATTACTTATTTTAGGCTGCTCTCTCTCTCTTTGAGAGGCTGCACACACACTCTATGTCAGGTGGACAAATAATGATGTAATAATATCAGGTCAAGATTGTTTAGTGGGGTAATAGCACGATCGCATAGTTAAGATGTTTTTTTGAAAATTTGGGACAAGTTCAGGTGTTACTTTATGTCTTTTCTCTTTAATAAATGATGTCTATGATATTATATGAAGACCCTATAAGGTTCGTTGTAGTTTCGATTTCAGATTATGTTTCTAGAATGTATATGCTCAAACTTGCTCTTCTTTGATATCTAATATAATTCATTTTAACATTCTTACAGATTGTCACGATCCAAAGTATACCCTAGATGTGCCATGACGTATAGGACCCCGAGAGGTCCTACACAATCACTTGCCATACATACAACACAATAGAAATATAGTAAAAGAGAATCTGAAGTAATAAATGTCTTATATGATAATAGAGTGAAGAAACCTTACTCCTAGTGCAAGAACTAGGTTCTTGTACGTTTCCCTAAGAAAGAGCACTAATAAGAAAACAATAATTTCTCGTGAAAACCTTCCTCTCTCTAAGAAGGAAAAAACACAGTTTTATTATTCTTAACACTTCATTCACGATTACTACTTAATAATCAATGAACTCACTTTGCTCTTAAGAAGTCAAACTCGCTGCTTGTTACAATTCTCTCCACTAAACTCTCCAAGAAGTCAAACTGACTTCTTATTACATTTCTCTCCACTCAACTCTCAAAGAAGTCAAACTCGCTTCTTAATACAATTCACTCAACTCAACTCTACAAAAAGAATCCTAGCTCTAGTATTTCTTTCTTCTACGTTGTTGACCTCTCTGAATAATTTTTGTCCTCGCCCTTGTTAACTCTCTGTTTTTGAATTGTCCAAGACACATTTGTTCGTGTTTTTGCTTTGTTCTTTTAAAGGGATTGAATTTAGCTTGACCAATTTGTATAAGGAAAGAAATTAGTTTTCCTTGAATACAAATCATTTTCCTTTTTAAACTTTTGTGCCTCTTTTCCTTCTTTGCGTTGGACTCGTCCGCGTTATTAATGTCTTCCTCTTTGGACTAGAATTTCTATTTAAAACAAAAATTCTTCCTTTTTTATATTTACTGAGTCAACTCCTTCCCGCTTCTCTCGTTTTGAAATTTCATCCTTGGTCTGTGAACCTGGTTTTGTTGTCATCATCAAAAGCCATTTTGAAGGCATTGCTAAATCATGAATTTTTCCCCTTTTATGTTGACAAATATACCTAGGTCAGCAAAACAACAAAACAACAAAACAACAAAACAAACAAACTTCTCCCTTTTGACATATCAAAAAGAAGAGTAAAGCACCAAAACAACACCATAATAACCACTCATAGCCTAAAATGGCAGCACCTAGGCAGAAGAAGCAGATATCAATGAAAATTTGAGGATATTAGCCATCCAAACAAGATACAAAAACACAACACACGACAAGAACAAACAATCAACCAAAACAAGATACACCAGGTTTTAAGCTCATGCAGCATCACAAAAATATCCAACAGTCACAAAACACAGCAAAATAAAAGATTGTCTTAAAGAAGCAACAAAAACTAGAATGATGTTTTAAGAATAAGATAGAGGGGGGCTTTGGATAGGTGATATACCCTGAGTTTACGGTATTTTTGATGCGTTTCACTTAGATTTTGTGTGTGTCTTAGGCTATTTCGTTGTTGGAAATAATGGTTCTATGTAATTCTTGCAGGAAATAAGTACGGATGCAGTTGATTGAGATAAGAGCTGAAAACTGCAGAAGTGGCTAGTGACGGAGCCAACCACGGACCATAGGTCCAGTGACGGCCCGTAGGTGGTCCAACATTGGTGAAAGTTTAGGGAAATCAGACCAATTGTCGAACCATGGAAGCAATGACGCACCGTAGGTTGAGTGACGACTCGTCCTGCACATCCATCGATGAGATCAGAGAATTTAAGGTTCCAGTACTTGAACCACGGAGGCAGGCGACAGACCGTAGTCTAGTCCACGGATCGTAGGTCCAACCATCGTCTAAAGGCCCTGAAATATTGTCCAAGTGTTGATCCACGGAAGGAGACCACGGACTGTAGGTTGACCGACGGTCCGTATGTCGAGGCGTCGACAGAAACCGCGTGTGAACTGATTTTCCTTATTTTCCTTTCCTAGTTGGTTTAGGTTTTGTTTTTAATTAAGTTTAGTTGTAATTTCCGGTTTTGGGAGTTAGACATTATTGTATACTTTTAGTTTTAGGGTTTTTGGGAATTATTTTGCAAACATTTTCCTATTTAAATTCTGGAAGTTGGTTTATGCAAATTTCACTTTGAATTTCAATTTAAGATTTTGGTTTTCATCTATTCTCATTGTAAGTTCATGCATTCTTTTAACCTAATTATGAATTGTGAACTCTCAAGCATGAATAGCTAAATCCACAACTAGGGTTGTGGGAACCATAAGCAGGTAATAATGTATCAATAATAACTAAGTAATTCTTGAATAATGTTCATACATGTATTGTTAATCCTTTCGTTTAGAAGTGTTTTTAATGGTGCCCAATGCTAAAACTCGCCTCGTTCCTACTTTCCTTACCAAGAGGGTAATGAATGAGAAAATGATTAAACAACAGAGATTTGGTTAAGGATTTGTTGCTATCTAATAGTTGACTTTAATCAATCAAAGTGAGGGTGTTAACCCAACTAAATTGACATGATGACTAATCTGGGGTGAAGGTAAGGGTTAGTAAAACACACATTCGTAGATTTACCAAGTCGCGAGTGAAAGTCCCTGCTAAGATTACCAAGCACATAAGGATACATAACTTATCAGTCATGCATGTCAAACACTAGGATATGATTACTATTATTAGGATTACTGCGTAAAGAGCTTGTGGGAAACACAGATACCCTGGTTTCTATCTTATATTGATAACTCAAATTGTGAATTTTGTTTACTTGTTACTTAATCATTCTAATAACCAATATGTTACTTATTTACAGCAAACCCCCTGTTACTTTTCTCAGAAATAGTTTGACTAAAAAGAGGTAATTGTGAGTTAAGTTTAAGTCTAAACCATATTTCTCATGGGATCGACCCCAACCGAAAAGTTGGATTATTTACTTTTAACGATTGCTTATGCTTCTCTAAGAGAGGTGTAATTTGAGCATATCAAATTTTAGCGCCACCACCGGGGATATGACTTTTAGATTAAGTTTAACTACATTATTGAACTTTAATCAAGTATTTCCTGATTTTACGTTTTTGTTTTGTTGTTGTTTTCTACAAG
Organism: Solanum verrucosum; assembly: GCF_900185275.1. Classification (NCBI taxonomy): domain Eukaryota; kingdom Viridiplantae; phylum Streptophyta; class Magnoliopsida; order Solanales; family Solanaceae; genus Solanum; species Solanum verrucosum. The sequence goes on along the minus strand of NW_026019922.1, from coordinate 1,064,734 downwards.
TTTCAACTCTAGTGTATGCCAAGTACACAGAGTCGACGTGAACCTTTGACCCCCTACGATCCTAAATTGAGAAAAACGCTAAGGAAAATGAATAATCAAGGGGTACACAACAATCCAATCAGAGAGGGTCTAGGAATGGAGTTGAATTACAGCCTCCTGGGGCTGTTAATGTGCCCGCTCAGGTTCATGCTGGTAATCTAATCGGAAATGCATAAAGGGTGTAGAATCCACCAACACTGAGGTTTCGTGATAACTACAAGGTTGAATATGATGTGGTTGGATCAGATGGACCTATTCTTCTCCCTCCTCTACCTCCAGGAAATACATTTGTGCTGACCAACATCCGTATACAAATGCTTACGGCAAGAGGGTTGTTTGTTGGGTTGGCTTTGGAAGAACCATATACTCACATGGCTAAATTGTCAAGTGTCTGTGTTGTGTAGAACGACCAGAGTGGGATATGTATGTTATAGGTTTGAGAGTATTCCCATTGTCGTTGGCCGGTGATGTTGCTGTGTGGTTTTCTGAATTGCCTTATAATTCGATCTATATAAGGTGTTATTAGCGAGGTATTTTTCGGTATCCAAGAAGCTAAATCACAAAAATAAACTAAATAATTTTACAATACTACCTGGAGAGTCCATAAGAAGTTCATGGGATAGGTTCACTAGGTTCATGAGGAGTGTTCTGAATCACCACATAGAGGATGAGTCATTGAAGAAGTACTTTTATAGAGGACATGATGGCAATGGAAGGGCTGTGTTGGATACTATTACTAAAGGGTCATATGGTAAGTGCCCTTTTGAGGATATCACTAATAAACTTGAGAGGATTTCCCAAAACAATAAGGCATGGAGCACTAGAAAGGCAAATACTGGAAGGAGCATGTTTGTTGTCCAAACTGCACCAAGTCAATCTAATGATGAAAATCGTGAAGAGATGGCTCAAATGAGGACAAAACTAGTCTTGGTATTGAAACATGTGAGTGGAAATGTAGAAAAGGTGAATGCGGTAAATTATCTAACTAGAACTCCACCACCGCATGTCGAGGAATGTTACTATGAGGAGGATGCAAATTTGGTGAATGATTAGATGGGGGTTTTTCGAACCAATACCCAAGGTTCCAACTCGGATAATTGGCACCTAGGTCAAGGAAATTAAGGTCGAAACTATGGTAACTACAACCGTGAGGGAAATTATGTCCGGGATGGGAACTACAATCGTGACAACAATTACAACCGGAACAACTATGGTAACAGGAATGAGAGAGTTGGGCCCTATGGTCCACATGGTAATAGAGATGCTGGTAATAGTATGACTCGCAATGAGGATATGATGCAAAAGATGATGAAGAGGTTTGATGCGACAAATGAAAATATGAAAGACATGTGAAATAATTAATCTGGGATTGGTCAGAAGGTGGATGCCTATGCAGTGTCAATAAAGCAACTCGAGTAGCAGTTTAGTCAGTTATCCAATACTGTAAAACCCACATCAGCGTGGCACACTTCCTAGCAACACTATCCAAAATTCTAAAAATGATGGGCATTGTATAATAGTCACTACTTGCGGAGGAAAGTAGACCATCGACCCACTCATGCCATCTGAGGTTGAGAGAATGATAGTAAAGGATGAGGATGAGATTGAGGTTACTAAAGATCCAAAAATTTCTATAGAAAAGGAAGTTAAGGTGACCTAAAAAGTTGTTCCCATGCCTAGACCTCCACCTCCCTTTCCACAAAGGTTGGTGAAAAAGACTGAAGAAGGAAAATACCGCAGGTTTATAGCAATGTTAAAATAGCTTTCCATCAATGTCCCGTTGATAGAAGTTTTAGAGCAAATGCCTAGGTATGCGAAATTCATGAAAGACTCGGTGACCAAAAAGAGGGCTATTAGTTTTGAAAATGATGAGAGGTGGCAACATTGTAGTGCTATTGCTACTAGGTCACTTGTGCAAAAGAAAGAGGATCCTGAAGCTTTCTTTATTCCTTGTACATTGGTATATTTCACTTTGCGAAGGTCTTGTGTGATTTGGGTGCACACATTAGTTTGATGCCATTGTCTATTTATAAGAAGTTGGGTTTGAGAGTTCCAAAACCGGTTGTGATGCGTTTACTTATGGCTGATAGAACCCTAAAGAGGCCTATTGGAGTGTTGCAAGATGTCCTTGTGAAAGAAGAGTCATTCATCATTCCGGCGGACTTTGTGATCTTACATTGTGATGTTGATTTTGAGGTACCCATCATCTTAGGGAGACCATTTCTTGCTACTGGGCATGCGTTGGTTGATATGGAAAGAGGGTAGATGAAGTTCCGATTAAATAATGAGGATGTAACTCTTAACATTTGTAGGTCTATGAAGCATGAAAGTGATCTTAAATTGGTATTCGTGGTGAATGACATTGTGGGGTAAGAATCTGAGGTGTCCATTAAGGAAAGGTTAGGTGTTGATGCGCTAGCAGCGGTGAAGATGAATTTTGACAGTGATGGCATTGATGAATATGATGAGTGATGAGTCCACAAATTGGACTCATTTAGGGCTATTTTTTGATAGAATTAGTGTCCTCAAATGCATATTTTTTCTCAATATTTGATGAAAACGCTTAAGTTTCAGGTATTTGGAATTTGAGGGAAAGCATGGACACTACTTAGAAAAAACGAACAAAGGCAATTGAAAAAAAAATGAAGAAATAAAGATCTGAGAATCGTTGAACCCATTCAGCCAGTCACCAAAATGTCTTATCCTCGCAATTTGTTCCAGTGTGCTGAGCCCTGAAAGAAAAGATCAAATCGGCGGTGAAAAGGAGTAGTCAGCGTGTTGCCGAGAAGTTCTGCGAAGTAGTACTATGTCTTCCAATGATCCAAAACACGACGATGCTGAAGGATAGAGCAAGACGACGACGATAAAACCTACCAAAGGGCGGATTGCCGATCTCAACTAACGACGCCAACTAATCCGCTGCAACACAAATCTGTGAAAACTATAAATAATAGTTAGAGTTATAGTTTTAAGTGTCGAACAGTTATTATAATTTTCATATAGAATAGTACTTTTTGATATTTTTGCTCTAAGCTTGAGAGGGTTTTGAAACCTTAAAGATCAAAAGGGTTTCATCTTCAAGATTTAGATTTGGGTCTCTTGGGTTCTTTGATTTTGGCTTGTATCAAGACCTAAATCTTCATACCCAGTTGAATGCAATCTCAATTTGGTATAAATTTCTATCTCTTATACATGTGTGGCTAAAACCCCCAATTCTTGGGGTGTGATTTAGCGAATATGGGTTAAGATAATTGTTAGATCTTGCTTTCTGATAGTTTAATCGTAGTTTAATTGTGATTTCGTTTAGTGATTGTGGATGAACTTAATGAGGTTGTAGTTGCAAATATAATATGATAAATATGTTTTCTGCTTGCTCGAGACAGAGGTCGTAAAACTAAGAGCACTAAATTGATGGCCAGTGCGAGTTGGTCCACATGAGGTTCAGCTCGAAAGAGTGAACCCTAGTCCCATGTCCACACACTCAGCTCGAGAGAGTGAGTGGGTTAAGGCGGAGGTTGTTCTTCATGCGGCAATTAGATGTCCGAGAGGAACCCGCTTGAAACGGGGTAAGTTTCTCGAGAGAGAGAGCTTATTCCCCTTAAAGTCTACCCTAGTCATATTTATTCTATGAATCTTTTATCGAAAGCATGTACCCAATAATCTAGCTTAACTCGTATTCCCGTCACATCCCAATAATCCCCTCTCATTGCTTAGAAATCCTTGTTTATTTTGTTGTTTTTACTTACTAGTGACAAAAGCCCCCATTGTTAATTAACACTCTTGTGTCCCCCTTTAATTTACAATGTTTTTAATCATTAATGTCTTTAGCTACGACTAGTTAGAATTAAGTTTTATTTTTCTATTAATTCTTGAAACTACTCTTTTGGGAACAATCCCAACCCTTGGTTGGGTTACTAAACTATTTTGTACAATCATAGACACTTGCATCGGAAGTTATGTCTTGATTACGCAAACATCAAAATGGCTCCGCTGCTAGGGAGTGGTGTTAGTTGAGGATTTGTAGTTAAGTAGAATTTTTGTTCTTGTTAATTATAGTTACACTTACTTAATTTTTAGTTTTGTTTTGCTTGATTGTGTATTGAAATAGGAAAGATGAGTATGAATGGGAACTATAGGTACCAAATGGACCTAGTTCTATCTTCTCTCTACCCAGAGCCAAAAGAGAGGTGGCCTAATGAAAATGAGGCAAACCTAACTAATGGAACATGAGTGAGGAGTTGCATCGTGTCATGACGTTAAATAAGGCGCTTCTTGGGAGGCAACCCAAGGCTTTACCGCTTTATTTTTTCTTTAAGAAATAATGGTGTTTTATTTGTGTAGGTCGAAGTATGGAAAGTGAGTGAAAAGTGCAAATTGGCGAGCCAAAGGACCAGTCGGCGCATCGCAGAAGAAGCTGGTGGCCCCGACTTAGACCGCCGTTGGACTAAAGACAACTTCAAAGTGGAGTCTGTAAAACTCGGCATGCCCAGGAAATTATTGGCGAATCGCTGACCTGGTCGGTGATTGCGATCTAGTCCGCCGTTTGGACCCCCAGTTTAACTGGAGGTCCAGTAAAACTTGGCGAGATAAGTATCCACTCGGCGAGTCGCCAAATGGATCGGCGACCACGACTAATGTCACTGAATGGGTGAGAACTGGACGGTTTCTTCAAAGGCCAAATGTTTAAACATTTAAACTCTACACTTTCCCTCACTTTAGACCTTTACAAAGTCGCACCCATTTAATATTTTATATATTTCTTGCATCTTTACTATATTTGAATTGTTGATTGGTGCTCGGAGTTGGATTACATTGCCGCCTAGCATTTCAAAAGTATTTTAATCGGCATCTAAGGTTGGTTTTCCGAACCCCAAATTTATTTTTAGCAATTTTGTACTCATTTGCAATGATCTTATCTTAGTGATGTGTGTTGGGCCTCTCTGATCTTAATTGTTTTTGCTTATGCCTATGAAAATCTTGCCTGTAGTGTTTATATTGTTAAAATCCCATATTTTTGTGCCTTAAAATCGATTAAATCCTGTGGGTTGTGCTTGCATGTTGTTGAGTTTAGCAGGGAGAAGTTTGAGTATCACGAGATATGGTAAAGACCAATATTGTCATGCCACCTTGGAAAAGAGCACGGGATATCACAATAAATGAAAGGGGGGTCAAATTTGTCCAAGAAGGTAAGACAAGAACCTCCACCTAGAAATAAAGGCAAGGGCAAGAGGAAGATTTCTAACAGGGAGACTACTCCCCGAGGCCCCTATATTCCTTCATGGGCCCGAAGATTCTATGCAGTTGTACATGCCTTTTTGGCGGATACACCCTTGGCAGCTCCAAGTGGGTCTGGTACTGCTGTTTCTTTTGAGGCGACTCCGGGTACTGATGCTTATCGTGACCAACGACACTAACCTACAGTACGAGTGTCTATGAACGTCGATAATATAGTAACCCAACTAAAGGTTGGGTCGTGTCCCAAAGGAGTGGTCTTGAGAATTAGTAGAAAATAAAATTAAGTTCCAACTAGTCATAGCTAAAGACATTAACGATTAAAAATATTGTAAATTAAAAGGGGCGACACAAAGGTGTCAAATGTCAAATGGGGGTTTTGTCACAAATAGTAAAAAAAAACAACAAAAATAACAAGAAAATCAAGTATGGGGACAAGTTCTTGGGATGTGACCGCAATACAAGTTGAGATAAATTGTTGGGTACATGCTTTCGATAGGAAATTTGCAAGATAATAGTGACTAGGCTAAGCTTTAGATGTAAATAAGTTCCCTTTCGGGCAACTTACCCCGTTTCAAATGCATTCTTCTCGGACACCCATTTGCTGTATGAAAGCCATCCTACGCCTTACCCCACTCACTCTCTCGAGCTGAGTGTTAGGATATGGGACTAGGGCTCACCCTCTCAGGCTGAACCTCATGTCGACCCACTCCTTAGGCCATCAGTCTAGCGGTCTTGGTTTCGCGACCTCCCTCTCGGGCAAGCCGAAAACACATGGGTGGTTTTGTATTTTCACTTACAAACCCATTAAATTAAACCACAACCTCTAGGTGAAATCACCATTAATATATATATATATATATATATATATATATATATATATATATATATATACTATCAGCAAGCAAGACCCAATAACAATATTAGCACATATTTGCTAAATCACACCCCAAGTATGGGGGTTTCTAGCCAAACATCAAGAAATAACAAAATACACCTAAAATGAAAATAAAATCAAATGGGTATAGTCAAAATCATTTTGCAATAAAAAAATTAAGCGGTGCCACAAGCTCAAATATCCACAGAAAAGCAGTGTAGCAACAATTTAAAACAGAACAACCTAAATATATACACAAAGCACAACTATCAGCCCAAAGGGTGTGGGCCTCACCCCACCACACGAAAAAAATATTTGTCCTTAAATTTATAACCATAATCTAGAGGTTAAATTAAAGAAAGATAGAGATAGGGCTAGAGAATAATCCTGGTTAGGTAGCTATTTTGAGCTGGAGTCCTTCAACAGATGTCGCATAAAGTAGAAGGTATGTTGGGGGCGTTTGGTGCATTTCTGAGTGATTCATCAATCTCTGTACATCTTTTCTTAGCATTCCAATGCACCTATCTTCAACCCACGCTCTCGAGTGATTAATCAACTACCTTTTTGTGTGTCGGCCTGCAGCTTATCTGGTTCGTTCCCATTTGGTGATAGCGCTTTGACTTCTGGGAGATTCAGCGCTTCACCAAACAAATTTTTACTTCGCCGAGTTTTATAGAACTTCTCAATAGTTGTGGATGTTGAAATGATAGTGACCATCGAGGTCGCCGATTAGGTGGGCGGATTGTCGAAACCTTCCTAAGCTCGCTGAGTTTTACCGACTCCAGGCTCAGAGGGTGCCTTGAGTCAAACGGCGAAATATCATTGATCGTCGGCGACTAGCCAAATGGGTCTGCTTCACGCCATTCTGCACCTCTTTGACACGTACCATACTTCAATCTGTAAAACTAAGACACTATTATTTTACTAGTATGCAAATATAAAATAATATGGGGTTTTAGGTTGCCTCCCAAACAGCGCCTGAGTTAACATCGCGGCATGATGCAAGTCAAAGACTACTCTTCTTCCTCGAAATCACCCATGATGTAATTAGGTGAATCTTCGGCGGACGGAGGATAGTAACCCGTCATCATATGGGTGATTTGAGCATCCTGCAGCTAAACTGTCATGGAGTTCGAAGTAGTTACTTCGTTTAGCATATGAATGTTGTCTTTCATGTCATTCAGTTTCTTATCATGTTCATCAAGTTTTTGTTTGATGAGTGAGGAGGTATCATTACTTTGCATACCCTTATGCCTCTTTCCCTGTTTCCACTCTTGAAGGGAGAAGTTCTTTTCCTTCTCCCTGGTTTGCTATTCCAATCCCATCACCCATTTGGATAGAACATCTTCTTGCGCCACCAATTTTTCCCTTTCATATTTCTTTTGGGGTTCTTTGATAGTTTCAACCATTTTATTAAGTAGTGTTGCAACGACTTCATAGGGTTGGTTTAGCATTCCGCCTTCAAAAAGGTGCTCAACTATGCTTCTATTTTCGGGTTTGAGACCCCAATAGAAGCAATCCAGTAGTGTCGCGTCAGTCATTCCATGGGATGGGCATGTCTGCAAAATTGCTTTGAATCTACGCCACAATTCCGGAATTGTTTCCTCCCCTGGCTGTTTGAGCGTCAGTAGGTTATCCCTGAGGTTCAATAGCTTCAAAAGAGGATGATTTGTGTGATATCCGTAGTGCTCATCCATTTATGTTTCTCTACGTTGGTCTTCACACAAGCAAAACAAAACTACCACTAAGATTAGTAAAGCTAAAACTAAGAGAAATCAAGAATTCTACTTAACTAAGAATTCCCAAATAACACCACTCCCCGGAAGTGGTGCCATTTTTATGCTTATAGTGACCAACGACACTAACCTACAGTACGAGTGTCTATGATCCTCGATAATATAGTAACCCAACTAAAGATTGGGGTCGTGTCCCAAGGGAGTGGTTTTGAGAATTAGTAGAAAAATAAAATTAAGTTCCAACTAGTCATAGCTAAAGACATTAACGATTAAAAATATTGTAAATTAAAAGGGGTGACACAAAGGTGTCAAATATCAAATGGGGGTTTTGTCACAAGTAGTAAAAAAAACAACAAAAATAACAAGAAAATCAAGTATGGGGACAAGTTCTTGGGGTGTGACCGCAATACAAGTTGAGATAAATCGTTGGGTACATGCATTCAATAGGAAATTTGCAAGATAATAGTGGCTAGGCTAAGCTATAGATGGAAATAAGTTCCATCTCGGGCAACTTACCCCATTTCAAATGTGTTCCTCTCGGAAACCCATTTGCCACATGAAGGTCAGCCTACGCCTTACCCCACTCAATCTCTCAAGCAGAGTGTTAGGATATGGGACTATTGCTCATCCTCTCGGGCTGAAACTCATGTCGACCCACTCCTTAGGCCATCAGTCTAGCGGTCTTGGTTTCGCGACCTCCTTCTCGGGCAAGCCGAAAACACATTGGTGGTTTTGTATTTGCAACTACAAACTCATTAAATTAAACCACAACCACTATGTGAAATCACCATTAAAATACATCTATCCCATCAGCAAGCAACACCCAACAACAATATCAAGAAATATTTGTTAAATCACACCCCAAGAATGGGGGTTTTTAGCCACACATTAAGAAATAACAAAATACACCTAATATGATACTAAAATAAAATGGGTATAGGGAATTAAACCTTGATTTAAGCAAAGGAAGAAAAATGGAGAAGACCCACTTCCCACTTGGGGAAGATGAAATCCTTCTTTCTTCAAGTCTCCCAAAAACCCTCTCCAAACTTGAGAGAAAATATCCAAAAAGTACTATTCTATTGTGAAAATTAAAATAAATGTTCAACTCTTTAAAAATTAATAACAAGTTTAGTATTTATAGACTCCAGAAAATAGTGTTGGCGGATCTTTTGGCGAGGTTAGTCGGAATTGCCGATTAACTCGGCGATTCCCCCTTTGGTGTAGTTCGTCGCCTTCTTGCACTAGCCTTCAGCATCATCGTGCTCTGTGTCATTGGGTGACCTAGCATTGCTTCACAGAATTATTCGGTGAAATGTCGACTGCTCCTTCCATCGCCTTTTTTATCCTGCTCTTTCAAGGCTTCACGTACTGGAACAAATGGCGAAGTGCGTCCCTTCAGCAAATCGCCAACTGTGATTGGCGATGCTCAGGCTTCAGCTTCTTCGTTCTTTTCAGCCTTTTTGTTCCACTTTGCGCCTAAGTGTCCATGCTTCCACTAAAACTTCAAATACCTGAAACTTAAGAGTTTTCATCAGATATTGAAACAAAATAAACATTTGAGGACACTATTTATATCGAAATAAAGCCCTAAATGAGTCCAATTTATGGACTCATCAAGTACTGAGACCCAGGACCAGAGTGATGCACTGGGCACTGGTGCCCAAACAGATGGAGCAACTGTATAGATAGGACCCCCAATTTACCTCCCTCTCTATCTTACTTTATTTCACTTTTGCATATTTTTTTTTGCATTTGATGACAAATGTTTTTCATTTGTGATGGGGTGAGGCCTACCTTTGTGCATAGCTCCTTTGTTTATATTTGGGATTTGTTTTTAAATTGTGTTTACACTGCTTTCTGTGTATGTTTGAGCTTGTGGCTCCGTTTATTTTAAATTGCAAAATGATTTTTGACCAGTTCGAAAAATTTTGCCACCTCTCGTGTATTGAATGTGGCTGTTCTTTTGCAAAATTTGAGTCTCGATTTTGATGACTTTAATAGTGCTCTCAATCAAACGAGCATAAATGCACGGCTACGATGAGGCCAAATGAAGTTGGATAGACAATATGCGAACTCTTTGCATCTTGTTATGACTAGCCTAGTATCGAATTGAGTCTCTTATGATGATTATTACATACTAGCAAAAGTGTGGAGTCTTGTTTGACTTATAGTGTCAATGCCTAGTGTGATGAGCTTAACTATGAACTATGCATGATGGATCCTATAATTTACCCCGTTGGTCCAGTCAACTACGTGATGCTATCTCTTGATATGATCTTAAGCAACTTCTAAGAGTGTGAGCCAATTTGACATATACCTTTTTTGTGGCCTACCTTGTGAGTGTGTGAACCGCTTTTGAACACACCTTGAGCCTTACCTTTCTTTGGAAAAAACATGATGAAAACTAGACCTCTCTTAATCCACTACCTATAATCCTCTTGATTTGTGGTTGATTGAATAGCCAACTTTGGCCAAAAGCCTAAGTTGGGGGTGTGGTGAAAAGAAAAGGGAAGGTCAAGAAGTGCAAGAAAAGTCTCCTTTAACCAATGGTGTTGAGAAAAATGGAACCCCTCCATATAAAAAAAATAGAGAAAAGAGATAGAAAGAGAAAAATAATGAAAAAGAGAGTTGTGGAATAATGTACAAAAGAAATGGGGTTTCCAAACAATTCATGGAAAGTGAATAATAGGATGACTTATGAGCACTAAAGAAAATGAAGAAGGAAGAGTAAAGGAAGTGTTGTGAGTACCATATTTCATGAGGATGAAAGTCACTGAGCCTAAATGACCATACCTTTGCACTCAACCCCATTACAAGCTATGAAAATACGGGCAAACCTATGGGTGAAATTATGCAATGTGTTCTTCGTTGTGAGTGTGAGCGTTGCATTAGATTCTAGAACTTTAAATGATTAAACATTTGTGTGTGAATATGGAATCATTCTTTGTGTGAGGGCATATGAACACTATAATTGAGCTTGAACTTGCATTTAATGCAAGTATTGCGAGCATTAGATTCTTTGATATTGGTGAGTCACAACTTAAATCTTTGAGTGCACATTTGATCTTTGCATAAGTAAATTGAGTCTTGTTGTGTGCATTCATGATTGAGTCTTATGTAGCACTGTTCGAGACACCCTTTTTGAACGGCTGAACTTGAGTTTGCTTGAGGACAAGCAAAAGTTTAAGTTGGGGGTGTTGATGAGTCCACAAATTATACTCATTTATGGCTATATTTTGATAGAATTAGTGTCCTCAAATGCATATTTTTTCTCAATATTTGATGAAAACGCTTAAGTTTCAGGTATTTGGAGTTTGAGGGAAAGCATGGACACTACTTAGAAAAAACGAACAAAGGCAATTGAAAAAAAAATGAAGAAATGAAGATCTGAGAATCGTTGAACCCATTCAGCGAGTCACCAAAATGTCTTATCCTCGCCTTTTGTTCCAGTGTGCTGAGCCCTGAAAGAAAGGATCAAATCGGCGGTGAAAAAGAGTAGTCAGCGTGTTGCCGAGAAGTTCTGTGAAGTAGTACTATGTCTTCCAATGATCCAAAACACGACGATGCTGAAGGATAGAGCAAGACGACGATAAAACCTACCAAAGGGCGGATTGCCGATCTCAACTAACGACGCCAACTAATCCGCTGCAACACAAATCTGTGAAAACTATAAATAATAGTTAGAGTTATAGTTTTAAGTGTCGAACAATTATTACAATTTTCATATAGAATAGTACTTTTTGATATTTTTTCTCTAAGCTTGAAAGGGTTTTGAAAACTTGAAGATCCAAAGGGTTTCATCTTCAAGATTTAGATTTGGGTCTCTTGGGTTCTTTGATTTTTTCTTGTATCAAGACTTAAATCTTCATACACAGTTGAATGCAATCTCAATTTGGTATAAATTTCTATCTCTTATACATGTGTTGCTAAAACCCCCAATTCTTGGGGTGTGATTTAGCGAATATGGGTTAAGATAATTTGTGGGTCTTGCTTGCTGATAGTTTGATCGTAGTTTATATAAGATTTCGTTTACTGGTTGTGGATGGAATTAATGAGGTTGTAGTTGCAAATATAATCTCATATATGTGTTTTCGGCTTGCTCGAGAGAGAGGTCGTAAAACTAAGAGCACTAAATTGATGGCCAGTGCAAGTGGGTCGACATGAGGTTCAGCTCGAGAGAGTGAACCCTAGTCCCATGTCCACACACTCAACTCGAGAGAGTGAGTGGGTTGCTACGGAAGCTCTTCTTCATGCGGCAAGTGGGTGTCCGAGAGGAACCTACTTGAAACGGGGTAAGTTGCTCGAGAGAGAGCTTATCCCCCTTAAAGTTTGGCCTAGTCATAATTATTCTATGAATCTTCTATCGAAAGTATGTACCCAATAATCTAACTTAACTCGTATTCCCATCACATCCCAAAAATCCCCTCTCATTGCTTAGAAATCATTGTTTATTTTACTATTTTTTAATTGACTCTCTTTTGTCCCCCTTTAATTTACAATATTTTTAATCGTTAATATTTTTAGCTATGACTAGTTAGAACTACGTTTTATTTTTCTATTAATTCTCAAAACCACTATGTTGGGAACGATCCCAACCCTTGGTTGGGTTACTAAACTATTGTACGATCGTAGACACTTGCGTTGGAAGTTGTGTCTTGATTACGCAAACATCAATGAGCTAGTTGTTGCACTTGATAGGTTCGAGTTTTGTTTCAAGCCAAAATGGTTGGAATTAGATATGAAGAATCGTGAAACCACACCTGCCAAACCATTTATTGATGAGCCTCCCAAACCGTATCTTAAGGTTCTTCCATCCCACTTGCGGTATGTATTCTTGGGACAAAATAGCACTTTGCCTGTGATCAATTCTGCTTACTTGAGTGAAGGGAAAATAGAGTCCTTGGTATCGGTACTGAAACGATTTAAGAGGGCTATTGGATGGACTATTGTGGACATTATTGATATTCCTCTGGGATTTGTTCTCACAATATTCAACTCATACCGGACAACAAGCCAAGTATTAAGCATAAATGAAGACTTAACCTCCCTATTCAAGAGGTTGTGAAAAAAGAGATTATTAAATGGTTGGAAGCTTGAGTCATATATCTCATTGTTGTTAAAAGTTGGGTCTGCCTTGTTCAGTGTGTGCGAAAGAAAGGAGGGATCACTATGGTTCCTAATGCTATGAATGAACTTGTTCCGATGAGGCCAGTGACTGGGTGGAGAGTGTTTATGGACTATCGCAAGCTAAATGCATGGACGGAGAAAAATCACTTTCCGATGCCTTTTATGGACCAGATGTTAGATCGTCTTGCTGGTAAGGGTTGGTATTGTTTCCTAGATAGGTATTCGGTCTACAATCAAATCTCCATAGGTTTGGAAGACCAAGAGAAGACCACCTTCACTTGTCTATATGGGACTTTTGCCTTCAAAAGGTTGTCATTCGGGTTATGTAATGCTCTAGCTACCTTACAGCGTTGTATGATGTCGATAATTTTAGATATGGTGGAGGATACGAGTGGCAATTATGGATGATTTCTTTGTGGTAGGTGACTCATTTGATGATTGTTTAGCATATTTGGCTGAGGTAGTAAAACGGTGTGAAGAGTGCAATCTTGTGCTCAACTGGGAAAAGTGCCACTTCATGGTAAAAGAGGATATAGTTCTGGGTCATCGGATTTTGCAGAAAAGTAATGAGGTCGATAGAGCCAAAGTTAAGGTAATATAAAAGCTTCCACCACCTATCTCTGTAAAAGGTGTTAGAAGTTTTCTTGGGCATGCAGGTTTCTATAGAAGGTTCATAAAAGATTTTTTTGAAAATTGCACACCCATTGTGCAAGTTACTTGAGAAAGAGTGTAAGTTTGAGTTTCATGATGCTTGTCTGAGAAAATTTGGAGAGTTGAAAGAGAAGTTAACTTCGGCACCTATCATTATTTCACAGGATTGGGGACTACCATATGAAGTGATGTGTGATGCGAGTGGGGTGGCACTTGGGGTAGTATTAGGACAGAGGCGAGAGAAGATTCTTCATCCGATTTACTATGCCAGCAAATATCTTAATGTGGCTAAAAAAAACTATATGGTAAATGAACGAGATCTCATTGCGGTGGTTTTCGCATTTGAGAAATTTAGATCCTACTTGCTTGGTACTAAGGTCATAGTGCATACTGACCATTCTGCATTGAGGTATGTGATGGCTAAAAATGATGCATAACTAAGGTTGATTAGATGTGTACTGTTGCTGCAAGAGTTTGATTGTGAGGATAAAGATAGAAAGGGAACATAAAATCAAGTTGCTGATCATTTGTCCAGACTAGATGAGGAAGCTATGATAAAGTTAGAGGATGGAGTTGAGATTAATGACGCGTTCCCTGATGAACAATTATTGTCTGCTTCTTATGATCTTATCGCTTTGTTCACAGATTTTGCTAACTACTTGGCAAGTAATTTGGTTCCGTCGGATTTGTCATTCCACCAAAGAAAAAAATTCATGTCTGATGTGAAGAAATTATTTTAGGATGAGTCTTACTTGTTTCGTGTTTGTGCTGATGGTATTATTTGTCGTTGTGTGCCTAAGGTTGAAATGATGAGTATAGTCGAGGTGTGTCTTTCATCGCCTGTTAGTGGGCACCCTAGTGGTATTCAGACTGCTCATAAGATCTTGCAGTGTGGGTATTACTAGTCTACCATCCACCAAGATGCTCATGATTTCGCCAAGTCTTGTGATCGTTTCCAAAGTGAAGGAGGAATTTCAAAGAAACAAGAACTACATATGAACCCGATATAGGTGATTGAGTTATTCGATGTTTGGGGTCTTTACTTCATGGTTCCGTTTGTGAGTTCGCATGGGATGAAGTATATTCTTGTTGTGGTTGACTATGTATCGAAATGGGTGGAAGCAATTGTGCTTTCAAACAATGAAGGGAAAAAGTGTCGCCGCATTCCTGAAAAAGAGTATCTTCTCCAGATTTGGTACAACTAGGACAATTATCAGTGATGGAGGTTCTCACGTTTGTAACAAGTCGTTCAAGTCGTTGCTAGAGAAATATGGCATTCGTCACAATGTAGCCACCCTTTTTCATCCGCAGTCTAGTGGGCAAGTTCTGGTGTCAAATAGAGAGATAAAGCAAATCCTTGCAAAGTCTGTAAATGCTAACAGAACGGATTGGTCAAGAAGGCTTGATAATGCTCTATGGGCCTATCACACTGATTTCAAGACTCCCATAGGTATGTCCCCCTACAAACTTGTATATGGGAAGTCCTGTCATTTGCATGTAGAGCTAGAGCATAAAGCAATGTGGGCACTTAAGAATTTGAATTTGGATTGGGGGCCTAACTTCAAGTCAAAGGCTGAATGAGATGAATGAGCTCCACGAGTTTTGCCTAAAAGAATATGATAGTCAGCCTTGTACAAGGAGAAGATGAAGAAGTACCATGATCAAAATATTGGAAAGCGCAAATTTTCCCTTGGTGATCTGGTATTGTTATTTAACTCAAGGTTGCTCTTGTTTCCTGGCAAACTCAATTCCAAGTGGACCGGGTCATTGAGAGTAACCCAAGTGTTTCCACATGGAGCGGTTGAACTCGAGAACAAGAACGAAACAAGTTTCAAGGTAAATGGCCAGAGGATAAAAGTCTATTTGGGGCAAGTTAAGAGTATCAATGAGGTAATAGAGGAATGGAGTCTTGGTGAAGTCTAAGTAACCAAGGGGATGCGTCGTGCAGTGACATTAAATCAAGTGTTGCTTGGGAGGCAGCCCACGATGTACAATCTAGCCAACTATAGGAGTTTATTTTCGATATAGGAGTTTTCTTAAAATTTTAGTTTTTAGATAGATGTTTATTAATTTTTATGTTAGTGTTGGCTAGATATAGATAGAATAGGGTCCGTGTCTAAAAAGGTTCCATAAAATGTAAAAAGGAAGTCATAATGTTTACTACATGTGCAGGGACGACAAGGAAAATTCTGTAGAAGTTTAGCTGGTGCAATGGTCTCCAGGTCCCATCAACGGTCCGTTGGTCCATCCACAGACCGTAGATGGCATTCGTAGACCCCAGGTAAGTCCTCTGATTTTTTCTAATTGTTGGAGTGAACCACGGACCCATCAATGGGTTGTAAGTTGACCCACGAACCGTCGACGGGGTCTCGTGGGTCCAAGTTAGGTTAACAGTCGACTCGACCCAAACCCCATTGAAATAAAAACCCCCAATTTCAAAACATCCCCCATTTCCCACCCTTGCACCAACCATTTTTAAACATTTCAATTACCCCATAATCTCCAATTAAAACTCCCTCAATCACTCCTAAACATTCCCATCTTCCATTTCTGGATGAATCCTGCGAATTCTCCATTTTTACCCCTCAGTTTCTCTCATTCACAAACATCCATCCAAGTCCAGGTTCGGTGTCACTGTTGCTTGGTTGTTAAAAATAAGTCGATACAAACACACTCCTCAACTTCATGTACTTGTCAGGTAATCAATCTCACCAAAACTTTGAGTTTTCATCATTGTTTAATTAGATATCTATGAAATTCTACTTGACCTTGGGTAGCAATTTTCATGATAATTTGGTATAATGTAGTCCTAAAACTACCCTTGGGAAGATGGTGTGTGGAATGTGTTTCTAAATTAATGAAATAAATGGTCTGATAGGTGTAACTGAGAGTTTTGACTTAGGATTTCATTGTTTCCTTGTGTTAAACCTAAAATTTTACATAAATTGAAACCTTACATATGATGAACTATTGAGTAATATGTTGAAATGCATGTTTAGACTAAGATTGGTTGAATGATTGTTGAAGTAATTGTGTTGGATGAAAGTTTGAAGTCAATACTTAGAAGAGTTTTGGTACACGACCACAACCGACGGACCGTATGTCGTGGTCCATCACCGACCTTCCCAAAAATATTTGCTAAGTTGTGAACCACAATGTGGACTAAGGTTCATCGTTCCATTGACAAACCATTCTGCATATCTGTGGTTCCAACTTTAGAGAACCAAAAAATGGACCTTCTGACCAAGAGATGAACCCACGAGTCGTCGTTCCATCGACGACCGTATGTACCCACCGTGAGTCACAACTCCAGCTACTGCCTGGATTTTTTAAATTTTTGTCTAAGTTCGATTCCTTTTCTAAAATTATTTCATGGGTCTTTTGGTGTTCTTTTAGTAGTAACGAGTTTTCCAAAGGTACCATGGCCCTGAAACAAGCTTCCGTTTACTGAAGGAAGCTCCTTCCTGATATATTTTAGATTAATATAGCAATCATAAGTACATCTCAGAAACCACCAGAAGCTCCTCTACTACTCCCGAACCACGAGGAACAAGGCCAGGAAGATTATTACATCAAGTGACGAGGTCGAGGTCACTGCCCCCCAGTCTGAGAAGGGGATTTATCTATAGAAGACTCGCAATCCGGCTCTGAGTCGCATCCGTCTCCTATTCCAGTGGTGCTTCCACTTCTTTCTCTTATGCCTTGTACCACCCAGAGCTGACCTAGTTCCTAATGCCACATAGCAAAACAGGCGGTGCGTCGAGGGCTAGTACCAAATATATGATAATGGGAAGGTTCTCAATGAACATAGGAAGATGGCCCACATTATTACTGCGGAGTGTCGGGCCCTCAATGGAGTCTTCACACGGTACCTACTATTGAGGAGTTGTTCAAGAGGCACATGTGCGAGTGGATGGCACGAAGTCCAGGAAATTTCAGCGAGGAGATGACTCAGGAGTTCTATGCCTCCTACGCCGCCACTATTCGAAATGCCATCTCTTAACTAGCTAAGTCAGTACCTTAGCCTCCACTTCAGAAAACTCTAGTGCGGAAATTCTCATTTGATATATGTGAGAAAACTATTCGCCGTTTCATCTATGATTCCGCCCACACTCTGCCAATCAATACAACAGAGTATGACTACAGGATGGGTGTGGTGTAGAGCGGGGAATTTCAAAGGGATGTTGAGCAGAGAGAAACGTTGCTTTGTTAGATGGCCCGTCTCATTGCAGATGAGGGGATACGTACCGATTGGGTGTGCAATACTGCTTTGCCTATCAGAAAGGCAACTCTGAGCTTCACTGAAAAGTTCTTTTGGAGCATTATGCATAACAGACTATCCCCTACACAGGTGGACAACGTGGTTACTTGAAATAGGGTCGTGATGTTTGTAGCACTTGTGGCAGGACTTTAGCTTGACTTCGTCCGAACTTTAACTTTTGAGATTCATGAGAGGGTCCTCAAGACCAACACTACTTTCCCTTTTCGTGTCTTATATTTAATTCGTGCAGGGCAGTTGGGGTGCCTATTTGGCATTGTGATAGTCTGATAGAGGCGACCAAGACGGTGGACATTGGCCTTATTAGAGATGACACCAATCTGCTTGCACCATAGAGGGATCCACAGGTTGACCTACCTCTTTTGGGTGCTAACCTTTCCGATGATGTAGAGTGGATCGAGGTTATTGATAATTCCACCCCTCCTACTACCACAGATGCTCAGGTTCCCCCTTTTACCGCCACCAGTCAGGCTGCTAGCTCATCCCGAGCTCTCCCCTTCCAGGGTCCACTCTAGTTCCTTTAGTCTGCGTCCAGAACTTAGAGACTCAGATGGCTACCTTGCCGCAGCATATGAGGCCATGGATGTAGTGATCTGTGGAGGAGTTTGAGGCTAGGATGGTGCACACGATGGATGCGAAGATACAAGTGGTCAATAAGCCCCTAAATACATTCGAGCTAAGAGTTTTGGATGATATCACCACCTTCCAAACGAAGTTGGCTAGTCTTCGTGCTGATATTGATGCTGTTCTAGCCCCTACTGAGACTGTACTAGAGGTTGCACCTACGATTGAGGAGGATGAGGTGGTGATAGCTGCCCTTTTTGGCGACACTATGACACCACCCAACCTTTCCTATGCGTCTGGGAAGCGCCTACGCTCCTCCAATCACAATTTCGATAGTGAAGAGGCTCGATGAGCAAGGAAGAGGGAGCACCATTAGTTTGAGGCAGCCTAGAGGCAGTTGATCATTGATGAGAAGATGAGGCAGTAGCAAGCACGTGAGATTGGTGTTGGTCCATCATGTTCAGTGAGGACTATTAAGGGTGTTCCTACTGTTGGTGAGAGCACTACTGAGGGTGTTCCTACTGTTGGTGCGGGTGCTACTGATAGCGTCCCTTGTATTGACCCAACGGGTTCCAGGAAACCAGATCGACCTGCCTTTTGATGGGTCTTCGGCGCATATGCGCCATAGGTTTGCTTCACCCTATGCTTTATTTTTATTATTTGTACGTGAGGGCTATTGCACTATATTTTTTTGGGGGTGGGGTAAATGGGTTGTGAGTGATAGGGTGAAGTCTGAGTAACCCAACTCATAATTCTCCCTTGAGGTTTTCTAGCCTGCGTTTTTTTCCCCCCAAATGACTGATTTACTTATATGTTGAACTGACATGTTTAGGATTGTATGAGTAGGAGTAAGTAGAAGAATGAAAGCATAATGGCATAAAAAGCATGAAATTGATACATGTCCAAAATTTTGAAATGTGCTAGATCTATAGGTTCAATCAGTTGAATGTGCTGGATCTTTGTATGACATGATAAGGAACCGGTACGATAGCATGACTTAAGCTAAAACTTAAACTAGGTAATTCAATAATCTGGTAATGAAACAATGTTCCAAGTGTGTGTGAGATGATTTTGTTTGTTCATATAGTGTGTGCCAATCTACAACTTTCCTCGATGGTCATGTTAAGACAATCTAGGCTAGGAATTGGGAGATGATCATAGGCCCTTGTTCAAATGATTCGACTAAAGCCTAAAATGATTCAACCAAAAGAAATAAATGCTCCTTTTGATCCAAATGTTTGAGGATAATGTAAACCATTCCTTTCAATACACCTAACTCACCTTCCCTAAAAGACTATTTTGGCCCTGGTCCCTCCTTGGACATGTGCACCTTAACTTAGGTCAAAAGCCTAAGTTGAGGGTGGCTAATTCAAAAAGTTACCTTAATCTTGGCCCTAGTCTGTCATCGGATACTGTGCACATCAACTCATGCAAAATACATAAGTTGAGGGTTGCTATGAAAAAGGAAACCAAAAGAAAAGGGTATGAAAAGAGTTGTGTGTAGAAGAAAGAAAAAGATAGAAAAAGACGCGACTGAAGTCAAAAGAAGCAAAAATAATGCTAATGATGATGAGAAACAGAGAAAGAAGGAGTAAAAGAAAAAAAAATGAAAAAGAAGAGCGATAAAGTCAAAGTCACATATGTGCTAAAGAGAATAAAGGAAAAGAGCAAAAAATACAAATATATCAAGAATTGGTTGAGAAAAGAGGTAACAAGCCAATGTAATTTCAAGGAGGGAAGAAAAGTCACTAAAAGATACAAAACGTACCCTACCTGATCCTATAGTGATCCTAGTGATTAGTTTGGAGAGTCTGTGCATTGAAAAGAAGAACAAGCCTATGGTATTGAGCACTAACTATATTTGAATTCACTTCTGAGCGTGAGTGTTGAATGAATCCTTGAAATTAAAATTATACTCATTGTGTGAAAAAGGATTTCTTTGAAGTGATGGTACTAGTTACATTGTTGGAGAATTGGTACCTTGGCGATTGTTGAAAGTGTATGTGGTGATGTCTATTGGTCTGTCTATGTCATGTGTTGATCCGTATGAGTTAGCTTATTGAGTCTAAATGAAAAGATTGGCACTAAGTGATGGAATTAATTGAGACAGCCATATGATTGCTTGAGTTTGTATATTTGCTTCTACATAAGTGTTGTTTAGAGTGTTAGAGTATCGCTTGAGGACAAACAACAAGTTTAAGTTGAGGGTGTTGCTATACTGTGAGTTGTTCGGTATTTTTTTTATGCGTTTGACTTAGAGTTTGTGTGTGTCTTGGACTATTTTGTTATTGGAAATAATGGTTTTATGTATTTCCTGCAGGAAATAAGTTCGGATGCAGCTGATTGAGATAAGAGCTAAAAATTGCAGAATTGGCCAGTGACGGAGCCAACTACAGACCATAGGTTGAGCGACAGCCCGTAAGTGGTCCAACTTAGGTGAAAATTCAGGGAAATCTGAGCAAAAGTGGAACCACGGAAGCAATGATGGATCGTAGGTCGAGTGACGACCCGTCCTGCACATCCGTCGATGAAATCAAATAATTTAAGATTCCAGTATCTAAACCACAGAGGCAGGTGACTGACCGTAGTCCAGTCCACGGACCTTTGATCCAACCGTCATCTGAAGGCCTTGAAATATTGTCCAAGTGCTGATCCACGGAAGGAGACCAAGGACCGTAGGTTGACCCACAGTCCGTAGGTCGAGGCGTCTACAGAATCCGCGTCCGAATTGATTTCCTAGTTGATTTAGGTTTTATTTTCTATAAATATTTGTTGTAATTTCCATTTTTGGGAGTTAGACATTATTGTATACTTTTAGTTTTTGGTCTTTTGGGAATTATTTTGCAAACATTTAGCAATTTAAATTCCAGAAGTTGGTTTATGCAAAGTTCACTTTGAATTTCAATTCAAGATTTCAATTTTCATCTATTCTCATTGTAAGTTAATGAATTATGTTAACCTAATTATGAATCGTGAACTCTCCAGCATGAGTAGCTAAATTAACAACTAGGGTTGTGGGAACCATGAGCAATTAACAATGTATCAAATAATAACTAAGTAATTCTTGAATAGTCTTTATGCATGTATTGTTAATCCTTTCATTTAGAAGTCTTTTGAACGGTGTCCACGTTAAAACTCACCCCGTTTCTACTTGCCTTACCAAGGGGGTAACAAATGAGAAAATGATTAAACAACAGAGATTTAGTTAAGGATTTACCGCTATCGAATAGTTTGAATTTAATCAATCGAAGTGAGGGTGAAAACCCAATCTGGGATGAAGGTAAGGTTAGTAAAGAACACATTCGTAGATGTACCAAGTCACGAGTAAAAGTCCCTACTAAGATTACCAATCATGTAGGGATACATAACTTATCGACCTTGCATGTCAAACACTAGGATAGGATTACTGCGTTAAGAGCTTGTGGGGAACACATATACCTTAGTTTCCATCTTATATTGATAACTCAAATTGTGAATCTTGTTAACTTATTACTTAATTATTCTAATTAGCAATCTGTTACTTATTTACATCAAACCCCCTGTTACTTTTCTCAGAAATAGTTTTACTAAAACGAGATAATTGTGAGTTATGTTTAAGTCTAAACCATATACCCCATGGGATCGTCCCCAACCTACAAGTTGGGTTCTTTACTTCATAATGATCTCTTGTGCTTGTTTAAGAGAGGTGTAATTTGAGTGTATCAAGAGACCTGGATAATACGAAGAGCTGAAGAACATGATTTACGCGAGCATTGTTGTCGGGTAGCTGTTGTAGTAAATGTTCCTTTAAACGAGCAACTTCCCCCTATGACTCAGCCAGAGCAGTGCAGGAGGTTTCAAGTTCAGCATGAGGAGCATCATTTTGCTCCCTAACAGCATTGAGATCATTCAAAAAACTACTAACACGACTAGTAGCACGTGGAGAAACAGTAGGAACATGGTTATTCTCAACAAGAAACCTGCAATCAGAAAATGTGGATCTAGTAAACATATCATTCCTATTCAGTGCTCTCCCTTCATCCAAAGGAACATTAAAGGCTTTAAACATAGAGGTGAGATGGTTTCCAAAAGCTAACTCGTGAGGACCAGGTTTAGGGTCTGCAATCCGTGCCAAATGCTTAATCATGAGAGTGGGCAAGTGTATAGAGTCCTTATTCTCCAAGGCATTTGCAATCCCTATATCTCTGAAGGTTACCTCATGTCTCCTATTCCCTCTAGGAAAAACTCCTTTATGCACTAGTTCATACGTGAACTCATGGAACCGTGACAACTCCTCTCTAAGAACCTTCCTAGGCTTAGAACTGACCCTCCCCTGAGAATATTTTGAAGTCAGCATGCAATTCACATCTTTGGACCACACATACTCTGATAACCCAACACTGGGTATGTTGAAATTCTTTCCAAGATGAACGGGATCAAACACCAGTTCCATCCCATTAATAGACGAAGTAACAACATTTCCCTCCAACACATTCAAATTCACATAGAATTCTACAACGTCATTCTCATTAACCATCAACCTAGTGTCAAGAAACAAATTTGCCTACTCCTGAAAGGTCAAAAGATTGAGAACCTTAATAAAAACCCCTATTGTTCGGACTTCGGGATGAAAATTTCTACCACTTAGAACAACTTTAGGCCCAAAATGCCTATCCTTCCCCATTGCCAAGTATTTGGTCATAGTTTGCCTCATTTTTGGGACTGGGAAAAGGAGGCAGAAGGAACAAACTCAAACACTTCCTCTGGTTTAGAATCAAGCATAACGGGTGATGAAAGAGGACGAACCAGAGACTTACCAGTACGACAACATTTCTTGATCTTTTCAGTTGCCTCCTGAAGTTGTGCCTGACTTGTACTTTAGCTTCTTTAATTACAAAGTCGTACATTTGAGAGAGATGCGTATTTGAATACAAAAATGGATTAGTACTTACCTGTTAAGATAAGAACCAGTCCTTGACATGTGAGAACCTTCGTACCATAATTATAGGAAACTAAGGGTAATATCACTAGACCTGATTAAAGAGCTTTCCCACTGTAGGTGTATTCCTGAAAGATGTACCAAGTTGAGTTAGTTAGAATCATGAGCTGAGATCGCACTTCACAAGTCCTTTTTAACATGAGTGTTTATGGTATTGAGGAAGTCAGTCTTCATACACTTTTCCAAAGGCTAGTCGATTTCATTGAAAAGGTCTTCTTCCAAGTTTTTTTGTGAAGATATCGACAACCTGGTGGTCCTCATTACTGCAGAATGTCATGATGATGAGTCATTTCTCCACATTGTCCTAGAGAAAGTGGTGACACATATCTATATGCCTCGCACATTTTTTTTGAACCGTGTTCTTTGCCATGTCTACGACACTTATGTTGTCACATTTGATGGGTATACAACCAACTTTGATTCCAAAATCCTTCAGTTGTTTCTTTATTCATAAAAGCTGGGAACAACAAGATGCAGCGGTGACGTTTCAGCCTCAATAGTGGATAGAGCCACTGAGTTTTGTTTCCTTGTTTCCCAGGACACAAGACATGGTCCTAGAAAGTGAGCCATTCCAGATGTGCTTTTTCTGCTCACTAAGTATCCAACTTAGTCTGCATCGGTGAACCCTACGAGATTGAACGAGTCTCCTGTTGGATACAATAGCACCAAGTTCACTGTACCTTTAATATATCATATAATTCTATTCACTGCCTTTAAATGTGATTCCTTGGGACAAGATTGAAATGTTGCACACAATCCAATGTTGAATATGATGTTGGGCCTTTCAGTTGTTAAGTATTGGATATATCCGATCATACCCTTGTACTTTGTGTCATTTATCTAAGAACCGGGTTCATTCTTATTAAGCTTGGTTGTTGTACTAATGGGAGTGTCATTTGTCTTGGGCTCATTCATATCAAACTTCTTAAGTAGCTCCTTAATGTAATTTTGATGATGAACAGAGGTACAAGAGGGAGATTTATTAATTTGAAGTCCTAAGAAGAAGTTGAGTTCATTTATCATGCTCAACTCAAATTCATTACTCATAAGTTGTGCAAATTTAACTACAAGTTTTGCATCTGTTTCTCCAAATATAATATCATCTACATACACCAGGACAATGAGTAAATATTTACCATATTTACGAAGGAACGTGGTGTTATCTATCTTGCCTCTTCAGTACCCATGTGTGACAAGAAATCTAGACAGTCGATCGTACCATTCTCTTGGTGCTTGCTTTAGGCCATACAATGTTTTTTTCTAATTTGTATATGAACTTAGGGTTAGCCAGGGGTTGTTTAACATATACCTTTTCTTGAAGAAATCCCTTTAGGAAGGCACTCTTAACGTCCATCTGGTAGAGTTTGAACTTCATGTGAGACACAAAAGCAATCAACATCCTTATTGCTTCCATTCTTGCTACGGGAGCAAATGTTTCATCATATTCTATTCTTTCTTCCCGATTGTTAATCTTGTACTACTAACCAGTATTTGTTCTGTGTGAGTTACCCTTAATCATCATGCTTATTTTGGTTCTATCACAGATCTATCATGCGTTCAGGGAACCAAGTTCCAGACCTTGCTTCTTTCAAACTGAATTAGTTCCTCCTGCATGGTGATAATCCACTCTAGATCTAAGATAGATTCTTTGATGTTCTTTGGTTCAATCAAGGATAGATATGCAGAGAAGGCACATTTATTCCTTATTTTTGATCTGGTATGAATCCCTAAATCCAAAGGAGTGAGAATATTTTGTATTGGATGAGAACTCTGGTGTTTCTAATTATTGGGATGATGGGTATGTGTGTTTGTTTGAGGACAATGGACCAAGTTCCACAACACTTTCTTCATCTATTGTATATTTTGTTGTAGCCAACTTAGGATCTCGCTTATCCTGGCAATCATCATCTGATTTGCTTTCTTCAAGTTGTTGTTGATTCGTCATGCCTAAGTCCTCATGATTGTCTTCCACCTTCCTTTCGATGGAGATATTTTCTACATCAAAGATGACATGGACGCTTTCTTCTATACAATTTGTTCTTTTGTTAGATACCTTATAGGCCTTGCTTTGTGATGAGTATCCAAGAAACACTCATTCATTACTCTTGGCATCGAATTTTCCTAAAGCATATTTTCCGTTGTTGTGTACGTAGCAGGTACACCCGAATGGTCAGAGATGTGTCAAGTTTGGCTTTCTTTCTTTCAATAGCTCATACAGAGTTTTGTTTAACAATGATATGTAATGACATCAGATATACCTGAAGGCCCGGGAGCCGGAGTAGGCAAAGATGCTTCTGCAAGTATAGATCTAGTGGACACAAGTTCCTTTTGTTTCTTTTCTGTTTGGTCCTTAAGATATTCGGCTTCGATCTTTCAGATACTGGTGGAGATGGTGTCAGCCACTTCCACATCCTTCATTGCATCTCTAGGTACCCGAGCTTTTGCATAATTCAGTGATTAATACTGGGAAAGGGAGAGATATCTGGCTCGGCTTTGCACGCATATTGATCTCAGAGGCAATGATCATCCTGAGATTTATCTTGGTTTTCTCCATGATGCATCCAAGGCAAGTTGCCTTAGCATGACGAAGGATTGATTCATTTTATGATGGAATAAATGTGTTGCTGATGAATCCTAACCAGTATCGTACAGCTATGTTTGGATTTTTCTTCTCAATTGGAACTTCTTCTGCTAACCATGTCGGAGTATTATCATCTGAGACTAGTGGAGCTAACCACTTTTTCATTGCATCCAGCTTTTGTTTCATGATCAAATGCTGGCAGTGGTCATTAATCTTATCGGACATACCCAAAGTTGTGTTGATAGACTCACTATAACAGGCTACCTTCCTTCCTCTAACAACCACGTAGTTAACTGCTTTAAAAGATGAGATTATCCTTTTTCATTGATATACCAATGCACTGTATGCGTCGTAGAACTCTATAACTGAAACGACCCCAAAAATGCCCGAAAATGTGCTTCGAAAACACCTAAAATTGTAATTTCCATATATCTCAAAATCCGTGCATCATTTCGGAAATTCGACTTCATGTTCTTATTCAGGGGGTCAAATTGAGTGGGAAATGAGTCTAACCCGAATTTTAGAACAACCGTATCAAAATTCGAAAATCGCAAAAAATGCGATTTTGAGGGTCAACTTTAAAGGGGCATATCTCTCAGCACACAAGGAACTGGAAGGAGCTCAAACTATCAAAACTAAAGCTCTGTGAGTTAGCTTTCCAACGCAATTTGTTTCACCTCATTCCGAGTTAGGATGAAGGAGTTATGACCATTTTCGTAAAACCTGTCCGGCAGAAAATGCAAATTCCAGTAGCCGAAAACACTGTTCACCCGCCTCAATTTTTTTTTTCTAAGTGTTGGGACGTTTTTATAAAAAGGGGACATATCCATACTTAGTCATTTAACTTCAAAACATCCAAAAACTCTCTCCAAAAATTCCACCAAGATCATCAACCAAATTCAAGGATCCCAAGCTTTAATTCCGGATTCAAGATTCAATCTCAAGCAATTCTCCATTCCAATCTTCATCAAGAATTCTCCAAAGTTGAGGTATGTGGGTTGATTGTGGAAACCTTCCTTTCCACAAGTCCAACCATTTATCCTCTATTTTACTTCAAGTTTATGGGTCCTTATGATCATTTATGAACTCTTGAATTATGGAATTATTACTACACATCCTATTATGGTCTATTTTTGTATATTATCATGAAATGGAATGATTATATGATGTTTATGGTTTTCATGCCTCAATGATCAAATTATGAAGGTTGTTATATATGTATATATATATGTATGTTGTTGGTGGGCTGTTTTATATGGATTTTGAAATTGGTTGGACTTAGTACTCTTGAAACACATGATTTTATTTACATGAACAAGTAGCCCACCATATGTTTGATAAAATGCCATTTATAGAATTCTTATGAAATGGAAGGTCCAATGTACGTCCTATGAGTCGGATGATTATATAAGTATTGAAATGATGATGAAATGGATACATGTATATGATTTTCTCTATATAGTGTGTGAGTCGATCAAGCCTAGCTCGGGGGGTTGTAGGCCCGGGTAACCGTATCAAGGGGTTGGTACCTTGATTGCCTAGTACGGGGGGTAGTAGGCCCGTATAACCGTATCGAGGGGTTTGTACCTTGGTTGCCTAGTACGGGGGGTAGTAGGCCCGTATAACCGTATCGAGGGGTTTGTACCTTGGTTGCCTAGTACGGGGGGTAGTAGGCCCGTATAACCATATTGAGGGGTTTGTACCTCTTTCGCCTCTCCAAGGGGGTGGTAGGCCTTGGAAATACTATATTGATGGTCACTCACTACACATATACTATGTCCTACTAAATATGATTTTTATATAAGCATCATTATACATATCATCTCATTAATATGCTATCTATCGGGTACGATTATGCATTTTGCCTATGATGTCCATCCCTTGTTGCATTGCATTGCATCCCATATACTTAGTACATTCAAACGTACTAACGCATACTCTATGCCTACATGATGTCACCATGTAGGGACCGGAGCACCGCTTGACCCTCGTCCTCCGCGTGGCTAATACGATTTTCTATCAAGGTTATTGGTGAGTCCTCCATTCCGGGGACGTTGCTTATGATCTTTTGCTATGTATAAGACTTTTCCTTTTAGTTATGTTTTGACTATGAGGGTGAGCCCAGTTGTTTGTCTTGGCCCCCGCTAAAGTACCTATGTTTAGAGGTGGTGTTGGACAAGTTATGTATTATGTTTGAGCTTGATTCATCTATGGTATTTATGTATCATTTCTTCTTCTTTTTTTTCTTGCTCCCTTAGTCCCGATTTCCCCCTTGATTATGCTTATCGCTTATGGTCATTTTAATTGCTTCTGCGACCAATGATGTGTAAGATACGCTATGAGGCTTGTTTGGGGTTCCTTCGGGTTCCCCATTCGCCGGTCACGTCTAGGCCCTAGGCTTGGGTCGTGACACTAACCCAGCTTGGTATGTAAGAGTCGTGATGCCTTGTAAAGATTTGGAACTTGTGGTGTTTGAGGCACTCCATCACCTTTGGATACCTATCAATAACCCCATCTATGGAAAGTCATTTTTCCTTAATTATCGTTCTCAGACCGTCCGCCTTTGATCTATTCGTTGATCCATGTTGGGGACCTTGTACTGGAGGTGCCAGCACTAATGTTTGCTCTGAAGCTGGAGGAGTTGGAGTGACATATTGACTATCTTTGATATGATATGGATCATGTATTGTTTTGGAACGTAGCTTAGCCCTCCTTGTCTCTTTCTGGTAGTCTTCATTAGACTCCGCACTCTCATTATTATATGTGGGTGGCTCGGTGGTGTAGAAACATGAGCTGTCAAAGCTTGCGTTGAATAATTCGAAGGTTTTTCCCTTTCCCTTGGTTTTTTATGTTGTGGTAGCCTTGCCCCAGGGTGGAGGTGCATTTCACTTATCACAATTCTGTTTTCCCTTCCTCTGGTCGATCGTTTGGCCATATCTGCAAAAAGTTAGAGAGAATAGTAAGTAATTACATTGTAGCACACAATTGTAGACAGACTCGCCAATTTAGTCAGCGAATCGCCGAACCTCTTTGGCGATCATGAATATGACCGCCGAAAGTTATAGAGACCACAAAGCTTAAGTTATGAAACTAAGGGCTATTTAGGGCTAGTAGGCGAACCGCCGAGTGATTCGACGAGCTCAACTTAGCTCGTCGACTGACCTAACGCCTGACATTCAACTCACTTTCTAAATCGATCGTACAAAACTCAAAAACAAAGTTAAACTATGTATTAATGAAATTCAGCCCAGACCCAAAGCACCCATTCATGGTCAACACCCATTATGCATAGTTCACAACATTTAGTTTTAAGGTAAGCAGAGTGAAAAAGGAATTCGAATAGTAAAAACATATAGGCCCCATTTACAAATTAGAAGCAGGCATTCAAAAATTTCTACTCATATCAGAGAGATCTAACACGCATTAATGGACACCTAGATTTCAGATGAGGTTGAACCTTTCAAAAGTGAAAAGGGGTTTTCCAGAAACTAACCTTTTTACTGAGTAAACAAAATTGTAATGCTAGGCGGCAACGAAAATCCGAGCTCCAAGCACTAATCTGTGACTAAAGTACTACTTTAAGGTGAGAAATTTGTAAATTACTAACTTGGTATGAAGTAATGGAGTTTCAAATTGAGAAAAAATGAAGAAGGGTGACTGTTGGCAATATATGTTGTTCAATTTGTGAACATTTGGCGACGTTAGTCGCACTCGCCAACCCACTTGGCGATCCACCAAAAGGTCATTTGTCCCGCCCTTTCTTTAAAATCTTCAATTTCCAGAGGGTGAATTTTGACGGTTTGCATCGAGATCGCCAAACTTGTTGGCGATGCGCCGAGTTGCTTTTCGAGTTCGTCAAGTTTTACAGGCTCTGTACAACTCTTGTATTGAGCCACACGGCAGATCCAGTCAGGCTCGTAAACATATTTTGTGACTCGCGGGATGGACTTTCTGGCTGCCAACCTGAAATTCTCCACCCTTTCCTCGTTTTAACCTACAACACACCACTATTCATAAAAGTAAAACCCTAAACATTTAAGGCCTTGGGTTTCCTCCCAAGAAGCGCTTTATTCGCTTTCACTTGTTTAGATTCCGACAAATCACAAAACAAAACGAAGAATTAAGTTAGTGAACTACAACTAAGAAGAACAAAAATTCTACTAATCAAAAAATTCTCAAACAAAACCACTCCCCGGCAGGGGCGATATTTTGATGCTTATCGTGACCAGCGACACTAACCTACAATACGAGTGTCTACGATCGTCGATAATATAGTAACCCAACCAAGGGTTAGGGTCGTGTCCCAAGGGAGTGGTTTTGAGAATTAGTAGAAAAATAAAATTAAGTTCAAACTAGTCGTAGCTAAAGACATTAACGATTAAAAACATTTTAAATAAAAAGGGTTGACACAAAGGTGTCAAATATCAAATGGGGGTTTTGCCACAAGTAGTAAAAAAACAACAAAAATAACAAGAAAATCAAGTATGGGAACAAGTTCTTGGGGTGTGACCGCAATACAAGTTGAGTTAAATCGTTGGGTACATGCTTTCGATAGGAAATTTGCAAAATAATAGTGACTAGGCTAAGATTTAGATGGAAATAAGTTCCCTCTCGGGCAACTTACCCCGTTTCAAATGCGTTCCTCTCGAAAACCCATTTGCCGCATGAAGGCCAGCCTACGCCTTACCCCACTCAATCTCTCGAGTTGAGTGTTAGGATATGGGACTAGGGCTCACCCACTTGGGCTGAACCTCATGTCGACCCTCTTCTTAGGCCATCTGTCTAGCAGTCTTGGTTTCGCGACCTCCCTTTCGGGCAAGCCTAAAACACTAGGAGAAATCACTATTAAAATACATCTATCCTATCAGGGAGCAATACCCAACAACAATATCAACACATACTTGCTAAATCACACCCCAAGAATGGGGGTTTTAAGCCACACATCAAGAAATAACAAAATACACCTGAAATGATACGAAAATCAAATGGGTATAAGGAATTAAACCTTGATTTAAGTGGAGAAAGAAGAATGGAGAAGACCCACTTCCAACTTGGGGAAGATGAAATCCTTCTTTCTTCAAGTCTCCCAAAAACCCTCTCCAAACTTGAGAAAAAATATCCAAAAAGTACTATTCTATTCTTAAAATTAAAACTAAATGTTCGACTCCTAAAAATTAATAACAAGTATAGTATTTATAGACTTCAAAAAATAGTGATGGAAGATCTTTCGGTGAGGTTAGTCGGAATCGCCGATTAACTCGGTGATTCACCCTTTAGTGTAGTTCGTTGTCGCCTTGCACTAGCCTTTAGCATGGTCATGCTCTGTGTCATTGGGTGAGATAGTACTGCTTCACGAAATTGTTCGATGAAATGTTGACTGCTCCTTCAAGCCTTCACGTACTGGAACAAAGGGCGGAGTGCGTCCCTTCGGCGAATCACCAAGCGTGCTTGGCAATACGCAGGCTTCAACTTCTCCGTTCTTTTTAGCCTTTTTGTTCCATTTTGCGCCTAAGTATCCATGCTTCCACTAAAACTTCAAATATCTGAAACTTAAGAATTTTCATCAGATATTGAGACAAAATAAGCATTTGAGGACACTATTCCTATCAAAATAAAGCCCTAAATGAGTCTAATTTGTGGACTCATCAGGTATCAAGAGGGCCACCCAGACATTCGTGGCCAATTTTTTCTTGTTGTTGGTGCTGAACCGGGTGTCTCCTACTCAGGCAGATAATGTGCTCACATAGGACCACACAATTATGGTTGAAGCCTAAGTTGCTGGATTGGAGGTAGACTTTGCTCGCATGTTGATTACAGAGAAACACGAGAGGGCCTTCAAGGCCACCACCACCTTACCCTTCCCGTGCCTCATTTTCCAGTTGTGCAGGGATGTTGGAGTACCAGTTTGGCACTGTGACAGGTTGCTTCAGGCGACCAAGACTCTAGATATCGGCCTGATTCGGGATGAGGCCAATATAGTTGCACCTCGCAGAGAGCCGCAGGTTGAGGTGCCATCATTGGGAGCGGACTTGGTAGCAGATGTGGAGCAGATGCAGGGTGAGAAGCATGTCCCTCTATCCATTACTGAGGATTCCTCGGCTTCCCCATCTCCGGCCGCCAGTCAGGCTCCTACCTCCTCCAGAGCCACTCCCTCCTTAGGGTCTATTGTCGTGCCCTTAGCTCGTGTCCAGAAGTTGGAGGCCCAGATGGCTACCCTGCTTGAGCATTTGAGACCTTGGATTCAACTTACGATAGCGGAGTCTGAGTCTATGATTGAGTAGCGGATGGAGCACATGATGGACAAAAAGGTCTAGGCCATTCATAAGTGTCTGGATGCATTCTAGTTGAGAGTCCTAGAGCGACCAGCACCCACCACTGATGTTTCTTCTTTCCAGATAGAGTTAGCTAGTCTCCGGGCTGATGTTGATACCCTCTTAGCTCCACTAGAGATTGAGCCTGAGTCTTCCCCCATGGCACCGGTTGATAATACAGTGTTAGATGCATTATTCGAAGATGAGATGTCACCACCTGCTTCTGCCCGTCATGCTGGAAAGCGCCCCTGCTCTAGTCGGACTTCTGATGACACTGAGGCTGGGAGAGCTCGCAAGAGGGAGCGCCAGGAGCTTGAGGCGGCCCGGAGGGCATCCATAGTTGATGAGGAGATGCGCTAGCAGCGGGCTAGGGAGGTAGGTGTTGGTGCCTCTAGCACCATGAGAACTACTGATGGTGCGGTAAGAGTTGACGTGAGCACCACTGATGGTGCAGTGAGAGTTGATGTTAGTACTACTGAGGGTGCTGAGATGGTAGATGCGGGCCTACTGATGGTGACCCGAGTGTTGATCCAGCAGGCTTCAGGTAATTGGACCCACTCGTTGTTTGAGTGGTCTTCGGTGCATATGTGCCACAAGTTTGCTTCACCCTATCCTTTGCTTTGTATTCTTTTGTGCATTGGGTACGATCACACTTTATTTTGTTGGGGGTGGGGTAAATGGATTGTGAGTGATAGGGTGAAGTCTGAGTAAACTCAACTCATAATCCCCTCTTTGGGTTTTCTTGCATGTGTTCTTCTTTCCCAAGAGACTATTTTAATTTATGTTGAACCAGCATGTTTAAGAATGTATATGTAGGAGTAAGTAGAAATATGAAAGCACAATGGCATGAAAAACATGAGAAAAAATAATCCATGTCCAAAAATGTTGAATTGTGTTGGATATGTAGTCTTGTTAAGTTGAATGTGTCGAATCTCGATGTGACATGATAAGAACCAATTTAACATCATGACTTAAGCTAAAATTGGAACTGGTAATCTGATAATGTGATAATGAAACAATGTGCCAAGAGTGTGTGAGAAAAGTTGAATGTTCAAACAGTTTGTGCCAATCTAGAACTTGCCCCGTTGGTCCTGCTAAGGTGATCTAGGCTAGAAGTTGGGAAGTGATCATAGGCCCTTGTCCAAAATAATCCACTTAAGCCTAAAAAGATCCAACCAAATGAAATCAATGTTCCCTTTGATCCAAATATTTGAGCCTTAAATAGACCACTTCTTTTGATTCACCTAACTCACCTTCCCTTAAATAATTGTCTTCGCCCCGGTCCGTCCTTGGACATGTGCACCTTGACTTAGGCCAAAACCCTAAGTTTAGGGCGGCTAAGTCAAAAGTTACCTTAATCTTGGCCCTAGTTCTACATCGGATATTGTGAAACTCAACTAATGTAAAATCCATAAGTTGAGGGTGGCTATGAAATAGGAAACCGAAAGAAAAAGTGTATGAAAGGAGTTTTGTGTTGAAAAGAGAAGAAGAAAAGATAGAAGAGGATGTGACTTTGTGCAAAAGAAGCAAAAAGATGATAAATAAAAGTGCTGAAAAATAAATAAAAATAAAGTGAAAGAAAAAGAAGAAAGTGCAAAATAAGAGCCACAAAGTCAAAAGTCACATCCATGTTGAAAGGAATAAAGGGAAAGAAAGTAAAATGAAAGGATGTTAAAAAAATAGGTTGAGAAAAGAGGTAAAAAGCCAATGTAATGTCAAGGAGGGCAGAAAGTCACTAAAAGGTACCCAAATGTACCACACCTGACCCTGAGCCTACGTTACAAGCTAAGAAAGTCCTACAGTGATCCTAGCAACTAGTTTGGAGAGTCTAAGCAGTGAAAATAAGGGAAAGCATATGGTATTGAGCACTAACTGTATTTGAAGTCACTTCTGACTGTGAGTGTTGAATGAATCCTAAAACTCAAAATACATATCTTCTGCGTGAAAAGGATTTCGTTTGAAGTGAGGGCACTAGTTACATAGTCGAAAAGTTGGTACCTTGGTGATTGTGAAAAAGTGTATGTTGTGGTGTCTATTGGTCGATCTTTATCATATCTTGATCCGCATGAGTTAGCTTGTTGAGTCTAAGAGAAAAGATTTGCACTGAGAAAATGGAATGGATTGAAATAGCCATGTGATTGCTTGAGTTTGTATGTCTGCTTCTACACAAGAGTCGTTTAGAGTTTACTGCATCGCTTGAGGACAAACAATGAGTTTAAGTTGTGGGTGTTGATATACCGTGAGTTTACGATATTTTTGACACATTTCACTTAAGAGTTGTGTGCCTAGGGCCATATTGTAGTATGAATTAATGTTTTTGTGTCATATTTGCAGGAAATAGGCTTGGACGTGGAAGTGTGAGATGACAGATGAAATTCTGCAGAAGAAGCCACCCACGGAGGTGACCTATAGACCGTAGGTCCAGTCACGGTCCGTAGATGGGTGGCGTAGATGGAGCATCAGGGAAGTCTTGACCAAGTGTGGAACTACGGATGCAAGTGACGAAGCATAGGTCGACCCATGGGCCATCCTGCACATCCGTCAATGATCACTGGGAGTTGAAGTTCCAGTACCTGATGAAAAGTTCTAAGTATGGAGCCACGGAAGAGGACCCACGGACCGTAGGTCAACCTACGGTCTATTCTGCACGTCCGTCGTTTGTATCTAAGAGTTGAAGGTTCCAGCCTCTGCAAGAAAAAGTCTAAGTGTTGACCTATGGAGGGGACTTACGGACCGTAGGTCGACCCACGGTCTGTAGGTCAAAGTCGTCGAATGAAGCCGCGTCCAGAAAGCTTATTTCCTTATTTCATTTCCTTTTTGTTTAGGAAATGTTTTTCTATAAATAGGGTATGCAAACCTCATTTTTTAGGGTTAGACACCATTGTATACTTTTAGTTCTTGATATTTTCTTGGGAATTAACTTGAAAACTTTCGCAATTTGATTTCCTAATTTCGGTTTATAAGATTTTTGCTTTGGAATTCAATTCGAGATTATGGGTTTCTTCTACTCTAAACGTTAGTTCATGAATCTTCTTTTAAAAATATGAATTGTATTCTTTCAAGCATGAGTAGGTAAATCCACAACTAGGGTTGTGGGAACCATGAGCAATTAACATCATATGAATAATAACTAAGTAATTCTTGAATACTGTTGATGCATGTATTGGTAATTCTATCGCTTAGAAGTCTTTTTAACGGTGGCCAACGTTACAACTCGCCTTGTTGCCACTTGCCGGACCAAGGAGGTAGTTAATAAGAAAAGAATTATCAACATAGATTTAATGTGATACTATCTAATAGTCTAATGTCAATTGGTGCGAGAGTGAAAACTAAGCCATACATTAATGTGATGTCTAATCTGAGGTAAAGGTAAGGGTTAGTAAATTATACACACGTAGCCAGACTAAGGTGCGAGGTGAAATTCCCTATTTGGAGGAACAATCCCTAAGGGATACCTAACTTACCACTTTGCATGTGATACACTAGGA
The DNA here is from genome assembly GCF_900185275.1 of Solanum verrucosum. NCBI lineage: Eukaryota > Viridiplantae > Streptophyta > Magnoliopsida > Solanales > Solanaceae > Solanum > Solanum verrucosum. The sequence continues at coordinate 1,028,868 of NW_026019922.1, read as the reverse complement.
AAGGATTACTATTATTAGGATTACCGTGTTAAGAGCTTATGGGGAACACATACACCCTAGTTTATATCTCTCTCATTGATAACAACAAAGTTCAAATCTTGCTCACTTGTTACTTAACAAAAATCGGTTATTTGTTTCACAAATCCCCCCCCCCCCATTTTACTTACATGTCTCAGAAATGACTTGACTAAATGGATATAATAGTGAGTTAACTTTAAGTCTAAACCATATTCCTCGTGGGATCGACCCCAACCTACAAGTTGGGTTCTTTACTTATAATGATCACTTATACTTCTTTAGAGAAGTGTAATTTGAGTGTATTAGTAATATCGGCCTTTAAGGCCGTCACATCATCAGTGTCTCCCTAGCCCTTGTCACACTCCTCTACCCTGACAGTCAAGGCATCCAGGTCAAACTTTTGGCTATCAATCTCATCTCTGAGGGGTGTCAAAGCGAAAGCAATGGCCCTCTCAATCATCCAAGTTATAGCAGCCTCTAACCGGGAGGCACGCACATCTTCCGAATGTGATAACTTCCCCATCTTGAACAGAATCGCCTGGGTGATCGGTGGCCTGGATACAGAAGCAGCAACAACAACAACAGATCTAGGGGGAGGGGGTGCAACAGAAGTGCCAGGATTATCGGAAGGAGTGGAGATAGAAATACCTGAAGGCCCAGTGGCCGGAGTAGGCTTGATTGCCTCCGCAGGCATCATATTAATGTCAACCTCCGTGGATGTGTCCAACGGGGCTGCCCTCCTCCTGTAAGCCTCATCCTGCTGGTACTCAGCCTCAATACGCCGGATGTCAGTAGAGGAGCTGGGTGTCACCTCCACATCTATCTTTTCATCTTGAGGAACATGGTCCCGTCTGCACAACTCGGTGATCAACAGCGGGAATGAGAGTGAATTTCATCGCTCATTGGAGCTCAAATCCATCTCTTGCTTAATTAATTGCCCCATATTCATCAACTGGCGAGAAATGATGGACCCTATATAGGCTGCCTTTGGGTGTTTGAGGATCTGGGACAGCATGATAGTGCTGCTAATGAACCTGAACCAGTGTCTAGTAACAAATTTTAGGTCCTTATTCACAATCGGTGCACCAGCCTCTATCCACCTAGGGGTGGCATCCGATATCAGGGGTGCTAGCCAACCTTTAGATCTTCCAAGGTATTCTTCTGGACCAAGTTGATGTACTGATGCATGAAATTATAAGTGCACACCAAAACAACATTTATGTCAGCACTTTCACAATTCACCTTCTTACCTCGGACTGCCATAGAATCAATTGGTTTGAAGGCACTAGCCTTCATCTTCCCTTTCAGTACCCAGTCTCTATAAGCCGAATAGAACTACCAGACCCAATTGGGAATGTGGGGACCCCGGAGTTTAGTGAAAATCTTGAACTTATGGAACTTGAGAGTGTTCCATATCTCTGGATATCTGTTCACCACACCATCTGTAGACAATATCTTCTCCTCTAGTACAGTCCTCAATCCCTCAGTCGTTAGTCTATTGAGTGACCACGGAGGAAGACCCTATACTGGTGGTGTCGGGACCACAATCTGTGCTGGAGCTGGAGGAGGAGGAGGAGTATCTGGCACTGGGATCCTAGACAGATCATTCATCCCCTTGGATTGAAGCTCTTCTCTCCGGGCTTGTAATATCTAGTCATCCTCTGGCTCAAATATGGAAGCCTGAGAATCCTATGAATCCCCCTCATTGTCTAATGAGGTGAGATGAGTCTCATAGACTCCCTCACTGTCAGAGCTGGCCTCTGTTGTCTCAACCACGGGAGCCGTGCCCTTGCCTCCCTTTGGAGGTAGTTTAGTTTCCTTTGCCTTGGAAGCAGTTGCATCCTCATCTATAATGACTCCTCGTGCCCGCTTTCAGGGCGGCATGTATTTTGCGGAAGTTTTGGGTCTAGACATTCCTGCAAACAACCTAGATAAATGTTAGAAAAAATTCAGAAAAAGTGTAGAAAATAAATATAGGACGACACGTTGAACCGGTCGGCGAGTCGCCGAACCATTTTGGCGAGCCATATCGGGCTCGCAGAAAGTTCCAGAACAAAATTTCTAAAATTCAAAGTTGGTCGGCGATGTGTAGGAAATTTGGCAGATCTTCGACACCAATCGATGAACTAAAAGTAGTTCACCGAAAGTTACAGTGTATTTTAAGGAATTAGGGGCGTAGAAGGGCGATCAAGAAGTGTTTTCGAAGAGTCTCTGAGTGAACTCGGCGAGCTCAAGAGTATCACCGAAAGTTACAATACACAAAATCAACATTTGAGGAAATTATGGGCGATCTAAGGAGACTTAGGAGAACCGCCGAAACAATTAGCGAGACCGACCCAGCTCGCCAGATGGTCCCTCGTGCCAGTTTTACACCCCTTACTTCAAAATAAAGCCCAAAGCCCTCGAAATCAAAATTAAACACCTACACTATGAAATTAAAGTAAGAACCATACTACCCATGCCCTAGGGGTACTCACATTTCCCCCGATTCGGCCAAAATTGACAATTTGACATCTTTTACCCTTAAAGAATGACGTCAACCGCTCCATCATTGGGAAAAATACAACATTTGGGGGTTAGACACCATTGTATACTTTTAGTTCTTGATATTTTCTAGGGCATTAACTTTCAAACTTTGGCAATTTGATTTCATAATTTTGGTTTGTAATATTTTTGCTTCGGAATTCAATTCGAGATTACGGGTTTCTTCTACTCTAAACGTAAGTTCATGAATTCTTCTTTTAAAAATATGAATTGTGTTCTTTCAAGCATGAGTAGTTAAATCCACAACTAGGGTTGTGGAAACCATGAGCAATTACAACGTATGAATAATAACTAAGTAATTCTTGAATAGTGTTGATGCATGTATTAGTAATTCTATCACTTAGAAGTCTTTTTAACGGTGGCCAATATTAGAACTCACCTTGTTGCCACTTGCCGGACCAAGGAGGTAGTTAATAAGAAAAGAATTATCAACATAGATTTAGTGTGATACTTCTAATAGTCTAATGTCAATTGGTGCGATGGTGAAAACTAAGACATACATTGATGTGAAGTCTAATCTGAGGTAAAGGTAAGGGTTAGTAAATTATACACACGTAGCCGGGCTATGGTGCGGGGTGAAATTCCCTATTTGGAGGACCAATCCCTAAGGGATACCTAACTTACCACTTTGCATGTGATACACTAGGAAAGGATTACTAGTATTAGGATTACTGCGTTAAGAGCTTATGGGGAACACATACACCCTAGTTTCTCTCTCTCTCTGATTGATAACAACAAAGTTCAAATCTTGCTCACTTATTCCTTAACAACAATCGGTTATTTGTTTCACAAATCCCCCCCCCCCCCTTTTACTTACATGTCTCAGAAATGACTTGACTAAATGGATATAATGGTGAGTTAAGTTTAAGTCTATACCATATTCCTCGTGGGATCGACCCCAACCTACAAGTTGGGTTTTTTACTTATAATGATCGCTTATATATCTTTAGAGAAGTGTAATTTGAGTGTATCAGTAATATCAACCTTTAAGGCCATCATATCATCAGTTGCTCCCTGGCCCTTCTCACACTCCTGTACCCTCACAGTCAAGGCATCCAGGTCCAACTTTTGGCTATCAATCTTAGCTCTGAGGGGTGTCTAAGCGAAAACAATGGCCCTCTCAATCATCCAAGGAATTGCAGCCTCTAACCGGGAGGCACACACATCAGTAGAATTGGCTAAATTCCACATCTTGAATAGAATCATCTGGGTGATCGGTGGTCGGGATGCAGAAGCAACAGCAACAACAACAGATCTAGAGGTAGGGTGTTGCAGCAGAAGTGCCAGGAGTATCAGAAGGAGTGGAGCTAGAAATACATGAAGGCCCATTGGCCGGAGTAGGCATGCTTGCCTCTGCATGCATCATATCAATGTCAACCTCCGAGGATGTGTCCACCGGGACTGCCCTACTCATGTCAGCCTCATCCTGCTGGTACTCAGTCTCAATACGCCGGATGTCAGTAGAGGAGCTGGGTGTCACCTCCACATCTGTCTTCTCATCTCGAGGAACATGGTCCCGTCTGCACAACTTGGTGATCAACAACGGGAATGAGAGTGAATTTTATCGCTTATTGGCCCTCAAAGCCATCTCCTGCTTAATTAATAGCCCCATATTCATCAAGTGGCGAGAAATGATGGACCCTATATAGGATGCCTTTGGGTGTCTGAGGATGGACTCATTTTGGGACAGCATGATAGTGCTACTGATGAACCTGAACCAGTGTCTGGCAACAACTTTTAGGTCCTTATTCTCTATCGGTGCACCAGTCTCTATCCACCTCAGGGTGGCATCAGATATCAGGGGTGCTAGCCAACCTTCAGATCTTCCACAGTATTCTTCTGGACCAAGTTGATGTACTGATGCATGAAATTAGAAGTACACACCAAAACAACATTTATGGCAGCACTTTCACAATTCACCTTCTTGCCTCGAACTATCACAGAATCAACTAGTTTGAAGGTACTATCCTTCATCTTCCCTTTCAGTACCCAGTCTCTATAAGCCTAATAGAACTACCAGACCCAATTTGGAATGTGGGGGCCCCGGAGTTTAGTGAAAATCTTGAACTTATGGAACGTGAGAGTGTTCCATATCTCTAGATAACTGTCCACCACACCATCTGTGGACCATATCTTCTCCTCTGGTATGGTCCTCAATCCCTCAGTCGTTAGTCTATTGAGTGACCGTGGAGTAAGACCCTATGCTGGTGGTGTCGGGACCACAGTCTGTGCTAGAGCTGGAGGAGGAGGAGGAGTCTCAGACACTGGGATCCTAGACAGATCATTCATCCCCTTGCATTGAAGCTCTGCTCTCCGAGCTTGTAATATCTAGTCATCCTCTGGCTCAGATATGAAAGCCTGAGAATCCTATGAATCCCCCTCGTTGTCTGATGAGGTGAGGTGAGTCTCATAGACTCCCTCACAGTTGGAGCTGGCTCCGGTGTCTCAACCACATGCGCCTTGCCCTTGCCTCCCTTTGGAGGTAGATTAGTTTCCTTTTCCTTGGAAGCAATTGCCTCCTCATCTATAATGACTCCTCGTGCCAGCTTTCGGGGCAACATATCTTTTGCGGAAGTTTTGGGTCTAGCCATTCCTGCAAAAAACATAGATAAATGTTTGAAAAAAAATTCAGAAAAAGTGCAGAAAATAAGTGCAGGAAGACTCGTTGAACCGATCGTCGGGTCGCCGAACCACTTTGGTGAGCCAGATCGCGCTCGCAGAAAGTTCCAGAACAAAATTTCAAAAATTCAAAGCTGGTCGGCGATGTGTAGGGCCATTTGGCTGAACTCCGACACCAATCGGTGAACAAAAAGTAGCTCACCGAAAGTTACAGTGTATTTTAAGGAATATGGGGCGCAGAAGAGCGATCAAGAAGTGTTTACGGCGAGCTCAAGACTGTCACCGAAAGTTACACAACACAAACTCAAAATTTAAGAAAATTATGGGCGATCTAAGGAGACTTAGGAGAGCCGCCGAACCAATCAGCGAGCCCGACCCAGCTCGCCAAATGGTCCCTCGTGCCAATTTTTCACCCCTTACTTCAAAATCAAGCCCGCAGCCCCCGAAATCAAAATTAAACACCTACACTATGAAATTAAAGTAAGACCCATACTACCGATGCCCTCGGGGTACTCACACTTCCTCCGATTTGGCCAAAATTGGCAATTTGACATCTTTTGCCCTTAAGAATGACGTCAACCGCTCCATCATTGGGCAAAATACGACATTTGGCACAATCCGGGGTTACAACTTCACCCCACTAGACCCAGCACATTTTTAACACAACCCAACAATTTCGACTCAATTTTAACAAGGAAAGACTTGGGAATCAACACACATATGATGATTACCTAACAATAGTCAACAACAAATTACCACTTGCATTCGAGTTCAACCACTTATACAGTTTGGGGTTCGAAAAACCAACTTTTTATGCTGAAATGAGATTTGTAAGGCTAGGAGGCAAAGTAAAATCCAAATTTCATCCCCGAGCAAAGATTCTCAATGATACGAGAGTAAAAATGCAAAAATATTTAAGAACTAATATCGGGTGAGAGGATACGGGAGTTGAAAAGGTAAGAAAGTGAAAGGATTTTGATATTTTAAATTGTTTGGCCTTTAAAACCTTTCAGTTCATGCGCCAGTCGGCGGAGTAAGTCGCGCCCGCCGAACCACTCGGTGATGCGCCGAGTGGTATTTTGGCTCGCTGAGTTTTACAGAACTCCCAGCAATTTGGAGGTTCAAAATGCGGACAAAGTCGGGGTCGCTGACCTGTTTGGCAAGTCGCCTACTGAGATTTTAGCTTGCCTAGTTATATAGAGTTCCCCATCAAGTTAGGTGTTTCCAATGGTGGTCTAAGTCGAGGCTCGCCGACCTCTTTGGTGATTCACCGACTGGACTTTTGGCTCGCCTAATTGCCCATTTTCCAATACTTTTCACTTTTCAACCTGCAAAATCAATACCCGTTATTCAAAAACAAACTTTAAAAACATCAAAAACTTGGGTTGCCTCCTAAGAAGCACCTTATTTAATGTCGTTGCACGACGGAAATACCCATTCAAGCTTTATTTATGGGGTTTGCCATTGTATCACTAGGCAACCCTCCTTTTGGTCTTGTATTTAAATGAGTTGAGATTTGACCCATTTGTGTCTCCGGCTGCTTATTAGATACTGAGTGACAAGTCACCGTCTGATTGAGAGTTGAGACATCCTACTTCATCTCTTTCAACACTTTGTCCGACCCTTCAACTTTGTTGAGAATGCTTTCAAGCATGTCTTCCATATGGAAGTTCTCCGGGTTAGCTCTTTGCTCTTTGGGCTTTTGGCGTTCATGAGGTGGGACGTATCTTTCCTTGTCACCATCCCTTTCCTTCCAAGTAGCATTGCGATCATGCCATTCCCTATCATGATCTCTCCATCTATCATCTCTACTCCAACCTAGATTTCCACCCGGCCTTGGATAGTTTGAGCAAAATCCTCTTCCTTGATTAGCAAGGAAGTTCACTTCCTTATTGTACAATGCTTCAAATTGTGCTTCTTAGGGTTTTACTCCACCAACACCCACAACATTTACACTCTTGACACCACTGCCCATCACATTTTTTGCCAGTAGATCTAGTTGGGTCATCATTTTTGCCATGTTTTCATCTCTCTTGATCCTTCTCGATCTGCTCTTTTGTCATCCTAAAAGTGAGATGAGAGACTTGGTCTTCATGAGTGTACCATGCCCTATTGATCTTGGTCATGCCATCAAGGAGTTGAGACACTACTTCATAGGGTTGTTGCCTTATACCTCTGGGAACAAGTTGATCAGCAACTCATTTGTTCACCGAGTCAAGACTCCTATAGAATATTGTAGCAATATATGGTTTGGTGGTCCGTGAGTCAGACATTGAAGTACCAACTTCTTAAATCTCAACCACCTCTCATGGATTGGTTCACCTTCAAGCATTTGAAACCTTGGATGTTATCTCTGAGCGCCATCATATTTGACGGGGGAAAGAATCTCACAGAAAAGGTTGTGTTAAGTTCATCTCAAGAGGTGATGGAGTCCCTCGATAACTCAACTAACCATTTGGTAGCTTCACCCATCAAAGAGAATGGAAACAACTTGAGACGGACTGATTCTTGTGATATGTTCTTGAATGAGAACTGACCACAAACGTCCACGAAGTTCGGAATATGCTAATGTGGGTCTTCATGGGCCAGCCCTCCATATAATCCCTTCATTTGGAGGAGCTTTAGCATCGTGCTAGTAACATGGAATACATCACTCCCCTCAACAGGAGGTAGACGTATTGCACCAACACCACCCAATTGAATTGGGTCATTCACATCATTCAAATTTCCAACATCGTCTTGGTGGCCCACCTAGCTACCATTACTCCCGTTTACGCTCATCTCCTCATCAGTTCAACTTCAACACAAACAACACAAACACGAACCAAAGTAAGTCGATTCAACTACAACCAAAAAGATCACAATTCAACTTCAATAATAAAATTCTAAACAACATCACTCCCCGACAGCGGCGCCATTTTTATTAACGTTCAATTTACACCACTTCAAACTCTAGGTGCAAAGACGATCGTTATCTAGTATAAAACCCAACGAAGAGTTAGGGTCGAACCCACAGGGAGCGGTATGTGTTTGAATTCAATTACGAAGTGCAAACGTGGTCTAATCAGTTATAGGAATAGAAATTAACGGAAACATACAAACAAGTCAGAGGTGGTCATAACAAATGTCAGATGGGGGATTGGTTTGTCATTAACAACTAAAACAAGTATGAAAATAGGGGAAACAACAATATTAAGAGGAATTCTCGGGATGTGATCGGTTATAAGCTAGTTATGCAATATAGGTAATTGAGATTGAACAATAACTTGCTGAAACAACATGGGTAGGCTAGGCTATAAGTGCAATAGCTTTCTCTCGAACAACTAATATGATTAAGGTGATTTCTCTTGAACATCGACAAGCTTGACAAAATAAACAACCCAAAACCTCAAAATATCCACTCTCTCGAGCTAGATAGGTAGAATTGAGTTTAGGATTCACTCTCTCAAGCTGAACCCATATCAACCCAATACCTATAATTATTAATCAAAAGCTTTGGTTTCAAAACCTTTCTCAGAAGCAAGCCAAAAACTCTATGCTAGAATTGCATTTGCACCTACAATTCATAGGTTAAAATGCGGATAATGATTAAACCCACCTTAAAACAGCAAAATAATCATGAAACAACAATATCCATAAGCAAATAATCACATGGTCACACCCCAAGAATTAGAGTTTTAGCTACACATCGTAAAAATAGAGAAACGATTACCAAATACATTTGCCATGATCTAGGTAAAGGTTCCCTTTACAATGGTCCAAATTGCTTAAATTCAGAAACCCACTTGCAAATCTTCAAGTTTGAGCCATAAAAGCTTCAAGATCTACAATGGAACTCAAAAAACTAAGATAAAACTCTAATTCTAAAACTTGGGGATCAAAACTCAGAGAGAACTCTCTAAAATTTCATTTAAAATTCCAATTTATAGTTTTCCAAAATTTAGCCTGAGAGGCCATTGGGCAAAATAATTCGTGCCTCGCCGAACAGGTAGGTGATCCGCCCTTTGTTCCAATCCATCGCCATTTTGCATTGGCCATTTGTCTTCAGGGTTCTGTGACTTAAGGCGATCAAACTTGCCATTGAGGAGTCGTTCGGCGATCCGTCGACTGCCCATTTTTGTTGCCAAGTTTGTTCTTCACCAGGGTTGGCACGCTGGAACTTTAGGCGAGTTAGAACAGCCGCCGAGTGGTCTTGGCTATCACCAGGATCGTTTTTCTTCATTTATTTAGCTTGTTTGTTCCTTTTTGCCCAGAGTGTCCCTGCTTTGCTCCTTAGCCTTAAATGTTGCAAATCAAAACGTTAACATCAATTTAGAGCATAAATTAGGCATTTGAAGACACTAAAACTATTAAAACAAAGCCCTAAATGAGTCGAAATCTCTTACTCATCAGACACAAAGAGGTGTCAAATCACCTTATCTCTGTCTAGCTTTGTATTATAAATAGATATAGATATATTCGGATATTGATTTCACAACTTTCAATATGCACACAATTAGTAATCATAAGAAAATTTACATACATTATTCATACGAACTTATACTTTATTATTCCATTTATAATTGTTCACTTAACTTTTTTTTAATAATATTGATATTATTTTTAAAATAGTGTACTGTATGGTTTGATATTCACGGCATGTGCATCAAAACTAGTTACTCAAACTATCTCAATTAGTAAAAGAAATAATTTAGTTAGAGAGAAAAAGTTATCCCACCACAATGACTAGAAACAAAGATTACAATTGAAAATCAAAATATTTTCCAAAAAAGTATATCTGAACCAATAAAGCACTTTTTTCCAATATGAAAAATATATTTTCTAGTTACTAAAGAACATATTTGTTCATTTCACTGTAGAAAAAATAATTGAAAGCCAAATAAGATGAAGTAGAAAAAAAATAAGAAAGGTGAGGGGAATAGTCATGACTTCTCGGCAATAAAGAAAGGGGGGGGGGGGGGGGGTACAAGAAAATATAGAATACAATATGGTATGGAAAAGGAAGAGTTTAAAATAATTAAAGAAAATATTTCTTCTTAAAAAAAGACAAGCGCATGTTGTTACTATTTAAAACAAAATTGAGTTAGACTTTTTAAGGGAGAATATATCCCACTTTAAAGTAGTCATGGGGGTGGGGCTTAAAACTCCGGCAGAGTTGGACTATATAATAGTAGTGATATAAATATCTCAGATGGTCACTCAACTATGCATTATTTTCTCATAAAGTTACTTAACTGTGGTTTTTAACTCAAAAGTCACTCAACTGTGAATTGTTTTCTTATAAAGTCACTCAATTGTGAATTGTTTTCTTAGAAAGTCACTCAAGTTTGATTTTTAACTCAAAAGTCACTCAATTATGAATATTTACTTCCAAAGTCACTCAACTGTAAATGTTTTACTTACAAAGTCACTCAAACTATTTCATTATTTTTAATTAAAATTCGGTGACATTAAATTTTTATTTCCAACCAAATATTTTTTAAAATAAAATATATTCATTTAAACCGTTTAATGACATTTTAATTTTACTCTTATTTCACTAAAAAAAAGTCCAGACTATTTGAAAGTCAAGGTGTAGAAAATAAGGGCAAACTTATCATATTGTGCAAGCATTTTTTGAACTTCTTTGTTAGAGTGAGTGTTGTATTAGTCCCCAAATTTTAAAATAATAATATTGTGTGTGACCGGACTTCTTTATGGTGAGGGAACAAGAGTGGCAATGTTGATTGCTGATTGTCTAGGTGGTTGTTCTCTTGTTATGTAGCCTTGTTTGTTAATTTGGTGGATGTCATCCATTGATCTGCACTTAGTTTGATACAATGAAGATGAGGGTTTCATGGTTCTGAAATTTACTATTGAAAACCTTGTGATTGTTGTGGGTTCTTATTCTAATTTTGCTAGAAGTGGCATGGTGTGATAGTTGTGCAAGATGCTTGAGGACAAGCCATGGTTTTAAGTATGTTAATGTTCCATGGTTTTACAGTACTTTTGATGCTTAATAATTAGGATTTGTGTATGTTCTTTAGTGCTTTTTATTAGATTTGTTTTGTTTTGTAGTTGTTTTGCAGGGAGAATAGAATTTAAAAAGGTAAGTGCTTGAATGTAGAGGTTGTCACTTAGTTCTGGGTTTGATGAGTCATGATATAGACCATGAGTCATATATGGATATGTAGTTAAGATTCATTTGTAGTTAAGATTCAGATCCATGCCAAAAAGCCTGATGTTTATGAGTGTCAGAGCCTTAATAAGTTTTATGAGCCTTAGATGGCAGTCATGGTTGAGAATCAAAGAACGTACAAAAAGGTATGATATCTACGAGTGAGGACCATGAGCCATAGAAGTTTTCACGGACCATAGTTGGTGTCCATTGGAAAAGTCTGGAATCTTAACATTTACTTCCATTCATAAGGGGATTCATGACCCATATAAACATGTACGATCCATAGATATGTCCATAGAAGGTGATAAAGACAATTATCCTAGTTTGTTTAGAATAAGTTTTTAATACTTATAAATAATTTTCCTAGGTTTTATAGTACTCTATAAGTTTGTATTCTAGTATGAGACTTAAAGAAAAATAAGTCATTTGCTTTTTTCTTGAATTTTAGAGAGAAATCATACTTTAATTCTTGACTTTTGACTCTGAGTTATTAATCAAGATTTCAAATTTCCATTATTCATCTTATAAGTATATAATGATGCATTATTTATTGATTATTGATTGTTATTATACGATTATGAGTAGATAAATTCTCAAGTAGGGTTGTGGGAACCATGAAGAATTAATAGAGTACACCTATAATCTAAAGTCAAATATGTACGATAAGGATTGAAAGAATAAAAGTTTCCTAAATAACTTGCAGCCTATCGAAGATAAGTATAAATGTCTCTATTGTATTTCAATCTTTGGTTGTTAGGAAATCACTATGTAACCTAGATAAATTGTAGCTTAGGTTGATACCTATTGAGTTTTGCCACTATCTCTAGCCAATTCCATTCTCATCCTGTAATCCAAGGATATAACACCTTTAAGAACTTTTACCTAGCTTCCACCGGGCAATAATTAGTTGTTGTAAATGCATTCCTTTTGTGTTGACACCTACAAATTAGTAAACTACCTCCATAACCTTTTGGCTATAGAGGATGTTAAAAATAAGTGGCTCATTGTCTCCTCCTCAAATTGATCAAAACACCAACATCTACACTATATTAATCTTCATTCTCTTTAAGTTATCATCGGTTGCAATCCTTCTTCTCCACACTCTCCACATGATGAAATTTATCTTCAAAGGATTCCTTTGACCCAAATTTGCACAAAATCTCTTCTTAGTTGTACCCCGCACATCACAAATTCTCATGTTGATTTGAATGTGAATATTCCTTGTGTATTATCCATCCACCAAGGGATATCATTATAATCCATTCTAACATGAGGTTTTATGTTGTGCACTATGCATTCCTTCATATATTCTAAGAGTCTATAATTCAACATTTGTATGTTCCCCTCCCCTCTGTAGTGAAGTTTCTCACTTCCAATTATTCTTTTGTATCATTCCTTCCTTCCAAATAGTATAAGGCCCCTTTCTTAGTCCAATTATCAAACCAAAAGCTATAATTTCCTCATGTAACCTTCCACCAATATTATGCGCACTCTCCTCCCTTACAAATATCATCTTCTTTCAAATGTGTGATGAACCTCTACCAATTGTCACAATAGGATGTACTTTTTTACAATACTTGTTCCACATAAAGGATCTCCATTGACTATTAGTAGAGGTTCTAAAGTTCCACCACAATTTTGCAAATAAAGTCACTGAAACTTTAAGTAATGATTTGAAACCTACACCTCCCTCCTCCTTTGGCAAATACAAAGTATGTCAATCTACCCAATGTTTATTCTTAGAACTTGTAGCATTTCCCCAACAGACTTTGCAAACATCATATGTAATTGATTAATAACACAAGTTGGAGGGTTAATTGTAGAAAATAAATATACTGGCATAGATTGTAAAACATGTTTACTGAGAATATACCTACCACCAAAATATAATAATTATGATGCCATGTTTGTAGCCTTTTCCCAAGTTTCTTCAACAGCTTTTCAAAATGGATTTTTTGTTTTTCCTACCATAAAAGATTGGACATCCCAGATAAGTGAATGGAAAGGATCCTTGTCTCACCCCCATTATTCTTATTATTTGATTTATCACTTTAATATGAATCTTTTCATGCATGTACATCAGGGTTTTATCCAATTTAATTAGCTGCCTTGAAACTTTTTCATATCCCTCAAATTCTCATTGATGTAGGTTGACCTGAACAAAATAGAATTGTATCATTTTTACGAAAGATGAATTATTTTAGGACTCTATTTTGGCAAACCAAAACCTTTGAAATCTTGATCCATAAATAAATCATTTAAACTCCTTGATGGAACCTCCACATCTATAATAAAAAAGGTAGGTGATAATAAATCTCCTTGCTTAAGTCCCCTTGTTCATTTGGGAAAATCAAAAGATTGCCCATTCATGAATACTGAGTATCAGTTGTTTTTTACCAGTCTCACTACCATATCAATGATTCTTTATGAAAAAAATAAACACCCTCAAAACATTTGATAGAAAAATCCAGGATACCCTATCGTATGCCTTTTCCATGTCCACCTTGATCACCACATTATGAAGCTTATTTCTTCTGTTGATGTCTCTAATGATCTCCCGAATTAATACTGCATTTTTTGTAATACTTCTACTTTTCACAAATGTAGAATGATTATCTGAGATAACCAGAGGTAAAATCGTTGATATTTTCCAATGTATTAGCCTTGAGATAATCTTGTTAGTAAATATGGTTAAACTTATTGGTAGCAACACCAAATTAGTAAGTGTTATGTATCTTGGTAACTCCTGCCCATAGAAAAAGCTTAAACCATATTTGTAAAATCTCCTACTTAAATGTCCAAACAAATTTGAAAAATTAGTCCTGCGAAACAATCTGAATCACTTGCACTCTCCCATTTAAACCAAAAACAAACCTATTTACCTATTCCTCAATAGGTATCTTCTCAATTGTATCACTTTGACCCAAGGGGTTCAACTAACACTAATGTGAAACAAATTGAGTAGACCCTACTAAATCATTTGCTAATGGTGCATGGCAGCGACATACATTCAAGAAAACAAACAAGTATATATCAGCTTAAAATAGGCCCTCAACCGGTAAGGGCCCTATCAATAGCTCTACAAAGAAAATAACTACTCCGAATAATTTATATAAAGCAATAACATATTAGTACACAAGCCTATTTGGGTAATTGAAGCCACCATGGTATCTAGGAAATCATAAATGATATGTGGGCCCTCAAAGCCATCATGATCTCTACACAGAAGCTGAAAACAAGTACATATATAAACATTATGTCAAACAACTATCCAACATCAGCAAAAAAGAAAGCAAGACAAACATGGCCAATAACGTGGCTATACAACCCAATACTATAACACCTCAAAATCAAGAGGGCTAGGAAATGGGCCAAACGGGAAGTCACCGGCCCAAAACTGAGCCATGGGACCCTTCATGGAGCCCTTGACGGGTCGTGAAGGGAACCACGGCTCATAGTGGTTCTCGTGAAGAGCTTCCAGAACCTGGCCAAAAAGGGCTCCCCTCCCACCATCCCTTAGATGGCATGTGGTGAGCCTCACAGACTGTAAAGCTGGTTGTGAGGAGGGTAAGGATAAGGAGGGTCCTTCCATAGCCACTGGTCAAGGGCCACAGGCGTCACATTGGCCTGTGAAACCCCACATGGACTGTGAAAAATTTTGTGAAGAGGTTTCATTAGACTTAGAGTTTAGGGTCAACTTCAAACGATCATATCTTTTAGCACAAAATGAATTAGGTGGCCCATGACCTATCAAATTAAAGATCTCTGAATCCTCTTTCCAACGCCACCATGTTTGCCTAATTCCAAGCTTGGAGTAAAAGGTTATGCCCAAAATAGTAAGGCCCTATCAGGCAGGATTTCTTCACGACCCATTCGACGGGCTGTGGTGATGATGACGACCCGTTTTGGGTTTCCAATAACCTAATTTGGCAGTTTTCAGTCAGGGACTTTTGGGTCTTTTCACAAATTATTTTAACTCAATACTATGTCATTTTTCCTTCTACCCAAAACCCTATAAAATGATTTCAAACCCCCAAATCACCCAAACTCAATTCATTCTCTTAAATTTCCAAAAGAAGATCAAGATCCTCCTCTCAAATATTTCTCTCTCTAGAAGTTAAAGAAGAAAGCTAGGGTTTGAAGATCAAGTCTCATAATCCTCCATTGCTTCCAAGATTTGGACATCAAGGTATGATAGTTTTCATCCATAGAGTTCATTCCTCCATGGAGTTTCCAAATTCTCTAATTTTGTAAAGTTAGATTCCCCAATTAAGTTATGGTTTTCTTCCATTGCCATGGGTTCTCTTCAATGTTAATTTAATTGATTGTTTTATGACTTTTTATGCATGAATTGAAGTAATTGCATGTTTTTAAGATGATTTCCCATGAACCAATGCATAACCCATGTTTTCTAAGCTATGTTTCTATAATGTGGGTCTTGAACTATGAAAGATGAATTTATGAAAATATGCATGTCTTCTCTTTATGAAATAGATGTAAATGAATTTGAAGATATGATGAAACTTATGAATTATTGAAAAGAATGCATGTTCATGAAAGTATGTTTATGACTCAAGAAATCATATAGATAAGATTGTCTATATGTTCTATGAAGCTTGCCACATGACATGAAGGATATCTAGATTTTCCTTCAATACTTTTCGGGCTATTTTCCTTAATTAGGTCTTGATTAGTATGGTAATCAGATACGCCATCAATGATTAGAGACCACAATTTCAAAACTATTTACATTAGTATTAGGGCCATCTCTAGCATTAAGTGATTGTCTGTGGGCCTTAAAAGCTATTATGAATAGATCATGGACGGTGAAAGGTTTTCTCACGCATGGTATAAGGAGCTATCATATGATAAGACAAGTGGTGACTACCCATGTCATTTAAAGATAAGACAAGTTAAGATTAATGGCTACTCCGTGGAATTTATGCTTAGCACCGAGAGGATATTGAGATGGAAGCTCTTCCGTGTTGAGGCTGGGTTTCTAGAAGCAATCTCCTTATCCCTTACCTATGTGCCCCCATAGGATGATTGTCTAGATAGATATTAGCTAGTGGATCCACTTTAGCTTAGATTCATGGTTCTACCTTGGCAAGTAGGACAACCCTTTTTGGTGTAGGAGACACCAGGGGATCATATTATAGCTCACATGGTATTTATGTTGGTTAAGGCTAATTCCCACAATGATGAACTAAGGTTGCTTCAAGAAGTATCGCACATATGTTCAAAGATGGTTTTACTTGCATTGATAATGATTACGATTATGTTTTCTAACCTTCTTATCTTATGTTTTAACTTGATCTTTGCATATCATGAAAATGTCATTTTTAGCATGATTTTATAACTTTTATGCATAGCTATCATACTTGGTACATTTTTGTACTAACACATACTCTTGAACATTGTTTCACTAATGTAGGGTCTGACGCTCCTATCCCTCACCTTTGTGACTAAGGATCTATCAGTAGAAGATTGAAGATTGGTAAGTCCTCATGTTCTGAGGACCAAACCTTTACTTTATTAAATTCTTTATATTTCAGTTTTGCACTTGTTGTACGGTTTACGTCCCGATTTCTGATTGTTTGCTTGTGCAGAGAGGTTACTATGCCGATATGGCATTATGATAGGTTGGTCAACGTAACCAAGATGGTTGATGTGGGGTTAATACAAGATGACCCAAACTCAGCTACCATTCGAAAGAGTACGTTGGTTGCAGTCCCTCCCTTGGGGGTTGATCTAGTTAGGGATGTTGAGCAGGTTGAGGTTGAGTAGGCTAATGATGCGACGATTCCTGCCACTATGGTGATGGATGAGGCACGGGCGTACCCCATTCCACTTCCATCAATCATGTTGCGAGTACTTCACGTGCTACTACCCCCTTCAAGTCTGTTTTGATACCTATGGCCTGAGTCCAGAAATTAGAGACTCAAATGGCTACCTTGTTGCAGCTTATGAGACCATGGATGCAAATGTCAGTGGTGGAGCTGGAGGCTCGCATGCATAAGATGATGGATGAAAAGATCAAGGCGGTCCACAAGCGGTTAGATGCATTCGAGCTCAGGGTATTGGAGAGGCCCCAGCCTGGGCCTACTGTTGATCTCGCCACTTTCCAAATGGAGATGGCTAGGCTCCGAACTGATGTTGATGCTCTTATTACTCCTATTGAGGTTGTCCCCAAGCCCACACCTGAGGTAGAGGCAGTTTTATAGGTTTTAAAATAAATTTTTAAAGAGTCGCCACATAATTTTAAGTAAAATTAAGAAAATCTTTTATTTTCAAAAGATTAAACAAAAATCAATTGAAAATATTTAAAAGGTTCGAGGTTCATATTAATGTTCTAGGAAGGGTTTTAAAGCACCTAGAACATCCGCTAACATGTGATGATCAGTTTAGAAATAAACAAACTTAAGACTTCAAATCATTTTTAGGGGGGAAAGGGAAATAAAAATATTACTATGTAACCAATTTCACAGTATTTTTAGAAGGAAAATAAGAAAATTTATTTAATATTTAGAAAAATCTAAGTAATAAACTCAAAATGGCTATCCTTTGGGAAATCGAATTAGGAAAAAACTTTAAAAAATTGACTAACACAAAAGCAAATAAAAACAATTAGACAAATATAAAATAAATAAAATAAAGAGAAAGACCACTTTGGGCCCAAGTCTGGTTTTCTGTCCACCTTCGCCAGTACTTGGGCTTAATCCTGATTTTTGAACCTTTGCCCCACTTTGTACCTGTCCTAAAACTAGCAAATAATACCAAAATAAATAGGTCTTTCACCCAATTAATACAACACAAGACCAGAAATTTGGTGGACTTTCTGGTCCTATTTTTGTTGTATATCAAGTTGTATCACACTACATAAAGCATGTATATATATCCAAACACCTGCAAATCTCAATTTTCAGCCTTGTAATGCTTCCAAATTGCCATGTTCCTAGATTTCAAAGGTTGGCCGACTCGAAAGGAAAGAGTTTGAGTCTTTACGGCTCTCTCGAAATGCAAACGGATAATAATAGGAGTTCTTGATGAACTCGGGCAGATTTCACATGCAACAAAAAAAGGAATAAAATTAGTACTCAATAATCACATATCCAAACCATAACTTAACACGATTAACAAATCTCAAAATAATAAATGTGTCAAAGGGAATATGAATTAGCGACCCTTAAACTAAAGTAAAACAAATTAAATGAATTGGACAAAATAACAAATAACTGGCAGTGACCAAAACTAATTAATCATCACTAGATTTTAGATAAAACTAACAAGACCCAACATTAGATCATAAATAGGCATCAGGAGAATGACTGCATTCTGCCAACTGACACCAATCTGAAAATAGGTCAATATATTCCTCTTGATTGGGATCAAAATCATCAAGCTCAAATTAGAACAAAATGAAGGTAAGAAAAGACTGTATCTCAAGAAAGAAGATCATGGCAAGCAAACAGTAATTTTGACATAATGACAAGCAAAGTAACCTAAGCAAACTGTTAATATTTTTTCTTCTTTTAAACCAATAGTGAATAAAAATAGAAAAGATACATATCATATTCTCATATGATTAAGCAAAGTAATAAACAACCTATGTAATACTAAAATGAACCCAAATACTTTAACATGCACAAATCATCAGATTAATATTTATAATGCAAGAAAATAATTCACATAATTCTCAGACATGAATGAAAGAGGGATTTAACACCTACAAATTAATGAGAGAATGAGGGGAAGGATAAACCTACTTTTAGCATTTTTCTAAGACATCAGTCTAGCAAGGATGATATGATAAAGCGATTAACAAATCAGAGGCTCATCACTTTGAGCTAGTTTCAACACAAAGAGTGAAAGAATGAAAAATTTACGGCTGATTTATAAAACAACACGACAAGAACCAACATGTTAAATCTAAATGCTTAAAGAATCAGATGACAAGGCTCAAGGCTAGCAATACAAATACACTTTGCGTCCTTCAAATAGATTTAAAAACTAGAAATAACCTGCTTATCATAACTTAACAGACAACCAAAGAAAGAGTCAAATCAAAGCTTTCAGATTTGAGTTAAGATGAGAAATTTTAAACAAAGCAAAAGACAGCTTACTAACTATGGCATATAGATATTTACTGTAACATGTGAAGAAGCTATGATGGTGAACGAACGATTGATCCAAAAGATTAACTACCAAAAGCTAGTGATCAACCCCAAGCCATTAGATAGACAAAAGCATACATTCGATGAAACACAACTTTCCAAAAGAACATTTGAGCAAAGTGTCGATCAACCCATTCCAAAACATAAACGCGAATATTCAGGAATAATTTAAACACTAGTACTCAAACTAAAATAAATTTTCATCCATGAGTATTTTAATCAAAATAAGATAGAACAAAATGAAACCAAAGAAACTCCACAGAAACATGTTTATCACACAACACTTAAAATCTAAACAAAATGCGGAAGAAAGAAGAGATATTACCTTTTCCGAGCAGCGAATGGAGAACAACGAATATAGATGAGCTTTTCCACCACACGAGTTCAAAGCTCAAGCAGCTCACCAAGAGGATGTAGATGAAACCCGAACAAGGAACTTCCCAAAAATTTGGAGTTAGAGAACTTGTTCAAGAATTTCTTTAAGTGTAAAATCGGCTAACCAAAAGAAACCTTTTGTAAGCTATTCTTTTTTTTTGTATGTCAATTCCGTCCCCCCCCCCCTCCCTCAATAAAGAGGGGAAAAGGGCTTTATATAGATGAAGTTGAGGGCTGAAAAAGGGGTAATTTCGGGTGGAATTTTGATGATTTTCAAATTTTGAAATTCGAATTCTTTAAGAGATAAGGTTCAACCAGCTAGAAATAGTATGAATCCTCAACGGCAAATCAATTTGAGCAGCTAGATTACGAGTCAATGACAAAGGAGGCGTAAGATTTTGACACCTAGATTATTCCCCAACATTCCTCGTACGAACGGATAAGAAGGACGAGGGAGAGGGATGTGTGTTGAAGTCGTTTGGTCGATGTTCTTCGTGTTCGGTCTAGTCGCGTTGCTAGACTGTTTTGGGTTTCATCGCGCTGCAGAGAAGAATAGCGCGTGCGTGGGGTTGTTTGTTTGGGCATTGTACGTATGATTTTGTATGTAATCTGATGAGCTTCTTTTGGTGGGATGATGAAAGAAAAAATGGGCTGGCTGGGAATTGGAAACGTGGGCTGCTGAAAAATTTACAAATAAGGCCCAAATTTGGTTTCTCATAAGGAGTTGAAGGGAGAAAAAAGAGGAGTTAGATTTGCAAACACAAAATAGCTAAATGAATTACAATTATAGCCAATTGAACTTAAGAATATAACCAAATTGAGCTAATTAGTTAAATTTGGCCAAATCTTAATCAAGACAAATTTAAACAAGATTAATTAACAAGCTTCTTAAACTTAACGAAATAAAATAATTAACTTACTTATAAACTAAATAAGTTAAAATTATAACCATAACTTAAACTAGAGTGAATTAATAATTCACTAAAAATGTAAAATCTTTTGAGATGATTTTCAAATATTTATAAAATATACTAATTATATAAAAACATATTTATTGTTTGAAAATTACTTTAAAATAGCCCTGAAAAGCATTTTTAATTTTTATAAAACTAATTATTCCAAATCATTTGAAATTGAAGAAACTCAAAAATTAAGTCTATCGTGGATGGTCAAAATTGGGTGTCAACAACTGTCCCTCGTTTGACTTGGATTGATGAAAGAAATTCGAGGCAAATGATATTAACAAATCCAATTTTGACTCACCACATCTCCATCTTTAGAAAAGGGATTTTGTTACAGACTTTAGGAATTATGGTCGAACCCCAGAAATGAGTTTCCTACATATCTCAGGCTATATGAGAATTCAGGCCACTTGTAGTTCGATACACTTGATTTAACACATGATTCTGAAATAGTTCATAAGCTATCTCGATATCGGATTATGAAGAGACCGAAATGCTCGAGAATAAGATTTAAGAGCGAATATCGGGATACAACCAAGTTTTCAACATTGATCCCGCCTACATATCCTTCAATTGAAGGAATCAGGCTGTTTGTAGTTCGACTCGATCAGTTGAAAAGGAAATCTCTTATGCTAAGATATCCTTCGATTGGGAAGGACTGACAAATAAGTCGAGTATGAAAAAGAAGTTTGCAACCTCTTAGCCATGAATGCGGAGCACTTCACATCCATAAGTAAGAACTTACACGGACATAATTTCCTAGAGCATTGTCACTCTGATTGGAAAGTTACCTCCGGTGAAAATAAAATTTTCGGATGCGAAACTGAAATCGATAAACCTAAAGAACAACCCACATGCCTTCTGATAGGGGTGTGGTTTGATTGTGGTGGAAGTCGCTCATCAACTCGCATCCTAAGAGTTTGGTATTCCTCTTTAGACTATATCTCAGTTCGCTGCTAAGAAAAAGTTCCACGTTGTGTTGCATCCCTTTTGATGTCGTCCATAGCTGTGGTTTGTTTTGAGAATTCATCCTCTCGGACGCTCTCGACAAAGACTAAGATAAAACCCATTAGCATAAAAATGTAATTCAGATGGAGAGATAACGTCTTTTACCATGTTGACACTTAGTCGCTCTCCTTGAACATTTAATGCCAGTTTCCTCAACTTGACGTTAGGCCAATAAAACTTGTATTTCATATTTGCAATATAATTCTTCAAATGTACTCTTCCTTTGATATCGAAGTAATAAAATATAGACTGATGTAATATGTTGATGGCTCTCTTGATGACGTTCTTGCAAATGAAAATAATGATGATGATTCTTCATTGGTAAGATGACGATAATCCATTGGTAGGATGATGTTGGTCCATTGGTAGGATAATGCTGCTACATGATAGGATGATGATGATGCTCCATCGACAGGATGATGATATTGATGCTCCATTGATAGGATGATGATAATGATAAGATGGTGATGCTGATGCTCCATTGAAAGGATGATGATGTTGATGCTCCACTGGTAGGATGATGATGATGCTCCATTGATAGGATGATGATATTAATGCTCCATTGGTAGGATAACGATGCTTCATTGATAGGATGCCGATAATCCATTGGTAGAGTGATGTTGATCTATCTATAAGATGATGCTACTTCATTGATAGGATGATAATGTTCCATCGATAAAATGATGATTCACAATGATCCATTGATAGGATAATACTGATGAAGATTCATTGATAGGATGATGATAATAAAAATCCGTCAGTAGGATAATGATGATGATGATGAAGATTCGTCGGTACGATAATATTGATTCATTGGTAAGATAATGTTGATGATCCATTGGTAGGATAATGATGATCCATTGGTAGGATAATGATAATGAAGATCCGTCGGTGGGGTAATGTTGATCCATTGGTAGGATATTGTTGATGATCCATTGGCAGGATAATGTTGATCTATTAGTTGGATAATGAAAATAAAGATTCGTCGGTAGGATGATATTCCATTGATAAAATAATGATGATGTCCCTCTGGGTGATAGTATTATCTCATTTTATAATACTCTAGGAATGTCCATCCGGGTAGTAGAGACGATGTCCCTCTGGGTAGTTCACATTACCACGTCTGATATCACCATAATTCATGAATATTCCTCAAACGTTCTTAATACTGAAAAATATAATTTGATGTCATTGTAGATGCTTGTACATATTAAGAGTGATGCTTTCACTTGTTCATATTTGAATATTTGTAATCATTGTGACTCATGCTTTGCTGGGAATTTAAACGAGGTGTTGTTGCTCGTATTCTAAACTTTTTTTTCTTTTGTAAAACTTCAATGACTTTCATGCATCCACAGAAAAGTTGTCAATTTTGAGGAGCTCCTCGCCTTTTTGACTTCTCCATATTCGTTGAATGGAGAAATATAATGAACTTGAGGCAATCTTATAGACCTGCATCCACAGAAAAATTGTTAGTTTTTAAAATAAACTGATTTGTGTTGACTTCTTCAATCGTTTGCTCATTTTCTTTCTATCTTCAGTTGATCTCTCTGATCTCCTACTTCTCGATAGACAAGACAAAACATTTTATTCAAAAAATATTTGAAACATATAGATAAAATCTTTAAGAAAAAGGTTTTCAATAAGCTGTAATTGAAAAAGTTCACTGCCAAGTGTCATGTCACGTCAAGCTTAAATGAACGTCCTTGGTTCAAAACTTTGGTATGTCTGATAGCTTGTTCTAGAGAATTCAAAAATCCTTAAAGCTTGGGAAATTTCTGACACGGTCCGCTCGAGATCTGCTATAATTGAAAGATTTTGCAATTGACTCTGAAATCCAAAGGTGTTGGAGATTGTTGCAATTGACTATGAACTTTAACGATGCCTGAGATCATTTGAAGTTAGCTTTAAACTTCTAATATGCTTGAAATATCTGAAATTTACTACAAACTTCTAGTGATGCTTAAAGGAATTTTTGAGGTCATCCTAAAAAAAATTGTCCCGGTTAGATGTCTTGGGGTATCTCAAACTGTTGATCTATGACTCGTAGAATTTTTGAGACCCTCTCAAAAATTCTGTCACAGTTGCAATTCTCAATGTATCTTCAGCCTTGAATTGTTGTATATATCCTCTTCTTGAGAATTTTTGAGTCCCTCTCAAAAAATTTGTCCAGTTTCTATTATAAAGAAAAATAGAAATCTTATGGGAGATATGACCGAGCCGTTGTGGCGCCTACGTATCCCGTTGAGGCAGGAATCAGGTCAAACGTAGTTCCCCCTCTCGAGGGTTAATAAGAAATTTTAATAAATAAATGACCGAAGCCGACACAGGCCGCCTACGTATCTCATTTTTGAGAATTCAGGTCGAACGTAGTTCAAGTACAAAGAAAACATTAAAAAGGAATAAAAGGGTGACCAAGGCCAACATAGGCCGCCTACATATCTCATTCTTGAGAATTCAGGTCAGACGTAGTTCATTAAAAAGGGATAAGATCTAAGCATAAACAATTACAAGCAAATAAAGGAAATTACAAAGAAAAGATAGAAATCGAGTCTTCAAACATTGTATCTTTTGACACACTTAAGTAGATTGATTACTTGTGAGATCCAATGTCCATGCTCAACCACGTAATGTCATCAAACAAATGTATCGATGTGTTCTTTAAGCAAACTAATGAGTTCTCTATCATGTGTTTTTGTCAGATAGGCAACAATTTTGATTTCTTTGACGCATTCATCATGTTCCTGATTCACTATTTCGATCTCTTTTGAATTTGGCTTATCGTAAATTTTGAACTGTCTGAATTCCTCAACCATGTGTTTCGGTATCATGGCCTTCTCATTGTAGTCCTCAAATTCATCTGCATCTACCCCATTTTGTTCATTCAGCTTGTGACATGACATGCTATTGGCAGATTTGACTATATTTTCACTGAAATCATAGACATATACTATTAGATAGCAAATATAAGGTAGGTAAAGCAAATTTTTGCACTAAATGAGGTTTTCATTTGAAACAAGAAAATTAGAATTTTGGCCATGACGATAAATCATTTTGCCTTTTTCAAAATATGAGGAGGGAGATTAAAACATAGTAAGGCAAAAATAGAGTAAAGGATGGGTCTCGAGCCTCATTCGGAACACCACCAATTTTAGAAATAACATAGAAAAATGTCTATGTCTACCAAGATGAGTGAGGAATCAAAAGCGAAATGGATGTCCAATTAGGCATTTCTCCTTTGACTCGCTGTCTGGTATGGCTGGTGTCTCGATCATCTCTTCAAGCACAATATCACCTTCTTTGAACCAATTTTCGATTCCTTCCCCTAGACCATTTTCCATTGGAAAAGACTGATATAAGTGAGGCAATGATTTTGGAAAAACTTGATCGAACTTCTGCTTGGTATGACCCTCCTTTGGCACTAAAGCAAAAGTTTGATGAGGTGTCATGATCACAAATTTGAAATTCTCTCTTTTGGTTGGAGAGGTTACAACTTTCTCAAGTTTTTCAAGGTTGGCTGAGATTATAACTTTCTCCACATTCAAATCTTCTTCGACTTCAACCATAGTAATAGTCACCCCTCCATGATTCAGCATGGGGTTACTATTTACCTTAGAAATGACACTATGAATAGTGACGACCTTTTGATCTATCAAGTCCTGAATTTTATGCTTCAAGCTGATACAATCCTCAGTAATATGCCCAGCACCTCCTGAATGGTAAGCACAGTGATGATCGGGTCTATAAAGCTTGGAGTTAACATTGATATTTTTTGGATCAATTGTCTGTATCAGGCCAACTGATTTCAATCTCTCAAAAAGTTGTGTTCGGCTCTCAACCAAAGGAGTAAAGACTCTAGAAGGTTTCTTCTCAAGATTTGGGGGAGGAGGACAATAATTATTTCCTGAATACGAAGGTCCTTGATGGTAGTTTGAAGGATTTTGGTGAGTTGGTGCTAGCGTTTGGAAATTTGGGTATTGTGGATCTCGGTAGCTAGGATGGGTGTTTTGGTAGTGCGGGGGTGGAATTTGGTAACTTGATTGGATATTTGAACAATTAATTGATGGAGCTTGGTAATATGGATGGGTATTTTGGTAATCTGGAGGTGGAGTTTGGTAATTATAAGGTAGAATTTGGTAACTCGGTGGTGGAGTTTGATAACATGATTGGGTATAACAAGCTAGATATGAATTTTGTGGAGCTCGAGGATAACCTTTGTAAGGTGAGGATTTTCTGAAGTGTCCTTTTTCCATCAGATGCGTAGGAAATGGAAGACATATTCTCTATCTTCTTTTTCAACAATCCTGAAGATACGATTGCCCCAACGCGAGAAATCTTTATGGTCTTAAGCCCATCTTCGATTGCCTCATCTACCTTGACTATCTCCGCAAATTTTGCTCCAATGAGCAACATTATCTTGTCATAATACTCTGGCTCTTGAATGTGTATAAACACTTCAACGATCTCATTCGCAAACATAGGAGATCGAACCCAGGCGGCCTCTTTCCTCCACTTATACGCATATTCACGATAGCTTTCAGTGGATTTACGCTTAATTCTCTCCAAAGAATAGAGATCAGGAACGATCTTCACATTATAGGTGACACATTCGACGAAATCCTTAGCTAGTGCATTCCAGCTAGACCATTGCTTTATCTCATGAGAGTTAATCCATTCCAACGCTTCTCCACTTAAACTCGACTAAAGAATCGCATTAACAAGGCTTCATTCCTGCCAACTCCTACGAGTTGGTCATAATAAGCTCTCAGATGAGCCAATGGATTTTCGGTTCCTCCAAAAGTGTCGAACTTCGGCACTTTAAACCCTTCTGGGAGGTCCAGATTCGGGTGGTGCACAAATCCTCATAACTCAACCCATCGACCTCAGGAATACAGTGCAGCTCCTTCATGGCTTTCCTGATCTCTTCCTTCATATTCGGTTTGGCTGCCTGTTCCTTTGACCTCCTCTATCTCTCTTGTTCCTCATAGTGATCACGCTCGGAACAGTTGGCATAGGGTTCATTTGGAATTGGAATTTGAAAAGTAGTCTTTTGAGGCAATGGCGGAGCAATGGAGGGATTCTGGGTATTTTAAGGGGCTTGGTAATTTTGGGGGAAAGTTTGGGGGTTGGAATGTTGATTTTGGTGATGGGGGGAGGTTTGCGGATTGTTGACATTTTGATTTTGAGGGGGAGGGCAAGCTTGCGGGTTGGCATTTTGAGGAGGAAGTGGCGCTTGGAGATTGGTACTTTGAGGAGGAGGTGATGCATGGAAAGAGACGGAGGCATATTGGGGATTTTGGGCAGTTAGATCGATGGTCGATGGATTCTGAGCAGGACTGGAGGGTGGGTTTTGAGCCTGTTCTACGTTTGAAGAAGGAAAGTAGAGTGGTGGTCTTCCATCTCCTGGAGCATTGAAAGCGAAAATCGGATTAGGCAAATCTTGCCTTCTCTTCATTTCGACCCTTATTTCAGTGATCTGCTGCAATAACTGCATAATTAATTTATTTTGCTCAGCGGCGGCGGTTTAAGCCATACAACATCAGTCAAGCCAATCTCGTCATTGTTATCACTCATTACTGCCTTTCCTTTTTGTGAACTTTGATCGGGGAAGGAATCTTTGGGTGCCTTAGATTTTGTGAAATAAGGATGACCAGCCAACTTATCAACACAAATCAGTTCTAAGTGTCTGACAAAGAAAAATAACTCAAAAGATAAACGTGTTAGTCTATATAGATGATAAATAATATAAAATATCACACATTAGTGCAAACACACAGGAATTTCTTTATTCGAAGATACTAGACTACGTATTTAGAGAAATGACTAAATACATAGGAATTTGTCTATTTGATTTTGAGTTTAGTGAATCAAAAATGTCAACTTAAGTCGAGACAAAGTTGATTGCATCTTTCATTTTCATATTTCCAATTTTCGATTGATATTAAACTCTGTTCTCCTTGCAAGAGTTGGAAAAGAAAAAAAAATTCTCAAAATGGGGACCGAGCCTTGAAAGACTGCCTACGTATCTCATGAGGGAGAATTCAGGTCCTACGTAGTTTAACCTTCCTTTTTGACTTGAGACGAAAAATCGACATTTTCTAAGATGGGAGAGTAAGGATTTGAAAGTGAAGTTCAAATTTTGTTGGAAAACTAAAAACTCAAAGAATATTTGGATGCACTTTCGATAGTGACTTGATATTTGTGCTTAGGGGTTTCTAGAAAATTTCCGAAAGAGTAGGCTAGAACATCTCCAAATAAAGCAACATAATCACATAAGCAGCTATAACAAATAAACAGTTATTGCGCGTTCTAAACATGTACATGACCCTTTTGTGCTAGGGGTAGGCCTAACGATTTGAAGGATGTAAAACGTTATTTGAAACAGTTTATTGCCTCAAAAACCCAAATTTATATAAATTTTATGAATAAATTGAATGGGACACATAATAGCAAAAAGGAATACAAATAATCAGTCTCACGCAGGGGTATGATCTTAAACTATGCCTCCATGGCAGGTTCTTCGATCTTGATTTCTTCTCTTCTCCGAATGTCAACACCTTTGGATACAAATGATAACTCATGAACACCTTCATTTTTTACTAAAGTAAGCTAATTAAAATAAACTCTCAACCCCGAGGGACAATGATTTGTTCAACGACATATACATCCTTCAAATTTAAACATATAGGTATGATCGTCCGTATAGGCCGTGAGCCATTTTGGACTCAAGGTGGTCTTTTTAATGGGCCCAACACACCTTGGGTGTTGGGTCAACTTAGGTCAATGCACTAAATTGGGTTTTCTCTACGCTAGTTTGACTAAGAGTGGCTTGATTTATAGTGGATCGGTGACCCAAGCAGACTACTCAGGCTGGGACAGTTAACGACCGTTGACTATCTAGTAGCCAACTATATTTGTCAGGGTGCCCCGAGAACAATTTGATTAACGAATGACTGTGGCTGGCATAGTCGTCCTTTAAGTGAAAAATGAAAATAAGTGTCGTTTGACGGAGTATATGTCATGAATGCAACAGTTCAATATTGCGAAAAATTAAACAAATAAGCAAATAAACAACAAATATTAGCCAAATTAATTAATTTTAAGGTTAGAACCCAATTCAATTCCACAGTCGAGTCACCATTATGTTTTATGGGTTTTAAAAGAATGCGATTATTTTTAAAGAGTCGCCACTTAATTTTAAGTAAAATTAAGAAATCCATTTATTTTCAAAAGATTAAAACAGAAATCAATTGAAAATAATTAAAAGGTTCGGGGTTCATAATAATGTTTTAGGAAGGGTTTTGAAGCACCTAGAACATCCGCTAACATGTGATTATTCGGCAATTAACTATTTCGCTAATTATTCAGTAGCAAAAAATAAGCATGATTGATCAGTTTAGAAATAAACAAACTTAAGACTTCAAATCATTTTTAGGGGGGAAAGGGAAATAAAAATATTACTGCGTAACCAATTTCACAGTATTTTTAGAAGGAAAATAAGAATATTTATTTAATATTTAGAAAAATCTAAGTAATAAACTCAAAATGGCTATCCTTTGGGGAAATCGAATTAGGAAAAAACTTTTAAAAAATTGACTAACACATAAGCAAATAAAAACAATTAGACAAATATAAAATAAATAAAATAAAGAGAAAGAGCACTTTGGGCCCAAGTCTGGTTTTATGTCCACCTTGGCCAGTACTTGAGCTTAATCTTGATTTTTGGGCCGTTACCCCGATTTGTACATGTCCTAAAACTAGCAAATAATACCAAAATAAATGGGTCATTGACCCAATTAATACAACACAAGACTAGAAATTTGGTGGGCTTTCTGGCCCTATTTCTGTTGTATATCAAGTTGTATCACATTGTATACATCATGTACATATAGCCTTTAATTTCGCTCCAAACACCTGCAAATCTCAATTTTCAACCTTGTAATACTTCCAAATTGCCCTGTTCCTAGATCTCAAAGATTGGCCGACTCGAAAGAAAAGGGTTTGAGTCTTTACAGCTCTCTCGAAATGCAAAGGGATAATAATAGAAGTTCTTGGTGAACTCAGACAGATTTCACATGCAACAAAAAAAAGGAATAAATTAGTACTCAATAATCAAATATCCAAACCATAACTTAACATGATTAAAAAATCTCAAAATAATTAATGTACCAAAGGAAATATGAATTAGCGACCCTTAAACTAAAGTAAAACAATTTAAATGAATTGGACAAAATAACAAATAGCTGGCAGTGACCATGACTAATTAATCATCACTAGATTTTAAACAAAACTAACAAGACCCAACATTAGATCATAAATAGGCATTAGGAGAATGACTACATTCTGCCAACTGAGACCAATCTGAAAATAGGTCAATATATTCCTCTTGATTGGGATCAATATCATCAAGCTCAAATTAGAACAAAATGAAGGTAAGGAAAGGCTAAATCTCAAGAAAGAAAATCATGGCAAGCAAACAATAATTTTGACATAATGACAAGAAAAGAAACCTAAGCAAACTGTCAATATTTTTTCTTCTTTTAAACCAACAATGAATAAAAATAGAAAAGATACATCTCATAATCTCATATGATTAAGCAAAGTAGTAAACAACCTATGTAATACTAAAATGAACCCAAATACTTTAACATGCACAAATCATCAGATTAATATTTATAATGCAAGAAAATAATTCACATAATTCTCAGACATGAATGAAAGAGGGATTAACACCTGCAAATTAATGAGAGAATGCGGGGAAGGATAAACCTTCTTTTAGCATTTTTCTAAGACATCAGCCTAGCAAGGATGATATGATAAAGCGATTAACAAATCAGAGGCTCATCACTTCGATCTAATTTCAACACAGAGTGAAAGAATGAAAAATTTGCGGCTGATTTATAAAACAACACGACAAGAACCAACATATTAAATATAAATACTTAAAGAATCAGATGACAAGGCTCAAGGCTAGCAATACAGATACACTTTGCGTCCTTCAAATAGATTTAAAAACTAGAAATAACCTTCTTATCATAACTTAACAGACAACCAAAGAAAGACTCAAATCTAAGCTTTCAGATTTGAGTTAAGATGAGAAATATTAAACAAAGCAAAAGACAGCTTACTAACTATGGCGTATATATATTTACTGTAACATGTGAAGAAACTACGATAGTGAACGAACTATTGATCCAAAAGATTAACTACCAAAAGCTAGTGATCAACCCCAAGCTATTAGATGGACAAAAGCATACATTCGATGAAACACAACTTTCCAACAGAACATTTGAGCAAAGTGTCGATCAACCCATTCCAAAACATAAGTGAGAATATTCAGGAATAATTTAAACACTCGTACTCAAACTAAAACAAGCTTTCATCCATGAGTATTTTAATCAAAATAAGATAGAACAAAATGAAACTAAAGAAACTCCATAGAAACATGTTTATCACACAACACTTAAAATCTAAACAAAACGCGGTAGAGAGAAGAGATATTACCTTTTCCGAGCAGCGAATGGAGAACAAAGAACAGAGACGAGCTTTTACACCACACCAGTTCGAAGCTCGAGCAGCTCACCAAGAGGATCTAGAAGAAACCCGAACAAGGAACTTCCCAAAAATTTAGAGTTAGAGAACTTGTTCAAGAATTTCTTTAAGTGTAAAATCGGCTAACCAAAAGAAACCTTTTGTAAGCTATTCTTTTTTTTGTATGTCAATTTCGTCCCCCCTCAATAAAGAGGGGAAAAAGGCTTTATATAGATGAAGGTAATGGCTGAAAAGGAGGGGAATTTCAGGTAGAATTTTGATGATTTTCAAAATTTGAAATTCAAATTCTTTAAGAGATAAGGTTCAACCAGCTGGATATAATATGAATCCTTTACGGCAAATCGATTTGAGACGCTGGATTGCGAATGAAGGACAAAGGAGGCATAAGATTTTGACACCTAGATTATTCCCCAACATTCCTCGTACGAACGGATAAGAAGGACGAGGGAGAGGGACGCGCATTGAAGTCTTTTGGTCGCTGTTCTTCGCGTTCGGTCCAGTCGCATTGCAGGACTGTTTTGGGTTTCATCATGCTGCGGAGAAGAAGTGCGCGTGGGTGGAGTTGCTGGTTTAGGCATTGTACGTATGTTGTTGTATGTAATCTGATGAGCTTCTTTTGGTGGGCTGATGAAGGAAAAAATGGGCTGGCTGGGAATTGGAAACGTGGGCTGCTGAAAAATTTACAAATAAGGCCCAAATTTGGTTTCTCATAAGGAGTTGAAGGGAGGTAAAAGAGGGGTTAGATTTACAAACACAAAATAGCTAAATGAATTGCAATTATAACCAATTGAACTGAAGAATATAACCAAATTGAGCTAATTAGTTAAATTTGGCCAAATCCGCTTGGTTCGTCTGTTCATCGGTCATTGAAGGAAAGCGTTTATGGCTAGCGTAATGTCTTCTGCCTATCTATATTCTAAGAATGTTCTCTTGCCCCCAGGTGTTCGTCATGGTCGCGGTAAAGGTTTGTTGGTGCCTGGTCAACAAGATTAATTAACAAGCTTCTTAAACTTAACGAAACAAAATAATTAACTTACTTATAAACTAAATAAGGTAAAATTATAACCATAACTTTAAACTAGAGTGAATTAATAATTCACTAAAAATGTAAAATCTTTTGAGATGATTTTCAAATATTTATAAAATATACTAATTATATAAAAATATATTTATTGTTTGAAAATTACTTTAAAATAGCCCTGAAAAGTATTTTTAATTTTTATAAAACTAATTATTCCAAATCGTTTGAAATTGAAGAAACTCGAAAATTAAGTCTATCTTGGATGGTCAAAATTAGGTGTCAACAGAGGCGGATGATGTGGTGTTGAGTGCATTATTTGGTGATGAGTTATTGGTACCTGACCCTCCCCGTGCGGCCTGAAAGCACACTCATTCTTCTGATCCCACTAGTGACATCAATGAGTCCAGACGGGCTAAGAGGAGAGAGAAGCACCCATTGGAGGCAGCATATCGATAGTCTTTTTTTGAGGAGGAGTTGCGGAAGCAGAGAGCACGTGAGATGGCTGGGGGTGCATCTGGGTCCACTATTATTGAGGGCGTTACTGAGGGCGCTGCTCATGATGATCCAGCGGGTTCTAGGAAACTGGACACACCCGCTTCTTGATGGACTTTCAGTGCTTACGCGCCACAGATTTGCATCACCCTTTGTTTTACATTTTTTTATGCATTGAGGGAAATTGCACCATATTTTTGTGGGGATGGGTTAAATGGGGTTATGAGTGGTAGGGTGAAGTCTGAGTAACCCAACTCATAATCCTCCCATGGGATTTTCTTGCCTGTGTTCTTTTTTCCCAAGGGACTATTTTACATTTATGTTGAACCAACATGTTGAGGATTGTATAAATGTAGAAGTAGACTAAATGAATAAAAGCATGATGGCATAAGAGCATGAAAATTAATACCTTTCCAAAATTTCAAATTGTACTATATATGTAGGTTTAATGAGTTGAATGTGTTGGATCTTCATATGACATGATAAGAACTGATATGATAGCATGACTTAAGCTAGAACTTGAACCAGATGCATTAATTATTAAATAATGGAACAATGTGCCAACTGGGTGTGAGGTTGTTTTGTATATTCATATAGTGAGTGCCAATCTAGAACTTGCCTCGTTGGTCCTGCTAAGATGATCTAGGCTAGAAATTGGGAAATGATCATAGGCTATTGATAATAAGTCAATTTAAGCCTAGAAGAAACCAACCAAAAGAAAAAAATGCTCTCTTTGATCCAAATGTTTGAGCCTAATGAATACCATTTCTTTTAATACACCCAACTCACCTTCCCTAAAATTTGTTTTTGGTCCTGGTCCCTCCTTGGACATTGTTCACCTTAACTCAGGCCAAAAGCCTAAGTTGAGGGTGGCTAGTTCAGAAGTTACCTTAATCTTGGCTCTGGTACTACCGAGGATATCGTGCACCTCAACTCATGCAAATTACATAAGTTGAGGGTGGCTATGAAGAAGGAAAATTGTAACAAAAAGGGTATGAAAAGAGTTGTTTGTAGAAGAAGAAAAAGATGAGAGGATAGTAAAAGGTGTGACTAAATCCAAAAGGAAAAAAATGAAGCAAGCAAGAATGATAAGTTAAAAGTCACATCCGCGCTAAAATAAGTCAAGGAAAAGAGTAGAAAGCAAAACGATGTCAAAATTTGGTTGTGGAAAAAGAGGTAAATGGCAAATGTAATGTTAAGGAGGGCTGAAAAGTCACTAAAATACAAATGTACCATACCTGACCCTGAGCCTATGTTACAAGCTAAGAAAACCCTATAGTGATCCTAGTTAACTAGTCTGGAAAGTCAAAGCAAAGAAACTAAGGGAAAGCCTATGGTATTGAGCACTAACTATATCTGAATTCACTTCTGAGCGTGAGTGTTTACTGAATCCTTATGCTAAAATATCATCTTTTGTGTATAAAAGGGGATTTCTTTATGGTAAGGAAACTAGTTACATTATTGGAAAGTTAGTATCTTGGTGATTGTTGACTGTGTATGTGAATCTATTGGTCTGTCTATGTCATGTTTCAATCCGCATGAGTTAGCTTATTGAGTCTAAATCAGAAGATTTTCACTGTGTGAAAGAGTTGATAGAGAAAGCCAAGTGATTGCTTAAGTTTGTGTGTTTACTTCTGCATGAGTGTTGTTTAGAGTTTAGTGTGTCTCTTGAGTACAAGAAACAATTTTAAGTTGAGTGTGTTGATGTACCGTGAGTTTACGGTATTTTTGATGCATTATACTTGAAGTTTGCGTGAGTCTTGGGCATTTTGTTATTAGATATGATGGTACTTTGATATAATTTTGCAAGAAATAGGTTTGGAGTTATCAAATAATTTTGCAGGAAATAAATATCAACCTTGCATGTTAACACTAGGATAGAGTTAATATTATTAGGAAACTGTGTTAAAAGCTTGTGGGGAACACCTATGTCCTAGTTTGCATCTCATATTGATATCTCAAACTGTGAATTTTGTTTACTTATTACTTATTGATGCAAATCAACAAACTGTTATTTTATTTGCAAATCCCCCTTTTTACCTTTTTTTTGGAAATAGTTTGACTGAACGTAGATAATCATAAGTTAGCCTAAGTCTAGACCATATTCCTCGTGGGATCGACCCTAACCTAAAAGTTAGGTTCTTTATTTGACAACAATCGTTTATACTTCTTTCGGGAGGCGTAATTTGGGCATATCAAGTACCAACCTGGGGACTGGCCTAGTAGCTAATGAAAGGGACAAACCATGGTGGATCCCCAATGGTAAAGGAATCTTCATTGTTGGAAGTGCCTGGGAATTGATGAGACAAAGGAATGACAGGCAGCATGATATTATGGTTATTTGGGAGAAAAGAATACCTTCCAAAGTTTCATTTCTTCTTTGAAGAATGTGGTTTAAAAGAATCCCTATTGAAGAGGTATTAGTTAGGTGCAAAATTGTTGAATCTGTTGTATGTGTTTGTTGTGACAACTCAATGGAAGAAACTTTTGACCACTTGTTTGTAGC
Organism: Solanum verrucosum; assembly: GCF_900185275.1. Taxonomy (NCBI): domain Eukaryota; kingdom Viridiplantae; phylum Streptophyta; class Magnoliopsida; order Solanales; family Solanaceae; genus Solanum; species Solanum verrucosum. The sequence continues at coordinate 993,437 of NW_026019922.1, read as the reverse complement.
ATGCCCAGATGCCAATTTTCTACGGAGAACTCTATGAGGAACTGGAGGGATAGGGATACATGGACCTTATATACAATTGAAGAAAACGCTAGAAAAATGGTGGGGTGTTGATTGTAATGTCAAACTGAGACCTATATATAGTGCAGTACCAATTTTTATCATATGCCAGATTTGGAAAAGAACAAGTGTTATTAGAAATTGAGGAAAATTATCCAGGCTTACTATGCTAAGAGAAATCAACCGGAATACTCATTTATTTACTATGAATAAATATCCTTTGTTGGTTAATATCCCAAGCTCCTGACTTGAATGGTTAAGTTTTTTGAAGAATATATCCCAAAGCTCTCCTTGAAAGTAGTAAGATGGAGCTAGCCTGCTGATGGGGTTTTAAAATGCAATATTGATGGTCTTAGTAGAGATCAGTTATCTCGCAGCTCTAAAGCTTTTTGTGTGAGAAACAACTATGGGAATTTAATATACACACAAACTACTTGTATATCATTTTGCAATGCCTTAGAATCTAAAGTGAAAGCTTTCAGAAGTGGTTTACTGTATTGTGTGCAAAACAATTATCTCCTCTTGTGATGGAAACAGATTCCCTAATAATTAATAAAATCCTTGATGGAATTTGGGAAATACCATGGGGAATAGCAGTGGACACAAGGTGTATTATGGAGGAGCTAAAGGATAAGGAAGTGGTGGTGACACACATTTTTAGAGAGGGGAACAAATTGGCTGATTTTTTTAACTAACTAGGTCTTCAATTTTAATAGAAGGGCCTAACCCACTATTGACCCCCCAGAAAAACATAAGTCTATAATCTTACTCAACAATGAATTCTACTTTAATTTGAAAATTAGAATACTATCAAAATTATGTCAATAAAAAGATTAGCATGAAATAAAAAATAGATAATACGAAAAATTGCATAATATCATATCAGTAAAGGTTGAGAATGAGAATGAAAAAAAATAAAAAATAAAAGTTAATCTTTTAGAATTTTTATAATAAAAAAGAATTTAAAATAATAGAAATAAAAATAAATTAAAATGAAAAATAAAAATAGAAATAAAAATAAAAGAAATTAAAAGTAATCAACTTGTAATTAAACCATGTAATTACCAACAATTCACAACATTCTCTAGGAATTGGAGAGTGTAATTATCTCCAACCAATTACACCCAATTACTTCTTGACCAAGTAATTGCCTAGTCAACCAAACAGGTCAGACAGTGTAATTACACTGAATTACACCAAATCCAATTACTAGGATGACTTTCCAAACAGGCTGTAAGAGTTGTGCATGAAGTAAGCTAATGTGTGATGCGATAAAGAATGAAAATAGTTGTTGCCTTGAAAATTATCAACTATTTTTACCAAATTGCTTCGTAGTTTATTCAGCCCATAAACTAAAAAAATCTCTAAAAAGACCACAAACTTCATTTCTTCCATCACAATTAACACAAATAACATCTCAAAGCTCTACAAGTCCTCCATCAACCAAAAACTCATTTTGCTTCTCTCTCTCTCTCTCTCTCTCTCTCTCTCTATCTATCTCTCTATCTCTCTCTCTCTCACACACACACATCACTTTAATTGGAACCACCTACATCAACACTATTCTATTATTACCAATATTACCTTAATAAAAATTAATGGCATAATACATAAATATGTCAGTTAACTTGGCTTCAACTGGCATCTATGTCTTAAATAGATATAGACCTAGAACGAATTAATATTTGCGATCTAGAATTATAATACTCAGACTAATGATAAATTACGAATACTTCCAATATTGGCAAGAAACTACTGAAGAAATAATTTTACTAGGAGATCTAATAAAAGAAAATATAGAAATATATCAAAGAACCCAAAATATACAATACATAGAATACATACTAGAAAATATAAGAGAAATAATTAGACTAATACCCTTAAGGAAAGAATATTATGATAAAGCTTTTAATGCCTAATAACATACTCATAAACCCCTCCCCCCCCCCCCCCCCAAAAAAAAAAAAATTGATATCAAAGCTATGGATATCAATAATATGGATATGAATAGTGTGGATAGTAAAGAACAACACAAATATGAATTAATCAGGAGGATTATAGAGAAACGCTATGAGTTAAAACATAAACAAGAAAGACTTAAATATAACATATACGCAGGAGTATGCCAAAAATCTCTACTAGCTCAAAGAAGAACAATATTTGAAATACAACTACAAATACAACAAATAGAATAAACTAAAGCACAATCTATGAATAAAGAAGAATTTGCTATAGATGTAGAAACCTATGAAAACCAAGACGGATTAAAAATAAAAATAATATTTTCAAGCTTAGAAAGGAGATATAAAAAGATAGGTGAAAATTTAATCTAATGATAGAAAAAGAAACAGTAAGATTAGAAGATAGTCTAACAGTCATGGTACGAATAACTAAAGAAAATGAAGAAATAGACAGGAAAAAAGAGATAGAAATTATTAGAAAACAAGCAAAACTAGAAATATAACAAATAGAAGAAACAAAAAAATTATAAGTTAATTGCTTTAGAAAAAGAATTAGCTACACTAAAAGAACTATATGCAACTAAACAGAAAGAAAGAGAACTCGAAACAAAATTAAAAAATGAAATAGAATTTAAGGAAAAGTTACAGATCAAAGAAAAAGAAGAACCAGATATAAGAATAGATGATATCAATGAAGACCACTCAGATCAAAGTTCAGATATAAGCGAAACATTTACAGAAATGTTAGAAAATCTAGAAGATAAAAAATCTACAGAAATAAATATAGGAGATATTAAGGATACAAAAGCAAGTACATCAGGAGTTAAAAACCCCAGAGAAGTAAATCCCAATTATTATACGGTTAATTATGAACAATCTGATAGGTATGATAGTATATGAAATAAAAGATTAAACAGGAAATGGACATCAACTCTAGTTACTACACAAAATAATTTTTTAGATCTAGACCGCGTCACATATATAAATAAAACAATCCAATTATGGGTAGGATATATATCAAAACAATTAATAGATAATAAAATAGGAATGACAGAAGTATCAGGATATATAGAAAGGACACTTATAGGAATAGTAAAACTATGGTTACAAAATCTAACAGACGAAAGTATAAAAACATTAAAAATAATAAAAGGATAGATGGTGAAATAGCAACAACCCCAATTGACATATTAAATAAATATGAAATAGCTATACAGAATGAATTTAGTAGTACGACTACAGAAATAGAAGAACAAAATAAGGAAAAACAGCTAAACAAAAATTTAATATTAAAATTAGTAATATGTAATATATGTTATATAGAAGAATATACATGTGTATTTAGAGAATATTATTATAAAGGAACATATAGTACAGAAGAAGGAAAAGAAATACGAAGGTTATACTTTACAAAATTACCAGAACCATTTAGTTCAAAGATAATAAAAGATTGGAATGAAGCAGGATTACAAGATACTTTAGGAGCAAGAATAAGATACTTACAAAAATGGTATTCAGAAATATGTGAAAAATATAGAGAAGAAATGAAAATGGAAAAAACCATAATAAAAAACTTAACATGTTGTAAAGATAAGATAGCACCCCAATTTGGATGTAATGATAACTACTATAAAAAGAAATACAGGAAACCGGGCAAATATAAAAAATATAAATCCCAGTATAAGTACAAAAGACCTCGAAGAAAATACAACATAAGAAATTATAATACCAAAAGACCATTTAGACCAAAGAAAAAAAATAACTGAATGTACTTGTTATAATTGTGAAAAACTAGGACATAGAGCTAAAGATTGTAAATTACCCCAAAATCCTAAGAAAAAACGAATATCCGAAGTAATAATCGATAATGAAGAAGAATATACACAAATAGAATATATAGATTATGAGCCAGAAAGTGATGATAGTATTTATGAATTATCCGAAAATGAATAAAGATAATTTATATAATAATATAGATGACTGAAAAAAATATACAAATAATAACTCAAGCGGATCATATAACTGAAGAATCCACGGAACAAAAAGTAATATTTGATATTAATATATTTGAACAAATAAAAGGAAAAGAACTAGACCTAAGCGTAGAAAAAATATTTAAAGTACCAATAATAAAAAATTTATTAAAAAGACAAAAAGAAGAATATTACGTGGTAAGCCAAAAAGAACATATAATAGATTGTAAATATACCAAAGGAAAAGCGAAAATACCAATAATAAATAAAAGAATAATAAACAAAGAAATACAAGAAATTAAAGCTAAAGACCCAATAAAATATGTACACCTAGGAGGAACAGAAATATTAATAAAAGAATGTTTCAGAGCAGGAATAGATACAGTAATAGAAATATATCTAGCAGACGACAGAATAATAGAACCTATAGAAAAAAGTATAATAAGTGCAGTAAAAAGAAATCTAATATACCAAAAATTCAAATTTATAATAAACGCCAATTATTCAGTAGCAGTAAACGATAGAAACATAGATAAATCTCTAGTATTATATTGGAAAATGTCAGGAATAGAGTTAGCCCCAGGAAGTAAGATATTTACAGCAAGATGTAAAATTTTATATGTATTAACAACAAAACATAAAATAACAGCAAAAAATAAGATAAATAGAATAAAAATAGAAAATCCTTTTGAACAAATTGTTACAGTAATAGATAATAATGATTACAATTACAAGGAAATAGATATAGAAGAAGATTTAGAAATAGTAAGTGACATAACAAGCACATCAAAAAGAATGAAAGGAATAAACCACAGTAATGAAACACCTCAACTTTCAAGAAAATCAATAGAATATCAAATGATAAAAGATATAGAACCATACCATTACTATATAACTGGAATAATGGAACAAAGAAAGTATATTATAATAATAAACACTGGCCAAAAAGAAAATTACATAACAAGAGAGTTAGTAGCAGAAGATGAAATAACCTCTAAAGAACAAACGTGCCCAGAATTACCAAAAGAGTTAATAAATTCTGAAGAAACAATAGAAAAAGAAATAATTATTGGAGAAATAGTAATGTTAATAAAATTCAAAAATTATCAAGGAGATAACATAATATTAGGAATAAAATGGCTAGAAGAAATGAAACCATATAATTTAGAAAATACACAATTAACCATAACATATAAAAACAAGAAAGTCATAATAAAAAGAACAATATGAAAATATACATACTTGCAAAAATAATTAAAAAAAATTACTACAATAGATATTATACCCCTATGTTAGATACAGGAGCAAAAGCTAATATGTGCAAACACAATTGCCTACCAGAAGAAAACTGAGAGAAGCTAAAAACACACATAGAAGTAGCAGGATTCAATAATAAAGGAAGTATGATAACATATAAAGCAATGAATATAAAATTACAAATATGGGATAAAATATTAACTATAGAAGACTTATATAGTTACGAATTCATAAATAAGGATATGCTTTTAGGATTGCCATTCTTAGAAAAACTATATCCCCATGTGATAACAAAAACACAATGGTGGTTTACTACACCATGTAAACAAAAGGTAGGAGCAAAAAGAGTAAACAACAAAAATAGAAAAACCACACCATGGATCAAAGGAAGTGAAAAGATTACCCAAAAACTAGAAAAGATCAAAGAAATTAACCATAATATCGAATTAACTGTATTTTCTATAGATAAACTAAAACTAATTCAAGAAAAACTAGAATCACTATATAGTGAAAATCCCTTGAAAGGATAGAAAAAACATAAAACAAAAATAAAAGTCGAATTGATTGATGACAATGCCATAATAACCCAAAAATCATTAAAATATAATTTTAATGATTTAACAGAATTCAAAATGCACATAAAAGAGTTACTAGAAAATAATTACATACAAGAAAGTAATAGTAAACATACAAGTCCAGCATTTATAGTAAATAAGCATAGTGAACAAAAAAGAGGAAAAAATAGGATGGTTATTGACTATAGAAATCTAAATGCAAAAACATAAACATATAATTACTCAATACCAAACAAAATATTAAAAATAAGACAAATCCAAGGATACAATTACTTCAGCAAGTTTGATTGTAAGTCAGGATTTTACCATCTAAAATTAGAAGAAGAATCTAAAAAGTTAACAGCTTTTATAGTACCACAAGGATTTTATGAATGGAATGTATTACCTCTTGGCTATAAAAATGCACCAGGACGATACCAACATTTTATGGATAATACTTTAACCAACTAGAAAATTGCATAGATGATATATTATTATAATCAAGAACTCAAGATGAACATATAAAATTGCTAGAAAAATTTATACAAATTATAACATACTCAGGAATAAGTCTAAGCAAGAAAAAGACAGAAATAATGAAAACACAAATAAAATTTCTAGGAATACAAATAGATAAAAATGGTATAAAAATGCAAACACACATAGTACAAAAGATAATAAATTCTGAAGAACAAATAGATACGAAAAAGAAATTACAATCGTTTTTAGGATTAGTAAATCAAGTAAGAGAATATATACCTAATTTAGCAGAAAACTTGAAACCTTTGAATAAGAAATTAAAGAAAGATGTAGAGTATCATTTTGACAATAAAGACCAAGAACAAATATGAAAAATAAAATTATTATGTAAAAAATTACCTAAATTATGTTTTCCAAATGAGAATAAAGAATTTACATATATAGTAGAATCAGATGCAAGTGAAATAAGCTACGGAGGAGTATTAAAATATAGACATATTAAAGAAAAGGTAGAACAACATTGCAGATATTATTCAGGAACATTTACAAACCCCGAAATAAAATGGGAAATAAATAGAAAAGAATTATATTCAATATATAAATGTTTATTTGCCTTTGAACCATACATTGTATATAACAAATTTATTGTAAGAACAGATAATACGCAGGTAAAATGGTGGATAACAAGAAAGGTACAAGATTCAGTAACGACCAAAGAGATACGAAGACTAGTATTAAATTTATTAAATTTTACATTTACAATAGAAGTGATATGTACTAACAAGAATGTTATAGCAGATAACATCTCAAGACAAAACTACACAGACTGAAAAAGAAAATACTATAGAAGAAATACTTAAAGCTATGACTCTACTTTGCACAAAAATAGAAAATATTGACAAAGAACTACAACAAATAAAAAGTCAGCAGCATGACTATAAAAATACGGAGCTAAGTCGATCAGAAGACGTAAAAATTCCAGAGCTACAAGGTGACGTTGGGAAACACCTAAAAACCCACAATGATTTGTTACATGCAGCTACAGGGAGCACATCTGCAACAAAAGAAGAAAATAAAACCAGATATGTTAACACTAATATGAATAAAATATTTGAAAAACCATTTATGCCAAAGAACCAAAAAGATCTATTATTCATACCACCTCAGCTAAACACATATAAAGAAAGCTTAGGACAAAACAAAAAGACTTATAAGCATATAACCAAAGCCTACATAGAGAACATCCATAAAATACAGACCTTTCTAAACCAAAATTCCTGATCCAAAAATACAAATAAACCCCATGAAGATTACATTACACAAAACCTACAGGGATATAATAAGTTGATTGCACAATCAGGAACAAGTACAAATCTAGTAGGAACTTGCTACAACTATGGATTGTTAAGTACCGTATATACCCAAACAGGAGACGAAATATCTACGATACCAGAGTTACATAAAGCATTTATGCACTACAAAAGGATAACTAAAGGAACATTTGTTTATATAAAGTTCTATTCAGCACCAGCAGAAATATTGTATGATGAAATTAAATCTATCATCCAAGTCATAAAAATCGGATTAACCAGAGAAAGGATAATGCCAGAAAAAATAGAACAACAAGACGAGATACAAAAGATAGAGATACTAGAATTTTATGCAAGAAAGCGGATTATTGGAATAGCTACTATTTTGAACGAGTTAACAACCAATTATTTAAATGGAAATTCAGTATGGAGCTACTATGCAAGAGAACAAACTATGATATATTCAAATTCCAGAGAAATCAGAGAAGCAGATATGGAAGAAATACGACAATGGATATTAAACTTATTAAAACCAGAACAACAACCAACTACAAGAGCAATACGAAGGAATTTTATTTCACCAGAGATAATGACAAACTATTGCAAAACTATTGGACACAGATACCCAGATCATCAATGCTTGAAGTGCTATGGAGAAGATAATGTAATTCCAACTGTCTAGCTAGAATAAAGAGCCACCAGACAAGATAAAAAGCAAGATTGACAAGATGAAAAGAGAAGATAAAAAGCAAAATTAAAGTTGTTCGTCTTATTGTAAAAGTAGGTTAGTAGAGTAGGAATAATTAAAGTATGTAAATTAGTGGATAAACATGTGTAAAGTAATATGCATTATTAAAGTAGTAGGACAGATGTAAATTAGAAATAGTATAGGACAGATGTAAAGTAAGTAGAAGCATCTCTACTTGTATAAATGGAGAGCCATTAGGCACATCTAAGGCAAGACTTTCTCGACGGAAAGCAAGCCTCTTTGTAATACTCTCAAATAAATAAATATCAAGTTTTAATCTAAGCTATGGAGCAAAATATACCAGATCTCATAGAAAACAGGTATATCTATTTATGATTATGCATAGCTAAATCTATTAATTCCTGAATATCATAGCATGATTAAATAAGTTCATACTAGTTATTATATACTAGAATTATTTGAAGCATGTTTTCTAGTTTGTTAACATGGGGAAAAAAGGAAAAACTTCCAGACTATGCCATCCTAAAGTTGAAACCATAGGCAAGGAAGCCGTGAGGGGAGTAAACAGAGTTGAGGCGCTGTTAGGAAGGGAGTACCTTTGAAAGTACGATGTTAATAGTGACAGGAGGACATGGTTGAGAATAAACTAGTTTATAGTAATCTCATATGAATAATATTTATTATGCATATGATATAAGGGAATTATTGATTAAACAACAGATCATTAATATGACTACTTATCTACATGATGAAATGATATTAGCTTGTGAAACACTGATTTTATATATTCTTAAAAATATAAAAATAATTGAATTAAGAAGAATGATATGGGAAAAAATATTTGACTTAGAAGAACTAGAACTAGCAACCCAAACATGGTATGAAATAGACGAAATAAATGAAATAGATATAGACCTAGAACGAATTAATATTTGCGATCTAGAATTAGAATACTCAGACTAATGATAAATTACGAATACTTCCAATACTGGCAAGAAACTACTGAAGAAATAACTTTACTAGGAGATCTAATAAAAGAAAATATAGAAATATATCAAAGAATCCAAAATATACAATACATAGAATACATACTAGAAAATATAAGAGAAATAATTAGACTAATACCTTTAAGGAAAGAATATTATGATAAAGCTTTTAATGCCTAATAACATACTCATAAACCCCCCCCCCCCCCCCCCACCCAAAATTAGTAATTTTTAGAAAATTTTCAAAAATGATTTTCCCAAGAAATTTTGAAAGAAAAATTACTATTGCAAAAAAAAGGAAATTGGAGATTAAAAGGCCACATAGAAACTTGCATTCTACTAGCATGATTAAAATGAAAATCTGATAGAAAACACTTTATTTTATTTAAAGAAAAATAATTATCCATACATTAGGAAAACCTCATGGCAACCTAAAAATCATAGGCTCTGCACATGGCAACATTTGTACAGTCACGAACAGACTTCTACAGTTTAACTTTTACACCCCTTGTACAGTTACTTTTATCTCATCGACAGTGGCATCAGGTATGTTTAACATCTGAGCCCTCAACTAATGGCTAACCCAACTCTACGTATACACCTCGAACTAATAATGTACAACTCAAGTACTACAAACATTTTTATTTTTGAAGATGCTCCATGGTAACAGATAGAGCCAAAGCTAGACAACAGAACAAAGACGAGGACACTCGACCTAGCCTCAGTTAGCTGTACAATTTCCTTCCTATGCCATCTAAGTAGAATACGAAGCCAGAAAGCTGATCCTCCTCTCTGCAAAACATGCAACACCTAGTTAGAAATGCACTTCCACTCTGGGCACTTTGTGACCATAGACAAATTTAATATTTAGTGCAAAGTTCCAGAATTGATGGTGGGGGAGGGATGGGGAAGGCAGCTTCATCAAGTTCAAACTAGAGTATAGCAAAACTAACATAGACAAAAAGAAGATATTGAGTGAACTATGGAAGAAATATTGATACCATAAAATGAGATGTCAGTATAACAAAATATAGACAGGTAAAGACTTGACTTATCATAAGGCGAGAAGGGAGGCAAAAGAAAGAATACCTCCAGCAGCAACTAGTTTCTCTACACGGGCAACTATGTGCTTTCCATAGGTATATTTCTTCAGAGCATTTAAATGAACTTTGATTCGGTTGAGAATTAGTTCAAGTTGCTGGTCATCACAGTTCTCCAGCACTTTTTGTACAACATAGTTTGCAAACTGATCTTTCATCAACACCTGCACATAAATCATACATAAACGAGCACCCTATCAACACCAGCAAGATACTTTTCCTACTGCCTGAAGTTGAAAGACAGTTTCTCACAAATACCCTCTCCCATCAACAAAAAGAATTTGACAGTACAAGCTGAAATTATGTAATTTTCAGCATGAATCTAGAAATCAATTCCTACTTCTTGAATAAATATCACATACTTAGAAACTATATACAAAGTATTATAATTCACAATTTTTTGCAAGTAAAGATATTATAAAATGTTTTTAAAGAAATCATAATTGAACATAATAAGAAGTTATTTGACTCCCTAAATATTAATTGTCATTTAACATAAGGAAATTGAGTATCCATGTCCAAGAAGTATGCCTGATAAGTTCTTAAAAATAAAATTTTCAATACATAGGATAAGAAAGGAAAACTGGCATAAATTGATAACTTGCAAAATCTTCACCAGAACCATATTTGATGGAAGAAATGTGGTTTTCAAAGTAGCTATCCTCCATTTCTCCACTTCAAGCAGCTTTTTTTTTCCATTGTTCATTTAGGGGTCGTTGGTTGGTGAACAAGTTATACTGGAAACCAGAACCATACAAGTCACTAGAAACAATAATCGACTTTAACCATCCCTATAGGTGCATGCAACATTCATCATTAAATGACTACTCATTGACAATGAAATTTAAGCGAAAATCAATCTATGAACTTTCTCACAACAACGAAGATGCAATTTTATCACCAACAAACTTATGTTCATGCATCACAGACAGAAACTCTCATTTCACAAAGAAACACACCATGTTTTTCCAGACAGAAACTCTCATTTCACAAAGAAATACCCCATTTTTTCCAGATAGAAACTCTCATTTCACAAAGAAATACACCATGTTTTTCCAGAATACCATAAGCTTGGCAATCAAGTAATTCTCCACTAATGTAGGCATTCTCATGTTAAAATCATGTAGGACTTGCACGGGTGTATTTTGTGGTAAGGGTGTTTGTAGAATCTGAAAATAATAAGCCAAATTCCCCTCTCTTTTTCACTTCTTTTTTTTGGGCAACTTTCGCCTTCTTTTGAAAATACATCCAACAACTTCCGTTACTTTTCAACACATGGCTAAATTCAGTTGCCTCTCTTTCCTTTTTTTTGTCATAAATCAATTCTCTACACTTTCGCTTATAATTCCAATTAAGAGAGTGACACACGGGGGATTAGACAGGAGGGCTGTATCGGCTAATAAAAAAAATAGATTATTATAAGGCTCAAATTGGTTAACTAGGGATACTTATCATGAATGGTTGGTGAATTTAGGCTAGAAGGTTAATCAAAGAAAGCCTACAATCATATTCTTCCTCAAAAAGTCCTAGAATTTTGCCTCAAAAACTACCATGTCAAGTTCTAAATTTTTTCAAACATGAGTACACATCTAGATATTCTCACCACACAATATTCAAGGATTGATAATGCCTCAACTTCACATGCCAACAAGTGTGCAAATTTCGAAAAATAAAACGAGCAACACAACATCTAGATAGGAATCAATCAATTTATGCTACGACTCTTATCCTAAAAAAAACGTCTGATTCAAAACAAATACGACAATGGTAAAAGAATAAGAGAAAAATCCCATAGAATTACAATAAAGAAATTACTTTAGCAAGAAAAACTCTTTTTTTTTTTATTTACAACTCCTTCACCCCCTACACTTAAGCTATGACATGTCCCCATGACATAAAGAAATTGCAAAAGTAAAGAAAACTTCCCTGACTCTCTTCAATCAGTGTCACAAAAATGTAGGGGTCTATTGTGCATGCTCGGCCAAGCGCGTGTAACCAAGCCATGATCTTTTTATTCGATTTGCCCGTGTTAACAAAGAGTTCATCTAGCTTCCTATGCATATTAGCCATCGAAGATTGTATCTCAGTTACTTGTGTTTCAAGGGAGTGGAATCGTTCCTCCCATGACAGTCCCATTGTATCCTGAGTGATAGGGCAACTCTTCCACTTCATCAGAGTCATCCTTGCTGGCTCTCTTACTTCTATTCCAATTGACGTTCTATCAACTCTAAACTTTGGACCAGCCATAAGAGTAACATCTGACTTGTTGAATTTAACAGCGGAAAGTCAACATAGCCTTATGATAAGAGCTAGAAAAAAATAAGCATACTTGGGAGAAGTGGTTTTTTCTAACATCTCTTCTTCAATTAATAAGCCAGGCATGATAAACAATTTTTTCATCAAACAAAAGATAAGGGCCGCTCTAAAACCATGTACCTCAGTTGTATTTGTGGAGGGAAGAATATGGCTAGAGATTATATGCAACCAACACTTTGCCTTGGTGTTCAAACTCTTAGAGTGGATTTTGTGGTTCACCTTTCAACCACTGCACTGGTTGTCCTGATGCACAGATAACCTCTGCGAACATGTTCCATTGGTAAGGCTCTTTTTAGTTTCTTGTATGTATTATATATGCATCACGTGTCGTTTCACTAAATCCTGGGAGGTTATAGGTGTGTTCAATGGCTTCTTGTGCAAAATTTACCTCCTTCCCCCATACCATACAAACAAGATACTCATGTTCAGGCAAGTCACATAAACTTCCACAACTATTCAAAAAGAATTTCCCACTAGCGACGCATGATCTCCAACTAAGCCAGATCTGGCATTTGCCTATCAAGGAACCCCTATCAACTCCTTTTTCGTCTGTGGCTTTTTGAATGATTTCACTTTTAAAGTGTTGTTGAGCTTCCCAAGAAACAAATCTGGTTGCATCAAATGACTTCAACAGTTCCGGCTCTTTTCCTTTTGAAGATTTTGAACCTCGAAGAACTTGCTTTTGTGTTTGGAACAACCCCTAAATATTTTTTGCTTTCTTAGATTTTCCATTTTGTTGAGTGTCCTGCCAATAATAATCCAATCAATATAATCTTGACATTCCAATCTTAACAATGTGCACCAAAAATCATAAATTGTGATTGCTTTTTTCTTTTCTTTTTTTTTCTAAGTTTTCTTCTCTTTTTCTTTCATTGAGACATTTTTATCAAATACGTTGTGTGCATCCATGTTGTTACTTCAATTGTAACAAAATGAGTATAATCTACACCCAACAATCAAGTAGACAACAATATTGACATTCTTATGCAACTTAGTTCATCAAACCATTCAAAACAAATACATACAATTCTTCTTTGTTTCAAGGTTCTTTAATCAACATAAAGTTTGTGCAAGAAGAATTGTATGTATTTGTTTTGAATAGTTTAATGAACTAAGTTGTATAACAATGTCAATATTGTTGTCTACTTGATTGTTGGGTGTAGATTATACTCATTTTGTTGCAATTGAAGCAACAACATGGATGCACACAAGGTACTTGATAAAATGTCTAAATAAAAGAAAAGGAGAAGAAAAACTTTTTAGAAAAAATAGAAGAAGAAAAAGGCAATCGCATATCATGATTTTTGGTGCACATTGTTAAGATTGGAATGTCAAGATTATATTTATTGGATTATTTTTCTAATTGACAGGACACTCAACAAAATGGAAAATCCAAGAAAGCAAAAAATGTAGGGGTTGTTCCAAGCACAAAGGCAAGTTCTTCGACAAGGAAAGATTTAGCATCTTCAAAAGAAAAAGAGTCGAAATCGTTGAAGTCATTTGATGCAACCAGATTTGTTTCTTGGGAAGATCAACAACGGTTTAAAAGTGAAATCATTCAGAAAAGTCATAGTCAAGAAAGGAGTTGATAGGGGTTCCTTGATAGGCGAATTCAACAAGGTTTACTAGGACAATGTGCATCGCCAATGGGAAGATCTATTTGAGCAACCCAAGGAGGCTAATATGACAGTTGTGATGAAATTCTATGCAACATGAGCATCTTGCTTATATGGTACGGGGGAAGAGATAAATTTTGCACAAGAAGTCATTGAACGTACCTATAACCTCCCAGTGGACACGTGATGCATATCATAAGACATACAAGAAAGAGCTTTACCAATGGAACATGTCCACCGAGGTTATCTGTGCATCAGTACAGCCAGTGCAGTGGTAGAAGGTGAACCACAAATTCTACTCTAAGATTTTGAACACTAAGGCAAAGTGTTGGTAGCATATAATCACTAGACAAATCCTTCCCTCCACCAATACAACTGAGGTACACGGTTTTAGAGCAGCCCTTATCTTTTGTTTAATGAAAAAATTGCTCATCATGTCTGGCATATTAATTGAAGAATAGATGTTAGAAAAAGTCACCTATCCCAAGTATGGTTATTTCTTTCCGGCTCTTATCACAAGGCTATGTCAACTTTCCGGTGTTAAATTCAAGAAGTCACATGTTACTCTTATGGCTGATCCAAAGTTTAGAGTTGATAGCAAGCAAGGATGACTCTGATGAAGTGGAAGAGTTGCCCGATCATGTAGTGCCACCTGCTCAAGGCACTCAGGATTCAATGGAACGGTCATGGGAGGAGCGATTCCACTCCCTTAAAACTCAAGTAACTGAGATACAATCTTTGATGGTTGATATGCATACGAAGATGGATGAACTCATTGTTAACACGTCAGATAAAAAGATCATAGCTTAGTTACGCATGTTTGGCCGAGTATGCACAATGGACCCCAACATTGTTTCTGACACTGATTGAAGAAAGTCAGGGAAGTTTCCTTTACTTTTGTAGTTTCTTTATGCCATGGGACATGTCATAGCTTAAGTGTGGGGGTGAAGGAGTTGTAAGTAAAAAAAAAAAAAGAGTTTTTCTTGCGAGGGTAACTTCTTTATTGTACCTCTATGGGTTTCTTGCCTGATTCTTATGTCATAATCATCTTTGTTTTGAATCAGACTTTTTTAGGATAAGAGTCATAACATAATTGTTGAACAAGTGCTAGAGGTAGATATTGACTAATTTCTATCTAGATGTTGTGTTGCTTGTTTTATTTTTGAAATTTACACACTTGTTGGCATGTGAAGATGAAGCATTATCAATCCTTGAGTATTGTGTGGTGAAAATATCTAGATGTGTACTCATGCCTTGAAGAATCTAGAACTCAGCATGGTAGTTTTTTAGGCAAAATTCTAGGACTTTTTGAGAAAAATATGATTGTAGGCTTCCTTTGATTAACCAACTACTGGCCTAAATTCACCAAACGTTCATGACAAGTATCCCTAGTCAACCAATTTGAGCCTTATAATAATCTATTTTCTTTGATTAGCCGATACAGCTCTCCAGTCTAATCTCTCGTGTGTCACTCTCTTAATTGGAATTATAAGAGGAAGTGTAGAGAATTGAATTATGAAAAAAAAGAAAGAGAGTTGAATCTAGCCATGTGTTGAAAAGTACCGAAAGTTGTTGGATGTGTTTTCAAAAGAAAGCAAAGGTTGCCAAAAGAAAAAAAAAGAGAAAAAGTGGGTGATGTGACTTACTATTTTTCAGATTCTACAAACACCCTTTTTCCACAAAATACACCCGTGCAAGTCTTACATGATTTTAACTTGAGAAGGCATACATTAGTGGAGAGTTACTCGATTGTCAAGCCTATGGTATTCTGAAAAAACATGAATATATTTCTTTGTGAGAGTATATGAAATGAGAGTTTCTGTCTATGATGCATGAACATAAGTTTGTTGGTGATAAAATTGCATCTTCATTGTTGTGAGAAAGTTCATAGATTGATTTTCGCTTAAATTTCATCATCAATGAGTAGTCATTTAACAATAAATGTTGCATGTACCTATAAGGATGGTTGGAATCAATTACTGTTTCTAGTGATTTGTGCGTTAAAGTCTAGAGGGGATCAAGTTTGTTCTAATTTGCTCGGGATGAGCAAAAACTCAAGTGAGGGTATTTGATGGGCAATGGAGATGATTTTAGACAAATTTTAAATATGAATTTTGCAATTAATGGTCTGCTTTTCATATGTGTAGGGTTGCTAATTCAAGTATTGAACATGATTAGTGAAAAGGGCCAACAAGAATGCTAAGGGAATTAAAAATAAGGAACAAAAGCAAACATTTGCAGGTTGTTGCACTTCCCCGCGCTCGGACTCCTACCGCGCACCCACGGGGCAAGTTTTGTTGTTGTTGTCCTTCCTCTTGCTCAGGCTCCCAACGGCGCGCCCGCGCGGCGTGGAGGCATGCACACATTAAAAGAAGGGTGCTTTTGGAATTTCACGAGGGACCATATGCTATATGATGTTGGAACTTGCTCCAAGGCTATATGATGTTGGAACTTGCTCTAAGGCTGAAGTATAAAGAAAAGGCTAGGTTACGAAGGAGAGAAGAAGGAACACTCGATACACTACTTAAATCCAAACTAGGAGTTGAGATTTAGAGTTTGGTTGCTATGCTTCTATTACATCTTTGTTCTTAGTAAACTTATTCTCCTCCATGGAGTAGATTCTTAGATGGTATTTGACAAACATGTTGACTTGTTGTATTGATTAGTATGTTGGGATTTTGATTTTCGTTCTTATCTTTGAACTTATTATGGGAGCTTTAATTAAATTGCAACTATGTTCATTATCTTATGGGAAAAAGGTCAAATATACCCCCGAACTTTCAAAAATGGTACATATATATCCTCCGTTATACTTTTGGGTCATACATACCCTCACTGTCATAATTTTGGATCATATATACCCTTTGATTAAACGGAAAAGCACGTGGCATGATCTCAAATATTTGCCCTATTTTATTTTATTTTTTATCCAAAATTTAACTTTTTTAATCCAAAATTTAATTTTTTTTATCCAATTTTTTTTTAAAAAAAATCCATTCATTCACTTGGCTGATTTCTTTGATCTCCATTATCAATACATCTAATTTCAACACCGATCCAACACCCATTTCCAATTAATCACTATTGGCAAGATCCTTCCCAAATTTTGATGTCAATAATTCAACACCGATTTATTTTCAAGGTCTCTAGATTTCCATCACTCCCCCTCCCATAAATCTCAGATCAATGGTGAAGGTATGCAATTTCAAGCTCTGCAGATCTGCAATTTTCAAGCTTTGTAGACCAAAATATGTATGAGAAAAATTCAACACTCACAATTCAAAAACAAAAAAAGTGAGCAGATCAAACTACTCAAATCTAAGCACCAAAAGAACAGAGAATGGAATTTTATCCTTCACAAATGTAATCAAAACTTAAGCAATTAGATCTTCCAGAAAGTGTTTTCCGAAATACACCATAAACCCTAAATCTCAACCACGTTAGGAAAACAAATCAACCAAAAGTTCGATCTTTGGCTAAGAAACAGATACGAGCCCTAACTGATTATTTAATTTTCTTTCCTTATGGATGAGAGATCAATTAAAATTATATATAAAAATGTGAAATGTGTCGAAGATTGAGAGAATTTTCCGGTGATACTGTGACATTTCTGGTGCCGCCGGTGAGAGAGAGGAAAAAACAGAATATGAACTTGGAGAGAGAAAGAGAAGAGAGAGATTAAATTTTAGATAAAAAATAAAATAAAATAAAATAGGGCAAATATTGAGATCATGCCACGTGTTTTTCCGTTTGATCAAAGGGTATATATGATCCAAAATTATGACGGTAAGGGTATGTATGGCCCAAAAGTATAATGAAGGATATATACATACCATTTTCGAAAGTTCGGGGGTATATTTGACCTTTTTCCCTTATCTTATTTAATCGAAAGAGGAATATCTTATGAATATTATTGCATAATCTTGTGTGGGTTTGAATCAATATATCTTCTCTAAAGTAATTAAAAGAGCTTGTTGATGATTGTTGATTGAATCACACGGAAAAATAGTCGATAGACATTACTTCCTTAAGAATAATCCATAACATGTTCTTACATATTAGGATCACTGTGTTATAATTAGTTTATTTCTTTAACTTGAGATTTACTCGGAAGAGAAATCTAACTCTTAATGATACTCTAATCAACTATCAAATTCGAGAGAATCGATAGAACTTTAGATGTGATCAATGAACATGGTCAAATCACGACTATCATTATGCACTTGTTTCGTCTTTTACCCAACCAATTGTTTTAAATTGTCATTTAGTCTATAAATGTGGTTCATAACCACAACCAACTCTCTTCTTTTGATCACCTGAATAATAGTTAGCAAGATTTGGTTGAATTATTATTTGCACCAATCCATGTGGAGACGATCTTTATACTATACTTAGTGCTAAACTTATAGGGCTCGTTGTGTGAGGGATTAAAAATAATAGTGATGGGATAAAAAAAAATTATCTTGTTTGGTTGTCATGTTTGGGATAACTTATCCCACCATTTATATCATAGTGATGGGATAAGTTATCCCATATACATGGTGGGACAAGTTATCCCAGGATAACTTAACCTCAGGATAAGTTATCCTGAGATAACTTGTTTCCAACCAAACAACCCCATAGTGTTTGTGCTCATCACAACCCAACCCACACCATAGGAAAAGCCCAAGCTGCGCATTTACCCGATTTCACTAGTTAAGGACAAATGCTTGTGACAAGAAGCATTTGTTCACAGAAAATCATCTACATTAAAGCTCAGGCCACCTAAAAAGAGAAATTATATCTGAGTAGATCATGTTTATATTAGACAGCCAAAAGTACAGAGAACTCTAAGTAAACACGTGCATACCACTAGTGAAGGAAGAATCTGAAAACTAACAGACCTGAAGAGGACCATTTTCATCGTCAGAGCCAAGCATCTCATCTACCAATGTCTGGCGTTCTTCACGAGTTCCAAAGGTTAAACACGTCTCCACAACATTTGAGGCAAATTTCTGCTGGCTCATCTGAACTATCTGCCCCATCAGCTTATTAATTATAGAAGTGCGCTCCTCTGGCTTTCCATGTTCCAAGACGTGCTATTACAAAAACAAATCTACAGGAGTAGTCAAACATCTAAGCTAAGACACTATAAAAGAATAAATTCCTCTACCCAACCCCCAAAATAGGGAGAGCTGAGGACCTCGGCCTGATTCTTATCAACTGTACAACATTGAGACATGAGAATGCATGAAGATTTGCTAAGAATGAGAAATGCATCAAATTTATGAATAAAAATTGTACGCCAATCCACATGGGAATTTAAATAAACGTTAACATCAATTTTCATTTATCTGTCCCATTGAGAGACAAATGAAAAGTCCTTAAATATAAAGAATGGTGGTACATCAGAGGCCTTCTCCACAATGCACTATCTAACAAATGAAAAAATTAAACACCAAAAGTTCATGTACCAATCTTTTTCAAAAAAGAAAAGAGAAACCAGTATGGAAAAGAAGATGATGGTTTTAAGTTTTAATAGATTAGTGCACATCTTCAGGTAAATTACCATTCTCTTGAAACATCCCATTGGTAATTAGCTATGGAGGTTGAGATATGCAGCAGACCTGAACGACATAATTGCCATATTGATCTTGTGCCAGCATGCAAATAGATTGCAAAATCTTCTTCATCACAATGTTCTGTGTTTCAGGATTATGGCAATGTTCCAAGACTCTCTGTCATGAGAAAGTAAATCAGAAGTAAAGATCATCCCCCAGACACTAAATACCAAAGAAAAACAAAAAATTTACAGGCAATTCAGTCTGACCTGTATGACCCGACATCCATATGGATGGGTGGACAATGTCACAACTTGATCATAAAATGTGGAAACGACAAACTGGATGGCATCCTCTGGAATGCATTCAATACACTTCTGGATAACATGATTCCCATTTTGATCTCTAACGCAACGCATAGCATGACCATCAAGCTCTGTGACCATTTTGGTTTGCTGATCCAGATCAACAACCTCTACTGCCTGAAATATTCAAGAAGGCATAAGAACAGAGAGAACGTCAGATATTTCACAGTGATGTGTCATAGAAGAAATCCTTACAACAGTATGATGCATAGAATATGTATATATTGGATTATAAATTTGCCAATTTCCATTAGTTGAGACACTAGGTATTATTCAGACCTAAGCCCAATCAATATATTCATGATACAGAATCAACAGTTCTATAGCAATGCAATTAGAGACAGGAAACAAGGCCACTCCATCGAAAAGCCTTGGATACCAGTGAACCCTAAAAGTCAAATTTACGCAACATTTCCGTATAATAATTTATTTTTTTTAAAATGATCACTTTCATTTCATAATTTAAAATCATTCCTTTCATATTAGACCAAGATGGTATCAACTTTCCAACCTTACAAAGGATATGCCTTATCTAAATACATAAATAAGCTCAGATGGTTCCCATTTACTTGGGAGAGTGAATTTTGGCATACTAAGACAAGAACTTTGCATAATATTTGAGAAAGGAAGTGGTTATGTCATAACAGTCCGATCATAGTAAACAAGGCAAAATTTTGGATGTTTAGCTCCTAATCACATAGTATGTCCATTTTTAACAAGGACAAGAAGCAACTAATATGGCTTCCAGGGAGACAATCTGCCATAGGAATAAGATAGCCCCAGTAATTTAGCTTCTGAAGAAATGAGATTCCACTTTATGTGATAGGATAATAGCCAAGTTGCAAGGGTATAAACTTTTTCCACAGCTCTAGCAATACGTAGCCAATTTTGCAACATAATTCTCTTCAAAACGAATTAACTATTTCCCCAGTAATAGCTATGGTGATCCTCTAGCATGTTTCCATGGAAAAAATACTACATTTTTAAAAATAAATAAGAAGGGAAGGAAATATGCAGAGAAGGGAAAAGACAAGAACACTAGAAGAACATCAGAAACCAGTGATGTGAAATTGAAACAACACAGCAACGCCTTTCATTTGTTGAATTACTGGAGTTTCCAAAGGAAGGCCTATTTTAACATCAGTTTGTGATTCAACTTCTCAACTAACGTTACTTGCTAAATTACCATACATACACCAGCAGAAAACAAGACTAGTAGCCTGTTTTCCAAGTTTTTGGGAAGCTAACAACACACCTTTTTTGTTCAAAAAAGAAAACTTTTTTGAGACTTGAGGTGTCTGGCCAAAATAGAAACGTGCTCTTGAGCAACATAAACAATTTATTTTACTTATGGGATGAAGATACAAACTCTATCTACTTGCAAAGACGCAGAAGCAGAAAATTAATTTCACAAGACAAAAATATATGTACCATAAATTTATAATTACCAAACTATCCTTTATTAATTAAACCTTTTCCATTTATTTTTTTTTTGTTCCTACCACTCCTTACCCGTCTCCTTCTCATCATCCTCTTTGGAATAGTCTCTCAACTATAAATGCGATCTCCTTTTCCTTTATCTTTCTACCATTTCTCCTCTCCTCTTTGAAATAGAGAAGGTAGAAACAAAAAATTAAAAAAAATCAAGACAAAAATATTCTTATACTATAGATAAAAGGGAGTTGCTCGGATGGTGAGCACCCCTAACTTCCAACCCGAAGGTTGTGAGTTCCAGTCACCATGGGAGCAAAAAGGGTAGAAGCTCCTAGGGAGTGGTTTAAATATGTATATATATATATATATATATATATAATCTTACTATAAATTTTTGTTTACCAAACTATTCCTTATTAATTTAAGTACAATTTTAATTCTTACTATATATATTCTTACTATAATTGTTTGTCTATTTCTAATGATTGGAAATAATAAAATATTTTTAATTTATTTCTATTTTAAATAATATTAATTGTAAAATGAACCTTGATACTACCCTTTTTCATAATTTGACACGCAAAAGCACTCTTTGAAAAGATTGGTCAAACATAATCTGCTTATCAAATAAAGAAAAAGCACTTCTCTGATGAATTGGTCAAACACAAACGGCTACCCTCAAAAAGTACTTTTCTGAAGTTATTCTGATAAAAACGCTACTAAACATAAGCAATTTCTGGCAGTGTGGCCAAACAGGCTCTTAACAGGACACATAAGGATCAGGCGATAAAAATCATCCTGAATGACACTACACATCATACATTATCGTAAATTATAAAGTGTAACAAATCCAGATTATAAAGAGTATGAAAGACGGTATGGCAATCAATTTATGAACAGATATAATTACTAACACAATTAATACCTTCTGAACCACTCGGCAACCATACATTTGAAGAGAAAGTGTTAGCACATGCCCATTGAGCTGGTCAGCTAGTTCTCTAATCTGAGATGCACTTCCATGTTCAAAAAGCTGAAAAAGTGAAAAAGAAAGAAAAAAAGAGAACAAAGAAGATCATGTTTCTGATTCCTTATGAATCAGAGCATTTTGCTCACAAAGTAAAGACAAGATACACCAAATATTGACTTGGGCTAACAAGCACATCCAAAATGATTGTGAAAAAAAAAACATATCTGCACGAACACACCTTTTGGATCACATAATTACTGAACACATCAGTCATCAATGAGAGAGCTTGGGGCATAATTTCACGGAAAACCATGTTCTTCTCCTCTGTGGTAGCAGTCTCCAATTTTTGTTGAATGAACCTGCTTCCATACTGGTCCACACTAATAACAGAAGGCTTTTAATCAACTTATAAACTTATATAAGTCCAGATGAAATGGAAGGAAAGAAGTATTAGACACTAAATTCACCTGAACTACACAACATGGCCTTCAATCTCCGACAACTCAAAACACTTACTTTTGTTGCTCTTAACCTCATCCAATAATGAAGAAGCAAAGCATTCTCCCAAGTTAGAAGCAGGGTCAGAATCCCAAGCTCCCATTACACCAGATAAGTTCCTCATTCCTAAAGGAAAATGTACATACCTTTCCCCATACCTCACATAACTATCAGGTCCAAAGGGAGAATTTTGAAGAGATGCACTAGCCAAAGGACTTCCAGGATACGACATATTAACACCAAGACCTAGATTACCATAGTAACTGTGAGAAATATATACGAAAAATATTATTGAATTGTGTATCTAAATAGTTACATTGAGACCCTATTTATAGACACTACATTGGAATCCTTTTCCAACTAGGATTCCTATTCCTATTCCTATTCTTATTTCTATTCTAAGTAGGAAATACTTATTTCTATTCTAACACTCCCCCTCAAGCTGGTGCATACAAATCATATGTACCTAGCTTGTTACAGATGTAATTACTACGAGGACATGTGAGGGACTAAGACGACACAAATGCATAATGGGGTGATGATAGACGATGATAACTTAAGAAGGTATAATGTGGGTTAGTATTTCGAGTGGATCGTATACCTTTTTGAAGTGCAAGCGGTTGGCTAGGAGGAGGCAAGTCCGCAGTAGGAGCAGGGTCCGGCACATGACATGAATCATCTGGGACTAGGGTTGGACGTGGACGGCGATGATAAGTTAGTAGTGGTGGCACTACAACTGGAGATGTAGAAGTAACCGTAGATTCCTCAAAGGTTGGCACAGGTAAAACCTGAGGTATGGGTAAGACCATAGAGACATCAGGATGATCAGAAGATGTATAGTAAGGCTGAGACTCAAAAAATGTAACATCAGCGGACATAAGGTATCGATGAAGATCATGTGAATAACAACGATACCCTTTTTGGACTCGAGAGTAACCAAGAAAGACACATTTGAGGGCACGAGGAGCTAATTTATCTTTTCCTGGGGCTAAGTTATGAACAAAGCATGTGCTCCCAAAGACACGAGGAGGGATAGGATAGAGATGTGACTGAGGAAACAGTATGGAATGGGGAACCTGATTCTGAATAGAAGAAGAGGGCATCTATTTATCAAATAACAAGACGTAAGAACTGCATCTCCCCAAAAACGCAGTGGAACATTGGATTCAAGGAGAAGAGTACGAGCGGTCTCAATAAGATGCCGATTTTTTCTTTCAGCTACACCATTTTGTTGAGGGGTGTATGGACAAGTAGTCTGGTGAATAATGCCTTGGTGAATCATAAACTCCTGAAATTGGGAGGATAAGTATTCTAAGGCATTATCACTACGAAAAGTACGAATAGAAACACCAAACTGATTTTGTATTTCAGCAAAGAAACTTTTGAAAATAGAAAATAACTCAGAACGATCTTTCATTAAGAAAACCCAAGTACATTTTGAATAATCATCAATGAAACTAACAAAATAACGAAATCCTAAGGTGGAACTGACTCTACTAGGACCCCAAATATCATAATGAACTAATGAAAAAATAGACTCTGAACGACCCTCAGTACTACGAGAAAACGTAGCACGAGTGTGTTTCCCAAGTTGACACGACTCACAATCTAATGTGGATAAACTAGACAAACTAGGCACCATCTTTTGCAGTTTGGATAGACTCGGATGTCCCAAACGTTTGTGAATTAGATCTGGGGAATCTGTAACGGAGCATGCTGCTAAGGAATTTGAAGAGGTAAGATAGTAAAGGCCTTGTGATTCATGTCCTGTTCCAATCATCTGTCCCGTACTGCGGTCCTGCATGAGAAAAAAATCATCGAAAAAAGTTATGCTACAATGTAGGGCTTTCGTCAAACGACTAACAGATGCTAGATTAAAGGGAGAACCAGGGACATAAAGAACAGAGTCTAGGGTGACAGAAGATAGGGGTTTGGCTTTTCCAACCCCTTTTGGTTTTGTTTGGATCCCATTGGCTAAAGTAATAGCTGGAAGAGATTGTGAATAAATAATATCAGATAAAAGTGATTTATTACCAGAGATATGATCAGAAGCCCCAGAGTCCATGACCCATGTTCCAAGAGTACTAGATTGCGACACACAAGCAAAAGAATTACCCGCAACAGAGACATCAGGTTGTGCAACCGAAACTACTTGTGGAGACGTTCGCTTATTTGCACGATACTGATGGAACTCATCATATTCTGTTTGGGCAATATGAGCATTATTGGATGGTTGATTAGGTTGAGCACCATATGCTACTGGTGGAGATGTCTGTTTACTTGCGCGATTTCGAAGGAACTCATTATATTCCTTTAGAACAATAGGATCATAACTGGGTGGTGGACCATGCAAAATATAACATATATCACGAGTGTGTCCAGGCTTATGACAATGACTACACTTGGATCGAGGTTTCCCAAAACGCCCTCCCCCTCGCCGATTCTCCATAGATTGATATGTACGCTTTTCAAAGGTTTGAGATGCGAGAATAGATGAGTCAACAATGGGTGATGAAACTACCTTGTGACTGGGAGGTGCCGCAAGACGAAGGAGACGAGAGAATAATTCATCGATTGTAGGAACTGTAGGGCTAGCTAAAATCTGATCACGTACAGAATCATGATCAGGAGGAAGTCCAGCAAGAGTAAGAACTAGAAACAATGTTTGTCTGTGTTCTTGTTGTTTTTCCACGTTCGTAGTAACTGGCATTAATGTGTCAAATTCCTCCATGGCTGCCTGTACCTGTCCCAAGTAAGTAGACATATCAGATTCTTGTTTCTTTAAGTTGGTCAATCGAGATATCACATCATAGAATCGAGATATGTCATTAGTGTATAAAGCACGAGCCTTTTCCCAAACTGCATAACACGTCTGGAATGGGCGAAACAAGGGCATCAACTTGGAATCAATAGAACGCCATAGGAGACTACATAATTGAGCATCTACTTTCTCCCATTGTGCTTTGGCTTTTGCATCTTCCTCACTAGTCTTTGCCTTTACATCTACCTCATAAGCCTTGTTCGTTAAGTGATCTTGGACACCTTGACCCTTGCACCAAAGCTCAACCGAGGAAGCCCAAGATAAATAGTTTGAACTTCCCAATAAAAGTTCTGAAGTGATTATAGGGCTAGAACTTCCAATCCCCATATTTTTGGAACCAAAAACATCACACCCAAAAGACATTATGCTAAATTTGTCTCGGAAAATTCAAATCTCGAAGAAAAGTCGCCGGAAACTGCCTGGAAATAGCCGGAACCCTAATTCCGGCGATCGGATCTGGTCAAAAACAGTATGGGCCTGGTCGGAATGGCTGGACGACCCCAACTGTCAAAAAAAAGCTCAAAAAATATGCACAGAAAATCCCTCACGCGCCGGCGCGTGAGACAGATCTCGCCGGAAACTACCACCTCCGATCGGCGCGTGAGAGCGCGTGGGGTGGTGTTTTCCGGTGGTTTTGGCTGGGTTTTGGTCGCGGGGGCTTTCCGAGCCTCGTGGTGGTGTTGGTTTTCGCACAACACCCACAGAAAGAAAAAAGAATAACAAAATCAGACCCAACAGTCACCGGTAATTGACATAGACATACGGTGACTTGTTTGTTCTCACCAATGCTCTGATACCATGTGAGAAATATATACGAAAAATATTATTGAATTGTGTATCTAAATAGTTACATTGAGACCCTATTTATAGACACTACATTGGAATCCTTTTCCAACTAGGATTCCTATTCCTATTCCTATTCTTATTTCTATTCTAAGTAGGAAATACTTATTTCTATTCTAACAGTAACCATTATTAAAGCCACAAGATTTTCCAAGACGAGAAAAATCATACTGTGATTTTTGAGACGCAAGCAGCGCCTCAATATATGCTTTCTGAATCTCAAGCAAATCCATGTATGAATTGCCAAGAGATTCCCTGTTAACCGTTGGGTCATTGACAGCTGATAGCTGAGCAGCAAGATACTCGGCTGATCTCAAGTACTGAAGGTGCATGGGATCCATCTGACACAATTGCACTGAACCACCCAAGGTCTGATTACCAAGTCTATTAATGTTCTGTAATTCAGCTGCGACAGCCAACAGATTAGGACCCAAATTCAGGCCTCCTCCAATTGCTCTAGGGTCAATTCTACAGGCACCCATTGCTGCCCCAGCAGCAATATTTTCAAATAATGAAGGAAAATTACCACCACCAAGTTGGTTTTCCGACATTGACAGTGATGAAGGGTTCATACCATAACCTCCTAAAACATATGGAGACAACATTGAATTAGGACTATCAACAGTTGGATAGTACGATGGTGAACTTCCTCCACTACTGAGAGTTGGGGTAGAAGGCCCTATCAAGTATGAAGCAGCAGAGGAACATGCAGATTTATGAAACTGAACTGATTCAGACTTGTTTAAATAGGAATGCTGTTTTATAGGATTTTGATCCTTCTGCAAATGAAAGAGGTTCCGGTGATAGTCAATCTCATTATGAATTTGAGTGTTTTGATGCTTCCATTCTCCTCCCGTAGCATTCACTGACAAACCCATGCCAGAAAATGCAGTTACCAGATCAGTGTACTCCCCAATATTAGATGAAATGTTCTCTGATGTGTTTGGGACATCTAGGTTTCTTTTGTCTAGTGAGCTTATCCTTCCTCCACCAGTAGAAGGAAAATGAAGACTAGGAGCTCTAGCTACAAGCTGAGGGTCAGGGTTGGTACTTTGTGACAATGATGCACCCAAAGCAGAAGCAGAAGATTGAGAGCCTGATGTGTTGACTTTTTGGAGTGTAGATGTGCCTTGAATCTTTGCATGAGAATGTACTGCATCCAAAGATGTCAACTCATGATGGAGATGAGCAAATTGGGACTCAGAAGGATCAACAACATCACCAAATGCACGGCTAGCTGGACGAGAAGAATGCCTCGAAGTAGATGTTGTGTGACTCATACCACCCTACATTTCCAAAGAAGTCTCAGAACAATATGCCCACAGCCCTTTAAATGAAGTCACCAGAAAGAAAAAAGAACTTGTGCAACAAGCTGAATATAGGAAGAATAAAACGAAACAACTTGCAAGCACACTAAAAAGTAATCATAAGAACTAGGTAAATTGTAAACCAAAATAAATGATAAAACAAACTTTTACAGGTGTACCACGACATTAAGCAGTGCTGGTGAAAAAAGGAAAAGGGCAATTGTTGGCATCGGTATGAGGTTTCTCAAGGTACATCGAAAATGTCACTAACAATGACATGAATTGTGAATAGCAAACTCGGACAGACCGCAGTCACCAAAATAAATGATAATACAATCTTTTACAGGTGTACCATGACATTGAGCAGTGCTGGTGAAAAAAGGAAAAGGACAATTTTGGCATCGGTATGAGGAGCAAATTGTCTATTAGGAAATGGGGAAATCGAATGAGTGAAAGTGTTTGGATTCTCTTCCCAACACGTGTCTGACACACAACATTCCCAACTTGAAAAATATGATGATTAACTCTCATAAGTCATACCCAAGCATATGCTGTCCCGTTGAACAAGCTAGAGCAACCAAATACTAGGACAGATTTAAAATTATGAAGTCCACAAAGTGTACAAAGGCACCAGAGAAAGGATTACACATTTGCAGAAACCCTTTTGACCAATTTCCTCGAGATCAAGAAAAATAATTTATTGTGGATATGTTGCCTGAAAGAGTCCAAGATACCTCAGGCTACAAATGTGATACTCCAACTCAATAAAGAATTGTTTTTGCAAGAAATGACAACTATAGAGACATAATAAAAATAGAAAGTCAATTCAACAGATTTCAGAAATGACAAGTAGACACAATACACAATTCTCAACAGCAATTAACCGACATGCGCTTGATCCTCGGACCACCAATTTTTGAGTGGATAAAATCCAAGAGTGAACGTTTTAACTATATATACCTTCTTTTTCCTTTTCTCCTTTTGAGTCCAAGGTATCCAAAACGCACGGGTGGAAAAACTTCACACATTATAAAATACTAATGAACACACTTTGACAATCAAGGAAAAGCTTTGAAAAAAGCAATTATGACATATATATAATTAATTAAGTAACAATTCCGAACGGGAAAACCAAGCCAATACATGAATACAAATAGTAATATTACGGACAAGCAATATCCAAAAATGCAGACATAACAAGCATGTTACTACAATATCAAAGAATCGTCTTCCATATGCAGAAAGGGATATTAACAGAAAGCATTCAACAACCTCTATAAACAGGAATAACATTTCAAAGTTACTAAACAGGCACAACAAATTAGATAACAAATTGATTAGAAACGTAAAGCTAACAAACCAAACCAATACTTCAAACATCTTATTGTATTTTCCATTTCTCTTGCACCTGAATCATCTCATCAACAATCTTCTGCTGGGTTCCTAATCCAAGCCCACGTAACCCAATAAGTCCATCTCGACCCCATTCCTTCTCGTCCTCAATTCCAATATCTCCATCTTCAACATCAACTCCTAACTGCATCGAAAAAAATGATTTATGATCCGCTCCCTTGTCATCTTGATTAAATTTCCTGTTATCTCCAATACCCCCTAATGCCACAGCATTAGTAGCTCCGGCACCTTGCAGTCGCTGAAGAGGGGGCGGAAGGCGAGGGTTAAGGTTGACGTTGGAGTAGTAGTAAGCAATGTAGGCTGAATCAGACCTCAATTCCTCTTCTGAAAGACAACCAAAATCAGAAGCAATGCAACTGAAAGTGCTAAGTGATCCTTCAACTGTGGGAGAAGTAGAATCAGTTGGGAACATGCTAAGCACTCTCTCTCGATCAATCTCCTGTTGCTGCCTCCTAAATTCGTTGGTTCCTTGTAGCATTCCGACGTTTGAATAACTATCAGTAATCATTGCACCTCCAAAACTGCAAAACGCTCATAACTTTTTAGCAGCATCACACAATTTTAGTTGATCATCAAACGGAGAAGGATGAAGTCATTGTTTCAGAGAAAGCTCCACGGGGAAGTGCACTCTAACAGTGAAGGAAGAAAATGAGGACTGATAAACAGTAGTGTACCGTTTGATCAACAGATGGACGGCTCAGATTGAGAGTTTTACTTCTTACGGTAAGGCATCGGTTTAGGGTTTTATTTCACGATTTTGGATGTAAATTATTAGTTTTCTAGTCTAGCGGCATGCATAAATGTATAAATTAAATGTCTAGATGATCTCTCCATTGTTTGGTCAAACACACGTGCAGATCTTTAAAAAAAAAATTAAATTTTATTTTGGCACTCCAACTAAATTTTATTCCATTTTAATTCTTTAATTTCAATTTTTATGTTTCATTTTGACATTTCTAAGTGATATGGCAGAGTGTATGCATCACACTCAGGGGCGGAGCTACAGTAGTCGATGGGGGTTCGGCCGAACCCACTGACTTTTCCATAGACCCTATATTTGTATTAAATTCTGAAGTAAAATGTATATATATTTCTTGCGAACCCATAATAACACTGAGGCGTTTGGCCCAATGGTCACTGCATACCCAGCGAAATCATTCGTCCGCGCGGGATGTCTGTTCGAATCCTGGTAGCCCCAGTCTTTTTGGATAATTAAAAAAATAATTGTTAAATGAAAAAAAAACAAAGAAAAATAGTATTTGTATCGTACTCTGAAACTACAATATCTGACTATTGATTTCTACTCACATTCAAAAAGTTTAACTCATTTTTTTTTCAAAAGTTAGAGTTCTAACTTTTATTGTTGATCTAATTGTTGTTATCCAACATCTAGTCTCCGGTGTGTACTCTTATCTCTCCCTTTTTTTTTTCCTTATTTGTTTGCTTTGACATTGTACAATTAGTTATTCAAAAATTGATTTTTAATCTTTGATTCTAGGGTTATCCAACATATTGATAATTGATTATATTATATTAATTGTTGTTTGCTTTTTAAAATTTTAACTTTTGACGGCATTAATGGTTCAAGATGATAGTGAAACTAGTAAAATATTTATTTTAGGTACCAAAATATTAATGCTGAATTTAATAATTTTAATCTCACTTAGAACAATATTGAAGATTATACTAAAAATGTTCAAAATTTTAATTTAAAAAAATATTTATCTTTCATTAAAAATGACTTGCAAAGCATAATGGACGATGACTTTTTAAATGATTGTTTAGTTTGTTATATAGAAGATGAATTGTTTGAAAGTGTACCTAATGATGTGATCATTGATCGTTTTCAAAATATGACAACTCGTCGAATGCAATTGTAATTATAATGCTTATATATATATAATGTTTAAGTATTTTGTCATTTTTAGTGAATTAGATACTTGTATTTGTTCGTTAATTTGATGATTGTTACTTTAGGTTAAGATCGTTGTTCTTTTTAAAAATTTAGAACCCACTGACATGAAATCCTGGTGCCGCCTCTGATCACACTTTCTCTAAGAGAGTGAAATACAAAAAAAAAAAAAAAAATTTAAAAAGTAATAAAAGATTAACCCTTCAACTCTATTTTTTTAATGTACCATTTAAACACAAAATACTAATTTTATGATTTCTTCATTTCTATATATGCTCTTCAACTGCAATTTTGCATTTTAAAAATCATTGTTCATCCGTTAGTTATTGTAAAAAATTCAAATTGATGGATGATCATTGATTATTTTTTTAAAAAGTAACAATTTCTTTTTGAGAGTTTCTCTATATTTTTGCGTGAAAAATAACCGACGAAAGTGTGTCAATTTTCTTTCCTAAGAAAATCAATGACAACCTAACAAAGTCTATCGAGTTTCAACATTTTTTTATAGTGTTATTAATTAGCAATGAACATGAGTTTTTCTTTACTTGTATTTAGTTGAATGAAAAATTAGAAAACTGGTATTTGAGTTAGTCCAAATAGATTAGAGATGAAAAAAATATGTGGTGTTATTTAATTTAATTAATTGTTTTAAAAAGAAAATCAACACACTTTTGCTGATTATTTTTCACACAATAATGTACAAAAACTCTAGAAAAAAAAATTGACGATAAAAAGTTTCTTCATTTTTATTTATGTTCTTCATTTCCACTTTTTCATTTTAAAAATCAACGTCATATCTTTTTTTTTTTAAAAAAAATAATGGATGAACATCAAATTTTTTTAGAGTTTCTGTACATTATTGTGTGAAAAATAATCGATAAAAGTGTGTTGATTTTCTTTTTAAAATAATTAATTAAATCAAATAACACCACATTTTTTTTCATATCTAATCTATTTGGATTAACTCAAATACCAGCTTTCTAATTTTTTTCTTCAACTAAATACGAGTAAAAAAAAAACTCATGTTCATTGATAATTAATAACACTATAAAAAAAATGTTGAAACACGATAGACTTCGTTGGGTTGTCATTGATTTTCTTAAGAAAGAAAATCGACGCACTTTCGTCGGTTATTTTTACACGCAAAAATACAGGGAAACTCTCAAAAAGAAATTGTTACTTTTTTAACAAAAAATCAATGATCATCCGTCAATTTGAATTATTTACAATAACTAATGGATGAACGACGATTTTTAAAATGCAAAATTATAGTTGAAGAGCATATATAGAAATAAAGAAATTGTAAAATTAGTATTTTGTTTTTAAATAGTACATAAAAAAATAGAGTTGAAGGGTTAATCTTTTATTATTTTTTAATTTTTTTTTGTATTTTACTCTCTTAGAGAAAGTGTGATGCATACACTTTGCCACATCACTTAGAGGTGCCAAAATGAAACATAAAAATTGGAGTTAAAGGGTTAAAATGGAACAAAGTTGAGTTGGAGTGCAAAAATGAAATTTAGGGACAAGTTTAAGGGTCTACATATGTGTTTTGCCCCATTGTTTTAACAAAAAATTATTCAACATATTGCCAAGTTCAATATATTTAATAAATTTTCATTAAAAAAATACACAAAAAAATATAGTAAATAAAATTTTGAATTGTCTTTGTTGATCATTGTATTTTCAAGGGGGAGGTACACTATGCGCGGGTGTCCAATTGATCACCCTTTGTCCATGTCACAACCCGAGTCTACACCCTGGGCGGGACTGGCACTCGAGAACCATTGTTGGCCCCAAGCAAACCCTTGGTCTGGCTTACCTACTCAGTGGAAGACTTAAACACAAGAAATAGTCTCAAATAAGGAACTTATGAAATAACTTAGAATGTCTTAAAAGAAACATTCAAACTAGCCAAGATGGCAACATAAGTCTTATAGCAAAACATCTTAAATCCAAGACTAAATGACTCATATCTAACTGTCTATGAAGCCTCTAAATACTAAAAGGGATGTCGGGACAAGACCCCCGATCATCCTAATAACTGACTAACAAAGCAATAAAAAGGGAATCCTCCGGAAGCAAGGAGGCTCACCAACTAACTATGAATGCTCAACTAGGTCAACGAGGCGCTGAATGTTGATCCTGGTTACCTGTATCTGCAACATTAAAAGATGCAGGCCAAAAGGCATCAGTACATTGAATTTACGAGCATGCAAGGAGAAAACTAAAGATGACATAAGCTTGAAAGGAATCTGAAAAGAACACTTACCTTAGCTTTACTCAACTCATGGATACTCAACTCAAATGAAAAGTAAAACAACAATAAAGGTGCATTTTATACAAAGCATTTAAAACAGTAGGTGACAACTCAATGTTTAAAGAAATACAACAACAACTCAGTTTACATATAAAGTAATATAATACTGTGGAGTTTCTCTAATTGACAACCATCACTATGAGCTAAAGTGATGATACAATGTTGTAACGACCCGAGCCCATACCCTGGAAGTTACACGGCGTACTTGACACCAAAGGGTCTCGTCCAAGCCTCTTAGAATTCATAACATTCGATATATAGAAAAAGTGTGGAATTTACAACTTTTCTTTAAATCCATACGATCAAAACTTTATTAAAAACATTTGAAACAACGGAAGTCTATCATCTCACATGGACATCTAAAACAATATCTTGAAACAAAAGTAGGGTCACGACCGTTTACAATAGAAAGTCTAACATATGTCTATTACATGAAAGAAAGAAACATCAAAAGTACTTGTCCTCGATCTATAAGGGCATACCACTTGGCCTTGGAGAAATCACAATCCAAGCCCTTGAACTAGAGAGAAAGTAACTCACTTGCCGGAACCTACACTTGTAGTAAAATAAGAGAAATATGGGTTAGCACACAAAAATGTACGAAGTATGATGACCATGCAAAAATCATGCTTTAAATGGACATTTTGGTTGGAAACCATGCATTATGCCACTTTTTAGAAATATCATGTACATTAGTTTAAGAGACATAAAATACAAGTATAATCATCGTACAAGTCATAGTCATCACATGTAAACATTCACTTTAAGTAACCCTAAGCTACACTTGTGCAATGTAAAAATAGCATCCCATACTACTATCCTTACTAAGTGCCACTTTGAGGCCATCTTTGATGAACTTACCATTTCATACTTATCTTCAATCAATACTCATGCATAAGGAACACATTCAATTCATAAGTCATAATAAGGGAAAATAACTCATAATACAACCCAAGTATAATATGAATCATCACATTAGACATTTAAGTCAACATTCTTCATTAGCTTCATTAAGAGTACTTTCATACATTAGTCATTAAGACATTAGAAAACTCACTATAGCCCTCTCAAAGTCTACTCGTGCAATGCATGGATGACATCCCATACTACAACCCACACTTCATAGAACTTCTCAAGAAACCATAATGCACATCTCACATGATGGGAATAAGCATTAACCGACATAGACCAGGAGAGCAAACCATGGAATCCGGTGTCATATAACCCCACACTGAAGAAAAGTGTCCTACTTGCCTAAGGTAGAACTAGGTACATTTAGCTTAGGTGGATCAACTAGCTAGACCTATGTGGGCACATAATTATGAGATAAGGAAGATGATCATTGAAACCCGACCTAAACATCGGGAGAGTTTCCATCTAACCAAATCCACTCGGTGCTTAGCCTACATTCCCATAGAGTATTTCATTACTTTAACATTATTACACATGAGAGGGTGCCATTGGCCTACCGACCCAAGGTACATTCATTAACACATGTAAGGGTGCCATAAGCCTATCGATTCAAGGTAAATTAGGAAAGCTCATTGAATCCTCATAAAAGGGTGCCATAAGCCTACCGATTCAAGGTTCATCATAACATTCATGGAAGGGTGCCATAAGCCTACCGATCCCAAAGTTCATTAACATCATTAATGGAAGGGTGTCATAAGCCTATAGATACCAATGTTCATTATTAACATGTGTGGAAGGGTGACATTATTCTACCGATCCAAGATTTAACAATCAACAATACATTCATTTATACAAGAAAATGATGCATAAGGCTACCAATTCAAGATATACATTACCATGAAGAACCATTCACATTCCATCATCAATATTCATACGGGTAAAATTGATAAATAGCCTTTCAATAATAACACAATTACATTCAAGACATGATCACATTAACTTCATTATATTCACACCTATACCCAAGACATCATGATAATACTCAATTCCTCATACTATGCCCTTCAAGGCCATGAATCACAAATCACCAACACACCAAAAATTTACTACAATTAAGGCATGGATAATGATACAATTCAATATACTAAAGCAATTTAGACAATTTCCATTCACATGCTTTCATAATCAACAAACCCACTTCATAAAGGCACAATTTAGGAATTGAGGAAATTTATGGGTTCTTAGAGTATTTTCATCATAAATCATCAATTAAACACTAATTCAATCATAATTTGCCATTAATTAACCTTTGAAAACGTTTGAAGAAGGAACTCATGAGTTAGAGTAAAAACCCTAGCTTTTGAGAAACTTGATAACTTTCAAATTTACTTTTGAATGACTCTAGGGATGAAAGCTACCCCTAGATGAAGGATCACCATACCTTGCTTGTGAATCCCCAAGAAATTTGAGGAAGAAGACCTTGAATCCGCAACCCTAGCTCCCACTTCTTCTTCTTCTTCTTTTTTAGGAACTTCTAGAGAGGGAAATATTGAGAGGGAAGAACTCTTTTATTTTGATTTGGGTTTTGGAGAAATAAGGAGTAAATGAAGTGTTTTGGGACTTAAAACTATATATACTAGTGATATAAAACATTTAAAAACGACCCCACACATTAATTAATTAAAACGAAATTACTCAAAAGCCCTCAACTTAGGCAGCCCCATCAGGAACCACGCCCATGTGGACGGGTCGTGAAGGGGACCATGGCTCGTGGTGGTGCCTGTGGTCCCTTAGGCAGTAGCCTCCTCAACTTGCCAAGTCTCCTTTAAGGCCAAGGCATGACCACAAAACCTCCCACGATCCGTGGTCAAGACCACGAGTTGTGGTTGAGGTTGTGGTCTTGAGGCAGTGTCAAGGCCTTGGAGCCTTGCCTCTCTTAAGCCTAAGTGTTCTTCACGATCACCTCCCATGGCTTGTCAAGGGTAGCACGGCCCGTGGTGGCGCCCGTGGTCCCTTGACCAGTAGCTCACTCAACATCTTCCAACTCCCACAAGGCCAAGGCAACCCCACAAGCCTTCCTATGGCCCGTGGTCATGACCATGAGCCGTGAAGTGGCTCGTGAAGGGGAGCCTTGGCTTGGCACCTTTCTAGGGCACACTGTCATGCCAACCACGGGTGGCACCATGACTTGTGCTGGCCACCACGGGTCGTGAAGACCCTCGTGGTCATGGTAGGCAGTGGCTAGGCCTAGATTTAGGCAGCCTTGGTCCCCTAACCATGGCCTTCACCCAAAACCCTTAGCCCTTGCCCTTAACCCTTGACGTTACCCCTCATGTTTAGGCTCTAGTTCAACCTATCATTTTCTGAGTCGTTACATTATCTCCCCCTTAGGAACACTCGTCCTCGAATGACACTTTCAACACATTAAGGGATAACGACTCAAGACTAGCAGCCCAACAAGCATGACACATAAATATAATGCACAAAATCATAGAAGGAAACATCAACTCCACATCAATAAGCTCAATGCAATACAAGGAAGTAGGAACTACATCTACAAACTCATTATGCACAAAAACATCATATTTCTCATTTCGTTGGAGGAATTTCCTTCTCCAACTCACATCATGCTCATTACAACATTATAAGGAAAATTATGCAACTCTTCTCAAAGACACATTTAAGCATATTCAACAAGTCAACTCATGAAGCATTTTGGTAACTCACTATAGATGCACATCAATAAGAGGAACAAAAATCCTGAAAGCTCAATTTCTCAATAAACATAAATTTTATCAAAACATGCATGAAATAAGGAGATCATGGAAACACATAAATCACACATGACTTCAAAACATGAAACAAGCTACAAGGAACTCTTGGTCTCAAGATTGAATAGGAATAGAAGAAAGTGATAAGGATATTGGATCTCTGAACAACCTTACTATTCAACACACCATCTCCCTCTTAAGAGTAAACTCATACTAAGGCTAACATGAAAACAACATAGGAACCTTAACAAGACATTCACAACTATAAGTAATCATCATTTACCGGTGCCTTTATCCAGAAAAGCTCCTTTGCCCTCTTTAGCTTGAAGTGCATAAAAATGACTATTCTTTGGAGCATTAGGATCCGAGCCACTAAGAGAAGCTTGTTTAGCCTCCCTTCCTTTGGCCGCAAGAGTAGGGCAATCTCTCACTTGGTGATCTTTCTTCCCACAACCATAGCACCCATTAGTATCGGCTAGGCATAGTGCCTTTTCCCACAAGTGGTGCAAGTAGGCTTAGAAAATGGAGGTCCACCAGCTCTCTCTTAGTTAACCTTAGGAGTGCTTGAAGAATCTTGGTTTGGAGCTCTCTTTTTTAAACCTAGGTTGACCTTGCTCATTGGGCCTAGACCTCTTCAACTCCTTATTTTTCCTCTTAAGTTTGGACTCCTTAATAGATTAAGCATATACCATGAGTCTAGAAATGTTCATATCATCATGGAGCATCGTCGTACAACACTCTTCCTCAACTAGGTCGGATACACTCATCACGGAATGACTCATCTCATCCCTAGGGTTTGACACCAAAGATGGAGCATGCTTAGACAATTGGGTAAATTTCAAGGAGTACTCCATGTTACCTTGCCTAAGGTTGATAAACTCCTCCACCTTAACCTCCCTCTTCTCACGGGGAAAGTACCTATCAAGGAACGCTTTCTTAAACTCCTCCCATTCTATAGGCCCCGCTCCTAATGGCCTATTGCTTTTCCATTGAGTTAACCAAATTTGTGCCACATCCTTCAATTGATAAAAGGCAAGTTCAACTTTCTCTATAGAAGTCACCCCCATAGTATTCACTACCTTATACCCTTCATCTAAAAACTCTTGGGATCCTTTCCCACCTTAGATCCTAGAAACACCGGAGGATTCATCCTCATAAAGTCCCTCAACCTAGAAGCCATAGTGCTTGCAATAAGGTTCACATTAGTCTCAACACCCCTAGTAGCTTGAGCCATCATGTCTTGGGCTTGAGTAGTTACGGCTTGAGCCATCATCAAAAGAGCCGACCTAAGTTCCTCATTGGTCATAGCCAGAGCATCAGTCGGAACTTGATTTCCTTGAGGACCTAGGTCACCTTGAGGATCTTGGGGAGGAACTCCCTCATTCATAATCTCCTCTTTCACTCTTCTTGCAGGCGTCCTTCTTGTATTCATATCCTATAAACACAAAAGAAGGATTAGGAAAAGGACATTTATAGAGCTAGACTCTATGGCACGACTTCAAGAATAATGAAAGAAATGTAACTTTCTAACGTCCTATAGCCTCTCACTCATAGATATGTCGCGACTAACACCGATAAACAAGACTCTACTAGACGTGGCTTGTGAGACAAAAATCCTAAAATCCATTTCCAAAATCTGGTGCTCTGATACCATGTTTGTAATGACCCGAGCCCATACCCTGGAAGTTACACGACGTACTTGACCCCGAAGGGTCTCGTACAAGCCTCTTAACATTTATAACATTCGATATATATAAATAATGTGGAATTTAAAAGTTTTCTTTAAATCCATACAATCAAAACTTTATTAAAAACATTTGAAACATCGGAAGTCTATCGTCTCACATGGCCATCTAAAACATTATCTTGAAACAAAAGT
This sequence comes from Solanum verrucosum, assembly GCF_900185275.1. Classification (NCBI taxonomy): domain Eukaryota; kingdom Viridiplantae; phylum Streptophyta; class Magnoliopsida; order Solanales; family Solanaceae; genus Solanum; species Solanum verrucosum. The sequence continues at coordinate 954,133 of NW_026019922.1, read as the reverse complement.
AGGGTCACCGCCCTTTACAATAGAAAGTCTAACATATGTCTATTACATGAAAGAAAGAAACATCAAAAGTACTTGTCCTCGATCTATGAGGACATACCACTTGGCATTAGAGAAATCTCAATCCAAGCCCTTGAACTAGAGAGAAAACAATTCACTTGCCGGAACCTACACTTGTAGTAAAATAAGAGAAATATGGAATAGCACACAAAAATGTACTAAGTATGATGACCATGCAAAAATCATGCTTTAAAGGGACATTGTGGTTGGAAACCATGATTATTCCACTTTTTAGAAATATCATGTACATTAGTATAAGAGACATAAAATACAAGTATAATCATCATACAAGTCATAATCATCACATGTGAACATTCACCTTAACTAACCCTAAGCTACACTTGTGCAATGTAAAAATAGCATCCCATACTACTATCCTTACTAAGTGCCACTTTGAGGCCATCTTTGATGAACTTACCATTTCATACTTATCTTCAATCAATACTTATGCATAAGGAACACATTCATTTCGTAAGTCATTACAAGGGAAAATAACTCATAATACAACCCAAGTATAATATGCATCATCACATTAGACATTTAAGTCAACATTCTTCATTAGCTTCATTAAGAGTACTTTCATACATTAGTCATTAAGACATTAGAAAACTCACTATAGCCCTCTCAAAGCATACTTGTGCAATGCATGGATGACATCACATACTACAACCCACACTTCATAGAACTTCTCAAGAAACCATAATGCACATCTCACATGATGGGAATACGCATTAATCGAGATAGACCAGGAGAGCAAACCATGGAATCCGGTGTCATATAACCCCACACCGAAGAAAAGTGTCCTACTTGCCTAAGGTAGAACTAGGTACATTTAGCTTAGGTGGATCCACTAGCTAGACCTATGTGGAAACATAGTTATGAAATAAGGAAGATGATCATTGAAACCCGGCCTAAACATCGGGAGAGTTTCCATCTAACCAAATCCACTCGCTGCTTAGCCTCCATTCCCATAGAGTATTTCATTACTTTAACATTATTACACATGAGAGGGTGCCATTGGCCTACCGACCCAAGGTACATTCATTAACAAATGAAAGGGTGCCATAAGCCTACCAATTCAAGGTACATTAGGAAAGCTCATTGAATCCTCATAAAAGAGTGCCATAAGCCTACCGATTCAAGGTTCATCATAACATTCATGGAAGGGTGCCATAAGCCTACCGATCCCAAAGTTCATTAACATCATTAATGGAAGGGTGTCATAAGCCTATAGATCCCAAGGTTCATTATTAACATGTGTGGAAGGGTGCCATTAGCCTACCGATCCAAGATTCAACAATCAACAATACATTCATTTATACAAGAAAAGGATGCATAAGGCTACCAATTCAAGATATACATTACCATGAAGAACCCTTGACATACCATCATCAAAATTCGTAAGTGTCAAATTGAGAAATAGACTTTCACTAATAACACAATTACATTCAAGACATGATCACATTAACTTCATTAGATTCACACGCATACCCAAGACATCATGATAATACTCAATTCTTCATACTATGACCTTCAAGGCCATGGACCTCAAATCACCAATACACCAACAATTTAATACAATTAAGTCATGGATAATGATACAATTCAATATACTAAAGCAATTTAGACAATTTCCATTCACATGCTTTCATAATCAACAAACCCACTTCATAAAGGAACAATTTAGGAATTGAGGAATTTCATGGGTTCTTAGAATATTTTCATCATAAATCATCATTTAAACACTAATTCAATCACAATTTGTCATTAATTAACCTTTGAAAACGTTAGAAGAAGGAACCCACGACTTAGAGTAAAAACCCTAGGTTTTGAGAAACTTGATAACTTTGAAATTTACCTTTGAATGGAATCTAGGGGTAAATGCTACCCCTAGATGAAGGATCAACATAACTTGCTTGTGAATCTGTCACGACCCAAGCCTAGGGCCTAGACGTGACATGGCGAATGAGGAACCCGAAGGAACCCCAAACAAGCCTCTCAAACTTGTCATCACACTTCATCGGTCGCGGAAGTACATTCAACATTAATTAACGGGGAATAGGTACTAAGGGCAAACCATTTCAAAATGACATCATAGAACAAGAGTCAAGCTCATTTACAAAATACTTGTCCAACGCACACCTCTACATACATAGATAGGACGGGGCCATGACATACTACCGGCTCCCCTCATAGTCAAAATACAATTGCAAGCTAAAGTCTCAAAACATAGGAGTAGGAAACATAACATAGCCCTCGAATCATTGAGGACTCACCAACAACTCGGATAAGCACCGTACTAGCCACGTGAATGGAGATAAGGATCAAGAGTAGCTCCGGTCCCTACATGGTGACATCATGTAGGCAAAATATGCGTTAGTACTTGGAATGTACTAAGTATGCGGGGTGCAACACAACAATAGACAAAGACACAATCGAAATACAAGAAATAGTTTCATAGGCATTATGAATAACAATATGAGGATGCATGATCAAAGTGAAGTCAAAACATATTTAAGTAAATCTATACTAATAGTAGATATCATATGTGTATGCATGATCCAACCAATCTATAACCCCAACTTAGGATGGGGGATGCCGTTCACACCGGACACCCTGGTGGCAAGGTATAAACCCCTCACATGGTTGATGTTGGTCACACCCCAAGCATCCTAGGTGGTGAGATATAAACCTCTCACATGGTTGATGTTGGTCACACCCCAAGCATCCTAGGTGGTGAGATATAAACCTCTCACATGGTTGTCCGGTTCTTTTCCCCCGGACCGAGCATGGTCATGCAACACTTTATATAGGAAATTCCCATTAGGCTCTAATGCAATCTCACGTATGGAATGAACATATACACAAGCTTAGTTTGTCATCAACACATCTCTGGATTTCCATACATCTCATAACTCAAGCTTTAAAGCATCGATTCATCAATTCTCCATAGTTGGACAATTTGTCAAACACCTTGAAGGCATGAAATGGAATCAAAGAGCATGTAGAATAGGGTAGTAATTATGCAGCCAAACCAGTGAACAACCTACAACAACACCTTTTTAACACCCACAATACCACATGAAAATCTCCACATCCATTCCAAATTTAGGTTCAAGTTCTAGAGTCACAACATGCTCAAAACAATCACTTTTCATGTTTAAAATTCAATGTGCAGGATATTATTACAAAGAACAAGACTAATTTATGAATCTTAACTTAAACCATGAATTAGTGAGTAGAATAGAGTCTAGGCACTATGGGTGGAAGGACCCATGAGTTCAACACCACATACCTTGAGTTTTTATGAAGGTCTTGAGAGTGTCTTCAATGGAAGCTTGGAACTTGGAGCAAGAGTCTCTTCAATCTTGAGGAAGGTTTTGGATTAGGGTTCTTGAGAGAACTTGAGAGAAAATGTGTCTAAGTATGGGAGAGGTGTTTTGGGAAATGTTTTAGAGATGGGAATTGAACTAATGGTATATAGGAAATAACATAGGCCCTTTGGAAAAATGGTCCAACACTTAGAAAAAAAAATGAGGCAGGTGAACAGTAAAATCGCTCACTGGAAATTGTCTTTCCTGCCGGACAGATTTTACAAAAATGGGTTTAACTTCTTCGTCCGAACTCCCAATGAGGTGAAACGAAGTGCGTTAGGTAGCTAACTCAAAGGGCTTTCCATGGATATGTTATTAGCCACCCAATAATTTGTGTGCTAGGAGATATGACCCTCCAAAGTAGACCCTCGAAAAAGGCTTCACTTGGAAATTTTGGATTTTGATACGGTTGCTCTAAAATTTGGGTTAGAACCATTTCCCACTCAATTTGACCCCCTAAACAAGAATATGAAGTTGGATTTTCGAAAAACGTAACGGATTTTTTTTATATAGCTAAACAAGTTTCCGGTAACTCCGAAGCACATTTTTAAGAACTTTTTGGGTCATTTCAGAATCCCCAAGATATTTGAGGAAGAACACCTTGAATCCACAACCCTAGCTCCCATTTCTTTTTCTTCTTCTTTGGGAACTTCTAGAAAGAGAAATATTGAGAGGGAATAACTCTTTTGTTTTGATTTGGGTTTTGGAGAAATAATGAGTAAATGAAGTGTTTTGGCACCTAAACTATATATACTATTGATATAAAACATTTTAAAATGACCCCACACATTAATTAATTAAAATGAAATTACTCAAAAACCCTCAACTTAGGCATCCCCGTTAGGGACCACCCCCATTTGGACGGGTCGTGAAGGGGACCATGTGTCGTGGTGGTTCCCGTGGTCCCTTAGGCAGTAGCCTTCTCAACTTGCCAAGTCTCCTTTGAGGCCAAGGCATGACCACAAAACCTCCCACGATCCGTGGTCAAGACCACGAGTCGTGGTTGATGTCGTGGTCTTGAGGCAGTGTCAAGGCCTTAGAGCCTTGCCTCTCTTGAGCCTAAGTGATCTTCACAGTCACCTCCCATGGCTTGTCAAGCGAAGCACGGCCCGTGGTCCGTTGACCAGTAGCTCACTCAACATCTTCCAACTCCCACAAGGCCAAGGCAACCCCACAAGCCTTTCTATGGCCTGTGGTCATGACCACGAGCTGTGAAGTGGCTTGTGACGGGGAGCCTTGGCTTGGCACCTTTCTAGGGCACACTGCCATGCCAATCACGGGTGTCACCATGACTCGTGGTGGCCACCACGGGTTGAGAAGACCCTCGTGGTCATTGTAGGCAGTGGCTAGGCCTAGTTTTAAGCAGCTTTGGTCCCTTAACCATGGCCTTAACCCAAAACCCTTAGCCTTTGCCCTTAACCCTTGACGTTAACCCTCGCGTTTAGGCTCTAGTTCAAACTATCATTTTCCGAGTCATTACAAACGTCTCGCACTCGCTGCCAGAACTGTCCTATACCTTGCCGTGATATAGAATGTCTCAACTAAGTGGGTCCACTAGTCTATGCTAAAAAGCACTAAGGAATCAATTAAAAAGTATGACCATTTCTTACCCACAATTGTTACACGGTTTATAGAGACTTGAGTTATTATGAACTCGTCCTCATATTGGTGATCAATACTACTCCCTAAATATACTTTGCTCATATGTTTTAATAGCAAAAACTTTTTCTGTGGTTTGAGATAATTACTCAAAAAATAGCCCAAAGGCTCTCTTGAAAATCGGTGTTTCCTTTCTTGTTTAAATGTGAAAATATTTGAAATCTTGGGAATACTTAGTTCCCGTATAATCTTTTGAAGAAATGAAACTTTACTCTTACTATTTACTCAACTCAAAACTCAAGCCTTAAAACCAAGTTAAAACATTTGTAAAAGACTTTTAGAAAACTCTATGAACTTCTCTTGACTTGACACTTAACTTTCCTTGAATTGAATTATGGATTCAAGGCTCATGATCTCATGTTTATGGATGATTTCATGATGTTTATATGTACCTTAGAGTATAGAAATCAACTAGGAAACTTAGGTACGTTGCTAGGGAACTCAAACAGAAAGAAGTGGGTAGAAGTTCTAGTGACCCTGGCGCTCTGAGAGGCGCTGGGTGCCAACCTTGAAACTTCAGACACTGGCTTGGGGCGCTCTGGCTGGCGCGGTGCTCAAGAGGCCAAATTTCAGGAACCCTTTTGGGGTGCTCTGAGAGGCATGGCGCCCCAGCCCTCTCCCCAGATTTTTGACGAAATTTCTTTCTCGTTTTTCAACTCTAAACCCTCTAATTTGATTGGTTCTTTCCCCAAGCACTTAGATTCGACTATAACACTAATATATGTAGGAATCTACTCAAAAACACACCTAATTTCATGAATCAAACTCAAGAAATGTCTCAACAACTTCAACAACAAGAACCCACAAGAACTTAATTAAACAAATTTCATCAAGAACTCATAATATTTTCTTTCAAGAACACAATTACACTAAATTGAATTATGATTGGTGCGTGGGTGAACTAACCCAACACTATGTGATCTCACATACCTCGTAGGATTTAATCCTTGGTGAAATCCACAACCAAAATTGCAAGAACTTGACGAATCTTGAACTTTTCTTCTCCTTTCTCCTCATTTCTCTTTTCTCCAAGCCCTAGCGTGTTTTGTAAAAGCGTAAACTGATCAAATTCTGATTACACCCCAATTAAACTTCTAAAAACGAAATTAATTAACTGGGTATGGAAAAGACCAAAATACCCTTTCAAAATCCGGTTGAGTTTCCTTATCTGAATAGCCCAACTTCAAATGGACATATCTCATTCATACAAACTTGGAATTGAGCAAACTTGGCGGGGTTGGAAAGATAAGTCAAAGATATTTCCTACGGTATCTAGTAGTACACCTATTTATTCATGAGCTAGGAGTTATGGTTGTTTGAAGTTGACCAAAAACTCAAACTTAACATAACTTAACCAATTTTCCAGATTTTTCATTCTTTCCAAAAATGACTCTTTCTAATTCTAGCTTTTTTTTCTAGTTCTTTGAAATATCGATGTGTTGCAATATCTACCCCTTGGAAACATTTGTCCTCGAATGAGATTAATCTTAGTAGGCTAAGAGTGTAACATATACATTCAGCTAAAACACCCAACAAGCAAATCTAATGCATTAAACATGCCAATTTAAAAAGTACTAAGAATAGAATTAGTACCTTGATCTAGAATTTCTCCGGGCTCAAAGAGATATGGATATCTCTTCTTCATATCCTCCTCAGCTTCCCAAGTAGTTCCTCAACAAACTGATTTCTCCAAAGAACTTTGACTGATGCTACTTCCTTAGTCCTCAACTTGCGAACTTGGCGATCTAGAATCGTAACAGGAATCTCCTCATAAGATAAGTTATCATTGATACCAATATCTTCAGTTGGTATGATAAGTGAAGGATATCCCATGCACTTCTTCAACATGGAAATTTGAAATACTGGATGAACCGTTGCTAACTCTTAGGGTAACTCTAACTCATAAGCTACACTACCAACCTTCTTCGATATTCCGTAAGGGCCAATATACCGGGGGTGACACTTTTCCTTCTTACCAAATCTCATAACACCTTTCATGGGTGAAACTTTCAAGTATACCCAATCATCTACCTCAAACTCTAACTCTCTCCTCCTAACATCAGTGTAGGATTTCTGACGACTTTGCGCTATTTTCAACCTTTCTTGAATAACTTTTGGCTTGATGAACTAAGTATGGTCCTATCAATCCAGCTTCACTAACTTCAAACCATCCAATAGTAGATTTGCATCTTCTCCCATAAAGAGTTTCATATGGAGCCATCAGGATGCTAGAGTGGTAACTATTATTGTAAGCGAACTTAATCAGAGGTAGGTGATCATCCCAATTTCCCTTGAAATCAATCACACAGGCCCTCAACATATCTTCTAGAGTCTGAACAGTGCGCTCTGCTTGACCCTTTGTCTACGGATGAAAAGCAGTTGATCTTAGGCATAGTTATATGCCTAGAAATCTGATAATACCCGCATTTAAGCTAAGTTTGAATTCAATGTGTGTTTGCTTATAGTCTTATCGAGTTTTTTGGTTGTTTATGAGCTAACCAACATGATTAGTTGTGTAGGTGAGCTTAATTGGAGAAACGAGCACGAAAATGGATAATGGGGAACACAAAAGATCTGAGCTGAAAGGAAGCAAGGAAGAAGAATGAAGAAATCCAAATCAAGGAATTTTCGTATCCTCTTCGCGTCGTGGAGAGGAATTTTTAGTTTGGGTCGTAAATGACTTTTGAGGCAGAACCCTCCATGTAGCAGTCGCTTCGTGGAGAAATGGGTTTTCTCACGAATCAAATCTCAAATATGCATCCGCGTTGTGGAGTGGAAGACCTAAATTAATTCAACAAAGAGAGTTTGAGGCAGAACACTCTGTGTAGTGCCCGCATCGCAGAGATGAGAAATTATGTGCCAACGGGAATTTAAAGATGCCTCCTCGTCGCGCCCTTTGTTCCCAGTTGTGGCCGTTTCAACTTTTAGTATAAATAGTTAAATATTTTATTTTATTAGATATTCTTTTTCTGGGTTTTGAAGAATGACGACTTAGGAGAACGTTTTCATCATTTTTAGGGTTGTTTTCTAAACTCTTTTACTTTCGATCTCTTTATGTTTATTAAACATTGCTTGATTGAATCTTTGATAATGAGTAGCTAAATACCCTAGTTCTAGGGTTGTGGCTACAAAATGATTGTAATCTATTAAGTTTTCATTGGGTTAATATCAATTATCATATGAATCTTTCTTATGTTCTTAGTTTTTGTATTTCGTGACTGATCACCATTGAAATAAATACATTGTCCAAATTGAACTTGGGAAAGGAATAAGATGATAGAACGTGGGGCATAAGGAGCATTATTAATTCTTAATAATTATGGTTAATTTGTATCTAGGATAGGGATATACCTAGAAACCATTTTTGGTCACTATACATGAAGAAATCGTAATGTTCGGTACTTAATCTAGCCTATCCCCCCTCAACAATGTAGTTAGGTTGTTATTTATAATAGGTGATTAGAGGTCGGGAGACCATGATCATACATTTAACCCTGTGATTCATTGATTCGATAGTTAATAATTACCCATTTAAATGATATTAATTGCATGAATACTGATAAAAGTTGCAGCCCTGGACTTTACCCAATCATTGTTTTGAACCCTTGAATTGAATAGTATTTGTTACATTTTGTTTAAACTCTTAGAATTATAAAATAAATCACTTTTGGAATATTGATAACACTTGTGCTTAGCTGAAAGTTGGAGAAATTAAGTGATTATAAGCGTAAGTCCCTGAGGGCACGATACCCGACTCTTTATAAGAGCCACTTTAATACTTGAATGACCACGTGCACTTGCGTGTGCGATTTGGGTGCAATAAGCTTTTAGCGCCACTACCGAGGACTTTAGAATTAGGAATTATCTGATTTTCTGATTTCTGAAGTTAAAAAGCAAGTGTTGACAATTTGATCTTAGCAATTCATTGTTGCAGGTTGTATTGGAATTTCAAACTGGACGACGATCAAGGATTAGTATAACCTCTAGCGGAACAAAAAAGATATGTGCACTACCGGAGAAGGCTAAGACGACTTACTTATCCGATCCCTCTTGTTGCTAGTCAACCAACATCTCCAGTAGCAAGAGTTGAGCAAGAGGAACCTGAAATAATGGCTGAGATGAAGGTAAGAGACGTGGTAATCCCACGTACCACCAATGCGACATCATGTATTCAGAAACCTGCAGCTGGTGGAAAGTTTGAACTGAAGCTGAGTATGGTGCAACTATTGCACACCAATAGGCAGTTCATTGTTCTATCGCACCAAGATCCAACAGTCCACATCCGAAACTTCCTTGAGATCAACGATACTTACACTCCAACTGGAGTAAATGAGGATTACGTGAGGCACACTTTATTCCCCTTCTCTCTGCTTGGGGAAGCAAAAAGATGGTTAAACTCAAAGCCCACGAACTCAATTTCCACCTGGAATGATCTGGCACAGAAGTTCCTCATCAGATTTTTTCCATCTGGAAAAACAACGAAGTTGAGGAGTGACATTCTGAGTTTTAGATAGAAAGGGGGAGAGAACTTGTACCAAGCTTGGGACAGGTTTAAATCGATGTTGATGAGCTGTCCACATCATCATCAATCTAATGAGGTGTTAGTCCATACCTTCATTGAAGGATTGGAGCCTAACACCAAAATTCTACTTGATTCAGCTGCAGGTGGTCAGGCTTTGGAGAAGACATATGCTGAGCTATTCACCTTGCTGAACAGGATCTCGCAGGGCAACCCCGAATGGAACGGTGGAGGGGTGAAACCTGTGATACAAAAAACTGCAGGTATGCTAGAAGTAGATGCAGTGTCTGCTTTAACTACACAGATTGCTACAATGCAGAATATGATGAACACACACTTCACCAATCTAGCATTGGGACAACAACCCGCGCAGGTAAATGCAGTTTAACAACCACCAACTTGGTGTGAGATCTGCGGATGTTGTTATCATATTGCAGAGGTATGTGGTGCAAACTCGGATTCTGTTAATTTTGTAGGCAATGCACAACGAGGAGGAGGCCAACAAAATTATGGAAACTCTTACAACCTGAGTTGGCGCAACCATCCAAACTTTTCTTGGGGTGGAAATCAAAATCAGGGTCAAGGCCAAAATCAGTATAGAACCCAAGGAAATGCCCAAGGGTACCAACCATAGGCCCAACAGGTGCAGCCTAATAAGTAGTCTGGTAACATGAGCATGGAGGAGATGCTGAAAAAGATCATGGATGATCAAGCCCAGTTAGCTGCTGATGTGAGAAATAATTAGTTGGCTACACAGAATCTGGAGAAGCAATTCGGGCAGTTTGCTAGTGCCCAGAGCTCAAGACCAAAAGGAGGTTTGTCGGGAAACACTAATCCAAATCCCAAGTAGGTAAACGCGTTAGGTACTCATAGTGGTTTGCAATTGGAGGAGTTAGCTCCTAAGAAAATAAACACTGAAACTGTGATGAAAGAGAGTGAACCCAATGAGGGCGAAGTTGTTGCACAAGAAGAAAGAGTGCAACCAATAGTGAAACCACTTCCTCCATTCCCTCAAAAGTTCAAGAAATAGAAGGAGGATGAATGTTTAGGTAAGTTTCTCTCTTTTTTGAAACAAGTTCACATTAACTTGCCATTGATAGATGTTTTGCATGGTATACCTAGGTATGCCAAATATGTGAAGGAGATTGTGGCGAACAAAAGGAGGCTGACCGAATATGAGACTATGGCACTTACTGAAGAGTGCAGCTCTAGAATCCAAAATAAGTTGCCTACAAAATTGAAAGATCCAGGTAGATTTACGGTTCAAATCACTATAGGGCAGAGCATTCTTGCGCGGGGATTGTGTGATCTAGGAGCTAGCATCAATTTGATGCCAACTTCGCTGTACAAAAAGCTAGGGTTGGGTAGTCCTAAACCTACTACCATCATCTTACAATTGGCTGATAGATCTGTTGTTAGGCCTGAGGGTGTTGTAGAGGATGTGTTAGTGCAAGTGGGATCATTGATATTCCAGTAGACTTTATGGTGTTAAATTTTGAGCTAGATCCTGAGGTCCCATTCATCTTGGGAAGACCTTTCTTGGCTATTGGGCGGCCTATGATAGATGTAGCAGCTAGGCAACTTACTATGCGGGCACATGATAAAGTGAAGATGTTCGACGTGTACATAAAATTAAAGTTGCCAACTGTTTATGAGGAGTTGTTTGCCATAACTGTAATAGATCTTAAGGCAGAGGCTCGATACATTGCATATAAGGACCCTTTAAAGCGAGTGTTGTTAGAAGATAATATCTATGGGGATGTTGAGGCACATGAAATGGTGTAATATCTTGATGTGGCCTTTGTTGGTACATCTGGAGATCATTGGGAGCCTTTAAATAGGGTGTTGGGTCCTCCACCCAAGCCCTCCATTGAAGAAGCACCCCAGCTGGAGTTAAAAACATTGTCAGCCCACCTCAGGTATGCATTTTTGGGTGAAGATAAAACTTTACCAGTTATTTTTTCTAAAGCAGCATTAATCATCTTAAAGAAGAGAAAAACAGCCTTGGGTTGGCAAATGTCTGACATCCATGGAATTAGTCCTGCGTTGTTGCATGCATAAAATATAAATGGAGGAAGGGCATAAGCCGAGTGCACAACATCAGCGGAGACTAAATCCAGTGATGAAGGATGTGGTGATAAAAGAAGTAATCAAGTGGTTAGATACAGGGATCGTGTACCCCATATCAGATAGTAAATGGGTGAGTTTAGTACAGTGTGTGCCTAAGAAGGGCGGAATGACGGTGATAACTAATGAAAAGAACGAGTTGATCCCCACAAGAACAGTGACTGGGTGGTAGTTCTGCATGGACTACATAAATTTGAATGATGCCACCATAAAGGACTATTACCCCGTACTTTTTATTGATTAGATGTTGGATAGATTGGTGGGTCAGGAATAGTACTGCTTCCTTGATGGCTACTCAAGGTACAATCATATTGTTATTGCACTAGAGGACCAGGAGAAGACTACCTTCACTTGTCCGTATGGCACGTATGCATTCAAGCGCATGCCATTCCTCTTATGCAATGCACCAGCGATATTTCAGAGATGCATGATGGCAATCTTCCATGATATGGTGGAGGATTTTGTTGAAGTGTTCATGGGCGACTTCTCGGTGTTTGGTGAGTCTTTTGAACTTTGTTTGACTAATATTGACAGAGTTCTTGCTGGTGTGAAGAAAAAAATCTGGTGTTGAACTGGGAGAAGTGTCACTTTCTAGTTCGAGATGGAATTGTGTTGGGGCACAAAATCTCCAAGAATGGGCTGGAAGTTGACAAAGCTAAAGTGGAGGTTATTGAGAAGTTGCCACCACCTATCACGGTGAAGGGAGTTAGACGTATTTTAGGCCACGCTGAGTTTTATAAGAGGTTCATCAAGGACTTCTATAAGACTGCAAGACCCATGTGCAGCTCGTTAGAGAAAGAGATGAAATTTCTTTTTGATGAGAAGTGTTTGCAGGCATTTGAGCTATTGAAGAAGAAATTGATAGAAACTCATATTCTGATTGCTCCAAAATGGGAGCTTTCATTCGAGCTTATGTGTGATGGCAGTGATATAACAGTTGGGGCAGTGCTTGGGCAACAAAAAGATAAGATGTTTCATTCCATATACTATGCGAGCAAGATGCTTGATGCAGCCCAGTCAAATTATACTGTTATTGAAAAAGAGATGTTGGCATTGGTGTTTGTGTTTGATAAGTTCAGATCATATCTGGTGGGAACTAAGGTTATAGTCTACACTTATTATGTTGCAATCCGATATTTGTTTAACAAGAAGGATGCCAAGCAGAGGCTGATTAGGTGGATTCTGCTGTTACAAGAGTTTGATCTAGAGATAAGAGATAGGAAGGGAACTGAGAACCAGATAGTTGATTATCTGTCCAGATTGGAGGATTCATCTCATTTGCAAAATGAGGGGCAGATTCGCGAAGAGTTTCCTGATGAGCAATTGCTTGCCTTGGACCTTGCTCAAGTGCCTTGGTATGCTAACATTGTTAATTTTCTGGTAAGTGGTTTATTTCCACCTGGGGCCTCAACACATCAAAAGTAAAGGCTGAAGTATGATGCACACTTCTATGTATGGGATGAGCCCTTCTTATTCAAGCAGGGACCTGATCAAATGATGAGAAGGTGTATAGTTGAAGAGGAGGCGACACAAGTGTTGGAGAGTTGTCACTCTTCACCATGTGGTGGACACCACGGGGGCGAACGAACTACACATAAGGTATAACAATCTGGCTTTTTTTGGCCTACTCTTTTTAAAGATGTTGTTATGTTTGTGAAGGGTTGTGATGACTGTCAGAGAATGGGAACCATTTCAATAAGGCATGAGATGCCATTGAGCAATATATTGGAGGTGGAAATCTGTGTCATTTGGGGGATAGACTTCATGGGACCATTCCCATCTTCCCGTGGTAATCAATACATCTTAGTCTCAGTGGATTACGTGTCCAAGTGGGTGGAGGTTGTTGCATTACCATCTAATTATTCAAAGGTGTTCGTGAAATTCATCCAGAAACATATCTTCACCAGGTTTGGAACTCCAAGGGCTATGATCAGTGATGAAGGTACACACTTTATTAATAGTTTAGTGCGTAATTTATTAGCTAAATATGGGGTGAGACACAAGGTAGCTACAACATATCATCCCCAAACTAGTGGGCAGGTGGAAGTGCCTAATATAGAGGTCAAGCAAATCCTCCAAAAGACTGTGAATGCCCAAAGGAAAAACTAGACTGACAGGCTAGATGATGCTCTGTGGTCATACCAGACTGCGTACAAGACACCGATAGGGAGTTCTCTTTATCGAATGGTGTTTGGAAAAGTGTGTCATCTACCAGCTGAATTGGAGCATAAGGCATACTGGGTGATCAAAAAGTTGAATTTGGATGCTAAGTTAGCCGAAAGAAAGAGAATAACGCAGCTGGATGAGTTAGAAGAGTTCATGCTTTACACCTATGAAAATGCTAAGTTGTACAAAGAGAAAACCAAAAGGTGGCATGACAAGCATATTGTGTCACACACCTTTGAGCCTGGTCAATTAGTGTTGTTGTTTAACTCAAGGTTGAAGTTGTTCCCCAGAAAGCTTCGGTCTAAATGGAGTGGCCCTTTTGAAGTTGTGAGAATGACTCAACATTGTTCGGTGGAACTAAAGAACAAGGACAAGAGCTCTACTTTCCTTGTGAATGGACAAAGGGTCAAGCACTATTTTGAGAATGATATGGATCGTGAGCTTGGAGCGCTCATATTGAATGACGAATGAGTCATGAGATGGGTCGTGCCGCGATGTTAAATCAAGCACTACACGGGAGGCAACCCGTGAACGCTTGTAATAGTTAGGATTTCTTTTCTTTTGTTTTGTCATTTCAATTCATAGGAATTAGTGAAAAAATGAAATATTTAAAAAATACAAAAATATGAGTCGTGCCACGACCAAAACTAAGGCGCTGGATGGGAGGCAACCCATCGTGTTTTCACTAATGGGTTATGTGTTTAAAGTGTGCAGGAATAAGTTATTTTGACCCAAGGTGCGTCGTGGAGAGGGGTACAAATTTCACCTCGTTTGGAATTAATTTTCCAAAACGAGGTAGAGGGGTCCGTGAAGGAACCGCGTAGCGGAGGGAGGCCCGAATTTTGATTCGACGGTAAGTTCATTCTATGTCAAAAAAAGGCAGCTCCGTGATGGAGTCGCGTCACGAAGGCTGGTTCAAATTTTTCCCTCATGAAATTAATTAGTTTCGCCAAGGCAGAACAGTCTGTGAAGGCACCGTGTCGCGCCCCAGGTAAGCAGATTATGATGTTCCATAAATGAAATGAGTTTTGCCCATTTTAAAAAAGAAATAACCCGACCCATTCCCCCTTTTAACCTTAATTTCACCGAAAACCCCCATTATTCACCCTGTTTTCACTGCGATTTTCTCCCCTCCCCTCCCCTCCCCTCTCCCTTGCGATTTCTCTGAGGTTCATCTATAACGCGGAGTTAATGTAACTTTTCTTCTTGTCGATTTTCCCTCGATTTCACAACTCCAGGTATGTACTTTGAGTTTTTCTTGCGCGATATAGATGATTTTTCCTGGGATAACTGTTGTCTTGAGAAGTTGGGTATGGGAAATTGTGGAGGTAGTTATTTGTAGTTTATGGGTTGTGGTGAGAGGGCTGTGTTATGTTTATCTCGGTGATTTTGAATTCTTAAGTAGATATCACTTCATGTTGATTATTGGTGATTTGGGGGTTACATGAATATACCTAGTTAGAGGAATGGGTTATGCATGATTGGGAATGGATGTCTAAACTATCAATTTATTGGGATTTCGAAGACTAAGTAGAAGTTTCCATTTGATTGCATTATAGGGTATTGAGTTGAATTAGGTAGTGTATAAACATTGGTGAATTCGAAATCTTGAGTAGCATTATTTTCTTGTTATGTACCTGTGGGTTTAGAGAAATTATGGGGTTTTGAATGCTTACACTAGTGAGGTCTAATAGGTGTTTAAATATGTTCTCATTGCAAATTGGGTGCCTATAGTGTTCAATTCTTGAGTATACATTATTTTGGCGATAAATGCATGAATGGTAAGTGTTGCTTAGTGGTGTTGGCTGGATGATAGTGTGTATTCATAGGTCTATATTAGTGGTGTGAAGTCTTGAGTAGCACTACGAGTGTGTTGTCGGTTATTTGTGGGAAGTTTGAGTACCTAGGCAAGAGGCTGCATTGAACTAAGTGTGGGGTGGTGTGTGCACACCACCCATATTTTTATCATTGTTATGTAGTCGTTTGGGCTGAATTATGTTATGTTTGCAGGTGATCATGTCGAGCTCACAAAGAACCGGCAAGAAAGTGGCCACATCTAGCCATAGGAAACATGTCAGGAGTGGGAATGTCCCACTTGCCCCTGCAGTTCCCAAGGGCCAAACTAGGCGGTTTGGGGTAAAAGTTGTCACCAAGGAAGGCAAGGCTTGGTACAAAAAGCACACCGAGGCCATCTATTTCTCTGATGTTTGTATTGACAGGGACAGCCTGGCGCGTGAATTCCCACAGATCATAAAGCGGATTAGGGAGCTAGGGATGGAGTTTATCTTTGCCGAACAAGAAGAGTGCAACTTGCACATGATCTGAGAGTTCTACGCCAACTGGGTGCCGGAGGTGAGATCCCATTTTGTGACGGTACGAGAAAGGAATGTGCCTATCACTCCCTCAGGTATAAATGACATATTGGGTACACCATAGGATACATACCCACTAGTGCAGACATGGTTAAATATACGCCCTCCATACCGGTCCATCAGACATATTATGTGCGGTCCACAATCCATGGCATAATGGACTAAGCATAGTGGGAAGAGATATCACCAATCTTTTCCCTACGGTCACATATTTAGGGAGACGCACATCTGGTTAAATGTTGTCATGAATTTTTTGGTACCGAGGTTCCACTACACAGTTATTACTCGTGACAGGGTGTGCTTGGTATATGCCTTGATGATTGGAACGAAGCTGAATATCAGAGCCATTTTGAAATCTGCTATGCGAAAGGCCCGGGTTCACAAAGGCCACAAGTATGCTTTTGGTGGTCTGATTACAAAGATGTGTCATGTTGCAGGTGTTCCTAAAGAAAATTTGGACTACATGGCACCCCTATTTCCAGCACCGGTGGACATTACCAGGACAAAGGGACCTGACACTGAGTTTGGGCCAACTCTTACCACTGTTGAGCGCCATCGATGCGATGAGTTGATTATGGCCAGGATGTATGTCTTAGAGATGTTGCGCCATCAGAATGGCTGCATGGCTTCCACTGATATGCAATTGGGAGATGTTGAAAGGCGTTACCCTGAATGACCACGCCAAGGCCCTACTTGGCATTGGTCCTGCGTTTCATGAGCCGGTAGATAATGATATTTCGACTGATGAGGAGCACTTGCGTACTAGCTCAGACGTGGAGTCCAATTTTGATGAGGAGGCAGGCCCCGCTCTGGCCGGTGATGAGGCCGAAGGGGGTGATGCGATTGAGGATTGATCAGGGAGTGTTTTCACCTTACCTCGTGTATTGTTCTGATATTTTTTTAAAGCACTGGGGACAGAGCTAATGTTTAAGTGTGGGGTGAGGGATGAAAAGCATACCTGGTCTGTATATATATTTTTATTATTGAACATTGCTAGAATCTATTTTTGTCTTTGTTTTGTTTTATTTAGAGTCTGTTTTTTTGTCTTTGCTTTGTTTTATTTTGAGTTCCTTGGAGGTTGTTTTCGGTTCTTTGGCCAAGGGTAGTCCCTTTGAACCGTACAAAATACAAAAAGATTTTGTCTTTGTAGGATTGAGTCAGTAGTCATAGGTGAGTCATGTTGCCCAATGATAGATGTATGAAGACCGTCTTAAGGGCAATTTCGTCATTAAGTCTTAGGTTGGTTTGTGCTGAAGCTGAAATTCTGAAAGGAATATGTATGAAAAGCATGTTTGAAATTGATATATGAATGCAGTTAAACTTTTTTTGTATATGATTTGAATGATACAACTTATGGTTAATTTGGACCTTGTGCATGATCTGATTGTGTTGCTGTGATTGATCCATTCTTGAGAATAACTTGTGCCTTAAGTGGTGAGTTTTTGTAATGTCCATGTTTTGCATCTTAGTCTAGAACTTTCCATGCATGTTATTGAAGCGAAATACAAGTGTTATTGTGTTTAGAAGATGATAATAGGCTTTCTTTGAATTGTTTGGAATTTTAGCCTTTTTAGAAATAATATCCCTAGTATAGCCCAAATGAGCCTTGATTTTGTTCTAACCCACATAATGAAGCCGAATCCTTTTTATTAATATCGTTAGCTTTGATCCCAAAACCCTAATGCACTATGTTCGGAGGAAAAGTGAAAACAACGGAAAAAGTAAATAGGGTGGAAATGTTTAGTTTGTTGGGGAAGAGTTAAAAGAGGAGGTAAAATGATACCCCATGAGTTTGAATATGAGATTTGCCCTGGTCCTTAGGACATTGTGCACTTCGACTAAGGTTAAAAGCCTAAGTTGAAGGTGGCTAACTTGGTAAATACCTTAATGATGGCCCTGGCCCTGGCCCTTCCAAGGGTATTGTGCACCATAACTCAAGAGAAATCTCCAAGTAAAGGGTGGTTATTGTTGAGTGTCAAAAAATAAAATAAAGGGGCGAGTGAGAAATAAAGGCAAGGGTAAGACGAAAAGAGAAAGTTGTGAATGTAAGAAGAAAGTTGAATATAGTGCATTAGGGAGGGGATTCACTAATTTTATTTAAACGAATCCTCCCTTACCTTAAACCTACATTACAACCGAAACAAGTCCTATTTGATTTTGAGCATAACAGACTTTATTAGTAGAGATGTACATAATGAGCAAACTTATGGTTCTCAATGCATACATGTTTGATGTTGTTGTTGAGTGAGAGTGTACCTTGTTTGCAAAGTCCTTAAAGAATATTCAATTTGCTGAGTTGAGTGTGTGGACTATTCTTTGGAGTGAGGGGCACTTGTTGTATAAAAGATAGGTGATATGTAATGGTGCACATTTTGTTAAATACGTTGGTTGCTAAAAGTTGTCAAGTTAATTACAGGAGTCATGCATACTTTGAATGAAATCATGTCTGTGTTAATTGGTTACAGATCCTTGGAAGAAAGTGGCGGATGCACAAATACCATAATAGAGAGTCTAGGTCTAGGAGTAGTTAGTAAGTTGTTCGAGGACGAACAAAGCTCTAAGTGTGGGGTAGTGATCTTAGGCATAGTTATATGCCTAGAAATCTAATAATGCCCGCATTTAAGCTAAGTTTGAATTTAATGTGTGTTTGTTTATAGTCTTATCAAGTCTTTTGGTTGTTTATGAGCTAACCAACATGATTAGTTGTGTAGGTGAGCTTAATTGGAGAAACGAGCACGAAAATGGACAATGGAGAATACAAAAGATCTGAGCTGAAAGGAAACAAGGAAAAAGAGTGAAGAAATGCAAATCAAGGAATCTCCATATCTTCTCTGCGTCGCAGAGATGAATTTTTGTTTGGGTCGTAAAATGACTTTTGAGGCAGAACCCTTCGTGTAGCAGCCGTTTCGCGTAGAAATGGGTTTTCTCATGAATCAAATCTCAGATATGCCTTCGTGTCGCGGAAAGGAAGTCCTAAATTAATTCAACAGAGCGAGTTTGAGGCAGAACACTCGGTAGAGTGCCCGCATCGCGGAGATGAGCAATTGTGTGCGAATGGGAATTTAAAGATGCCTCCACGTCGCACCTTTTGTTCCCAGTTTTGACTTTTTATATAAATAGTTAGATATTTTATTTTATTAGACATTCTTTTTCTGGGTTTTGAAAAATGACAACTTGGGAGAACGTTTTCATTATTTTTATGGTTCTTTCCTAAACTCTTTTACTTTCGATCTCTTTATGTTTATTAAACATTGCTTGATCAAATCTTTGATTATGAGTAGCTAAATACCCTAGTTCTAGGGTTGTGGCTACAAGATGATTGTAATCTATTAAGTTTTCATTGGGTTAATATCAATTATCATATGAATCTTTCTTATGTTCTTATTTTTTGTATTTCGTGACAAATCACCATTGAAATAAATACATTGTCCGAATTAAACTCGGGAGAGGAATAAGATGATAGAATGTGGGGCATAAGGAGCATGATTAATTCTTAATAATTATGGTTAATTTGTATCTAGGATAGGCAAATACCTAGAAACCATGCTTGGTCACTATACAGGAAGAAATCATAATGCTGGTTACTTAGTCCAGCCTATCCCTGCTCAACGATGTAGTTAGGTTGTTATTTATCGTAGGCGATTATAGGTCAGGAGACCATGATCATACATTTAACCCTATGATTCATTGATTCGATAGTTGATAAATACCCATTTAAATGATATTAATTGTATGAATCCTGATAAAAGCTGCTTCCCTGGACTTTACCCAATCATTGTTTTTAGCCCTTGAAATTGAATCGTGTTTGTTATATTTTGTTTAAACTCTTAAAATTATAAAATAAATCACTTTTGGAATATTGATAACACTTGTGCTTAGCTGAAAGTTGGAGAAATTAAGTGATTCTTAGCGTAAATCCATGTGGGTACGATACTCGGCTCTTTATAAGAGCCACTTTAATACTTGAACGACCATGTGCACTTGCATATGCGATTTGGTTGCAACAGCAGTACTTAAGTTCACCTTTGAACCCAAGCCTTTTTGAAAAGATTTCCAGAACTGTGTAGTGAATTGGTCACCTTTATCCGAAATAATTGAAACTAGAACTCCATGAAGTCTAACTACCTCTTGAAGATACAACTTGACATAATCCTCGCTGAGTGGGTAGTCTTTACCGGCAAAAAGTGGGCTGATTTTCTCATTCTATCAACGATCACCCAAATAGAATAATGTTGCCTGCGAGATCTTGGTAAACCTGTGATGAAATTCATATTGATCATCTTCCACTTCCATTCCAGAAGTTATATATTCTGAGCCATACCACCCAGCCTTTAGTGCTCTACTTTAACTTGTTGGCAATTCGGACACTTAGCAACAAACTCTGCAATGCCCTTCTTCATACTACTCCACCAATAAACTTCTCTCAAATCGCGATACATCTTTGTGGAACCTGGATGGTTAGAATATCTAGAGCTATGAGCTTCCTCCATGATCATTTCTTGGAGTTCATCTACCCTTGGTACACATAACCTACCTTGATACCTCAATACACCATCTCCCCCTTGTTCAAAAGCCATTACTTTTTGCTTATGAAAATTTGCCTTCAATTCAAACAAAATAGGATCTTGGTCTTGCTTCTGTTTCACTTCAGACACTAATGATGATTCATCCCCATTCATCACCACTACTCCTCCTTCTGTGGAATCCATTAGTCGAACTCCTAAGCGTGCAAGTCTATGCACATCTTTTGCTAACTCCTTCTTATCTTCCTTAAAATGGGCGGTACTACCCATGAACAACCTGCTCAAGGCATCAACAACAACATTAGCCTTACCTGGGTGATAAGGAATACTCATGTCGTAGTCCTTGAGTAACTCTAACCTCCTCATTTGTCTGAGATTAATCTCTTTCTGACTAAACATATATTGAAGGCTTTTGTGATCAGTGAATACATCTACATGAACACCATACAAATAATGATGTCATATTTTCAAAGCAAATACTACGACAGCCAACTCTAGATCATGGGCTAAGTAATTTTTCTCGTGAAATTTCAGCTGTCTGGAGGCATAAGCTATAACTTTACCATTCTGCATTAACACACAACCCAAACCAACTCTGGAAGCATCACAATACACAACAAAACCTTGAGTACCTTCTGGTAAGGTCAATACTGGGGCAATAGTCAACCTCTTTTTCAATTCCTGAAAGCTTTTCTCACAAGCCTTGGACCATTGAAACTTCCCTATTTTCTGAGTCAACTTGGTCAAAGGGGATGAAATAGTTGCGAACCCCTCTACGAACCTTCTATAATATCTAGCCTACCCCAAGAAATTCCTAATATCAGTTGGAGATGCGGGTCTAGGCCAATTCTGCACTGCCTCTATTTTCTGAGTGTCAACTCTAATCCATCACTGAAAACAATGTGACCCAAGAATGCCACATACTCAAGCCAAAACTCACATTTAGAGAACTTAGCATATAACTCCCTATCCTTTAGAGTTTGGAGAACTATTATGAGATGACTAGCATGATCTTCCTCATCTCTCGAATAAATTAGTATGTCATCAATGAATACGATAACAAACATATCTAAATAAGGCTTGAACACTCTATTCATAAGGTCTATGAACGATGCAGGAACATTAGTTAAACCAAACGACATGACCAGAAACTCATAATGACCATACGGGTCTTGAAAGCTTTCTTTGGAATGTCACATTCCCTTACTCTTAACTGATGGTAGCTTAATCTGATGTCTATCTTAGAGAAACAGGTGGCACCCTAAAGCTGATCGAAAAGATCATCAATTCTCAAAAGAGGATACTTATTCTTGATGGTAACCTTGTTCAACTGATGGTAATCTATACACATCCTAAGGGAACCATCCTTCTTCCTCACAAATAAGACCGGAGCTCCCCAAGGTGAGACAATTGGTCGAATAAAGCCCATATCAAGGAGATCTTTCAACTTTTCTTTTAGTTCTTTCAACTTTGTTGGAGCCATTCTATATGGCGGAATAGATATTAGATGAGTATCAAGAAAAATATCTATACCGAAGTCTATCTCTCTCTCAGGAGGGACTTTGGGTAGATCATCTAGAAAGACTTCTGGAAACTCACTCACAACTGGAACTGACTCGATAGGAGGTGTCTCAACACTAGAGTCATTAACTCGGACTAAGTGATAGACACAACCCTTGGAAACTAACTTTCCCGCCTTAAGGTACGAAATAAAACGACCCTTACGCACTGCTGAACTACTCCTCCACTCAAATACTGGCTCATTAGGAAATTAGAACTTAACAACTCGAGTTCTACAATCAATGGAGGCATAACAAGCATGAAGTCAGTCCATACCAAGAATGACGTCAAAATCTACCATGTCTAACTCAACTAAATCAGCCATGGTGCTCTTGTGATTGATGGAAATGGTACAATCACGATAGACTCGCTCATCAAGAATAGATTCCCCTACAGGTGTAGAAACACAAAAGGGATCACAACGTTTCTCAGGAAGAACATCAAATTTCATTGCAACATAAGGGCTCACAAAAGATAAACTCTTTCCTAGGTATAGCAAAGCATACACATAAAGAGTAAAGACTTTGAGCATACCAGTGACAACATCTGGAGAATTCTCTTGCTTTTGGCGACTGGTGGCATAAAGACGATTTCCTCCTCTGCCTGTACCTGAAGTAGCTCCTCTAGATGCAGCTCTGTCTGGTGGAGCAACTGAAGAAGACTAGGCTCTATTGTCCTGATTCCCATTGCCTTGCCGGTTCTTAGGGAACTCTTTCATGAAGTGACCCTCTTTTCCACACTTGAAAGAACTTGTGGAGCCATCGTGACACTTACTTGGGTGGTTCCTACCACACTTAGAACATGCAGGATCCTAGTTACCTCCTTGTGCCACACTACCCTGAGACTGTGCTGGTCTAGCTCTGAAGTTCTGCGAATTCTCACCATTATACTCATCTTTGTTTCTGAGTGCAGGTGCACTAGCAGATGATGGAGCAGGTCCCTTTTGCTTCTGATGGAAAGAAAAACGGTTCACATTATTTCTTTGTTGCCCGAACTCATTCCCTGTCTTAGCTTTCTTGTTTCTGAATTCCTCCCTACCCCTCAGCTTCTCCTCCTCAACCTACTGTACATAAATCATCAACCTTGCTATATCCATGTCCCCAATTAGCATAGCTGCCTTGCCCTCTTTTCTTGAAAGTGAGACAACCCAACAAAAAATAGACTTATCCTGCTCCTCATATTCGCAACCATCTCCGGAGCATATCGGGAAAGTTGGGTGAACTTCAAACTATACTCATGAACACTTAGCGAATCCTTCTTAAGGGTAAGGAATTCCCATACCTTGGCTTCTCTTAGTTCCCGGGGAAATAAACGCCCCCAAGAAAGAACTCTCGAACATAGCTCAACTCAAAACCGGTGCATCATCTTCTCTAATCTTCTTGCACTAGTCAAACCAAGTCCTAGAAACACTCTTCAATTGATATGTAGCTAGTTCCACTCGTTCAGCATCAACAACGTGCATAACCTCAAACACATTTTGCAGTTCCTCAACAAAATTTTCTGGATCCTCAGTATTGCTTGAACCAGTGAAGCTTGGAGGATTCATTCTCAAGAACTCGCGGATCCTCGAAGTATCTGCCTCTTACTGTCGAGCCCCTCTTTGTTGCCTAACTTGGTTAGTCACAACTTGACTTAGCATTCAAATTTCTTCCCAAAATTCAGCATTCGTGACCTCTCCTTGGGGTTGCACTTCATGTGCATCAGGTACCCCTTGCTCCTCAACATTCCTTCTAGTAGGATGACCTCGGACAGCTCTTCGTAGAGGCATGATCAACTGAAAGACATGCACAAGCATGAGTTAGAAATAAACTTTATAGAGATGAACTCTATTGCACAAAATGAGTATGAAAGAAGTGAAGGAATTTCCTAAATGTTGCAGCCTCCTAGTTATAGTTGTGGTGCGCTTCACACCGATAACTAGGACTCTACAGACACGACTTCATAGACTCCCTAGGACTTTTGAACTCCGTGCTCTGATACCAAGTTTGTCACGCCCCGAGCCTACACCCTGGGCAGGACTGGCACTCGAGAACCATTGCTAGCCCTAAGCGAACCCTTGGCCTGGCTTACTTACTCAGCGGAAGACTTAAACACAAGAAATAGTCTCAAATAAGGAACTTATGAAATAACTTACAATGTCTTAAAAGAAACATGCAAACTAAGATGGTAACACAAGTCTTATAGCAAAACATCTGAAATACAAGACTAAAGGATTCATATTTAACTATCTATGAAGCCTCTAAATACTAAGGGGAAAATCGTGACAAGACCCCCGATCATCCTGCAACTAACTAACAAAGAAATGAAAAGGGAATCCTCCGGAAGCAAGGAGGCTCACCAACTAACTCTGAATGCTTAACTGGATCAATGAGGCGCTGGATGCTGATCCTGGTTGCCTGTATCTACATCATTAAAAGATGTAGGCGAAAAGTCATCAGTACATTGAATGTACGAGCATGCAAGGGGAAAACTAAACATGACATAAGCTTGAAATGAATCTGAAAAGAACACTTACCTTAGCTTTACTCAACTCATGGATACTCAACTCAAATGCAAAGTAAAACAACAATAAAGGTGCAATTTATCCAAAGCATTTAAAACAGTAGGTGACAACTCAATGTTTAAAGAAACACAACAACTCAGTTTACATACAAAGTAATATTATACTGTGGGAGTTTCTCTAACCGACAACCATCACTATGAGCTAAAGTGATGATACAACGTCTCGCCCACGCTGCCAGAATTGTCTTATACCTTGCCGTGATATAGAATGCCTCAACTAAGTGGATTCACTAGTCTATGCTAAAAAACACTAAGGAATCATCTAAAAAGTTTGACCCTTTCTTTCCCACGATGACTACATGGTTTATGGAGACTTGAGTTATTATGAACTCGTCCCCATAATGGTGCTCAATACTACTCCCAAAATATACTCAGCTCATATGTTTTAATAATAAAAACTCTTTCTGTGGTTTGAGATAATTACTCAAAAACTAGCCCAAAGGCTCTCTTGGAAATCAGTGTTTCCTTTCTTGTTTAAATGTGAAAACATTTCAACTCTTGGGAATACTTAGTTCCCGTATAATCATTTGAAGAAATGAAACTTTACTCTTACTCTTTACTCAACTCAAAACTCAAGCCTTAAAACAAAGTTAAAATATTTGTAAAAGACTTTTAGAAAACTCTATGAACTTCTCCTGACTTGACTCTTAACTTTCCTTGAATTAAATTATGGATTCAAGGCTCATGATCTCATGTTTATGGATAATTTCATGATGTTTAGACATACCTTAGAGTGTAGAAAACAACTAGGAAACTTAGGTACGTTGCTAGGGAACTCAAACGAAAAGAAGTGGGAAAAGGTAGAAGACTTGGCGACCCTGGAGTTCTGAGAGGTGCGAGGCGCTAGCTTTGAAACTTCAGACACTGGCTTGGGGCGCTCTAGCTGGCACGACGCCCAAG
Source organism: Solanum verrucosum (assembly GCF_900185275.1). NCBI lineage: Eukaryota > Viridiplantae > Streptophyta > Magnoliopsida > Solanales > Solanaceae > Solanum > Solanum verrucosum. The sequence continues at coordinate 928,314 of NW_026019922.1, read as the reverse complement.
AGGCCAAATTTCAGGAACCCCTTTGGGGTGCTCTGAGATGCGCGGCGCCCCAGCCCCCTCCCTAGATTTTTGACGAAATTTCTTGTTTGTTTTTCAACTGTAAACCCTCTAGATTTGATTGGTTCTTTCCCCAAACACTTAGATTAGACTATAACACCAATATATGTAGGAATCTACTAAAAAACACACCTAATTTCATGAATCAAACTCAAGAACCGTCTCAACAATTTCAATAACAAGAACCCACAAGAACTTAAACAAATTTCATCAAGAACTCATAATCTTTTCTTTCAAGAACACAATTATGCTGAATTGAATCATGATTGGCGCGTGGGTTTAATCCTTGGCTAAATCCACAACCAAAATTGCAAGAACTTGACGAATCTTGAACTTTTCTTCTTCTTTCTCCTCTTTTCTCTTTTCTCCAAGCCCTAGCGTGTTTTGGTAAAAGCGTAAACTGATATAATTCTGATTAGACCCCAATTAAACTTCTAAAAATGAAATTAATTAATTGGGTATGGAAAAGACCAAAATATCCTTCCAAAATTCGGTTTTGACTTTCCTTATATGAACAACCCAACTTCAAATGGACATATCTCACTTATACAAATTCGGAATTGAGCAAACTTGGCGGCGTTGGAAAGATAATTCAAAGAACTTTCCTACGGTATCTGGTAGCACACCTAACTCATCTTGAGCTAGGAGATATAGTCATTTGAAGTTGACCAAAAACTCAAACTTAACATAACTTAACCAATCTTCCAGATTTTTCATTCTTTCCAAATATGACTCTTTCTAATTCTAGTTTTTTTTTCTAGTTCTTTCAAATAGCGAGGTGTTACAGTCCAAAAATAACATCGTATATATAAGTAAAATCATACTTTGAATGGTTAAATAAGTAAAATTACGTCGGAAATTTCTCAGCCCGACGATTTCTTTAGCAAAGCTAAAGCTAACGTGTTAAGGACTGGCATGCGCACAAGTTCAAATCCCAGTTGCTGCATTTGTTTTTACATTTTCAAAAGGCTCCTAATTAATTTCTAAATTATAGTTAATAAATCAGTTATTTTTTCAATAATTCAAAATTTCTATTATCTGTTAAAATAATCTTAAATTAGAGACCTACAACTTAAAAATTTAAGGAAAAAATTAAAGTATAGTAGCCATTAAATTTTGATCATTTTTTTTCCTTTCACTGAAATTTTAAATAAAATTAAAAGTAATTATCTAATTTAAAGTTAATAAGGAAATCCTATTTTTTTTCTATAAAGCTACTAAAAGTGAAAAAGGCTCTATATAGAATTTCTTTTTAAAAAACTAAGACTTGTACCTATTGAATACCTAAATTGTTCAAAACATGTACCTATTAAGCACAAATTGCTGATATGACAAAAATGTGTTTTGCACCTCCCTGAAGCGCGTGAAAAGATTCAAATAGTGTCTTTTTTGATTATTTGTTTACATTTTTTCTTCTTTTGTTGACACTTGGCATTATAATTAACTTAAAAACATTTTTCTTCTTTCATTTACACTTTTTTCAAAAAAGAAAAACACCCCACCCCCTACCAGTCATCTTCTTCATAATTTAATTTGCAAAACTTTCTTCACTTTACCTCCAACATTGTTTTAATTTCTTTTTTATATATAAAAAAAGAATATTATTTCTTCCAAATATGAAGATAAATGAAAATCAACTATGAAGTAATCATACGATTCACATTTGAAAAAAAGACTTTCTTTTGTATGATTTATTTCAAATCTCATAAAAATAATGGAACAAATATGAAGAAGAAGAAACAAGATAAATAACTTTACGTATAAAATAAGTTAGCCGATATTTGTTTATCACAATTTTCGAACAAATATTTTTACTCAAAGTCATATATAAACCCATTAAATTTATCAAAAATGATATTCAAAAATTTGAATAACTGCCGAAATTGTTTTCTTTCTTCTTCACTCTTAGTATGAAAAAATATAAATATATTTTTAAAAAGTTAATCTTCAAGTTATTTGAAAAGAAATTAGGTTTTATGATTTGAAAATGAATGTGTTTTGGGAAGAAGATGAAAAGGTAGGTTTTGTGATTTGAGAAAGAATGTGTTTTGGGAAGAAGATGAAGATGAAAGGGGGTTGGGTAGGGGTGGGGTTGGGTAGAATAGGTTGACATTTTCATTTTTTTCTTTTTATTTTTAAAAAATTAGATATAAATGTGTTTGAAATAATTTTAAATAAAATTATTTTTTTTATAATTTTCGAGGCCCAGTGCCACATGTTATTTTTTAATTAGCTGTTTTGCCATGTCACCGCAAGTATATCACACACTCTTCATATTTTTTGCTGATTATCAAAAAATGCCTAATAGAAATAATTTTTGAATAGGTAAAAGTGTTCAATAAGTACTAGTCTTAGTTGAGGTGTCTAAGTGAATTATCCGGACAACTTTAAGGGGCCGGCGATGACTTAAGCCAAGTTTTAATTAATAAGAAATAGTCTATGTATAACTTATCTCATTATAACTAATTCAAACATAATTTATTCCATTATAACTAATTTTATAAGTTAATCAAATGATCCTGAGAATATTCTTATTGAATGAATTCAATGTCCAAGCTGAATGTCCACTAAGAAAAAATGTTTGTGTTAGTGCATTCTATCTCCCTTGTCAGCATCGATGTATTATATCATATTTTATGTTTAACTGGTTCCAGGTATTGATCTTACTTATCTAAGAAAAAAAGGTGCCCACTTAATTCTTTTAATAATTTAAATTGGTTATTATTGTTTCATTTAGGAAATAGTGAACCTAAAAATAGACATAATTCGATTAATGGCAGAATACCTAAATCCCCTTAAATTTGACATGTTTTTCCACCCACATTCGAGCGTACCTTCTTATCCTAAGAGAGTGAAATACACTTGTTTGCCAAGTGAATTTTTTGTCCACAATATATTTTTAAAAAGTATTTATTTATTTTTAGTTACAAAAATTTATTTGGATTAAAAGAAGGAAAAAACTTCTCTTTCTTAGATTTTATTTTCCGGTCAAATTACAAAAAAAATAAAAAAAATACATAAGAAATTTACTAGAAATTAAACTTTTAGTTAAAAAAAAAAACAATTTTTCCATAAATAATGAAATTATAGACATTTCTTTTTACAGATTTTGCACGAAAAGAAAAAAAATGCACCGTTGAAAAATAAAGTCATTACATCTACATAATATATTGTTAAAGAATGACAAAAGTCCCACATCGGTGGTTAATGAGATGGGTGAACTCCTTATAAGGCTTAGGCAATCCTCCTCCCTTTGAACTAGCTTTTGGGGTGTGAGTTAGGCCCAAGACCTAATTTAACATGGTATCGGAGCAGGGCCCATCTCACCCGATGTTGGGACCCCCAAAATCAAAAATTGCCCACGCACCAGATGCTAAGCACTGGGCGTGAGGTGGGGTGTTAAAGAATGACAAAAGTCCCACATCGGTGGTTAATGAGATGGGTGAACTCCTTATAAGGCTTAGGCAATCCTCCTCCCTTTGAGCTAGCTTTTAGGGTGTGAGTTAGGCCTAAGACCTAATTTAACATATATAATAAAAATTATACAATTTGAACTTCATTATTCTGCTAAAACTTTTTATTTCACAGAAAATGAAAGAGCTCTAACAATTTTTTTTCTTTTATAGAATTGACCTTAAAAAGAAAAAGAAAACGTTTAACTAAATAGTTATCGTATCTAAACAAGAAAAAATGGAAATACACAATCATTGGGAACTTATTTTTCAATTTTATTCATCTTGACATGCTTAAAATAGAGTATAGTCACTCTTTTTCTCATGTATATAAGTGTCTCGGGGGTAAAGGTTACAAAATAGACAAGTTCGGGTAATTTATTAGACTAGTGATAATTTAGGGACTAATTGAAGAAGACACCCTAACTATAAGGTGCCTTTAAAATAAATATTGAAAAAATTACATAAATACACAACTTAATATATATCATAATCTCTAAAATTTCATATCATTTAAAAAAATTACAAATTTTTTTTCCGGATACATCCCTATTCCCTCTCGAATACATTCCTCCCCTCTCGGATACATCCCCTCTTGAATACATTCATATCCCCTCTCTGATACATCCCTACCATTAAATAATATATAATTTGCAATGTATCGGACAATCAAATAATGTATTCGAGAACAATGAAAAATCCAAAATTTTTGTAATTGAAGAAACGTCCAGCATATGATGTAATTAGCCCCAAATGTATGGAATTTCTGTACTTTATTCTTAAATATATTTAGTGTAGGCATATATAGTTGTTAGAAATGTTTGGACACCTTTTCTGTACCTGTAAATTAAGATAATTAAATAATTGGAGAAAAAAGAATTATGAGTTTAATATATCATGTTGAGAAACATTTTAAAAAAGAGTTAGTGATCATTATGTGGTAGAAGAGAAGTGTTTGATTGTATGATTCCATTATAAGACACTCAATAGTGGAGATGATATAGAGTTTAGATGTGGAGACGTGCTTAGATAGCATTGTTTGGCGCCTATATATAGCAAGCACCACAAAATAGGGAATTAAAGAAACAAAAGATAGAAAGCTATTGAGTGGAGTATATATACTTATATATAAAAAGAAAATTAGAAGCATCATGTCATGGTTACTGAAGTTTGTGAAGGAAGGTAAACCATATTTGGCAGTGACATTGTTGCAATTTGGATATGCAGGATCAGCCATTATTGCTAAGTCTGCTCTAAATCATGGCATGAGCCATTTCACCTTTGCCGTCTACAGAAATGTCTTTGCCACTATTGTCTTTGCTCCATTTGCCTTGCTCTTTGAAAGGTCAATTCTCAACTCACTTTTTAATCCGTACGGTTTGATGATTTGGCATGACGTTTAATAAAACAAAGAATTTTTTTGAATCTTGTGATTTTAAATTAAAGTTATATCAAATGTACGAAAATACTCTTTGAATTTATGGTTTTAAACATATCATCTGAAAAGTTGGATTTAAAGTATTGCTAAAAAAGGAAAGAGTCATTCTTTTTAAAACACAACAAAAAGGAAAATATGTTTTTCTTTTTTAAATGAACGGAGTAACATTTTGATATAACCTTTAATTTATTTAAGACTATAAATTTTAAAAGTATTCTTTACTTTTTATAATTTAGTTCCAAAACAAAATCACACAAAAAAATTGAAGCATATTCATGCATTATAACTTCTTTTTACTTAAATGAAGTTACTATTATTGATTGTGTTAAAGGCTAATTAATGTTTTTCTGTGGTTATTTTATTGCACAGGAAAATAAGGCCAAAAATGACTATATCCATTTTCTTGAAGATTATGTTGCTGGGCTTAGTGGAGTAAACATCTCTGACAATACTTTACTTTTTTATTTTCCTTTCAACTTAGCAAATTGCCCAATAGTTCACTGAAAACAAAAACTGACTTTTTGGCATGCAGACCTGTCATCGACCAGAACTTGTATTACACAGGATTGAGATACACTACTGCAACTTCTGCAGCAGCAATGTGTAATTTGCTTCCAGCCCTCACCTTTTTGTTGGCTTGGATATTAAGGTATTTCATTAACCATCTTTTTTCCAACTTATTCATAGGCATGCAATTAATTTGTTTCTAACATGTTTGTCTTAATTCAATTCTTTTTTAGTTTATTCGTTGTTTCAATTTATCTGAGTTATATTTTGATCTGACACGAAGTTAAAAGAAAAAAATAAAGACTTTTGAAATTTGTAATCTAAAATATATAAATCATAGATATTTGTGATTATAAATCATTTCATTAAGAGTAAAATTGATATTTTAAAATTAAATTATTACTAAATATAAAAATATATGACAGACAAAAAAAAACTAAATCATATAAACTGAGACTTTGAATTGAAACGTGTAGGCTTGAGAGGGTGAATATTAAGAGATTATCAAGTCAGGCAAAAATAATAGGAACAACAGTGACATTTGGTGGTGCGATGATTATGACACTGATTGGTGGACCTACAATTGGATTGCCCTGGACCAGACATCACCTCAATATTATTCCATCTTCTCCTAGTGATTTACAACCCATTAAGGGTGCTCTTTTCATAGCAGCAGGTTGTATCTGTTGGGCCTGCTTTTACAACCTTCAGGTACTATCCAATATTATAATATTAATTCGTTTCTTTTATTTAGTATATATATACAAAAGATGATTAGTTCTTTTTCTTATTTTTATATGTCAAACAAACAGGCAATTACATTGAAGACATACCCTGCAACATTATCACTCACTTGTCTAATATGCTCCGCCGGAGCTCTGCAAGGCACTCTTCTGACCCTTGTGGTTGAAAGGGGCAATACTTCAATCTGGGCCATCCAATGGGACACTACATTCTTATCTTACGTTTATAGTGTAAGCTTAAACATTCTCTTAATTAGTATCAGAGACAGGGTTAGGATTAAGAGTTTGAAAATTTTGAAATTTTAGGACAGAAAAAAAATATTAGTACAAAACATGCTTTCTTCAAAGAGGGGATTTTGAACACACAACTCTAGCATGAAAATCATTTTCATGGCCCTTTTCTTACCACTGATTTTATTAGGGGTTCATCAATTAATATGCATGTATATTAATTTAATTTTCTAATACAACTACACGATCTAAAAAAAAGCTAGTGAGTTCGTTCGAACCCCGAACTCTCTGTTAGCTCCACCCCTGTCTAGTATGTGTCCATATATATTTAGTCGGAGAGGATAATTTGTTTTTTATGGATGCAGGGAATGGTCACTTCTGGAGTTGGCTATTATGTCTCTGGATTGATAATGAAGGAAAAAGGACCCGTTTTTGTTACTGCATTTAATCCTCTAAATATGGTTATCGTCGCAATTTTGGGTTCATTCATTTTATCCGAGGAGCTAAACTTGGGAAGGTATATTACATACTCTCTTTGTCCTAGTTTATACGACTTACTTTCCCAGAATGCACATATCCTTATTAAATTTCGTGTCGAGTCAAACTAACTCTTATAATACGTGGTTGAGTGCAAAATAGGATGTCTAATCTTGTGCCTGTTTAATGTAGAGTTTTGGGAGGGGCAATCATTATAATTGGACTATATTTAGTAATATGGGGCAAGAGCAAGGACCAACAATCATCAAAATCATTCAGTAGTGAAGAGGCTGTTCAATCTGAATTTGTTGATCAAAAAGAAATATCAAAGTCTTCAAATCAGGCAAAAGTTGGAGATGAAGCAGTTTAAGAAGAAATGGCTAGGATTAAAGTTAGAAGGATATATAGAACTAATAACTCCTAATTATTGGCCTCCGGATGTTACTTTTGCAGTTCTTTATTAGAGAAATTGAAAAAGTAAGTGTGTGTAGCATCTGTCTATTTATTCTGCTCATGAAATGGACCTCCAATATTTGAATAAATACATATAAGGTGCTAAACTAATTAACCACTAAAAAAAAGAAGATAGAAAAAGATAAAGGGTGTGACAAATAGAAAAAGAGAGAGAAAATATTTTTGAAACATCGTTTTCTAATTTTCTCATGATCGGCTGGTCAAATCTTGTAGAAAAACATTTTCTCTTGAAATAAATTTCTTTAAAATGATAAAAACAACGTTTATGAGGGAAAAGAAGGTTCCATAAATGATATATCATATTGATTGTTATCCTCAGCAACATCCAAACCCATCTTATCTTCACCTCACCCCCACGGTACATAACCCACACCTCACAGCCCTACGCCCACACCCACCAATTCCATAATGTTTCTATACATTATATACAAATTCTTTTAAAATAATATTATTTATATATTTACAGCACACAAGAAAATAATTAAGTGATTAATCCATTGAGGTTTTTGAAAAGCAATCTCTGAGAAAATATTTTCCTTCCTACAACACACCCGAAGAAATAAAACTTATTGGCGTATACTATTAGCCATGAGGGTAAGTTATAGTATTACATTTTAATCCCTAGTAAACACTTTTTATTTTATTTTACTTTGTATAAAGTTTTTATATGAATAGATCTTTCTGTTAATATGTTTGACTTTTACATATATCGTAGACAATTTTGTATATGGAGTGTTAATTAACTCATGCAAAGTTACAAATAAATGTTCACAATAAATAATTGTAGCATAAGATTAAATATAATTTGATATTAATTATGACAGCGGTAATATTTCAACTTCTTGCGCTAGTACGTTTCGTATGTACTGAACGGATCAAGTAGAGATATTTGTTTATATTATGAATATTAATAAATAATTTCTCTAGTGAATTACATGTATTTATACTTTTAATTTCGATATAATTATTATAATCTATGTAGTTTGATTTATTATTTTAATCTATTAAAATGTGAAACTATATTATGATTCAATATATTCTTAACAGATTTGATGATGACAAATCACTAGGGGTGTTCATCGGTCGATTCAGTTAAGTTTTATCTATTATCGATTCGGTTTATCGATTTTTGGTTTTCAAGTATGATAAACCAATAGCCAATCCGATTATATATTTTTTATCGGTTTATCGGTTTTGATCCTTAATGATTTGATTTTCGATTTAACCAATGAGAAATTTCTTATGAAATATTTGTATGACTCCTCCAGCAATTTGACGCGACAAGAGGAATATGGTTCTTACTTTAGGTTTTGACATTTTGTATAATGTGAAGGTGTGAACTCAAAGTTATTGTGAAGTGCAAATTGAAGGCTAAAGGGCAAATGCAGTAACTTGTAAGGTATTGATATTAATATTTAATATTTTTGTACAAGTACAATAGTAAATTACTATAGTCTTCATGAATTATCGGTTTACCCAATAACCCAATATTAAAAAACCAAAATTGAACAAATAACCCGATAATTTTCTAAATAAATCCATTAATAAACTGTTAACCTAATAACCCAATAGCAATAAACCAACAACACTTTATTCGGTTCCATTTATCGATCGGTTCGATTTTGGCACATCCCTACAAATCACATTAGTGAAATAATAATTAGTGAATATGTAACACCCAATATATTTTAAGGTAACTAACTCCCTAAACTGAGACGTATGCACCAAAAATTTTCCTATAGTTTTTCGCCTTGCGTTGTTCATTGATGAGTTGTAGTGAAAATAAACTTCCAAATGAGTGATCATACCATGAAATAGATATATGTAGGTGATTAAATAATTAAATTAACAGTTTAGGCCAAAGGGAGCTTCGTAACAAAAAATCTATTTGAAGATTTTATTTCGAGGAAGTATTTCAAGTGGTCTCGTACGTGGTTTGACTTTGGATGACTATATCTCTCAATATATAAAGATTTAGAGGGTTGATAACCTACAAAATTAAAAGTCTATGAATCTAGTTATCAACACATTAAAGCGTTTACTAATACGACTTCAAAATAGAGAGATATTCACATTTTTGTACACACTGCGCAAGCATGCAGGTTAAGGTGGGCCCAGGTCGGTGGAATAAATTGATATCGATATATTTCATATTCAAAAATCATTTTTCTCCCAAAACCATCTTCGTCCTAAGACTGAAAAAGAGATTCTAACTTCTCCTTTGATCAAATACTCCTTAGGGTTTGATTATTAGAACTTAAGTGCTTCACAAAAATTATTCTATACATTGAACTCATCGCTTGACATAAATTTCTTTGTGTTTCATGTGGTTCTTCTCTTTCGTGGTTTGCACAGTTGGTTTTCCAGTGAATTAGTGGTAAGTGGCAGAAGCTATAAGTTACTTTCACAAGGTAAAAGTTATTACACCTCTCTCCATCGTTAATTTTGAGTTATACGTTATCATCAAAAGACAGTTATCAACTTTGGAGATTCTTCCGTTTTGCTTGGTTGTGGACTATTTTAGTGTCATGACCCGAAACCCCGATTCATAATGACACCTACCATAACTCACCAGTAGGTAAGACAATCCATATTGTGGAACGACAAGTAACAAACATATTGGGTAGAAATAACAATCAACGAGAAATAACTTAAACAATTTAATGAAAATAGCAGAAAATAAGAACAACATAAGATAAATACACTCAAAAAGAGAAATATAGTCCCAAAATCTGATAGTCACAAGTACATAGCTATTAAAATAGTAAAAGTCCCAAAAGTGAACAAAAAATACAGACTTGTTTCAAATACAAAAGACTAGTCAACAACCTATAAATAGAAGAAGACAGGCTAATCTAGGATTTCATAAGCTCACCCTCAGTCTCAACAACAAGCTCGAAATTAATGCTGGTGACAGGTGCTCGGACTTGCATCACGAAAATAAATATAGAGTATAGTATGAACACTAAAACATCAGGTGCCTAGTAGGAATCATAGGCCGACTGAGCTTGAAAAGTAAAAACAATAGTGAAAAGCGAGAAATGGTACCAACTAGAGGTCAAACGAGTGGACCTATAATGACAAATTAACATGAATGCATACGATTCAAGGAAAGAATGAATAGTAAAGTAAACATTTAATTATAACCTAACTGGACCCCATAAGCACAGAAGGTACACTCGTTCCAATTGGACCCCCAGAAGCCTGATCGATACACATAATAACTAAGGAAACTACTAGCTAAGTTTAAGAGTTTTCCATAAATGCCACAACTATCCACAGTCTCAAACCATGGTAAGGCACTGAAAGAACCCAATAGAATCACCAAGTCAGGACTCGAACCTGAATGATAGAAGTGTGTCCGAATTCGAACCGAGGCTAAAAGAGATGAGTCAAGGCCTAAAACTGTGACTAAGGATGTATGCCAGTGCCTCGACCCCAACTAGTAAAAGGTATGCCATGGCCTTGAACCGTGGCTAAAGTCTCTAAATGCTCCAAAATCACTCGATCTTCCTCAAACCGGTCCATGCCGTAGAGAGAAACAATCTTCAAAGTCACCAAGTACCCACTCTAGCTCCAAATCCAAGACTCGACCCCAAACAACTGAGTGATGCACAAAATCACTAACGAACGCGTCCGATCCAAAAAACAAGGGAAATTATGGATAAGAGGTCATATGAATCTAGTTTTCACCTAGCTAAGAATCATATTATCAGACCCGAGTCTGTTATATTAGTCTTTAGGAAGTTGAGTCATATGAAGTGACATTGGAGAATTTTTAAGGCTTATCAGATCCAAATCACAAGTCTAAGAAAATCACTAGCCTACACCTAGGCTAAGCCCAATAACTACAACTAGTAACAACCTAGTCAACCACTGGCATAGTACAGGGAATGATGCAATCACGATAATAAGGTAGGGATGCTCAATTTATGCAAAACTACCCGAAAAATGAGGCCAAGACATGAATTCTAGAAAATAAACATGAATCAACTACAAATCCAGCCCAATTCAAGCTAATCAATAAGAATTTACATTCACAAGCTCAATCTAAAGACCGATAAGTTGTAGCCTACTTCAATGCATGCCGTGATAACACTCAATTTACCCTAAAAACAAGTTTGAAGAGTAAGCGGTTGTTGTCAATAATAATACCCAACTAAGAGTCGGGGTTGAATCCCACATAGAACAATTTATCGGCAATTGAAAAGAAAAAGAATGAATAGCTACAAGTTGCAACATTTTTTTATATAATGTATTATTTTGTAGTTGATAATAATGTATCTGATACACTAAGGTTGTGAAAGCAGGGTATATGTAAGCTGAAATAAAGTGTATCTATAAATGTATCATTTTGTAGTTGATAATGTTTGATACAATAAGATTATCAGTTTTTATGTATTTATGTATCAAGATACTTAATTTGATACACAATGTTTATCAAAATAACGAGATACATTGAAAATTAAGTATCAGATGCGTAGAACAAAAAATGATTGTAGCAGTGATGTATTGAATCAATATAACACTAACAAAGACTAATTTAAGAATCAAAATAAACGAGATACATTGTGTCTTTGACAGTGATGGTCGTGTAATGACAAATCCAACTCTTTCCTTCTCTTTTTTGAATGTTTTTTCAATGGTAGATTTAGAACTCGGACATGTATAAACATTGCAAATCAAATACGACTTTCTAGTTTTTGATTTATAACATTAGATTTCTAACAATATGTAAGAAATAATTAAAATATTATTTAAAAATAAAATAATCAAATACGGAAAAAAATAAAATAAAAAATTCCTAATATAATTAAATAACAAAATATTTTCCACAAATATAGTAATTTGTGATTGATAAGGTATATCAATCAATTGATTTTCTTTCTATTAGTTGATTTTTATTTTTGTTGTTATCCTTTTTCCTATTTCTTTCTTCCACGTTATTCTCACTCAGTTGGTAAAGATTTTTAAAATTTCATCACCAAAAATTAAAAGAGTTTTTCCAAATCTTGATTCAACATGTAATTTTTTTCTGATTCAATCAGTTTATTTTTTTTTTGTTTTTTTATAAGTTTTTTGCTTTGATCTTGTTTTTTATTTTTCTTAATCTGAAATTTGATTTTTGTAGAAATAAGGATTTTGATTTTTTGAAAATTTAATTTAATTTTTACTTTTTTTATTATGATCTGGAACTTTATTTTTGAGAAATAAAAATTATTTTTCTGAAATTTTGATTTCATTTTTGGTGTGCTATAGGGAGTGATTTGTGGAGTGAAATAAGGAAGGGATAAGCATTAGTTTTGGGAGTTAGGATTTATGTATCAAACATTTGGGGATTGGGAGTAAAATAAGAGATTTTGGAAAATTTTAAAACTGATAGAGAATAATGGAAATTATGAAAAAAAAAGGTGTGTATATAGGTAATTTATCCTTAATGTAATACCTTTTATGAATATGTGGGCCCTTATGTTTCTTCAAATTTATTGTCAAGTGACAATATAATAATAATTACATGAAATACACTCTATAAAATTCCTTCAGTATTTATAAATACTATTAATTTGAATTGTTGGTTGGGAAATGAAGATTCATTTTTTTATGAAAGATGCCCAAAATGAGCCTTTTATTAAAGATAAACAGTAAGAAAATTACAAAGTTCTAGGCTCAAAAGTGGCCCAGACCTGAAAAGCCAAAACTACACTAGTCTAAATCAGTAAAGGAAAGAAAAGGCAAAGATAAAATCCTCAGCTCCACCTTCATTTTTCTTCCAGGTATGCGCCGGCGTCGTAATCATCTCAACACCCAAAAACGCACCTCCGACCACTTGTATCACTACTAACACCTTCCATGTTCGGCATGTAATCATTTGGATGTCAAAAATTATCACTGACATCATGATGCATCACCAATGAAGACTTCTTCAACATGAATGTGACATAGTTGTACTTAGAACAAAGGTGTGAGTCGGTTAGAATCATTTTCAATACATTTCTCATTTCCCCATTATTACAACTCTCAATTTTTCCTCTTAATAGATTGAACCCCAATGGAGTTGATACCACTGTTAAAGAGGATAATTTTTTTGCTGCCAAATAAGGTATTGAGAGATTTTGATATTGTAGCCTTATGCTTCCACAGTTATTGTTTGTATATTTAGCTTCTTTGATTCTGCTCGCCTGATGTTTAATCTTGTAGCCTACATCCCTATATCCAGTAATTTGGACTCTCGTTATTGTTATGTTTGGCATATTGTTCTTTTCCAATTGAATAATTGTTTAGACATAACTCCCTCATGTTTAATCACATTCATCCTTTTTCAAATCTGCCATATTATAAAGGCAAGGACTACTTTAAAAATAGGCTTCAATTTATTAGCACAATCAACCTTCCACCTCTCCTCCAATACTTGTTTAATCTACACTAACTGGCATTGTACTCATGCAACTTTATTAAACCACTTCCAAATATGATTAGAATCATGTCACTTAATAAATAGATGTACAAACTATTCTTGTATACTTTTGTTACAACAACAACAACATTCTACAAAATCAGCAATGCCTCTTCTGATCAAAATTTTGCCTATAGGAATTCTTCTAAACCACATCCTTCATAACAGGAAGGACACCTTATAAGGTAATCCTTTCATCCATATGTTATATATATTCTCTATAGGATCCCTCATGTATCTGCATAAATCCCATGTTGTTCCTACCTTGAATTGTCCAGATCCACTAGGCATCTACCAAGGTTTATCTCTACCCTGAGTAAGTACCAGATTTCCCATGACACTGTCAATGTGATTTCATACTTCCTCATCAAAATTATCATGTAACACGGCCTTCCCATCCATCTTCATTGACCAATTGCATGACAAATTTCACTTTACTATGATCCTGTTGAACATCCATATGAAAATACAGAGCCCCAACTGTGTCCAATTATTAAACCATACACTATCATGTCCCTTCTTTGGTTCCCACCATATCTCTTGATCAAAGAAATCTCTTGCCAGTAACATATTTTTCCATACTTGTGATCCCCCTTTTTCATTCTACTATTTGTGGTCTTTGTCTCTTGCAATACTTGTTTCACATATAATTAGACTACATTGTATTAGTAGTCCTGAATTTCCACCATAGTTTGGTAAATAAAGCCTTAGAAATATCAAGCAGTGATCTAAATCCCAATCCTCTTTCTTCTTTTGGTACACAAATATCATTCCATGCAATCCATTGGGTAGCTCTACCCACTTCCTTGAAGTTCCATAAGAATTTATCAAAAATTCTATGAATATCATATATTACACATTTAGGAGGATTAGTGACAGATAATAGGTATATATATATAGGAATACTATATATGTAAGACATTGTTGATTAGAATAACTTTACCCCCAAAAGACAATAGGTTTCCTTTCCATAACTACAACTTGCTTTGAATCTTTTTTATCAGTTCTGAGAAATGCACCTTCTTTTTCTTAGGATGGCCAATAGGGAAACCCAAATACTTCAAGGGAAAGCTTCATTTTGTACAATCACTGACCTCTGATACGCCCAAATTACACCTCCCTAAAAAAGTATAAGCGCTCGTTGCCAAAAAAAAGAACCTAACTGAGGTTAGGATCGATCCCGCGAGGCATATGGTATAGACTTAGGCTACTTCCAACCCATTTGGTATACATTCAGAAACCCCTACTAGGTGCTCGGGATTCAATTAGAAACCTTTTCATACAAATAAAATATGCTACCCCTTCAAAATTTAGCATTATAGACTTAACTGAGTAGTCAAAACTTCAAACTGTGGTCATCTCAATAATAAGTGGGTCCCATGCTCAAGCTCCATTTAAAGTAAAATTACACAAGGGGGCTTGAAATTAAATTGGAAGCCTCGGGATCCATATTAAAAGTCCCTCTAGATCGAACTCGATGTTTCGGAACTAACGGAATTGTCAGAATTGTATCTGAGGCTATCTTCCTAAAATTTTGACCAAAGTCGATCGTTAAAATTTGAAGCTCCAAAACATGAAAACTTACACATAATCTAAATGAATGACCATGTGACAAAACTATCAGTCCCAGTAAGTCATAAAATATTAGGGGTTGCTAATGGAAATTGAATGCACTAAACAACAAAAATAAGACATTAGTACATAAATGACCTGGAGGGTCATTACATAAACAAAACTTTTATTTATGCCACTATTATTTGTAGGGTTTTTCCGCTATAGGGGGAGCCAAATTCAAATACATTAATTAGCTTTCTTATAAAGTGTGTTTCATTCCCAAAAGTTTTCTTCCTCCTATTTCATGAAGCTTAATCTTTTACTGTATGTCATAGTGATTCATGTATCTATTGCAATTTCTTTTTGCTATTTTGGTGACTTTTTTTTTAACTCTGTTAAAAATTCTAGTAAGGATGATTGAAAATTGATCTTCTCTTTTGTCCCTTTGTACATGTTTCTTCATATACTTCTTTGGAAAATTTCTTGTGGGCTGTGCTATATTTGATAGCACACAACATCAAATATGTGATAACTAATACATAACAATTGATGAAGTTTGTTAAAAGTACCAAACAAATTGCTCTCTTGCTTGTTATAGTTAGTATATTATTTTGATTGTTTTATCTTAGGTACAAAAGTTTTGTATGTTATTGCACTCTTCCTATAATATTACTCCCTCTGTTCCAATTTATGTGACTTACTTTCCTTTTTAGTCAGTCCCAAAAAGAATGACACATTTCTGTCTTAAGCAATAATTTAACTATTAAATGTCTATTTTACCCTTAACGAAATGATTTACACCCACATAAATTTCTATCATTCATTTTGGACCATAAGTTTTAAAAGTCTTCCTTTTTTTCTTAAACTCCGTACCTAGTCAAACTACCTCTCATAAAATGGGACAGAGGAAGTAGTATAGAGACAATTAGTCCATTTCTTTTATCGCAAGTTTACTAATTTGCCATATTTCTTTCTCTCTTGTTTTTGGGCATAATAAGAGATCAGGTTTTCTTGAAACTAACAGATGCCCAAAATACACTATAACAAAAATAATTTTTATTGGCAATAAATATGCACATTAACGAAGAGTGCTAGAGCCTCTACTGATATTAATTAATTGTCATTAGATTCAATGTTGCTATAGACTTTAGGGACATTATATAGAGTACTAATTGCATCTGAAAATACATATTTAGAGACAATTAAGCTATTAGTTACTGTTAAAGATCATTTTTGCTGTAGTGATAACTCTTTCTTTTGATAAAGTTTTTTTGTTTTTTTTTTATAAAGAAGTGATAACTCTTTCTTTTGGCTTATTTCAATTAAATTTGTGAACTATAAATTTGGAAACAACCCGAAAGACTATCTTTTTGAAAAATATGTTAAGAAACATGCATTTTTTTCTTGATTGTTAGGAAGGTAAGGTCGTCTTTATTATTATTTGTGGATATTTGAATTAATTCTTTGTAATTGCATACTATAACAATAACAATAACTATGGTTCAATTCCAAATAAGTTGGGGCCGGTGATATGAAACCTAAGCAATAGTAATAAATATTCCGAGACAATAGGAAAAAACTTTATGATACTAACAATTTTAGGGTCATTAACATATACATGATACATCATACTATAGTAAAAAAGAGATTGATGGAGGTTCGTATGAAAGGAGCCGAAGGTCCTCCATTTGAATTTAGTTAATTATGTTCTTGTATGAACGTGATGTTCCACTTTACTTGGGAGTGTTGTTGTTCTAGGATTTTTGATCTCTTCTTTAACATCTGATGTTGTTCTTTATAACTTCTTAAAATTTAGAAAATTTCGTTACTTTTGACCAAAGACTTTTTTCTTATACTTAAAATTTATCTATCACTCATAATTTTTGTATAACAATTTTTTTTAAAAAAATAATGTTAATTTAAGATTTTGGAGGAACACTTTGCCTTAGGATAAAACGTTCTTGACAATGTAGTGTATTTATCAAAAATACGAATATTACCGAATGATCATATGTAAGCTTAATAAAATAGTTCAATTCTGTGTGAAACACGAGTAATTTACCTAGTATATATATATATATATTTGGGGTCTTAAGAGGTATGTTGTTTTCACCTATATAAATTATAGGAAATAATCTTAGTTGAGGTGGGGTTTTATTTCATCCAATAAGAGAATGAATGACACATAATAAAATTTTAAAATGAATAAATAAAAAAATAAAAAAGAGGGTTGTTAGTTTCCAGAGTATAAATGAGCCAAAAAGGTGAATGAAAGAGTATTTTAAACCAAAAATAGGAGTAGAAGGATTTCTGTAGACCAAAAGATGGATGAAGGTTATACTTTTCCTATAATTTAGGGGTATTTTTTTTTACCATTTTCCGAATAAAATAAGAGACTTTGAAATCAACAATTAAACACTGCCTTTTGTTATGATTTATCTGATATTTGTTCAATGTCTTAATTTATACTCTCTATTTCATATTAAGTGAATTTGTGAGACAATGCACACTTTTTAAGAACGAAAAACAATATGTCATAGCAAATAACGATATATATATTTAGTCTACTTAATTATAGTTTAAAATATTTATTATACATGGATATATTTTAATATTAAATAGAAAAAAAACTTTACACATCATTAGCACATTTAGGCATCATTTGTTTGTACTTACTGAATGTCTGAATCTTAAACATTCAAATTCTGCCCATTAAATGTGTCTGGTTTTTAGGTCTGAATCTTAATCATTCAGATTCAGTCCATTAAGTCCATGTGTTTCTTTTTAAAAGAATCCTCTGAATGGATTTGAAAAGATCTGAATGAATCAGATATGTAGGAGAGTCTTAACAACATTTAGATTTAATTAACATGCTAGAATAAAAAAATCACATCACCTCTCTCTCATTGCACATCTTGCTCTCTCTTTCTCTAAAAAATTTATTCCTCTCTTTTGTCAATCAAACACTAATTTTTTCCTCTTGAACTGGTAAATTTTCATAATCTTTACAAGTATTTTCTTATATTAACAATCTTTTGGGCTGTATTGATTTTTGTCAAGAACTCTTGTTATAATATTTCTTTTGGGTGTATTGATGTTTATCAAGAACTCAAGATTTTTGAGTAAAAAATTAGTAGTCTTGATTAAAAACAACAACTATATATACATGTCTGAGGTCTCTTATGGTAATATAATTTGTTTAGGCCAAAGGCATTGAAGACTTCATCTCTACCCTTTCTAAATTTGTGTACAATTTTTTTGAAGGTTGTGCTGCAACAAGAGTTCATGAGTGGAGTTCAAGTTATAACTATATCTAGTTGGTGACCAAAATGATGGAGCTCCTAATAATTCTTTATTCTAATCTTCATGTCACGCCCCGAGCCTACACCCTGGACGTGGCCGACACTCGAAGACCATTGCTGGCCCCAAGTGAACCCTTGACCTGGCTTTTTTAACTCAGCGGAAACTTAACTCAACAGAATAACTCAATGCAATGAAAGGTCATAAAACAACCTAACTGTTAAAATCTGGCCAAAAAGGCAACTCGTGTCTCAAAATAGAATATTTATATATATACACAAATGAGAGACTAAATACTAACTAACTGACGGTCTATGAATCCTCTATAACACTGAGATGGATGTTGGGACAGACCCCGCAACATTCTAATAAAACAAAACTAGGAACACAAAATAACAGAGTCCTCCGGAAGGCAAGGAGGCTCACCACTGACTCTAGAGTGCTCAGCTGGATCAACGGCGTGCTGGATGCTGATCCTGGGTACCTGCATCTGCATCATCATAAGATGCAGGACAACTGGCATCAGTACATTGAATGTACGAGTATGCGAGTTGGAAAACTAAACAACAACTTAAGCTTGAAAGGAGTACAAAGGAACTCTTACCTTGGCTCTGTTCAACTCATGAATAACCGAACTCAATATAAAGCAATAAGACACATGCAATATATATAAAGCTTGTAAAACAGTGTAAACAACTTAGTTCGTTAAGGATAAAACAATAACAAACTCAACTTTACTTATATAAAAGTAATATAACTTTAGTGGGAGATTCTTTAACCGACAACCACCACTATGAGCCCTAGTGATGATACAACGTTTTACCTCACGTTTCCCAAGGACCATCCTATACCTTGCCGTGATATAGGACCTTACTTAACTTAGTGGATCCACTAGCTTAACTTATGTGATTATCTAAAAAGTATGACCCGTTAAATCCCATGTTTGGCTACATGGTTCTTATGGAGAGTTGAGTTAATATGAACTCATGTCCCCAATTCTGTGCTCAATACTACTCCCAAAAATATACTTTAGCTCATAAGTGTTTTAAACACATCTTTCTTTAGTATGAGATAATTGCTCAAAGCTTAGCCCAAAGGCTCTCTTGGAAAACATAGTTCCTTTCTTACTCAAATGTAAAAACATTTATAAACTTCTTTGGGAATACTTAGTCCCCTAATAACTTTTGAGAAATGAACTCAACTCTATACTCTTGGCTTAACTTGAAACTTGAGCCTTAAAACGAAGTTAAAACGTTCAAGAAAGACTCTTGAAAAACTTTAAAGACTTGCTTCTTAACTTCTAGACTTGACTCTAACTTCACTCGACTTTGATCCTAACTTTCCTCGAATTGGATTACGAATTCAAAGGTAATGATCTCATGTTTATGGATGAGTTCGTGAGGTTTAGATGTACCTTAGAGTGTTGAAAACAACTATACAACATAGGTACATTACCAAGGAACATGTATGAAAAAGTGGGGAAGGAATGAGGAGAACTGGTGTCCTTGACGCTCTGAGAGGCACGAGGTGCCAGCCCTCAAATTCCAGAGGGCCTGCTGGGCGCACTGCATGGCGCGCCGCCCCAAGGGGGGGGACTTCAGAGTCCCTTTTGGGGCGCGCTGGCTGGCGCGACGCCCCAACCTTTTGCCCAGAAAATCCGACTTTTCTCCTTAGTTTCTCCAACTCTAAACCCTCTTAACCTCCAAAGTTATTTCCCCAAACACTTAATATCATTAAAACCCTCAACATACAATAGATTCAACTTGAAATCACAACCGGAAACATGTACCAAATCAACAAGAAACTTCAACACAACCACAAGATTTCAACAACCACAACCAATCTTTTTCTCGAAATTAAAACGAGTATGGCGTGTGGGGGAATGAACCAACCCAACACTATGATCTCACATACCTTATTAGGGATCACCCCCGACGAAAACCACGACGATCTTGACGAACCTTGCTTTTCCTTCTCTTTCTCCTCTTCTCTCAAAAGCCCTAACTCTCACTTTTAAAAGGGAAAACTGATTTAAAATCAGTCTAGACCCTTAATAACAAAAGAAATGGTTAGGGAAAAGACCAAAATACCCTTACAAATTCGGACTAAACTGCCCTATGCCAACAACCCAACTTCCAAAGGGCATAACTCACTCATACGAACTCGAAATCGAGCAAACGCGGCGGCGTTGGAAAGATCAGTCCAAGGGCTTTCCAAACATAACTGGAAATACACCAAACTCATCCTGAGCTAGGAGTTATGACCGTTTGAAATTGACCAAAAACTCATTTTTTTTCCATACTTGACTAAATTTCCAGATTTTGAACTCTTTCCAAAAAAATGACTATTTCCAATTTCAAGCTTCTTCATAGTTATTTCAAATTGCAAGATGTCACACTTCAGTTTTGATTGAAAGAAAAGTTTTGAGGAAGAAATTTATGAAAAGATGAGTACTGCTTTGGAGTTATTGATTAAAAAAAATAGCGCATCTAGCTTTGAAAAATGCAAAGAAAAAATTAGATGGACTTGAATGGGAAGAACAATTATATAGTACATTTGTCAGTATATTTTGTGAAGGTGACATCTACAAAAAAACATGATGACGCTAGAGGTTCACAAGTTAGAGAATTGGATGAAGGTCATTCGAGAAAAAATAGGAATTCTTTAATTTTTCTGATTAACTATAATATATGTTAAGCTTGATGATTTGAAAACTTATTTATTATTTTTCGACTAGTATGTATCATACTTATTGAACTTTTTGATATTATATTATAGTTATGAAATATATATTTTTTCGTGATATATTTTCTTATAAAAAGATGTTTATGTTGAATTCTTAAAAGAAATCACGTTACAATAATTTTGTATCGATATATAATTTTTTTATTTGCGTATCATATAATTTTTTAATCAAATATAAACATTAATTTTTTTTTATTAAAAAGTAATACTTTTTTGTTGAAATGAAAATTTTAAAATATTTTATAATATTTAATTTCATATGCACATTCAGATATTGAAAATAAACAATCTTAATGATTTAGTGTTCAGATCTAGAGACCACATCTTAATATTCAGATGTGCATTCAGATCTAGGAATTTAGATCTTAATGCACATCTTAATATTCAGATGTTTATATAGATTCAGACGTCTTAATCTTAATGGAAACAAATAAGGCCTATATTCATGCCAATTTTTTAATTTCTCTCTCTCTTTATTTCTAATTATTATTTTGGTCTTTCTCTCTTTTTATCCACAGTCAGTGAGTTTTTTTTTCAAATCTCCTCACTTATCACAATTTTTTCACGATTTTAGCCTTTTAATCGTGATTTATCTTCATCATGTAATTGCTAATTGTATTGAAAGTTAAACTTTATTTTAGTGTATCTATTTTGGTCATTTATAAGGTCTCTGAAGAAATTTGTATTTGTCGATACAACGCGGATAGATGAATACTTGAATACTTAATTGAATTTATATCAATACTAACTTCATATTGTGTTGCACAATAAAAATCTAAGTTGTTGACATATGTTGGCTATATAAGTAAGGATCTTACCCATTAGTGACACCTTTGAAAGTCGTGTGGGTAATGGACCAAAGCAGACAATATCAAAAGCGGATTGGGCCATTAGAAAATGGTATCAGAGACAATGTTGTATCAGCCTTGTCGATGTGCGCCCAAGTTTAACCGAGTTTAGGCAAATTCTGACATGGCGGGACAAACCTTAGTTTTGAGTCTAAAAAAATTAGGACAAACCTTAGCGAGGACGGTGAGTCCATAGAGGGGTGTATGTGACACCCCATCTTAAGATAAAAAGTCCACATTGGCAAAACATAGGTTAGATGTTGGGTATATAAGTAACCATACCTTAACAACTAGTGACACATGTTAAATTCTTGCAGGTCTAGGCCTAGAGCGGACAATATCACTAGTGGATTGGACCGCTACAATGACATCTAAAATTTAAAAGAAAATATTTCTATTAATATATACATATATATACATACATATATATATACATATATATACATACATATATATACATATATATACATATATATGTATATATATGTATATGTATTTATATGTATATGTATATGTATATATATATTTAATCATTTATTAGCTTAATTTTATGTTAATAGTGCATGCATATAAAATTTAATTAATTAACTATCGGATATTGAAACTCATTTTTTCAATTGAGATGGAAGAATAAAATTTGCATTTTTGACACCTTTTAATAGTATTTATCAATGCTAAAAGTTAATTGTATTTGTTTTCTAAATTTTAAATATAATCCTATCATAAGTGAAATTTTTATTAGTACTTAAATTTTTCAGCATGTACGGCATAAAATTAGAAGAGCAAACTAGAGAAACAAACTTTACATTCAATCAATAAATGAAAATTTAAAATAGTAAATGTTAAATTATAAATAAACAATAAATAATATTCTAAAAATAATATTTTAAGTCAATAACTACACCTATATTGAGTTTGAAATTGAATGCTAGGATAATTATTTGCTTCTTTTTATAGTAAATGTTTGGATTAATTTATTTTATTTGTGACCCAATTAATGTAAATTTGGTAAGTAATGTCTAAAGAAAAAACAAATTTCATATGTTAGGTTGGTTTTTGATGGACGGTCAAGATTAAATCTCAGCTTCTATAAATTGGTCATC
Organism: Solanum verrucosum; assembly: GCF_900185275.1. Lineage (NCBI taxonomy): Eukaryota > Viridiplantae > Streptophyta > Magnoliopsida > Solanales > Solanaceae > Solanum > Solanum verrucosum. The sequence goes on along the minus strand of NW_026019922.1, from coordinate 904,931 downwards.
CCATTCCACTCACTAGGGTAATCATATAGTTCTGTAAACACTTTCTCGCCGCTGTTAATTGTGATAACATAAGGTTTGAGCAAGAAGGTACCGCGATAATGTCTTCAGGTATGTTTCTATAACATCTCTCTGTGAATCATCTTGTTTCAAATCCCAACGTACATTAAGTTTACGTTTACAATAACTTTTTAAGGTAAAATATTGTATATATGAATGTTTTTTGTAGGTTCTATATAACCTTTTTCATCGGGATCATCATTTTTGAAAGCATTGAAGAAAATCATTAAAGTTGCTAAAATTTAACAAATATGTGAGGACTTACAAATTTGTAAAACTTCGAATAGAAATGACAAGAAAATTATGTGAAGACTACAGAAACTGGATATCCTTCCTTATATAGAGTAGTAATTAAAAAAAATTATTTTCAAAATTTGCAATTCTAATTCACCTCATGACTGGTAATAAATCACACTTCATTATATAAAAAATATATTATTTTTTAATGAGCATCAAATAATGTAACTTAGAAACTAATGGAGTGAATGAAAAACATTTTCTAGATTTTTTTCGGCTACAAAGTAGAATATACCTTTTAGAAATATAGTTTCTAACCCGAAAAACAATTTCAATTATTGATTCAGGACCCGACCCCAACTCCAAACCATAACACAATGCTATGATTGATTTGGTATCCGACCCTGACACTCGACCTAGGACCTGACCCCTACTCTCGTTTAAGGACCCGATATTGGAACTAAGAACTGATTTTGACCCCAACACACAAAATGGGATAAAACCCCAACACCCAACCTAGGCACCTTAACACGTGAACCAACACCCAAACTGCAACCGTGGATCTTAACTGGGATCCGATGTCCAAATCCAGACTTGACCTCGACACCCGATATGGGACCCAACTTTTGAAGTACGACCAAACCCCAATAGTTGATATGAGACGCGACCTCGACTCATGACTTTAGACCTAGGACCCAACTTACATATAGGGACTTGACCCTGACTGCTGACCGGGACCAATCTTTTGAATTTGGACTTAACACTAGCTCTCATTAGAAACCCAACTAGCAAATTAGGACCTGACCCTGACACCCGAATTAGGACCCAACTTTAAAACGGGAATACGACCTCTACACCCAAATGGGTACCTGTATTTCAAATTAGAATATTACCCATATTTGACCTTGACGACTGATTTGATATCTAACCCGAACTCTGAATTAGGACATTATTTCTTAATCATGACCCTACCTGAACGCCCGACTTTATTTCCAACCTCAAAATTTAACTTGGGACACAACATCTGAAATGGGACCAGACTTTTGAACAGTGACTCAGACCCTACCCTGAAACCCAATACAAATCCTAACTTTTAATGCAAGACCTTAACCCGACACCCGACCCCAAAACTTATTCAAGATCCAAACTCTACTCTTGAATAGAGACCTGACTTCTGAATTGGGACCTCACCCCAACACATGATTTCTGATTTAACCTTGATACTCTAACTAGAGACCTGACATCTGAACTAAGACCAACTTTCAAATTAGGACTCGACCCTGACCCCAACACCTGATGCGAGACTAGACTTCCGAATGAGGACCAAACTGAGATTCCTGACTTTCGTCCAAGGACCGACTTCCAAATTGGAACTTGACCGTGACCCCTTAATTGGGACCTGAACTTCCAAACTAGAACCTAACCACAACACTCGTTTCAAGACTCGATATTCGAACTAGGACCTAATTCTTACCCCGACACTCAAACTAGGACAAAACCCATGTTAGCAGAAATGTGAAAATAAAAACTAGGAAGAACAACAATATTTAATGTTGTTTAGATTCGAATGATCCTATATCCACCAGAGAACAACTACCTGTATATTATTAAAGAAATGGGAGAGATCCCAAATACATCTAAGAGAATTGCTCTACTGATTATGTGTTCTTCTAATGTATTTTACTATGAGTTTAGGATGAATTCAACAATGAAGAATGACCATCCTTTTATTGGTGGTCAAACTTAGGCTACAAGCACAAAGAAAAGAAATACAAAAATTGTCTTCCACAAATTTTAGCTTGCTCTCAAAGTTTAATTCCTCGCCAAGTAAATTGGCACATGGATTTTTCTTCCATTGGGCTTGACCTTACTAGGACCAAACCAACTTTTTCAGTCTCCACCTTGGTTTGCTGTTTGAGTATGTGTATGAACCCAACAACCACTTGTGACCTGACCTCAACTCTCTACCCAAAACTAGATTCTAACACCCGACTCACATCACCACTCAAACACCCAACCTAGAATTCGACCTTGAGTGCTTACCTAGGATTTGACACCCAAATCGAGGATCGACCCCGAGCAAATTTTAGACTCGAGAGTTGGGTCTTGAATCAAGGTCTTGAGTTGGGTCCCAAATTAAGAATTATGAGTCGGATTCCAAACAAGTATCGAGAATCGGTAACTGAGATTTGATTTAGGGTAGTTGAGGTGTTGGGTTAGGGTTGCAACCATCTACAAGCAGAGAAAATCATTAGATCATCATTTTTGAAAGAATTGTAGAAAATCATTGAAGTTCTTAAAATTTAACAAATATGTGAGGACTTACAAATTTGTAAAACTTCGAATAGAAATGACAAGAAAATTATGTGAAGACTACAAAAATTGGATATCCTTCCTTATATATAGTAGTAATTAAAAAAAGATTATTTTCAAAATTTGCAATTCTAATCCACCTCATGACTGGTAATAAATCACAGTTCATTATATTAAAAAATTATTATTTTTTAATGAGCATAAAATAATGTAACTTAGAAACTAATGGAGTGAATAAAACACATTTTCTAGATTTTTTTCGGCTACAGAGTAGAATATACCTTTTAGAAAAATAGTTTCTAACTCGATAAACAATTCTGATTATTGATTCAGGACCCGACCCCAATTCCAAACCAGAACAAAATGCTATGATCAATTTGGTATCCGACCTGACACGTGACCTAGGACTTGATCCCGACTTTCATTTAAGGACCCGATATTCGAACTAAGACCTGATTTGGACCCCAACACACAAAATGGGATACAACCATAACACCCGACCTAGGATATGACCTAGGCACCCTTACACATGACCCAACACCCAAACTGCAACCTGACATCTTAATTATCGATTCTCGATACTAATTTGAAAAATTGGTACCTGAAGTCTCTACTTGTAGATGGTTGCAACCCTATCCAAAGTTGACGTGTTAGTTGAAAATGAGTTTTGGAAAATGTTTTCCATATTATTTTCGGAGGTAAGTAATTTTCCTTAATTTTGAGAAAATAAGATTATTTGGAAAATATTTTCCAAAACATTGAAGTCAACCAAACATGAAAAATATGGAAATCGTACTAAACACAAAGCTTGTGTCTTTATCTTATTTTTAATTTTTTCTCCCTCTTTCAAGTGATAGTTTATATATGATGGTGATAAGAAAACATATGGGTATATCATGTATATAAGTTTCTATTCCTATCTTTGTCTGATGTGTTTAATCTTTTGGTTTTCAGAAAATGGTGCTTTTTTTCGAGCTTCATATCCAAGTTCAAGACAATCATCTTTGCTTTTATCACGTGGTCAAAATTGGAATGTAAATTTTCCTTCTAGGGAGAGGATTTGTGCCACTACCGCTTCTCAAAATTTTGAGCAGAGGAATCATCCTTCCATTGAAATTCTTCCTGATGAATGCCTCTTTGAGGTATTTAAACGTCTTCCCAGTGGCCAAGAGACAAGTGTCTGTGCTTGTGTTTCCAAGCGATGGATTATGCTTTTAAGCAGCATTCACAAAGATGATATTGCAGAATCTAATGGTATAGAAGGTGAGGGATATCTTGTCAGGTCCCTTTTTGGCAGGGAAGCCACAAATGTCAGACTTGCTGCTATTGCCATTGGAACTGCAAATCATGGAGGCTTAGCAAAGTTATCCATTCAGGGAAACAATCCTTGTCTTAGTGTGACTGATGCTGGTCTTGTGGCTATTGCTCGAGGTTGCCCTACTCTCAGCGATCTTTCCTTGTGGAATGTGTCTTTTGTTGGTGATAAAGGCTTATCTGAAATAGCTCATGGGTGCCATCTATTAGAGAAGCTTGATTTTTTCCAATGCCCAATAATTACTGACAAGTCTTTGTTGGACATTGCGAAGAACTGTCTCGATATGACCTCTTTAACAATAGATTCTTGTTCAAACATAAGGAATGAGTCGCTTAAAGCTGTGGGTCAATACTTTCCGAACCTGAAGATTGTCTTATTAAAGAATTCTCTACTCATTGGGGATCATGGATTAGCAGTTCTATTTTATTTAGCTGGTAAAGTTTTAACAGAAGTAAGGCTCCAGGGCCTATGCATCAGGGATCTGTCTCTAGGTATACTTTTTAACTGTTGTACAAAACTAGAGACTCTTTCCTTGGTGAGCTGCATTGGTGTGGAAGACTATCCATTAACTTTGGTGGATTCTGGTCGTAACTCACTAGTATCTTTGGCTATTCACAATTGTCCTAGAGTAAGCAATACTACAATTGATGTAGTAGGTGGACTGTGTCGCAAACTGACTCATATAGATCTGAGTGGGCTTCTTAGAATTACTGACGAGGGGCTCATCCCTCTTATTCAAAATTGTGCAGCTAATTTGGTGGCGGTGAATTTAAGCGGGTATGTCAATATTACAGACATATCAGTTTCAACCATAGTTAAGCTGAACGGGGGATCTCTGAAGTCTCTGCTCGTAGATGGTTGCAAACATGTTATTGATGCAACATTAGTAGAAATTTTGAAGTCTTGCTGGATGCTTAATGTACTCGATGTTTCCAAGAGTGGATTCACCGATTCAGGGATTAAAACTTTGGCCAATGCTACAGAACTTCACCTGCATATCCTCTCACTGTCTGGTTGCCCTTTTGTGTCAGATAATAGCTTACCCTTCTTGCTCTGTTTGGTTCAGAACCTTCAGGGCTTGAACATACAACATTGTCTCGGAATAAGCTCTAGAACTGTTGATGCACTTGTAGAGATAAATCCAAGTTGTGATATCCTTTCCTAAGCAGGTTCTCTGGATAGGAAAGACTCTTGTATTTGGGTTTTATCTAGACTCTTCAACTTCTACTACAGGGAAATAGATAGTTTTCAACATTTACTTTGCTTTTCAAGCATACATGTGTTAATTTGCATTTGCTAAATTAGTGGAAGAGTTAATGGGTATCATTTTTTCTCATTATTGTGGAATGAAGATAAAACGCTAAGTTGGCTTCTCTACTTTGACATTCATCATATTCATTTTGTCTTTCCCAGATAAGAACACAAGTGACAACCCCATACCATGCGAGGTTGTGTGTTTTAAGGGGAAAGAAGAGAATTCCTATTTAACTCTCCTGTTGCATAGTGAGAGTTACACCAAAAGAGTTCGGACAGACTAAAGTTTTTTCCTCTATCATTATTTCTATGTGAGAGTTAGGTTCATCGAACTCTATTTATTTTAACTCAATCATATATGTGACAACATTTCATTGAAAATTCTAATCACATTTGAGGAAAAAATTGCCCAAGGATCTTTCTGAGTAAATAAAGAGGAGCACATCTATATTTTGTTTTTGTACCTTACCTTTTTTAGCATATACTAATCATTTTAAGTTTCACATTTATATTTTATATAGTCCTGAGACTCTTGAAGACGCTTTACTTGAACTCAACATTTTTTCTTAATGCTCCCATGTGAGCAAGCATTTGATAGATAAAGTCAGCTTTCTATGAATCCTCCAACATAATAAAATAATTTATGCTATTTCAATTTAAGAATACTCTATTTTAATTTATGCACTACATTAAACTCCTCCACAAGTTCTCAACCTTCTTTAGTAGTTTGCGTACATTTTCCTCAACAATTTGAGCTTCATCAAGAAATAGAAGATCCAATTCATGTCAATGTTTGATGTTGGTCGCTTTTTTATCCTCCTCTTTCGTGGGAAGCTCCGTGGTCTTGCCTTGGCCAAGGGTTGGCTTGTGCACGAAAGAGGGGCTACTGCCTCCAACACCACGGTCCATGGTGCACTTTCACGACCCAAGAAGTGTTGGCCGTGGTCCCTGACGGGGACCATTTAAATGAGGAGTTTTGGGACTTTTCCTTTTAAGTCCAAATTAAGTGGGGGTGTTTTGGGTATTTTAGGGGTTAAATATATATTGCTTTTTAAGTCTAAATTCATTAGTTTTGGTCATTATTCACAACACCCAATTGAAATCAAAATTCTCCTACTTCTCTCTAAACTCTCTCTTTAAAAACTCTAGAAGAAGAAGAATACATTGGAGCTAGGGTTTCAAGGATTCTTCCCAAATTGCTTGGAGTTTCTCCATTGATTCTCAAGGAATCAACTAAGGTATGGTTGTTCTTCACTCTTGGGATCTTTTCCCCAAGAGGCCCTCTCAAAAATTGGGTTTCAAAGTTCCCCAAATTCTAGGTTTTTTCTCAATTTCGTGGGTCACTTTGCAAATGTGTTTTCATTGAATTATAATGATTAATTATGGTTGTATATGATAATTTGTGGATGAATTAATGTTATGTTTATGGTTTTTGAACAAATCCCCACAAGACCCATGGTTTCCCCTTCTTTCTCACTTTAAACCCTAGTAGGACTTTAATGGTGAATGAAGAATGAGAATCTAATATATAAATGTGGAATTCATTATTGGATTATGATGTTACTATATATGATGAATGACTATCAATGAATTAGGGTTGAATCTTGATGTAATCCTTTAAGGTAATGAATGAAGGTTGTCAAATTGATGAATGTTCACATGTTGAATTGTTGATCCACTTATGGTGGAGGTGCTACTTGATTATGAATTATAGTGAGTGAGTTATGTTTCCTCTTCCCTACAATCCCAAGTGTTGACAAGTATGCTATGATACAAACATGAATGTTAAGCTATGATTATGGTAGTGTTGGTATGATGAATAGAAGGTAAATCTCATGAACACTCCGTGACTATGTTATGAATGAACATTATTATATGTTGATGGTTCTACGATGAAAGGTTATTCTCATCTTAGAACTTGTGAGCTATATGATGAATGATGGGTTGAATCCCTAACGCACTCCTTAATGAATTAATGTGTAAGTAAAGGCCTAATACTACTTTAAAAGGGAATTTTGCTTAGCACTGAGTGAACATGAATATGAGATGGAACCTTTTACGTTTAGCAAGTCTGGCTTCCCATATGGGTTCCTTTTACGTTTAGCAAGTCCGAGTTCCCAATATATATGTTGTCTCATGAAATGGAAGCCTTTTACGTTTAGCAAGTCCGGGTTTCTAGTAGCAATCTCCTTGTTCCATAACTATGTTTGTCCACATAGGTATTAGCTAGTGGATCCACCTAGATGCTAATAGGTTAGTTCTACCGTGGCAAGTGGAACACTCTCTTTTCGGTGTGGGAGTAGAACACCGGATTCCATGAAGCTCCCATGGTCTATGTCGGTTATTGCTAATGTCCTTATATTTTCAAAAGGATGATCTAATGTATAAATATGACTTATGTAAATGACTTATGAACTCTAACTAGGATTACTTGAAGAATACTACTTAGTATAGGTGAGGGTATGGGACTTTACCTATGCATTGCACAAGTGGGTTTTTTGAGGAGTTCTTGTGTGAGTCCTTTATATGTGGTAAGGCAAGAATTATGTTAAGGTTGATTTCACCTATTATGATATTGATTATGTATGTGACTATACTTGTGTCTTCTTGATAGCTTTACTTAGTATAGATGGGGGTATGGGACTTCATATGTACATTGCACAAGTGAGCTTGAAAGGGGGATCATGGGTGGTGTCTTATGATGGTATGATGTAAATGGAATTCAAATATGTAAGGTATGTGTTATGGATTCTTGTTATGATAAGGAATATCTCTTTACCTTGTAATGTGAATTGGCTACATGTTCCTTGAATATGCATTATGGCTTTTAACTTGAAATAACATGTTTTCAACTAAAGGTCCCTTTTTGCATGATTTAAATGGTTTTAATTGCATGGCTTCCATACTTAGTACAATTGATTGTGCTAACCCATATATCTTCCTTCTTCTACTAAGTGTAGGTTCCAGGAAGTGATTGTGCTACTAAGACACTCAAGCTCGGACTTAGACTTTCTCCAAGACTTTTTGGTATGTCCTCAAGTTTCGAGGACACACATTATGACACTTGTGTTCCTCATATTGGAATAGACTATTAGACTTCTTATGTACTTGTCATTTTGAGACAATTCTATTGTTAAGGGATATGGTCCCTATTTGAGACTCTTATGTGTACTTAGAGGGTTTCATAGAGATAATGATGTCTAGACATTCTATTTTCTATTATGAGACACTTTGACATTGATGTTGAAAAGTTTTTAAATTTCCGCATTATTCAATGTCTATATACAATGACGATTATGCTAAGCGATTGTATAAGACCCCTTCGGGATCAAGTACGCTGTGTTACGCCTAGGGGGTGCTCTTGGGGCGTGACATTTCTAGAAAGTATGTGCCCAGAACTTTAAAGGATCACAAGAAGGATGAATTTATGACTTTAGAACAAGGCGGTATGTCTGTGGCTGCTTATGAGGCCAAGTTCCATGCCTTATCCAGATATGCTACACAGTTGGTTACTACTGAGGAGGAGAGGATCCGGTTGTTTATTAGAGGTTTGAATTCTGAGTTGCAAGTATTATCTGTTCATATGACTTCTGCAAGGAGGCGTTTTAATGAGGTGACAGACTATGTTAAGAAAGTGGAGGGGGTGAGGCGAGACGGTCAAGCTAAGGCTTGGGCAAAAATAGCAAAGAATTCAGGTAACTTTCAAGGCTCTTACTCTAAGGGGTCTGGAAGGCCCACACTTGCAGCCAAGCAAATTCAATCCGCTATGCCCGCCTCTACAGGTAACTACTCGGGAACTCCATCTCATAATTTCAAGATAGTCAGAGTGTCGTGCCTTCGACAGATGACAAACTATCTTTTGATCATACTTGCTACAACTGTGGTGAACCTGGGTATATGAGGAGATATTGTCCCCACCTACGTATGTTAGATTCCGTGCAACAGCAAAAGTCTAGAGCAGTGGTACCCGAGGGGAATGGTAATAATGGTAGAGGACGTCCACAAGGTAGGTGAGGAGGTAATCAGCGGAGCCGTGGAGGTAGATGAGATGGTAATGGTAATGGAGGTCGGGGTAACGCGCAAACAGGCAGGGAAGTAGCTCCACAAGATGATAGGGCTCAATGTTATGCTTTTCTGGGCAAGAATAAGGTAGAGGCGTTCGACGCGGTGATCACATGTACTGGTCTAATGTGTTGTTTGATCCGGGTTGTACTTATTCATATGTATATGTGAGATTTGCCTCTGATTTTGTGATGATTTATGATATACTTGATGCTCCCATTCAGGTTTCTACCCCTGTTAGAGAGTCGGTCATAGTCACCCATGTCTATCGTGCTTGTCCTATTGTGTTTATGAGTTCTTAGACTTAGGTTGATTTGGTGATTTTGGATATGATTGACTTTGATATAATCTTAGGCATGACTTGGTTGTCCTCCTATTACGCTGTGCTTAATTGTAATACTAAGTCTGTGACTCTAGAAATTCTGGGAAGGGAAAAATTAGAGTGGGAAGGGGTGTACAATCCTAAGCAAGCTAAAATTATATCCTTCATTCGGGCTAGTAAATTAGTAGAGCAGGGTTGTTTGACTTATTTGGCTCATGTTAGTGATGTCGAGATTGTGGCTCCATCCATTGGGTCTATTCCTGTGGTGTCTGAATTTAGTGAAGTGTTTCCTAATGACTTTCCTGGTATGTCTCCGGATAGAGATATAGATTTTTGCATCAATTTAGGGCCTGGAACACTCCCCATATCTATCCCTCCATATCGCATGGCTCCGACAGAATTAAGAGAGCTTAAGGCTCAAATCCAAGAGCTCCTTGATAAGAGATTTGTTCTCCCTATTGCCTCCCCATGGAGTGCTCCATCTTTGTTTGTTAAGAAGAAGGATGGTAGTATGAGAATGTGTATAGATTACCGGCAATTAAATAGGGTCACTATTCGAAATAGGTATCCCTTGCCTAGAATAGATGATCTCTTTGACCAATTTCAAGGTGCAGTGGTTTTCTCAAAGTTTGATCTAAGATCCGGTTACCATCAATTGAAAATTAGGCATGAGGATGTGCCCAACACGACGTTTAGAACTCGTTATGGGCACTATGAGTTTTTGGTTGTCTATTGATTTGACCAATGCGCCTGCAACTTTCATGATTTTGATTAGTGGGGTGTTCAAGCCATTTCTTGATTCCATTGTGATAGTCTTTATTAATGATATTTTAGTTTATTTGAAAAGTGAAGAAGAGCATGCCAACCATCTTCGTACTGTTTTGGGTGTTCTTGGAGAACAAAAGTTATATGCTAAATTTTTGAAGTGTGAATTTTGGTTGAAGTTAGTTGCATTTTTGGGGCATGTAGTGTCAAAAGAAGGTGTAATGGTAGATCCTCAAAAGATTGAAGCGGTTAGGAATTGGGTTAGGCCTGGCTCGGTGATGGAGGTTAGGAGTTTTGTGGGATTCACTAGCTATTATCGTCGATTTTTTAAGAATTTTTCTTCAATTGCTACTAACTTGACCAATTTGACCAAAAAGGAGATACCATTTGAATGGACTGAAAAAATGTGGGGAGAGCTTTCAAAAGCTCAAGACTCTTTTGACCACCACACCTATCTTAGCATTACTGGTGGAAGGTGAGGATTTTATAGTTTATTGTGTTGCTTCTCATTCTGGATTAGGTGTTGTGTTAATGCATGATAAGAATGTTATAGCCTATGCGTTGCGCCAATTGAAGGTGTATGAGAGAAATTATCCAACCCATGATTTGGAGATGGCGGCGGTAATATTTGCTCTTAAGATCTGGCGGCATTATCTTTATGGTGTTAAGTGTGAAGTGTTTACTGATCATCGTAGTTTGCAACATCTATTCACTCAAAAGGATCTGAATTTGAGACAATGAAGATGGATGGAGTTACTCAAAGATTATGATGTGACTATTCAATACCATCCGGATAAGGCTAATGTTGTGGCAGACGCTTTGAGTCAAAAAACGGTAAGTATGGGTAGCTTAGCTTACTTGAGTGTAACCAAGCGACCTTTGGCCAAAGAAATTCAAACCTTAAAGTCTAAGTTCATGCAATTGGGCATCTTTAAAAGAGGCAGGGTGTTAGCTAGCATTGAAGTTAAGGCCACATTCATTGAGGAGATCAAGGGCAAACAATTTGAGGATGAAAATTTGAACGAACTCAAGGAGAAGATAGCAAATGGTAAGGCACAAGAGACCACTCTTGATGCAGATGGTGTACTCAATGTTAAAGGGAGGATTTGTGTTCCTCGAGTTGATGGCTTGATTCAAAAATTACTGGCAGAATCTCATGGTTCGCGATAATCTATTCATCCGGGTGTGACCAAGATGTATAGAGATCTGAAACGAATTTATTGGTGGTCGGGTATGAAGAAAGATATAGCGAAGTTTGTGGCGAAGTGTCATAATTGCCAACAAGTGAAATATGATCATCAAAGGCCTGCAGATTTACTTCAAAATATGCCAATTTCGGAAGTGGGAAAGAATAGCTATGGATTTTGTTGTTGGTCTTCCCATGACTTTGGGGAAATTTGATTCTATTTGGGTAGTGATTGATAGATTGACTAAGTTAGCCCATTTCATTCCGGTAAGAACAGATTATAACGCTGAACAATGTATGTGAAAGAGATAGTGAAGTTGCATGGGGTTCCCCTTTCTATCATCTCAGATTGTGGTACCTAATTCACTTCCAAATTTTGGAGGAAATTGCATGATGAATTGGGCACACAACTCACTTTTAGTACAACCTTTCATCCACAGACGGATGGACAATCTTAGAGGACTATTCAAGTATTGGAAGACATGTTGAGGGAATTTGTGATTGATTTTGGAGGGCATTGGGATAAATTCATACCTTTGTGTAAGTTTTCCTATAATAATAGTTATCACTCCAGCGTTGACATGACACCATTTGAGGAATTATATGGGAGGGGATGTAGGTCACCCATAGGTTGGTTCGAGGTTGGAGATGTGAAACCTTTGGGGGTTGATTTAGTGAAGGATGCTCAAGATAAGGTGAGGAGTATTCAAGCTAAACTTCTAGCAGCCCAGAGTAGACAGAAGAAGTATGCAGATCATAAGGTAAGAGACATGGAATTTCAGACTGGTGAAACGTTCTCCTTAAGGTATCAACCATGAAAGGGGTGATGACATTTGGTAAGAAGGGTAAGTTAAGTCCGCGATATATTGGTCCCTTTTATGTTCTTGAATGTGTAGGGCCGGTGGCGTATAAATTGGCTCTACCCCCTAATTTATTCGGTGTTCATCTGGTATTTCATGTGTCTATGCTGGAGAGATATCATGGTGACGAAGATTATATCATTAAGTGGGACTCAATTGTGCTAGACAAAGACCTCCAATATGAGGAGGAACCGATTGCTATTCTTGATCATGATGTGCATAAGTTGAGGACCAAAGAGATTAAGTCCGTGAAAGTTCAATGGAAGCATCGTCCAGTTGAGGAAGCTACTTGGGAAATCGAGAGGGACATGCGAGACAAGTATTCCCAATTGTTCATCAAATCAAGTACTACTTCATTCTTTCCTTAGCCTACTTTTCCTAAGTTTTGTCACTCGGGGATGAGTGATGGGTAAATTGGTATCTATTGTAACGACCGGGTTCCGTCATTATAGAAATGCCAACGGGGGGAAATTTGTGGCCAAAAAAACTTTTTCGTAGTTTTAGTATTTTCCCAACCTTATCCAGATTTGGACGAAATTGGATTCCTTGAGGTGTGGGGAAATCTGGTAACAATCGGGTGAGTTGTTTTTGTTTTTGATTGCATGAGTAGTTACATAACTTGTTAAGGAAACTGTACCACTTTACGGAATTAAATTCGGGAGAGTAGAACTCCAGAATCGATCTTAGCATAAATGGTATTTTATGATTGTCGTGGGTTAGCGGTGTGTTGTGAAAAGGGATTTTGGAATTCCTTCAATTAACTCTCTAGTTTCGTTTGTACCACTTTGGTGGGAGTTTGGCCGCTCTGGTGGGGTCGCTACAGCGGGATATGTGGCGCTGTGGCAGGTACGACGAGACTTAAAACGTAGGGAAAGACGAATAGCTCACTTGTTTGAAATTGCCGCTATGGCGGGAAAGCGGGTCGCTCTAGCGTCGCCACTACAATGGGATGAAGGCCACTGTGGCGGGCTAGACGCGACCTAATGTCGTTAATAAACCCCTAAATGACCTTATTTGGCACTTTTTGACTTTTAGAGCTAAGGAACGACCCCCAGGCGATTTCTACTCAGTTTTCACCATTCTTGAGGGTAAAGGTAAGCTTTTCACTCCTCAAATCCGTTTCTTGATCCGTAGAACATAATAGAATGGGTGAATATTGATTGGGGAGGGTTTTGTTATAGATTCTATGGTGAAAACAACCCTAAATTGGTTAGTTGGGATCATGGGTTTGATCTAAGGTTCATAGAATTGTTATAGTTTTGGGTAATTAGCGATTGTTTGTTGATTCCCGTGTTATTGTGATTGCTTGTAGACCAAGAACAAGCGGAACAATTTCGAAAAGGGAAGGATCAAGTTTCTTAGGGTTTCAAGCTTGTTTTGAGGTAGGTGATGATTGTGATTCTATGTTTGTGTGATGTATGCTTGTTCTTGCTTCCTTATGGTACTTGTGTATGTATAAATGCTGCAATGCTGATCACACTTGTTGTAAATGAGATAAATTAATATCATTGCAATGAAATCATGACTTAAATGTATGATCTTGATGATGTACTTGTGTTTGTGATTGTGGTGTGTGAATGGGATCAGATTGCCACATTCCGACATAACTAACTTAGATCGAATTGCCACGTTTCGACATAATTATTGGATCGGATTCCCACGTTCTGGCATAATTATTGCATCGGATTGCCACGTTCCGGCATAAATATGGGATCGGATTGCCACGTTCCGGCATGCTAACTGTTTGGTTTGGGTTCTGCGAGAGGACCAATGATGTGATGATAAATGTGAAATGCATTGTTGATTCTTCATGTTGATGATGTTCTATATGTTGATATATATGCTTGTGATTGTAATGTTATTTGACTTGTTTATGTTGCACTTGTGCGATAGCTGCGTGATCCTACCAGTACACTGTGGTTGTGTACTGATACTGCACTTGCTCTTATTTTTGTTGAGTACAGGGCATCTTCACGCGACTATTGACAGACCTCGTTGAGAAGATCAGTGATCGTTGCTTCGAATTCGAGGGTGAGCTAATTTTTTCGGGCTGCCATGGGATTCTCTTTCGTCTATGTCCATCATTTTCGGACTTAGATATTTGTTCTAGTTATTGGATTAGTTCATTAGTTTGGGGATGTACCCCTTCTTGTTTAGACTTGGATCATTTGTTTAGATGTTTTGGTACATTGACTTTCATATTCTAGGTATTAAATTTCCACATTTGTTATTAATTAACTTGCTTCCGTAACTTAATAGCCTTAGTTTTTAGATTATTTGCTTGGTTTGGGTCGTAGTAGTGGTTCTCCCATCGGTGTGTTAGTGTGAGTGTCAATTACGACGGTCTGGGTAGTGACAATTAATTAACTTTTAAATTTTGATTCTCATTTTTTCAATTGAGTTTGAAGAATAAAATTTACATTTTAACATCTTTTAAAAGTATTTAACAAAGCTATAAGTTATTTTTTTTTCTTTCTAAAATTTAAAATTTAACCCTATCATAAGTGAAATTTTTATTGATACTTATATTTGTACGCATGTACGATAAATAAATGATTATTTAAAATAGTAAAAGTTAAATTATAAATAACATCAAATAAATAATAAATAATAATATAAATATAATATTTTAAGTCAATAACTAAACCTATATTGAAATAGAAATTGAATGCTAGGATAATTATTTCCTTGTGTATAATAAATGTTTTATTTATTTATTTTATGTGTGGCCCAATTAATGTAAAGTTGTTAAGTAATGTCTAATGAAAAGCAAATTTCATATGCTAGATTTGTTATTTGATGGACGGTCAAGATTAAATCTTAGCCTCTATAAATTGGTCATCCTACACCACTCACTAGAGTTATCAAATTGTTCTCTAGACACTTTTTTGCCGCTGACAATGGTTATAACATAAGGTTTGAACAAGGAGGTACCATGATAATATCTTAAAGTATGTTTCTATAATGTCTCTCTATAATCAACTTGTTTCAAATCATAACATGCATTAAGTTTATGTTTACAATAAATTTTTAAGGTAAAATTTTATATATATAATTTTTCATAGGTTCGATATTACCTTTTTCATGACATCATTATTTTTGAAAGCATTAGAAAATCATTAAAGTTCTTAAAATTTATCAAATATGTGAGGACTTACAAATTTGTAAAACATCGAATAGATATGAAAAGAATTATGTGAATACTACAAAATTTGGATATTCTTCCTTATATATAGTAGTAATTAAAAAATTAGTTTCAAAATTTGCAATTTTAATCCACCTCATGACTAGTAATAAAACACACTTCATTATATAAAAAAATGATCAATTTTTTAATGAACAATAAATAATGTAACTTAGCAATTAATAGGGTGAATGAAAAATATTTTTTAGATCTTTTTCGACTAGAGAGTAGAATATACCTTTTAGGAAAACAATTTCTAACTCATAAAAAATTCCAATTATCGATTCATGACCGAAGCCGAACTCCAAACCAGTCGATTTGATATCCGACCGTGACAGCCCACACATGAACTGACCCCGACTCTCATTTAAGGACCCTATATTCAAACTAAATTTTGACGTCAAAACCAAAAATGGGATACAACCCCAACACCCACCCTAGGCTCCGACCTAGACACCCTAACATATGACTCGACACCGAAACTGTGACCCCACATCTTAACTTGGATCCGACATACAAATCAAAACTAGATCCAGACACCCGATGCTAGATCCAACTTTTGAAGTACGAATAAAACCCCATAGTTAATCTGAGATAATACCTCGACTCCTGACTCCAAACCTAGGACCCAACATTCAAATAGGGACTTCACCCCAACTCCCAACGCGGAACCAAAATTTTGAATTAGGACTCGACCCCGACTTGTAAATCAGGACTAGACTCTAACACCTGACTCAGGACCCAACTTTCAAACTGGAATATGACCTCAATCGTAACACCTTTGAGTTTAGGAAAGGTACGCCAGTTGAACGGGCAGGTTAGCAACCTTAGACCCACCATGATCCTTCCAAGATTGCATAAACGGTCCGTGGAAGGATTCACGTCCCATTTAGGGGAAGCTGGTTGGCCGTTTAAGGAAACCTTGAATGATGGCCCATCTGTACGACACCCTTAATGGACCGTGAAGGGCTGAACAATCCGTGAAGGTCTCCAGTTTATGTCTCCTGTCAAATTTTTAAGTCAGGGATGTTTTAGTCTTTCCCTATGTATTTAATACCTTAGATATTTCATTTTAACCCCTATTCTAAGCCCTATATATGTGATTTAAGTCCTAAAACTACCTATTCTAAATCATTCTCCTAAATCATAAATTTTCCTCCAAGTTTATCTCCAAAGTTCTCTCAAAGCTATGGAAAAAGAAGCTAGGGTTTCACTTCAATATATTTAATTAACCATAGCTGTTGGGCCTTGGTCACTAATTCACCTATGGAGTCCTTTCCTCCATAGGGTTCCCAAGATATTCCAATTTTACAAGTTCAATTCTCAATTCAATGTTAGGGTTTTATCCAATCTTCATGGTGGGTTCTCTTCAATTGTGATTTTATTAATTAATTTATATCTTCTAATGCATGAATTGAGGTAATTACAAGATTTTGAGTTGAATCCACATGAACCCATTCATGATCCATGATTTTAAACTAAGAGCATATGATGAAGCTTATGAACTATGAAAGATGAATTTATGAAGATTTTCATGCTTTTATGAAATTGATGTAACTAATTTGAGGATTTTTTGAGAGGAAAGTATCAATGTTATTGGGAAAGGTTTTTCACATGCTACTATGATCATAAATATGAAAGGTATTCTCTAGTGACACCTTTGAAAGTCGTGCAGGTAATGGACCAAAGCAGACAATATCAAAAGCAGATTGGGCCATTAGAAAATGGTATTAGAGACACTGTTGTATCAGCCTTATCGATGTGCGCCCAAGTTTAATCGAGTTTAGGCAAATTCTGATATGGCTGGACAAACCTGAGTTATGAGTTTAAACAAATTAGGGTAAACCTTAGCGAGGACGCTGAGTCCATAGAGGGGGTGTATATGACACCCCATCTTAAGATAAAAAGTCCACATTGGCAAAACATAGGTTAGATGTTGGGTATATAAGTAACCATACCTTAACAACTAGTGACACATGTTAAATATTTGCAGGTCTAGGCCTAGAGCGGACAATATCACTAGTGGGTTGGACCGCTACAATGACATCTAAATTTTAAAAAAAAATATTTCTATTAATTTTATATATATATATATATATATATATATGTTTAATCATTTATTATCTTAATTTTATGTTAATAGTGCATGCATATAAAATTTAATTAATTAACTATCGGATATTGAAACTCATTTTTTCAATTGAGATGGAAGAATAAAATTTGCATTTTTGACACCTTTTAATAGTATTTAACAATGCTAAAAGTTAATTGTATTTGTTTTCTAAATTTTAAATATAATCCTATCATAAGTGAAATTTTTATTAGTACTTAAATTTTTCAGCATGTACGGCATAAAATTAGAAGAGCAAACTAGAGAAATAAACTTTACATTCAATCAATAAATGAAAATTTAAAATAGTAAACGTTAAATTATAAATAAAAATAAATAATATTATCAAAATAATATTTTAAGTCAATAACTAAACCTATATTGAGATAGAAATTGAATGCTAGGATAATTATTTGCTTTTTTATTAATAAATGTTTGGATTAATTTATTTTATTTGTGACCCAATTAATGTAAATTTGGTAAGTAATGTCTAAAGAAAAAATGAATTTCATATGTTAGGTTGGTTTTTGATGGACGGTCAAGATTAAATCTCAGCTTCTATAAATTGGTCATCCCATTCCACTCACTTGGGTTATCATATAGTTCTCTAGACACTTTCTCGCCGCTGATAATTCTGATAACATAAGGTTTGAACAAGAAGGTACCGTGATAATGTCTTCATGTATGTTTCTATAATGTCTCTCTCTGAATCATCTTGTTTTAAATCCTAATGTACATTAAGTTTATGTTTACAACAACTTTTTAAGGTAAAATATTATATGTATGAATGTTTTTTGTAGGTTCTATATAACCTTTTTCATCCGATCATCATTTTTGAAAGCATTGTAGAAAATCATTAAAGTTGCTAAAATTTAACAAATATGTGAGGACTTACAAATTTGTAAAACTTCGATTAGAAATGACAAGAAAATTATGTGAAGACTACAAATGGATATCATTCCTTATATAGAGTAGTAATAAAAAAATTTATTTTCAAAATTTGCAATTCTAATCCACCTCATGACTGGTAATAAATCACAGTTCATTTTATATAAAAAAATATTATTTTTTAATGAGCATCAAATAATGTAACTTAGAAACTAATGGTGTGAATGAAAAACATTTTCTAGATTTTTTTCGGCTACAGAGTAGAATATACCTATTAGAAAAATAGTTTCTAACCCGAAAAAAAATTTTGATTATTGATTTAGGACCCGACCCCAACTCCAAACCAGAACATAATGCTATGATCGATTTGGTATCTGACCATGAAACTCGACCTAGGACCTGACCCCTACTCTCGTTTAAGGACTCGATATTCAAACTAAGACCTGATTTTGACCCCAACACACAAAATGGGACCCGACCTAGGTTACGACCTAGACACCCTAACACGTGAACCAACACCTAAACTGCAACCGTGGATCTTAACAGGAATCCGATGTCAAAATCCAGACTTGACCTCGACACCCGATGTGGGACCCAACTTTTGAAGTACGACCAAACCCCAATAGTTTATATAAGACGCGACCTCAACTCGTGACTTTAGACCTAGGACCCATCTTTGAGATAGAGACTTGACCCTGACTCCTGACCGGGACCAATCTTTTGAATTTGGATTCGACATTGGCTCTTATTAGAAACCCAACTAGCAAATTGGGACCAGACCTTGACACCAAACTCAGGACTCAACTTTAAAACTGGAATACGAGCTTGACACCCAAATGGGTACATGTATTTCAAATCAGAATATTACCCATACTGAACCTTGACGAATGATTCGATATCCAACCCCAACTATTGAATTAGGACATTATTTCTTAATCATGACCCTACCCGAACGCCCGATCTTATTTCCAATCTTGAAATTTAACTTGGGCCACAATATCTGAAATGGGACCAGACTTTTGAACAATGATCCGACCCCTACCCTGAAACCCAATACAAATCCTAACTTTTAAAGCAAGACCTTAACCCGACTCTAAAACTTATTCAAGATCAAAACTCTACTCCTGAATAGAGAACTGACTTCTGAATTCGGACCCCACCCCAACACATGATTTCTGATTTAACCTTGATACTCTAACTAGAGACCTGACATCTGAACTAAGACCAACTTCCAAATTAGGACTCGACCTTGAACCCGACACCTGATGCGAGACTAGACTTCTGAAGGAGGACAAAACTGAGATTCCTGACTTTCGTCCAAGGACCAACTTCCAAATTGGAACTTGACCCTGACCCCTTAATTGGGACCTGAACTTCCAAAATAGAACCTAACCACAACACTCGTTTCAGGACCCGATATTCGAACTAGGACCCAGTTCTTACCCCAACACTCAAATAAGGACAAAACCCCTGTTAGCAGAAATGTGAAAATAAAAACTAGGAAGAACAACAATATTTAATGTTGTTTAGATTCAAATAATCCTATGTCCACCAGAGAACAACTACCTGTATATTATTAAAGAAATGGGAGAGATCCCAAATACATCTAACAGAATCGCTGATTCTGTACTCTTCTAATGTATTTTACTATGAGTTTCGGATGACTTCAACAATGAAGAATCACCATCCTTTATAGGTGGTCAAACTTAGGCTCCAAGCACAAAGAAAAGAAATACAAAAAATGTCTTCCACAAATTTTAGCTTGCTCTCAAAGTTTAATTCCTAGCCAAGTAAATTGGCATATGGAATTTTCTTCTATTGGGCTTGACCCCACTAGGACCAAACCAACTTTTTCAGTCTCCACCTTGGTTTGCGTTTTGAGCATGTGTGTGAACCCGACAACCTACTTGTGACCTGACCTTGACTCTCTACCCAAAACTAGATTCTAACACCCGACTCACATCACCACCAAAACACCCAACCAGAATTCGACCTCGAGTGCTTACCTAGGATTTGACACCCAAATCGAGGATCGACCCCAAGCAAATTTTAGACTCGAGAGCTGGGTTTTGAATCAAGGTCGTGAGTTGGGTCCCAAATTGAGAATCATGAGTCAGATTCCAAACTAGTATCGAGAATCGGTAACTGAGATTTGATTTAGGGTAGTTGGGGTGTTGGGTTAGGTTTGCAACCTACAGGCAACAAAAATCATTAGATCATCATTTTTGAAAGAATTGTAGAAAATAATTGAAGTTCTTAAAATTTAACAAATATGTGAGGACTTACAAATTTGTAAAATTTCGAATAGAAATGACAATAAAATTATGTGAATACTACAAAAATTGGATATTCTTCTATATATAGTAGTAATTGAAAAAAGATTATTTTCAAAATTTGCAATTCTAATCCACCTCATGACTTGTAATAAATCACAATTCATTATATAAAAAAATTATTATTTTTAATGAGCATAAAAAATGTAACTTAGAAACTAATGGAGTGAATGAAAAACATTTTCTAGATTTTTCCCCGGCTACAGAGTAGATTATACCTTTTAGAAAAATAGTTTCTAACCCGAAAAACAATTCCGATTATTGATTTAGGACCCGATCCCAACTCCAAATCAGAACACAATGCTATAATCAATTTGGTATCCGACCCTGACACGTGATCTAGGACTTGACCCCGACTCTCGTTTAAGGACCCGATATTCGAACTAACACCCCCAACACACAAAATGGGATATACCCCAACACCCGACCTAGGATCCGACCTAGGCACCCCATTACATGAACCAGTACCCAAATTGCAACCCGACATCTTAATACCAATTCTCGATACTAATTTGAAAAATTGGTAACTGAAGTCTCTAGTTGTAGATGGTTGCAACCCTAACCAAAGTTGATGTGTTAGTTTGAAAATGAATTTTGGAAAATGTTTTCTATATTATTTTTGGAGGTAAGTAATTTTCCTTAATTTTGAGAAAATAAGATTATTTGGAAAATATTTTCCAAAACATTGAAGTCAACCAAACATGAAAAATATGGAAATCGTACTAAACACAAAGCTTGTGTCTTTATCTTTTATTTTATTTTTCCTCCCTCTTTCAAGTGATAGTTTATATATGATGGTGATATGAAAGCAAATGGGTGTATCATGTATATAAGTTTCTATTCTGATCTTTGTTTGATGAGTTTAATCTTCTAGTTTTTAGAAAATGGTGCTTTTTTTTTCGAGCTTCATATCTAAGTTCTAGACAATCATCTCTGCTTTTATCACGTGGTTAAAATTGGAATGTAAATTTTCCTTCTAGGGAGAGGATTTGTGCCACTACCGCTTCTCAAAATTTTGAGCAGAGGAATCATCCTTCCATTGAAATTCTTCTTGATGAAAGCCTCTTTGAGGAATTCAAACGTCTTCCCAGTGCCCAAGAGAGAAGTGTCTGTGCTTGTGTTTCCAAGCGATGGCTTATGCTTTTAAGCAATATTCACAAGGATCAGATTGCAGAATCTAATGGTATAGAAGGTGAGGGATATCTTGCTAGGTCCCTTTTTGGCAGGGAAGCCACAGATGTCAGACTTGCTTCTATTGCCATTGGAACTGCAAATCATGGAGGCTTAGCAAAGTTATCCATTCAGGGAAACAATCCTTGTCTTAGTGTGACTGATGTTCGTCTGCGGCTATTGCTCGAGGTTGACCTACTCTCAGCGATCTTTTCTTGTGGAATGTGTCTTTTATTGGTGATAAGGGCTTATCTGAAATAGCTCATGGGTACCATCTATTAAAGAAGCTTGATCTTTTCCAATGCCTAATAATTACTGACAAGTATTTGTTAGACATTGAGAAGAACTATCCCGATATGACCTCTTTAACAATAGATTCTTGTTCAAACATAGGGAATAAGTCAAATATTTTGGCTTTTCTGTCATTTGTTTCAGAGAAGCTGATTTTTGGAAGCTGAAATATTTTCCAAGTCTTGGCTGACGGAAGGGACTCACGGACCGTAGATCCATTGACGGTCTGTGAGTCAGTCTCGTGGAATGAAGATGCGTGCCTGTAACAAACTTTCCTTGTTTTGTTTCTCTTTTAATTTAGGACTTGTTTTCTATAATAGGGCATGCAAACATCGTTTTTGGGGGTTAGACATTATTGTTCTATTCTAGTTCTTCACTTGGGAGATTAACTTGCAACTTTAGCAATTTTTAATTTCCTAAGTTCGTTTATAAGATTTTTGTGTTGCAATTCAAGTTGAATTTCTGGGTTTATTATTCTTCTTACGTAAGTTCATTATTCTTTCATCTAAAACGATGAATTGTGTTCATATGATTATGGGTAACTAAACTCCACAACTAGGGTTGTGGGAACCATGAGCGATTAACAAAGTATGAATAGTAAATAAGCAATTCTTTAATAGTGTGGTGCATGCATTAATAATTCTTTCGTTTAAAAGTCTTTTTAGCGGTTGCAAACGTTAGAACTCGCCTTGTTGCTACTTGCCGGACCAAGGAGGTAATCAACAAGAAAAGAATTATCAACATAGATTTAGTATGATACTATCTAATAGGCTAGTGTCGATTGGTGTGAAGTAATAACTAAGCCAAACATCGATTATGATGTCTAATATGAGGTAAATGTAAGGGTTAGTAAATTATACACACGTAGCCGGACCAAGGTGCGGGGTGAAATTCTCTAGATGCCGGACCAAGGATTTAGAGATACCCAACTTATCACTTTTCATGTAGTGCACTAGGAAAGGATTGCTATTACTAGAATTACTACGTTATGAGCTTGTAGGGAACACGGATACCCTAGTTATTTCTCTCATCTTGATAACAACCAAAACTGACTTTTGATTACTGATTATTTATTGAATTCTTACAATTTGTTTCACAAACCTCCCCTCCCCCCCCTTTATCATATTTTACAATTTGGACGGGTATATTTTTCATAAGCCATCATGCTTCATTCTTGTTCATGCTTCTATACATACAATTGTAACACATGCCGATTCAACATAAATTAAACAGTATCTTGGGGAAAATGAACACAGGCAAGAAAACCCCAAAAGAGGATTTTTGAGTTGGGTTACTCAGACTTCACCCTATCACTCACAATCCATTTACCCCACCCCCAACAAAAATAGATGCTATTGTCCCCAATGCATACAAGAACAATAAAAGATAGTGGATTGGGTGAAGGAAACCTATGGCGCATAGCGCTGACAAACCATGCACGTGCGGGTGGGTCCGGTTTCCCAGAGCCCGCTGGAACAATAGTTGGGTTACCCTCAGTAGTGCCCACATCATCCATCATAAAACCATCAGTGGTGCTCACAACGTCCCTCACAACAAGCGGGACCTCTACAACTGGGGCAGAACTCGATGCCCTTGCAACACTCTCAGGCACCCTCTATTGGCGCAACTGTTCATCTAAAATCGAGAGTAGAGTTGCAACTTTCGAGGGTAATTGGTGGGGACAACCAGGTTCAAGCTGAGAATCAATTGGGAAATGCATGATCCACCAGGCCCACGACTACATGACAACTATAGGGGCAACGTCAATAGTGCTGACTCAGATGGACCTATTATCCTACCCCCTTTGCCTCCGGGGCACACATTTGTAGTGACCAGTAGCTTGATGGAGATGCTTACAACAAGGGGCTTGTTCTCGGGGTCACCATTAGAGGACCCAAATGCTCACATAGCCAAGCCTAGGGTGGTTTGCAAAAGCTGTGTAGGTCGATCAGACTTAGATATGGATGTCATCGGGTTGCGAGTGTTCCCTCTATCATTGACAAGCGATGCTGCTGTATGGTTCACTGAGCTTTCTTATAACTCAATATATACATGGGACCAACTAATGGATGTGTTCTTAGCAAGATATTACCCAGTGTCCAAGAAGCTAAATCACAAAGATAGGGTCAATAATTTCATAGCATCGCCCGGAGAGTCTGTAAGTAGCTCTTGAGACAGGTTCACTGCATTTGTAAGAGGTGTTCCGAATCACCGTATTGATGATGTGTCGCTGAAGGAATATTTTTATCGAGGTCAAGATGACAACAATAAAGCAGTGCTTGATACTATTGCTGGAGGATCATATGGTGAGTGCACATATGCGCAGATTGCAGAAAAATTGGAGAAGATCTCTCGCAACAATAAAGCATGGAGCACTAGGAGGTCAGATACTGGGAGAAACACATTTGCCGTTCATGCTATGAACAATCAGTTTGCAGAGGTATTTGTGAGGAGATGGCTCAGATGTGGACCGAGTTGGGTTTGGTATTGAAGCATGTGCGCGGAGGTGCAGAGAAGGTAAATGCTGTGAATTACTTGACTAGAACGCCACCACCAGTTGAAGAGTGTTACTATGAAGAGGATGCTTATGCAGTGAATGATCAGACGGGGGGTTTCCGACCTAACGCTCAAGGATCCAACACGGAAAATTGGCACCTAGGTCAAGGAAACCAAGGTCGAAACTATGGAAATTACAACTGCGAGGGTCAATATGTCCGGGATGGAAACTTCAATTGCGACAACAACTACAACCAGAACAACTATGGCAACAGAAATGATCGGGTTGGACCTTATGTTCCCCCTCAAAATCGGGAATCTGGTACTAGGGAAGCTGGAGGCAATCTGGCGTGTATTGAAGATATGATGCATAAGATGATGAGAAGGCTTGATGCAACTGATGAGAATGTGTAGGAGATGAGAAACGACTTGTCTGGTATTGGTCAAAAGGTTGATGCCCATGCAGTGTCAATAAAACATCTAGAGCAACAGATGACTCAATTGTCTACTACAGTGAACCCACGTCAACCTGGCACTCTTCCTAGCAACACCATCCAGAATCTAAAGAATGATGGTCATTATATGGCAATTACTACTCGAGGGGGCAAGAAAACCATAAATCCACCTATGCCGTCTGTGGTGGATGTTGAGATTAGAAAAGAAGATGATGTGGTGGAGGTTAGAGAAGAGTCTGAGACTGGGACAGAGCAAGAAGCAGAGATATCTCAGAAAGTGGTCCCCATACCTAGACCTTCACCACCTTTTCCACAGAGGTTAGTGAAGAAGACTGAAGATGGTAAATATCGCAGGTTTATTACTATGTTGAAGCAGCTTTCTATCAATGTTCCTTTAATAGAAGCTTAGGAGCAAATGCCTGGGTATGCGAAGTTTATGAAAGATATGGTGACAAAGAAAAGGTCTGTGAGTTTTGAAGATGATGATAGATTGCAGCATTGTAGCGCTATTGCTATAAGATCTCTTGTGCAGAAGAGGAAAGACCGTGGTACTTTAACGATCCTATGTACTATAGGGTTGTTACAATTTGCTAAGGCATTGTGCGATCTTGGTGCTAGCATAAACCTCATGCCCTTGTCTGTTTACAAGAAGTTGGGTCTAGGGGACCCAAAGCCCACTGCAATGCGGTTACTAATGACTGATCGAACTGTGAAGAGGCCCATTGGTGTACTCCATGATGTGCTAGTGAAAGTGGAATCTTTCATTTTTTCGGCAGATTTTGTGATTCTTGATAGTGAGGTTGATTTTGAGGTTCCCATGATCCTTGGAAGACCATTTCTTGCCACAGGGCATGCGTTGGTTGATATGGAAAAGGGACAGATGAAGTTCAAACTGAACAATGAAGAAACAACTTTCAATATTTGTAGGTCTATGAAGCAGAGTGGTGAGCTTCAAATAGTATTTTCTATAACTTACAGAGTGGAGAGTGAGACAGAAGTGCAAATTGAAAAGCGACTAGGTGTTGAGGCACTAGCAGCAGTTATGATGAATTTCGATAGTGATGGTATTGAAGAGTATGATGAGTTGGTAGCCGCACTCGATAGGTGTGAATATCGGTCCAAACCAAAGAAGTATGAATTAGACATGAAGAATCGCGAGTCCCCACCCGCAAGACCATATATTGTGGAGGCACCGAAATTGGAGTTAAGGCTCTACCACCGCATTTGAGGTATGTATACTTGGGCAAAGAGAATAATTTGCCGGTCATCATTGCAGAACATTTGAATGCGAGACAAGTAGAGTGCTTGATGACTGTGTTAAAGAGGTTCAAGCGAGCTATTGGGTGGACTATTGCGGATATTATTGGGATTCCTCTCGGTATATACTCTCACAAAATCCAACTCATGCCAGATCATAAGCCCAGTATCGAGCACCAGAGAAGATTAAATCCACCTATGCAAGAGGTAGTTAAAAAGGAGATCATCAAGTGGCTGGATGCGGGAGTTATTTATCCCATTGCAGATAATAGTTGGGTGTGTCCTGTGCAGTGTGTGCCTAAAAAGGGTGGTATTACTGTGGTTCCAAATGAAAGAAATGAGCTTGTTCCAATGAGGCCCGTTACTGGATGGAGAGTTTGAATGGATTACCGGAAGTTGAATGCGTGAACAGAAAATGACCACTTTCCTATGCCATTCATGGACCAGATGTTGGATAGACTTGCAGTAAAGGGTTGGTATTATTTTCTTGATAGGTATTCGGGCTACAATCAAATTTCTATAGCTCCAGAAGACCAAGAGAAGACCACATTCACTTGCCCATATGGGACTTTTTCTTTCAAACGGATGCCATTTGGGTTGTGCAATGCTCCAACAACCTTCCAGCACTGTATGATGTCGATATTTTTTTATATGGTGGATGACACTATTGAGGTGTTCATGGATGATTTTTCAGTTATAGGTGATTCTTTTGATCATTGCCTAGATCATTTGGCCGAGGTGCTTAAAAGGTGTGAAGAATGCAACTTGGTGCTAAATTGGGAGAAATGTCATTTCATGGTTAAAGAAGGTATAGTGTTAGGTCATCGAATTTCAGAGAAAGGTATTGAGGTTGATAGAGCTAAAGTTGAGGTAAGAGAAAAGCTTCCGCCATCCATTTCTGTAAAAGGTGTTAGAAGATTTCTTGGGCATGCAGGTTTTTATAAGAGATTCATCAAAGATTTCTCAAAAATTGCACATCCGTTGTGCAAACTGCTCGAGAAGGAGTGTAAGTTCTATTTTAATGATGCTTGTCTTAGAGCATTTGGAGAGTTGAAGGAGAATTTGGTTACTACACCTATCATTATTTCACCGGATTAGGGACAACCGTTCAAGGTAATGTGCGATGCGAGTGGAGTGGCGCTTGGTGTAGTATTGGGACAGAGGCGAGAGAAAATTCTTCACCCTATTTACTATGCTAGCAAAGCTCTAAATGTGGCCCAGAAGAACTATACTGTGACCGAACAAGAACTTCTTGCGGTGGTTTTTACATTCGAGAAATTTCGATCCTACTTGCTTAGCACTAAGGTCATAGTGCATACTGACCATTCTGCATTGAGGAATTTGGTGGCGAAAAAGGATGCAAAACCAAGATTGATTAGATGGGTATTGTTGCTGCAAGAGTTTGATTTTGTGGTAAAAGATAGAAAGGGGACCAAAAATCAAGTTGCCGATCACTTGTCCAAATTAGATGAAGAGGCTATGCTAAAGCTTGGAGATAGGGCTGAAATTAATGATGCTTTTCCAGATGAACATGTATTGGCTGCTTCTCATGATTTGATTCCTTGGTTAGCAGACTTTGCTAATTATTTGGCAAGCGATATTGTGCCTCCTGATTTGTCTTTTCACCAAAGGAAAAAGTTTATGCATGATGTGAAGAAATTCTTTTGGGAAGAGCCTTACTTGTATCGTAGTTGTGCTGATGGGATTATTCGTCGCTGTGTGCCCGAGGTTGAGATGTTGAGTATACTTGAAGCATGCCATTCATCTCCTGTTGGTGGGCATCATAGTGGTATTCGGACTGCACATAAGATTTTGCAGTGTTGGTACTACTGGCCTACCATCCATCAAGATGCTCATGATTTTGCCAAGTGTTGTGATAGTTGCCAAAGAGAAGGAGGGATTTCAGAGAGGCAAGAGCTCCCTATGAATCCTATATTGGTGATAGAGTTGTTTGATGTATGGGGCATTGATTTTATGGGTTCATTTGTGAGTTCATATGGTATGAAGTATATTCTTGTTGCGGTTGATTATGTATCGAAGTAGGTGGAAGCAGTTGCGCTCCCCAACAATGAAGGTAAAAGTGTCACCACATTCTTGAAAAAGAATATCTTTTCCAGATTTGGTACACCGAGGGCTATTATTAGCGATGAAGGTTCTCACTTTTGTAATAAGTTGTTCAAGGTACTACTTGAGAAATATGGTGTCCGTCACAATGTAGCCACTCCTTACCATCCGCAGACTAGTGGGCAAGTTGAAGTGTCGAACAGAGAAATCAAACAGAATTTGGCAAATACTGTAAATGCTAATAGAATGGATTGGTCAAGGAAGCTTGATGATGGTCTATGGGCCTATCGCAATACATACAAGACTCCCATAGGTATGTCTCCTTACCAACTTGTATATGGGAAGTCTTGTCATTTACCGGTAGAGCTAGAGCATAAGGCGATGTGGGCAATGAAGAAGCTAAATTTGGATTGGGGCGCTACATCTAATCAAAGAATGAATTACTTGAATATGCTTGATGAGTTTCACCTAAAAGCTAACGAAAGTTCAGCCTTGTACAAAGAAAAGATGAAGTGGTATCATGATCAAAGAATTGAAAAGCGAGAGTTTGTGGTTAGTGATCTTGTGCTTCTATTCAACTCTAGGTTGCGCTTTTTTCCAGGAAATCTCAAGTCCAAATGGACTGGGCCATTTTTGCTCACAAAAGTGCTTCCCCATGGAGCGGTTGAGCTTGAAAATAGTGAAGGAACAAGGTTCATGGTAAACGGGCAAAGGATTAAGATCTATCTGGGAAATGCTGAAAGTGTGCAAGAAGTGATTGAGGCCTACTATCTTGATGAAGTCTGATTAATCAAGAAACTTGCGTCGTGCCGCGATGTTAAATCAAGCGCTGCTTGGGAGGCAACCCAAGATGTACAATCTAGCCAACGATAGGTTTCTGTTTTCCATTTAGTAGTTTTCTTTGTTTAATTGTGTCTTTGTATCAATTTAGATAGGTGTTTTAGTTTTTTTTTAGTGTTGGCTAGAATTAGCATAGAGTCCATGTCTAAAAAGTGTCTAGAAAATGTAAAAAGAATAGCCTATCGGTTGCTACATGTGCAGGTACACCATGAAAAATCTGCAGAAAGTGGTCTGGTGCAGAGGTCTACGGACCCATCGACAGTCCGTCGTTCAATACACGGACCGTGGATGGTGTCCGTAGATCCCAGGTAAGCCCTTAAATTTTTCTAAGTGTAAGAGTGATCTACGGTCATCATCTACGGACCGTAGATCAACTCACGGACCGTAGACGGGGTCTCATGGGTGTAAACCCTAATTCTGTCTGACCCGACCCGAACCCCCTTATTTAAGTCTCCCCTAATTTCAAATCATTTCCATTTCCCTCCATTCACTCTCCAACCGTTTCACCATTCCATAACCTCCCTAAATCACTCCATAACTCCCCCATAAAATCATCCCTTCCATTCCCCCATAATTTCCACAATTCCTTTCCATTTACGAATACAACTCTTTCCATATTCCACAAAAGGGTTCGGTGTTGGGTTAGTAACGAAGAGGTGCTTCCTTGGTCTTGCTAAGCTTAGTGTCGTCACGCAATCACCCCACTCCTCGTTGCTTGTAAGGTAATAGACTTTCCCCTCACTTTGAATTTCGGTTCATAGATTGAATATAGAAAGTCGGGAGTTGGGTCTTGACCTTGGGTAATTGTTAGATGAAATTGCATGATAAAATTGGAAGTTACAATACCCTTGGAACGATAGATAGTGATTATTGCCTTGTTGTATGTGATTATAAGTCTACATGTAAGTTTCGACTTAGGGTTCCAAAGTTTGTCTTAAATACTTGTTCAAATGATTAATTGGAATCCTGAGAATGACAAACTAGCATGATTTAATGTTGAAATGCATAGATAGACTAGGATATTGTTGAAAATGGTCTAAGACTTGCAAATAAAGATTAGCTGAAACCTGACACAGATCGCATCCACGATACCCCGTCTACGGACCGTAGATTGAGTTCGTGGGTTGATGCCAAAATTTGATACGCTAAATTACACTTCCCTAAAGAAGAATAAGCGATCGTTATCAAGTAAAGAACCCAACTTGTAGGTTGGGGTCGATCCCACGAGGAAAATGGTTTAGACTTTACTTTAACCAACAATTATATTCAATTAGTCAAATTACTTCTAGAAGCAAGAAATAAAAAGGGGGGGGGGGGGGTTTGTGAAACAAATTGTAAGAATTCAATAAATAATCAGTAATCAAAAGTCAGTTTTGGTTGTTATCAAGATGAGAGAAATAACTAGGGTATACATGTTCCCCACAAGCTCATAACGCAGTAATCCTAGTAATAGCAATCCTTTCCTAGTGCACTACATGCAAAGTAATAAGTTGGGTATCTCTAAATCCTTGGTCCGGCATATAGAGAATTTCACCCTGCACCTTGGTCCGGCTATGTGTATATAATTTACTAACCCTTACCTTTACCTCATATTAGACATCATAATCGATGTTTGGCTTAGTTATTACTTCACACCAATCGACACTAGCCTATTAGATAGTATCACACTAAATTTATGTTGATAATTCTTTTCTTGTTGATTACCTCCTTGGTCCGGCAAGTAGCAACAAGGCGAGTTCTAACGTTTGCAACCGCTAAAAAGACTTTTAAATGAAAGAATTATCAATGCATGCACCACACTATTAAAGAATTGCTTATTTACTATTCATACTTTGTTAATCGCTCATGGTTCCCACAACCGTAGTTGTGGAGTTTAGTTACCCATAATCATATGAACATAATTCATTGTGTTAGATGAAAGAATTATGAACTTACGTAAGAAGAATAATAAACCAAGAAATTCAACTTGAATTGCAACACAAAAATCTTCTAAACGAACTTAGGAAATTAAAAATTGCTAAAGTTGCATGTCAATCTCCCAAGTCAAGAACTAGAATAGAACAATAATGTCTAACCCCCAAAAATGAGGTTTACAAGCCCTATTTATAGAAAACAAGTCCTAAATTAAAAGGGAAACAAAATTAAGAAAGTTTGTTACAGGCACGTGTCTTCATTCCAAGAGACTGACTCACGAACCGTCAATGGATCTACGGTCCGTGAGTCCCTTCCGTCAGCCAAGACTTGGAAATATTTCAGCTTCTCTGAAACAAACGACGGAACTACAGTACGACTCTGTAGCTCCATACTTAGACTCTTCAAAAATCAGGTACTGGAACCCTCGCAGTATCAATCTACAGATCAACAGTACGGTCTGTAGATCAATCTACGGTCCGTCAATGGTCACCGTGGTTCCACACTTGGTCATATTTCCCTTATTTTCCTTCCATGCCTTGGCTGCTGATCTACGACCACCATCTACGGTGCGTCAATGGACCTACGGTCCATAGATCACATCCGTAGATTCCCTTTTCTGCATTTCTTTAAGCTATCTCTTTAATTCCACGCCTGAACATCTTTCCTGCAAAATATGATAAAAACACATAAAAACTAATACAAAAAGGCCCTAGACACACACAACTTGTAAGTGAAATGTATTAGAAATACCGTAAACTCACGGTATATCAAATGCCCAATAATTACTGACAAGTCTTTGTTAGACATTGCGAAGAACTATCCTGATATGACCTCTTTAACAATAGATTCTTGTTCAAACATAGGGAATGGGTAGCTCAAAGCTGTGGGTCAATACTGTCTGAACCCGAAGATTGTTGTATTAAAGAATTCTCCACTCATTGGGGATCATGGATTAGCAGTTCTATTTTATTTAGCTAGTAAAGTTTTAACAAAAGAAAGGCTCCAGGGCCTATGCATCAGGGATCTGTCTCTAGGTATACTTTTTAACTACTGTACAAAACTAGAGACTCTTTCCATGGTGAGCTGCATTGGTGTGGAAGACTATCCATCAACTTTGGTGGCTTCTTATCGTAACTCACTAGTATCTTTGGCTATTCGCAATTGTCCTGGAGTAGGCAATACTACAATTTATATAGTAGGTGGACTGTGTCGCAAACTGACTCATATAGATCTGAGTGGGCTTCTTAGAATTACTGACGAGGGGCTCATCCCTCTTGTTAAAAATTGTGCAGCTAATTTGGTGGCGGTGAGTTTAAGCTGGTGTATCAATATTACAGACATATCAGTTTCAACCATAGTTAAGTTGAACGGGGGATCTCTAAAGTCTCTGCTCGTAGATGGTTGCAGACATGTTACTGATGCAACATTAGTAGAAATTTTGAAGTCTTGCTGGATGCTTATTGTACTCGATGTTTCCATGAGTGGAATCACCGATTCAGGGATTAAAACTTTGGCCAATGCTACACAACTTCACTTGCAGATCCTCTCACTGTCTGGTTGCCCTTTTGTGTCGGACAATAACTTACCCTTCTTGCTCGATTTGGTTCAGAACCTTCAGGGCTTGAACATACAACACTGTGTCGGAATAAGCTCTAGAATTGTTGATGCACTTGTAGAGATAAATCCAAGTTGTGATATCCTTTCCTAACCAAGTTCTCTGGATGGGAGAGACTCTTGTATTTGGTTTTTATCTAGACTCTTCAGCTTCTTCTACAGGGAAATGGAGAATTTTCAACATTTACTTTGCTTTTCAAGCATACATGTGTTAATTTGCATTTGCTAAATTAGTGGAAGAGTTAATGGGTATCATTGTTTCTCATTATTGTGGAATAAATATGAAATGCTAAGTTGGCTTCTCTACTTTGACATTCATCATATTCATTGTGTCTTTCCCAGTTAAGAACACAAGTGACAGCCCCATACATGCGAGGTTGTGTGTTTTCCGGGAAAAGAGTTCGGACAGACTAAAGTTTTTGCCTCTACTCTTCTCTCTATGTAAGAGTTAGGTTCATCGAACTCTATTTATTTTGTCTCAATCATATATGTGACAACATTTCATTGAAAATTCTAATCACATTTTAGGAAAAAATTGCCCAAGGATCTTTCTGAGTAAATAAAGAGGAGCACATCTATATTTTTTTTGTACCTTACCTTTTTTAGCATATACTGATCATTTTAAGTTTCACATTTATATACTCCTGAGACGCTTGAAGACGATTTACATGAACTCGACATTTTTTCTTAATGCTCCCCTGTGAGCAAGCATCGATAGGTAAAGTCAACTTTCTATGAATCCACCAACATAGTAAATAATTTATGCTATTTAAATTTAAGAATCCTCTATTTTAATTTATGCACTACATTAAACTCCTCCACAAGTTCTCAACCTTCTTTAGTAGTTTGCGTACATTTTCCTCAACAATTTGAGCTTCCTCAAGAAATAGAAGATCCAATTCATATCAATGTTTGATGTTGGTCGCTTTTTTCTCAGTCCTCTTTTGTTGTCTCCAGATGTAGCTCGCTCTTTTGGGAGTAATATATTGATGGAGTTTGTCTTATTTGACAATCAAGTTCACCCACATGTTTTTACCCGCTTGATAAAGAAACTTGCGGGTTCTCCTTTAGAGCTAACTAACCTATTTCGAGTAAAGGAAGTAATGGATTATGTAAAGTTTTGTTTGAAAGGTAATATCTATTCTCTTTGACTTTATGTTTTGTTAGTTTTTACATTCATATCACAAGAACCAAGACCAGAATCTTTGTCCCATTTAGTAACTCAAAATTCAATTTCAAATCCGTATTCTAAATCCATCCAACCAATTTCGAATTTTGAACCCTAACTATTTGGGGTCTATAAATAGAACCCCTTCTACTCCTATTTTTACTCAGTTCTCAATTTCAGATTTCATTGAGTTAAGAAAAATTCCAGAGAGTTCGAGTTTACAATTTTTTTTAATTTCAGCTAGTCAGAGTTGTGCCCTAATAAAAATGTCTTGACAACTTCAATACATATGACAAAGCTTACCACAAAAAAAACACTTTCAAGTTCACGCATGATTTCATAATAGAACCAAAGTTATGTATAACTGAGCTATATATCTAGAAAATATGGAAAATTATATAATTAGACATACATGATGTATTTACAATATATCATTAATTACAGTTTGAAAGAATTACAATATGTTGCTATAGTTAGGGTGTTGTTATTTTCTCTCTCCTCTCTCTCTACACTCTCGATCACCTCTCTTCCTCTCTCAGCACTCTTGCTCGCCTCTCTCGTCTCTCTATCTCTGCACGCTTGCTTGCCTCTCTCCTCTCTATCTCTGCATGCTTGCTTGCCTCTCTCCTCTCTCTCTTTCATGTCTTCCTTGCCTCTTTCCTCTCCTTTCCTCCTCCTCTCTCTCTCTCTCGCCTTTCTCTAACCTCCCCCTCCCTCAATACAAATACAAATGATAGCAATTAATTATACAAATAACAATCTTAACATCCAATTATAATTATACAAAAGAGAAGTGTCAACTATACAGATCCTCTTCAGTGATACAAAATATAAATATACGTGTATTCGCTAATACAACACTCATACATCATTCATACAAATGATAACAATTAATTATACAAATACAAATGTTTAATTTGATACAACATTCATATAACTGTATATAAATACAAATTGTATTATTCGTTAATACAATTGAGATAACATTGATACAAATGATAGCAATCAATTATACAAATACAAGTGTTGAACTTAATACAACATTGATACAATTGTATCTGATGATACAATTTATTCATTGATACAAATTCTATTCATTGGTAAAACTGTATTCATTGATACATATGATACCAGTTACATATATACATGTATCCAGAAGAAGAGGAAGAGTAGGTGAAGGAAGAAGAAGATGAGATAAAATGTATAGTATTTTAGAAGTTATTATAGTGTTTATAAACTAAAGTGTTTTTAGGACATATGTATCTTTTATAATTTTAAGAAAAAATACACGAATAAACAGGAAATTGCAGAAATTTCTTATATAATATATAGATCTTTAACTTTTTCCCTTTATAGCAACCAAAATTTTATGTCCATTAGAATTAGGTGTTTAGAATCAAATCATGTGGGGTATAACATGTGAGTAGTTATGCCCAAACAAAATTTCATTCACAATTTTTTATTAAATAAACTACAAAAACAAAAATTAACACTTCAAATAAAATGAACTTAAATTAGAAATACCGATTTGTTGAAAAGAAAATTCATGCAGAAACTTGTTGAGGAGGATTTATTACCATTGACAAAGGGAATTCAAACACCCAAAAATATGCGAAGGTTAATGCAATTAGTGCTTATTATTATATATGTAAATGTTGTCAAAGAAATATAAATATTATTTTCAATTAAAAAAAATAATGTATTAGTGAAACTATTTTATGTTTGTCGAGTTCATGTATTAAATCAGTTTTATTACATAAGTTTTATTTGGCCCACCCTATGTTTGGGCCCAAATCAATACTAAAAAATAAATTCATAGATTTTTTTTTAAAAAAAGACTTTTGTTTTTAAAAAAACATCAGTTTGACATTTTTTAAGGACTCCTAAAATATTAAAATAAAAAATGATTGCAACACCTCGTAACCTACTCTTAGAATCCGAATATTTCGTCGTAAGTATACAAGCTTGAACCGGGTGATGTCCTACTTGTGTTTATGTTTTATAATTCATTCCTATTAGTGAGAAGTGTATTAGAAGTGGTTAGGGTCAAAAGAGACCTCTAGTACTATGTCTAGTTCAAAACCTTCCTACCGGCTCAGGTTTTTCACATTAGTTCATACTAGGGTCAACTTCAAACGATCATATCTCTCAGTATATAATTAATTAAGTAGACCATGACCTATCAAATTAAAGGTATATGAGTCGTCTTTGTAACACCACAAAGTTTTCATCATTGGGAGTTAAGAGTAGAAGGCTTCCTATATATTATTTTAGCCTTTTAAACTACATTGAACTGATTTAGAATGATTTCTTTGATCATATAAACCCTTAGGCTTTCGAGTAAGAAAATTCACATGATATGAACTTTAACCTCCATACAAGTTATTTTAGATATGACTTTTGAGCTCATTCACGTATATGATTCAGATAGATGAATATTATTTTCCTTATGAGGATTAATATATATGTATGTATGTATGCTATTTTGGGAGGAACATATAGTATAGAGAGGACATGGGTTTAGTAAACCCAAGTCTCATAACTACACGCCATCGTAGGTTTTGAGTATATGACTTTGTCAGACAACACCTTTTGGCCCTGAGAGGCTCTGATTAGTGGATCCACATAGATATGATATGGTCTTATACACTGTCAAGGTATATGGAAGGCCTCCCAACTGGGTTAGTTGTTGGGTATCATGAGCTCACATTGTATATGCTGGCTATAAGAAATCCCCCAATTTATGTATCTTTTTACGATATACTCTTAACTCTATTTGATTCACTTTAAGTATGTTGTTTAAAATTATGATTATACAAGGCAACAAAAATAAACTCATCTCTATATATGCTTTTGAAAGAAGAATGTGAATGGTACTTAGATATGAACTCCAATTGTTTTCTCTTAGTTGTTTCACTATGTATATGATTTTGGGAATTGTATTTCACTGTCTTCATTATGCCATTATACGATTAATGTAGTGCCCCTTACTTACTCAATATATTCAACGTACTGACACATACTTTCTCTATGTCGCATACTTTTATGATGTAGATTCCGATGCCCTTACTCAAACTCTTGGTTAGTGAGGTTGCAACAGTTCCAGCTAGTAGTTTGTCACGATCCAAAAATGGACGTGATGACACACGTCTTATTCCACTAAGATAAGTCAGCCTAAAATCCAACTAACATGATAAATACATAAGTAAAATAAGAATAAAAGTCCAAACTAAAAAATAATGCAGAAATTTATAATCAACTTAAATATACCCCGAAAACCTGATTGTCATGTGCATAAGCCTCTTATGTATTACAATAGATTTGAAAGAACTAAACAAGTCTCAAATGATGTCTTTAAAGTAGTACAAGATCATAAATAGGAGTGCTGAGATAACAATCATCTACCTCACAAATATTCATAGAAAGCCTTGGAAAAGAAGATAAGAGAGAGTATCATGAATATCCGGGCACATAACCTACACAAATGTAGAAGAAAGGGGTGAGTACCAAACCACACAATACTCAACAAGCGAACTCCTAAACACAAGTTAAGAATATAGAATACGGGTACTCCTACCACCCCAACCAAACTTCCACAACTACAACCTGCATAAAATTAGCCCAACCTAACAATTCCCAATGAACATAGCACACAGCTCAACAACAACACTCTAACAATTACATATCCTCAACAACAAGCTCAATATTCATCAAACCAACTTTACCGACTGATTGAAAATGACTCAGACAACTATCGAGAGGGGTGAAACAATAATTTTTTTAAAAATATCCTAAAATGATCTTTCGGGTAATTCCTGATTAGTTGTTAGACTAATTTAAGTAGTTCCTTTGTTTATTTGGATTGAGGTAACTAGGGGCCATGTTCTAGTAAATTTATTTCTTTTAGTCTAAAAGCTAGAGGCTTATTTCAGACATTAGTTGTTCAGTCAACATGGATTTATTGATTTCCATATTAAGACTTATTAAGCATATGTTTAAGCTTATGCATTAGTGTCAGATGATATGTTTTGATATGTTATGCCAAGGCTAAGATTGGGATCACTTGTCGTTCCGAGTACCGTTTCACAACTAGGGTGTAGACTTGGGTAGAGACAAAATTTATGTGATGCCCCACCTTAGGATAAAAAGTTTCACATAAGCAATACCTGGGAGAGATGTTGGGTATATAAGTAAGCAGTCCTTACCCACTAGTAACGCCTTTTAAAGTTGTGTGGGTCATGGACCACAACAAACAATATAAAAAACGGACTGGGCCATTAGAAAATGGTATCAAAAACACTCTTGTATCAGCCTTGTCGATGTGGGCCCAAGTTCAACTGAGTTTAGGTAAATTCTGATATGGCGAGACACACTTGAGTGCTGAGTCTACACAAATCTCATACAATAGGGCAAACCTCAGCCATGAAGCTGAGTCCATAAAAAGGGTATATGTGAAGCCCCACCTTAAGATAAGAAGTCCACATCAGTAAAATATAGGTGAGATGTTGGGTATATAAGTAACTATACCTCAACCACTAGTGACACATGGTAAAGTCATGCGGGTCTAGGCCTAGGGTGGCTAATATCACTGGTGGGCTAGGTTGTTATACTGTCATCTGAAGGTTAAAATATTTTTTTTTGTTAATTTGTATATATTAAATTTTTAAAAAGAAAACAAATCAATTCATGCATAAGAACTTATTAAATTTTATATTTTACTAAGACATTCAAATTGAGCTTTATCATAATTTTTTTAAGATCCAAGTGTTTTTTCTCTAATTACAAGATTTTATCAAGCCTTTTAAAAACTTATTAATCTATAATTTATTATATATATATATATATTATGTTAAAAGTGCATGCCTATACAATTAAATTAATTAACTTTCAAATTTTGAAACTCATTTTTTCAATTGATATGGAAGAATAAAATTTACATCTTAACATCTTTTAAATGTATATAACAAAGCTGTAAGTTATTTTTTTTCTTTCTAAAATTTAAAATATAACCCTATCATAAGTAAATTTTTTATTGATACTTATATTTAAACCTATATTGAGATAGAAATTGAATGCTAGGATAATTATTTCCTTGTGTATAATAAATGTTTTTATTTATTTATTTATGTGTGGTCCAATTAATGTAAAGTTGTTAACTAATGTCTAATGAAAAACAAATTTCATATGCTAGATTGGTTATTTGATGGACGGTCAAGATTAAATCTTAGCCTCTATAAATTGGTTATCCTACACCACTCACTAGAGTTATCAAATAGTTCTCTAGACACTTTTTCGCCGCTGACAATTGTTATAACATAAGGTTTGAACAAGGAGGTACCATGATAATGTATTTATGTATGTTTCTATAATGTCTCTCTATAAATCAACTTGTTTCAAATCATAACATGCATTAAGTTTATGTTTACAATAAATTTTTAAGGTAAAGTACTTTTATATATATAATTTTTCATAGGTTCTATATTACCTTTTTCATGACATCATTATTTTTGAAAGCATTAGAAAATCATTAAAGTTCTTAAAATTTATCAAATATGTGAGGACTTACAAATTTGTAAAACATCGAATAGAAATGAAAAGAAAATTATGTGAATACTACAAAATTTGGATATTCTTCTTTATATATAGTAGTAATTAAAAAAATGATTTTCAAAATTTGCAATTTTAATCCACCTCATGACTAGTAATAAATAACACTTCATTATATAAAAAAATGATAAATTTTTTAATGAACAATAAATAATGTACCATAGCAATTAATAAGGTGAATGAAAAATATATTTTAGATTTTTTTCGACTAGAGAGTAGAATATACCTTTTAGGAAAACAATTTCTAATTCGAAAAATATTCCAATTATCGTTTCATGACCAAAGCCGAACTCCAAACTAGAACACGATGCTATGATTGATTTGGTATCTGACCGTGACATCCCACATAGGAACTGACCCCGACTCTCATTTAAGGACCCTATATTCAAACTAAATTTTGACGTCAAAACCTAAAATGGGATACAACCCCAACACCCGCCCTAAACTCCGACCTAGACACCCTAACATATGACCCGACACCCAAACTTTGACCCCACATCTTAACTTGGATCCGACATCCAAAACAAAACTTGACCCAAATACCCGATGCTAGACCCAACTTTTGAAGTACGACCAAAACCCCATAGTTGATCCGAGATAATACCTCGACTCCTGACCCCAGACCTAGGACCCAACATTCAAATAGGGACTTTACCCCGACTCCTGACACGAAACCAAAATTTTGAATTAGGACTCGACCCCAACTTGTAAATCGGGACTAAGCTCTAACACCTGACTCATGACCCAACTTTCAAACTGCAATATGACCTCGATCGTAACACCTTTGAGTTTGGGAAAGGTACGCCAGGTTGAACGGGCAGGTCGACAGCCTTAGACCAACCATGAACCCTTCACGATTGCGTAAACGGTTTGTGGAAGGGTTCACGTCCCATTTAAAGGAAGCTGGTTGGCCGTTTAAGGAAACCTTGAATGATGGCCAATCTGTACGACACCCTTGATGGACCGTGAAGGGCTAAACAGTCCGTGAAGGTCTCCAGTTTATGTCTGCTGTCAAATTTTTATGTCAGGGACATTTTAGTCTTTCCCTATGTATTTAATACCTAAGATATGTCATTTTAACCCCTATTATAAGCCCTATATATGTGATTTAAGTCCTAAAACTACCCATTCTAAATCATTCTCCTAAATCATAAATTTTCCTCCAAGTTTATCTCCAAAGTTCTCTCAAAGCTAAGGAAAAAGAATCTAGGGTTTCACTTCAAGATATTTAATTAACATAGCTCTTGGGCCTTGATCACTAATTCACCTACGGAGTCCTTTCCTCCATAGGGTTCCCAAGATATTGCAATTTTACAAGTTCAATTCTCAATTCAATGTTAGGGTTTTATCCAATCTTCATGGTGGGTTCTCTTCAATTGTGATTTTATTAATTAATTTATATCTTCTAATGCATTAATTGAGGTAATTATATGATTTTGAGTTGAATCCACATGAACCCATTCATGATCCATGATTTTAAACTATGAACACATGATGCAGCTTATGAACTATGAAATATGAATTTATGAAGATTTTCATGCTTTTATGAAATTGATGTAACTAATTTGAGGATTTTTTGAGAGGTAAGTATCAATGTTATTGTGAAAGGTTTTTCACATGCTACTATGATCATAAATATGAAAGGTATTCTCACCTATGTTGAATTGTGTTTTATGGAGCTATTCTATGTTTTAATTTTAAGATGTAGGTTGGTATTGATCATTGTCTTTCCTATATAATAATGATATTTGATTTTGATCTATTCTGTTGGGATATTAACTTAGCACTGAGTGGGCTTTGAGGTAGAGGATCAAATATGGTAGTCTCTAGTAACAACCTCTAGTCCTAAACTATGTGCCCTCGCAAGGTTTGTCTTACATGACCTAACTAGTAGATCCACTTTATCAAAAGATGATGTGCACGGGTTCTATCTTGGCAAGTAGAATCCTCTTCTAGATAGACCGGATTCCATGATATAGCTCTCATGGTCTTATTAAAGGTTAAAACTAATTTCCCACAAAAAGAATATGTTTTCTTCATAGCTACTTTATGTCTTTTATTTTAAATGAGTTGACCATATCTTATGATTTATATGTTGTTGTTTCTTTATGCTTTCAAAGGTACAAAT
The DNA here is from genome assembly GCF_900185275.1 of Solanum verrucosum. NCBI lineage: Eukaryota > Viridiplantae > Streptophyta > Magnoliopsida > Solanales > Solanaceae > Solanum > Solanum verrucosum. The sequence continues at coordinate 863,041 of NW_026019922.1, read as the reverse complement.
ATTGGTCATTCATTGTATATTTAATGTCACAACCCAAAGTACCCCGTAGGCATGACATGACATATCATACCCCAAAAGGAGGCTCACAAGCCACTTCGCATACATAACCAAGAAAATAGAACTAATGAGTTAAAAAAATAGTTTATTTAATAAAAGAGTTTGTCAAAACGAAGTGGAAGTCTACATAGTTTCAAAGCCATCTATTACATCAAGTGTGACCGAGAGGTAACCCGTAGATCACATACAATCTCTAAAAAAATATAAAGAAAATAAGAAATAAAGATTAGGTCCTCGGAACATGAGGACTCGCCAACCTTCAATATCTACTAAGTGATCCCTAACCACGAAAATACGGAATATGAGCGTCATATCCTGCACTAGTGAAACAATGTGAAAGAGTATGCGATAGTACCAAAATGTACCAAGTATGAGAGCAATGTTTAAAAGTTATGAAATCATGCTAAAAGTAATTTCGTGGTATACAAAGACAAAGTGAAAACATAAGATAAAGAGGGTTAGAAAATATAAATCGTAATCATGGTTAATGAAAGTTAAATCATCTTTGAACACTTGTGAGATACTTCTTGAGGTAACCTTAGTTCATTATTTTTGTGAGAAGTAGCTTTAACCGACATAGAAACAATGTGAGCTATAACATGGAATCTGGTGTACTCCTCTCACACCGAAAAGAGAGCATCCCACTTGCCAAGGTAGAACCATAACTTGTAGCTTACGTGGATCCACTAGCTAATGTCTATGTTAGACAATCATCATCTATCTTAAGAGAATCATCCTATTAGGGCAAATAGGTATGGGATAAGGAAAATTTCTACTAGGAACTCGACCACTAACTACGGGAGAGCTTCCATCTCTGTCACGACCAAAGAGTACCCCCTAGGTGTGACACGGCATAATTGACTCCGAAGGGGTCACATACAAGCCCTTAGCATTCATCATCACATAAAGGCATAGAAAAATATGGAAAAATTTAAAACTTTTACAATAGAAGTCAACTTCTTTCATATAAGAAAATTAGGAACTAGACTTGTCTCAATCACCGTCTAAACATAAGAGTACAATTAGGGTCTAAGACCTTACATCAATAAAGTTTCCAAATATAGAGAATACAATATAGTTTTGAACTTAGGAAGTAAACTAGAAACTAGAAACTAGAAACTAGAATCAATAGCACCTTGTCCCCAAAATGGAGGACTCACCAAGCCTAGGAATAGTCGACCCAGGCTTCACCTTCAAGGAAGTAGTAAGTATCAACGATCGGAACCTACACTCATAGTAAAGTAGAAAATATTGGTTAGCACAAATAATTGTACTAAGTATGGATGCCATGCACAAAAATCCTTAAAACATGCATAAAAGGGACATTTAGTTGAAATCATGCCTTTGTCAAGTTTGGAAACCCATATGCATATTTATGAAGAAACATAAGCCATCTCAACATATAAGAAACCCAAAGCCACACTAGTGCAATGCAAAGGTAAGATCCTATAACCCTACCAAATGCTAAGTATCACAAATAGGTCACCAACAACATACATATCTTACCATAGTCATATCACACCTACCTAAGAGTGAAGACATTCATACATACCATTTCATACATAGTTCATAAGTCATCATATTGTCATAACACAACAGAACCTTATCCCAACCCCTCTTAGAGTCCACTTGTACAATGCATAAGTGAAGTCCCATACCCCCACTCACACTAAGTAGTACCCTTCAAGAATTTATAATTAAAGTCCATGTTCTTACCATGATTCATATTCATATCATTTAGGAAAGATTGCATTAACCGACATAGACCATGTGAGCTACATGGAATCCGGTGTTCTACCCCCACACCAAAAATAGGTGTCCTACTTGCCCAAGGTAGAATATATATGTTAGCTTCTAGGTGGATCCACTAGCTAAGACCTATGTGGGCACATAGTTATGGGATACAAAAATTGCTTCTAGAAACCCGTACTCTAACGTGGAGTCTTCCATCTCATGAGACACTGTAATGTGAACCCCCGACTAGTGTGAAGGAACCCATCTCATATTCATATCCGCTCGATGCTAAGCATAATTCCCTTTAAGAGTCACATTTAGTCTTTACTTAAGTTCACATTCATAAAATAATACACTAGGCACTCATGCCAACATAACATCATAATCGCTCATAAGTTCCTTGAGTGAGAATGTTCCTTTCACTTTAGAAACATTAGCATGTGAGTAAACCTTTCATATTATAATCGTATTGTGACCATGAGAATGTACTTTCAACCAACACAACAAGCTTTCCATAAACATACATACGTACTTCATGTATAACCAAGTGTATGGGGTATAGGGATGAAGGATCTTGCCATCAATACCACAACAACACAATAGATATAGAATCATTACTACCTAATTACATAACCATCTCATACATAATTCCCATAAAGTGGCATAACCCTTATACCTTTACCCTTCAATGGTCTTGAAATAACAATCAACCCAACTATATACAATTACTACATAATGTAGAAGGAATTCATGATTCAATAGCTTAATTAACATAAACATATTCAATTGAAACATTCATAGTATCATCGAACCCACAATATCAATTCAAGATCTATCAACATGCGGAACACATGGGTCTATGGGGAATTCTCATTATAAACATCAATTCTCCATCAATATATTCATAATTCATCATAAACAACCATAAACAATCATAGTTAAGCAATGAAAACGTTTTGGAAAGAAGACCCATGTTATAGAATGAAAACCCTAGAAATTGGGGGATTTTATATCTTGAAAACATAATTTGAAGGGGCTCCTTGGGTGATAGCTACCCAAGGATGAAAAGCAACCATACCTTCACTAACATGCTCCATGAAATTTGAAGAAGAATCTTGAAACTCCAGCAACCCTAGATCCAATGTCTTGTTCTTCTTTTTCTTGAGTCTAGAGAGAGATTTTTTTTGAGAGAAGAGGGAGGTTTTTTTATTTCAATTGGGTGTTTGTGAAAAATGACTAAGTCTTCTGAAATTTGACTTAAAAACAATATATATATATTTGACCCCTAAAATACCCAAAACACCCCCACATTAATTGGACTAAAATAGGAAAAGACTTGTTTAACTCTCATTTAAAACTCACGCCCAGGCACCAAGGTCACCTTCACAAGTCGTGGTAAGGACCACGACCTGTGGACCTGCCCGTGAAGGTGAGGCAGTGGCCTCATTTTTGTGACAAAAGTTCAATCGCCCAAGTCATCTCCATAGGCTTCTTCACGGCTTGTGAAGTGGACCACGACACGTGGTCATGCCCGTGGAGTTGGGGAAGTGACTTTGCCATTTGGGGTCATTTGGATATTTGCCTAAGGCAACTTCACAAGAGCCTCCCTTGGTCATGGTCAAGACCACGGACAAAGGTGATGGACGTGAAGTTGAGGCAATAGCTTGGGAATTTGGTGGCCAAATTTTCATAGCCAACGCAAGACCACGAGCTGTGGTGAGGACCACGACTCGTGGTCCTTCTCGTGAAGGTTGGGGCAGCAGCTAATGGCTAGGGGCAGCCTTGGCCTTTTGTCTTTGGCTTAGCCCATTGGCCATGGCACTTGCCTCATGGCCTTGACCCCTATAACTCATATTCAGACGTTCATCCTTACGTTTAGACTCTAGTTCAACCTACCATTTTCTGGAGTGTTACATTATCTACCCCCTAGGAACATTCGTCCTCGAATGGTGATCTACAGACCTTATGGAAGTAAAGACTCAAGACTTGCAACCCAACAAACATGCAACATCTAAACAATGCACAATTCATAGGAGGAAACATCAACTCCATTTCAAGACATGAACATTGCAATTACAAGGAAGTAGGAACTTCATCCACAACCCAACATGCACAAAACTTCATCATTTCATATCATTTTAGGAGGAACTGCCTTCTCCAACTCAAACAAGCTCAACACAATTAATAAAGAGCCATTAATCCATATCATCACAAGTATAGCCAAACATTTTCATTATTTCACCTCATGAAGTCAAATATGCAGTTACCATACTAAAGTGCAAACCAACATGAGGAACATATAATTCATGAAAACTCAATATATGCTAAACATGAATCTTCAAAAGAACATGCACATCGTAAGGAAATCATAAAGAAAACTCATAGCACAAATGATTTCCAAAACACCAAACTCAAGAAACTATTTACCTCAAGTAGGGATAGGAGTAGAAGTAAAAAGGTGAGGGTAACGGGACTTCATATCGGCCTCGGCCTCCAATGTAGCACCCTCAACTAAGTGATTCCTCCATAGAACCTGAACGAAAGCTACTTCTTTGTTCCTTAACTTCTTAACTTGCCGGTCCAAAATCTCAACCAGAACCTCTTCATAGGAAAGGTTCTCACCAACTCCTAAACCCTCTAAAGTAAGGATGGATACCGGATAACCAATGCATTTCTTGAGCATGGAAACATGAAACACTGGGTGAACAGAGTCAACTCATTTGGCAAGTCCAATTCATATGCAACTTTCCTAACACGTTTCAAGATTTTGTATGGGCCCATAAATCGGGGACTAAGTTTCCCCTTCTTGCCAAACCTCATCATACCTTTCATAGGTGAGATTTTCAAGTAGACCCAATCACCAACCTCAAATTCAAGATCCCTTCTTCTATGGTCGGCATAGGACTTTTGCTGACTTTGGGCCGTCTTCAACCTCTCTCTAATGAGTCGAACCTTTTCAATAGCATCATAAACTAGTTCAGGACCAATTAGAGCAAACTCACCTACTTCAAACCAACCCATATGAGATCTAAACCTCCTACCATAAAGTTCTTCAAGCAGAGCCATGTCAATGCTTGAGTGGTAACTATTATTGTAGGCAAATTCTATCAAAGGAAGATGATCGTCCCAACTACCCTTGAAATCTATCACACAAGCCCTCAAAATGTCCTCTAAGGTTTGAATGGTGCATTCCTCTTGACCATACGTTTGAGGGTGGAATGCAGTACTAAGTTTAACATTGGTACCGAGCCCCTTTTGGAATTCTTTCCGAAAGTGTGAAGTAAATTGGGCACCCCGATCCGATATGATAGATAAAGGAACCCCATACAACTTCACTATCTCATTGATGTACAAGTTGGCATAGTCTTCCGCTGAAAATGAAGTCTTAGCCGGAATAAAGTGGGCTGATTAGTAATCCTATCAATAATGACTCAAATAGAATCATGTTGTCTTTGAGTACGAGGCAACCCCATCACAAAGTCCATATTAACATCCTCTCACTTTCAAGTAGGAATTTCTTTATATTGGGACAAACCTCTGGGTTTTTGCTGTTCGGCCTTGACTTATTGACAATTCTGATATTTGGCTACAAAACCCACTATATCCTTTTTCATGCCATTCCACCAATAGACTTCCCGTAGGTCACGGTACATCTCGGTGGCTCCCGGATGAATAGAATATCGCGAACATGAGCCTCTTCTAAAATTTTCTCCCTTAAGCCATCAACATCCGGAAAACATAATCTACCTTGGTACCTAAGCACCCCATCTCCCCCTTGGGAGAAAGCCTCAATGGACTTATTGAGAACCGATTCGTTCAACTCCATTAAAATAGGATTAAGATGTTGCTTAGACTTTACATCGACTACAAAAGACGATTCGGAACTATTATTAACCATAAACCCAACCTTGGTGGAATCCACTAGTTGGACACCTAACCGGGCCAACCTATGTACATCACGAACCAATTCCTTCTTCTCATCCTTTACATGAGCCACACGACCCATGGATAATCTACTTAAGGCATCCACAACCATATTAGCTTTGCTGGGGTGGTAAAGTACACTCATGTCATAATGCTTCAAAAGCTCTAACCACCTTCTTTGTCGGAGATTCAAATCTTTTTGGCTAAACACTTATTGAAGATTCTTGTGGTAGGTAAACACGTCTACATGCACCCCATAGAGATAGTGTCTCCATATTTTCAAAGCAAATACCACCACCGCTAATTCAAGATCATGGGTCATATAGTTCTTTTCATGCACCTTAAGTTGCCTTGAAGCATAGGCAGTTACCTTACCATGTTGCATGAGCACACACCCCAACCTTATTCTCGAAGCATCACATTATACTACGAATCCGTCGGTACCCTCCGGCAAGGCTAATACCGGAGCAGAGGTGAGTTTATCCTTCAATTCTTGGAAGTTTTTTTCACAAACCTCCGACCACTCAAATTTGGATTTCTTTTGGGTCAAGGCCGTTAATGGAGAAGCAATGGATGAGAAGCCCTCTACAAATTTCCTATAATACCCGGCCAAACCCAAAAAGCTTCGTATATTGGTGGGACTTAGGGGTCTAGGAAAACTCTTCACCGCATCCATTTTCTTTGGATCAACCTCTATACCCACAATCGACACAACGTGACCAAGAAAAGCAACTGACCTTAGCCAAAACTCACATTTGCTAAATTTAGCATAAAGTTGGTGGTCCCTGAGGACTTGCAATACTAACCTCAAATGGTTCATATGATCACCCTCACTCCTTGAATAGATCAAAATATCGTCAATAAATACGATCACAAACAAATCAAGATAATGCCTTAATACCCTATTCATAAGATCCATGAATGCCGCTAGGGCATTTGTTAGACCAAAACACATAACTAAGAATTCATAGTGAACATATCTTGTATGGAAGGCTGTCTTAGGAATGTCAACCCCTCTCACCCTAAGTTGGTGATAACCCGACCTTAAGTCAATCTTTGAAAAGTAACTCGCCCCTTGGAGTTGGTCAAACAAATCTTCAATTCTAGGGAGAGGGTACTTATTCTTTATAGTGACCTTGTTCAATTGGCGGTAATCTATACACATCCGGAGTGAACCATCTTTCTTCTTCACAAAAAATACCGGGGCACCCCATGGAGATATGCTTGGTTGAATAAAACCCTTATCTAGCAAATCTTTTAGTTGTTCCTTTAATTCTTTCAATTCGGCCGGAGGTATTCGGTAAGGGGGAATTGATATGGGTTTTGTATCCGGTAAAAGATTAATGACGAAGTCTATTTCCCATTCAGGAGGGATTTCGGGTAAGTCATTAGGGAAGACTTCCAGAAATTCCCTTACTACGGGGACCGACTCTAAAGGAGTAGTCTTGGACTCAAGGTCCTTAAGCCTCATAATATGATAGATACACCCCTTAGAAATCATTTTCCTAGCTTTTAGAAATGAAACAAAATGACCTCTAGAAATTGAGCTTCCCCTTTTCCATTCTAAAACGAGCTCATTTGGAAATTAAAACTTTACTACCTGAGTTCTACAATCAATGGAAGCAAAACAAGCATGCAACCAATCCATCCCCAATATGACATCAAAGTCCAACATATCTAATTCTACCAAAACAACCAAAGTGACTCTATTAGACAAGAAAATAGGACAATCCCTATAAACCTTTCTAGCAACAACTGAGTCTCCTATGGGGGTAGAAACCAAAAAAGGTTCCTCTAACTTTACGGGGAGTACATCAAATTTCATAGCTACTAAAGGGGTAACAAAAGATAAAGTGGTACCGGGGTCTAACAATGCATGGACATTAATGGAAAATACTTGTAGCATACCGGTGACAACGTCCGGAGAACCCTCTTGATCACTTCTAGATTGGAGAGCATAGAAGCGATTCTTCTTGGGAGCATTGGAATTTGAGCCACTAGGAGGGACTTGCTTGCCCTTTTTTCCTTGAGCCTTTAACATAGGACAATCCCTCTTCATGTGCCCACTTTTTCCACAATTAATACACTCATCCGTGACCAGAAGGCACTTGCCATCATGCTTTTGCCACACTTTGCACAAGTAGGTCTATCAACATAAGAACCACCTCCACTACCACCTTGTGGCTTTTGAGTAGGCACCCTCTCTTTGTTGACCTTTGGAGTGCTAGAAGTGCCTTGATTAGAAAACCTCTTCTTAAACCTTGGTTTTCCTTGAACCTCAAATCTATTCTTAGACGAATTACCATCATCAACTCTTGCCCTTTTCACTTCTCTACCCACTTGCTTGAGCTTTTGTTCCTCAATTTGCTCGGCATGAACCATAAGATGTGAGATGTTCATGGTTGGAATAAGCATCGCTGACCTACATTCATACACCACAAGATCATATATCCCCATAACGAATTTGTTCATTTTAGCCCTAGAGTCCGCCAACAAGGTTGGGGCATATTTAGACAATTGCGTGAACTTGAGGCTATATTCCTTCACACTCTTACCTCCTTGGCGGAGGTTGATGAATTCTTGCATCTTCCTCTCCCTTAGCTCTAGGGGAAAAAACCCATCAAGGAACGCCGTCTTAAACACTAGCCAATCAACTGGGCCCTCTCTAATGGATCTCTCTTCCTTCTATTGCTCATGCCACACTTGAGCCACGTCTTTCAATTGGTAGGTGGTTAGTTCCTCCTTCTCTCTTGGAGACACTCCCATAGCTTCAAGCAACTTAAACACCTCCTTAATAAACCCTTGTGGGTCTTCATCCACTTTGGAACCATAGAATGTAGGGGGATTCATTCTTGTGAAATCCCTTATCCTTGAAGCGGTAGTACTTGCATTGGGGTTCACTTGGACCCTAGCATCTCTAGTGACTTGAGCCGTTAGAACATGAGTTATGGTTTGGAGAGCCGTTCTTATCTCCACATTGGTCATAGCCCCCTCCTCATTAGGAACTTGAGGAACTTGAGACCCTCATGAACTTTGGGGAGGAACTCCCTTATTGTTGCAACCTTCTCTTCCACTCTTCTTGCGGCCGCTCTTCTTGTATTCATATTCCTATATGCACAAGAAAAATATTAGAAAAAGGACTTCATAGAGTAAAAACTCTAAGGCATGACTAATGAATAATCACAAAAGTGAAAAGTTCCTAAGCATCTTATAGCATCTCATTCATAAGTGTGGCGCGCTTCAAAATTATGAACAAGACTCTACTAGATGTGATTTATGAGACTTTATCCTAGAATAATTCTATAACCTTGTGCTCTGATACCAAGTTTGTCACGATCCAAGAGTACCTCGTAGGCGTGACACGGCGTAATTGACCCCGAAGGGGTCGCATAGAAGACCTTAGCATTCATCATCACAAAAAGGCATAGAAAAATACGAAAATATTTTTAAAAAATAGAAGTCAACTTCTTTCATATAAGGAAAATAGGAACTAGACTTGTCTCAATCACCATCTAAACATAAGAGTACAATTAGGGTCTAAGCCCTTACATCAATAAAGTCTCCAAATATGGGGAATACATTATAGTTTTGAACATAGGAAGTAAACTAGAAACTAGAATCAATAGCATCTTGTCCCCGAATTTGAGGACTCACCAAGCCTAGGGAATAGTCGACCCAAGCTTCACCTTCAAGGAAGTAGTAAGTATTAACGACCGGAACCTACACTCATAGTAAAGTAGAAAATATGGGTTAGCACAATTAATTTTACTAAGTATGGATGCCATGCACAAAAATCCATAAAACATGCATAAAAGGGACATTTAGTTGAAATCATGCCTTTGCCAAGTTTGGAAACCCATATGCATATTTATGAAGAAACATAAGCCATCTCAACATATAAGCAACCCAAAGCCACACTAGTGCAATGCAAAGGTAAGATTCCATAACCCTACCAAATGCTAAGTATCACAAATAGGTCACCAACAACATACATATCTTACCATAGTCATATCCCACCTACATAAGAGTGAAGACATTCATATTCATAACATTCATACATACCATTTCATACATAGTTCATAAGTCATCATATCGTCATAACACAAGAGAACCTTATCCCAACCCCTCTTAGAGTCCGCTTGTGCAATGCATAAGTGAAGTCCCATACCCCCACTCACAATAAGTAGTACCCTTTAAGAAGTCATAGTTAAAGTCCTTGTTCTTACCATGATTCATATTCATATCATTTAGGGAAAGATTTGATTAACCGACATAAACCATGTGAGCTATATGGAATCCGGTGTTCTACCCCCACACCGAAAAGAGGTGTCCTACTTGCCTAAGGTAGAATGTATATGTTAGCTTCTAGGTGGATCCACTAGCTAAGACCTATGTGGGCACATAGTTATGGGATACAAAGATTGCTTCTAGAAACCCGCACTGTAACGTGGAGGCTTCCATCCCATGAAACACCATAATGTGAACACCCCGACTAGTGTGAAGGAACCCATCTCATATTCATATCCGCTCGGGGCTGAGCATAATTTCCTTTAAGATTCACATTTAGTCTTTACTTAAGTTTACATTCATAAAAGAATACACTAGGCACTCATGCAAATATAACATCATAATCGCTCATAAGTTCCTTGAGTAAGAATGCTCCTTTCACTTTAGAAACATTAGCATGTGAGTAAACCCTTCACATTATAATCGTATTGTGATCATGAGAATGTCCTTTCAACCAACACAACAAGCTTTCCATAAACATACATACATACTTCATGCACAACCAAGTATATGTGGTATAGGGATGAAGGATCTTGCCATCAATACCACAACAACACAATAGATATATATTACTATCTAAGTACATCACCATCTCATACATAATTCCTATAAAAAGGAATAACCCTCATACCTTTACCCTTCAAGGGTCTTGAAATCACAATCAACCCAACTACATACAATTACTCCATAATGTAGAATGAATTCATGATTCAATAGCTTAATCAACATAAACATAATCAATTGACACATTCATAATATCATCCAACCCACAATATCAATTCAAGATCTATCAACATGGGGAACACATGGGTATAAGGGGAATTCTCATTATAAACCTCAACTCTCCATCAATATATTGATAATTCGTCATAAAAAAACATAAACAATCATAGTTAAGCAATGAAAATGATTTGGAAAGAAGACCCATGTTATAGAATGAAAACCCTAGAAATTGGGGGATGTGATATCTTGAAAACATAATTTGAAGGGGCTCCTTGGGTGATAGCTACCCAAGGATGAAAATCAACCATACCTCAACTAAGAAGCTCCAAGAAATTTGGGGAAGAACCTTGAAAATCTAGCAACCCTAGCTCCAATGTGTTGTTCTTCTTTCTCTTGAGTCAAGAGAGAGAATATTTTTGAGAGAAGAGGGAGGTTTTTTATTTGAATTGGGTGTTTGTGAAAAATGACTAAGTCTTGTGAAATTTGATTTAAACAAAATATATATTTTACCCCTAAAATACCTAAAACACCCCAGCATTAATTGGACTAAAATAGGAAAAGACTTGTTTAACCCTCATTTAAAACTCATGCCCATACACCAAGGTCACCTTCACGAGCCGTGGTAAGGACCACGACCCGTGGTACTGCCCGTGAAGGTGAGGATGTGGCCTCATTTTTGTGACAAAAGTTCAATCGCCCAAGTCATCTCCACGGGCCTTTTCACAGCTCGTGAAGTGGACCACGATGCATGGTCATGCCCGTGGAGTTGGGGCAGTGACTTTGCCATTTGGGGCAATTTGGCTATTTGCTTGAGGCAACTTCACGAGAGCCTCCCTTGGTCGTGGTCAAGACCACGAACCATGGTGATGGCCGTGAATTTGAGGCAGTAGCTAGGGAATTTGGTGACCAAACATTCATGGCCAAGGCAAGACCACTCCCACCTTCACGAGCCATGATGAGGACCACGACTCGTGGTCCTTCTCGTGAAGGTTGGGGTAGCAACTAATGGCTAGGGGCAGCTTTGGCCTTTTTGCTTTGGCTTAGCCCCTTGGCCATGGCACTTGCCTCATGGCCTTGACCCCTATAACTCATATTCAAGACGTTCATCCTTACGTTTAGGCTCTAGTTCAACCTACCATTTTCCGAAGTGTTACGATCTCAATATCTTCTCAGTTCTAAGCATAAATCCCACATAATATTTATCAGTCTTATTTTGTCTTTTCATTAAGAGACATGGGTATTAGCCACTTGTCTTATCATAGGATAGCTCCTTAGACCATGCGTGAGAAAATATTTCAGCATCCATGATCTTCTCATAATAGCTTTTAAGGCCCATAGTCATTCACTTCAAACTAGAAATGCCCTACTACTAATGGAAATTGTTTGAAAGCATGATCTATAATCATTGATGGCATATCCGGATACCATACTTATCAAGACCTAATTTAGAAAAATAGCCCGAAAGCATTGAGGTCAAGTCTAGATGTCATTCGTGTCATATGGCGCTGTTAGGAAGAAAATACTTTCGAAAGTACGATGTTAACAGTGACAGGAAAACATGTTGAAAATAATCTAGTTTATAGTAATCTAATATGAATAATATTCGTCAAGACTATGGTATAAGGGAATTATGTTTTGAAATTATTATGCCTAATTTGCATGACGAAATGGTATTAGCATATAAAATATTAATCTTGTATGTATTAAGAAACATAGAAATTACGGAACTAAAACAAATGATATGGCAGCTGATATTTGAAGAAGAAGAAGAAGAATTAATGAATCAAGTATGGTATGAAGATGAAATTCCAGAATTTAACTTAAGTGATTTAGAAATTCAATATTCCGATTAATGATAAATCAAGAATACTTAGAATATTGGCAACAAACTATAATAGATATTACTTTATTAAGTAATTTAATTAAAGAAAATATAGAAGAATTTCAACAAACCCACGACATACAATACATAGAGTATATATTAGAAAACATAAAAGAAATTATAAGATTAATACCCCTAGAAAAGCTGTATTATGAAAAAATTAATTCATAATATATTTATGAATCGGGACTCCCCCCAAGTTGGTATCAGAGCTAAGTAATAAAAAAGGAATATAAAAATGGATGATAAAGAGAATCATAGATACGAATTAATAAGAACAGTAATAACAAAACGACAAGAGTTAAAACATAAGCAAAAAAGATTACAATACAATATATATGCGAAGTATGTCAAAAATCTTTGGTAGCACAAAGAAAAGTAATATTTAAATTACAATTAGATATACAAAAAATAGAGTATAAATTAAAACATAATTTAAAATGAATAAGGAAGAATTTGCTATAGAAGAAAAAACCTACGAAAATCCAGAAGGATTAAAAATAAAAATAATATTTTCAAATTTAGGAAGAAGGTATAAAAAAATAAGTGAAAATTTATATCTAATGATAGAAAAAGAAACGGTAAGAATAGAAGATAGTCTAACTGCAATTGTACGAATAACTAGAGAAAATGAAGAAATAGATAGGAAAAAAGAAATAGACACAATAAAACAACAAGCAAAATTAGAAATACAACAGATTGAAGAAGTAAAAAATGATAAAATAATTGCCTTAGAAAAAGAATTAACTATGCTTAAAGAATTATATGCGGCTAAACAAAAAGAAAAAGAAATAGAAATAGAAACGAACTTAAAAATAGAGATAGAAAAATTTAAGGAACAACTAACTAAAGAAACCCCAAATATAGGAATTGATAATGATGATATAGATGAAAACTACTCAGAACAAGGCTCAGATATAAGTGAAACATATACGGAAATAATAGAAAAAATAGAAGAAACCGAAACAATTAACAATAAGATAGAAATAAATACAGAAGAAGTTAAAAATGAAGCAAGTACGAGTACACCAGAAGTAAAAAATCCAAAAACACTAAGACCTAATTATTATACAATTAGTTATGAAGATTCTGACAGATATGATAGTTTATGGAATAAGAGACTAAACAAAAAATGGACACCATCAACAACATCCCACAATAACGGATTTTTAGATCTAGATTGTGTAACAGATATAAATAAAACAATACAATTATGGGTAGGATATATAGCAAAACAACTAATAGATAATAAAATTGGAATGTCAGAAGTACCAGGATATATAGAAAGAACACTTTTAGGAACGGTAAAATTATGGTTACAAAATTTAGCAGAAGAAAACATAAAAACATTAAGAAATAATAAAAAAATAGACGGAGATAGTTCAACCACACCAATCGACATATTAAATAAATATGAAATAGCAATAAGAAATGAATTCAGTAGTACAACTACAGAAGTAGAAGAACAAAATAAAGAAAAACAGTTACATAGGAATTTAATGCTAAAATTAGCTATATGTAACATGTGCTACATAGACGAATATACATGTGTATTTAGAGAATATTATTATAAAGGAACATATAATGCAGAAGAATCAAAAGAAATAAGAAAATTATATTTTACAAAATTACCAGAACCATTTAGTTCTAAAATAATAAAAGATTGGAACGAAGCAGGATTACAAGATACACTTGGAGCAAGAATGAGATATCTACAAAAATGGTATTCAGCAATATGCGAAAAATATAGAGAAGACATAAAAATGGAAAAAACAATAATTAAAAACCTAGCATGTTGTAAAGATAAAATAGCACCTCAATTCGGATGCAATGATAATTATTATAAAAAGAAATATAGAAAACCAGGGAAATATAAAAATATAAATCCCAATATAGGTATAAAAGACCAAGAAGAAGATATTACATAAAAAATACTAAAGCAAAAAGACCTTTTAGACCAAAGAAAAAAATAACAGAATGTACATGTTATAATTGTGGAAAACCAGGACACTTTGCTAAAGATTGTAAATTACCCAAAAATCCAAAGAAAAAACAAATATCTGAAATAATAATTAATGATGAAACATATACACAAATAGATTATATAGATTATGAACCAGATAGTGATGATAGTATATATGAATTCGAATCACTTGAAAACGAAATATCTAAAAATGAAATAGAAGAAAATAATGACTGAAAAAGACGTACAAATGATAAATAAAGAAGAATATACAAATGAAGAATCTACGGAACAAAAGGTAATATTTGATACTAATATATTTGAACAAATAAAAGGAAAAGAATTAGATCTCAGTGTAGAAAAAATATTTAAGATACCATTAATAAGGAATATATTTAAAAGACAAAAAGAAGAATACTATGTAGTAAGTCAAAAAGAACATATAATAGATTGTAAATATACCAAAGGAAAAGCAAGAATACCTATAATAAATAAAAGGATAATAAATAAAGAAATACAAGGAATTAAAGCTAAAGAACCAATAAAATACGTACACTTAGGTGGAACAGAAATATTAATAAAAGCTTGTTTTAGAGAAGGAATAGATACACCAATAGAAATATATTTGGCGGATGACAGAATAGTAGAACCAATAGAAAGAAGTATAATAAGTGCGGTAAAAGGAAATTTAATCTACCAAAAATTTAAGTTTATAATAAGTGCTAATTATTCAGTAGCAATAAATGATTGAAATATAGACAAATCATTAGTATTATATTGGAAAATGTCAGGAATAGAGTTAGCCCCAGGAAGTAAAATATTTACAGCCCGCTGTAAAAATCTATATGTATTAACAACAAAACATAAGATAACAGCAAAAAATAAGATAAATAAAATAAAAATAGAGAATCCTTTTGAACAAATTGTAACAGTGATAGATAATAATGATTATAGTTACAAAGAAATAGACATAGAAGAGGATCTAGAAATAGTGAGTGATAGGATAAGTACATCAAAAAGAATAAAAAACATAGATAAAAATATTGATACGTCCCAACCCTTAAGAAAATCAGTAGAATATCAAAGAATAAAAGAAATTGAACCATATCTGTCACGACCCGATTTCTCAAGTCATGATGACACCTACTATATTCCACCAGTAGGTAATCCAACCCATAACCCGGAACAACAAGTAATGGGTCTGAGGGTAGAAACTAAACAAGAGTAGGCAAATAATAATATAAACAGGCGGAAGCAAACCAAAAACATATATACAAATAAAGATCCCTCCCAGAACCTGGAAGTCACTAGTACAGAGCTACTAACAAAATGAGTACAAGTCCCAAAAGTGGACAACAGAGACTGGACTGTCTCGAAAGGTAAAAGACAAGTCTATATATACAGATGGAGACTGAAATAGTACAAAACGTCGTGTGCTCACTCCCGTCTACGGATCAGTCTGCTCCAAGCTCGATCAACGCTGGCTACTAGTGCCCGGACCTGCATCACGAAATAGATGCAGAGCGTAGCATGAGTACCAAAACAACAGGTACCCAGTAGGCATCATAGGCCGACTGAACTTGAAAAGTAAAGGCAATATGAAAAGAAGGAATAATACAAACCGAGGGTCAAGAGCGGAAATCTAAGTAACAATGGAATGCACACGAGTGTACAAAGAACTAACTAAAGTAATCTATAAGCTAACTACACCTAACTGGGCCCCCATAAGCCCAGAAGGTACACTCGTGCGCAAGTTAAATAAAAACCCGAACGGACCCCCATAAGCCCGACGAGTACACGGAATAACTATAACTAAAGAGAATTGCAAAAAAGAACCCAAGAACGAAGAACATCAAACCAGAACTTTAACCCTAATTAGTAGAATCTGACAGTACGGAGGCCGGACCTCGAACCGGATACTCACAAGAAATACCCAAGTAACCAATCACAAGTAACAAGTATAAGAGGCCAGAACTCTAACCGGATGCTCTATATAAGTATTTGGGCAATAGAGGCCGGAACTCTAACCGGATGCTCTATATAAGTAACTGGGCAATAGAGGCCGGACCTTAAACCAGATGCTCTATATAACTATTTGGGCAATAGAGGCCGGACCTTAAACCGGATGCTCTATAAAGGTGCCAATGTAGCTGCTGAAAGAGTCCTAATCGATCCACATTCATAAATGTCCGTGGAACGCCGTCCATACTTAGCCAATCAATGTAAGTCCTTAGAACCAAATCAAAAATCAAATTCAAATCGCGAAGTAGAACTAGTGTCGCCGACGTAACTCGTGAAGCCGTAACATCGGGGAAAATAAGGATAAATAAAGTCGGAGCAAGCGTATCGCCTAACTAAGGCCCAATCTATCAGAATCAAGTCTGCTACACCAGTCTACAGGGATCTAAGTCGGCCGAGCGACGTCGGGGCAAAACTAAGGCCTATTGGATCCGAATAATGTATTTCTAAGGCAAGCCCTAGTCAAACCTAAGCTAAGGCCCAAATGCTTCAAATAAACAATAATTAAGCATGCAAGTACTCCACATAGCGAGGAGGGTCTGTTAACAACACAAAGCATGCTCACAGTTACCCGATATGTCACGACCCGGGAGCACCCCCAAGTCGTAACAAGGCGTACTCAACCCCGAAGGGGTCTTATACAAGCCACATAGTCATTCATTGCATTCAATAATGAAAATAGTGCGGAATAAAAAAAAACTTATTTACATCCACACATTTAAACTTCTTAAAACAACTTTAAAAACACACAGCGGAAGTCTAAGTCTCACATGGCCATCTTAGACACAGTCGCAAAACATAAGTAGGGACACGGCCCTTTACAATCAAAAGAAGTCTATTACATGAACAAAAGAACTTAAAAGTCTTGTCCTCGAATCCATGAGGACATACCAAGTCTTGGAGGAAAGCAATCCAACACTTCAAACTAGCTAGGAGGGATCACTTGTCGGAACCTACACTTATAGTAAAAATATGAAGAATATGGGTTAGTACACAAAATGTACTAAGTATGATGACCATGCAAAACATGCTTAAAAAGGGACATTTTAGTTAGACACCATGCATTATGCCACCTCTTTGAAATATCATGAACAATAGCATAAAAGACATACAAGACAAGCATAAAATCAAGTAAGTCATAATATCACCTTTAAACAATATCAACATGAAAACCTTTACCTTGGACTTTCACCTCAAGAAACCCTTATGCTATACCTCGTGCAATGTATGGATGACGTCCCATACCACCATCCATACTAAGGCACCACATTTAGGTCACTTAAAGTAACTTATCATTCCTTTCTTTCACCTTTGCACAATATTCATACATAAGAGGTATATCATTAATTAAGACATGACAAGGGAAAATAACTCGTAATATAACCCAAGTATAACATGCATAACATATTAAGCATTTAAGAGCCAACATTCTTTAATAACCTCATTTAGGGTACATTCATGTCACAGTCATTAGGATTTAGAGAAACTCACTATGACCCTCTCCAAGCCTACTCGTGCAATGTATAGGTAGCATCCCATACTACTACCTACACTTTGTAGAACCTGTCAAGAAACCATAATGAAATCTCACATGATGGGAAGTAAGCGTTTAACCGACATAGACCATGAGAGCTTGTCATGGAATCCAGTGTCATGAGTCCCCACACCGAAAAGAGGTGGTCTACTTGCCTAAGGAAGACCGGTATATATAGCTTAATGGATCCACTAGCTTCCTATGCGGGCACATAGTTTATGGGATAAGGTAGACGATCATTGAAACTCATGCCTAACTGTCGGGGGAGTTTCCATCTAACCAAATCCGCTCGGTGCTTAGCCTACATTCCCATAGAATAGTTCATTACTTTGACATCATCACACATGAAAGGGTGCCATAAGCCTACCGATTCAAGGTACATTATTTAACACATGAAAGGGTGCCATAAGCCTACCGATTCAAGGTACATTTAGGAAAGCTCATTAACTCCTCTTGAAAGGGTGCCATGGGCCTACCGATTCAAGTCTCATCATTAACCTTTATGGAAAGGTGCCATAGGCCTACCGAATCCAAGATTCATTACTTATTATTAATGGAAGGGTGCCATTAGCCTACCGATCCAAGGTTCATTATAAGCATGTGTGGAAGGGTGCCATAAGCCTACCGATCTAAGGATTCAACAATCAACAATATAATCATTTATACAAGAAAATGATGCATAAGCCCTACCAATTCAAGGTATACTTTATATTGAAGAATCCTTCATATTATATCATCAACATTCATGAGTGTCATTAACACATCTCTGGATTTCCATACATCTCATAACTCAAACTTTAAAGCATCGATTCATCAATTCTCCATAGTTGGACATTTTGTCAAACACCTTGAAGGCATGTAATGGAATCAAAGAGCATGGAAAATGGGGTAGTAATTATGCAACCAAACCAGTGAACAACCTACAACAACACCTTTACATTCATAACATGATCACATTATCTTCATTGAATTCTCATTCGTATAATGTCATGGTAACACTCCAATTTCTCATACTATGCCTTTAAGGCCATAAGCCTCACATACCAATACACCAACAATACACCATAAAATAAGCATGGGTAATGACATACTTCAACAATCTAAAGACCTTTAAACAAGTTTGATTCATATACATTCATTATCTAGCAACCCACTTCATAAAGACATAAACTAGGAATAGAGAGAAATCATGGGTTCATGGAGTATT
Organism: Solanum verrucosum; assembly: GCF_900185275.1. Taxonomy (NCBI): domain Eukaryota; kingdom Viridiplantae; phylum Streptophyta; class Magnoliopsida; order Solanales; family Solanaceae; genus Solanum; species Solanum verrucosum. The sequence goes on along the minus strand of NW_026019922.1, from coordinate 843,711 downwards.
TTCATCTTAAATCGTCAATACAACAACAATATAACCATAAAGTGCCATTAGAAACCTTTTAAAACCATTTGGTGGAAGAACCCATGAGATTGAGTGAGAACCTAGATTTTTCATACTTTGAAGTAACTTTGGATTTGGCTCCTTGAATGGAAAATTAGACAAGGATCAAGACCACCATACCTTTGCTATGATCTCCCACGAAAATTGATGAAGACACCACCTTCAAACCAAGCCCTAGCTCCAAGTTCTTGACTTTCTTAAATGGAGGATTGTAGAGAGGGAAATGTTTTTAGGGATGGGAATTGGATTATGGTATCTAGGAAATAATATAAGTCCTTTGAAAAAAATGGTCCAACACTTAGAAAAAAATCAGGCGGGTGAACAGTAAAATCAGCTACTGAAATTTGCATTTTCTGCCGGACAGACTTTACGAAAATGGGCATAACTTCTTCTTCCGAACTCCGAATGAGGTGAAATGAAGTGAGTTAGGTAGCTAACTCAAAGGGCTTTCCATGGATATATTATTGGCCACCCAAATAATTTGTGTGCTAGGAGATATGACCCTCCAAGTAGACCCTCGAAAAAGGCTTCACTTGGAAATTTCGGATTTTGATACGGTTGCTCTAAAATTTGGGTTAGACCCATTTCCCACTCAATTTGACCCCCTAAACAAGAATATGAAGTCGGATTTTTGAAAAACGAAACGGATCTTTTTATATACAGCTAAACAAGTTTCCGGTAACTTCCGAAGCACATTTTTAAGAACTTTTGGGTCAAATTCAAATATAATCATTTCATTAAGTTCTCGACTCCAAACTCACATGTGAGGCTTTAGTTTCACTCTATCATTTTCCGAGTCGTTACACGATAATTCCGAAATAGGCCGAAAACATGATTTCTTAACACCTATGCAAGATTCAATAACTACCCAACCCAAATCCCAACTAATCAACATGCATTCACATTCTCGAGCTCAATCTAAGAGAGGAAAACCGTAGCCTACCTGTAGGCCGATCACACGCGCTCCAAAATCACTCTTCGGAGCTTTCCCTTTCTGAACGTCCTCGAAACGCTGCCCCGCTATCAAAAATAGTATCACAACGTTAATACGGTCGTTTAGACACCAAAATCACAACAAACGGAGACGGGTCAATTTTGGAGTCAAAACGGAAATCGTGGGACCCGCGCAGGAAATTCCGAAATTAACCCCAAAAGTGGGTCCTAACCAGTTCCCCAGCTCATGTCCCAAAATGGGACACAATTCGGGGCTCGGGAACAACACAATATCAACAAGCAACTAAAACCCAATTTTTCTCAAAAGAATAGAAATGGGACAGCAGCTAATTCAGCGTTTTTACCAAAAACGGGCGATCTACAGTAAAATCTAACAACACCACAATGTTCTCCTCGAAAAACCACTCAAGATAGCCTCAAAAATCACCAAAATCGGATCTAAAATGGCTAAGAAAACAAGTCTCAAAAATTTCCAAAATCAAGCTCACAAAAAGGGTCTGGCAGCAGGTGTTTTTCGAAAATTACCTCAAACGGGGACTCCAAATCACTATCCGAGCTCACCAACACGTTGTCCTCGAAAAATCTCACAACTTAGCCTTTTGGATCACCCAAATCGGTTGAGAGATGAGAGAGAGATGAGGGTTTGAAGTTTGGGAAATGGCTGATTTTCTGCAATTATTGCAGAAATTCTGCAATTTCCAAAACTTAAAACTCCGACGGGGTGCTCCGATCTCGTTCGGAACCCCGTGCACGCAAACGAGATATGCAACCATACCAAATTCGATATTCCAGACTCAACGGCGCAGTCGAAATTTCCATCAGAGGTCATTTCGATAAAAAGTGGGTCCCACTTCCAAAAGCCATTTTAAGTCAAAACCCACAAAAGGGCTCGGATAGATATCGAAAACCTCCAGACACAAAAGAAGGGTCAATCTAGACCAAACTCGACATTCCGGAGCTAACCACGCTGACGGAATTCTCATCCGAGCGCGTTTACTCAAAATGTTGACCAAAGTCAAACTTAGGCTTAAATTAAAGTTAAAACGCCTAATCGCACCGACTCACACTGAAAACCTCGGGAGTCATGTCGACCATGCTACTAGCCTAAAATGACCCTTCCGGAGCTGATGAAATCGTCAGAATTGGATTCCGATGTCATCTTCTTGAACTTTTGATCGAAAATGATCGTTCAAGGTTCATAAGCTCCAAAACACAAAAACTCGCACCAAGACCAAACGAACGACCAGGTGACCGAACTGTCAGTCCCAGCAAGTCATAAATGACTTGGGGTCGCTATAGGAACGCTCTAAACGACACACAGAAGGCAAGACACAGAAATGACCAAGAGGGTCATTACAATATCCACTACTAAAAAGGACTTTCGTCCGCGAAAGAAAGGATCAAGAAGTACCTGAAGGCTCAAACAAGCCGGGAAACTGCTCTCGCATCTCCTGCTCGGTCTCCCAGGTAGCCTCCTCGACTGGACGATGCCTCCAACGGACCTTAACAACAGGAATGGCTCTCGAGCGCAATCTCCTCACATCTCTGGCTAGAATGGCAACTGGCTCCTCTACGAATGTCAAACGATCATCCAACTCGACTGCATCATACTGGAGCACATGGGACTCATCAGGAACATACCGCCGCAGCATCGAAACATGAAACACTGGGTGGATGGCTGAAAATACTGGAGGTAGGGCCAACTCATAAGCAACCTCCCAACTGTCCGGAGTATCTCAAAAGGCCCAATGTACCTGGGGCTAAGCTTGCCCCGCCTCCCAAACCTCATCACGCCCTTCATGGGCGACACACGGAGGAATACCCGGTCACCAACAGAGAATCTCAAAGGTCGACGCCTCTGATCCGCATAACTCTGGTGCCTACTCTGAGCCGTCCTGAGCCTATCCTGAATCACCCTCACCTGATCCAGGGCCTCCTGAAGCAAATCTGTACCACGCGGCCTAGGCTCTGTAGACTCAAACCAACCAACTGGAGAGCGACAACGCCTACCATATAAGGCCTCAAACGGGGCCATCTGAATACTAGAGTGGTAGCTGTTGTTGTACGCAAACTCCGCCAAAGGCAAGAACTGGTCCCACTGACCTCCAAAATCCATAACACAGGCCCGCAACATATCCTCAAGGACCTGAATAGTACGCTCTGACTGACCATCCGTCTGTGGGTGAAATGCTGTGCTAAGGTGGACACGGGTTCCCAACTCCTCCTGAAAAGCCCTCCAAAAGCTGGAAGTGAACTGTGAACCCCGATCTGAAATGATAGAAACAGGCACGCCATGAAGACGGACTACCTCCCTAATGTAGATACGAGCCAACCTCTCGGCACTGAAAGTAGTATGAACAGGAAGGAAGTGTGCTGACTTGGTCAATCGATCCACGATGACCCAAATGCTGTCAACACCTCTAGAAGTCCGAGGCAACCCCACAACGAAATCCATAGTGATACGCTCCCACTTCCACTCTGGAATGGGTAATCTCTGGAACTCGCCACCAGGCCTCAAATGCTCGGCCTTTACCTGCTGGCAGCACAAGCAACGGGAAACAAAGTCAGCAATATCTCTCCTCATGCCACTCCACCAGTAATGCTGCCTCAAATCACGATACATCTTCGCTGTGCCCGGATGGATAGAGTATCTAGACTCATGGGCCTCAGAAAGTATCAACTGTATCAAATCTCCAACTCTCGGAACACAGATGCGGCCGGCAAATTTCAACACTCCATCAGGATCTAAGGTAGCCTGACCACCATCACCCGCTAACACTCGATCTCTAAGGGCCACCAAAGTATCATCCTCAAACTGGCAACCACGGATCCTATCAAGCAAAGAAGACTGAACTCCCATAAAGGCCAAGACGCGTCTAGAATCTGAGATATCCAACCGAACCATGCTATTAGCTAAGGACTGAATGTCCAAAGCTAAGGGTCGCTCCTCAACAGATAAGAAGGCTAGACTACCCATACTCACTGCCTTCCGGCTCAAGGCGTCCGCTACCACATTCGCCTTGCCCGGATGATAGAGAATAGAGAGGTCGTAGTCCTTCAGGAGCTCAATCCAACGACGCTGCCTCGAATTAAGGTCCCTCTGGCTCATGATGTACTGAAGACTCCTATGATCGGTATAGATCTCACATCGAACTCCATACAAGTAGTGCCTCCAAATCTTAAGCGCGAAAACTACCGCCGCCAACTCCAAGTCATGAGTGGGGTAGTTGCGCTCATGGATCTTAAGCTGCCTCGATGCATAAGCAATAACCCGGCCCTGCTGCATCAATACACAACCCAAACCAACGCCGGATGCGTCACAATAAACTGTGAAGCCCTCACCCTCAACTGGAAGAGTCAATATAGGAGCGGTGGTCAATAACTCCTTGAGCCTCAAAAAGCTCGCCTCACACTCCTCTGACCAAACAAAGGGAACATCAACACGAGTCAATCGAGTCAACGGGGCTGCAATAGTAGAAAAGCCCTCAACAAAGCGTCTGTAGTAGCCTGCTAGTCCGACGAAGCTCCGAATCTCAGTAACTGAGGTGGGCCTGTGCCAATCACGAATAGCCTCAATCTTCGCCGGATCAACCCTAATACCCTCCTTGGACACCACGTGCCCCAAGAAGGCTACAGACTCAAGCCAAAACTCGCACTTTGAGAACTTGGCATAAAGCCGCTGATCTCTCAAAGTCTGGAGCACTATCCTCAAATGCTGCTCATGCTCACTCCGGCTCCGCGAGTATACCAGTATGTCATCAATGAAGACGATGACAAATAAATCAAGGTATGGCCTGAACACACGTGTCATCAAGTCCATGAAGGCAGCAGGGGCATTAGTCAACCCAAACGACATCACCAAGAACTCATAATGGCCATAACGGGTCCTAAATGCAGTCTTAGGGATGTCTGCTGCCCTAATCCTCAGCTGATGGTACCCGGACCTCAATCAATCTTAGAAAACACGGCGGCACCCTGAAGCTGATCAAACAAATCATCAATACGAGGCATGGGGTAACGGTTCTTCACCGTCACCTTGTTCAGCTGCCTGTAGTCAATACACATCCTCATAGTCCCGTCCTTCTTCTTCACAAACAGAACAGGAGCACCCCAAGGCGACACACTCGGACGGATAAACCCTTACCTAAGAGATCCTCTAACTGAGCACTGAGCTCCCTGAGCTCTGCAGGAGCCATCCGGTAAGGCGGAATAGAAATAGGACGGGTGTCGGGCTCCAAATCTATGGCAAAATCAATGTCACGATCTGGAGGTAAGCCAGGTAGGTCTGTAGGGAACACATCTGCAAACTCTCTAACCACAGGAACTGAGTCAACTGAAGAGTCATCTCTACTCACATCTCGCACATAAGCCAAATAAGCTAAACACCCAGAAGCAACCAACCGTCTAGCCCGCATAAAAGAGATGATCCCTGTCGGTGTGTGACTATAAGCACCCTGCCACAACACTGGGGAAATGCCAGGCATCGCTAAGTAACAGTCTTGGCGTAGCAATCCAAGACCGCATGGTAAGGGGATAACCAGTCCATGCCCAGAATCACATCAAAATCAACCATATCTAGCAGAATAAGATCAACTCTAGTATCACAACCCTGGATAGTCACTAAGCAAGACGCAATATCTGATCCACTACTAAGGACTCACCCACCGGGGTCGAAACATGAACTGGCTCTGCCAAAGACTCAGACCTCATACCCAATCGAGGAGCAAAATAAACAGATACATACGAGAATGTGGACCCGGGATCAAATAATACTGTAGCAGGCTGATGGCATAATAAAAGCGTACCTGTGATAACATCGTCAGATGCCTCAGCCGTCGCCCTCGCCGGGGCTGCGTAGAAATGGCCCTGAGCACCTCTGCCCGATGCATCTGATCTACCACCTAGCTGCCTCCTCGAGCTCCGCCTCTGGTACCCTGTCGGCTGTCCCGACGACCCTGGTCCTGACCACCACCTCTAGCTAGAGGGGGCACTGCTGAAACTGGTCTAGGTGCAAGGGGAGCTGGTACAATCGCTCCTCGCCCTCGCCGGGGGCACTCTCTGGACCAATGGTCAGGAGCACCGCAATCAAAACACCCGAAGCTGAACGCCCTGAAGTAACCCGACTGCGGTAGGAAGGGAGGGAATCTGATCCCCTCGAACTCTGGCTCGTACTAGGACCACCCTGGTGATACTGGCCTCCCTCAGAAGCAGGTAATGCCGCCTGAACAGGACGACTGGACTGACCCTGCTGGAACCTCTGCGGGGCCTATCATAGGAGTCTCTCCCTCTAGTCTGGGACCCGCTGTAGCTGCCCTGGTAGCGTGCCCTCTTATCGCTGCCCCCTTGGGCCTCGCGATGAATATGCTCATGGATCGGGCATGGTCAACTACATCAAGAAATGAACGGCCGGCAGAAACTAAATGCTCTGTGTCGACCCTCAGACGGTACCGCAACCCACGTACAAAACAACGAACTCTCTCCTCCTCCGTGGGTAGGATCATGGTAGCATGTCGAGACAACTCATGGAATCTCGTCTCGTACTCTGAGACGGTCATAGGGCCCTGCTCCAATCTGGAGAACTGATCACGAAGCCTATCCCTGACGCTCCGTGGCATGAACCGAGCTAAGAAAGCCTCTGAGAACTCACTCCAAGATACAGGAGGCGATCCAACTGGCCTGGACTCTCGATACGAGCGCCACCACTGCCTGGCTGGCCCACGAAACTGATGAGCAGTGAAGTCGGCTCCTCTCGACTCCAAGAGGCCTAATGACTGTAGCTGCTCCTGACAAGTGAGCTGGAACTCGTAGGCATCCTCCCCCATCGCCCCTGAGAATATCGGCGGTGCCAACCTCTGGAATACCCCGAGCATCTTCTGCTCGCGCAGTGGCATCTCCCCGTCCTTTAAGTCTGACACGACCGCACATGAACTGGTGGCGGCTGAACCTCTGGTGCCGCTGCGGCAGGCTGACCCTGCGGCGCTGGAGCTGGTGCTGGTGCTGGTGCTGCTGGGGCTGGTGCCTGTCGCATCTCCCCAATAGCTGCTAGTATCTGAGTCAGGAGAGCATGAAGATCAGGAGCTGCAGCTGCAGCTGGTGCAGGTGGTGGCTGGGCTGGCCCCGGCCCACCGGCTGTGGAGGTACATATGCTGCCTGAGGCTCCTCCTCCCTATCTCGGGCTGGTGCTACGGCCCTGCCTCGACCTCGGGGTCGGCGTCTACCCCAAGCTGAGGCTCTGCCTGCAGACCCGGGTGCGCCACCCCTGGCCGGCCACCTCGCGAGCGAGCCATCCTGCGAAAGAGTGAAACAAGTGAGATTTCCAGAAACCAATAAGACACACGATGCACGAAAGCGAAACAAAAGAGGAAATTTTCCTAAGGACATCCTGTAGCCTCCCGAAGATAAGTTACGGACGTCTCCGCACCGATCCGCAGGACTCTACTAGACGTTAGCTCTGTACAAGTGAGACCGATAAACCTGGGGCTCTGATACCAACTTGTCACGACCCGATTTCTCAAGTCATGATGGCACCTACTATAACCCACCAGTAGGTAAGCCAACCCGTAACCCGGAACAACAAGTAATGGGTCTGAGGGTAGAAACTAAACAAGAGTAGGCAAATAACAATAAAACAGGCGGAAGCAAACCAAAAACATATATACAATAAAGATCCCTCCCAGAACCTGGAAGTCACTAGTACAGAGCTACTAACAAAATGAGTACAAGTCCCAAAAGTGGACAACAGAGACTGGACTGTCTCGAAAGGTAAAAGACAAGTCTATATATACAGATGGAGACTGAAATAGTACAAAACGTCGTGTGCTCACTCCCGTCTCCGGATCAGTCTGCTCCAAGCTCGATCAACGCTGGCTACTAGTGCCCGGACCTGCATCACGAAATAGATGCAGAGCGTAGCATGAGTACCAAAACAACAGGTACCCAGTAGGCATCATAGGCCGACTGAACTTGAAAAGTAAAGGCAATATGAAAAGAAGGAATAACACAAACCGAAGGTCAAGAGCGGAAATCTAAGTAACAATGGAATGCACACGAGTGTATAAAGAACTAACTAAAGTAATCTATAAGCTAACTACACCTAACTGGACCCCCATAAGCCCAGAAGGTACACTCGTGCGCAAATTAAATAAAAACCCGAACGGACCCCCATAAGCCCGACGAGTACACAGAATAACTATAACTAAAGAGAATTGCATAAAAGAACCCAAGAACGAAGAACATCAAACCAGAACCTCAACCCTAATTAGTAGAATCTGACAGTACGGAGGCCGGACCTCGAACCGGATGCTCACAAGAAATATCCAAGTAATCAATCACAAATATCAAGTATATGAGGCCGGAACTCTAACCGGATGCTCTATATAAGTATCTGGGAAATAGAGGCCGGACCTTAAACCGGATGCTCTATATAAGTATCTGGGCAATAGAGGCCGGACCTTAAACCGGATGCTCTATAAAGGTGCCAATGTAGCTGCTGAAAGAGTCCTAATCGATCCACACTCATAAATGTCCATGGAACGCCGTCCATACTTAGCCAATCAATGTAAGTCCTTGGAACCAAATCGAAAATCAAATTCAAATCGCGAAGTAGAACTAGTGTCGCCGATGTAACTCGTGAAGCCGTAACATCGGGGAAAATAAGGATAACTAAAGTCGGAGCAAGCGTATCGCCTAACTAAGGCCCAAACTATCAGACTCAAGTCTGCTACACCAGTCTACAGGGATCTAAGTCGGCCGAGCGACGTCGGGGCAAAACTAAGGCCTATTGGATCCGAATAATGTATTTCTAAGGCAAGCCCTAGTCAAACCTAAACTAAGGCCCAACATGCTTCAAATAAACAATAATTAAGCATGCAAGCACTCCACATAGCGAGGAGGGTCCGTTAATAACACAAAGCATGCTCACAGTTACCCGATAATTCCCGAAATAGGCCGAAAACATGATTTCTTAACACCTATGCAAGATTCAATAACTACCCAACCCAAATCCCAACTAATCAACATGCATTCACATTCTCGAGCTCAATCTAAGAGAGGGAAAACCGTAGCCTACCTGTAGGCCGATCACACGCGCTCCAAAATCACTTCTTCGGAGCTTTCCCTTTCTGAACGTCCTCGAAACGCTGCCCCGCTATCAAAAATAGTATCACAACGTTAATACGGTCGTTTAGACACCAAAATCACAACAAACGGAGACGGGTCAATTTTGGAGTCAAAACGGAAATCGTGGGACCCGCGCAGGAAATTCCGAAATTAACCCCAAAAGTGGGTCCTAACCAGTTCCCCCAGCTCATGTCCCAAAATGGGACACAATTCGGGGCTCGGGAACAACACAATATCAACAAGCAACTAAAACCCAATTTTTCTCAAAAGAATAGAAATGGGACAGCAGCTAATTCAGCGTTTTTACCAAAAACGGGCGATCTACAGTAAAATCTAACAACACCACAATGTTCTCCTCGAAAAACCACTCAAGATAGCCTCAAAAATCACCAAAATCGGATCTAAAATGGCTAAGAAAACAAGTCTCAAAAATTTCCAAAATCAAGCTCACAAAAAGGGTCTGGCAGCAGGTGTTTTTCGAAAATTACCTCAAACGGGGACTCCAAATCACTATCCGAGCTCACCAACACGTTGTCCTCGAAAAATCTCACAACTTAGCCTTTTGGATCACCCAAATCGGTTGAGAGATGAGAGAGAGATGAGGGTTTGAAGTTTGGGAAATGGCTGATTTTCTGCAATTTATTGCAGAAATTCTGCAATTTCCAAAACTTAAAACTCCGACGGGGTGCTCCGATCTCGTTCGGAACCCCGTGCACGCAAACGAGATATGCAACCATACCAAATTCGATATTCCAGACTCAACGGCGCAGTCGAAATTTCCATCAGAGGTCATTTCGATAAAAAGTGGGTCCCACTTCCAAAAGCCATTTTAAGTCAAAACCCACAAAAGGGCTCGGATAGATATCGAAAACCTCCAGACACAAAAGAAGGGTCAATCTAGACCAAACTCGACATTCCGGAGCTAACCACGCTGACGGAATTCTCATCCGAGCGCGTTTACTCAAAATGTTGACCAAAGTCAAACTTAGGCTAAATTAAAGTTAAAACGCCTAATCGCACCGACTCACACTGAAAACCTCGGGAGTCATGTCGACCATGCTACTAGCCTAAAATGACCCTTCCGGAGCTGATGAAATCGTCAGAATTGGATTCCGATGTCATCTTCTTGAACTTTTGATCGAAAATGATCGTTCAAGGTTCATAAGCTCCAAAACACAAAAACTCGCACCAAGACCAAACGAACGACCAGGTGACCGAACTGTCAGTCCCAGCAAGTCATAAATGACTTGGGGTCGCTATAGGAACGCTCTAAACGACACACAGAAGGCAAGACACAGAAATGACCAAGAGGGTCATTACAATATCCACTACTAAAAAGGACTTTCGTCCGCGAAAGAAAGGATCAAGAAGTACCTGAAGGCTCAAACAAGCCGGGAAACTGCTCTCGCATCTCCTGCTCGGTCTCCCAGGTAGCCTCCTCGACTGGACGATGCCTCCAACGGACCTTAACAACAGGAATGGCTCTCGAGCGCAATCTCCTCACATCTCTGGCTAGAATGGCAACTGGCTCCTCTACGAATGTCAAACGATCATCCAACTCGACTGCATCATACTGGAGCACATGGGACTCATCAGGAACATACCGCCGCAGCATCGAAACATGAAACACTGGGTGGATGGCTGAAAATACTGGAGGTAGGGCCAACTCATAAGCAACCTCCCCAACTGTCCGGAGTATCTCAAAAGGCCCAATGTACCTGGGGCTAAGCTTGCCCCGCCTCCCAAACCTCATCACGCCCTTCATGGGCGACACACGGAGGAATACCCGGTCACCAACAGAGAATCTCAAAGGTCGACGCCTCTGATCCGCATAACTCTGGTGCCTACTCTGAGCCGTCCTGAGCCTATCCTGAATCACCCTCACCTGATCCAGGGCCTCCTGAAGCAAATCTGTACCACGCGGCCTAGGCTCTGTAGACTCAAACCAACCAACTGGAGAGCGACAACGCCTACCATATAAGGCCTCAAACGGGGCCATCTGAATACTAGAGTGGTAGCTGTTGTTGTACGCAAACTCCGCCAAAGGCAAGAACTGGTCCCACTGACCTCCAAAATCCATAACACAGGCCCGCAACATATCCTCAAGGACCTGAATAGTACGCTCTGACTGACCATCCGTCTGTGGGTGAAATGCTGTGCTAAGGTGGACACGGGTTCCCAACTCCTCCTGAAAAGCCCTCCAAAAGCTGGAAGTGAACTGTGAACCCCGATCTGAAATGATAGAAACAGGCACGCCATGAAGACGGACTACCTCCCTAATGTAGATACGAGCCAACCTCTCGGCACTGAAAGTAGTATGAACAGGAAGGAAGTGTGCTGACTTGGTCAATCGATCCACGATGACCCAAATGCTGTCAACACCTCTAGAAGTCCGAGGCAACCCCACAACGAAATCCATAGTGATACGCTCCCACTTCCACTCTGGAATGGGTAATCTCTGGAACTCGCCACCAGGCCTCAAATGCTCGGCCTTTACCTGCTGGCAGCACAAGCAACGGGAAACAAAGTCAGCAATATCTCTCCTCATGCCACTCCACCAGTAATGCTGCCTCAAATCACGATACATCTTCGCTGTGCCCGGATGGATAGAGTATCTAGACTCATGGGCCTCAGAAAGTATCAACTGTATCAAATCTCCAACTCTCGGAACACAGATGCGGCCGGCAAATTTCAACACTCCATCAGGATCTAAGGTAGCCTGACCACCATCACCCGCTAACACTCGATCTCTAAGGGCCACCAAAGTATCATCCTCAAACTGGCAACCACGGATCCTATCAAGCAAAGAAGACTGAACTCCCATAAAGGCCAAGACGCGTCTAGAATCTGAGATATCCAACCGAACCATGCTATTAGCTAAGGACTGAATGTCCAAAGCTAAGGGTCGCTCCTCAACAGATAAGAAGGCTAGACTACCCATACTCACTGCCTTCCGGCTCAAGGCGTCCGCTACCACATTCGCCTTGCCCGGATGATAGAGAATAGAGAGGTCGTAGTCCTTCAGGAGCTCAATCCAACGACGCTGCCTCGAATTAAGGTCCCTCTGGCTCATGATGTACTGAAGACTCCTATGATCGGTATAGATCTCACATCGAACTCCATACAAGTAGTGCCTCCAAATCTTAAGCGCGAAAACTACCGCCGCCAACTCCAAGTCATGAGTGGGGTAGTTGCGCTCATGGATCTTAAGCTGCCTCGATGCATAAGCAATAACCCGGCCCTGCTGCATCAATACACAACCCAAACCAACGCCGGATGCGTCACAATAAACTGTGAAGCCCTCACCCTCAACTGGAAGAGTCAATATAGGAGCGGTGGTCAATAACTCCTTGAGCCTCAAAAAGCTCGCCTCACACTCCTCTGACCAAACAAAGGGAACATCAACACGAGTCAATCGAGTCAACGGGGCTGCAATAGTAGAAAAGCCCTCAACAAAGCGTCTGTAATAGCCTGCTAGTCCGACGAAGCTCCGAATCTCAGTAACTGAGGTGGGCCTGTGCCAATCACGAATAGCCTCAATCTTCGCCGGATCAACCCTAATACCCTCCTTGGACACCACGTGCCCCAAGAAGGCTACAGACTCAAGCCAAAACTCGCACTTTGAGAACTTGGCATAAAGCCGCTGATCTCTCAAAGTCTGGAGCACTATCCTCAAATGCTGCTCATGCTCACTCCGGCTCCGCGAGTATACCAGTATGTCATCAATGAAGACGATGACAAATAAATCAAGGTATGGCCTGAACACACGTGTCATCAAGTCCATGAAGGCAGCAGGGGCATTAGTCAACCCAAAAGACATCACAAGAACTCATAGTGGCCATAACGGGTCCTAAATGCAGTCTTAGGGATGTCTGCTGCCCTAATCCTCAGCTGATGGTACCCGGACCTCAAATCAATCTTAGAAAACACGGCGGCACCCTGAAGCTGATCAAACAAATCATCAATACGAGGCATGGGGTAACGGTTCTTCACCGTCACCTTGTTCAGCTGCCTGTAGTCAATACACATCCTCATAGTCCCGTCCTTCTTCTTCACAAACAGAACAGGAGCACCCCAAGGCGACACACTCGGACGGATAAACCCCTTACCTAAGAGATCCTCTAACTGAGCACTGAGCTCCCTGAGCTCTGCAGGAGCCATCCGGTAAGGCGGAATAGAAATAGGACGGGTGTCGGGCTCCAAATCTATGGCAAAATCAATGTCACGATCTGGAGGTAAGCCAGGTAGGTCTGTAGGGAACACATCTGCAAACTCTCTAACCACAGGAACTGAGTCAACTGAAGAGTCATCTCTACTCACATCTCGCACATAAGCCAAATAAGCTAAACACCCAGAAGCAACCAACCGTCTAGCCCGCATAAAAGAGATGATCCCGTCGGTGTGTACTATAAGCACCCTGCCACAACACTGGGGAAATGTCAGGCACGCTAAGGTAACAGTCTTGGCGTAGCAATCCAAGACCGCATGGTAAGGGGATAACCAGTCCATGCCCAGAATCACATCAAAATCAACCATATCTAGCAGAATAAGGTCAACTCTAGTATCACAACCCTGGATAGTCACTAAGCAAGATCGCAATATCTGATCCACTACTAAGGACTCACCCACCGGGGTCGAAACATGAACTGGCTCTGCCAAAGACTCAGACCTCATACCCAATCGGGAGCAAAATAAATAGATACATACGAGAATGTGGATCCGGGATCAAATAATACTGTAGCAGGCTGATGGCATAATAAAAGCGTACCTGTGATAACATCGTCAGATGCCTCAGCCGTCGCCCTCGCCGGGGCTGCGTAGAAATGGCCCTGAGCACCTCTGCCCGATGCATCTGATCTACCACCTAGCCTGCCTCCTCGAGCTCCGCCTCTGGTACCCTGTCGGCTGTCCCGACGACCCTGGTCCTGACCACCACCTCTAGCTAGAGGGGGCACTACTGAAACTGGTCTAGGTGCAAGGGGAGCTGGTATAATCGCTCCTCGCCCTCGCCGGGGGCACTCTCTGGACCAATGGTCAGGAGCACCGCAATCAAAACACCCCGAAGCTGAACGCCCTGAAGTAACCCGACTGCGGTAGGAAGGGAGGGAATCTGATCCCCTCGAACTCTGGCCCGTACTAGGACCACCCTGGTGATACTGGCCTCCCTCAGAAGCAGGTAATGCCGCCTGAACAGGACGACTGGACTGACCCTGCTGGAACCTCTGGCGGGGCCTATCATAGGAGTCTCTCCCTCTAGTCTGGGACCCGCTGTAGCTGCCCTGGTAGCGTGCCCTCTCATCGCTGCCCCCTTGGGCCTCGCGATGAATATGCTCCATGGATGGGCATGGTCAACTACATCAAGAAATGAACGGCCGGCAGAAACTAAATGCTCTGTGTCGACCCTCAGACGGTACCGCAACCCACGTACAAAACAACGAACTCTCTCCTCCTCCGTGGGTAGGATCATGGTAGCATGTCGAGACAACTCATGGAATCTCGTCTCGTACTCTGAGACGGTCATAGGGCCCTGCTCCAATCTGGAGAACTGATCAGAAGTCCTATCCCTGACTCTCCGTGGCATGAACCGGGCTAAGAAAGCCTCTGAGAACTCACTCCAAGATACAGGAGGCGATCCAACTGGCCTGGACTCTCGATACGAGCGCCACCACTGCCTGGCTGGCCCACGAAACTGATGAGCAGTGAAGTCGGCTCCTCTCGACTCCAAGAGGCCTAATGACTGTAGCTGCTCCTGACAAGTAAGCTGGAACTCGTAGGCATCCTCCCCCATCGCCCCTGAGAATATCGGCGGTGCCAACCTCTGGAATACCCCGAGCATCTTCTGCTGGCGCAGTGGCATCTCCCCGTCCTTTAAGTCTGACACGACAGTCACATGAACTGGTGGCGGCTGAACCTCTGGTGCCGCTGCGGCAGGCTGACCCTGCGGTGCTGGAGCTGGAGCTGGTGCTGCTAGGACTGGTGCTGGTGCTGCTGGGGCTGGTGCCTGTCGCATCTCCCCAATAGCTACTAGTATCTGAGTCAGCAGAGCATGAAGATCAGGAGCTGCAGATGCAGCTGGTGCAGGTGGTGGCTGGGCTGGCTCCCGGCCCCACCGGCTGTGGAGGTACATATGCTGCCTGAGGCTCCTCCTCCCTATCTCGGGCTGGTGCTACAGCCCTGCCTCGACCTCGGGGTCGACGTCTACCCCAAGCTGAGGCTCTGCCTACAGACCCGGGTGCGCCACCCCTGGCCGCACCACCTCGCGAGCGAGCCATCCTGCGAAAGAGTGAAACAAAGAGATTTCCAGGAACCAATAAGATACACGATGCACGAAAGCCAAACAAAAGAGGAAATTTTCCTAAGGACATCCTGTATCCTCCCGAAGATAAGTTACGGACGTCTCCGCACCGATCCGCAGGACTCTACTAGACGTTAGCTCTGTACAAGTGAGACCGATAAACCTGGGGCTCTGATACCAACTTGTCACGACCCTGATTTCTCAAGTCATGATGGCACCTACTATAACCCACCAGTAGGTAAGCCAACCCGTAACCCGGAACAACAAGTAATGGGTCTTAGGGTAGAAACTAAACAAGAGTAGACAAATAACAATATAAACAGGCGGAAGCAAACCAAAAACATATATACAAATAAAGATCCCTCCCAGAACCTGGAAGTCACTAGTACAGAGCTACTAACAAAATGAGTACAAGTCCCAAAAGTGGACAACAGAGACTAGGCTGTCTCGAAAGGTAAAAGACAAGTCTATATATACAGATGGAGACTGAAATAGTACAAAACGTCGTGTGCTTACTCCATCTCCGGATCAATCTGCTCCAAGCTCGATCAACGCTGGCTACTAGTGCCCGGACCTGCATCACGAAATAGATGCAGAGCGTAGCATGAGTACCAAAACAACAGGTACCCAGTAGGCATCATAGGCCGACTGAACTTGAAAAGTAAAGGCAATATGAAAAGAAGGAATAACACAAACCGAAGGTCAAGAGCGAAAATCTAAGTAACAATGGAATGCACACGAGTGTATAAAGAACTAACTAAAGTAATCTATAAGCTAACTACACCTAACTGGACCCCCATAAGCCCAGAAGGTACACTCGTGCGCAAATTAAATAAAAACCCGAACGGACCCCCATAAGCCCGATGAGTACACAGAAAATATAACTAAAGAGAATTGCATAAAAGAACCCAAGAATGAAAACATCAAACCAGAACCTCAACCCTAATTAGTAGAATCTGACAGTACGGAGGCCGGACCTCGAACCGGATGCTCACAAGAAATACCCAAGTAACCAATCACAAGTAACAAGTATAAGAGGCCGGAACTCTAATCGGATGCTCTATATATGTATCTGAGCAATAGAGGCCGGACCTTAAACCGGATGCTCTATATAAGTATCTGGGCAATAGAGGCCGGACCTTAAACCGGATGCTCTATATCAGTATATGGCAATAGAGGCCGGACCTTAAACCGGATGCTCTATAAAGGTGCCAATGTAGCTGCTGAAAGAGTCCAATTGATCCATACTCATAAATGTCCGTGAAACGCCGTCCACACATAGCCAATCAATATAAGTCCTTGGAACCAAATTGAAAACCAAATTCAAATCGTGAAGCAAAACTAGTGTCGCTGATGTAACTCGTGAAGCCGTAACATCGGGGAAAATAAGAATAACTAAAGTCGGAGCAAGCGTATCACCTAACTAAGGCCCAAACTATCATACTCAAGTCTGCTACACCAGTCTACAGGGATCTAAGCTGACCGAGCGACGTCGGGGCAAAACTAAGGCCTATCGGATCTGAATCATATATTTCTAAGGCAAGCCCTAGTCAAACCTAAACTAAGGCCCAAATGCTTCAAATAGACAAGAATTAAGCATGCAAGCACCCCACATAGCGAGGAGGGTCCGTTAATAACACAAAGCATGCTCACAGTTACCCGATAATTCCCGAAATAGGCCGAAAACATGGTTTCTTAACACCTATGCAAAATTCAATGACTACCCAACCCAAATCCCAACTAATCAACATGCATTCACATTCTCGAGCTCAATCTAAGAGAGAGAAAACCGTAGCCTACCTTAAAGCCGATCACACGCGCTCTAAAATTACTTTTTCGGAGCTTTTCCTTTCCGAACGTCCTCGAAACGCTGCCCCCGCTATCAAAAAATAGAGTCACAACATTATTACAGTGGGTCCTAACTAGTTCCCCCAGCTCATTTCCCATAATGGGACACAATTCGGGGCTCGGGAACTACACAATATCAACAAGCAACTAAAACCCAATTTTTCTCAAAAGAATAGAAATGGGACAACAGCTAATTCAGCGTTTTTACCAAAAACGGGCAATCTACAGTAAAATCTAACAACACCACAATGTTCTCCTCGAAAAACCACTCAATATAGCCTCAAAAATCACCAAAATCGGATCTAAAATGGCTAAGAAAACAAGTCTCAAAAATTCCCAAAAACAAACTCACAAAATGGGGTCTGGCAGCAGGTACTTTTCGAAAATTACCTCAAACGGGGACTCCAAATCACTATCCGAGCTCACCAACACGTTGTCCTCGAAAAATCTCACAACTTTGCCTTTTGGATCACCCAAATCGGTTGAGAGATGAGAGAGAGATGAGGGTTTGAGGTTTTGGGATTTGGCTGATTTTTCTGCAATTTATTGGAGAAATTTCTGCAATTTCCCAAAAATTAAAACTCCGACGGGGTGCTCCGAACTCGTTCAGAACCCCGTGCACGCAAACGAGATATGCAACCATACCAAATTCGATATTCCAGACTCATCGGCGCAGTCGAAATTTCCATCAGAGGTCATTTCGATAAAAAGTGGGTCCCACTTCCAAAAGCCCTTGTAAGTCAAAACCCACAAAAGGGCTCGGAAAGATATCGAAAACCTCCAGACACAAAAGAAGGGTCAATCTAGACCAAACTCGACATTCCAGAGCTAACCACACTGACGGAATTCTCATCCGAGCGAGTTTACTCAGAATGTTGACCAAAGTCAAACTTAAGCCAAAATTCAAAGGCTAAAACTCCTAATCGCACCGACTCACACTGAAAACCTCGGGAGTCATGTCGACCATGCTACTAGCCTAAAATGACCCTTCCGGAGCTGATGAAATCGTCAGAATTGGATTCTGATGTCATCTTCTTGAACTTTTGATCGAAAATGATCGTTCAAGGTTCATAAGCTCCAAAACACAAAAACTCGCACCAAGACCAAACGAACGACCAGGTGACCGAACTGTCAGTCCCAGCAAGTCATAAATGACTTGGGGTCGCTATAGGAACGCTCTAAACGACACACAGAAGGCAAGACACAGAAATGACCATAAGGGTCATTACAGTGACCACTCCGCAACGCGGAGAAAACTTTGTCAATCCTGAGGAACATGTCCACGACACGGACTTGGTACCCAGATTTGCCCGACTTGTTCCTTCTTCGTTTTCTAAACCCAATTCGCCTAAATTCAATTCTTTTTTTCAATTCCTCTTAAGATTCAGATACCCAACATATGTACAAAAGAATCTAATCAAACACAACTCTAAAATCGACCTTAAACTCTCAAGAACTCCTCAATCTCATCCCAAATTCAAGAACAAAAGCAATTCAAGATACAACTCAAGAACATCAAAGTCTCAATCTTTTAGGACAAAAATCATACATAAATAAACATGTTTGGCACATGGGTGAACGAACCGAAGGCTATGTGAACTCACATACCTCGTAGGGATCACCCCTTGACGAAATCCACAAGCAATTCTTCAAGAACTTGGTGATTTCCTTGCCTCTCCTTCTCTTTCCTCCTCTTCTTTTCTCTTCTCTTAAAACCCTAACTTATTTTCAATACCGTAAACTGAATCACATCAGTTGAGACCCCAACTTAATTACCAAAAAAGAATTTAATTAATTGGGTAGTGAAAAGTCCATAATACCCTTCTAAAATCCGGTTTTGACATTCCTTATCTAAACAACCCAACTTCAAATGGTCATATCTCACTCATATGAACTAGAAACTAATCAAACTCGGTGGCATTGCAAAGATAATTCAAAGATCATTCCTATGGTATCTTGTAGCACGCCTAAACAATCCTGAGCTACGAGTTATGGTCGTTTGAAGTTGACTCAAAACTCATTGTTATCTTAACTTTGTCAAATTTCAAGATTTTTTGTTCTTTCCAAAAATTAGTCTTTCTAATTCAAGCTCTTTCTAGTTGTGGGGTGTTACAATATCTCCCATTTGGGAACATTCATCCTCGAATGAGATCAATCTTATGAGGCTAAGGGCGTAATATCTGACATTCAGTTCAGATACCCAACAAGCAAAATGCAAATACAACATGCCACTTTAAAATAAAATGCCAAGAAAGGATTAGTACCTTAATTTGGAACTTCTCCGGATTCGAAGAGATGTGGGTATATCTTCTTCATATCCTCCTCAGCTTCCCAAGTGGCTTCCTCAACAAATTGATTCCTCCACAGAACTTTGATTGATGCTTCTTCCTTGGTCCTCAACTTACGAACTTAGCGATCTAGAATCTAAACAGGAATCTCCCTATATGATAAGTTATCCTAGATACCAATATATTCAGTAGATATGATAAGTGAAGGATCTTCATGCACTTTTTCAACATGGAGATGTAAAATACTAGATGAACCACTGCTAACTCTTGTGGTAGCTCCAACTCATAAGCTACATTCCCAATCCTCTTGGATAATATGTAAGGACCACTATACCGGGGACTAAGCTTCCCCTTCTTACCAAACCTCATAACACCCTTTATGGGTGTAAATTTAAAGTAGACCCAAATCTATTTCAAACTCTAAGTCCCTTCTCCTAACATCTATATAGGATTTCTGACGACTCTACGCTGTTTTCAACCTCTATTGAATAACTTTCACCTTCTCCAGAGCTTGATTAAGTCTGGTCCTATCAACCCAGCTTCACCCACTTCAAACCATCTAATAGGATATCTGCATCTTCTCCCATAAAGAACTTCATAAGGAGCCATTTGGATGCTAGAGTGGTAACTATTGTTGTAAGCGAACTCAATGAGAGGTAGGTGATCATCCCAATCACCCTTGAAATCGAACACATAGGCCCTCAACATATCTTTTAAAGTTTGTATAGTGCGTTCTTCTTGACGATCTGTCTGCGGATGGAAAGAAGTACTCAAGTTCACCTCTGAACCCAAGCCTTTCTGAAAAGATTTCCAGAATTGTGCAGTAAATTATGCACCTCTGTCTGAAATAATTGAAATTGGCACCCCATGAAGTCTAAATACTTCTTGAACATACAACTTGGCATAGTCCTCTACTGAATGGGTAGTCTTTACTTGCAAAAACTGGGCTGACTTTGTCATTCTATCGATAATCACCCAAATAGAATCATGTTGTCTGCTAGACCGTGGCAACCCAGTAATAAAATCCATATTGATCATCTCCCACTTCCATTCTGAAAGTTCTATATTCTGAGCCATACCATCGGGCCTCTAATGCTCTACTTTAACTTATTGGCAATTTGGACACTTAGCAACAAACTCTACAATGCCCTTTTTCATACTATTCCACCAATACACTTCTCTCAAGTCACGATACATCTTTGTGGAACCTGAATGAATTGAATATCTGGAGATATGAGCTTCCTCCATGATCCTCTCTTTGATTTCATCCACCCTTGGTACATATAATCTACCTTGATACCTCAATAAACCATCTCCCCCTTGTTCAAATGCCATTATTTTTTGCTTATTAACATTTGCCTTCAATTCATGAAAAATAGGATCTTCATCTTGCTTCTCTTTCACTTATGATACTAATGATAATTCAGCCCCATTCATCAGCACTACTCCTTCTTTTGTGGAATCCATTAATCGAACTCTTAATCGTACAAGTCTGTGCACATCTTTTGCTAACTCTTTCTTATCTTCCTCAAAATTGGCGGTACTACCTATAGACAATCTGCTCAAAGCATCAGCAACAACATTAGCCTTACCTGGGTGATATAGAATACTTATTTCATAATCCTTGAGTAACTCTAACCACCTCATCTATCTGAGATTAAGCTCTTTCTGACTAAACACATGTCGAAGAATCTTATGATCGGTAAACACATCCACATGAACACCACACAAATAATGACGCCATATTTTCAAAGAAAATACTATGGCAACCAACACTAAGTCATGGATTGGGTAGTTCCTCTCATGAACTTTCAACTGCCCGGAGGCATAGGCTATAACTTTGTCATTCTGCATTAACAAAAAACCCAAACCAACTCTGGACGCATCACAATATACAACAAAGCCTTGCGTTTCTTCTAGTAAGGTCAATATTGGGGCAGTAGTCAACCTCTTTGTCAATTCCTGAAATTTTTTCTCACAAGCTTTAGACCATTGAAACTTCACTATTTTCTGAGTCCACTTGGTCAAAGGGGATGAAATAGATGAGATCCCCTCGACGAACCTTCTATAATATCCAGCCAACCCCAAGAAACTCCTAATAGCTGTTAGAGATGTGGGTCTAGGCCAATTCTGCACAACCTCTATTTTCTGAGTGTCAACTCTAATTCCATCACCGGAAACAATGTGGCCTAAAAATGCCATAGACACAAGCCAAAATTCACATTTAGAGAACTTAGCATATAACTCCTTATCCTTTAGAGTTTGTAGAACTACTCTGAGATGACTAGCATGATCTTCCTTATTCCTCGAATAGATCATTATGTCATCAATGAATACGATAACAAACATATCTAAATAAGGTTTGAATACTCTATTCATAAGGTCCATGAACGTTACAGGTGCATTAGTTAAACCGAACGACATGACCAGAAACTCATAGTGATCAAAGCGGGTCCTGAATGTTGTCTTTGGGATATCACATTCCCTTACTTTCAACTGATGGTAGTCTGATCTGAGGTCTATCTTAAAAAACAAGAAGCACCCTAAAGATGATCGTAAAGATTATCAATTCTCGAAAGAGGATACTTATTTTTGATGGTAAACTTGTTCAACTGACGGTAATCTATACACATACTAAGGGAACCATCTTTCTTTCTCACAAACAAGACCGGAGCGCCCCAAGGTGAGACACTTGGTTGAATGAAATTTTTCTCTAGGAGATCTTTCAACTGCTCTTTTAACTCTTTCAACTCTGCTAGTGCTACTCTATATGGCGGAATATATATAGGACGAGTATCTGGAAGAAGGTCTATACCAAAGTTTATTTCTCTCTCAGGAGGGACTCCGGAAAGATCATATGGAAAGACTTCTGGAAACTCTTTTACTACTGAAACTAACTGAATATGAGGTATCCCAACACTAAAGTCATTAACTCAGACTAAGTGATAGACACACCACTTGGAAACTAACTTTCTTGCTGCAAGATACGAAATAAAATGACCCTTAGGCACTGTTGAACTACTCTTCCACTCTATAACTGGATCATTAGGAAATAGGAACTTGACTACTCAAGTTCTACAATCAACTGAGGCATAACAGGCATGAAGCCAGTCCATACCCAGAATGACATCAAAATCTATCATGTTTAACTTAACTAAATCATCCATGGTGCTCTTGTGATTGACAAAAATGGGATAATCACGATACTCTCTCTGCTAGAATAGACTCACCAACAGGTGTAGAAACACTGAAAGGCTCATTATGTTTTTCAGGAAGAACATAAGAGTTCATTGCAACATTGTTGCACCCCTATTTCGAACCAGCCGAAATAGTTCACAACATAACATGGCTGACACTCTAATTTTGAAAAATATTGTTTTTTGCTTTAGAGTCGCCACTTAAATTTTAAGGAAAATATTAGGAAAATCATTTTTTAAATATGTAAATGTAAACTCTATTTTGATTTGTGAAACCAGTGATATTCTGAGTAAGAGTTTTGGTTACTCGAGGGGAAGGTATTAGGCATGCCTCAGAGCCTATCTGAAGATAGTCCTTAAACTCAATTTAGGAAATTATAGTTAGGAAAATTTGTTTATTTATTTGCTTTAAATCAATGGTAAGTAAATTTTATTAGTTTATGAAAAGAGTAAAATACAAGGTACGACATATATATGTTTATTAAATAAAATTAATAGTAGTATGTTTATCATAGGGTAGAAAATAAATAAATAAATGTACTAAAAGTGTATGAAAATTTTCTATGTTGAAAAAATATAGATGTGTCTTATATAAATTTATACAAAATAAATGTTGAGTTTAAAGGATATTAAATTTTTCATTTTAGTTATAAATATAGAATTAAGACGTGACATAAAATGAAATAGTAGTCAGGTGCAAATATGTAGAAAAATAATGTGTATATTAAAGTGTAGGAATTTATAAATTATAAATAAAAAAAAGTAACATTTATAAAAGTGATATTAGATATGAGAGAAAAAAAATGAAGTGTAACAAAATAATAAGTTACGTATAGAGAAAACTAAAAAAAATATAGAATTTGTACCTTTTTGCGTATGACATATATATGTATGTACCTCGTATTTTGAACCTGTTAGCATATCTAAAATCTTGAAATAACGTGGTAAGTAATTAAATATTATTTGTAATATTTGATTTGAGAGATAATAATAGTGACAAATACAATTTTTTTATAAAGGAGATTATTTAAAGAATATAAAATGAGCCTAGTTATTGGTGTCCCTCCCCAAATCATTATCCTTCTACCTTTACTTTTAAAGAATCTAAAAAAATCGCCTAATTATTTCAAAGATAATGAACTAGGCATCTAAATATTTAACTAAATAATGCTAAAGTAACTCCTGTTGGTCTATTTAACTTATGTAATTCTACGTAAGAGATTTTGATTATTCTAAAGGGAAGGGTTGAATGCTCACTTTTTTTAAAGATTTGTTGAAACGTAGTTAATTGGTCAAAATTAGATTAATTAAAAGAGGACTAAAAAGATTTAAGAAAAATATAAACATCCAATGGAATATAATCTAGCCTTAAAAGAAAGGGATTGAGAAAAGGGATCTCAAAAGTGAAACAATGTCTACAATGATTTTAGAGATACTTTTCCATGAAAAGCTAATGTAACAAAAGTTTTTATGGGCTAAGGAAACCAAATTTTGGCATATGTAACAGACATGCTTGACTTGAAAAAGAAGGGTATTTTATTTCATTTGAAAACTACATCTTCATCTCTTAAAGCTGCCTATTTAAAGTCCTCTCAAAGAGCTGAGTGTTTTACTCTAAATAAATCAACATTTGTACAAAACATTTCTCATTTATACGTTCAAATAAATTTGTGTTCTTGTCTTCAAGGTTGTAACTTTAATACTTAACTTGCTATACTTTATCGCCCTTAAAACGTGATGCTTTTAAACTTTAAAAAAATATGCACCAAAGTACATCACTTTGAACTCAAAACACCCCATCATAAAGCTCTTACGATATAGCATTTTTGTTCCTAAAAATACATATATTTTGCACTAAAAAATCTGCACTGCTGGGCTGTTTAAAGCAGCAGTTTTTACCTCTAAAAATCTACATTTTAAAGCTGAAATCATACACTTTAAAGCCCACAAAAGGGTTGTGTTTTGGACCTAAAAAAAAAACCTGCAGTTTCACACTCAAAAACTGCACCTTTTGAGCTTAAAATTCAACACTTTTCAAGCTTGAAGCGCTGCACTTTTGAGACCCAAAATACCAAACTTTAATTTTCTAAACTTGTATTCTAAACACTTGTTTATGAAAGAAAAATCTGAAAATAAATTCACAACATTTGAAAACAGTATTCCCAAATAAGAACTTCTTTAAAAATCATGTTCTCATGACTGCAAAAATGTGTCTAAGTAACAAATAACCTTAGTTGGAAAAATATTATTCTAAATTAAATAACTATAATAAACTAAATATCTAAAGGGATGTGGAGATGAACGACTGTGTCTTACTATTGCCCTCAATTTCTTTCTATAACCCCAAATAAAGCAAGCATTAATATAAATATAAAACATTAATATGGAAAATGCTAGTCAAAATAGCAACACATATATGTATATATAAAACACGTGAAACTTTGAAGTGAGGAGGAAGTGTAGGACGCTATTGACGCGATGAAGGCTGCTAGACACAAGCGATAATGTAGGCGAGCACAAATCTGATTTGGGAAGATAAATGGAGTCGTATCATAACTCCAAATGCGCTCCCAAGTGTACATGTGAAATAAAGAAAAGAAAAGGATTATCATAACACATGTTACCGGTTAAATTGCACGAATATAGTAAGTAATTGAGGAGGACATCCACACTAAATTCCAATTGAAAGAAACCAAGATGCCAATGATAAGATGGAACAGAAATCACACAAGGTATACTTATAGGAATGGTTTGAGAGAATTCCAAATTTAAACCAACTTTACTAATAACTATGGGAAAAAAGAAGAATTTGTGGCAAGATAAGAAGTTATCATTTGTCATTTCAAAAGGAAAGTTATAGAGAGTCTCCATAGGAAGGTGATATCAAACCAAAGAAGTGATCATATGTTCCTAGTGCTTGACCTCTCATGCCATATATTTCCACTACATGCTCAAGCTAAATTAAGAGATAAATACATTCGTGTTTATCAATTTAGGCAGATCACAAAAAAATATCATTGGCTCACTTTGAAAATTGAAGCAGAGAACTGAAAGAATAGAGAATCAAACGGAATCACTTAGTTGAAGACGAGATACAACTATCTTAAAAACAGAAAGTAGAATATGAATCTAACTTATTAAGTTATTACCCCTGTTGACACCCAATTTTGACCCTCCACAATATAAATTAATCATCGAGCTTCTCCAATTTCAAATGATTTAAAATTATTAGTTTTATAAAAAAAATAAAGTAAATAGATTTTTCAAGTTATTTTAAATAGTTTCGTCACTTTTTTATAATTTTTAAATATTATATATTTTTTACTTAATTTTGTATATAATTATTATATTTTTTGACATTCGAAAATCATCCCAAAAAAGGTTTTATTTGTTAGTTGAATATTTTATTAAGTTAGTTTACTTTAAGTTGGCATATATTTTGTTAGTTAGTAATTTATAATTAGATTAATTAATTTATTTTCTTAAGATTAAGAAGCTTGTTAATTAATTAATATTAATTCGTCTTGACCAAATTTGCAATTTGTTTGACTATTTTTCAAAATCAAATCTAACCAATATTTTGCTCTACTTGTTGGATCTATTTAAGACCAAAGATGGGCCAATTTCCAGCCCACTTTATTATTCCCAACTTCTTAAACCATTATCAAAAAGACCCAAACCCAATTCCAGCCCATTCCTATACATACAACGTTCCAACAACACAACAATATACCAAGCCGACCCCACCCTTTGTTTTTTTATTCTTCTTCTTCCATACAAATCCAACAAATAATTAAAAAATCCATCAATTTTCAAAAACCCACCAGTACCCGACCCCGCTTTGATTTTTCTTCTAATAAATTCAAAGCCCAAAACTGACCCCACCCTTTGCTTTTTCTTCTTCTTCCACCCACCAATTTTAAAAGTCCAACAGCATACAATATTGCCTTCTCCACGTGAAAATCCCACTAAATTGCAGAAATCCAGCACCCGTATCAAAAAGAGAGTTTTAAATTTCAAATTTGAAAATCATCCAATCTTCTCAACCGATTTCCCCCACTAAATCTGCCCTAATCTCCCCTATAAATAGCCATTTACACTCAAGTGTTAAGGGGGGATTTTTGGATCAAAAAGAGGATTTTTTTTAGACATTAGTCTACTACTCAAAATTAGAAGGAAATTCATCAAAAGAAAGAGTCGTTTTCCTTTTGGAGCTTGTCGAAATCGGCTCATAATGGTGGAAGTTCTTCGTCATTAAGTTCGAGTCCTGGTTTCGCTACCTCAAAAAAGGTGACTTTCTCTCTTCTCTTATCTCGTTTTTTTTATATATATATTGTTAATTTGTTCTCTGTTTATTAAAGTGGTAATGTATTTGTGTTGTTTTCTTTTTGTTTGAACTCTATTAGTGTTGTAATGGTGAATTAGGATACTTTTATAGCTAATTTTTATGCTCACTGTTTGTTGTTGCTTTAATTGAGAAGGAAAAAAATGGTAAAAAAAAATAAAAATCCTTTGAGTATGTGTGCGGTTCTTCTTTCCAGAATATGCAATATTTGTTCTAGATGGTAACATGACTTTGTACTTAATTAGGACATAGTTATTTTTCAGTGATTTGCCTAATATTTGTTTCATTTTTGACAATGTCTATTTAGTTTTGAGGATAGGAAGCAAACTTGTTTCTTATTGTGATAAGCTTATAATGACTTGTTAGTTTTGGCAATTTTAAAGTAATATGATGACTTGACTGTATGATTTCATATAATATTTTTTTTTCTTTCTTACTATACCTTTCCAGTAAGCTTGAAAAGTGAACATTGGAGGTAAGAATGTGACCCTCTTTGCTTGTGTGGTTTCTTAGTTTCATTTACATGATTTGAAATAAGCATGTTGTAATAAATTAAAATTTTTCTTTGGATGTTGAGTGAGCTGAAATCATTTATTTACGCAAGGTAATTGCTGAATCGTGATTAAAAGTATACCTTTCATTCCCTCTAGTTGCTCACCTATCTGAAACAAGTGTTTTATTAAGAGTTAGACTTGAATTGAATACTAATTTCTCCATGTGAATTATGTATGCATTTATCTTTGTCAAGTTGAATTGTGTTGTTGAAGTTTTCTTTATTTTATTTCAAACTATCTTGATTATCAGATCTCTTATCCGTTATCTCTTCTTTTATTTTGCATTGCCAATTCCCGATGAGTCCATAATGGACTCTCTTCTCTTTGCATCTCTATGTCATTGAGTCTGCCTCGTGGATTCAACGAAGTCGAATTAGTAGCTGACATATAGTTAAGAGAAATTGAAATATAGTCTCGGAAGCTAGTGTACAAGGCTGAAAAATTGAAATGTGTCTCGAAAAACAGAAAAACGAGTCGATGTACATTGTGATACACATCAGTATATATTGTGATACCGGGATGAAAATGGGGCTAAAAGTCCAAAATTGCAGCAACAACTTGGGCCAAATTCCAGTCCACGCAAACTGTAACTGATTTTGGGCTTGAGAATGAAATTTGGGAAAGTCCCAATAGCTCCTTTCTCTTCTAATCTAATTTTGTGACGTATCTTTGTTTGTTTTAAATTGATCCTAACTATAAATAATTTAATTACATTCCCCAAAAGATGAACTATTTCTTTGTGTTGTTTTGTTTTTTTAATAAAATTCATTTTATCAACTCTTGTATTTTTTACACACTTAAATATTTTAGTCAAAACTTTCACTTGTCTTTTTTAAAAGATACTCTCTTTAATTAATTCAATTGGTTTAAAGTTATTATCTTTAAAAAGAAATTCTAATAAATATGATTTTGTTAAAATCTTAATTTCTTGCATTTTAATTCAAGTGTTTCATTTTAGGTCCCTTTCTCTAAAATCATAAAAATAAATAAAAATGTGTCATTTATTTAATTGTTTTCTCAGAGTTAATCAAATATTATAACATATTATTTTTATGTTAAATCATTATTTTCCTAAAAATAGTCGAATATATTTTAGTCAAGTCGCAGGTCAACTGCATGTTAGCGGGCACTTCGAATGCTTAAACCCTGCTCGAAGTGTAAATCGAACCCCAAACCCTCTTTCGTATTTTCAAATGATTTTTCTGTTTAAATCTTTGAAAATTATAACTTTACTTAATTTCTTTAAAAAATTAAGTGGCGACTCTTTTCTAAGTATTTTTCTCCAATTGTTTTATACTTAGAATATTTCAAAAAAGTGATTTTTCTAAAGATAGGACAATTACGGCACAACAACACCATGACTTGATCATGATAACCGGTTAACGCTAAGCCTTCTTATATGCGAGCAAATGCGAGGGGGTTTAAAGAAAAACGTTGACTAAATTTGAACTATAATAGAAGGTAAAAATTTAAATCTAAACTGTAAGATTTTGTTTTAATCATACTAACGATCAATGACAGCTTCTAATTTCTAAGTGAAGCTACGATGCTAAACTAAAGGAAACAGGTAACTTGAAGTCAAGGTTTTCAACAGGGAACTAATGCATAAATATTAGATCACTTTTGTGTTTAGACTTCATCAATTTTTATGAACCAAAATACGTCATTCTTGAACAATAAGAAATTATAAAGGAGTCTAGAATGGATCAACTGATTCTTTATTACTTAACACATACGTTGAACAAAATGGAAGGGAAAAATTTAAGGACCTAACATATTCTAAATCGAATCGGGACAGAGCAACTGTATACCAAAGAGTTCAAAAAAATAATCTCTAGGCAAAACAATATTTAGATGAGTCTTACAACAAAGCTATTGAAGTTGAACCTGACTGCCAAACATTAGCAAAGGTAATTTAAACGTTTTGCTCCAAAAAAAGTGAGAGTTAACAGATTCAGCGATCAACTCGACAAGATTAGAACGCATTAGTGAATGAGTTCGAATCCAGTACTATTAACATATTCAACAACACATACGAGCCAAGCTTTTGACTCTTATTAATGCATGAAATTCCCAACAAATCTCCACACAAAACGGAAGCAGGAAGAAGTATAGAAATCAACCAGCCCAAGGTTAGAATGATTAGATCAGCCACATACAGAACATACAGGAAACACAAACTATAAAAAAAAACATAGAGAGAGAAAAAATATTATCTTCTTTGGAGCAGCAAACTAGAGCTTTGACGTCAAGATACTTTCACTCCAACATCCCTCTTCAACTCGAAAAGAAATAAAAAATGAAAACAGAGAACCAAAGATAACCTTAAAATTTGTTGCGCTCTCTCTATTGCTGGATAATTTTCGAACCCTTACTGGATTCCTTGGATTTTTGTTGGATTTCCCGATCATTTCTGGATTTAGATCTATGATCTCGAATGAGAACAGAAGTCCTCATTTTATAGTCGATTTGGGCTCCAAGAATTCAAAATTTGAATTCTTGGAAATGCCAATCTTAGAGGAAGAAACAAAGAAATCACGAAGGAGGTGAAAAACCTCTCAAAAATCGACCTTTTCAGGTCGATTTGAGAGACTGAGTGACTGATGGGGAATTTTTCTGGCGACATAAAGCCGGTTCTCTGAAAGAAGGGGTGGGGGATCACGTGAGGTGTTGATGGGAGAGGACGTTCTGGTGTTTATGGAGAAAGCTAGCTAGCGAGTAGTTTGAGGGAGAAGGTGGGCGGCGTGATGCAAAGAAGAACGTGATGTCTATGCTGAAACAGAGTAAGGGCAGTGTAGGAGTCTATGCTGAAAAGACTTGGGTTTAATTTAAGCTGTCCAATCGGACAGTTAATAAAAATCAAGGGTTAAAAAAAATATTAATAATATATATATATATATATATTGATAATAATTATATATTAAAAATATAAATTAATTAATGTCGTTTGATTCAAATAGAGAGTTCAGATTAAAAGTTAAGAAGCACAATCCATGTGCTCGCCTACGTGGCGTGGCACACATGGATTGACCAGTTTAAGGGGACTTGGATTGCCAAAATTTCTCAAATTAAATTCATTTAAATTATAACCTCTTCTTTATTAAATTAAAAATAAATATTTTGTAAGATTAGCTTATTTGATATTAGTCACTCTTAAAATTAAATAAGATAAATTAGTAACTCATTAATTAATTAAGCTTTCTAATTTTAAACAATGTACGAAAAATATCTATTGCCACAAAAGAAGTTATATTTGAACAAAAATAGATTCAATTCTTAAGAACGACACTTATTTAAAATATGAGAAAGTAAGTAGTAATATAATATATTTAATTTTTATAAAAAATAATATTTATGAAATAAATTTATCAGGTAAATTAAATAATTAAGAATCTTTTCATATTCCTATAAAAATTTCAAAACATATATATATATTATTATTGTTATTATTATTATTATTATTATTATTATTATTATTATTATTATTATAGTTAAATGTGGAGAGCCAAAATTGGGTGTCAACAGCTTGCCCCTTTCTTTGTCCATGGAAGAGAGTAAAGAAGACGTGGACAAAGAAATTTGACACAATCCAATTTTAGGTGACCCACCAAAATACACTTTGAGCAATAACTTGGC
This sequence comes from Solanum verrucosum, assembly GCF_900185275.1. Taxonomy (NCBI): domain Eukaryota; kingdom Viridiplantae; phylum Streptophyta; class Magnoliopsida; order Solanales; family Solanaceae; genus Solanum; species Solanum verrucosum. The sequence continues at coordinate 812,416 of NW_026019922.1, read as the reverse complement.
AAGAATGTTTATGGAGTTATGGCCGAACTCTGACTTCTGAGTTGCCTACATATCTAAGGCTTCATGAGAAATCAGGTCATATGTAGTTCGAGAGTGTAGGAACATAGCAAATTTTATTAAAATGTGCACCAGTATCAAATCATGGTAATAATATAATCTTTTGATGGTGAGGTATGAAGAGATTAGCACGAATCGAGGGACGGGATACACTCCTTAAGAAACTTGAACGAGAAATGCTCCGAAGCAATTTCTACTGAAGACTCATGGTAGATAGATGAATTTTAAAAAGAATGCCCCAGTGTCGAGTAATAATGAACTGAGACCTGAGAGATTTATAAGTAAGATTTAAATCTGAATTTCTGAAAATCGAGATGAGTTGAGTTTCGAAAGTGAATCCTTGACATAGCTAGTGATGCTTGACATTGCACTAACTTGCCCTAGTTTGCTGCTTAAAGGGAGTTCCTCATTGTAATGCATTGTCCTGCAAATTAAACATGTAAAAGAATGAAAAGTACCTGTTGCGGTTCAAAATTATAAATTGAAATAGTAATGTAAAGAGTAGAGTATAGATGTTCAAACGATTGTTGATGTCCCATTTTTTTGTGTTGTGAATGTGATGTAAGCAAAGTAACTTGTAATGTAATGGCCCTCGACTGGTGGGGCTGTTGTAATGTAAAAGCATGTATCCGGCTTTGTAAAGCTTGTAATGTAGACCTCCGCTTGGCAGGGCTGTTGTAATATAAAAGCCTGGATCCGGCTGTGTAAAAGCTTGTAATGTAACGTATTATTATTAGCGTACGACAGCGTCGCTATTCTTGCATGCCCCCGGTCGGTGGAGCTTCGGTGACGTCGCTACAATGTTAGTCTACAATTGGCAGAGTGTTGCTTCTTTTGCTTATATACAGGCTCCGATTAGTGAAATTCGATTGATGTTTGCTATATACAGCCTCCGGTTGGCGGAGTTTGACGATGTTAGCTATGTACAGTCTCCAATTGGTGGAGTTATTTTGACAGATAGCTAACTATTCTATTTTCCGACGTAGGGCCCCTCTCTTTAGTATTTGGTCTGGATCTTGAGCGTACTTGCAAAGATTTAAATGAAATATTTTTAGATATAAGATGCTAGTTAAAGTACATTCGGGAAATAAAGTAGGAAAATAGTATTTTGCCTCATGATTATAGAAGTCGAATGGTGGCTCCAGTTGTACCCCGAGACTTGATGTTATTTTCTTGATTCCTATATTCTTGTGCTCAAAGAAAAATTTTAGTTTGGGAAAGGGTGTTGATTTGTATCGACTTGCAAGCTGAAGCCTTGTCACTGGAATCTTTCAACGTCTTATTAGCCTGCACATAGTTTCTTAACCTAGAGACTTGGTAGGTGGATGAGTAGAAAAATCTTTTGAAAAGAATTAGCTTGTTTCTTTTTCTAGAAAATAAGTGTATTACTTATATTTTAGGTATATATATGTAGTAATTCTCTAGCGTTTTTTAGATTATGACATGTTCCGAAGTCCATCGAGCTTTCCATTTTGTTGACTATATCCAACATAGTCTTCTTGTAGCTTTTACCATCATGATGAAGCTTCTCTAGCTCTTTTGTAGACACTTTGACAATCGAGATTCTTCATATTCTGGGGTTATGCTAACTATGAGGAAGTGTTTCCTAAGGGTAAGAAAAAAAATGGAAATTATGCAGTGCATTGATCAAGCCTGACTCAGGCTGCCTACGTATCCCCAAAGTAGGAATCAGATCATAATGTAGTTCGAATACAAGTGGGAGAAATAGAAGTATGTAATGCAATGATCGAGCTTGACTCAAGCTGCCTACGTATCCAAGTGGAATCAGGTCGTAACATCGTTCAATTACAATAGAAGACTGAAAAATATGAAGGAAAAGTAAGAAACATGTAATGCAATGACCGAGCCTGACTCAGGCTGCCTACGTATCCAAGCGGAATCAGGTTAGGACGTAGTTCAAATAAAACAGGGGAGAGTGAAAAATATGACATGCAATGACCGGGCCTGATTTAGGCTGCCTACGTATCCAAGTGGAATCAGGTCAGGACGTAGTTTAAATACAAAATGAAAGTGAAATATATGAAATGCAAGGGATCGAATCCGACAAGGATTGCCTACGTATCCCACTGAGGGAATTCAGGTCGAGAGTAGTTCTAAATACATGGAAATGATGATTTTGGGTTTTCTAAGAGAGGCCAGATCCGATGTGGGTTGCCTACGTACCCAGCCGTGGGAAGTCATGTCTAGACGTAGTTTTGTTACATTGAAAAATACAAAAGTACGAGAAATGCACACTAATCTTGAGGTCTTCAAATATAGTATTTCTTGATGGCATCTGAATTGATTGGCTTTGTGCTCACTCTTCCGTCCATTTCTCCTAAGATTATTGCTTCTCCAGAGAGTACTCTATGAACCATGTAGGGTCCTTGCCAATTTGGTGCAAATTTCTCTTTGGCATCTCTTTGGTGAGGAAAGATCCTCTTCAATTCTAATTACCCCGGTGTGAACTGTCGAGGTTTGACTTTCTTGTTGAATGATTTGGTCATTCTGTTCTGATAGAGTTGTCCATGACAAACCGTGTCCATCCTCTTTTCATCGATGAATATCAATTGTTCATGCCTGCTATGTATCCATTCTGCATCGTCCAGACCAAACTCTTGGATAATCCTTAAAGATGGTATTTCCACCTCGGCAAGTATTACTTCCTCCGAACCATAAACCAACATATAAGGAGTTGCCCCAGTTGACGTTCTGATTGTGGTGCGATCACCGAGCAAAGCATATGGTAGCTTCTCATGCCGTTGCCTATGACTGTCCACTATTTTCCTTAAAATCTTCTTGATATTCTTATTTGCAACCTCAACTGCTCCATTCATTTGTGATAAACCATGGAATTTTGATGAGCAATCTTGAATCTTTCACAAGTTTCCTTCATAAGATCGTTGTTAAGGTTGGCCGCATTATCTGTTATGATTGATTCTGGAATTCCAAACCGACAAACTATGTTATTGTGAACAAAGTCTGCCACTACCTTCTTAGTCACTGCCTTGTATGTCAAAGCTTTGACCCATTTTGTGAAATAATCGATAGCCACCAGAATGAAATGATGTCCATTTGATGCAGGAGGCTCTATGGGTCCAATAACATCCATACCTCAAGCGGCAAATAGCCAAGGGGGAACCCATCACATTGACCTCATTCAGTGGAACCCTGTATAAAATCTCTATGCACTTGACACTGATGACACTTTTTCACATACCAGATGCTATCTCTCTCCATGGTCATCTAAAAATATCTAGCTCTTAAAATCTTCTTTGCTAAAGCAAACCTATTCATGTGAGGTCCACATGTTCTTGCATGTATTTATTCCAAAATCCTTGTCGCTTCTGCGGCGTCCACACACCTCAGCAATCCTAAATCCAAAGTTCTCCTATATAGAATTTATCCATTAAGGAAGAAATGATTGGCTATCCTCCTCAAAGTCCGTTTCTTCTTGCTTGTAGCATTTTCAGGATATTCTTGTGATTCTATCAATTATCTGATGTCATAGTACCAGGGTTTTCCATCCAGTTCCTCATCTACATGAAAACAATATGCATGTTGATCATGTATCTCTATATCGATATGGTCGATGTAATTCTTATCTGGATGTTGAATCATCGAGGACAATGTTGCCAAAGCATCGACAAACTCATTTTAAGCTCGGGGGACATGCTTGAACTCAATCTTCTGAATCTCCTACTCAAATCTTTTATGTAATGCAAATAAGGAAGGATCTTGACATTTTTAGTGTTCCATTCTCCCTGCACTTGATGAACCAACAAGTCAGAGTCTCCTATCACCAAGAGTTCTTTGATATTCATGTCTATCGCCATTCTGAGTCCGAGAATACAAGCTTCATATTTTTCCATGTTGTTGGTACAATAAAACCTGATCTTGGCTGAGGTCGGGTAATACTGACCTATTTCTGAAATTACAACTATTCTTATTCCAACTCCAATGTAGTTTGATGCTCCATCAAAGAACATTCTACATCCATCATATGACTCTGATATGTCTTCTCCTACAAACAAGACCTCTTCATCAGGGAAGTAGGTCGTGAATGGCTTGTAATCCTGGTCCACCGGGTTTTCTGCGAGGTGATCAGCCAAGGCTTGTCTCTTGATGGCCTTCTGTGTCACATACAAAATACCAAACTCGCTCAACAAAATTTTCCACTTTTCCAGCTTACCTGTAGTCATTGGTTTTTGAAAGATGTACTTGATTGGATCCATTCTTGAGATCAAGTACGTGGAGTATGCAGATCGGTAATGCCTAGTTTTTTGCGTAATCCAAGTCAAAGCGCAACATATTCGTTACAACAAGGTGTATATTGCCTCGTATGGTGTGAACTTCTTGCTCAAATAGTAAATGGCTTGCTCTCTTCTACCTGTCTCATCATGTTGCCCCAATACACATCAAAATGCATTATCCATGTCAGATAGATATAATAACAAAGGCTTTACGGGCTCTAGTGGGACCAAAACTGGTGGGTTTGATAAGTATTCTTTAATTCTATCAAAAGTCTTTTGACATTTCTTTGTCCATTTCGTGGCAACATCCTTCTGCAGTAACTTGAATATGGGTTCACAGATCACTGTGGATTGAGCTATGAACCAAATGATGTAATTTAGTCTTCCCAAAAAACTCATCACGTCCTTTCTAGTCTTGGGTGGAGGTAGCTCTTAGATTGCCTTTATCTTTGATGGATCAAACTCTATGCCTTTCCTACTAATGATGAATCTTAACAATTTTCCCGCAAGTACTCCAAATGCACACTTTGTTGGATTCAACTTCAGATTATACTTATGCAACCTCTCAAAGAACTTTCGCAAGTCATCGAACTGGTCTGAACTTCTTTTGGATTTGATAACGACATCATCCACATACACTTCAATTTCCTTGTGGATCATATCATGGAAAAAGGTAGTCATGGCCCTCATGTAGGTTGCACCAACATTTTTTTGACCAAATGGCATTTCTCTGTAGCAATACACTCCCCATGGAGTGATAAACGTTGTCTTCTCTGCATCATCTTCATCCATTGGGATTTGGTGATATCCTTCAAAGCAATCGACAAATGATCACAACTCATGTTTTGCACAATTATCGATGAGTATATGGATATTTGGAAGAGGAAAATCATCCTTATGACTGGCCCTATTGAGATCTCGATAGTCCACACATATTCTGACCTTTCCATCCTTTATTGGCATATGCACAATATTGGCTAACCATGTGGGGTAATATGTAACCCTCACAACATTCGCCTCAATTTTCTTAGTTACCTCCTTCTTGATCCTTAAACTCAAATCTGGCTTGAATTTTCTAGTATTTTGCTTAACAGGTAGAAAAGTGGGATCAGTCGGTAATTTGTGCGAGACAAAATCAGTGCTTAATCCTGGCATGTCATCATAAGACTAAGCAAATACATCAACATACTGCTTAAGCAACTCTATTAACTCTTGCTTTCTTTCAGCCTCCAAATGTATGTTAACTCGTGTCTCCTTCATGATTTCCTTATCTCCTATGTTGACAACCTCTGTTTCATCCATATTGGGATTCTTCTGACTTTCAACCTGCTCGATCTCGTGTGGTAGATTTTCAAGCATCATGCTTTCATCATACTCTTCGTGATCTTGTTCATCATTTTCACCTTGCTCGATGGATTCGTTACATGTCATAACCATTGAACGAGGATTTTTATTAATATGAGTGCTGAAAGTGCAAAAGGTAAATAAAGATAAATAAATATTTAAAAAAATGAGAAATTTTTTAAAGAAAATAAAGACTTTTTATTTCAAAGCATTCTAGCTTTTTAGAAGAGGCAATCAACAAAAGATTAGGCATGATTCAAGCCTTAATTTGATCATGCAATTTTTAAAATTAATACTACTTTTCCACACTACCAGGACTCTGGTTGAAACAGGGACGGGTTGATGTTCCTAATCTGCAAGATTTCTCCAGGTTCGGCATCACGAATGGTCAACTTGTTGAGATTTATCTCTTCCTCTTCTCCAACAATGGCCACGAATAGATTGCCTATTCATTCTATAATGTCATCAACGCCAGCTTGATCTGGAATCAAAGCTTATTCTGGTACAAAGATTGTATCGCTTGACCCGCGACGGTCTCTTCCCGAGGTAGGCTCATATTTGAGCCCGTTGGTGCCTCTCTAATGCTTCAGCAGGATCGGCTCAACTATGCCGTAGGACTTAGGTCCAAGTCTATTCTTAGGCTGACATCCATACTTCAACATCTCTAACGCAACCATTTTTGTTGCACTTGACAATTTTGCATTACATGCTTCTGCTTCCTCATCGACCCTTACAACTTGCATAATTTCCAAAGTGTGAAAAATGGCTCCATCTAAATCTTCAGCGAATGGGATAGAATTAACAGAAATGATGGGGTGACTGAGCTCCCCATGGATGGTAACTTCTATGCTACCCCACTCAAACTTTACACATTGGTGAAGAGTGGAAGGAACCGCTCTTGCCATGTGAACCCATGGTCTTCCCAGCAACAGGTTGTAGTTGGATAATACATCCATCACTTGAAATAGGATGGGGAATTCAGTCAGCCCCACCTGCATAGTGAGATAGATCTCTCCAATGACACTTCTTTGCGCTCCATCAAAAGCTCTAACTTTCACACGACTTTCTTTTATCTCTCCCATATTAACACCTAAATCCTTCAGAATGGTGAAAGGACAAATGTTGCATCCAAAACCACCATCAATTAGAAGTTGAGTCATAATCTTATCACAAAATTTGAATGTGATATGAAGCGCTTTGTTATGCCGATCCCATTCTGCAGGGAACTCATCATCATTGAAATAAATCCTGTTAGCTTCTACTATTCTTCCAATCGTTAAAGCTAAGGTTTCACTTGTGGTCTCTTTCGGAATGTTCACTCCGTCTAACACTTCTATCAAAGCATTCCTATGAGCTTCAGATCTCATAAGCAAAGACAAAATGGATATGTGGGCTACCATCTTCTTTAGCTGCTCTTCGACTGAATAGTCTTTAGGCTGCATCTTCTTCCAAAATTATGTGGCTTCAACATCGGTAACATTCTTCTTTGGATTTTGTTCTTGTCCAACAGCTCTTTGATTTAGATCCCTTGGGGCATAAAACCTCTCTGACCTAGTCATCCCTTGAGCTACGACAGTGTGGATCATCTTGCCCTTAAAGTCTGCTCGATAGTCCCATGGGACTGCTTTGGTGTCATATTCAGGCTTTCCAGTGATTAGAGTGGTCACTACAACTCTCTGGGAGATATTTTGAATAATCAGAGTTTCCCTTAGTTGTACAGTTATAACAAGTTACACCGAAGATGTCATGGCATCTGCTTCATCTATGTCTGGGCAGTTAGGGCCCCCCTATTCTTCATTTATAGTAACCATGTTGACTTCCCGATTCTCGTGGTTTGGAAAGGGGTTGTTGTTCACATTGGGAGGCACTGTAATGCATTTGATTACTTCTCTTCTGATCAAAGACTCAATCTAGTTCTTCAAACCATAATAATATTATGTGGCGTGTTCTTGGATTCCTGAGTGGTAAGCGCATCGCTTGTTTCCCTCAAAATTACGAGGGATTGGATCAGGAAGTTTTCCTTCAACTAGTTGCAGCACTCCCGCTGTTCTCAACCTCTCAAACAATTGGGCGTAGGGTTCGACAATTGGTGTATAAGTGCGAGCATTTATAGCTTCAAGATTTGGAAGTGGTCTCGGTTCATATGTTGGTCTATTTTGGAGGATTGGTGCTTGGACAAGGACATATGGTCTTGGAGGATTTTGGTATGCTAGTGCTCGGGGTGGATTATAGTGTGATTGTGTATTATATACTGACTATGGGACGTATGAAGAATACGCAGCGATTTGGGGATTACTAGGTATCGGTGTGACGGTCCTCTTTGTTGGTAAGTGACAACTGAAACATCCTCCCTTTTCTTTTTGATGCCGCCAATGGAACCCGATTGTATAGCCCTACTTGCAGCTTGCAATGCCACCATAGATTGAATCTTCCCAAATTTAACACCCTATTCTATAAAGTCTCCCATCTTTACCAATTCTGCAAACTTTTGGCCCATCATTGACATCATCTAGTCAAAGTAGATACTTTCTTGAGCTCGAATAAAGTACTTCAAGAGCTCACTCTCATCTAGTGGTGGTTGTACCCTTACGGCCTCAGTTCTCTAACATCGAGTATATTCCTGGAAATTCTCAGATGGCTTCTTCTGTATATTGGCCAATGAGATTCTGTCAGCAGTAATTTCAGTATTGAATCTGAAACGAGTCATGAAGTCCTTAGGCATTTCCTGCTAGTCACGCCATTTGCGAGGGTCTTGGCGGGTATACCAGGTTAATGCTTCTCCAAACAGACTCCAGATGAAGAACTTCCTCCTCATCTTCTCATTTCTCCTTACCCCGACTAACTTGTCACAGTATGCCCTTAAATATGCTTGAGGGTCACCTTTTCCATCGAACGTGTCAAACTTCAGTGGTTCAATGTCTGGATGGATGCACATGTCGTCATAATCTAGAATCTTTGCTCCTCTAGTGATTTGCAAGATTTTCAATGCCTTTTCCAGACCATGAAGTTGGGCATTGATCGATGTATCCTCTTTCAACCGAGCATCTTTCTCCATTTCTGCATATTGATCGACTTCGTATGGGATATTAATCACAGCTGACGTTGTGAATGTAGGAGCTTCAGCGGCATATATGGGTGGAACATATGGCTCATAGGGAGCGGCGACATGTGCCCCAAGTATTTGCTGCATTGTAGGTACGGTAGGGTCACGATTAGAGAGGTTAGGAATGGTCCTGACTGCGGTTGGAGAGGCTAGTGGAACTCGATCGTGTGCGGGAGCATGTTGAGTTTGTTCTGGCTGATTTGGCAGGTTGGCAGAAGGCAAGTCATCCTTTGTGAAGTAGATAGGCGTCATGAAAGTAGGGAAAGTGGTAGCCGACAGTTCGGCCAAGTCTCGCACTTGGCGTAATTCTTCCCTCAAGATCTCGAGTTCTTGCTCCATGCGAGCCTTTTTCTCTTTACTTTGGATGTCTATCATGTTTCGAGAATGTTTCAGGTTCTCAATAGGTATAATTATGTTTGAAGCAGTGTTGAAGTCGTCTTTATCAGTCATTTTTCCTTTTGATCGAAGATTGTATTGTGAGTCAGTCAGTTTACAAGTCGGCACAAATTAACGTACTTTTGGGATAAATGATGAAAAAAGAAAAGAAAACAAAGAAAAATGAAAACTATGTTAGTTTGGGAAGTATTGAAAGATGTAAGAAATATATAAGTGTAACACATATATACGCCAATTTGGCGACATTCACAACGCGTCCTAATGATGAACCTGTTTTTGCCTGAGGGGCCTATGCTACGATTGGTTTGATAATAAATGATCCGTTTAAATACATTTTAGATTTGGAGCAAACATAACTTCGTTGATTAAGGTAGTCTTGGATGTTCCATTAAGGTAGGCAATCAGAAACCTAAGAAATGAAAGTACAGGGGTGGCCAAAAGGCATACAAGAGGGATAGGCCATACGACACTTTGAGGAGAGAGTTTTGAAAGAGAAAGACGACCTACAACCAAGTTGGGGCATCATCACCATCATCGTCCCCATCATTATATGGCTCTGGGTGGTACTCTAGGGATTTGTCAATCCTCCATTCCCAGTTGTTTGAATCTTCCCTTTCATCAAACCCTATGAAACCATATTCCGAGTTAGCATCTTCTACTGTTAGAACCGATCATTCTCCATATGCATCACTCATCCATCTCTAGGTTCATACAAGTTAGGGTCATGCTCTGAATATCAATATGAATCATCTTCCATCTCCTTAGTTGGCTCTCTAGGATCCTCTTCTGGGTCTTTCTCCATCTCTTCATTTGGTTCATCATCAACTGCCTGTATTAGATGGTCAACAGACCGTGGGGTCACCTGATGATACATGGTTGTAGTGATGTGCATGAGCTTCAATAGCTCTGTGCCAATTTGATTTGATCTTTCTGTGTCTGTGTACCCCAAAATCCCGTCACAGCTGGTCGTTGCGTGAATTCCTCCCATCATAAACCAAGTATAATATTCAGGAGTGCACCAGGACTCAACCTTCATGCATAAGTCAAGAATGTCATACCATCCTTGTATCAAAGTAGAGATCATCTATATTGGTATCTTTCCTTCATAATCTACCTCTACTAATGCCATATTTTACCATAGAAGAACGCCGTAGGTAATTCCAAACTATCAGAGGACTCTTAGAGGTGCGTAAGACTGAAAGCCTTCCAACCCAATTAACTCAATGAAATAGGCATGGTTAGTTCTCAACAGAGCTCGGGCATAGACCCATAGTAGTCGCCATTAAATACGGTTCCCTATGAGGTGGGTCAGGAAAAGGCGCCAACCATCTTTATTATTTGGGGAATCCCACATGCTAAATCTCGCCGCATGGATTCTGATTTTGTTGTGTAAGTCTGCTTCAACGCTATTTTTTGCTTGTCTTTGATAGAAGTGTTCCAACACCCAAATCTATAGCAACAGGTTACTTCCCTTAAAGTGATCATATCCTCTAGAGCAGAGGGATAATGATCGAAATATTTATGCCAAGATCATGGGTACGATGATCACTCTAACAGGTCCTCTAAACATGAAGATAACCATAGGAAGTTGGTTGATGTCGACACAAACCGTTTTCTTTGGGAAGATCATAATACCCAAAAAGGTCATAACGAAAATAATAGCCATGTGCCTTTCCCAACCAACCTTAAAGATGAAGAATTCTTGTTGGAACCTATCATAGCTATCTCAACGACCGAACCTTTTAAATAGATAATCCAACTTAACCCATCCCTCGTCAACTCTTTGCAAACATGGGCCTACCCTCAAACCCAAAGACTGGAGAAAACCAATTCTCGATGTAGTGCGCGGGGCCAAGGGTGCCTTGCCAGCCAATGGTAAATTAGCAATTTGACTTATCTCTTCCAGTGTTGGTGTGATTTCAAAATCTATGAACTGGAAAGTCACTATTACTGGTTGCCAAAATTTAATCATTAGAGTAATGAGTGACTTGTTTGCCTCCATATTTAGTAGATCAGTTAATGACCCCAAGTGTGGCATAATCTAATTTCCGTATGCCACTCGAATGTTTCCCCACCACTCTTTCAAAGTTCGGGGGACCTCAGTCATCATCCTGATATTAGGAATGTTTTGGTTGATTTGCATCTGAAAGAAAGGTAAAAGGGTATGATGAGTTCATTTGCTCCAAATCTGTTATAATTTATATCAATTTCACATAAAGTGTATGTCGTCGAGTTTTAAAGAAGAAACTCATTGACATTTGGGTTGTTTCCTAAACACAATGCCAATACCGTCTATTGTCTTGCCTAAGTCTATGACCTATTTTAAGAGTATGATTTTTTCCTAGATGATTGAGAGTGGAACTGAGTAATTGCGAGAAGGTGCACTATCTTAATTGCACCAACACTGAAACTAAGGAATCCAAAGAGAGTTTCCGAGGAGTGCAGGAACACCCCTCGCATGTATAGTGTGTGCGTGTACGACCAAAGATTCGATAGAAAGTGCAAATGACAATGTAGAGAAAGTAGTAACAAGTAGTGTTTTAAAACAAATAAGGAACACGGGTTTGGATTTCACTTGCAACCTTTCAGTCAAAACAATATATCAATTCGGAAAAGCAAACAAACAGAAATAAACAAGTAATCACAAGTATTATTCCTAAATTAAGTTTTCTAAGGTTAAAACCTAAGTAAGTCCCCAGCAGAGTCGTCAAGCTGTCGCACCCTTATTTCGAACCAGCCGAAACAGTTCACAACATAAAATGGCTGACACTCTAATTTTGAAAAAACATATTTTTTGTTTTAGAACCGCCACCTAAATTTTAAGGAAAGTATTAGAAAAATCATTTTTGAAATATCTAAATGTAAACTCTTTTTTTATTTGCGAAACCAGTGAGATTCTGAGTTAGAGTTTTGGTTACTCGAGGGGAAAGTATTAAGCATCCCTCAGAGCCTATCCAAAGATAGTCTTAAACTCAATATAGGAAAATGTAGTTAGGAAAACTTGTTTATTTATTTGTTTTAAATCAATGGTAAGTAAACTTTATTAGTTTAAGAAAAGAGTAAAATACAAGGTACAACATATATATGTCTATTAAATAAAATTAATAGTAGTATGTTTATAATAGGGTAGAAAATAAATAAATAAATGTACTAAAAATGTATGACAATTTTATATGTTGAAAAAATATAGATGTGTCTTATATGAATGAATATAAAATAAATGTTGAGTTTAAAGGATATTAAAATTTTTGTTTTATTTATAAATATAGAATTAAGACGTGAAATAAAATGAGATAGTAGTCGGGTGCAAATATGTAGAAAAATAATGTGTATATTAAAGTGTAGGGATTTATAAATTATAAATTAAAAAAAAAGTAACATTTATAAAAGTGATATTAGATATGAGAGAAAAAAAAAATGAAGTGTAACAAAATAATAAGTTACCTATAGAGAAAACTAAAAAAATATATACAGTTTGTACCTTTTTGCATATGACATATATATGTATGTACCTTATATTTTGAACTTGTTAGCATATCTAAAATCTTGAAATAACGTGTTAAGAAATTAAATATTATTTGTAATATTTGATTTGAGAGATAATAATAGTGACAAATACAATTTTTTTTATAAAGGAGATGATTTAAAGAATATAAAATGTGCCTAGTTATTGGTGTCCCACCCCAAATCATTATCCTTCTACCTTTAATTTTAAAGAATCTAAAAAAATCGCCTAATTATTTCAAAGAAATTGAATTAGGCATCTAAATATTTAACTAAATAATGCTAAAGTAACTCCTATTGGTCTATTTAACTTATGTAATTCTACGTAAGAGAATTTGATTATCCTAAAGGGAAGGGTTGAAAGCTCTCTTTTTTTTAAGATTTGTTGAAACGTAGTTAATCGGCCAAAATTAGATTAATTAAGAGAGGACTAAAAAGATTTAAGAAAAATATAAACATCCAACGGAATATTAATTAACCATAAAAGAAAGGGATTGAAAAAAGGGATCTCAAAAGTGAAACAATGTCTACTATAATTTTAGAGATACTTTTCCATGAAAACCTAATGTAACAAAAGTTTTTACGGGCTAAGGAAGCCAAATTTTGGCATATGTAACACTCATGCTTGACTTGAAAAAGAAGGGTATTTTTATTTCATTTGAAAACTACATCTTCATCTCTTAAAGCTGCCTATTTAAAGTCCTCTCAAAGAGCTGCGTGTTTTACTCTAAATAAATCAATATTTGTACAAAACATTTCTCATTTATACATTCTAATAAATTTGTGTTCTTGTCTTCAAGGTTGTATCTTTAATACTTAATTTGCTATACTTTAAAGCCCTTAAAATGTGATGCTTTTAAACTTTAAAAAAATATGCACCAAAGTACATCACTTTGAACTCTAAACACCACATCATAAAGCTCTTATGATATAGCATTTTTATTCCTAAAAATACATATATTTTGCACTAAAAAATCTGCGCTGCTGGGCTGTTTAAAGCAGCAGTTTTTACCTCTTAAAATCTGCGTTTTAAAGCTGAAATCATACACTTTAAAGCCCACAAAAGGGTTGTGTTTTGGATCTAAAAAAAAAACCTGCAGTTTCAGACTCAAAAACTGCACCTTTTGAGCTTAAAATTCAACACTTTTCAAGCTTGAAGCGCTGCACTTTTGAGACCCAAAATACCAAACTTTAATTTTCTAAACTTGTATTCTAAACACTTGTTTATGAAAGAAAAATCTGAAAATAAATTCACAACATTTGAAAACATTATTCCCAAATAAGAACTTCTTTAAAAAAGCATGTTCTCATGACTGCAAAAATGCGTCTAAGTAACAAATAAACTTAGTTGGAAATATGTTATTCTATATTAAATAACTATAATAAACTAAATATCTAAAGGGATGTGGAGATCAACGACTATGTCTTACTATCGCTCTCAATTTGTTTCTATAAACCCAAAAATAAAGAACGCATAAATATAAATATAAATATAAATATAAAACATTAATATGGAAATTGTTAGTCAAAATAGCAACACATATATGTATATATAAAACACGTGAAACTTTGAAGTGGGGAGGAAACGTAGGACACTATTGACGCGATGAAGGTTGCTAGACACAAGCGATAATGTAGGCAAGCACAAATCTGATTTGGGCAGATAAATGGAGTCGTATCATAACTCCAAATGCGCTCCCAAGTGTACATGTGAAATAAAGAAAAGAAAAGGAATAGCATAATACATGTTACCGGTTAAAGTGCACGAATATAGTAAGTAATTGAGGAGGACATTCGTACTAAATTCCAATTGAAAGAAACCAGGATGGCAATGATAAGATGGAACAGAAATCACACAAGGTATACTTATAGGAATGGTTTGAGAGAATTCCAAATTTAAACCAACTTAACTAATAACTTTGGGAAAAAAGAAGAATTCATGGAAAGATAAGAAGTTATCATTTGTCATTTCAAAAGGGAAGAGTTATAGAGTCTCCATAGGAAGGTGATATCAAACCAAAGAAGAGATCAAATGTTCCTAATGCTTGACCTCTCATGCCATACATTTCCACTACATGCACAAGCTAAATTAACACATACATACAGTCGTGTTTATCAATTTAGGCAGATCACGAAAAGTTATCATTGGCTAACTTTGAAAATTGAAACAGAGAACTGAAAGAATAGAGAATCAAATTGAATCACTTAGTCAAAGACGAGATACAACTATCTTAAAAACAGGAAGTAGAATATGAATCTAACTTAATTTATTACACCATGACTTGATCATAATAACCAGTTAATGCTAAGCCTTCTTACATGCGAGCAAATGCGAGGGGGTTTAAAGAAAGACATGGACTAAATTTGAACTATAATAGAAGGTAAAAATTTAAATCTAAACTTTAAGATTTTGTTTTAATCATACTAACAATCAATGGCAGATTCTAGTTTCAAAAGTGAAGCTACGATGCTAAACTAAAGGAAACAGGTAACTTGATGTCAAGGTTTTCAACAGGGAACTAATGCATAAATATGAGATCACTTTTGTGTTTAGACTTCATCAATTTTTATGAACCAAAATACGTCATTCTTGAACAATAAGAAATTATAAAGGAGTCTAGAATGGATCAACTGATTCTTTATTACTTAACACATACGTTGAACAAAATGGAAGAGCAAAATTTAAGGAGCTAACATATTCTAAATCGAATCGGGACAAAGCAACTGTATAACAAAGAGTTGAAAAGAAAAAAAAAATTCTAGGCAAGTCAAGCTTTAGATGAGTCTTACAACAACGCTATTAAAGTTGAACCTGACTGCCAAACATTAGCAAAGGTAATTTAAACTTTTGGCTCAAAAAAAAGTTAAGAGTTAACAAATTCAGTGATCAACTCGACAAGATTAGAAAGCATTAGTGAACGAGTTGGAATGCATGTGCTATCAACATATTCAACAACCAGTGGCGGACCTAGGATTTTGTTCAAGTGGGTTCGAGTTACAAATAACCATGGCGACAGTCAATAGTAATAATTTTCATTTTTTCATTATATCCTTAACAAGTTATTTTGAGGTGATATTCCTAACAAAAAATATGCTGTATTAAATTTTTATCTACTTATAAGAAAATTTTGCACATATTTTCAATTTAACAAGCTACTTATTACTCTTATATATTAGACTAAAACCATAACAACTTTGAAAACCATAAATAAATAAATGAAAATTACACTAACGTAACCTAACTTTCGTATATCCCAAGTAAAAAGGAAAATAAATACACAATTTTGTATACTATAAAAAATACAACTAAGTACTACTCCCCCGTCTCAATTTATTTGTAGAATTCGTAAGAAGTTTTTAAGGGGTGGATTGGTAAAATTATTTTTCTTCTTTATGATTTTTTAGTATACGTGTAAAGGGAAATGATAAAATTAGATGGATTGGAGAGAATATGTAAAAACTATAAACATATTGTGTAAATTATTGACAATTTTAAATAATTCTCAAATACAAACATAAAAAGAAAACTTAACTAATAAGTTTAGAAGTCTAGAACTATAATAGTCTATATTTATTAGTTAATTTTAAAAAGTAAAAGTATATGGAAAATACAAATATTAATACATTGACTAGGGTTCGACCTTGGATACCCACGGTAAAATTGAACCCATTCACCACTGATCCATGCCATCTCTGTTTGAAGAATGGGTTCATTTTGTTTATATCTACAACTTTACAAATAATTTATATATGTATAATACAAAAAAATTCGATGAACCACTATGGGTCCGCCCCTGTCAACAACACATACGAGCCAAGCTTTTGACTACTATTAATGCATGAAATTCCCAACAAATCTCCACACAAAACAGAAGTAGGAAGAAGTACAGAAATCAATCAGCCCAAGCATAGAATGATTAGATCAGCCACATACAGAACATTACAAGAAACACAAAATTGGATTTCCAAAATTACTCAAATTAAATTCATTTAAATTATAACCTCTTCTTTATTAAATAGCCATAATTTATTAAAGTAAAAATAATTATTTTGCAAGATTAACTTATTTGATAAAATTAGTCACTCTTAAAATTAAATTAAATATAAATTAGTAACTCATTAAATAATTAAGCTTTCTAATTTTAAACAATGTACACAAAATATCTATTGCGACAAAAAAAATTATATTTGAACAAAAATAGATTCAATTCTTAAAAACGACACTAATTTAAAAAATGAGAAAGTAAGTAGTATTATAATATATTTAATTTTTATATGAAATAACACTTATGAAATAAATTTATCAGGTAAATAAATAATTAAGAATCTTTTTGTATTCCTATAAAAATTTCAAAACATATATATATATATATATATATATTATTTATTATTATTATTATTATTATTATTATTGTTATTATTATTATTATTGATATGATGATGATGATGACGACGATGACGACGACGATTATTATTATTATTATTATTATTATTATTATTCTTGACGGAGTTGTCAGCAACTATTCATCTCAGTTATGAGATTTCTGCACTCAGTTTGGTTTACCAGATTCAAGTAAAAGTAAGATCTCAGAAGACGGGCAGTAGTCCGTGCGGTCATCATTATTATTATTATTATTATTATTATTATTATTGTTATTATTGTTATTGTTATTGTTATTGTTATTGCTATTGGTATTGTTATTGTTATTGTTATTGTTATTGTTATTGTTATTGTTATTGTTATTGTTATTGTTGTTATTGTTATTATTATTGTTGTTATTATTGTTATTGTTGTTATTTTTATTATTGTTATTATTTTTGTTATTGTTATTATTGTTATTATTGTTATTGTTATTATTATTATTATTATTATTATCATTATTATTATTATTATCATTATTGTTATTATTATTATTATTATTATTATTATTGTTGTTGTTGTTGTTGTTGTTGTTATTATTATTGTTATTATTGTTATTATAGTTATTATAGTTAAATGTGGAGAGCCAAAATGGGTTGTCAACAAACATAAGGAGTTATAAAGGATAAACTCGCTCTTGGATCTAGAAAAGCATAAACATTAAAGTTAAAGACTTGGATCATACTAGTGACAACATCTAGTGAATCCTTTTGCTCTTGCCGACTAGTGATAGCATATAGACGGTTCCCTCCTTCGCATGCCCCTGCAGTAGCTCCTCTAGACGCAGCTCTTTCTGGTGGAGCAACTGAAGAAGGCTCTATTGCCCCCCCCCCATTACCGTTACCCTACTTGTTCTTCGGACACTCGCATAAAATTATCATTCTGGCCACAGTTGAAGCAACTAGTGGAGCCATCACGACTCAATCCTTGAGTGGTTCCTACCACGCTTAGCACACTCAGGAGGCTTACTACTCCCATGTGCCATAATACCTTGAGAATAGGTAGGTTTAGCTCTGCAATTCTGACTATTGTACTCACTTTTGTTCTTTGGTGCAGGTGCACTAGCAGATGATGGATTAGGTCCCTTTTGTTTATGTTGGAAAGAAGACCGGTTCGCATTACTCTTCTGCTGCCCGAACTCATTCCCTGATTTCTTAGCCCTCTTATTCTTAAACTCTTCTCTATCCCCCAGCTTCTCCTCCTCAACTTGTTGCACATGGATCATTAGCCTTGCTATGTCCATATTCCCTATAAGCATAACTGCCTTGCCTTCTTTAGGTATAGTTTTCTTTGATCACAAATCGTCAGAAGAATCTAATCAAACACAACTCTAAAATCGACCTTAAACTCTCAAGAACTCCTCAATCTCATCCCAAATTCAAGAACAAAAGCAATTCAAGAACACAACTCAAGAACATCGAAGTCTCAATCTTTTAGGACGAAAATCATATTGAAATAAACATATTTGGCGCATGGGTGAACGAACCCAACGCTATGTGAACTCACATACCTCGTAGGGATCATCTCTTGGCGAAATCCACAAGCAATTCTTCAAGAGCTTGGCGATTTCTGTGCTTCTCCTTCTCTTTTCTCCTCTTCTTTTCTCTTCTCTCAAAAACCTAACTTATTTTCAATAGTGTAAACTGAATCCCATATCTTGAGACCCCATATTAATTACCAAAAACTAATTTAATTTATTGGATGGTGAAAAGTCCATAATACCCTTCTAAAATCCGGTTTTGACTTTCCTTATCTAGACAACGAAACTTCAAATGGCCATATCTCACTTATATGAACTCGAAACTGATCAAACTCGGTGGCGTTGGAAAGATAATTCAAAGATCATTCCTACGGTATCTTGTAGAACAACTAAATCATCCTTAGATAGGAGTTATTGTCGTTTGAAGTTGATCCAAAACTCATTCTTAACTTAACTTTGTCAAATTTCCAGATTTTTCATTGTTTCCAAAAATGACTCTTTCTAATTCTAGCTCTTTATAGTTGTGGGTGTTACAACTAACCAAAGTTCAAACCACACGTTTTAATAGAATTTAATCTTGTAAAAGATCTATAAAATTTACATGGGAGACACGTGCAACACACATATCCAGAAACTAGTTTATTATAGCCATGTGGTCATTGAGCCATTTGGGAGAACGTAAGTTATTATTTTATTTGTGGCCCAATTAATGTAAAGCCCATAAATAATATCTAATAAAAATATATCTTATTCGTACACCGACTATTTGATTGGCGCAGTAGATAAAGTCTTAATTAACCTCTACAAATTGGTTCTCCATTCTTCTATTAGGGTTACAACATATTTTACACCTTTTTCATCATTGATGAACGTGTAACGTAAGTTAGGGCAAGACAAGATGGTAAAAAGACTAATTTTGTTATATAATACCAATCTCTGTAATATTAATGTATTTAGATCCCGATGTGTATTAAGTTTTGCTAACACATTAGCCTTAAAATTTGAAAAAAAACATGAACTTTCTTAAATTGTCATATTTTTATGTTAGTCAAAATCACTTTGACATAAATGTGTATGCTAGGTTCACAATTTCGGCCAACTGTTCGCTTCATTTCTTTCAAGGAGGATTTCAACCATCGACAAATCCTTAAACCATATATGGTGTTTAAATTAAGAAAGGTAATTAAAAACTTAATTGAGAGACGTTACCCTAGTTAATGTGGATGGTATCTCATCTTCTGATGAAGAAAGTACATATTCATTAAAGATCCTATTTGAATTGACTAACTTTAAAAAAACAAGTCATCTTTTAATAGGGCGAGGCCCATTTATTCATAAAAACAAAGATAATATTTACAAATAACCGAGCCCAAAAGTGCCCTGGTACAGAAACAGAAGCATAAGCAAAGGGTACAAAATTTTCGATGGAAATAATAAAATCATAAAATATATTAGAAAAGTGAAAACACTAACAGTCGGAAGCTTCCAGCTCCTTCCTTATGCGCTCCTCTAAAATCCTAATCATCATACACTTCCATTATTGTGATTCAAGCTACAATCAAGCTGAGATCTTTAATTCTAGCTACAATCAAAGTGAGATCTTTAATTCCAGCTACAATTAAAGTGAGATCTTTAATTCTTACCCTCCAATGGTAAAATAGTTTTAATTCTTATACTTATATGGTTTTCAGTTGATGACACAGTGATGGAATCGATCTCGTCCTCACTCTATTGAATCAATCGAAACTCTAAGCTTAGTTCTTCAGCTCATCACTATACCTTGTTTGTCTCGTAAACCAATCATCATGGGAGTTGTGAATCCCTCAGTTAGATCTACTACCAGGAACTGCAGATCTTTGTGTAAACGCACCTCGTCATGTAAAACAAGTTCTACTATTGCGCCAAAGTTTAACTCTAACCTTCAAAATGTGCAGATCCACTATCCACAAATGCTATGAACAAAATTAAGGCTCTATGTTTCAACTCTATCTTATTGTAGTTTTATCACCCTAAAAAGTATCAACGGATTGAATCCCATTCATGATTAATACCATTATTTAAGCCTTTGTTTGCATGATTCTACCACAATGAACTCAAGAGAAAACTTATGTTGCATCTTTTTGTAGGTTTCTGCAGATCTGCCATGTACCGCCATGTCGATGGTAATTTTTAGCTGAAACTAAAGTTTTGATTTGTTACTAATGGACACCCCAAGTTCTCACTAGGTGTAAGTACACAAATCTATTGAATTTGCTTCAAACTTTATCTTATCATAATAGAAAATTTTACCTTAGCAGATTAAACTTACATGTAATTAGTAATGGATCATGGACTATGATACACATACCACCATTTGCTTTGTTGATCATGTAGATGCCTCCTAATATAAGGTGTACCTATTTGGCTACATTGAGTATCCTCTTTCTGCGCTATGAATTTTTTGAAAGTGGTTGATCTAAAGATCAGCTACAAAAGATAAAACTAAATTAGCAAAAAATCTACAAGAGTATTTCCTTTTCTAAAGGAATGTTTACTCATGCGAAATATCTCTTCTAAATATCCTGATAATACTAATCTCCGCCACACTCCATGACATATTTCACTCTCCCTCTAAAATATGCAGCTTAGCTAAAGAGTCACTCTCAATAATGATATTAGCAATTTCATGCTCAATACAGTAGTTAAGAATCCTCCTTATAGCTCTAGCTTCAGTACTATATTAGTTGTATCATGAATTTTGAAACCTTTAGCTATTACCAGATTACCACTACGATCTCTGCTACAAAAGACTGATGAACTAGGACCATGATTTCCTTTAGATGTTCCATCAGTGCTACACTTCCGTAAATTAGGAGGAGGGGGGTTCCATCTAACAATTTTAAAAGAGAATTTAGGTTTGTACTATTCCAATTCTGAAAGAATAAGAGGCCAAGAGTTCCTGCTACATTTCCCTTTAAATCAAACAAGAATGGATTTTAAAATTGTATCATTAATACCCACAACACTCTAAATTCTGAAAATTAACCTCCGTGAATAATATTATTCATTCGCTTCCACAATAACTAAAAAATAATGTAAGGATATCTTGGAAAACTACCTTTACTATATAGTTGTCGTCTACTGCCCACCACAACTTTATGGACAGCTTTATGTTGAGAATAGGGCCCACAATTCCAATAGCACTAATAAAGTGGCTTCAAATTCTTGTAGCGCATTCTCCTGTCAGAAAAAGATGTTCCATATATCTTCTTTCAAATTATACAACATCTACAATTCCAAGAATAATCAGAGTTCCATCTATGCACTAGAGAAGCCACATGGATCTTTTTGAACAAAATTCTCCGAGCAAGAAAGGGGATTTTTAAAGGAATCCCTTTTATCACAATCTCGCTATGTCTTCAACCTTCTCTTTTTTGTACCTATATAGCTCCCAAAATTATTTCATAGTGAACTTACCATTGTTAGTTTCAGTCCACAAAGCTTCATCTCCTTGATTACAGAGATATGCAAGAGGTAAGTTAGATTGGACATGTACAACATACTCTGGAACAAGCTCTCCAATCGTTGGATAGTTCCATGTCCCTTCATCCTTTAGAAATTCATCAGTCTTTGATGGAATGACAAGTCTTCACCTCAAATGCATGTAAATGCAAAGGTCCCATATTATACGAGTTATGATACCATATAGTAGAAGTGTCTCCTCTAGGCTCCCACCATATGTGATGTTATAGTAACACCCCTCCCCCCATTCACAATAATGTGTTTCCAAATATGAGAACCTCCTTTCCATTGAACAAAGGCAAAGATTTGCTTCCTACAATACTTTATTAATATAAAGTCAGACCATAATGTACCTTGAATTCTGAAATAGCTTTTAAGTATTTTTGTAGAGTTAGCTAAAATAAGGAAATATTTTTAAGCACTTATTCATAACTTGTGATTTTTTTGGCTTATAAGAAAAGAGATATATGATAATTATGGTATTTAGGTATTAGTTAATGTATCTACTAAGGGTTATTTATGTAATTGTATATGTATAAACTCTTGTATAAATACCTAAATATATGATCAATGAAGGTCACGTTGGGTTCTACTTTACATGGTATCAGAAGCCAAAAAAAAAAAGACCTAGTTATGCCAGGAACTTCAGCCGTTGCCATTGTGTCTGTTGCTTCAACGACAATACTGCCATCCCTATCGTTTAACCCTACGCATTAACTCTCAATCGAACTGACTTCAATGAACTTCTTACTTTGGTGAACTCAATTTCTTCCTATGATTCGTGGCTATGGATTAGAGCATCATTTTGATGGCACTCAACCAATTCCAGAAAGATTTCTTGGTGAAAATCAATTGAATCCTTTGTATCAGAATTGGGTATGTCAAGATCAAATATTTTTGATTTGGATTGTGGCCTCTGTTTCAAAGAGTGTGTTACCATAAATCGTAGGTGTTGAGACGTCTCGTGCAGCCTGGGAAAAACTGATTTCGGCGTATGCTACCGCATTGAAGTAAAAAATTCGTGAATTGAAAAATCAGTTATACACTCTTCGTCGTGGTTCTGATTTGATTGAGATGTATATTCAGAAATCTAAGAGTATAGCTGATCAACTTGCTGATTTACAACATTCCATTAATGAGGATGATCTAGTTGAGTATGTTAAAGGTGGCTTAGGTGTGTCTTATCGCCCTTTTACATGGACTATTGACGCGACACAGATTGGTGCATCTTTTGATACACTATATGGTCTCTTTTTGATGGAAGAGAGACAAATGAAGAATCTACAATAATTACGCCAACTGCTCACTATTGAATGGCTCAACCTCAGCGAGGGCGGGGTCGAAACCGTGGCAATGGCAATGGCAAGCGAGGACGTGGCAGGGATGGCTACTTTGCTTCTCCATCACCACCTGCTCGTGTGTTCTCTACTTCAGTACAAACTGCTGCCACAAACAACCAATTCTGTAATCGAGTCACGCAAGCAGCACCACAGGATAATTCTACCATCAGTTGTTGTAATTGTGGAGGACTCGGACATGTGTCTCGTGTTTTCCATTCTCTGAGGAACAGGAATGCTAATCGTGGTGTTAATAAACCATCTTCTAATCTTGCTAGCACCTCTTCACAACCATCCCAATCTTGGCTTATGGACAGTGGCCCCACACACTATCTTACCGCTTATCTTGAAAACCTCGCTATTCACTCTGAATATCAAGGTCCCGAGGAAGTTGTTCCAGGTAATGTTTCTAAATTACCTATCTCTCACATTGGTTCTTCTTCTTTTCATGTTCCTGGGGCTTCTTTCAATTTAAACAATATTTTGTGTGTCCCTACCGCTAAGCAAAATTTAGTTTCTGTTAGTTCTTTTGGTAAGGCTAATAATGTTTCTTGTGAATTTTTTCCTCACTATTTTCTTGTGAAGGATTTGGAAACGAAGGCTCTGTTGTTCAAATGCCCGAATGAAAATGGTCACTATACCCTTCTAGCGTCTCCATTGCAGTCTCCTGTCCAGTCACACTCTGCAACATTGGGAGACTGGCATGCTCGGTTTGGACATGCTTCTCCTTCCATAGTTCGTCTTTTAGTTTCTAGTAATAATTTAGGTTTTGATAGCTCTATTAGTTCACGTAGTTCATTTTGTCAGGCTTTTGTAAAAAGCAAAATTCATAAGTTACCTTTCCTGGTCCTTTAAATTTGATTTGTTTGGATGTTTGGGGTCCAGCCCCGGAAATCTCAAATGATGGTTTTCGTTATTATGTTATATATATTTTTATCAGTTTAGCAAATATTCTTGGATATATTCTACTAAGAACAAATCTGATGTGCTTGATATTTTTCATCAATTTCGTTTATTGGTTGAGAAATTTTTCAAATGTTCCCTTAAACAATTTAAATCAGATTGGGGAGGGGAGTTTCAAGCCTTGACTTCCTATTTGCGCACACATGGGATAACACAACGTGTTTCTTGTCCATATACCCCTGAACAGAATGGGTGTGCCGAAAGGAAACATAGACATGTAATTGAAACTGGTCGTGCATTTCTTTTTCACTCCCATGTTCCTTCTAAATTTTGGACAAACGCATTTGAAACGGCTATCTTTGTTATCAATTGTGTGCTCACTCCTCGGTTAAATCATCAAACTCCATATGAAATTTTGTTTGGTAACAAGCCTGATTACAATCAATTACGTGTTTTTGGTTGCTTATGTTATCCTTGGCTTCGTCCTCATTCGCAAAATAAATTAAGTTCACGTTCAACTCCATGCGTCTTCCTTGGCTATGGTCGTACTCACAAAGGCTACAAGTACTATAATCGTGTCTCTAAAATATTTTGTTCTCACGTCATCTGTTGTTTGATGAACATGTATTCCCTTTTCAAGAAATTGATGGTGTGTGTGCCGTGTCTAGTAAGCCTGAAACAAGTCTATCTCTTGCTATTCCTACTCCTCATATTGTTCCAGTTGCATATATGCATCCACCAATATCACAACCTCAACCACCTGCCATCCAAGAACCCACAATAGCTCATTCGCCATCCTCTGTGCACTGTTCTCCTACAAAATCTCCATCACAGGCCTCTCCTGTTTCACTTGGTACTTGTCCACATAATACACAAGTTCAAGGCCTTGATAAGTTTGATTAGTGGTGTTGTTACTGATTTTCCAGATGACTCTCACTCTAGTTGTGTGCTATTTCATTGGATGTAGTCACACATATTCGAAATCATCCAATGGTTACACGAGTGCAAAACAGGAAATCTTAAGCCCAAACGTATCCAGTCCTTTTCTACCTCCTGTAGCCTTGCTCTGGATCCCACGTGTTATACTCAGGCTATTAAAATTCTTGAATGGATATCTGTTATGTCTACGAAATATAATGCGCTCATTCCAACTGGTACTTGGAGGTTGGTTCCACCTCATCAAGCTACGAATATCATTGGTTGTAAATGGGTTTTCAAGACAAAAAAAAAGACCAGATGGCTCCATTGAACGACATAAAGCCAGATTAGTTTCCAAGGGTTTCCATCAATGCCCTGGAATTGACTTTGATGATACTTTCAGTCCTGTTGTCAAATCTACAACTATTCGACTAGTGCTTTCTATTAGCGTGTCATATGGATGGATTGTTAATCAACTTGATATCTCTAACGCGTTCTTGCATGGAAAGCTAGAGGAGGATGTATACATGGTTCAACCACCAGGTTTTGTTGATCCTAATCACCCTAATTACATATTCAAGCTAGAGAAGTCTATTTATTTTCTTAAACAGGCTCCTCAAGTATCGAATAAATGTTTGATGGAGGCCTTGTGTGAGCTTGGTTTCCAAGGCTCTAAAACTGATTCTTCACTCTTTTTTAAAAGTGTGGGCACTGAAAAACTATTTTGTTTGATCTATGTTGATGACATTATAGTTTTGGGCACATCTATGCATCTTGTTTCTTCATTTCTTCTGCAGTTAGAAATGTGATTCTCCTTGTGGAACTTGGGCAGGCTTAATTACATTTTGGGTATTGAAGCTACATGGCAATCTGATGGGTTGCTGTTACATCAGTCTAAATATATACATGATCTCTTACAACGTAGTAACATGTTAACTTGCAGTGATATTTCTACTCCCATATGCCCGAGCAATAAACTGCACAACGGTAACAACATTCAATTCCTTGATGAAAGTCTTTATCGAAGTATTGTTGGTGGCTCACAATATCTCACTTTCACTAGACCTGATATTTCCTTCTCGGTGAATAAAGTTTGTCAATTCATGCATAGTCCGACAGAGAAACATTGGGCAACAGTTAAGCGTATCTTGCGATATCTAAAATTCACTTCTTCTCACGGTATTTTCTTTTCAAAACAGAACTCTCAGCTATTACAATGATATTGTGATGCCAATTTGGGAGGAAGTATAGATGATCGGAACTCTACTACTGGTTTTGCAATTTTCTTAGGTTCATCGCTTGTTTCTTGGTGTTCTCGCAAACAACGATCTATCTTGCACTCTTCTACTAAGGCCGAATATCGCTCTCTTGCTACTGCCACCAGTGAACTTCTATGGATTCGTCTATTGTTGAAAAAAAATGATCTTTATTCTAGTTTCTTGCGTTCATTGTGGTGTGATAATTTAAGTGCAACCTATCTTACAGCTAACTCGGTGTTTCACTCTCGCACCAAACATATGGAGATCGATTTTCACTTTATTTGAGAACTTGTACAGAAAACGAAACTTCGGGTTCAATATATTTCTTCTCATGATCAGCTTGCGGATATTCTTTCCAAACCTCTCTTGAAGGATCATTTTTGTGATTTACGTGGCAAGTTGAACCTTATACCTGGTTCAACTTGAGGGGGAGTGATAATTATGGTATTTAGGTATTAGTTAATGTATCTACTAAGGGTCATTTATGTAATTGTATATGTATAAACTCTTGTATAAATACCTAAATATATGATCAATGAAGGTCATGTTGGATTCTACTTTACATTATAATCCTATACAAATAGGCTCTTAGTCTTATCTCATTCACTATGCAAGCACAAAATCTACCAAGAGAATAAACCTTATTTGCTGGTTTGTTATACTAAAGTTCTTAAAGTTGTGAATTCATAATGACTTTTGTTTGTATAAGTATTTAAAATATTTTGAGATAATCTCAAAATTAGAAATAGTCATCTAGTATTCAACTTGTGAATAAGAAGATATTCAACACATAATTTCTAATGTATAATGTATTTAATATTAAGAACTTTAAGATTGAACTCATTAAATTTAAATTATGAATATACCTCAGGAAATAGTACTAGATTTATTATGGCTGAAAACACCTATAATGAGAGTTTCAAGTTCCGTATAAGATAAAGTAGGAAATATAAGTTAAAAAATTAAATTTAGAGAAACAAAAAAAGAACAAGAGGGTCTGAGCATAATCTATGAAGGCTTACATAAATAGTAAATTACAAGTAGTATCAGTTTATTTTGGCCTTACTTAGGGGATGTACTTTGTCAGGCCTTCATATTTTTGGATGAAGGTTAGAAAGTCAATTAAAAGTTTAAAGTTATTTTTATATAGTTTTGATTCTTATTTGTATAGTTTTAATTATAAGTGTATGATGATGAGAACACCAATCGACTCAAGTTCTCCTTCTAAAATCATGGCGATGATAATGATGTTTTTTCACCAATTGGTGTTCCCGCTCTGATGTGTTGTGACGAAAAAAATGAAAACGAAAATCTAAAAATAAAGAGCACCAAGTTTATCGTGGAAAAACCCTTCAAACCGAAGGTAACACCCATGGGATCGACAAGATCCGAATTGCTTCACTATATCAATAAGAGGGTTACAAATATTCTTCTAATGCCTACACAACAAGTGCCAAAAGAGAACAAACAATAGCTACACCAACAAAAGATAAATAGAAACAAACACCACCCAAACCCAGCAGATGTTTGGGACCTAATTAAGGATACTGCTGACCTTAGAATCCAATCTACACCGTTCAAATCAACCGCCAAGATGTCAGGAACACTCAGTGAAAATTTCAGGCCGATCCAATGGTTAGTTAATTAGGAAACAAATCTAAAGGTTGCTGGTCGGAGAAAAAAACTGTAGCAAAAGAACCTTTTTTTTCTCTTCTCTCTTGTTCAAAGCTCTCTCAATAACCTTTCTTATGTCCTAATATCTTTCAAAGACAATACTAATGAGCAATTGAATTATTCTCTCAAAACCATTCTCTATTTATAGAGTTATACTTTTCCTTAGAAAACCAAAACCAACCCCAAATAAAATTATTATTACAATCCTTTTCCTAATAGAATTGGAAACCAAATAAAGAGAATAATTTCAATCCTTTTTCAAGTAGGATTAGGCCATGAGCCTTTAGCTGGAACATGGGTCATTGCCCAACAAACTCGCCCTCCAGCTAAGGAGCCAAATGGACTTCAAGTGGAGGAACTCTTCACCCATGGCCAAATGGACATTACATTGCAGACATAAATAACATTTGAAAGTATCTTACATTAAGAGACATCTATAAGAAAGAAATCTCACCAACAGATAACACCCTCAGTACGGCACACGATCTTTCCTGTATTGACTTGATCGTAGAACCATGGCTACCAAATAAATGAATGGCTTGTGATGAAGCCACCAATAACCTTGTAGAGCAGAATGTAGCACCAACAACTACTACTCCTGGATCATCATTGTTTAGCCCGGCAACACACTTGAAAATTCTAAAAGCAGGATCCATCGCTGGAGATACCTACGCATCTGTATTTTCTCTACCATATATTAGGACCTGAAAAAAATATGAAGGAAGTCATCATGAAATATAAAATAATATGATTTGGAACATATCAAAAAGGAAAACTAAACAATAAAAGAAGCAACATAA
Source organism: Solanum verrucosum (assembly GCF_900185275.1). Lineage (NCBI taxonomy): Eukaryota > Viridiplantae > Streptophyta > Magnoliopsida > Solanales > Solanaceae > Solanum > Solanum verrucosum. The sequence goes on along the minus strand of NW_026019922.1, from coordinate 783,467 downwards.
AATAATATGATTCCAGAACCTACCAAAAAGAAAAAAAAATAAACAAACCCTAAGAGAAGTCATATTAGAACTGAATACCAACTAAAGGTTCCCTTACTCGAAGGTAATTGCGAGAGTGAATCTTAACTCATCTCAGAGGGAAAAAACACCATAAAATGTTTTATGAGGTAGAGAGGGAAGCCTTTAAGGTTAAGGCCTACACCTCCAGCATTCAGATACACACTTTTTAAGCCTGTTGGATCTATTTTAAGTTATGAATTACAACTAAGCCAACATAGGAAAGAAGACCTAATGTAACTTTATAACATTTAGCAAAGATTTAAAAAATAGAGTTTTTCCTCTAATTCAATAGTTTATACATTAAAAATGCAAGCCAAGCAAAAAACTAACTAGCAGTATAATCTCAAGAGATACAAATTCATTTCAACTCAAATATTCACACAAGTTCTTGATGGTGTACTCTACTGTAACAGACTCATAATTTCCACGATGGCTGGAACCGAACAAAACCTTATTGAATGTGGGTCCACTCGATGGGGCGTATACATCAGACTCCACATTTAGCTTATGTGGTTTTATGTCGGTTAGTAGCTCCCAAAGACAGATTCTAGTGTATTGACCAGGTTATCAGTTACAGTTCTGCATTCAATTTCAGTATGTTATAATCTTGGTCACTACATTCAGTTAGTTCATATTTAGCATGTTTATCATCTTTATCATGTTTAGATTATATCATTTCTTTATCACTTTGTTCAGTTATATGTTTTATTCAGCTTCATTATATCTTGCAGTACCTTTTAAGTACTGACGCATACTCTACGCTACATCTTCTCGTGATGTAGGTTCAGGTCCTCAGCATTCAAATCACGCATAGATCGGTTCCTGATCTTTAATTTAGCAGTATCAGTGGTGAGTCCTCTTATTTCGAGGACAATAGACATGTTTCTATATTTACTCTTTTAATTTCAATTTTCAGTATTTGCTAGAGTTAGTTGGGGGCATGTCCCAACATCTCTAATCAGATAGAGGCTTTATTTCAGATATAGATAGATTCAAGCTTTAGTGTTTCAGTTTTTATTTCAGTATCTTAAACTCTTCCCCATCACTTCAGTTGATCTCATGTTTTAAGATTCCGCATAATATTTCTTGTTTCAGTTTATTTTGGTATGTTTATGATATGCCAGCAGGGTTAGCTTGGGGTCACTCATGATCATATGTCCCATGTTTACGCCCTGGGGTATCTTCGGGGAGTGATAATGATACCATGTTTGTCACACCCCGAGGCTATCCCCAGGGTGTAAACACGAGACCTAGGATCTTGAGTAACCCCAAGCTAACCCTGAGCTGACATATCGTAAGCATACTTAAAGATAAAATGAAACAAGATATACTGTGCAGAAACTTAAAACATGAGATCAACTGAACTGATGGGGAATACCTAATACTATCTGAATATATATTTGAGAAGAGTTTAAGATACTGAAATAAAACTCAAACACTAAAGCTGAATCTACCTATGCCTGAAATAATCCTCTAACTGACTAGAGATGCTGGGACAGCCCCCCAGCTAACTCTAGCAAATACTGAACACTGAAATAAAAAGAGTAAATATAGAAACATATCTATTATCCTCGAAATATGAGGACTCACCACTGAAGTTGATGAACTGAAGATTGAGAATCGATCTATGCGTGATCTGAATGCTGAGGACCTGAACCTACATCACGAAAAGATGTAGCGCAGAGTATGTGTCAGTACTTGAAAGGTACTAAGCATGCAAGATAGAATAAAGCTGAATATAACTGAACAAAGCGATAAAACAATGATATAATCTAAACATGATAAATATGCTAAACATGTTGAATATGAACTAACTGAATGTAGTGACAATGTTTATAGCATATTGAAACTGAATACTGAATTGTAATTGATTACTAGGTCAATACACTAGAATCTGTCTATAGGAGCTACTAATAACCGACATAAAACCACATGAGCTAAATGTGGAGTCTAATGTATACGCCCCATCAAGAGGACCCGATATACCTTGCCAAGGGTATAGAGGCATGACTGGCATGATCACTAAGTATAATGCCCACAAAAGGGACTTACCTACGGGGGCACTTAGTTTTGGGACTAAGAGGGTGACTGACCCTTAGTCCACTCGGTATTAAGCCTACTCCAAATTGATTGTGTAATTAACACATTATGACTGAATGTCTGTAATACTGAATAGCTCAAAATACTGACATGCTTACTGAAAAATTCAACATTTATATATTGATAATGAAACATTCTTGAACTGGTGCATGTATATCTAAATAATCTGATGTAGCAAGTGTAATTCATGGACTAAAGGAATCTACACAACTAGGGTTCTGAGTCTCAAGTAAGAACTAAGTAACAATTACATGAAAACATGGTAATCTAATTTGGATTCGTTTAACAACTGAAGCACAACATAAATTCTGAAATTATAGAAACCCTATGTCTAACATGTTTAGATAATCAAGAATATGACTAAATTCTAGGGACCTAATGGGTGAAAGGAACCCACCAGTGAAATCCCAAATACCTAGTGGCGAATTTCACGCAGAAAGCTTTCAATTTTGAGGTTGGAACTGAAGAAAATGTGGTTGCTTGTTCTTGAGGGACTGCTCCACTTTTCTCTCTGATTTGCTCTAAGTTTCGCTTGATTTTGGTGAATGATTGATAAGGGTAAGTTCTAATTAAGTCACTAGGCTAAATCTGACGAAAACTTCGTAATTTAGGGGTTAAACGACATAGTTTACGGGTCCAATGCATAGGAAAAAGACCAAACGAACCCTGACTTAAAACTGTGATGCAGCTGACCACGACCCCTTTGACGGACCATCAAAACAACCAGGGACCTTCAAGCTGGTCGTGGTCCTTGGTCAAGTAGCTACTGGTTCTGAAGTGAGCTTACACAGGCGCCACCATAGTCTGTCGTCAGGACCATGACCCGTGAAGGGTCCTGTGGTCTGACTTCTGGGCCTGGCGGACTCTACTTGTCTTCCATGAGCGCCAACACAGTCCATGAGGTGATCCACGGCCCATAAAGGGGTCGCCTCAAACACTAAAGCTAAATCTGTCTATGTGTGAAGTAAAGCCTCTAACTGACTAGAGATGCTGGGACATGCCCCTAACTAACTCTAGCAAATACTGAAAACTAAAAAAAAGACTAAATATGAAAAACATGTCTATTGTCCTCGAAATATGAGGACTCACCATTGATACTGCTGAATTGAAGATCGGGAACCGATCTATGCCTGATCTGAATGCTGAAGACCTGAACCTACATCACGAGAAGATGTAGTGTAGAGTATGCATCCATACTTGAGAGATACTGAGCATGCATAATAGAATGAAGCTCAATAAAACATATAACTGAACAAAGTGATACAACAATGATATAATCTAAACATGATAAATATGCTAAACATGTTGAATGTGAACTAACTGAATGTAGTGACCAAGTTTATGACATACTGAAACTGAATACTAAACTGTAGTTGGTAACCTAGTCAATACACTAGAATTTGTTTGTGGGAGCTACTAATAACTGACATAAAACCATATGAGCTAAATGTGGAGTCCGATGTATACCCCCATAAAGAGGACCCAATATACCTTGCCAAGGGTATAGAGGCATGACTGGCGTGATCACTAAGTATAATGCCCACAGAGGGGACTTTCCTACGGGGGCATGAAGTTCTGGACTATGAGGGTGACTGAACCTTGTCCAACTCGGTATTAAGCCTACTCCCAATAGAATGTATAAAATAAAACATCACTATAATTAACTGAATAGCTCGATATTTTGAAATGCTGACTAAAAATGCTACATTAATGTACTAATAATGAAACATTCTTAACCGGAGCATGTATATATGTGTAAACTAATCTAGCAAGTGTAATTATTGAACTAAATGAATCTACAACCCAAGGGTTGTGTATTTCATGCAAGAAACTAAGCAACAACGTTGCAAGATCATGATAATCTGATTTAGAGTATTCCAATAGCTAAATCACAACAATTATCTGAGGTTCTAGAAACCTTAGGTCTAAGCAATATTTAGGGAGTCAAGATTCTGACTGAAATCTAGGGACCTAGTGGATGAAAGGAATCCACTAGTGAAACCCCACATACCTAGTGATGAAATTCACAGAGAAATCTTTCAATTTAGGGGTTAAACGACGTAGTTTAGGTGTCCAACGCATAGGAGAAATGACCAAAATGACTCCACTTCAAATTTGACGAGGACCGACCACGGGCGCAACAACAGGCCGTCATAAGGACCACGAACCGTCAAGCTAGTCATGATTCTTGGCACTTCCTTCGTTAGCTCTCTTCACGGACCGTGTGAAGGATCATGGACCATGACGGTCGACGTGGTCCTTAACTTGGGCTAGGGGCTTACTGGTCTGGCTTCACGGAAACCACCACGGCCCATCCTCAAGACCATGGCCTGTGAGGAGCTCTGTGATCTGATGCCAGGGCCCGCTGGATTCTATCTCCCTACTACGAGCCCTAGTACGACTTGTGTGGTGGTCCACGGCCCATGAAGGGTCCCGTGGTCCACCATTTCTGGGTTGGGTGTGAACCCACGGGTAGGTCAACGGACCTTAGTCCCTTTCACGATCCATGAACCCTGCCGCGGTTCACTGATTCAGGTGATTTTCTACTGAAAATTCTAAGATGATTTCCAAGGTGTTACATTGTTCCTTCTCCGAAAATGTTGAGTTTTATGAGTAAAAACGGTGGTGATGAATATGATGCGGTTTCACTAGTTACTAGTTATAGATAGTAATAAAACCGCATCATTTTCATCCTCATCGATTTTAGTCAAAGAACTTAGCATCTTCGGAGCAACGACATCGTTCTTGTCGCTTCCGCCAGTGGTCCTCTTGATAAGAATAACAATTTTCACTTTGTTTCCATGGACAATCGATGAAACAACATAGATTTCCTCTCCGTTGTTTATTTTACTAGTACAACTCAATGTCATTGGTTCGGGAACACGAATCAATGAAACCGCATTATAAATGAGATTCAAATATGTGCAAAATATGTTGTGAAAAACTCTACAACACTAGAATTTCTGGACCGTTGAACATCATGGGGTTGTGTTTGTAACTTTTGTAAAGTAGTCTTCTACCTCACTTATTTTGGAATCACCACTTATGTAGTAAGAGTTTTTTTAAATGAAATTTCCCTTTTGCTAATTTTTTTTATTGTTAACCTTTTATTTTTGTATTTATGTTCTATGTAAAAAACTTAAGAGGATATTCACTTCTACTAATTATTATACAGTTGTACCACCGTCTCTTCTCATTATAAATATAGAGAATAAAATAATAGAAGATCTCTTTTGTTTGGATTTAAAAAAACATACCGTATGCCTTTGGATAAAGTATTTTTGATGATTCAGTGTACACACTCAAAACCATATATATCACCCTTACTGAGGTAGTTTACCACCATACCATATGCCTTTGGATAAAGATTTTTTTTTTTATTGCTTCTCTTTTTTCCTATCGTTTCGATTCTTATTTCCTGTTACTTGCCTAAAGTTAGTTGTTCCTAAAATTAATTATTAATATTATTCTTCTTTAACTTGTAGAAACTTTGCAAGAGGAATCATTATATTGATTCGACAGAACAAAACTCCTCATACTGGAGATACGAAGAGTTTTGCGAGAAGAAGAGCTGGAATGGTTGTTTAATATGATCTGCTTAGATAAGTATGTTCTTAAATACTTATACTACCATTTTACCATTTGAAAATTTTATAAGGCAAAGAGAAAAAAATGTTGATCGAGGCAAAATGTTGACTGAGACTTATAAGAGAAAAGATGGATGTTATGTAACTCAGGCGGCTAGGGTGATTGGGGTAACTATTCTCTCTATACGTGGTTACATGAGTATACCGAAGAAATGATTTTTTCTATTGTATTAGCAATTTGGTATGTTTGTGGATATTCTCACCAAGAGAAGCTTTGTTGGTATTCTGCAAACTAATAGTAGATTGATTGTCTTGCGGTTTGATAGCTCTGTCAAATGAAAGAAGAAAGGGGTGTTAAATAGGTGAAGAAGAAGAAGCACCTGGCTTTTCTTGAAAAATTTAAGAATCAATGTGTGCATAAGGCCCTTTGTCATGCCAATGTACCACCCAAGATGACCACTGTATTTTTTTTCTTCTTTCAAGAGAAGATTAATTGAATAAGACTGCATTTCCCTTTAGAGAGTCTCATTTTATTTTATTCACTAATTGAAAAAAAGCTAAACGAAAAATCTCAAAATTTAAAAATAGGCGTACTATGTAGAACCCATTTAAATCTAATAATTAAAACCCAAGATTAAAAAGTAAATCAGCTCACTAACACAAAATTCAAACATCTAAGATATTTTGAAGATCAAACATTATAAAATAAATAAAAGATAAAAAAATAATTAAAAATATATTCAAACAAACTGATTGAGAAAATTGTGATAGTGGCAGATTTGGATAGGGGATGAGAGAATGAGAAGAATGATATACATTTTGGGGTGAATGGAGGTCGCCAAAAAAACTCCCTGTAAAATTATTCGATGAAGTTTTGATATGAAACTTATATCAAAAGATATTCATTGAAGAACTCTACAAATTTATGTTAGGGGTATAGAATGGAGATGACTGAAACTCCATAAATTTAAAAAGAAAGTGATGGTTAGTAATTGATATATCTTAAATCTATGAAGTTTGGCTAGGAATAAGAATAAATGGTTTATAGATTTGTATAGAGGAGGGTGGAAGGAAGAAGGGGTGAAAATTTAAAGTAATTTGTCTGCGACTGTGGTGGTGGCCGACAACAGCAACCGACGGTGGTGGAGGCGGCAAGTGGCAGTAATGGTTGGAAGTAAAGGGGAGAGAGGAAAAAAATTTAAAAAATAATTGGACCAAAATCTGATTTTTGAGGTCTTTTGTATTGTGATAGGGTCAAACAAGAGTCATTGGATAAAAAAAATATGAATTGTGGAGATTAATATTTGAGTCATAGTTATTGGACTAGATTTAAAATTGATTGGGCTATTTGAATTGGATTCAAATTAACCCAATTCAATAAAAATTGAGCCTTTTAGGCCAATTCATTTTTTTACATAGCAAGAAAATAAAAGAAAACATTAACAAACAAAAAAATACAAATACAATTAAATACGTCAAAAATTAAGTGTTCACAAAAGTCAGGCCTGAAAATTATACTTTAATGGAGCAGTCAATACAAAAGACACAGGGATTGGGACAATTATCATATCGCCCACAGGGCAACATTACCCTACAACAGCTCGACTTCTGTTTCTTCTATACAAATAACACAATAGAGTACAAAGCATGAATAATGGGTCTAAATATGAAGATAGATTTGGAAATACAAGAATTGACTGTATTGGGAGATTCTGATTTGTTTATTCGGCAAACTCAAGGCGAATGGAAAAATAGAGACCTCGAGCTTCTTCCATACAAACAATGTGTGGAAGACCTCAACAAAAGGTTTAAGATCATCGACTTTAGATATATCCCCATGTGTCATATGAATTGACTGATGCCTTGGCTACTTTGGCCCCAATGCTTCCATATCTTGGCTACACTTGCGTCACTCCTTTGGAAATTCAAGTTCGTGACCAACAATACAATTCTAACACAGTTTAAGTAGAACCAGATGGTGAGCAATGGCACCTAGATATCAAGCACTTTCTTGCAGACAGAAAAATACCTAGAATATGTTAATGGAAGCTAGAAAACTATTAGGCGCCTGGCTAGTTGTTTCTTTTTTAGCGAAAAAATTAATATTAACGAACCCCAAATTTAAATTTGTTGAGATGTGTGGATGTTGAAGAAGACAAGAAAATCATGAATGAAGTACATGCTGGGATATATGGATCACACATGTATGGATATGTCCTTGATATAAAGGTTACTTCGAGTAGGGTATTACTGGCTTACGATGGAATGGGATTGCTTTTGTTTTGTGAACAAAGATCATCAGTGTCAAGGTAATTTAATTCATTCATCTCCTTAAGAGTTACACCCTATGCCCACTCCTTGTCCCTTCGCTGCATGGGGAGTGGATGTCATCGGACAAATAGATACAAAATCTTCAAAAGGACATCGATTCATTTTGGTCGCAACTGATTAATTGACCAAATGTGTGGAGGGAGTCACTTTTAAAGTAGTCACTAAAAAGGCGGTCGTGGATTTTTTCCACTCTAACATCATTTGTCATTTTGTTATCCCAAGAACTATCATCACATACAACACTACAAATATGAATACCAATTCAAAATTGTGCATCACAATTCTACTCAATATCGACTAAAAGCCAATGGAGTTGGCGAAGATGTCAACAAAAACATCAAAAAGATCCACATAAAGATAATTTAAGGCACTAGAAAATAGCATGAAAATTTACCTTTCACACTTTTGGGATATCGTACGACAACACACTTTGATTGGTGCAACCGCATACTTGCTGGTGCATGAAACCAAGGTGGTAACACCAATAGAAGTTGAAATTGAATCTCTACGAATTATTGTGGCAGTTAATATAGAGAATATTGAATGGGTCAAAACTCGATTGGATCAACTGACATTAATAGATGAAAAAACATTGGTGGACGTTTATTTTGGCTAGCTTTATCAGCAAAGTATGGCTCGTGTATACAACAAAAGGGTGAACCCAAGACATTTTGAGTAGTCAAACTTGTCTTAAAATGCATTCTTCTGTACCTTAAAGAAGCCAAGGGAAAGTTTGCTCCAAATTGACAAGGTACAATTCCTATCAAGGAAGTGTTGTCCAAAAGAACATTGCACCTTACTGATGTGGAGGGAAAAATCACATGCATAATTGTTAATGGAAATGCAGTCAAAAGATAATACATCTAATGCGTTTTAAGATACAGTGACAAACGACGGTTGGCATTTTATGGTTGGGAAGATGAAGGCCCCTCGTTCCAAAGAAATTTTTTTAAAAAATCAATCAATCAAAAAGAAATATCTTCTCTTTCAAAGTTCAAACTACGTTCGCCCTGATTCAGAAAGGATACATAGGCAACCCTTTTGGGTTCGGTCATACCATCAAAAAAATTAACCTTCTATATAATTAATAAGAGCTGGGTTATTTTTTTTATTTGATTACAATAGTTTCAAAATTGTAGTTCATTTTATTGTTATGTTCGGCAACTGACTTTCTGATTAACTCTTTAAGAATACTAGATTGAATATGTTTTGTGGAGACAATTGATCATCAAGAGAAAAAAGAGACTTATAAGTGAAACCCTTGCTGACACCATAAGCCAAAAAGAGAAAAAAAATGTTATTAGTGAAAACCTTCGAAGGCACCCTAAGATGACAAAATAGAGGATCTTATCAGTGAAAAATCGGACGAGCACCTTAAGATAACGAGAGAGAACAACATGAAAATGGTTAATTGGAGGGAACCTAGAAAGTGCACCGCTTGTCAACCCCTCTGCATGAAGTGGTTCTAGGATACATAAGTCAATTTCAAATCCATAATAGTTCAGACTTGGAGAACTAGACAACTCAAATAGATCAAGAGTCAAATACAAAGTGAATGTCATGGTTCATTCAAAGTCGACATATGCTTCTAGATAAGTTCTCTTTGTCTTTTTCCTCAAAAGGAATACCCTTTGTTAAGTATAAGTATGTCTGTCTTCAATCTTTTAATAATCTCAAATCTAACAATTTTTAATCTCTTTCAATACAATTCTTTTTCACGACGGTTTCCCCAAAAGGAAAAGTTGAGTACCTGAGTTGATATGGCATTGATTAAGGACTAAAGACACCTGGGATCTTTTCCCAAAATAAAATTTTGTGAAGGAGTAAGATAAAGTCTCTTAAGTCAGCAGGAATTTTTTGAAAGGGAAATTCGTTCTCCAGGAAATCAATTGCACCATGGCATTTAGTAGTATCAAGAACATTAAGGTCTTTGATTAACTAAGAGGGAGCTTTAGAAATGTGGTTTATCCAAAGATTTGAATTACAATTTGACAAATTAGTCTAAAGTATGGTCAAGTCATCAGAACATCAAGGCCGCAAACCATCTATCACTTTTAAACTAACAATTTTCTCTTTGTTTTGCTCAACAATGGGATAAAGGAAAATGTAATATTACAAGTCAGAAAGATGAAACATCACAAAAGAAGTTCTCAAAAGTCTTCACATTTTTTGGTGTTTCATCACATGCTAGTTGTATTTTTTTGCCTCTCAATGCAAAAACATTGAGTAATACGTCTGGTCTCATTCCCTCATTAGGAAAACTTCACCTAGTTGGAAAAATCATGTGCAATACAATCTAGTCTTTCATTCATGTGCAATATGCACCAATCTTTCATTCATGTGCAATACACACCAGTCCTTTATTCCTTAATACACACCATATACTTATCTTGGGAAATATGACTAGTCTTTCATTCATGTGCAATGCACACCATATTCATACTTTGGGTAATACGCCCCAATCTTATGTTAATAAAAAAAGACAATACTTCCCATTTGATACTATCAGGGCAATATGACTCATTCTTCCTTTTCTTCTTAGGGTTTTATGTCCTAGTTTGAGATTCTCATATATATTTTTTTTTTTTGAAAAAGCACAACCTGTTAGGATTTTTCATTTTGTAACATTAAGCTTTTAGTTTCTATCTACAACTCAAGTCAAACACATGCACTTGAGAATGATCCTCAATATACCAAGAGATCATCAATATCAATCTTAAGAATGACGCACAAAGAAAGTCAAAGATTAACACACAACCCTAAGAAGACACATCAAGTAGGGAACTTGTAACTCCTTGAATATAGTGAACCATAGTTCTCTAGGTCTTTTTTTATATTGTAATTATAGACTGTAGATGGTGACAAACAACAACAAGCAGCTTGTTAACCACTATGTTCGATAGTTTCGGGTATCGAATTTTCACGAACTACACTAACCTAATGTCTTGCTAGCCAAGGATATGTAGGCAACCTCGAAATCAAGGTTCTGTCATATTTTTCAAAATTGTTTGCAGTGGAGTTTGAAATAATAAAAATTAGCCATTTCGTCACTTTCTTTTGTTTAAAAGCTCTTCATTATTCCAAGCAAAGAGGGGCATGTTGTGAACACCTAATTTGTGTGGTATTTAAATTACCCCTAGAATATATATATAGTAAGGTCATTTCTCGTATTTATTTGTTATTTGAATTTTTTTAATTGTCTTTCTATGTTAAAAATTGAATTAGCCCAAAGGACTCATCATTTTTTTATTGAATTGGGCAAATTTGAATCCAGTTTTGATAGCCCAATCAATTTCAAACCCTGTCCAATAACTATGACTCACATTTAATCTCTACCATTCATAATTTATTGATCCAATGACTCTCATTTGACCATATCACAAATAGAAAGACTTCAAAATTAGATTTTTGGTCGTAATGTTTTTTTTATTTTTCCTCTCCCTCTTGTATTCAAAACCACCACTGCCATCGCCAACCGGCACCACCATTGCCAGCTGCCTCCATCGTTGCCAACAAATTACTCCAAAATTTCACCAATTCTTTCTTCCATCCTTCTCTACATAAATCCACAAACCATTACTCTTAGTTCTAGCCAAACTTCATAGATCTAAGAAAATCGAACACAAATCATCACTTACTTTTTTTATTTATGGAATTTCGGTCATCTCCATCCAATACCCATTACATAAATGTGTAGGGCTCTCCATGAGTTATATCTGGATACAAGTTTCATGTCAATACTTTGTAAAAAAAAATTGGCGAGTTTTTCAGCGACCTTGATTCACCCTTAAATATATATCAACTAGGTAATTTACCCGCGCTTCGCGCGGGCATAATTAATTTTACTAAGCTTTTGAACAATCTTTCCAATAATCGACTATTATAAGAAAAAAAAAAGTAAATTTTAGTAGGTTTTATGAACATTTCAACAGAAATTAAATTATTTGACATTATCACATATCTCAAGAATTTTAAATATATAATGAATGATTTAAAATATCTTGATATATAATCATTTTTATCTTTTACATAATTCATCTTAATATATGTTTGATGATATAATTGTCTTGTTAAAACCGAGTGATATTTTTATGTAGCGATTAAACATATTATTTTCTATTTTTTTGCAAATGAAAAATATAGAACTGATAATTTTATGGTTAGAATAACTCCTTGCTAAAAACAAATTATATAAAAGTTTTCGATAATCAATATTAGTTATAAATAAGTTAAGGCCATTAAAAATCTACACCACAACAACATAAATATTTTTTTCTAGAGACAATCTACTTGTCTAGGGTCTAACGTTCACCACATTTCATCATTATTACTTTGTTACTCTAACAAAATTTATAGAAGGAGAAAAATAAATTTAGAACAACAACAAAATAATGTTGTTGATCCTTTTAAAAATTCATTGTCAAGCCCTTAGACTACCCTTGAGACGCGGACACGGGACCTAGGACCACAAGTGATCCCAAGCTAACCCTGTTGGCCTGATCATGAGCATACTAAAGATAATAAACTGATGCGGAAGCTAAATCATAAATAAAAATCAAAAGATAGGGAATACCCATATACTATAACTGAGATAAATAATAACTGATGAATTTAATAAAAAGATGATATTAACTCAATACTAAGCTGAATCTAACTATGTCTGAAAATAGCCTCTAACTGACTAGAAATGCTGGGACAGGCCCTAGCTAAGTCTAGCAAAACTGAAACTAAAGATAAAAAATATAATACTGAAAAGAGACTCATGACTATTGCCCTCGGAGAATAAGGACTCACCACTGATTCTACTGAACTAGAGATCGGGAACCGATCTAAGCGTGCTCTGGATGATGAGAACCTGAACCTACATCACAAGAAGATGTAGTGCATGTATGCGTCAGTACTTGAAAGGTACTGAGCATGTAGGATATAATACAACTGAAATAACATATAACTGCATAAAGCAAATACGCAATGACATAATCTGAACATGATATAGATATTGAATGCTGAGATAACTCAATGCACTGACCAATTTATAACATGCTGAAACTGATAATGACTATACTGATAAATGGTCAATGCAATAGAATCTGACTGAACTGTGGAAGCTACTAATAACCGATAATAAAACCACATGAGCTAAATGTGGAGTCTGATGTATACGCCCCATCGAGAGGACCTAATATACCCTGCCAGAGGTATAGAGGCATGCTAGCGTGATAACTAAAATGATGCCCACAAAGGGGACTTACAACCTACGTGGATAGTAGTTCTGGGACTATTTGGGTACGCTGAACCCTAGTCCAACTTGGTATTATGCTACTCCAAATGGATTAAGTGATTAACATATTATGACTGAATTTCTCTAAGTTACTGGATAGCTCAAACTTAACATGCAAAACTGAGAATGCAACAATTAATTTGATAATGATGCATTCATAAACTGAGGCGTGTATAACTGAATACTGTAATATCTGACCTAGCATGTGTAATTCAAGAACTAAAGAAATACATAGCTAGGGTTCTAAAATTCATGTAATAAACTGAATATTAACATACTAATCTGATTTGGATCATTCTAACAGCTAGGAACCCAACAATTCTAGCATTCAAGAAACCCTAAGTCTAGTCATAATAAGGGAATCAAGAAACTCACTGAAAACTAGGGACCTAATAGGTGAAAGGAACCCAATAGTGAAATCCCACATACCTCGTGACGAATTTCATGGAGAAATCCTTTAATTTCTGGGCTGGAACTGAAGAAAACTTGTTGCGTTCTTGAACTAGGGTTCTTGACTTCTTTCTCCTCTTAGAGTTCTAATTTTCTAGGTTTTTATTAATGATTTGACTTAAGTAATTTCTAGTTATGTTTCTAGGGTTAAACTGACTAAAACCTCATAATTTAGGGTCTAAACGATGTAGCTTAAGGGTCCAACGAAATAGGAAAAGACCCAAAGACCCCTGATTTAACTATTGTCCCAGTGATCGATGGACGGGACCTACTGGTCGTGCATCGAACGACAGTCCGTGCTAGTCGACCGTAGTTCGTGTCAGAGGTTGGGTAAATGAGTCTTGATCCACAGACATAGACCATGGATCATGGTCTGACCTACGGACCGTGGGTCGAGACTTAGCCGATTTTCTGAGTTGGGTTTGGGGAGGGGTTGCAGTGGTGAACCACAGACCACCATCACGGGTCGTGGTCTGACCTACGGTCCATGGATGGCAACCGTGGGTTGCACTTGCAACTTCTCAAAATCTACATTTTGGTCTATCTAGGATACAGGGTGTTACATTATCTCCCTCGTGAGAACATTCGTCCTCGAATGAAGACTAAACTAGCTGAAATAGAGGGAAAGGGCTGCAATCCCTACCACTAAACACAGACAACTGAATTTCTGACTGAACTAAGTTCCAAGAACATGCAAATACGCTGAAAATGCAAGTACAAACTGAAGGAACGTGATTCTAAGAATGAATTTACGCATGAATGACTGAAAAACTAAAGAGGAACTATTACCTCAAGCTGGAGTGAAATCAGAAGGAAAGAGGTGAGAATACTTGGTTTTCATGGCCACTTCTGCTTCCCAAGTGGCTCCCTCTACGGACTGACTACTCCACCAAACCTTGGTTGAAGCGACTTTTTTGTTTCTCAACCTTCTAACTTGACGATCAAGAATCTCAACTGCTACATCATCATAAGAAAGGCTATCTTTTACAGCCACAGTCTCTAATGACACTACGGATGCTGGATCACCCACACACTTCTTCAAAAGTGAAATGTGAAAGACTGGATACACTGCTGCCAAATCTGCTGGGAACTCTAAGTCATAAGCCACTATACCAATCCTTTTCAAGATCCGGTAAGGGCCTACATATCTGGGACTGAGCTTCCCTTTCTTGCCAAATTTCATCACCCCCTTCATAGGTGACACTTTCAGGAAAACCCAATCATCAACTTGGAACTCTTGTTCCCCTCTTCTCACATCTGCATAAGACTTCTAGCGACTCTGGGCAGTCTTAAGTCTATCTCTAATGAGTTGCAGTTTCTATACAGCATCAAGGACTGAATCTGGTCCTATCAGGCTGCTTCACCTACTTCAAACCAACCAAGTGGAGATCTACATCTATGCCCATACAATGCCTCACAAAGGGCCATCTAAATGCTGGAATGGAAACTATTGTTGTAGGCGAACTCAATAAGAGGAAGGTGATCGTCCCAACTACCCTTGAAGATGATCACACAAGCTCTCAACATGTCCTCCAAGGTCTGAATGGTACGCTCTGCCTGACCATCCGTCTGTGGATGAAATGTTGTGTTAACGTTAACTTGAGTACCAAGACCCTTCTGAAATGACTTCCATAAATGAGAGGTAAACTGAGGACCTCTATCTGAGATGATAGACAAAGGAACCCCATGCATCCTCACAATCTCATTAATGTAAAGCTTGGCGTAATTCTCCGCCGAATCTGTAGTCTTGATCACCAAAAAGCAAGAAGATTTAGTAACCCTATCAACAATCACCCAAATGGAGTCATGTTGTCTGCGAGTACGAGGTAAACCTGTGATGAAGTACATGTTGATGACTTCCCACTTTCAAGTAGGAATGTCAATCTCTTGAGTCATGCCTCTTGGTTTCTGATGTTCTACCTTGACTTGCTGGCAATTGGGGCACTTAGCCACAAAGTCTTCTATATCTCTTTTCATACCATTCCATAAATAGACTTCCCACAAATCGTGGTACATCTTAGTGACGCCTGGATGGATAGAATATCTGGAGTTATGGGCCTCTGCAAGGATATGTTGTCTCAACTCACCCACATTATGAACACATAATTGACCCTGGTAGCGAAGCACACCATCTTCCCCTTGGGAGAAAACCTCCACTCTCTGATTATGAACTGCACCTTTAAGTTCAAGCAAGATTGGATCACTGTCTTGCTTTTCCTTAACCTCTACTACAAAAGAAGATTCAGCCCCATTCTGAACCGTTACACCACCATCTGGTATGCTCATAAGATGAACTCCTAGGAGAGCAAATCTATGAACATCCTTTGCTGGCTCTTTTCTTTCTTCCTCAACATGTGTTGCACTACCATAGATAATCTGCTAAGAGCATCTTCTACTACATTCGCCTTACCCGGATGGTAATGCACGCTCATATCATAATCTTTGAGGAACTCAAGCCACCTTCTCTGGCAAAGATTCAACTTTTTCTGGGTGAATACATACTGGAGGCTCTTATGGCCTGTGAACACATCTACATGAACACCATACAAGTAGTGTCTCCAAATCTTGAGTGCAAACACAACTGCTGCAAGCTCGAGGTCATGAGTCGGATAGTTCTTATCATGTACCTTAAGCTGTCTAGAAGCATAAGTTATAACCTTACCCCGCTGCATCAATACATAACCTAGGCCAACCCTGGATGCATCAAAATAGATCACATAACTATCTGAACCCTCTGGTAAAGTCAAGACAGGAGTTGTAGTCAACCTAGTTTTTAGTTCTGCAAAGCTTTTCTCACAATCATTTGACCACTGGAACTTAACCTTTTTCTGAGTCAACCAAGTCAATAGTGAGGCTATGGATGAAAATCCTTCCACGAACCGTCTGTAATAGCCCGGTAGACCTAAGAAACTTCTGCTATCTGTAGCAGAGGTAGGTCTAGGCCATTATTTCACTGCTTCTATCTTCCGGGAATTTACTTAAATTCCTTCACTAGACACAATATGCCCAAGGAAGGCAACTGATTGTAACCAAAACTCACACTTGTTAAATTGTGCAAATAACCGGCGATCTTTGAGACTCTCCAGAACAACTTTCAAATGACTTGCATGTTCTTCCTCATTCCTAGAGTAAATAAGGATATCATCAATAAAGACGATAACGTACAAGTCCAAGTACTGCTTGAACACTCTGGTCATCAAGTCCATGAAAGTTGTAGGAGAATTGGTTAGTCCAAATGACATGACTACAAATTCATAATGACCATACCGAGTTCTGAAGGCTGTCTTCGAAATGTCACTATCTCTAACTCTAAGCTGATGATAACCTGATCTGAGGTCTATCTTTGAGAAATGACTAGCACCCTGAAATTGGTCAAACATATCATCAATCCTGGGGATGGGATACTTATTCTTGATTGTGACTTTTTTTAACTGCCTATAGTCAATGCACATTCTGAGAGAACCATCTTTCATCTTTACGAACAATACTGGTGCACCCTATGGCGAAATACTAGGTCTGATGAAGCCCTTATCTAGAAGGTCTTTCAACTGCTCTTTCAATTCCTTAAGCTCAGCTGGAGCCATTCTGTAAAGAGGAATATAGATAGGCTGGGTATCTGGAATGAGATCAATTCCAAAGTCGATTTCCCTATCTGGAGGGATACCGAGAAGATCTTCAGGAAACACTTCTGGAAACTAATTAACCACTAGAACTGACTCAAGAGTTGGAGTTTTGAAGTTAGAATCCTTAACCCGAACTAGATGAAAACTAGGGACCTAATGGGTGAAAGGAACCCACTAGTGAAATCTCATATACGTGGTGACAAATTTCACGGAGAAATCCTTTGATTTCTGGGCTGGAACTGAAGAAAACTTGTTGCATTCTTGAACTAGGGTTCTTGACTTCTTTCTCCTCTTAGCGTTCTAATTTTCTATGTTTTGATTAATGATTTGACTTAGGTAAGTTCTAGTTATGTTTCTAGGCTTTAAACTGACTAAAAGCTCTTAATTTCGGGTCTTAATGATGTAGCTTAAGGGTCCAACGAAATAAGAAAAGATCTAAAGACCCCTGACTTAACTATTGTCGGAGTGATCGACGGACGGGATCTACGGGCAGTGCATCGAATGATGGTCTGTGCTGGTCGACCGTAGTTCGTGTCAGAGGCTAGGTAAAGGAGTCTTGATCCACGGACACTGACCATGGACCGTGGTCTGACCTATGGACCGCGGGTCGAGACATAACCAATTTTCTGAGCTGGGTTTGGGGAAGGGTTGCAGTGGTGAACCACAGACCACCAGCACGGGTCGTGGTCTGACCTATGGTCCGTGGATGGCAACTGTGGGTTGCACCTGCAGCTTATCAAAATCTGTATTTTGGTCTATCTAGGATATGAGGTGTTACATTCATCTTCATTAAACTACTGCTCTGTAGGCCCTTCTTGATGCTTCATCAATGCAACTTTACGATTTTTTCAAAAATATGTATGTATAGTTGTTGCATTATGAAAGTACAAGTAGATCAAATTGTTGGATTTTAGACTCGTGTTAAAGAAACTTCCTTGAACATTAAAAAATTAAAAATGAGTCTAACCTAGATAACTCAAATGCTCAACAATGACTTGGGACATAAAGAACACCAAATCTATGTTAATAGACATATCTTTTGTAGCTTAAGATATTACTTTTATTTAGAGCATGTTTTATTTCATATTCTTCAAATTAAGCTTGCTGAAAATAATCATAACTCACACAAAAAATATTTAGTAGAGCTGAATGGGAAGGAAAAAATGAAAAACATTAAAAGGAAAAAAGTTTTGTCCAAGTGATATCATATACATACCAAACGAAAAATAATAAATACAATTTTAAGGAGACAACAAAACAGCGAGAAAAACATACATTAAAGGGAGTAAACTAGGAGATATCCAATGATGATAACAAATCATTCTAACCAGAAAAGATCTCATGTTTTAAAATAAATTACCTTAGAAAATTGACTAACACTTCAATCAACTTTCAATCCTTAAAGTACTCATAATATCCAGTGATAAAATTTAGTAAAAACTGATAACAACAACATAAAAACAAAAAAATATGGGCATGCAAAGTTATTAACTCTCAGAGGATTTTCTAAAGAACATAAAATCTCATCCTTGTATGTGAAGAAATGACGTTGTTGATGATCAAATTATAGATTTGTAAGCGTTTTTTTATTGTACCTTCAACAATTCTAGTAGACAAAACTTGCTTGAATACTCAATTAACGTTTGTTATTTAATATGTATTAACAAATACTTACAACAATAATATTGCAGATTAATAAACAACAAAATTTAAAGCATGTACTAAAAAATAACAATTAATAATATAAGCATAAATTAATGACTGTAAAAACATACTAGGATCTGTAACAATAGAATGAAACAAAATGGAAAAATTGAGTCCACTGTTTGTATAGTGTCCCCTTAAGGAAGTTATTCCCCCCTAGTACCCGAGATTTAAAGGAATAGATCCTCTAATGAAAGAACGATTCTATTAAACAGTGTATTGATACAAAAAAAATTGTGTCAGTGAGTCACTCAGCAGAGCAAAGTACATAATTATTTAATTGTCCAGTGAGTCAAAATTTCGTTGTTTTAAAATGAGAGGAAATTCTTCTATTTATATACAACAAAAGGTGGTGTGAACAAATGCTTATTGTGTCTTATCAGAAAGGTCACAACTCTTCATAAAAGTCGCAACTCTTCATAAAAGTCGCAACTCTTCATAAAAGTCACAACTTTTCATAAAAGTCACAACTTTTCATAAAAGTCATAACTTTTCATTAAAGGGCAAGGCTAGTTTTGGAAATAAAATAAATTAAAAGGGATTCCTGGTTTGTGTTGGCGCCACATAGGCAGGTCTAGGGTTTTCTTTTATATATATATGATATGAATAGGTTTATATATATATATATATTTTCATCCTGTCACCCTCTATCCAACTCTATAACTATCACAACATTTTCAACCACATAAGTCATTTTATTGTAGTATTATGTGTTTTCTTGTTAGTTTTTATTAAGATTTCGTTTGGCTAGTTTTGTTTTAATTTATTTCTTATTTTTATCTTTTATTTATTTTATAGATTAGATGTTTGAATTTGATGTTAGTGGGCCGATTTATGTTTTGATTTTGGGTCTTAATGATTAGAATCGAATAAGTTCCTACCTAGTGGACATAAAAAATTTCAGATGGTCTATTTAACTTTTATTCAAAAGAATCACCTCCCATCTTGAATAGATGAAAACTTGGATGGGCCAGGTCCAACTCACTTGGCATGAAAAACTTTTAAATGCCCCAATTTGGTCACACCCGTCAATTTGACACCACTAGATCCCATGATCGGGAATGAACTTGAGGGTGATTATATGATATTATTTCCCAAAGCATGGTTCATGTTGTTTCAATATTGCTTTGGGAATGAGAGTTATGCACTAAACTTTAATTTAATCTTATAACAAACAAAAGTAATTTATCAACATCATTTTTTTAAATCTCTATGTTTTTCTGATCATGAGCTTACAGTTGGTTATATCTAACCATTAGTAGCAATAATAGATCAATTCGTAGGACTCTAGTTAAGTTCAGATGTGTTGCTGAAATTTCGTGTATTGTTTAGGAGTACTTATGCATTATCCCAATTTTTTTTTGTTAAGATGCTACACCTTTATCATCTTTAGGCAGAAACTTGAGTGGTGATTCCCACATAAGTGATGTAGAAGACTTATTTACTATAGTTAAAGCATAACTACATGATGATCAAAGGATTAAAAGTTGTTGTTTAGTCTTTCTTCTATTACAAATATTCTCAAAAGTTATTTTTGAACAATTTTGATTCCTATTTGTATTCCAGTGAATTTTAAATCTAAGTGTATGATGATGACAACACCGATCGATTCCAGTTTTCCTTTCAAAATAAATGGCGATGAAAATAATATATTTTCATCGTTTCGTGTTCTCGCTTCGATGATGTTCATGAGGTCTACGAGTAAAATAGGTGGTGGAGAAAGTATTTTTGTTGTTTCACCAATTTTCGATGGAAACAAAGTGGAATTTGTTGTTCTTGTCCAATGAACGAGTGACGACAGCAACAAGGATGATGTCATTGTAGATGGGAATGTAATTGGTGTTCCTGCTCTGCAAATGTTGTGTTCTATGAGTAAAATCGGTGGTGATGAAATAATGCGGTTTCACTAGTTATAGATAGTAAAACCACATCATTTTCATCTACATCGGTTTTAGTCAAAGAACTTAGCATCTTCGGAGCAGTAACACCAACGACATTTCTATCAACAACCGGAGAAACAACATCGTCATTGTCGCTTATCCAGTTGTCCTCTTGACAAGAATACTAATTTTCACTTTCTTTACATCGTCAATCGATGAAACAACATATATACCCTCTCCATCTCTTATTTTACTCATAGAACTTGTTGATCCCAAATATACACGCAAGTGTACACGGACGCTCATGTAATATAGTTTCTTTTAGGAAAACTAGCCCTAGGGGTCTATTTATAGAATTTAGGAAAACTATAGCCCAAATCTAATCCAATAAGGAGTCCTATTTAAATCGATTTTCGCCAAAATGTCTGACAAGCCTTGGGGCGTTGCACCCAACTCGCGCCTGGCAGGCTGGCGCGCCACGTGCCCTTGCTGCGCCAGTGATACTGGGGCGCCACGCTAGCTCTTGGTCTTGGCGTCACTTATCGTCTTCAGCTCTTTTTCTCTCATGATTCAATCGCTTTCCTTAGGAACCATGCAAACAAAGCTAATCATGTATATTAGTATGCAATCATCACAATCCTACGTCAAATACGTTAGTTAGATTAGTGAATGTCATTAAACTTATGTTAAAAGATAGGTAATGCATAGTAATTGGGCATATAAATATGCCCAAGATCACCACCCCACACTTAAACATTTGTTAGTCCTTGAACAAACTCTATCTTATCAAATCACGCTCTTAACCTTTGGACTCTTCACCTCACTTTACAATCGGCCAAACATATTTAATCATGATCTTGTGGCATACACTATATGTAATAATTTTCATTCTTTCTTATAGTCTACAAATTAACAATTCATAACCTCAATGAATGACTCTTGTTCAATAATTCCGGGCTAATGCAATATCATAGAGACACACAAAACAAAAGTATGCACCAAACATGTGGCATGAATGCCCTCACCATTTTATGTATAGCCTTTCTTTTGCACAAAACGCCATTGTATTTCAATCATAAGGCTCATTTTTGTAACATTCAATCTCACATTCACAAATTAAGTTTTCACATGTACCAACCTGCCAAAAGCTTGCCCTTAGTGTACTTTAATTTTCACAAGTGTTACTCATAGAATCAAAAGGACTTTTCATTCGGTTGTAATGTCGGCTTTAGGTAAGGGACCCTAATGCAGATGTTTTGATTTTTTCTTGCTAACATTCAAAACTTTTTATTTTCCTTTGATCCCCCTTGATACATATTTTCCCAATTGAACTTAAACACCTTGCCCTCTCTTTCACTTGAGACCTTATTTTGTACACACCCCTTTTTCTCTTTTTTTCACACTTAACAATAGCCACCCTCAACTTATGGATTTCTTCCAAGTTAAGGTGCACATTGTCCTTGTAAGGACTAGGGCCATTATTAAGGTATTTTCTGAATTAGCCACCTTCAACTTAGGCTTTTATCCTTAGTCGAAGTGCACAATGTCCAAGGGACCAGGGCCAATCACAGATTTTAGGAACTTATGGGGCATCATTCTTCTACATATTTTCTTTGATCACCACAAGACCAAGCATTTTCACCCTATTCAGTTTCACCATTGTTTTCACTTTTTCAACTTAACATAGTGCATTAAGGATTACTTTGTGATCAAAACTAATGGTATCAATATAAGAGATTCGACTTAATTAAATAGGTTAGAACAAAATTAAGTCTAAAAGGCTCAATGGGGCTATACTAGGGATATTTTATTTGGAGGTACACAAAAAGATTTAAACTTGGCTATTCAAAGAAACGCCTCAATCATGTTTCATAAATCACACAAGTTACACATTAGGAACACTTGGAGCAAGCTCTAGATGTTATTCAATGCAAAAACTACGCAAGTACTCCCCACACATGGCATCACAACACACATAAGGACACAAACACTTGTAGCATGCTTATAGAAAATGCATTACGGTGTTTCCACACAATTAATCCCATATTCTTTATTTTTCATTTAGAGTCAAGACAAAGAGATTATGTTTTGTTTTCAAGGTCACCATCTTAGTATTGCAAACAAAGTTTTACCACCCATGACGTCTAGCCAAGTATCAAGACAAGGTTTGAAAGTACCCAAAAGGTCGGTTTCATGCTTTTCTACTCCTAGTGACTAATTTTCCCTTACGACGGTTGTCATCCGTCCATCAGCGGGAACAGTCACTCCTATGACGACTCTAAGACTCAATAAAAATAAGCAAACTATTCCTAGTCGGTTCAATGGGCTATCCTCAGAAAAAGAACACAAAACAAAAGCGGAGGAACCCTCCTAAAAAATAAAAAGATTCGATAAAGCAGCAAACTATATACAATGAAGTTCAACTTCCACCCCACACTTAAACAAAACACTGTCCCAGTGTGCAAAGTAAAACAAAGTGAAAAGATAAACGAGAACTCTTCGATGGCCTCTATGCCACGCGGTTCAATTCAGTGAGTTGCCACATTGGTGGCAAAATTCACAACCATTAAGGTTGCATCACCATCTCCATTGCCCTCATCGGTATTATAATATTCGGGGCTAGTATCATCTGACTCATCCTCATCCACGCCATCATTCTCATCAGCAGTGGCATCATCATTATCAATAGGTTCTTAGAAATCCAAACCCATCTGACCCGTACATTGTGCTATCCATCAAGGGGTAACGCTCCGCTAGTGTCGCCATCTCATCCTCAGTCACCGGACGACCACTATTCCACAAATGTAGCTCAGCCATTCCAAACATGCGACCTATCCAACTATCATCCCGAGCTTGTCTATAAGCAACAGTTAGCCACTAGCCCTTGGGATGGATCGTGCGCTTTTATTTTTGTGACATCTGCTAGGCGGCACACTAAATGAGGGGCACGGGTGGGGGGGGGACACATAATGGATTATGGATTTATTCCTCAATTTCTAAGGTCCAGAGGTACCTAGTAATGATGCTTCCATAACATAAGTGTCATCTATTATTTGTCCTAAACTTTAGCATGTTTTGCCTCATAATAACTCTGACATTTATTAGTTGCCCCTTCATCAGTCGATAAACTAGCACCACTCTCTCCCTATTGACATCGGTCGTATGTTTGCACGATAGTAAGGTGCTAGATATAATTTTCAACTACATATGCGCCTCTAAATTCAAGTGGCCATAATGAAGGGTTGAATGACGACATGTGTCCCTAACTTTATCCCAACCAGCCACAGAGGACAACCCAAACAAAGTATGCCTCATATCACGATACGGGGGTCTTTCAATCATAGCTATATACTCAGAATTATCACAAATGGGGGCACCCAAAAACTCATTCAAAACTTCCAGAGTAAATCGCACACGATTATTCCTAATTAAACCTTGGTTCCACATAATATGATGAGTATCCCAATTAATAGAATTCACGTACTAAACTCAAATTGCCCTCACCTTGGTCCACAAAGATATAGTGGATGCCCAAATCACGGACTCGAGTGTGAATGTGCGGGAAGTCTTCTAGCAAACAGCCTTCATCGACATACTCGTCACCAAGGTACTTAGATTTTTGTTGTCAGCCGTACCAGTCCTCGCCATAGTGAATTACAACTTGTTTGCCAAATTTTTTAGGCAGCAAGTTGGTGGTTTCCCGACTAGAACTTCCGACAGCTGCCTCTTTCTGAATCCTCTTAGTACCTAACTCACTAGCGATATTTTTACACTTAGGAGTCATCTTTATACCCAACAATACAAGAAAAGAGAGAAGAAAAAAATAGGGAAAAGGAGGTGGGGGTCGGGTGGACAGTGGGGTGGGTGGAGTATGTAGGTTTTGGATTTTTGATGGATTTTGGTGGGTTTTAGTGGTTGGGAGTTGAGGAAAAGGTAAGGAAGAAGGTTTTAGGAAAGATCAATGGAAGAATTTGGGATTTTTGGTGAAGAAATTGAATGGAGAAGAAGACGAAAGGTTGGAAATTTAGAGAGAATAGAGGAGAGGGTCGGTTAGAGAGAAAGATTTAGTAAAGGTGAGGTGTGTTTGGGTAGGTGGAAGATTTAAGGTGAGTTTTTAGGGTGGGTCCCACAGGAGAAGAAAATATTTGCCCACAATTTTGAACTTGAGCAGCCTAGCACGTTAGGGGCGCGGGGCACTGCTTGTGCGCCCGACTAGACCTCTGAACTTTGGAGCATGGCGCGACGCGCCATGTTTGCGCCTGGTATCGGCACTTTTCCTTGGCCTTGCCGCGTTGGTGGCGCAGGGCACCTAAAAAGGGCTTCTGAACTTTCGCCTCTGCTGTAGTGCGCCTGACCTGCGCCAGAACCCACTTGCCAACGCAGTTGGTTTTCTTCTCTCGTGGTGTATTCTCCGACAACCTGCGCATCAACCAAACAACGTAACATCATATTGGTGGCTTGCCTCCCACCCAGTGCCTTAGTTTTGGTCGTGGCATGACTCATCTTTCAGTATTTTTAGTTATAGCTCCTAACTATTACAAAGAAATCAAACTTAACAAGATCCCTAAAAAGAATAAAATTAAAATAAAACTAATTCACTAGATGCTATCAACCCTAAACTAAGCTCAAAATTTAAAAGTAAACAAAACTAACTTCCTATGACATATCTTGGACGGGTTGCCTCCCGTGGAGCGCCAGGTTTAACATCGTGACTCGACTCAACTAGGATCATTCATCATTCAACTCAAGAGCCTCCCGATCAGGATCTAAATCTTCACCAAAGTAGTGTTTAACTCATTGCCCATTTACTAAGAACATCGGGCCATTTTCACCTTTAAGTTCAACGGCACCATATTGTGTCATCCTTACCACTTTGAAGGGACCACACCATTTTGACCTTAGCTTTCCAGGGAATAACCTTAGTCTTGAGTTAAAAAGTAGTACATTTTGTCCCAAAGTGAAAGTGGGAGGAACTATGTGCTTGTCATGCCACCTTTTCATCTTTTCTTTGTAGAGCTTGGCATTCTCATACACATGGAGCCTAAACTTCTCAAGCTCATGTAGTTGATTCACTCACTTTTTTCCTGCCAGTTTGGTGTCAAGATTTAACTTTTTAATAGCCCAATATGCTTGGTGTTCTAATTCAGCCGAAAGATGGCATGCTTTGCCGAACACTATGTGATAGGGAGAAGTCCCTATGGGTGTCTTCTATGCAGTTGTATATGCCCATAACGCATTATCCATCTTCTCAGACCAATCATTTCTTTGTGTATTGTCCGTTTTCTACAAGATTTACTTCACCTTTTTGTTTGATACTTCCACTTGACCACTTGTTTGAGGATGGTAAACTGTAGCAACCTTATGCCGAATACCATACTTAGAAAGAAGATTTTTCACTAAATGGTTAATGAAATGCTTACCTCCATCACTTATGATTGCCCTTGGAGTACCAAAACGAGTGAAAATGTGCTTCTTGATGAATTTAATCACCACTCTTGAGTCATTAGAGGGAAGAGCTACCGCCTCAACCCATTTGGATACAAAATCAACAGCCACCAAAATATATTGGTTTCCACTAGATGGCGGGAAGGGAGCCATGAAGTCAATACCCCACATATAAAAAATTTCCACCTTAGGAATGTTACTTAGTGGCATCTCATGTCTTCTTGATATAGTACCCAACTTTTGGCATTTATCACATCCCTTCTCATAAACAATAGAATCTTTAAATAAAAAGGGCCAAAAGAAACCATAATATAGTACCGTATGCGATGTGCGCTCTCCTCCATGGTGTCCTCTATATGTGCTAGCATGACAACCTTCGAGTACTTTCTTTACCTTAAACTCCGGAATGCATCTTCTTACCACCCGATCCACTCCTTGCTTGAATAAGATTGATTCATCCCAGATATAGAACTTAACATCATGAGTTAGCTTTTTCTTTTGTTGGGTGGTTGCATCTGCAGGGTACTCTCCACTTACTATCAGATTCACTATGTCTGCATACCAAGGTACTTGAGAGATATCTAGTGCCATCAGTTGTTCATCTGGAAACTCTTCCCAGATTTGTTCCCCTTCATGTACATGGGAAAAATCTTCTAACATAGACAAAAGATCATCTACTTGATTCTTAGTACACCTTCTATCTTTGATCTAAATGTCAAATTCATGGAGAAGCAATATCCACCAAATTAACCTTGGTTTAGCATCCTTATTATTGAATAGGTACCTAATAGCTACATGATCAGTATAATAAATTACCTTGGTACCTACCAAATACGATCTAAACTTGTCGAAGGTGAATAATAGAGCCAACATCTCTTTCTCAGTCACTATGTAATTAGCTTGAGCAGAATCAAAGGTCTTGCTCGCATAGTAGATTGAATGGAACACTTTATCTTTTCTTTGTCCCAATATTGCATCCACTGCTACATCACCTGAATCACACATGAGTTCAAATGGTAATTCCCAAATAGGAGCAATTAAGATGGGAGCTTCAATTAAGTTCCTCTTCAACATCTCAAAATCTTTCAAGCATATCTTATCAAATTCAAATTTCACCTCCTTCTCTGAAAGACTGCACATAGGTCTTGCAATCTTGGATAAACCCTTGATGAATCTCTGGTAAAAACTTGTGTGTCCAAGGAAACTTCGCACCACTTTTACAAAAATAGGAGGGGGTAATTTTTCAATAACCTCCACCTTGGCTTTATCTACTTCTAATCCCGACTTTGACACTTTATGACCCAAGACTATACCCTCTCGAACTAAGAAGTGACACTTCTCCCAGTTTAGCACTAAATTGGTCTCTTCACATCTAGCAAGTACTCTATCAAAATTCTGGAGACATACCTCAAAAAACTTCCCAAAAATAGAGAAATCATCCATGAACACCTCTACAAAGTCCTCCACCATATCATGAAAAATGGCCGTCATGCACCTTTGAAATGTTGTCGGCGCATTGTAAAGTCCTAATGACATGCGTTTGAAAGCATATATACCATAAGGACAAGTGAACGTGGTCTTTTCCTGATCCTCGGGTGCAATCAAAATCTGATTATATTCGGAATACCCATCTAAAAAAATAGTACTCCTGCCCTGCTAGTCGGTCAAACATCTGATCAATCAAGGGAATTGGGTAGTGATCTTTTCGTGTGGCCTCATTTAGCTTCCGGTAATTTATGCAAATTCTCCATCCGTTTACTATTCTAGTGGGAATTAACTCATTTTTCTCATTCTTTACCACTGCCATACCTCTCTTCTTTGGGGCACACTACATAGGACTTAACCACTTGCTATCAACGATTGGGTACACGAGTCCAACATCTAACCACTTTATTACTTCCTCACTTCTTTCATCAAGCAATTCAGTCTACGTTGATGTTGTGCACTTAGTTTGTGATCCTCTTCCATATAGATTTTGTGGATACATAAAGCCGGACTAATCCCTTTAATATCAGCCATCTTCCACCCAATAGCCTTCTTTCTCTGCTTTACGACTCTCAATGCTGCATCAACCTATATTTTAGACAATTTTGCAGAAAGTATTACGGGCAATGTTTCATTAGTACCCAAATATGCATACCTTAGGCGAGTAGGCAGATATTTCAACTCCAATTTAGGTGCTTCTCCAATTGATTGTTTGGGTGGAGGCCCTAATTCACAGTACAATCGCTCTACACTCCGTTTGTGTAATTATATAGTTGTCAGATTCAAACAAGTAACCATCTTTTGAACTTCAGTGTCTTCATCTATGTCATGTCCCACTAAATCTCTTTCTAAGTGTTCCTCGGGTGCAATGAGTTACGATTCTATTACAAGATCTACAATTGTAATAGCGGACAACTCTTCATAGATAGAAGGCAATTTCAAGGCGCGGTAGACATCAAATACTTCAACCTTATCATGTGCCCTCATAGTCAACTGCCCAGCTGCTATATCAATCAATCCCACCCCCACCCCCCGTAGCTAAGAACGGATGCCCCAAAATGAATGGAACTTCAGGATCAAGTTCAAAGTTTAAGATCAAAAAATCCATCGCAAAGATCAACGAACCCACTTGTATTAACACATCCTCTACAACCTCCTCTGACCTAGCAATGGACCTATCCGCGAGTTACATAATGATAGTGGTTGGTTTTGGACTGCCCAACCCAGGTTTCTTATATAAAGAAGTAGGCATAACATTAATGCTCGCACCCAAATCACATAACCCCCGGGCTTGAACACTTTGCCCAATTGTAATTTGCACCGTGAAACTACCCGAATCTTTTAACTTCTTGGGTAGTCTATACAAAATTTTAGAGCTACACTCCTCAGTAAGTGCTATCGTTTCATACTCTGTGAGCCTCTTCTTGTTAGCCACTATCTCCTTCACATACTTAGCATACTTTGGAATTCCCTGTAAAATGTCAACCAAAGGCAAGTTAATGTGAACCTGTTTAAGAAGAGAGAGAAACTTACCGAAGCATTTGTCTTCACTCTGCTTTTGAAGCTTTTTATGGAAACAGAAGGGGTGTTTTCATTTGGGGAATGGGCTTCTCAACATTGGTGTTCTTTACCACCTCTTCTGCTTTCTTTTCTTTGTTAACTACCGTAGTATCTCTCCTCTTTGGAGCTAGTTCGTCTGGTTCTAACTCACTTCTAGTAGTTACCGCATTCAGTTACTTAGGGTTGGGTTCAGTGTCACCGGGCAAACCACCTTGAGGACGCAAGTTCTGTCACGACCCAGGAGTACCCCCCTAGATGTGACACGGTGTACAAGACTCTGAAAAGCCTCATACAAGCCTCATAGCATATCATAACATAAGATAATAGAAAATAGTGCAGAAATTTAAAAGTTTTTCTTTTACAATTGAAGTCTTTATTAAACAAGCGGGAATCTATACTTTGTCTCAAACCATCAATAACCATTAAGATTACAACTTTGGGAAGCAGCCCATACAAAAGCTCTAAACATAAAAATGAAATGTAAAGAACATAATGGTCAAGCCCTCGAATGCTATGAGGACTTACCAAACTTCTTCTTCTTGATCTGGTATGATCCTAGCCACGAGGATGGAAGCCGATGTCACCAAACCCTACACTTTGTATAAAAATTAGACCATCATTTGGAAAGTAGTGTGATAACATAAGTCATAAGCATAAAAAACATCATGAAGATATATACACTATAGTATGGTAGACAATAATCACAACTAGTGAGCATGGGAAATATCATTAGGAATATATACATAGTCAAAACAATCTAGTGTTAGCATGACATGTGAGCAACACTTCATGAGCCACCTCAAGGCAAGCTTGTGCAATGTATGGATAAGATCCCATAATCCTACTCACACTAAGCAAGTCACTTTTAGATCCTCATTCATGTTTACCCTCTTTTATTCTCATCCATATCCTATCTCTCATAGAGTAGGAAACATTCACTTTTAGTCAACCACATCAAGGAAAGCAACTCATAGTAATTTAACATGCAACAACACAAGTAGCCTTGACATCAAATGCAATTACCATTTAGACTCAAGCACATTCATTACATGAGTCATCTTGATAAAGAGGAACCTACCATAACTACTCTCAAATCCTACTTGTGCAATGCATGGATGAAGTCCCATACCCCCACCCACACTAAGTAGAACTTCTTGAATAGCCATAGTACATCCTAGAGTTGACCTTGTAGGAATTAGCCTTAACCGACATAGACCATGTGAGCTTGCATAGAATCTGGTGTATTCCCCACACCAAAAAGGGGTGTCCTACTTGCCTAAGGTAGAACTAAAATGTATTAGCTTGGAGATGGATCCAATGGCTAAACAACCTACGGGGGCACGTAGTTATGGGATAAGGAGATTGCTTCTAGAGACCCAACCTTTCTTAGCGGGGGAAACTTCTATCTCATGAGATTAACTTTAGAAACCCAGCCTTTCTTAACGGGAGAGCCTCTATCTCATTTTCAATACCCACTCGGTGCTAGGCATAATTCCCATGAAGTATTTATTGAATCCTAACTTGTTTCATTAGGATAGCTTATTAGATCATGCATGAGAATAAACTTTCGTTGTCCATGTCTTTATGTTAGATTCAATTAGGTGAGAACTAACATTCAACCTAGAATCCTTAATATGTGAGAAACACTTTCACATTAGGCTCATTGTGTGTTCATGAGAATAGATTTTCGACAACACCACAATTACATCAAAGTCATGATCACTTTACTTTCTCAGAAGATGGTCTTAAATCATGAACACGCTTTCACAAAGCATGTAAAATATCATATATTTCCCCTTTTAAGGACCAAAGACCATATTCAATCAACGCATCTAGAATTCATTATATTAGACATGGATATAATCATAGTTGAAGTAATCAAGTCATTAAATGCATGATCTCAAATACTCATAATATAGGTCATGTTGGTGGAGTCTTTCCACAATAAAACCACATACAATTCAACACACATAATAGCTTAGATTATAATCATGTTCATAAAGTATATACATGAAGTCACAATTAGGCATAAGTCTCATGTTTACCCCTCTTGGATCAAGGATCACTTTCAACCAATCACATTTACAGTTACTACATTAATCATGGAAGACAACATAATTCAAATAACTCAACTAATAAAACAATAATCTCATAATATTCATCTCACCACAATTCACCCACATCACAAAGTCACAAATTGAGGACATGGGGGTTCATGGGTTCTTGGAGGAAATTCAACATCAAAACCATAGAAATTCCTCAATTAATACACAATTCAAGTAATCAATTAATTATATTCACGATTCTATAACATTCTACTAATATCGATCAATACCCACACTTTAAGATCCAATTTGAGAAATTAGGTTCATTCATGGATTCATGGGAAATTTTATCAGAAACCCACCATAAAACAACAATTCAATCATAATATAACGTAATTAAATCATTGAAAACGTTTTTAGAAAGAATCCATGACTTGGAGTGAAAACCCTAGGTTTTGGAGAATTTTCTAACTTTGGAATTGAGACTTTGAGGACTTCATGGATGAAAGCATTCCATGAATCTAAGACTACCATACCTTAAGTGAAGAAATCCAACAAATTCGAGTAAAAAATCTTCCTTCTTCAAGCCCTAACTTGATCTTCTTCTTCTTCTTCTTCTTCTTCCTTGGAGTTCTAGAGAGAATATTTCTGCGGGTAAAGTTGGTTATGATTTTTGGGTTTGGGATTTATGAAGTCTATGGGTTAGTTAATGGCTGAAACCCCCTTATATAGGTCTATTAAAGTAAAATAAAACCACCCCACATTAAAATAATTAAATTAGGAATTACCTAAATGAACTTACCTTTGGCCGAACCTAGGCAGAATTGCAGGCAGGAGCTACGACCTTGGATTCACGGACCGTGAGTGGACCTACTGGCCGTCCCGTAGGTCCGTAGGTCCATGGTCTGCAGCTCACTTTGAAGTGCCTTGACCCAGGACCAGGTCCCACGGGGAGTGGATGGACCTACGCCTAGTAGGTTCCATTCGTAGGTCCCCAATTTGGGCAGAGTTGGGGTTAGGCTTTAGGGTCCTCCTCAAGGACCCATGGTTGGTTCGTGGGGAGTCGTACATTGACGTTTAACCCCCATACCCATCATCCTATGTACGGGAAGCCATTTTATGGTTCTAAACCACACATCAAACTCTAAAAATCTCACATAAGGTTGTAGTTCCACCTACTAGTTTTTTGGGTGTTACAAGTTCAGTGCATTAGCTACTTGCGCAACTCATTTTTCTAAACTCAATTGGGACATTTGTATGTTTCTTATGTACTCATCTTGCTTCTCTATCCTGGAATTTATCTTTATACCAATTTCTGACATTAGCTTTTGGAGTAACTCTTCATTAGTCATCCCCCCTTTTGGTGCACTTGAATTTACGCCCTGGCTAGGATTTTTGTATTGCTCCCCCATTCCTTGTGATCGGTATTAGTTAGACCCTTGCACTTGGTTTTGGTTTTGGTTCCCGCCCTATGAGATGTTCGAATGGTTTCTCCAACTAGAGTTATAAGTATTACCATATTTTTTATGACCTCCACCTCTTTGCACATTCCCCACATAGTTACGGAATCTGGATTTCCCTTACAAAGTTTAGTTTCATGTGCTCCACTACCACAGACTCCACACCAACTTGATTCTTGTTGTACAACATTCACCGGTGCTTGATTTAGTTTCATTTGTTTTAAATGCATGGTTATGTTGTGGTTCATGGCATTTAATTTTGCATTTATTGCGGTAGTTTGATCCACATCCATAATTCCATCCACTCTATGTGTTGTGGTTATTGGACTTTATCCTTCATAAATGGGGTTTCCTTCTGAGAGTCTATCTAGAGATCAAATAGCTCTTAATGGGTTTTTGCTAGAGCTTGTCCATTTGTTGCACTATTAAGAAGTACTCATGCATTATAATCAAAACCCTCAAAGAAAGTATGACTAAGTACCACATTAGCTTGGTTGTGATGCGGACATGCATTTAAGAATTGTTTGAATCGAGCCTATGCTTGGTACATATCCTCCCCATTTTTCTGTTTGTAACTCTATATCTCACTCCTCACCTCGTAGTTTTGTTTGATGGAAAGAACCGACTCAAGAACTTCTTTGCTAGGTAATCCCATGTAGTGATGGAATTTGGTGGCTCTGAATCTAACCACCATATGACGGCTCATAGCAATGAGTATTGAAACAATGTCAACCTCACATAGTCCGATGAAACTCCAGTTGGTATGTACGTATCACTTATTTTCAAAAAATTCCAAATGTGAATTTGAGGATCGTCATGCGGAAGTCCGGTGAATCGTCCCATCGAGTTGATGAGCTGCACACTATTCTGCTTTAGTTCAAATCTGCCACCCGGTGGTGGTTTCCTTATACTAGACGCCACATTGGCTATGAGTGGGACTGCCACGTCACTGACTTGTCTTGCCGATATAATGAGGGGTGCCTCTTGTTCTTAATTATTCACGTTTTCTATTCGGTCACCCTCATTGTTTTCCTGAAGACCCAACCCTAATTCTTGTTGACGTCCTAGATTCGCCATTTTTCTATGAAGGCATAAAGCTCTTTCAGGTTCGTCATCTGGTTCGACAAGATCTTCTTTTCGAGCCAGACTTAAGAATCAAGTGCCTGCAATACACAAAAGCTAAGATCAAGTTATTAACACTTGAACAATCTAATTGTAGACTTAAGAAAAATCAAATATAAATCAATTTCTAAATCCCCGGCAGCGGCGCCAAAAACTTGTTACTCTCAAATATACACGGAAGTGTACGCGGTCGCTCAAGTAATATAGTTTCTTTTAGAAACGAGTTCTCATTCCCAAGGGACTCATGATCAACTTATATTTAATAACTCAATTCCACAATTAAATAAAAGTAACCTTTTAAAAGAGTTTGATGGTTGTTAATTACTACTACGATTTATGCAATAACTAAAAAGTAACTAATGTGAATGATTTCAAATTGATGCAATAACTAAAAAGTAAAGGGCAATTGCAGGGCTACAATATGCATTGGACTTCATGTATCGTATCTCAGGCAATGAACTAATTTCGGTTATCAAGTTACTAATTTACAGGGTTAATTGTATGAGTCGGATCTCTTGACCTATAGTCGACTACTCCAATTAGCTGTCTAACTACTTCGGTGAGTGGGGATAGGCAGTCCAAATTGGACAACATTTATATTTCATCCTATTTTGTAACAAAGCTAGTTGTTCGTCCGAGCGTCACTCCTAAACACAAATCAACTCAATGGAAGATCAATTTTTTTTATATTCTTTGGTCTATCTACCTTATCCTCTCTCGATTTTATGAATAGACAAGATGTTTATCTCTATGATTGCCAATCAAGAAATATTAAAACAAGATAATAAAAGTAAATTAAAATGACAACCAAGAATTAATTTAAAAACTTTTAATACTCAACAATAAATCCGTAACTACAGCCCCAGAACAAGGGCGTTTAGCCACTTATACTATTCAAAAACCGCATATATAATTATTCATTTGATTTTCAAAAATAAGAAGAGTTGGAAAATTGAAACCTATAACAAAATTTGAATCTTTCTCTTGCACACCAAAATAATGTCGAACCCCAACAAAATAACCCTAGGGGTCTATTTATAGAATTTAGGAAAACTATAGTCCAAATCTAATCCATCAAGGAGTCCTATTTAAATTGATTTTCACCAAAATGTCCGCCAAACATTGGGTCGTCGCACCCAACTCGAGCCTGGTAGGCTGGCGTGCCACGCTACAGCCCCAAAACAAAACAATGGCGTTTAGCCACTCATAATATTCAAATACTCAAAATCTGAAGCCCAAGTCCATATTGATACACCGGGCACTGATGCCCAGATTCAGAGTGTGACACCAGACACTGAATCCCCGACAAATAGAGCGACTGCATAGACATGATCCTCTCTTTACCTCCCTCTCTGTCTTACTTTATTTTTGACTGTTGGATTTGTTTATTCTCATTTGAGGACAAATGATTTTTGTTTGTGGTGGGGGTGAGGCCCACCTTTGTGGATATTTGTTTTGTTTATATATTTGGGTTGAAATCAATAATTGTGTTAATATTGCTTCTTGTGGATGCTTGAGCTTATGGTTCCTTGTTTTTAATTGCAAACGATTTTTGACCCTTCCAAAAATTTTTTGCCACCTCTTGTATGTGTTAATATGGCATTTCTTTTGCAAATTTGAGTATTGGTCCCGATCAATACCAATGACTTTCATAGTGCTCATAATCAAACAAACATGAATGTTCGGCTACGATGAGGCCAAATGAAGTTGCATAGATAATATGTGAACTCTTTGCATCTCGTTGTGACTAGCCAATTATCGAATAGAGTCTCTTGTGATGATCGTTGCACACTAGTGAAAGTGTGGAGTCTTGTTTGACTTTGGTGTCAATGCCTGGAGTGATGAGCTTACTGTGAACCATGCATGATAACACCAAGAATTTGCCCCGTTGGTCCGGTCGACTAAGTAAGGCTAACTCTTGATATGATCTTAGGCAACTTCGAAGTGTCTGAGCCAATTTGACATATAACTCTTTTGTGACCTACCTTGTGAGTGTGTGAACCTCTTTTGAACCACCCTTGAGCTTTATCCTTCTTTGGAAGAAACTTGATGAAAACATTACCTTTCTTGACCCATTACCCATAATCCTTATGATTTGTGGTTTGTTTGAATAGCCAACTTAGGTCAAAAGTCTAAGTTGGGGGTGTGATGAAAAGAGAAGGTAAATCAATATGTGCAAGAAAGTCCCCTTCTTACCCATGGTTTTGAGAAAAATGGAACCCCTCCATATAACAAAAAAGAGAAGGAAAAGAAAATAAAGAAAAAGAATGAAAAAGTTGTGAAATAAAGTCTGAGAGTACGAAGAAAATGGGGTTCCCAATAATCCATGGAGGATGAATAATGGGGTAACTAGTGAGCACGAATGAGAATGATGAAAGAAGAGGAAATGAAGTGTTGTGATCACCACATTTCATGAGGATGAAAGTCACTGAGCCTAAATGACCATAACTTTGCACTCAATTCCATTATAAGCCTTGAAAAGACTTTTTTTTTTATCCTGAGTGAGCTGAAACAAATGTTGATTGGAAAATATGGGCAAACCTATGGGTGAAAGCATGCATTGTGTTCTTCTTTGTAGTTGTGAGCGTTGCATTTGATTCCGAAGCTTTAAATTGCAAACCATTGTGTGAATATGGAATCATTCTTTTGTGTGAGGGCATTTGATTTCCTTTGTTGAGCTTGAACTTGCATTTGAAGCAAGCATAGTGAGCTTGAGATTCTTTGATAATGGTGTGTCACAACTTGAGTTTTTGAGTACACAATTGATTCTTGCATGAGTAAGTTGAGTCTTGTGTGTGCATTCGTGATTGAGTCTTGTGTAGCACTGTTTGAGACATCCCTTTTGAACTGCTGAACTTGAGTTTTATTTGAGGGCAAGCAAAAGTTTAAGTTGGGGGTGTTGATGAGTCCACAATTTGGACTCATTTAGGGCTATATTTTAATAGAATTAGTATCCTCAAATGCATTTTTTATCTCAATAACTGATGTAAATCCTTAATTATCAGGTATTTGGAGTTTGAGGCAAAGCATGGACACTACTTTGTAAAAAGGAACAAAACGGTTGAAAAGACGAAGAAAAGATGGCCTGAGGATCGCCTAATGCATTAAGAGAGTCGCCGAATGTCCTTAACCTCACCTAAAGTTTGAGTGTGCCGAGCCCTGAAGGAAAGGATCAAGTCGGCGATGATAAAAAGCAGTCGGGGCATCACTGAGCAGTTTAGCAAAGCAGTACTATGTTGCCCAATGATCCAGAACGTGAAAATGCTGAAGGCAAAAGCTGAAAGGCGATGAAGCAGACTAAAGGGCAGATCGCCGAGTGCATCGGCGATCCCGACTAACTGCGCCGAGTGACTCTTCCGAGCACACTTTTTGGCACCTATAAATACTTGTTTAAATTTTTATTTCAGTATGCAGAGAGAGAAAATTTAGAAGAATTTGAGAGATAACAGTTTATTTTCTAAATTTTCAAGTAGAGACAATTGTTGCTTAGCTTTTGAAGATTTGAAGACTTCCAATTCCAAGAAATTGGAAGTGGGTATTGAAGATTCTTCATCTTAGACTCATTTGAAGCGAATATAAATCATACCTAGTTGATGTCACTTTGATTTGGTATTATTTTCTTTCTTTTTTATGTGTCTAGCTAAAACCCCAATTCTTGGGGTGTGATTATGTGAATATGGGTTAAATTTCCTGTTGGGTATTCCCTATTGTTGATCTATTTGTTGTTTAAATGTGATTTCGTTTAGTTGTTGTGTTTGAACTTAATGGAATGGTAGTTGCCAATACGATTTCATCTTAGTGTTTTTGGCTTGCTCGAGAGAGAGGTTTGAAAACTAAGACTACTAAATCGACAGCCGGTGGTTATTGGGTCGTTGTGGGTTCAGCTCGAGAGAGTGAATCCTAGGCCTTTCCCACATATTTAGCTCGAGAGAGTGAATGGGCTAAGGTGGAGGTTGAGCTTAATCGTGACAACTCGGTGTTTGAGAGAAATCGAGTTGATTCAGGGTAAGTTGCTCGAGAGAGAATTTACCCCCACTGAAGTCTATCCTAGTTACAAATGTTCAGCAATTGACTATCAATAACAATTATCCGATCGTGTATTTTATCCCATATTCCTATCACATCCCAAGAATCCCGTCTCCAAACTTGCATTTTCTTATTTTCACTATTTTTAGTTGTTAATTGACTACAAAAGCCACATTGATAATTGACACTTGTGTCAACCCCTTAATTTATCATGTTTTTATTCGATAATGTATTTAGCTATGCTTAACTCTTAATTCTCAGAAACCGCTCCCTTGGGACTCGACCCCAACACATTCGGTTGGGTTATATTACTATTGTATGACCATAGACACTTGAATTGGAAGTTGTGTCTTGATTACACAAAAATCAGTCATCGACAGTCTACAGAGGATGGGACCTGGGGAGTCTGAACCACGGACCTGGTCCCACCTACGGTCTGTAGGTCCTGGCGTGGTTCTAGAGTTTGTTGAATTTTCCTGGGGTTCTGGGGAGTCTGAACCACGGATCCAGTCTATAGACCATGGTCCCACCTATGGTCCGTAGGTCCTGGCGTGCGTCAAGACTTTGTTGAAAAATTCTGGGGTTCTGGGAATGGAGCTACAGGTGGCCAACCACGAATTCTACCTACGGTCCGTGGGTCACCCTACGGTCTGTAGGTGGCACCTGAAACTTCTAGAAATCTGCATTTTGGTCTATCTAGAATACAGGGTGTTACAACCATATTACCACTATGATCGTTGATACAAAAGATTGTTGAACTAGGACCATAACTTTTTTTAGATGCCCAATCAATGTTGCAGTTCCGTAAATTAGGAGGATGAGGGTTCCATCTAACAATTCTAAAAGATAATTTATGTTTTTACTATTCCAACTCTAAAAGAATAAGAGGCCAAGAGTTGCTGCTACATTTCTCTTTTAATCTAACGAAAATGAATTTTAAAATTGTATCATTAATACCCCATATCACTATAAATTCTGAAAAGGAACCTCTATGAATAATAGTATTCATTCGCTTCCACAGAAACTATAAAATAATTTAAGGATAGCTTGGAAATCTACTTTCACTCTATAATTACCTTCTAGTGCCCACCAAAACTTTATGGACTGCTTCAAGTTGAGAATAGAGCCCACAATTCCAATAGCGCTAATTAAGTGGCTCCAAATTCTTAACATGTTATCCTATCAGAAAAAAGATGTTACATAGTATCTTCTTCCAAAATTATACAACGTCTGCAATTCCAAGAATTATCAGAGTTCCATCTATGCACTAGAGAAGCCATAGCTTTTAAGTATTCTTCTATAGTTTTAGCTTAAATAAGGAAATACTTTTAAGGACTTATTCATAACTTTCGATTTTTTGGCTAATTATAAAAGAGATATAATCTTATACAAATAGGCTCTTCGTCTTATCTCATGCACTACGCTAATCTATCAAGAGAAAAAACCTTTAATATCAATACATTATACATAATTCAGAAGTATAATGTATTCAGTATTAAGAACTTTAAGATTGAATTGATTAAATTAAATTATGAATATAATTCGAGAAATAGTACTAGATTAATTATGGCTGAAAACACCTAAAATGAGAGTTTCAAGTTCCTTTTAAGATAAAGTAGGAAATATAAGTTAAAAAATTAAACTTATAGAAACAAGAAAATAACAAAATGGTCTGAGAATAATCTATGAAGGCTTACATAAATAGCAACTAACAAGTAGATCAGTTTATTTTGGACTTACATAGAGGATGTACTTTCTCACGCCTTCATATTTTTG
Organism: Solanum verrucosum; assembly: GCF_900185275.1. NCBI lineage: Eukaryota > Viridiplantae > Streptophyta > Magnoliopsida > Solanales > Solanaceae > Solanum > Solanum verrucosum. The sequence goes on along the minus strand of NW_026019922.1, from coordinate 743,532 downwards.
GATGAAGGTTAGAAATTCAATTAACAGTAAATTAGTAATAGTAATATTTCCCAATGTAAGAAATTGTTGATGCAGTTTTAGTTAGTTACAACATAAATTTCTTAGTTACTACAATCTGATTTCTATATGATTTTTTAAAATATATATTCTTTTGTTTGATGTTTCAAGTTCTTATCTACCTGCCTTATTTATACTAATTTCTCTTCTAATGTAGTAACTTAAAATATTCTTATTATGTTTGGTTGAAATTATATTATTTGAATATTAACGTCTATTATAGTAGATTTCTTTATTTGAATATTGCTTTGAGTATGTTTAATCATCAGTCACGAGAGTCTTGTATTGAACTTTGTAATGAAAAGCGCCAACATGATAAAGAATAGTTGCATGTAAGTAAGAACCTCTGAAGCCTAATACTTGACTTGCAACTTCAACTTCATCACCAATTTGATATATTGTTGTTTGTTGTCCCTTATATGCTATTTCTCTTATTTCATCTGAGATTCAATCAATTCTTAATTGGTGATTTTCCTTTGCCATTGACAGAACCAAACTCCTCATACTGGAGATATGAAGAGTTGATCGAGGTAAAGACTCGTAAGAGAAAAGATGGATGTTATGTAACTGAGGTGGCTAGGGAGATTGGGGTAAGAATTCTTTCTATACATGGTTACTCGAGTAGACTGAAGAAATGATTTTTTCTTGGGTATTAGTAGTTCAGTATGTTTGTGGATATTCTCTCCAAGAGAAGCCTTGTTGGTATTCCGCAAACCAATAATAGATAGATTGTTTTTGCGGTTTGATAGCTTTGTCAAATTAAAGAAGGGGGTGTTAAATAGGTGGAGAAGATGAATCACCCACCTCTTTCTTGAAAATTTAAGAGTCAATGTGCACATAAGGCCCTTTGTCATGCCAATGTACCACCCAAGATGACCACTATATTTTTTTCTTTGTTTCTTCTTCCAAGAGAAGATTAATTGAAAAACACTGTAATGCCCTTTAGAGAGTCTCATTTTCTTTTATTCATTAATTGAATAAAAGCTAAACGAAACATCTAAAAATTAAAAAATAGATGTATTATGTAGAACCCATTTGATTTTAGTAATTAAGACCCAAGATTAAAAATTAAATCAGCTCACTAACACAAAATTCAAACATCTAATATATTTTGAAGATCAAACACTAAAAAATAAATAAAAGATAATTTTAAAAAAATATAATTCAAACAAACTAGCAAACTAAATCTTTTAAAAAAATCTAACAAATAGTCATAATCTGGAACTAAAATAACTTCTATGATTGAAAAAATTGTGATAGTGACCGATTTGGATAGGGGGTGAGAGGATGACAAGATTGATATAGATTTTGGGGTAAATGGAGGTCGCGGAAAAAAAAATCCCCGTAAAATTATTCGATGAAGTTTTGACATGAAATTTTTATCAAAAGATAGTCATTGAGGAGCACTACACATTTATGTAAGGAGTATAAAATGGACATGACCGAAACTCTATAAATCTAAAAAGAAAGTGATGATTAGTATTCAGTCTTTCTGCAGTATTGGTTGGAAATAAAGGGGAGAGAGGAAAATTTTAAAAAATAATAGGGCCAAAATATGATTTTTGAGGTGATTGGTATTATGATAGGGTCAAACAAGGGTCATTGGATAAAAAAAAATATGAATGGTAGAGATTAAAATTTGAGTCATAGTTATTGGACTAGATTTAAAATTGATTAGGTTGTTATAATTGAATTCAAATTAACCCAATTCAATCAAAATTGAGCCCTTTGGGCCAATTCATTTTTTTAAAATAGAAAGACAATAAAAAATAACATTAAAAATAAAAAAAATACAAATAAAAATACAATTAAATACGTCAAAAATTAGCAGTTCACGATAGAAATTATACTTTAATGCAACAGTTAATAGAAAAGGCGCAAGGACTGGGGCGATTATCATATCGCCCACAGGGCAGCATTACCCTGCAAAAGCTCGACTTCGTTTCTTTTCTACAAATGACACAACAAATGATGAAGCATGAATCATTGGTCTAAATATGAAAATAGATTTGGAAGTACAAGAATTGATTGTGTTGGTAGATTCTGATTTACTTATTCGGCAAGCTCAAGGCAAATGGGAAACTAAAGACCTCAAGCTTCTTCCATACAAACAATGTGTGGAAGACCTCAGCAATATGTTTAAGTTCATCGAGTTTAGATATATCCCAAGGTTTCATAATGAATAGACTGATGCCCTGACAACTTTGGCCTCAATGCTTCCATATCCTAGCAACACTTGTATCACTCCTTTGGAAATTCAAGTCCATGACCAACACTACTATTCTAACACAATTGAAGTTGAACCATATGGTGAGAAATGGTACCTAGACATAAAGCACTTTCTTGCAGACAAAAAATATCCAGAACATGCTAATGGAAGCAAGAAAAAACTATTAAGCGCTTGGCTAGTAGTTTCTTTTTTAGCGGGAAATTTAATATAAACGAACCCTAAATCAAAATTTGTTGAGATGTGTGGATGTTGAAGAAGACAAGAAAATCATGAATGAAATACCTACTGAGATATGTGGATCACACATGAATGGATATGTTCTTGATATAAAAGATACTTCGAGTAGTGTATTAATGGCTTACGATCGAATGGGATAACTTTCGCTTTGTGAACAAAGATCATCAGTGTGAAGGTAATTTAATTCATTAACATCCTTCACAGTTACACCCTATGGCCACTCCTTGGCCCTTCGCTGCATTGGAAGTAGATGTCATCGGACAAATTTAGACAAAAGCTTCAAAAGGACATCAGTTCATTTTGATCGCATTTTATGCTTCACCAAATGTATGGAGGGGGTCACTTAAAAAAGTAGCTACCAAGAAAGGGGTCGTGGATTTTTTCCATTCTAACATCATTTGCCACTTTGGTATCCCAAGAGCTATCATCACATACAACACTGCAACTCTATATACCAATTCAAAGTTGTGCATCACAATTCTACTCCATACCGATCAAAAGCCAATGGAGTTGTGGAAGATGCCAACAAAAACATCAAAAAGATCCTCGGAAAGATGGTTCAAGGCACCAGAAAATGGCATGAAAAGTTACCTTTCTCAGATTTGGGATATCGTTACGACAACACACACTTTGATTGGTGCAACCGCTTAATTGCTGGTGTATGAAGCCAAGGCTGTAACACAAGCAGAAGTTGAAATTCAACATCATCGAATTGTGGAAGCTAAAATTGAGGATATTGAATGGGTTAAAAGTTGATTAGATATCCTGTCATTAATTGATGACAAAAGATTGGCGGGCATTTGTTTTGGATAACTTTATCAACAAAGTATGGCTCGTGTATACAACAAAAGGTTGCACCCAAGACAATTTGAAGTAGGCCAACTTATCTTAAAATGCATTATTCCATAGCAGAAAAAACCCAAGCGAAAGTTTGCTCAAAATGGCAAGGTCCATATCCTATCAAGGAAGTGTTGTCCAAAGGAACATTGCACCGTACTAATGTGGAGGGAAAACTCACAGGCATAATTATTAATACAAAAACAGTCAAAATATGCTACATCTAATACATTTTAACATATAGTGACAAACGACGGTTGCCATTTTATGGTTAGGAAGATGAAGGCCCTTCGTTCCAAGGAAATAAAAAAATCAATCAATAAAAAAAAAGTCCTCTCTTTGAAAGTTTGAACTACGCTCGTCCTGATTCTGAAATGATACATTGTCAACCCTTTTGGGTTTGGTCATACCATAAAAAAATAATATTCTATTATTCATAAGAGCTGGGGTATTTTTTTTATTTGGTTACAATAATTCCAAAATTGTTTGATCAGTTTATGGTTCTGTTTGGCAACTGACTTTCTAATTAACTCTTTAAGAATACCAGATTCAATATGTTTTGTGTACACAATTGATCATCAAGAGAAAAAAGAGACTTATAAGTGAACCCTTGCTGGCACCATAAGACAAAAAGATAAGAAAAAAAGAAAAAAAAAGAGTCTTATCGGTGAAATCCTTCTCAGGCACCATAATGCGACACGAGAGAGGATCTTATCGGTGAAAAATCTCACAATAACCTTAAGATAATGACAGAGAATAACATGAAAATGGTTAATTGGAGGGAACTTGTAAAGAGCACCGCTTCTCAACCCCTTTACAAGAAGTGCTGCTAGGATACATAAATCAATTTCATATTACAAATAGTTCAGACTTTGAGAACTAGAGAACACAAACACATCAAGAGTCAAATATAAAGTGCATCTCATGACTCATTCAAAGTTGATATATGCATGTAGATAACTTATCATTGTCATCTACCTTAAAAGGAATACCCCTTTTTAAGTATAAGTCTGTCTTGATTCAATCTTTTAATATTCTTAAATCTAATATTTTTAGTCCCTTTCGATACAATATTGTTTCAAAGAGGATGCAAAGCTGACGATGGTTTCCCCCAAAGGAAAAGTTGAGTACCTAAGTCGATATGGCAGTGATCAAGGACTAAAGACACTTGGAATCTTTACCCAAAAAAATTGTGTGTGAAGAATACAATAAAGCCTCTCAAGTCATGTGACAAATTCGTGTGAATTCTTGGGAAAACCTTCAAAGTGGATGTCATCGATTTGAGATGTTTTGAAATCGTTCTGGAATGAAGAATTATCCAAGTGTTGTGCTTCAAAAGTTCTTTGAATGAAAGGCATTTTGAAAGAATAATCTTTGCCGAATGAGTGGTGGTGCAACCAACTGTAAGTTTTGTTTGTATATAGATTTTTTTGTTTTTTGTTATATTGAGTCTACTATGTAATTGTGCAAAATATTATCTTGGGTGTGACTGAACTTAAATACTATGCTTAGTGGATGTGTTGCTTGAGGACAAGAAATAGTTTAAGTTTGCGGGGGGAAGGGGGGGGGGGGGTTGATGAGTTGGTATTTTAACAACTCATTACACTCAAATTCATAAATAATGTTATATTTTAATGCTAATTTGGCCAGAGGAAGTGGTGGTTGTGGTGGTGGTGGGGGGGGGGGGGGGTAGGCCCTAGTTCTCTATATGCAAGCATTCCTTGTGTCTTGACCCAAACTACCCCCCTAACATGACATGATGAATAAGATCCAGAGAGACCCTAAACAAGCCACTTGATATAGGCATGACACTAAGATAAACATAATAGAAATAAAGATACAAAGAAGAATATAAGCCCCGCTACTTCCTATCAACATGATACAAAAGTAAGAGTACAAAGACTGTAAATGCGGAATCATACTAAGTCTAACAACAAGCCTTTATATCATAGGTGAGGCTAGGACAAGCCCTAGCTCATGAAATAAGTCTGAAAACTGGAATGACCGAAAGCAATAAAAGACATGTGGGAGCAAGGTCCCTGAACCACAAGGACTCACCAAATCTCTAAGTAGCTGATCAATCCAACTAGCCACGACCGGATGGAGGAACATCGATCCTTATATTATTAAATAATATAGGCAAAAGAGATATATGCTTCAGTACTTTCAATGTACTGAATATGGAAAATATGCATAAACATAAAGGTGAAACATGCCAAGTCTTGTAAACATGATGATGAATGACCAATTGAAACATATCAAATTTTGATAAGAAAAATCATAAATCATGAGACAAGGTCAATGCAACATTGTAACGTCATAACGTAAACTTAAATCATAATCTTTGAGGAAATTATAAACTCTCTTGAGAAAACCATATTCATTTGTGGGATATTTACCATTAACCGACATAGACCATGTGACCTATAACATGTAATCTGATGTCTTTTCCATAGCGAAAAGAGATTGTACTACTTGCCAAGATAAGGACCATGTTCAGGTGGATCCACTAGCTATGTCCAATTGGGACAAAGTCCTACTGGGTAGATAGTTATGGGAAAAATGAATTTCTACTAGAGACCTGACCACAATTAACGGGAGAGCCTTAATCCCAAAGTTTTCTCAGTGCTAAGTAAACTTCCAATATAAATAAGCATAAGCATATCATAATCATAATTCTTGAAAATGTAAGAATCTATTAATACCAGTGCAATCATAAAGACATTATTGCAATTCTATGCTCTTTAATGATAAGTCTATACGACATTATTGCAGATCATTGTCACGACCCAAAGTACACCCTGAATGTGACATGGAGTATAAGACCCCAAGATGCCCTACACAAGTCACTTGACATGCATACAACACAATATAATAGATAAAAATAAAAAATCTCATAGAATAGGAAAGTTTGACATAAAAAGCGGAAATATACTCATAGTGTTGACAAGATAACATGGAGTATAGGACCCCAAGAGGCCCTACGCAAGTCACTTGACATGCATACAACACAATATAATAGATAAAAATAAAAAAATCTCATAGAATAGGAAAGTTTGACATAAAAAGCGAAAATATACTCATAGTGTTGACAAGACATTCTAATACATCAAAAGAAGTGGTCGGAATGTAACCCGTACACCACGTACAAAATCTAGAAACTTAAAACATATGAAAGCAATAAAGGTGACATGGTCCTCGGAACATGAGGACTCACCAAGTCTTCAATCTACTAATCAATCCAGTAGCAATGTATGGGGCGCTAAAAATCATCGTACCCAACATTAGTTAGACAATGTAGGAATATGTACGCATTAGTACATGCAATGTACTAAGTATGAGGGGTATATTTAAAAATGTAAAACATGATCATAAGGGGACATAATCAAAGACATGATGTGCATAACAAAGCTAAACATAGTGAAATCATTTACAGAAGAATCGTAAATTATGAACATGGTCAATGCATCTTAAAATCGTAAGGAAAGCTTCATTAAACCTTTGAAGTAGCTTTAGTTCATTTTGTGGGATATTAGCTTTAACCAACAATAGACCATGCGAGCTATAACATGGAATCCAATGTAACTGGCACACTGAGAAGGGAGAGTCTACTTGCCAAGGCATAAATCCATATCATGATTCATACGCTATTTGTGGATTCACTAGCTATGTCATTTAAGAAAATCCTATGGGGGTAGGTAGTTTTAAATTAGAGGTTGCTACTCGAAACTATCCTGTTTGAGCCTCCACCTCAAAGTCCTCTCGATGCTAAGTTAAATCCCAATGAAATAGTAAATTTCATAATCATCATATCATACACAGAAGAGAACAACTAAGTTACTAATCCAAGCTTAAAATATCATAGTGTAGCTCATTAAATCTAGAATCAAGAATGTGTGAGAAAACCTTTCATCAATCATGATTCCTTATTATGTGACAAAATCCTTTCACAATTTCATAGATGCTTATCTTAAAGTAACCTATATCATAAAACCTTTCTTTTCCTAAATCATGCATAACCTTCGTGAAAACATCATTTATAGATTCATAGTTTCTTCATAAATTCATGTTTTTGAGAGAGCAATGTGTGAGAAAATCTTTCACCAATCATGATTCCTTAATATGTGACAAAATCCTTTCACAATTTCATAGATGCTTATCTTAAAGTAGCCTATAACATAAAACCTTTGTTTTCATAAATCATGCATAACCTTCGTGAAAACATCATTTATAGATTCATAGTTTCTTCATAAATTCATCTCTTTGAGAGTTCATAGTCAATAATCATGATCAATGCATGGGTTCATATGATATCAACTGGAAAACATGTAATTGAATCAACACAACTAGAACCCATGAGGAATTGGATGCAAACCTAATCAAATTGATGTAATTAAACTTAGAGAATTGAGAAACCTTTTCGGACTCAGTCGGTGAATGGAACCCATCAACGATACCCTACATACCTTGAGAATCAAAGCCCAAAAGAAATGGTGAAATATGAGTCTTTCTTTGAAAACCCTAGCTTCTTCTTCCGTGAACTTGAGAGAGAGAATTGAGGAAGATGAATGTGGATATGAATTAGGAATTTGAGTGAATCAGAGAGTTAGGGTGGTTTAGGGGTACAAGGATAGTTGTATGACTTAGAAATAGGAATAAAATGACATAGTATAAACATTTAATGCATAGGAAAAACCCAAATACCCTTAAAAATAACTATTGGATGATTCCTATGGTTTGGACCTACGGTTCGTAGAACTTCCTATAATATGCACTAGTCAACCATAGTACCAACTTTAGAAATCCAAAATTTACCTTATTTTCCACGACCTTTATACGGTCCGTCTAAATTCCTATGGTCTATAGAACCGATCTGTAAAACAGCAAGTTTCAGTTTTAAAATTTTCATTGAGTCTAGAACCTTCCTACGGAACCCACCTACGACTCGTCAACCTTCTTACGTTTCCACCTGCTCATTAATAATTCAAACTTCAGAAACTTGAAATTCCAAAAACTCATCTTCAAATCAATGAATACCTTCCTAGGACTCGTAAAAAATCCTACGGTTCGTAGGTTGGACTTGTAGAACATACTTCAGTGCCAAAAATATGTATTTTCCTTTTCCTTTCAACTTTCCAACTTTCGGGGTGTTACATTCATATTGTGGTATGTATGATAAACTTTATATAAAAAAATTATTATATGTGCAACTAAATATATTATAGTTATGTGGTCATTGGGCCATGTGGGAGAATGTAACTTATTATTTTATATGTGGCCTAATTAATGTAAAGCCCATAAATAATATCTAATAAAGAATAGATCTCATTCGTACACCAATTATTTGAGTGACGTAGAAGATAAAGTCTTAATTAACCTCTACAAATTGGTTCTCCAACCTTCTATTAGGGTTACAACATATTTTACACCTTTTCCATCATTGATGGTTTTGGTAACATAAGCTAGGGCAAGGCATGGCGGTAAAAAGACCAGTTTTGTGATTCATGCTTTAGGTATATTATTATATAGTACAAATCTTTGTAATATTAATGTATTTGAGATCCTGATGTGCATAAAGTTTTGCTTACACACTAGCCTTAAAATTTGAAAAAAAACGTGCACTTTCTGAAAATTGTTATATTTTTATACTAGTTAAAATTAGTTTGACATTAATGTGTATGCTATGTTTACAATTTTGGCCAACTGTTCACTTAATTTCTAATAGCAGGATATCAACCATCAACCAATCCTTAACCATATATGGTGTTTAAATCAAGAAAGGTAATTACAAATTAAAAACATAAGTGAGAGACGTTAACCTAATTAATGTGGATGGTATCTCATCTTCTAATGAAGAAAGTACTTTCATTTAAGATCCTATTTGAATTGACTTACTTTAAAAAAAGCAAGTCACTTTTTAATCTGGTGATTCCCATTTATTCATAAAAACAAAGAGAATATTTACAAATAACCGAGCCCAAAAGTTATCTGATTCAGAAACAAAAGCATAAGCAAATGGTACAAAATATCTGAGAGAAATAATAAAAACAAAAAGTATATTAGAAAAGTGAGAACACAAACAATCGGAAGCTTCCAACTTCTTCCTTATACGCTCCTCTAAAATCCCAATTAAAGTGAGATCTTTAATTCTTGCACTGTAATGTGAAAAGAGTTTTAATGCATATCCAATTATGGTTTTCAGGCGATGAGACAATGATGGAACCGTTCTCGTCTTCACTCATTTGAACCAATTGAAACTCTAAGGTTAATTCTTCATCTCATCACTCTACTTTGTTTGTCTCTGAAACCAATCATCATGGGAGTTGTGAATCCCTCAGTTAGATCTACTACTAGTAAGTGTAGATCTTGGTGTAAATATAACTCGTCATGTAAAACAAGTTCTACTATTGCGCTAAAGATTAGCTCTAGCCTTCAAAATGTGCAGATCCACTATCCACAGATTCTATGAACAAAATTAAGGCTCTATGTTTCAGCTCTATCTCATTGTAGTTTTATCTCCCTACAAATTCTCAATGGATTGAACCCCATTCAGGATTAATACCATTATATAAGCCATTGTTTGGACGATTCTACCACAATGAAATTAGAGAAAATTTATGTTGCATCCTTTTGTAGGTTTCTACAGACCCACCTTGTTGATGGTGATTTTTAGCTGAAACTAAAATTTTGATTTGGTACTAATGGACACCTCAAGCTCTCACTATGTGTCAGTTCACAAATCTATTGAATTTACATCAAACTTTATCTTATCATTACAGAAAATATTACCTTAGTAAATTGAACTTACATGTAATCTGTAATGGATCATGGGCTATGATACACATAACACTATTTGCTCTGTTAATTGTGTAGATGCCTCATTATGTATGGTGTACAATATTTGGCTATATTAAGGATCCTCATTTCTGTGCTATGAATTTTTTGAAATTGGTTAATCTAAAAATCACATGCAAAAGATAAAGCTATATTAGTAAAAATATTTACAAGCGTATTTCCTTTTCTAAGGGAATATTTACACTTGCGAAATATCTCTTCGCAATTTCCTGATGATACTAATTTCCTATGCCACACTCCATGACACTTTCCACTCTCTCTCTAATATATGAACCATAACTAAAGAGTCAGTCTGATATCAACAATTTCATGCTTAATACAGTAATTAAGACTACTATGTTGGTTGTATCAGAATTTTGAAACCTTTAGCTACTACCAGATTGCCACTATGATCACTAATGCAAAAGACTGCTGAACTAGGACCATAATTTTTTTTAGATGCCCAATCAATGTTGCACTTTGTTGACACCCAATTTTGACCGACCTTTAACCCTTTTGGGAATGCTATCCGATTAAATACGCATTTTAAAACACATTTTGAATTCTAAAATTTTAGTCGATTTTGTCTAAAAATTATATATTAGTATGCATGCTTTATAAAAATTATTGTAAATACTATTAAAATATTTTTTAATTATTAGTAAAACTCGAATAATTCAAATGTCTTAAAATTTAAATAATTTTAATTATAATATTTTGTAGTATTTTAATTGGATAGCATTTCTTTAAGTTTCCTCAAAATCATTTACATCGTAGCCTATTTTCTTCTAATTTCTTTCAATTCTAGCCATTTCAATTCAAATTTTATTCCAATTATAGTGACCTTTCATTTCAATTCTAGCCAGTTTTTATTTCAATTTTAGCCACTTCAAATTAGATTGAATATGTTTTAAAATATTTTGAGCTTTTAATCTTGATCGTCCATCCTTTAAGTTAAATCCTAGCCGCTCATCTAAACTAATCCTACGGTTCAGATCGATTCTCCTTAACCTTCCTATTTTAATATCTAAAGACTTCAAACCCTAAAACATTATTCATCATTCCTCTCTTCTCCAAAAGGGCAGCCGCAGCCCCTCCTCTCTATGCTCTCCGGCGAGATCGCACCACTTGCTAGTGGCAACCGCCGCCTCTCCCCTCTGACCGGAGTCAGCAGCGAAGAAATCCAGCAGCTCCGGCGACCAGCCAGGCGTGTTAAACAGCAGCTCCGGCGAATCCATCAGACGCTGGTCACCTCTCCTTCTCTCCCTCTCTTTTCTCTCTTCTTCTCCGGCGAAGAAGCAGCAGCGTGAGAACCAGCAGGCGCTGGCCGCCTCTGCTCCATTTTCCGGTGGACAGCAGCTCGGCGAGAACACTAGCAGAAGCCGGCTACAACAACAAGACCAGCCAGCTCCGACCAGCAGCAACAGCTTCTGCCAGCGAGCTCCAACTCCACCAACCAGCAGCAACAACAAATCCGGCCAGTAGCTACGAAACCGACAATAAAAACAACAAATTTGCTACCCCAATATTCCGACCAAGCTGAAAACATAGCATTTTGATAAGGACAGATCTATAGAGATCTGTCCCAGGTATTGAACATTTATTTTTTATTTCTAAATCTTCATGAATATGGGCTACGTATTTTTTGAATTTTATATGTGTGTGAATTTTAGTTTGTACTTAAGTATATGTTAAAATTTTCATCTATGTTGGTGTTCATCTTGAGGCGATTTGTAATGATTTGTGAATTTTTGACAGTCTATGAGTGTTTGTTTATCAAGTTCAGTCTTGATTGAGAACCAGTCTGTTATTTTTCAATCTGCTCCTAACATTCTCTTCACCTAATTGAATGCAATGTAAAACCTTTCCTAATTAGTTCTTTAAATTGATCCTTCGGCTATATATATTTCGTACCAAATTATGATTTAGTTGATTGTGCCAAATTATTTTAATATATGAGCAAATCTGAACGTAATTTTTCCCTTCCTTAAATAATTATGTCTATTTGTTTGATTAAATCAATTAGATGTCTAAACTTATTCTTTCCTTGTTTGTTTTACATGGTGTATTATGGTTAACCAATCTTGTTTACCTTATTTAAAAGTAGGACTGATTTGTTATTTGTCTATATTTGGTAAACTAATATGGATTTGACCCTTCTTTATTTCACGAAAAATAATATCACTTTTCCTAATTTTATTCTTGTCCTATTATGTGCCCCTCTCCTCTACTATATAAGAGATGCCCTCACTCTTACAAAAAGAAACAGGAGAGAAGGAAAAAACATACTTGAATACTCTAACAATTAGAAAAGGCTCTCCACGCATAAAAAGAAAATAAGTTGTTTATCTTTGAGCGTTCTATTTTTGTTGTTTCGCTGTGTTCGGGTCGATTATTGGATTAGTTGTGTCTTCATTGCTGATAAAATAATATGCTTAACTGGTTAGTGTTTCTGGTCAAGTTAATCTTCGATTTTGCATTAATGTACATTTTAAGCTTAGTGTAATCTATAATGGGTAAAAAAGAAGCACTCGGGTCAGTTTCCTTAATCCTTCTTTCTCCGTGCTTGGCGTTATATGCTCCATGATTTGCTTGAAATCCATGTCTATTGTGACTTCTCCGAAATTCTGCCCTCTTATTTGATCCTATCATATATATTTGTCCGTATATCTTGACTACTCTAACAGGGTTTTGAACTTAAAGATTCAAGGTATTGAAGAGTTGCCATGGAAGGAAAACATTAGACAAGCTGAATTTGTTTAAATTTTGTGTTGTATATTAACTAATTTCTATTATTTGTCTTGTAATCATTTGTATAAACTCTAACTCTCTATTTATGAAATAACTTGGGGAATCGTCTAAGGGGGAGGGGGATATACTTGCTAATTGTTTCTTTTAATTTTTAGTTTAGTTTATTTCGTTATGTGTGGTTGCTAAAAATCTATCTATGTTGCTTAAATCGTAAACCTTGCAAGCATATTACAATGTATCTTAATATTGGCTTAAAATCAACCTTTGTTTATAACCTTATCAGATTAATCAACATATCATGAATATATGTTCAAATTTGCTTGATCTTGAATTGGTAGAATCTTGTCTCACACACTAATGTTGTTAAAATTTGGAAATTCATTAATAACATTTAGACATCATGCCTCTAGGATTTTAATATAATAAATTTGAGCAAGTCAGTTGGTTTATTTTATTTAGAAGTCATGTCTTTAGGTCTAGATTAATATCTGCATGTCAATAAAATATGTCTAGAAATGCATAAATTCAGCCCGCCATAAAGTTATGTCTATAGTGTTTAACAATCGGTTTAAGTGAAATAGATGCCATGCCTATAGGCTTTATTAATAACATCATGATCATAAGGTTATTTTTACTTTATCTGTCATTTGAGGTTTAGAAAAATCATGCTTGTAGGTGTTATGCAATATTTCGATTTTTCAGCCACTCAGAAATCATGTCTAGGATATAATTAATAAAATCAAATTATTCCACTTGTTAAAATCACTCATAATTTTCAGCATGTTTAATTAATCACACTAAGCAACTTTAAGCATGTTAATCAATTTAAATTAATTAGACCCTAATAGCTTTTGCATGTTAAAACAGATTCTAATAATGTTAACATGTTAATTAGTCAGATGTTAACAATTTTTGTATGTTAACAATTTTTCCGCATATCTTATCACTTAGAAATCACGCCTATAGGACTGGACTAGTAAAATTGATACTATTTTATTAGTCCAAATAATCTCAGCAGGTTTTTAATAACATAATCTTGTCAATCAATCAAGTTCTAATTCCTTTAAGTTAATAAAATTGCAGCATGTTAATAATTGGGTTAATTTTTTTCTTTTAACATATTAATTCGCTTAGAAGCCATGCCTATAAGGTTAAATATTTTTTTTTGAATATGTTAAATAATTGAAATAAATCTACTGCATATTTTCTTTTCACTGTTCCACTAATCCCGCATTTGCAATAATTCTGGTCACTTGGAATAAATCAATTAATCTACAACATGTTAAATAACTGAACTACTTTTTATTATGCATTGTGCCACTATTTTGAGATGCATTAAATACTACCACTTAAAAGATTATTTAAAATAAAATCAATAATGCTTTTTCGCATATTAACCTGCTCGCAATAATCAATTCTACATTGTAACTTTTTGTTCTGTTATTTAAAATCAACTGATAATTAATTTCTGCATCTGTTAATTTCAATATCTACTGCCCTAATTCAAATCTGCTCTAAATATTAACTTTTGCATCATAAATCACCGTTATGCCACTCTTTTAAATCAGATAGTATTTTCCTGCACCTAATGAATTTTGCCCCTTTGAAATTCATAAAATAAATTGTGATAATGTCTGTCTATTTATTTATATGCATACACTTAGCAAGCGACCTTTTCACTTTACCTGTGTTTGCCAGCATGTCTAATTAAAATTTAGAGGTCAACATGAGACTTTATGTGTTGGATGTTGTCCAATATGTTTTAATTGGTGTCTAAGGGACCTATTAGGAACTTTTATTTTATTTTTAGTCTAAAACCTCCAACAGTAGTCCAATGCCTCTTGGACCTTAAACGGGGACGATAGACACTTTTTAGAGACGAAAAGCATGAGGTGGTGGGGTAGGGGTAGTTTAGGCCCTATGGATATTATGACATCGACTCGGTCTTAATGACAAACATTAGTTTTGTCTGTCCTGATACAGAAGCCGACCGAAATAAAATCAAAAGTCGAGTGCTAATCCATAAAGTCCTGCAAAGTCTCCCTTTCCTTTTGTCCCTTTATTTGTTTATAATCATAATTATTTGGGGTAGTTTAAATAAAATAAAATTCTTGTTTGCCTATTTTTTGGTGCAACTTCTGTCTCCTCTCTTATCTCTTTATTAATTGTTTATATTTATTTTTTATTATGTTATCACTTAGTCTTGCATGCTTAACCAATTAATAGAAATAAATAAAGTGCCCTTAATTGCTTAATATTGTTATCACCTAGTTTTCGCATGGTTAATTAATTAAATAAATAATCAAAATGGCCTAAATTGTTTAATAATATTTATCACTTAGTAACCATGCTAATTAAATAACTAATAAATGAAGTGATCTTAATTGCTACTTGTAACCCCCACATAAATGCATGAGATACGGACGGGACCCACATTTGTGGACTTCGAGGGATGCCTAACACCTTCCTCTTGAGGTAACTTGGCCCTTACCCTGATATCTGGTTCGTTGACTTTAATGAAAATTAGCTAGGTTATATATGTGCCCTAACACGCCTTAATTCGTTAGGTGGCGGCTCTTCAATCCACCCAAAGCCCAAAAGACTTGTTAGGTCGTGCACCAAAACCCATTTTGAGAAAAATGGGGTGCGACACACTTCTATAAATTAGGAGGATGAGGGTTTCATCTAAACATTCTAAAAGAGAAATTAGGTTTGTACTATTCCAATTCTGAAAGAATAAGAGGCCAAGAGTTGCTGCTACATTTCCCTTTTAATCTAACGAGAATGAATTTTAATATTGTATCATTAATACCCCATAGAACTTTAAATTCTGAAAAGGAACCTCCATGAATAATAGTATTCATTCGCTTCCATGGAAACTATAAAATAATTTAAGGCTAGCTTGGAAAACTACCTTGACTCTATAATTGCCTTCTACTGCCCACTAGAACCTTATGGACTGCTTCAAGTTGAGAATAGGGCCCACAATTCCAATAGAGCTAATTAAGTATCTCTAAATTCTTATAACATGTTATCCTATCAGAAAAAGATGTTCCATATTATCTTCTTCCAAATTATACAACATCTATAATTCCAAGAATTATCATTGTTCCATCTATGCACTAGAGAAGCCATAGGGATATTTCTGAACCAAATTCTCCGAGCAAGAAAGGGGATTTCAAAAGAAATCCCTTTTATCCACAATTTCACCATGTCTTAAACCTTCTCTTTTTTGTACCTCAATAGCTCCCAAACTGATTTAACAATGAACTTTCCATTGTTAATTTTAGTCCACCAAGCTTTATCACCTTAATTACAGAGATATGCAACATGCAAGTTAGATTGGACATGTACAATATACTAAAGAAAAAGCTCTCCTATTGTTGAATAGTTCCATGTCCCTTCCTCCTTTAGAAACTCACCAAAGTCTTTTATGGGATGACAAGTCTGCACCTCAAATCTACTTAAATGCAAACGTCCCAGATTATACCAGTTATGATACCATGTTGTAGAAGTGTCTCCTCTAGGTTCCCACTATATGTGATGTTATAGTTTTAATACCCCATATCCTACACATACCAGAATGAAGAATTCCAGAAGTTTCAGGTGCCACCTCTACGGACAAAAACTATTCTAAGGCATGACCCATGGTCAGACAGGATGGATCGTGGATCAGTCCACGGATCGTCGATCCGTCTATAGGTAAAGACCCTCAGGACATGGTCTCTGAAGTCGATCGACGGTCGAACATGATGGATCGTGGATCAGTCGACGAACCATCGATCCATTCGTAGGTAAAGACCCTCAGGATCCCTCAGAACCTAGTTTCAGAAGTCGATCGACGGACTGACAGGACGGACCGTGGATCAGTCCACTGACGTCGATCTTTCCGTAGGTGGCTACAACATATTTTATGTCAGGGGTCATTTGATCTTTTCCCCTATGCGTTGACACCTAAACTACGTAATTTAACCCTTAAACTATGTGGTTTTGGTCAGTTTAAGCCTAGTAAACTAATTAGAACCTAACCTAATCAGTTATTCACCGAAAAACTTAGAAAATTAAAACGCAGAAGGAAAAAGAGTCGACCAAGCCCTAATCCAAGAACGAAGCAGGTTTTCATCAGTTTCAACCCCAAAATCGAAAGATTTCTCTGTGAAATTCGTTACCAGGTATGTGGGATTTCAGTAGTGGGTTCCTTTCGCCCATTAGGTCCCTAGAATTCAATCAGATTCTTGATTCCCTTAATATTATCTAGACCTAGGGTTTCTAGAATTTCAACAGATCTGTATAAATTAGTTACTTCAATGTTCTGAATAAGATTTTTTGATCCTAGTATGGTTTGGCAGAAATTCCTTCATAAATTCAGAACCCTAACTATATAGTTCTTTTAGTTAATGAATTGCACATGTTAGGTAAGTTTATTTAGTTATACATGCTCCAGTTATGAATGTTTCATTATCAGTTAACATGTTAATATTTTGAGCTATCCAGTATTACAACATTTCAGTTATAAATTGTTAAATTACATAATCAATTGAGAGATGCTTAATACCGAGTGGACTAGGTTCAGTCACCCGTAAGTCCCAAAACTACGTGCCCCGTAGGTTGTAAGTCCCCTCCATGGGCATCATTTTAGTGATCACGCTAGCCATGACTCTATTACTCTTGCAGGGTATATTGGGTCCTCTCGATGGGGTGTATACATGAGGAGTGACAAATTTGGTATCAGAGCCTTAGGTTTAACTGTTATAGGATGTCTAAAAGCCTCATTAATTAGAGTCCTTTTCATGGGTATGAAGTGCACCACATCTAATGAGAGGGAGGCTATGAAGTGTTTTAGGAAAACTTCATTTTCTTGTTACTCGTATCGTGTGTGAGGTATGATCCAACTTCTCGTTCTAATCCTTCGTTGTGCGTTTCAGATCATGCCTCCCCATAGAGCTTATGCAAGAAATGCTAATACACGTAATGCTAACAAAGTTCCTCTAGTCCCAGACCATAAGATTTCAAACGCAGAGTTTTAGAATGTAATTCAACTTTTGGCTCAGATTTTGACCAACCAAAACAATCAGAACGTTCCAGTTCTTACTACTAGAAATGGTGGATCAGTGGAAGCTAGAATTCGTGATTTTGTTAGGATGAATCCGTCTGAGTTTTTTGGGTCGCAAGTTTTTGAGGGCCCACATAACTTCATTGAAGAGGTTAAGAAGATCTTTGAAGTGATGCAGATAACTGGGAATGATCGGGTTGAGTTGGCATCTTACCAACTTAAGGATGTGGCTCATATATGGTATACTCAGTGGAAAGAGAACAAGGCTACAAATGGAGCTCCTATCACTTGTGAATGCTTTATTGAGACCTTTCTGGATAGGTTCTTCACAAGAAAGTTGAGGGAGGCAAAAGATCAGGAATTTATGAACTTGAGGCAAGGTAACATGACAGTCTAAGAGTATGGACTCAAGTTCAGCCAACTCTCCAGGTATGCTCCTCACATGGTTGATTATTCCAAGGCTGAAATGAACAAGTTTCTATATGGAGTGTCAAACTTAGTGAAAACAGAGTGTAGGAATGCTACGTTGCTAGAAAATATGAACATCTCTAGGCTCATTACTCATGCTCACCAGGTTGAGGGAGATCCACTTAGGGAACATGCTAAGGAGAATAAGAAGGCTAGAACAGGAAACTATGATTATTTTCAACAGAAATCGGGTGGTAGAAATTGCTTGCAGTTTCAACAGAAGTCTTTAGCTCCAGCACCTTCATAAGCTAGTGTTCCATCCTCCAAGTTCCGAAATAGTCAGAAAGGTAGGGAAACATGCTTTAAGTCTCAAGGTAGCGTTTCAGGCACCAAAAGTTACCCAACTTGTTCTAAGTGTGGTAAGAACCATCCAGGTGAGTGTCTTGCAGGAAAGAAAGGATGCTTTGGGTGCAGTCAGTCTGGTCACAAGTTGAGAGATTGTCCTTCTACTAAACAGGGTTAATGAGGCAATAATAGTAGAGCTCAGTCTACAACTTCAGTAACACCAGCAGGTCGCTCGACTCAACAGGGTAACTTATTTGGTACAAGTGATGGACAACGTCAAACAGGTTGTATGCTCTTCATGCTCGCCAGGACCAGGAAGATTTTCCTGATGTGGTCACTGCTATGTTATGAGTCTTTAATCTAGATGTTTATGCTTTGTTAGATCCAGGGGCTACTCTTTCCTTTGTAACTCCTTATATAGTAGTCAAATTTGATGTTAGTCCAGAAACTCTTTTAGAACCCTTCTCAGTCTCTTCTCCGGTCGGTGACCCAGTTATAACTAGGTGGGTATACAGAAATTTCCCTATCCAAGTCTCCCAGAAAGTCTCCTCAGCATATCTTGTAGAGTTAGAAATGGTAGACTTCGATGTCATTCTAGGCATAGATTGTTTACATTCCCGTTATGTCTTAGTCGAGTGTAGGACTAGGATTGTTCTTTTTCAATTTCCAGACGAACCAATCTTAGAATGGAAGGGTAGTAGCTTAACGCCTATGGGTCAATTTATTTCTTACCTTAAGGCCAAAAAAATGATTTCTAAGGGTTGTCTATATTATCTTGTTCGGGTTAAGGATTCAAGCTCTGAAACCCCAATTCTTGAGTCAGTTCCAGTAGTTAACGAGTTTCCAGAATATCTTCCCAGAATTCCTCCCGAAAGGGAAATCAACTTTAGAATCGATCTCTTTCTAGATACCTAGCCTATTTCTATTCCTCCTTACAAAATGGCTCCAATTGAGCTTAAACAGTTGAAAGAGTAGTTAAAGGACCTTCAAGATAAGGGCTTTATTAAACCTACTATTTCCCCATGGGGTGCATGTGTTGTTCGTGAAGAAGAAATATTGTTCTCTCCAGATGGGCACTGATTATAGACAATTGAAAAACCCTATCCCCAGTATTAATGACTTGTTTGACCAACTTCAGGGTGCTAGTCATTTCTCAAAGATAGACCTCAGATCCGGTTATCAGCAGGTCAGAGTCAACAGTGGCATCCCGAAAATAGCCTTCAAAACTCGGTATGGCCATTATGAATTTGTAGTTATGTCATTTGGACTAACCAATGCTCCTGCAGATTTCATGGATTTGATGAAGAGACTGTTCAAGTAATATTTGAACTTGTTTGTTATCATCTTTATTGATCATATCCTCATTTACTATACGAATGAGGAAGAAAATATGAATCATTTGAGGGTTGTCCGGCAAACTCTCAAAGATCGCCAATTATTCGCTAAGTTTAGTGAAGGCGAATTTTGGTTGCAATCAGTTGCTTTCCTTAGGCATATTGTGTCTAGTGAAGGGATCCGAGTGGATTCTCAGAAAATAAAAGGAGTGAAAAAAATGGCCCAAACCTACCCGTCCTACATATATCAAAAGTTTCTTGGGTTTGGCTAGTTATTATAGAATGTTCGTGGAAGGATTTTCATCCATAGCCTCTCCATTGACTATGTTGACTCAGAAAAAGGTCAAGTTTCTGTGGTTAGATAGCTGTGAGAAAAGCTTCACAGAATTTAAAACTAGGTTGACTACAATTCCTGTTTTGACTCTACCAGAGGGTTCAAACATTTATGTTATCTATTGTGATGCATCCAGAGTCGGCCTAGGTTGTGTGTTGATGCAACGAGGTAAGGTTATAGCTTATGCTTCTAGACAACTTAAGGTGCATGAGAAAAACTATCTAACTCATGACCTCGAGCTTGCAGAAGTGGTGTTTGCACTTAAGATTTGAAGACATTACTTCTATGATGTTCATGTAGATGTGCTCACTGACCATAAGAGCCTTCAATATGTGTTCACCCAGAAAGAGTTGAATCTTCGCCAGAGGAGATGGCTTGAGTTTTTCAAGGATTATGATATGAGTGTGCATTACCATCCGTGTAAGGCCAATGTAGTAGCAGATGTTCTTAGCAGACTATATATGGGACTTGTAGCACATGTTGAAGAAGAAAGAAAAGAACTAGCGAAGGAGATTCGTAGGCTTGCTCGCTTTGGAGTTCACCTATTGAGCATATGAGATTGTGGTGTAACAATTCAGAATGGGTCAAAATCTTCATTGGTAGTGGAGGTTAAGGAAAAGCAATACATTGATCTGATATTTCTTCAACTAAAGGGTGCAGTTCATCAGCAGAGAGTTGAGGTTTTCTCCCAAAGGGGAGATGGAGTGCTTCGCCATCACGGTCGATTATGTGTTCCTAAGGTGGGTTAGTTGAGGCAACAAATTCTTGTAGAAGCCTATAATTCCAGATATTCTATTCATCCAGGTGCCACTAAGATGTACCGTGATCTGCGGGAAGTCTTTTGGTGGAATGGCATGAAGAGGGATATAGTAGATTTTGTGGGTAAGTTCCCAAATTTCCAGCAAGAGAAAGTAGTACATCAGAAACCAGGAGGTATGAATCAAGAGATCAACATTCCTACTTGGAGGTGGGAAGTGATCAACACGGACTTCATTACAGGATTACCTTGTACTCGCAGACAACATGACTCCATTTGGGTGATAGTTGATATAGTCACTAAGTCGGCGCGCTTTTTGGCTGTTAAGACTACAAATTCGATGGAGGACTATGCCAAGCTTTACATTAATGATATAGTCAGGTTGCATGAGGTACCTTTGTCTATCATCTCAGATAGAGGTCCTCAGTTTACCTCTGATTTTTGGAAGTCATTGCAGAAAGGTCTTGGTACTCAGGTTAATCTTAGCACAACATTTCATCCACAGACGGATGGTCAGGCAGAGCGCGTACCATTTATACGTTAGAGGACATGTTCAGAGCTTGTGTGATCAACTTCAAGGGTAGTTGGGATGATCACCTCCCTCTTATAGAGTTCGCGTACAATAATAACTACTATTCCAACATTCAGATGGCCCCTTTTGAGGTATTGTATGGGGGTAGATGTAGATATTTATTTGGTTGGTTTGAAGTAGGTGAAGCAACCTTGTAGGGCTAGATTTAGTTCATGATGCTATGGAGAAAGTTCAACTCATTAGAGATAGACATAAGACAGCCCAGAGTCGCCAGAAGTCTTATGCAGATGTAAGGAGAAGGGAATTAGAGTTTTAGGTTGATGATTGGGTTTTCCTAAAAGTGTCGCCTATGAAGGGGGTTATGATATTTGGAAAGAAAGGGAAGCTCAACCCTAGATATGTAGGCCCTTACAAGATCTTTAAAAGAGTTGGTAAAGTGTCTTATGAGTTATAGTTTCCAGTAGAACTAGCGGCAATGCATCTGGTTTTTCACATTTCGTTGTTGAAGAAGTGTGTAGGTGATCCAACATCTATAGTACCTTTAGAAACTGTGGCTGTGAAAGATAGTCTCACTTATGAGGATGTGCTAGTTGAGATTCTTGATCATCAGGTTAGAAGGTTGAGAAACAAAGAAGTTGCTTCAGTTAAGGTTTTGTGGATGAGTCATTTCATAGAGGGAGCTACTTGGGAAGTAGAAGCAGCCATGAAGGCCAAGTATCCTCACCTCTTTCCTTTCGATTCCATTCCAACTTGAGGTAATAGTTCCTCTTTAGTTTTTCAGTCATTCATGCATATATTTAGTCTTAGTATCATGTTCCTTTAGTTTGTACTTGCATTTTTCAGCGTATTTGCATGTCATTGGAACTTAGTTTTGTCAGAAATCAGTTCCCAGTGTTTATTGGTAGGTCTTGTAGCTTTTCCCCCCATTACTAGCTAGTTTAGTCTTCATTCGAGGACGAATGTTCCCAAGGGGGAGATAATGTAACACCCCGTAACCTAGACATACTAGAATGCAGAATTCCAGAAGTTTCAGGTGCCACAAACGGATGGTAGGGTTACCCACGACCCATTCTGGTGGTCCGTGGATGGCCACCTTCAACCCTCCCCAGAAACTCAGACAAAAACAATTCTAAGGCATGACCCACAGTCGAACAGGACAGATCGTGGATCAGTCCATAGATCGTCAATCCATCCGTAGGTCAAGACCCTCAGGACACCTCAGAACCTGGTCTCTGAAGTTGATCGACGGTCGGCCAGGACAGATTGTGGATCAGTCGACGGACCATCGTTCCGTCCATAGTTCAAGACCCTCAGGACCCCTCAGAACCTAGTCTCTGAAGTCGATTGACAGATTGACAGGACGGATCGTGGATCAGTCCATGGACCTTCGATCCATCCGTAGGTGGCTTCAGCAGATTTTAAGAATCGACCAAGCCCTAGTCCAAGAATGCAACAGGTTTTCATTAGTTTCAACCCCATAATCGAAAGATTTCTTCATGGAATTCTTCACCAGGTATGTGGGATTTTAGTAGTGGTTTCCTTTCTCCCATTAGGTCTCTAGAATTCAGTCAGATTCTTGATTCCCTTAATATTATCTAGACCTAAGGTTTCTAGAATTTCAACAGATCAGTATAAATTAGTTACTGTAATGTTCCGAATCAGATTTTCATGATTTTAGTATGGTTTGGTAAAAAATCCTTCATAAATTCAAAACCCTAGCTATGTAGTTTGTTTAGTTCATGAATTACACATGATATGTAAGTTTATTCAATTATACATGCTCCAGTTATAAATGTTTCATTATCCGTATATTAATGTTGCATTTTCAGTTAGCATGTCAGTATTTTGAGCTATCCAGTATTTCAGTTATAAATTGCCAAATTACATAATCAATTGGAAGAAGCTTAATACCTAGTGGACTAGGGTCAGTCACCCGCAAGTCCTAGAACTACGTGCCCGAAAGGTTGTCAGTCCCCTCTATGGGCATCATTTTAGTGATCACGCCAGTCATGCCTCTATACCTCTGGCAGGATATATTGAGTCCTCTCGATGGGGTGTATACATCAAACTCCACATTTAGCTTATGTGGTTTTATGTCAGTTATTAGTAGCTCCCCTAGTTTAGTTAGATTCTATTGCATTGAACATGTTATCAGTTACAATAAGATTTCAGTCTCAGCATGTATAAACTTGGTCATTGCATTCAGTAGTTCATGATTCAGTGTTTTCAGTTTATTAACATGTTTATCTCTTATCATTGCACAGAAATTATGCTTTGGTTCAATTATGTTATTGTTCAACTTTAATCTATCCTACATGATCATTACCTTTCAAGTACTGACGCATACTCTGCGCTACATCTTCTCGTGATGTAGGTTCAGGTTCTCATCTTCCATATCACGCATAGATCGATTCTCGATCTTCAGTTTAGCAGTATCAGTGGTGAGTCCTCATTCTTCGAGGACGAGTGACATGATTATCTTCCTTTGCTTTTACTCTTTAGTTTCAGTACTTGCTAGATGTAGCTGGGGCATGTCCCAACATTTGTAGTCAATAGAGGCTCACTTCTAACATGTAACACCCGAGAAAATTTTTTGAACTAAGACTCAAACCATACTTTGTTGTGAGTAGTATTTTACCGAGGAATTTAAAATTTCTTGAGTATTAAGATCACTAGATATAGCACCATGAGTTCCTAAAAGAATTAAAGAGAAATCATTCAAGTCATTCCTAGGTTCTTCTATGTTTTGTGTCAACTTAAAATGACCATAACCTTTAGTACAAAATGAGTTAAGTGGCCCATAAGATCTCCTATGAAAGGTCTTCAGATTATATTTCCAATGCCACTGAGTTTTCTAAATTTCGAGCTCGTATGAGGGAGATATGCCCGTTTGTAGTCGGGCTGTCCAATTAAGGAAAGTTACCCAAAAATATGAGGGGTATTTTGGTCTTTTACTTACCCAATCGGATTTAAGCATTTTTAGTAAGGTTTTAGGAGTTTAAAATGACTAGAATTAGTTTCATTCATCCCCAAAAGCATTTAGGGTTTTAGAGAGAAGATTCAAGAGGAGAAAAAGTTCAAAGTTTCAAGCGTTCGTTCAAGAAATTCAAGATTTCGCCAAGAACCTAGTTCATTGATGTATGTGAGCTTCCATAGTGTTGGGTTCGTTCGCCCATACGCCAATCAGGATTTATTCAGTGTAATTTCATTCTTGAAATATAAGGATTTAAGTTCTTGATAAGTGTTCTTAAATTTTCCTTATCGATTAAGTTTTGATGTAAGATTCTACTTGGGTCAACTTTAAACGATCATATCTCTTAGAATATAAGAGTTACGTGAGTCATAACCTATCCAATTACAGGTATTTGAATCTACTTTCTAATGCCATCAATTTTGAGTCAATCCAATTTCTAAGTAATGCGTTATGACTATTTTACTAACCTATACAGTGTTGTTATAAATTAGCCGACGGGAAAACATTAAAAAGGGTCGTTTTTGTTTTTTTACCTCCAAGAACACCCTAAACGAATTTCTTGACTAATAAAAGGCTCAAAACAATCAGATTTTCATCTTTTAATCCATCATTCTCTTCTTTCTCAAACCCTAGAGTAAAAGACTAATGAAAATCATAATTCTTGGCCATAGAGATTTCAAGAAACTAATTCAAGAATCTCAAGAAAGGATTTCTTAATCGTTTACCTTCAAGTTAGGGTTTCAAGGCTTCTAATCAATTTCTTCTTCAAGATTTTCAATAACCTTGTTTATCCAGGTATGTAACGCTATCATGGATTGGACTAGTTCATTCTCACGCCCTACATCTACTTTCAAATCAATAAAAGAGTAATATAGGATTCTACCCCCAAGATTTTAGTATTCTTGAGATAAGTTGATTTAAGTTCTTGAGTTCATGGTTCTTTTTAAAATTCTATTCCTATTTATTGGGTTTTAAACTGAGTTTTGAGGAAGTAAGTATGAGACTGAGAAGAGTCGTATACATGAGTTCTATATTGGTATGCAGACCCTCGAGTCGAGTTGTTCGTGCCCATAAACTCCGCATGAACTCCATAATTTGAGTATCTTTGAGAGGAGTAGTATCTTCAAGTACGAAGTCTTGAGTATTGAGTTCCTAATCTTTTAAGATTATATTCCTGCTTAGGCTCATAGTGGTGGTTGTCGGTTAGAGAAACTCCCACAAACTTATATTATATTTTATTATATATAAATTGAGTTGTTATTGTATTCTTCAATACCCTGAGTTGCTTTCTACTTTTTTAAAAGCTTTCCATGTATTGCATATGTATTGTTGCTTTATATTAAGTTGAGCGTAAAAAGTTGAGTACCTTCGAGTTGAGTATCTTGAGTTGATATGTACTTCATAGTGTCGAGTACCTTATTGTTAAGTTTCACTGAGTTGAGAACCTTATTACTGAGTTGAGTATCTTATCTTTGAGTACTTCTGAGTTGACTATGTTTGAGTAGTTTTGAGTATCCTTGAGTATTCCTTGATATGAGCAAGTTTGAGAAGCGGTAAGTATGTTTCCCTTTTTATCAAGTTCAAGTTTATGTTATGCTTTAGAATTCCCTTTACATGCTCATACATTCCACGGACTGAGCCATTTGGCCTGCATCTTTTTATGATGCAGATACAAGTATTTAGGGCCATCAATAAGAGTTTCGTTGATACTACATGGAGTTCGAGTTAGCTATGGTGAGCCTCCTTGCTTCTATAGGGTTCCACTTTTACTTTAAGTTATATCAGCTGTTTGGAGGTTGTAGGTCTTGTCCCGACTTCTATCTTTGTCATTTAGAGGCTTCATAGATAGAAAGTAGAGTTTGAGAAGTGTGTTTCATTTATCTTACTAAATGTATTAAAGACGTAAGTTTCCTCTTTTATTGCTAGTTGAATAATTTATTTTTATTTGGAGTTTTTCATTTGAGTTAAGGCTTGTAATTGAGTTTCACAAATTTTTATTCAATTTTAAGCTTTTTCATGCTTAAGTTAGTCTTCCGCTTGTAGTCAGCCAGGATGAGGGTTCGCTTGGCGACCATCAATGGTTCTTGAGTGTCGGCCACATCCAGGGTGTAGACTCGGGCCGTGACAAATTGGGTATCAGAGCATAGCGTTCAAGAGTCTTAGGATGTGTATGAAGCCGTTCCAATAGGGTCTTCTTTATGGTTGTGAGGGCCCCACTTCTACAAACGAGGGACTACAGACATTTAATAAAATTTTCCCATCTTTCATAGTCTTAATCATGTAATAGAGTTAAGTGATAGAGATTTATTCATACTTGTGCATTTCTCAAATTCATTCGACTATCCATCATACTAGAGGTGGTTGAAAAGTAAAGTGTAAAGATCCTTATGGATGAGTTGTTCTTAGCAAGAGTCTTGAGAAAGACATGAGACTCCAAAGGGGCTTGAGAGGAGCCTAAGAGTAAGGTAAGTGTTCAGTTTCAGAGGAATGCAGACATAATTATATGAATCGTGCATTTGAGCTAAAAGAGAGTTGTACTCTTTTTCTTAAGCCTTGTTTCAGGTGAGATCCTTATGAGGAGGTATATTTAGTGCTTGGGTAATATTTCCACCCCAAAAGGTAGCATGAGTTATGAGATCATGAGTAGTAGTAGTGAAAGAGCCCAGAGTTAGAGGAAAGTATGCAGAGGTTTAGTGATTTAGGAAAGGGAGATAGTGTTTTGAAGAACTCTATTACTATAGTTATGCACCCAGTAAGTTATTGATGAGGAGTTTTACCTTATGGGTAGAGTATGAGTTGCTAGTCAAGATGATATAGAGTATATATTTGTCAACTAGAATAGAGTTGATGTCGATGTGCCATTGTATTAGAGGAGACTAAATTCATGTGTTGAATAAGAGAGCAGAGTATTTATGAAGTGATAGATTGAAGCTAGGCTTATGATTTGTTTGAGAGGGTCATGATGTTCAGAAGGTTATAAAACTGATCAAGTAATGAGGTATAGTATTGTAGGCGAGCAATCATCTTGATATTCGGGTTTAGTAATAAACATTAAGCTTGAATTTGAGATGAGTATCTTGATCAAAAGGATGGCACCACGAGGGTGATGATGTTAGTTGTCACGCCCCGAGAGCATCCCCTAGACATGACCGGCGTACTTGACCCCGAAAGGGGTCTCATACAAGCACTTAGCATATCATGACATAAGAACATGGGAAAAATACGGAAAATTTAAAACTTTTCTTACAATCATAGTGTTTTATAAAATGAAAGAGTCTATGACAATGTCTCAAACCGTCTATAACATTAGAATTAAAACTCTTTAATACAATCTTAGGGACATGACCCTTACACAAAACTAAAACATAAAATAAGGACATGTGGTTGAGCCCTAAAATACTACGAGGACTCACCAATCTTCTTCTTCTTGATCTACAAGAGTCCTAGCCACGAGGATAACATCCAATATCTCAAAAGCCTACACTTATAGAAAATGTAGAAATATGGGTTAGCACAAAATGTACTAAGTATGGAAGCCATGCAAGAAAATCATTAAAACATGCATAAAAGGGACATTTTGTTTATAACCATGCTTCATGCCACTTTTGAACATCATCTTTTAAAATAGTTGGAGAATGTAACTCATAGGACAAACCATGCACAATTTGTCATAACATATAGAATATCATCACAATTCGAAGCATAGTCTCCAACACAACATAATGCATACTCCAATCTTCACATGACATAGTTCACATTCATAAGTACATAACAAGGTCATATCAACATAATACAAATATCACATGAGCAACCTAAAGCCACACTTGTGCAATGCATAGATGGGATCCCATAATCCTATCTATACTAAGTATCACATCTAGGCCACCATGATCATGCTTAACATAAGTTCATGCCAACATATAAGTAACCCAAAGTCATACTACTGAAATGGAAAGGTAAGATCCCATAATCCTACCAAATGCTAAGTAAGGAGACATTCATGATCATAACTTGAAACAAGTAAAGATAACTTTAACATTCATTCATATGATACAAACATAATTCATAAGTCTTCATAATATAAGAGGACCTAACCATAACCCTTCTTAAAGTCCACTTGTGCAATGTACGGGTGAAGTCCCATACCCCCACTCATACTAAGTAGTACCTCTTAAGAAGTCATAATTAGAGTCCATGTTCTTAATATAACTCGTATTCGTATCATTTAGGGAAATTAACCTCAACCGACATAGACCATGTGAGCATATGGAATTCGGTGTTCTACCCCTACACTGAAAAGAGGTGTTCTACTTGCCTAAGATAGAACATACATGATATGTTTTAGGTGGATCCACTAGCTAAAACCTATGTGGGCACATAGTTATGGGATATGGAGATTGCTACTATAAACCCGTAGTTGCTAAACGTAGAAGGTTTCCATCCCATGCGACAAATATACATTGGGAAGCCAGACTTGCTAAACGTAAAAGCTCCCATATCACTTTAATACCCGCTCGGTGCTAACTATAATTCCCTTTAAAAGTTACATTAAGTCTTTACTTAAGTTTAGGTTTATGAAATAATACACAAGACACTCAAACCAACATCATATCATAATAGCTCAAAGATTCATATGGTGAGAATGTCCTTTCAACCTTAGAATCATCAACATGTGAGAAAACCTTTCACATTACATTCATAGTGTGTTCATGAGAATAGCCTTTCATTCAACACAATAAGACTATCATAGTTATAACATTCCATACACAGTCATGTATAGGGGTGTAGGAAAGAAGGATCTTGCATCAATACCATAATATATATAATAACTAAACACCTCCACCTTTCAAGTGGATCAACATGATCATTTCATGCATAATAGTATATAGAGGTGCATATGGATACACTGTCATCATAGACACTTCCTTCTCAAGTGTTCATAAGCATGTATATAATACCACAATCACACATAATTCACATATATTGCATTCAAGGGTCACAGTGAGTCAACACATCTAACATTCAACATATATAACATAGATACAACCATGACTCAAGTAATCCATTCATTTCATGCATAAATTCATGTGATCATATTATAGGTCATGTGGGTAAAGTCTTTGGACAATAATGCGATATCCAACTTCAACATGCATAATAGCTTCCTTCTCTAAGCCTAAACAACCTTAACTTGTTCATATTAGCTTTTACCTTTAAATTCCTAGAAGTCCTCTTCATATTATGAGCATTACCCTCAATCAAATCCTCACTTGGTAATCATGTAAACCTAATTCTCAAGGTAAACTTAACTACTTGCTTCATTCTTACTCAATTATTGACATATAGCATCATGTACACTAAATATCAACACTACTTCAACCATGATCCATCATATAAGACCTAATTGAATTGGTTCAGGTCTACCAGATTCATTCAAAAGCAATTCATGTGTAAGTGATCTAGTCTAAGGCAATTCACTAAGAAGTTCATCAATCTTAAACGTTCACATCTAAGCTTTAATTTGCCTTTCAAGGCTAAGAATCAAGATCAAACCCTAGCTTCAAGAATTACAATATTAGATAGGGTAATTTCATGATTCAACAACTTAATAAATATAAACATAATCAATTGACAAGCTTACATGATCAATCAAGTCATACCCTAGTTCATAATTTAGGAAGAAGGGGACATCATGGGTCCAAGGGGAGATTTTCATCAAAATCCATGAATAATCCATTAATCCATCATAAATCATCATAATAAATCATAATAAACCTTAATTAAATAATTGAATTCGTTTTGGAAGAAGACCCACAACTAGATTTGGGGAATTTGAAAATTAATTTAAGGGGCTTCTTGGTGATAGCTAACCAAGAATGAAAAGCATCCATACCTTAGGTGTAGAATCCCATCAAATTCATATGAAAAAGTCCTTTTCTTGAAGATCTAGCTTGATTCCTTCCTTTGTTCTTCAATGGAGTCTAGAGATAAGATTATTGGGAGGGAAAGTATTTGGGTTTTGATTTGGGGTCTTGGGTTATAATGAATTAATGACTTAAGTTTTAGGGTTCTATTAGCTTATATAGGTGATTAATTAACTAATTAACCGACCTCCCTTAACCCCTAATTAAATACCTAACTAATTCCCAGACCCCTAACTTAAACTAAAAAGCTGTAAAAACAGCCCCATCCACGAGACCACCACCCACGGACCGTTGGTGGATCTTCTAGCCGTAGATGACCATCCTTGGTTGGTGACTGCAGCTCAAATGAGCAGGCTGGTGCAGGCCTTGAAGCACGACCCAAACCCACGGGGCATGGGTCCATCTACTGGACGTGAATGGCCATCCGTAGGTCACTACTATGTGACCTATTTTTGGTTTCTAGGCAGCTTTGGGGATTAGGCTTTATGGTCCCCCTCAAGGACCCCTAGGGTGGTCCTTGAGGGGTCGTACCTTGACGTTTGACCCCTAAACCCCTCAACCTAAGCTCAGGAAGACATTCTACCACATGAAACCCCATAACAACTCAAAACGAAACTCATTCGGCTCTAGTTTCACCTACTAGATTTCATTAAGCTTTTAGCTAGGTCTTACTAGTTTTTACGGGGTGTTACATTATCCGCCACTTGGGAACATTCGTCATCAAATGACACTTGGAATATTTTATGGAATTAAAGACTCAAGAATAGCAGCCCATCATGCATGAAATACCAATAATGCACAACTCATGATACACTTTTCACAATGAGCACTTATTCAAAGGAGGAAACATCAACTCCAATCCCACATGATCAATGCAATACAAGGAAGTTAGAACTACATTTACCAACATAATATGCATGAAATGCAACAAATCTTATGTTAATAGGAGGAACTACCTTCTCCTAGTCATAACATGCTCATATAATCTCCTCATTAAGTTCAATAGGCAACTCTTACTTAAGGCACCACAACATGAGGGAAACAATTCACATAAACTCATTTTCTTTCAAAACACAAGTTTTCATGAACATGCATCATATAAAGAAGTCATGGCAACACATAAGAACATAACAAAATGTTAGCTAGGCACACTATCTCTCTCTTGGGAGTGAGCTTACACCAACACTCCTAAATATCATCAACTACATAATTATAGGAGGGACTACATTTTCCCATTAAATGCAAACTCAACACAACAATATGGAGCCAATGTGCCATTTCATCAAAAGCATAACAAAACATGTTCATCACCTCATCTCATGAAGTCAAATATGGCATCATCGTACTAAAATGAACAACAACATGAGGAACATGTAAATCATAAAAAAACCCATTTTATACCAAACAAGAATCTTTCAAAAACATGCATAACATATTTAGGAGGTCATGGAAATCTCTAAAGTGCTCATGACTCCTAGACATGGAGCAAGTCCAAAAAGGAACCCTTGGTTTCAAGCTAGAATAGGAATAGCAGAAATGGACTTTTGCTATCTAGGCACATGATCTCCCCCTTGGGAGTAATCCCCTTACTAAGACCTCTAATACTACTCCTTCCAAACAAACGTAAAGCTTTACCAAGACCCATTATGACCTTACCGGGTTCTAAAAACAATAGAGGTCTAATGATCATGCATCCAAACCCTACCATGGTTAACAAGAGTAACTGTATGGGACAAGGAAATTTTTGGGAAACATATAACATCCAAGATTCCACAATATGAAATGAGTCAAGAAAGACTTATCACTTTGAGCTAGAGGAGGAATAAAAGGGAATATAAGGATATTGGGACATCTCTTAGGCCCTTGGCCTCCCAAATAAGCACTTTCAACTATTACCCTTACTAAAATACCACCCTTCACACTCTCTAAGCATCACTTATACACCACTAATCATCAAATCCTCCAACCCATCACAAACTCATTTTTGACACCCAATTTTGGACCTCCAAATAGGATTAATCACTGAGCTTCTTAAATTCCTAGTGATTTGATATAATTAGTTTTTATGAAGTTCAAAATATTTTTTTTCAAGTTATTTTCAATCAATTTTATAATTTTTAAATAATGTATATGTTTTATATAATTTTGAATATATTTAGTAAATTTTATAAACATGCGAAAATCATCTCAAAAAGAGTTTAATTTTAGTAAATATTTTATTAAATTAGTTTAGTTTAAATTATGGTTATAATTTTGAATCATTAGTTTACAATTAAGTTAATTATTTTATTTCGTTAAGATTAAGAAGCTCACTAATTAATCATACTAATTCATCTTGTTTAATTATTAGCCAAGCTTACTAAATTTGATCAATTTGGCTAAGTTCTTAACTTTCAACGGCTATAATTGCAATTCATTGGTCTTTTTCTCAATTACAATAATAGCCAAGCCTCACCTCCAATTTTATAACATTTTGGGCCCAATTTCGTATCAATTGTAGCCCATTCCCATATAACAACCAGCAGCCCAATATAATAGCAATCAACAACTCCTAGTTTTGCCCAACATATTCCCAAACCTATTCCTTTTCACCAGATCCACCAAAATAAATACAACTAATACGTACATCAATACCATAACCATCCCTGTACGTTCTTCTTCTTCTTTCACGCAGAATCTCAACCCAACAGCAGCAGCCCCGACCCGAGCCCGTTCTCGTGTCGTCCTCCCTCTCTCCTCTCAATGTGTCCCAATCTCCGCGATTCAAGCTTCCTTGTTTCGAATCGAATGGCCAGCGTCTCAAATCCGTTGAGAATTGTACAATTTGGTACAATTTCGAGTAGGCAACCTTATCTCTAGAGGAAAAAATGTTGAATTTGATTTTTCAAATTCACCAGCTTCCCCCTTCGAATTTCATTCTCCCCTTTATATATTCTTTGTCGTTCACTGGTTGAAGGGATGGTTTTTTTTTCTTTCTTTTATTAACCCTCGAGAGAACTTCAAAATATGATAATTCAAAAAACAACATTAAGTTTTACAAAATAGCTTTGGCTAAATTTTATTCTAGGAATCAGAAGGTCTAGAATTTTCAGTTTTTCGAATTGGAAGGCTCCTCCGGCGGAGCTCTATTTGTTGTGGTGGAAGCTGCCTCGTGATTAAACTCGTCGTCCCAGAACGCTGCCCGAAAAAAGGTAATCTTTCACTCCTATTCTTGATTTAGTCTTGTTCTGATTTTACCACTATTAGGAGACTTAATTCTACAAAAGTGTAACTTCGTTATCGATTTTAGTTTTCCAAGTGTATTAAGTCCTCTCATTTACTCAATGCTTTTGTTTAACTTTTTGCTTAAAATTTCTCCAGTAAAGGGATTGAATGAATGACGTTGATTTTTGTTTACTTATCAATCCATGAGGGTACGAGTTTGTGGAAGTAGTTTTTCTCTCTTAAGTTTTTTCTATTGTTGTCTTATCTTGTTTAGTTTCTTCGTAGCTTCCTAGTTTGTTGTTTTCGTCTAATATCTCACGAATTTGTTGTACATTCGAGCATAAATTGATCGATTCGGTCTAGGCAAAGTTTAAATATTTAGTATGTGATCCCTTCACAATAAACATGTTCTTATTACCTTGGTTTGTGCTCCAAATATATTACTCCCTTGCTATCTTTTCTTTTAAAATTTAATGTTAGAACAGGTTTGAATGCATTAAAAGAGTCTTCATCTTCTTTGTTGTTTATGGGTGTTCACTGGAAAGTAGAAATTCATGTTGAAATAGTAGGTAATGTGTTTTACTTGTTAAAGTTGAAGTTTAAGGCAATTTCACCGTATTGCTAGTCAGTTGGACCCACGAATTTGGGGTATGCATATTTATATAATCTTTTTTATTCGAGCATCATTACAGTGATCGGTTTAAACTAATTGATTGGAATGAGTGTACGAGCTTGTTCACCTTTTCGTAAATAGCAAATTTGTGTGAATCTGATGCCACAATTAAATAATCATGAAATGTGCTTGCTTTATTTGGTTATTATCTTTGGCTTGATCTTGGTAGATTAGTTGGTTGTTAGAGATAAATTGAATTGCATTCTCGAAATATACTCAAACATGCTTTTGTCTTTTGTTCGGAAAACAACTAGAAGTTGAAATATTTTTTTTTAATATAAATTATCATATTTTTGTCCAGCATATGCCCTGAGTTGATTATTTAATAGTCACTTTTGGGCCATTAAATGGTTCATTCTTGCTATTGATATCATAAGGACAAGCTGATTATTTCACTTTCATTATTTGAAGTTAGTAGATGTCTTTTGTCTTGGTTAATTCAAGTTGTTGGATGATAACTTCATTTGTATTGTTTTAGTTTATTATTACTTATTCCATGTCATTTGTCCCTTAGCTAATTTATTTTCCTTTCTATCTTTATGGCGTCGACCAAGTCTTTTTGTGGATTTCTTCGCCTCATTTTCCTTTTTCAATATGAGCCATGGAGGCTCAAATTTCTTCATATAGTCGGCCTTTTTTTTTTTTTTTTTTTTTTTTTTTTTTTTTTACCGTGGTTTCCGGGCGTCGCTTTGCGAACCCGACTAGCTGTACCCACCGGGTCCCGCTGTTTCAAGGCGGGTCCACCACGGTTAGT
Organism: Solanum verrucosum; assembly: GCF_900185275.1. Lineage (NCBI taxonomy): Eukaryota > Viridiplantae > Streptophyta > Magnoliopsida > Solanales > Solanaceae > Solanum > Solanum verrucosum. The sequence goes on along the minus strand of NW_026019922.1, from coordinate 708,294 downwards.
TCCACGGGGCCCTGGAGACGCGGCCGGTTTGTAATGCCTCCAGTGGCCCTGCTGGGGCTCGAACCGGCGACCTGAAGGACTTTGTCCCAGGCCTTTACCAGCTGAGCTACCCCTCAGGGTTATATAGTCGGCCTTGGTTTTATTTAACGTCAAGTAGCTGGTGAACGGGTCCTCTAAAGCTAAACAAGGCTGAAAATTGGTGTACAAGGGTTCGGAGGGGATATACGTGATTGTATACACTAATATACACCTAGTGTATACAGAATTGGGCCAAAACCCCATCTTCCCTTGAATTGTATTTTGTTATTATTAGGCCTAATCTCTTTTATTTCCATTATCATTATGTGTTAGTTATTAGGACAGGTACCAAATGCAAGGAGTGGGCCTAAAGCCCAACGGAAAAATTAGATTATCTTAGGACAGGTGCAAATGGGCCATAGGCCCAAAGCTAAATTTAGGCCCAAATACTGGCCCAGGCGGACAGAAAATCCAGATTTGGGCCCAAGTCTCTCTCTCTCTCTCTCTTATTTTATTGTGTTTGTTTACTCGTTAATATCTGCTATATAACCTTAAGGTTTTAAAGTTCAAATCCCCAAAAGACACTCATTTTGAATTAATTACTTAACTAAATTATTCTTCTCTTACTTGACTTAAAAAATAAATAAATAAGTTTATGAAAATACTTCACTTAGATAACATTTCATTATTTTTCTATTAAAATAGGTCTCAACTATAAAGTAGTTCACTTTTGCAATTCAAGATAAGTTAGAATATTTTGCCAAATAATTAATTGCAGGATAACTGCATATTAGCGGGCATTTCAGGTGCTTTCAAACCCTTCTCGAAATGCTAATTAGAACCCCGAACCCCCCTTTGGTATTTTCAATTGATTCCCTGTTTTAATCTATTAAAAATCAGTTTTCTTGATTTTTTCTTAAAAATTAAGTGGCGACTCTGAAAACCAGTCAAATAATAATATTTTCCTAATAAAATAGAATGACAACTCTGCTGGGGATTTGAATGGTTCTAACTTTTAAATTAATTTATTTGGCTATGTGATTTAACTGTCTACTTGTTTTATTTATCGTATATATTGAACCGTTGCATTCATGGCATGACATATTCCGTCAAATGACAATTATTTTAATTTCCATTTAAAGGACGATTATGCGGGCCGCAGTCGTTCATTAACCAAATTGTTCTCGAGGCACCCTGACGAATGTAGTTGGCTACTGGATAGTCAACGGTCGTTAACTGTACCAGCCCAAGTTGTCCGCTTGGGTCACCTATCCACTTTAAACAAAGCCCACTTTTAGTCAAGACTAGCGTAGAGCCAAACTCAATCCCGAAATTTAGTGCATTGGCATAAGATGACCCAATACCCAAGGCGTGTTCGGCCCATTAGAAAGACCACCTTGAGTCCAAAACGGCCCATGGCCTGAACTGACGATCATACTTATGTGTTTAAATTTGAAGGATGTATACGTTATTTGAAAAATCATTATTCCTGGGGGTTGGGAATCTACTAGTCTGTTAGAGTCAAAGAAGGAATTGTACAAGCGACTATTCAATACAAAGTGTGGACATCCGGAGATGACAGCAAATCAAAGGCGAAGGACCTTTCGTGGAAGCATAGTGTAGGATCGTACCCCTGCGTGGGACTGAGTATTTGTATCCCTATCCCCTATCATGTATCCTCATTCAGCTATTTCATAAAATCTGTGTAATTTGGGTTTTAGGGGGCAATGAAATGTTTCAAATGACGTTTTACATCCTTCAAATCGTTAGGCCTACCCTTGGCACAAAAGGGTCACATATTTGTTTAGAATGCGCAATAGTTGTTTATGTGTTATAACTGCTTGTGTGAATATGCTGCTTTATTTGGAGATATTCTAGCTCACTCCTCTTCATATTCTTTTTAGAACCCCTAAGCATAAATATCAAGTTACTATCAAAAGTGCGGCCAAATGCTCTTCGAGTCTTTAGTTTCCCAAAAAAAATAAAATCAATCTTCAAATCTTACCCTTATATCAGAAAAAGATTCATCGTCTCAAATTGAAAGAAATTCAAGTCGAACTACGCAGGACCTGAATTCTCCTTCGTGAGACACGTGGGCAGCCTTTCAAGGCTCGGTCCCCATTTTTGAGAAATTCTTACAAAGAATTAGGTTTTTCAATAAAAAATGAGAAGTATGTCAATGAAAGATACAATTGTCTTTGTCTCGACTCAAGTCGACTTTTGTGACTCACCAAGCTCAAATCAAATAGACAAATTTCTATCTATTTAGTCATTTCTCTAAATATGTGGGCTAGTTTATCTTCAAATGGAGCAACTTTTATATGTTTGTGGTCATATGTGTGATATTTCGTATAATTTATCATCTACATAGACTAACACGTTTATCTTTTGAGTTATTTTTCTTTGTCAGGAACTTAGAACTAATCTGTGTTGATAAGCTGACTGGTCATCCTAATTTCACAAGATCTAAGGCCCCAAAAGATTCCTTCCCCGATCAAAGTTTGCACAAAGGAAAGGCAGTAATGGGTGATAACAATGAAAAGATTGCCCTGACTAATGTTGTTGTGGCTCAGCCCACTGTCGCTGATCAAAATGAATTAATTATGCAATTGATGCAACAAATTGCCGAAATGAGGGTTGAAATGCTAAGAAGACAAGATCTATCGAATCCAATTTTTTCGGTCAACCCTCCAGGAGATGGAAGACCTCCACTCCACTTTTCTCCTCCAAGCACGGAACAGGTTCAGAATCCACCCTCTAACCCCGGTCAAAATCCCCTAATCATCGACCTAACCGCTCCAAATCCACATCATGCCTCCGTCTCTTACCACGAGCCACTTCCTCCTCAAGGTACCAACCCTCAAACTCTCCTTCCTCATCAAAATGTCAACCCGCAAGCTTGCCCTCCTTATCAAAATCATAATGTCAACAATCCACAAACCTTCCCCCATCACCAAAATCAACATACCAACCCCCAAATTTTCCCCAAAATTTCCAAGCCACTCAGAATACCCAGAATCCCTCCATTGCTCCACCATTGCCTCAAAAGACTACTTTTCAAATTCCAATTCCAAATGAACCCTACGCCAACTGTTTCGAGATTGATCACTATGAGGAATGAGAGAGAGAATGGAGGTCAAAGGAAGAGGTAGTCAAGCTGAATATGAAAGAGGAAATCAGGAAAGCCATGAAGGAGCTGCATTGTATTCCTGAAGTCGATGGGTTGAGTTATGAGGATTTGTGCATCCATCCGGATCTGGACCTCCCGAAAGGGTTTAAAGTGCCAACATTTGACACTTTCGAAGGAACAGGAAATCCCTTGGCACACCTGAGGGCCTACTGTGACCAGCTCGTGGGAGTTGGAATGAATGAAGCTTTATTAATGCGGCTTTTTAGCTGAAGTTTGAACAGAGAAGCGTTAGAATGGTTTACCTCCTATGAGACAAAACAGTGGTCTAGCTGGAATGCACTAGCTAAAGATTTCGGCGAATGGTTTGCCTACAATGTGGAGATCGTTCTTGATCGCTATTCTTTGGAGAGAATTAGGAAGAAATCTACTGAAAGCTATCGTGAACATGCGTATAAGTGGAGGAAGGAGGCCGCTCGGGTTTGACCTCCCATGTCTGAGAAGGAGATCGTTGAAGTGTTCATACCCATTCAAGAGCCAGAGTATTATGACAGGATAATGTTGGTTATTGGAGAAAAATTTGCGGAGATAGTCAAGGTAGGTAAGGCTATCGAAGATGGGATTAAAACTAGAAAGATTTCTCGCGTTGCCGCCCCAACCGAATCGTCAGGACTGTTGAAAAAGAAGAGAGAGGATGTGTCTTCTATTTCCTATGCATCTGATGGAAAATAACTCTTTAGAAAATCCTCACCTTACGAAGGACATCCTCGAGCTCCACAAAATTCATATGCAGCTTGTTATACCCAATCAGGTTATCAAACTCCACCACCGAGTTACCAAATTCTACCTCCTAATTACCAAACTCCACCACCGAGTTACCAATCTCCACCTCTTGTTTACCAAACTCCACTTCCACATTACCAAAATACCCATCCATATTACATAGCTCCATCAGTTAATTGTTCAAATATCCAATCAAATTACCAAACTCCACCTCCGCACTACCAAAACACTCATCCTAGCTACCGAGCTCCACAATACCCAAATTTCCAAACGCAAGTACCAACTTACCAAAATCCTTCAAACTACCGTCAAGTACCTTCACATCCAGGAAATAATTACAATCCTCCTCGTGAGAAGAAACCTTCTAGAGTCTTTACTCCTTTGGTTGAGAGCCGAACACAACTTTTTGAGAGATTGAAATCGGCTGGCCTGATACAGACAATTGATCCAAATAATATCAATGTCAACTCCAAGCTTTATAGATCCGATCTTCACTGTGCTTACCATTCAGGAGGTGCTGGGCATATTACTGAGGATTGTATCAACTTGAAACATAAAATTCAAGACTTGATAGATCAAAAGGTCGTCACTCTTCAGACTGCCACTCCTAATGTCAATAGTAACCCCATACCGAATCATGGAGGGGTAACTATTAATATGATTGAAGTCAAAGAAGATTTGAATGTGAAGAAAGTTATAATCCCAGCCAACCTTGAAAAGCTTGAGAAAGTTGTAGCCTCTCCAACCAAAAGAGAGAAATCCATATTTGTGATCATGACACCTCACCAAGCTTTTGCTTTAGTGTCGAGGGAGGGTTAGAACAAGTAGAAGTTCGATCAAGATTTTCCAAAATCATTGCCTCGCATATATCAGTCTTTTCCAATGCAAAATGGTCTAGGGGAATGAATCGAAAATTGGTTCAAAAAAGGTGATATTGTGCTTGAAGAAATGATCGAGACACCAAGCATACGAGACACCAAACCAATGAAGCAAGTTCTTAATTGGACCTCCACTCCGCTCTTGATTCCTCGCTCATCTTGATAGACAAAGATAAATCTTATGCTATTTCTAAAATGGGGGTAGTCCAAATGAGGCTCGGAATCCACCTTTTGTGTTATTTTACCTAATTATATTTTAATTTCCCTCGTAATGTTTTGAAAAAGGCAAAATGGCTCACGGTCATAGCCAAAGTACGTATTTCCTTGTTTTCAACGAAAGCCTCTTCTATTGCAAAAAAATATTTTGCTTGCTTTAATTTTTCTATCTAATAGTCTTTGTTTTTTGTTTCAGTAAAAATAATTTTTTAAACCTGTCAATATCATGTCATGTTACAAGTTGAATGAAAAAAATGAGGTAGGTGAAGATGAGTTTGAAGAGCATGACGAGGAGATCATGATATTCGAACACCTTGTTAAAGATTTGAAACAGTTCGAGAATCCAAACAAGTCGAATTTGGTTGAGACAGAAAATGTAAATCTGGGAAATGATGACTGTGTCAAAGAAGTCAGAATTAGGGTCCATCTGAGAGAAGATCCGAAAAGAGAACTCAATAGTTCACTTGGAAAATACATCGATGCATTTGTTGGATCACATGTCGTGGTTGAACATAGACATTCATCTCAAGTTTCTAATCAATGCAGATGCTATCAAGAGTTATAATATTTGAAGATTCAGAGTTTCTTTAATTTTTTTCTTTGTAATCGCACCTTTTATCTGTAATCGTCTTATGTTCTGTAGTTAGAAAATTATTATTTGTAATGAACTACGTCTGACCTGAATTCTCAAGATTAAGATACGTAAGCGGCCTATGTCGGACTCGGTTACCCCTTTATCCCCTTTTAATATTTTTCTTTGTATTTGAACTATGTTCGACCTGAATTCTCAAGAATGAGATACGTAGGCGGCCTATGTCGGCCTCGGTTACCCCTTTATCACCTTTTAATATTTTTCTTTGTATTTGAACTATGTTAGACCTGAATTCTCAAAAATGAGATACGTAAGCGGCCTATGTCGGCCTCAGTCGATTTCTTTGTAATTTCTTTATTTTTGTTAATCCTTGAGGGGGGAACTAGGTTTGACCTTCCCTGCCTCAACGGGATACGTAGGCGCCGCGATGGCTAGGTCATATCTCCCATAAGATTTCTATTTTTCTTTGCAATAGAAACTGGGACAAAATTTTTGAGAGGGACTCAAAAATTCTAAAGAGTAAGATAATTTCTCCAACAAGTCAAGATTGAAGATACATTGCAAGTTGCAACTGGGACAAAATTTTTGAGAGGGTCTCAAAAAATTCTATAAGCCATATATCAACAGTTTGAGATACCCCAAGACATTTAACTGGGACATAAATTTTTGAGGATGGCCCCAAAAATTCCTTCAAGCATCAGTAGAAGTTTGTAGTAAATCTCGAATATTTCGAGTATATTAAAAGTTTAAAGCTGGCTTCAAATGATCTCTGGCATCGTTAAAGTTCATAGTCAACTGTAGAAATCTCTGACACCTTTGAATTTCAGAATCAACTACAAAACTTCCCGATTATAGTAGATTTCGAGAGAACCATGTCAGAAATTTTTCAAGCTTTAAAGATTTTTGAATTCTCCAGAAAAAGCTATCGAACACACCAAAGATTCGAACCAATTATGTTCATTTAAGCTTGACGTGACAAGACACTTGGCAGTTTCTTTTTTCAATTACAGCTTTTTGAAAACCTTTTTCTTAAAGATTTTGTCTATATTTCAAATATTTTTGCATAAAATTTTGTCTTGTATATCGAGAAGCAAGATATCAGAGCGATCAACTAAAGATAGCAAGACAAGGAGCAATCAATTGAAGAAGTCAACACAGATCAGTTTGTTTTAAAAACTAACAATTTTTCTATGGATGCATGTCTATAAGATTGCCTTAAGTTCGTTATATTTCTCCTTTAAACAAATATGGAGAAGTTAAAGGGGCGCTGAAGCTCCCCAAAATTGACAACTTTTATGTAGATGCAGGGAAGTCATTTAAGTTTTTCAGAAGAAAAAGAAAGAGTATAGAATACGAGCAACACCACCTCGCTTAAATCCCAGCAAAGCATAAGTCACAACGAAAGCAAAATGTTCAAAATGGGAACAAGTGAAAGCATCACTCTCAACATATACAAGCATCTTCGATGGCACGAGATTGCACTTTTCACCATAAAAAATGTTTGAAGACTATTCACGGATCTCGTTGATATCAGACGCGGTAATGTGAACTACCGTGAGAGACATCGTCTTTACCATCTGGATAGACATTCCTAAAATATTATCAAGCGAGATAATACCATCACCCAGAGGGACTTCATCGACATTATCCTACCAATGGATCAACATCATCCTACCGACGGATCTTTATTATCATTATCCTGCCAATGGATCAGCCTTATCCTACGAATGGATTATTAACATCATCCTACCGACGGATCTTATTTATCATTGTCCTACCAATGGATCAACATTATCCTATCAATAGATCATCAACATCATCCTACCAATGGATCAATATCATTCTATCGACGGATCTTCATTATCATTATCCTACCAATTGATCAACATTATCCTATCAATGGATCATAAACATTATCCTACCAAAGGATCAACATTATCCTATCAATGGATCATAAACATTATCCAACAAATGGATCAACATTATCCTATCAATGGATCGTAAACATTATCCTACCAATTAATCAACATTATCCTACCAATGGATCATAAACATTATCCTACCAATGAATCTTCTCCATTATCATCATCCTACCAATGGATCTTCATTAGTATTGTCCTATCAGTGTATCATTGTTAATTATCATCTTATCGATGGAATAGCATTAACATCATGATCCTAACGATGGAGCAACATAATCATCATATCATTATTGTCATCCTATGAATGAAGAATCATTATCCTACCAATAGAGCATCAACATCATCATCCTATCGATGGAACATCATCATTATTCTGTCATGTAGCAAAATTATCCTACTAATGGATCGGCATCATCCTACCAATGGATTATCGTCATCTTACCCATGAAGAATCATCATCATTATTTTCATTTGCAAGAACGTCATCAAGATATCAATCAACATATTACATCAGTCTATATTTTATTACTTCTATATCAAATGAAGAGTACCTTGAAGATTATACTACGAATATGAAATACGAGCTTTATTTGCTTTACGTCAGAATGGAGGAAGCTGACGTCAAATGTTCAAGGAGAGCAATAAAGTGTCAACACTATAAAAGACACTATATCCCCATTTGAATTACATTTTTTATACTAATGAGTTTTATCTCAGTCTTTGTCGAGAGCATCCAAGAGGATGAATTCTCAAATCAAACCACAGGTGCAGACGACATCAACAAGGATGCAGCACAACGTGGAATTTTTTCTTAGCAGCGAACTGGGACATAGTCCAAAGAGGAATACCAAAATTTTAGGATGCGAGCAGAGGAACGACATCCGCCACAACCAAACCACACCCCTATCACAAGGCATGTGGGTTTTCTTTAGGTTTATATGTTTCAGTTTTGCATCGGGAAAATTTTGGTTTCCACCGGAAGCAACTTTCCAATCCGAGTGATAATACACTAAGAGCTTTGGAAATTATGTCTGTGTAAGTTCTTAATTATGGGTGTGAAGGGCCCTACATACATGGCTAAGAGGTTTGCAAGCCTCTTTTTCATACTCGACTTGCTTTGTCACTTTTCCAGAACCAAAGGTTATCTTGCATAATAGATTTCCTTTTCAACTGATAGAGTCGAACTACAGGTAGCCTGATTCCCTAAGTTGAGGGATATGTAGGTGGGATCATTGTTGAAAACTCGGCTATATTCCAACATTCGCTCTTAAATTATTTTCTCGAGCTTTTCGGTCCCTTCATAATTCGATATCGGGATAACTTTTGAATTCTTTCAAAATCGTGCGTTAAATGAAGCGTATCGAACTACAGGTGGCCTGAGCTCTCATATTGCCTGAGATATGAAGGAAAACCACCTTCGGGGTTTGGCCATAATTCCTAAAGTCCGTACCTAAAAGCCATTTTCAGATGAATGAACTTGTGGTCGGTCAAAATTGGCTTCGTCAATTTCATTTGCCTCGAATTTCTTTCAGCAATCCAAGTCAAACGAGGGACAGTTGTTGACACCCAATTTTGGACCTCCACAATATGATTAATCACTGAGCTTCTTAAATTCCTAGTGATTTGATATAATTAGTTTTTATAAAGTTCAAAATATTTTTTTTCAAGTTATTTTCAATCAATTTTATAATTTTTAAATAATGTATATGTTTTATATAATTTTGAATATATTTAGTATATTTTATAAATATGCGAAAATCATCTCAAAAAGAGTTTAATTTTAGTAAGTATTTTATTAAATTAGTTTAGTTTAAATTATGGTTATAATTTTGAATCATTAGTTTACAATTAAGTTAATTATTTTATTTCGTTAAGATTAAGAAGCTAACTAATTAATCATACTAATTCATCTTGTTTAATTATTAGCCAAGCTTACTAAATTTGATCAAATTTGGCTAAGTTCTTAACTTCCAACGGCTATAATTGCAATTCATTGGTCTTTTTCTCAATTACAATAATAGCCAAGCCTCACCTCCAATTTTATAACATTTTGGGCCCAATTTCGTATCAATTGTAGCCCATTCCCATATAACAACCAACAGCCCAATATAATAGCAATCAACAACTGCTAGTTCTGCCCAACATATTCCCAAACCTATTCCTTTTCACCAGACCCACCAAAATAAATACAACTAATACGTACATCAATACCAGAACCACCCCTGTACATTCTTCATCTTCTTTCACGCAGAATCTCAACCCAGCAGCAGCAGCCTCGACCCGAGCCTGTTCTCGTGTCGTCCTCCCTCTCTCCTCTCGACGTGTCCCAATCTCCGCGATTCAAGCTTCCTTGTTCCGAATTGAACGGTCAGCATCTCAAATTCGTTGAGAATTGTACAATATGGTACAATTTCGAGTTGGTAACCTTATCTCTAGAGGAAAAATTTTTGAATTTGATTTTTCAAATTCACCCGCTTCCCCCTTCGAATTTCATTCTCCCCTTTATACATTCTCTGTCGTTCTCTGGTTGAAGGATTGGTTTTTTCTTTCTTTCTTTTATTAACCCTCGAGAGAACTTCAAAATATGATAATTCAAAAAACAACATTAAGTTTTACAAAATAGCTTTGGCTAAATTTTATTCTAGGAATCGGAAGGTCTAGAATTTTCAATTTTTCGAATTGGAAGGCTCCTCCGGCGGAGCTCTATTTGTTGTGGTGGAAGCTGCCTCGTGATTAAACTCGTCGTCCCGGAACACTGCCCGAAAAAAGGTAATCTTTCACTCTTATTCTTGCTTTAGTCTTGTTCTGATTTTACCCTTTTTAGGAGACTTAATTCTACAAAAGTGTAACTTCGTTATCGATTTTAGTTTTCTAAGTGTATTAAGTCCTCTCATTTACTCAATGCTTTTGTTTAACTTCTTGCTTAAAATTTCTCCAGCAAAGGGATTGAATGAATGACGTTGATTTTTGTTTACTTATCAATCCATGAGGGTACGAGTTTGTGGAAGTAGTTTTTCTCTCTTAAGTTTTTTCTATTGTTGTCTTATCTTGTTTAGTTTCTTCGTAGCTTCCTAGTTTATTGTTTTCGTCTAATATCTCACGAATTTGTTGTACATTCGAGCATAAATTGATCGATTCGGTCTAGGCAAAGTTTAAATATTTAGTATGTGATCCCTTCACAATAAACATGTTCTTATTACCTTGGTTTGTGCTCCAAATATATTACTCCCTTGCTATCTTTTCTTTTAAAATTTAATGTTAGAACAGGTTTGAATGCATTAAAAGAGTCTTCATCTTCTTTGTTGTTTATGGGTGTTCACTGGAAAGTAGAAATTCATGTTGAAATAGTAGGTAATGTGTTGTACTTCTTAAAGTTGAAGTTTAAGGCAATTTCACCGTATTGCTTGTCATTTGGACCCACGAATTTGGGGTATGCATATTTATATAATCTTTTTTATTCGAGCATCATTACAGTGATCGGTTTAAACTAATTGATTCGAATGAGTGTACGAGCATGTTCACCTTTTCGTAAATAGCAAATTTGTGTGAATCTGATGCCATAATTAAATAATCATGAAATGTGCTTACTTTAGTTGGTTATTATCTTTGGCTTGATCTTGGTAGATTAGTTGGTTATTAGAGATAAATTGAATTGCATTCTCGAAATATACTCAAACATGCTTTTGTCTTTTGTTCAGAAAACAACTAGAAGTCGAAATATTTTTTTAAAATATAAATTATCATATTTTTGTCCAGCATATGCCCTGAGTTGATTATTTAATAGTCACTTTTGGGGCATTAAATGGTTCATTCTTGCTATTGATATCATAAGGACAAGCTGATTATTTCACTTTCATTATTTGAAGTTAGTAGATGTCTTTTGTCTTGGTTAATTCAAGTTGTTGGATGATAACTTCATTTGTATTATTTTAGTTTATTATTACTTCTTCCATGTCATTTTTCCCTTAGCTAATTTATTTTCCTTTCTATCTTTATGGCGTCGACCGAGTCTTTTTGTGGATTTCTTCGCCTCATTTTCCCTTTTCGAGATGAGCCATGGAGGCTCAAATTTCTTCATATAGTCGGCCTTGGTTTTATTTAACGTTAAGTAGCTGGTGAACGGGTCCTCTAAAGCTAAACAAGGCTGAAAATTGGTGTACAAGGGTTCGGAGCGGATATACGTGATTGTATACACTAATATACACCTAGTGTATACGGAATTGGGCCAAAACCCTATCTTCCCTTGAATTGTATTTTGTTATTATTAGGCCTAAGCCCTTTTATTTCCATTATCATTATGTGTTAGTTATTAGGACAGGTACCAAATACAAGGAGTGGGCCTAAAGCCCAACGGAAAAATTTGATTATCTTAGGACAGGTGCAAATGAGCCATAGGCCCAAAGCTAAATTTAGGCCCAAATACTGGCCTAAGCGGACAGAAAATCCAGATTTGGGCCCAAGTCTCTCTCTCTCTCTCTCTTATTTTATTGTGTTTGTTTACTCGTTAATATCTACTATATAACCTTAAGGTTTTAAAGTTCAAATCCCCAAAAGACACTCATTTTGAATTAATTACTTAACTAAATTATTCATCTCTTACTTGACTTAAAAATAAATAAATAAGTTTATGAAAATACTTCACTTAGATAACATTTCCATATTTTTCTATTAAAATAGGTCTCAACTATAAAGTAGTTCACTTTTGCAATTCAAGATAAGTTAAAATATTTTGCCAAATAATTAATTGTCGGATAACTGCATATTAGCGGGCATTTCGGGTGCTTTCAAACCCTTCCCAAAATGCTAATAAGAACCCCGAACCCCCCTTTGGTATTTTCAATTGATTCCCTGTTTTAACCTATTGAAAATCAGTTTTCTTGATTTTTTCTTAAAAATTAAGTGGCGACTCATAAAACCAGTCAAATAATAATATTTTCCCAATAAAACACTCATAATGGCCAAGTTGGGTTCAAAATCAATAGAAGTCTATCAACAATGCACCCCAACTTTACTAACTTCACTCAAGATTTCAAATGATCCTACAAAAACCGGGACTAAACTTCCCAAACTCAATGCACCTCTCAAGGTAAGCATTCCAAGCCAAACTAGATCATGGACATCAAAGGCACTCAATGACTTTACCCTCAAGAACATCATCTTCCCCATGGGAGTAAACTTATACAGACTTTCCTAAGCACCATTATTTTTCAACTCTAAGGTCGGGGCAAGTCATCACTAAGTTTTCACATCCATCATACAAGATGATTTTAAACCATGATGAACTACACTTCTATCCTTTTTAGGGGAATGTATTGACTCAACACATATATGCATTACTCAAACACCCTCTTTCACCAAGCGTCACAACCTACCTAAACTCAAAATGGTCAAGTAGAGTTCTACCCTCAATATCATAACACAACTATGAAGCCCAATCACACTAAGGACAACATCAAAGGTCTAACTTATCAAGTCACAAAAGACAAGTAACACTGGAATCTAATAAATCATAACACATACTGGAACCATTAGGAGGAACATTTTTATCCTCTCTTCCTCTAGCCTTAAGCACCGGGCAATCTCTTGTTTTCCAAGGGTAAAACCTATCAAGGAACCCATATCATAACCTTTGGTGGGATCTACCAACCAATCAAACCTAGGTATTATCTAAACACCTTACTCAAAATGACCACACTTAAGATCAATCTTAAAAGATAACTAACTCTTTGAAATTGGTCAACACTTACAGTTCTTCTTCTTCACCTTAACTAGGTGGTACACGCAACCGTCAAAGTTAACTTTAAGACAAAACATAATCCAAACTTGTGGCATAGATCATTCCCCCTTACACTCTCGGATAAGCTCATTTGGGGACTAACAACTTGACTATACGGGTTCTAACATCACATAGGAGCATAACAATAACACTACCAATCCTTCCTAAGAATGACATCTAAATCTAGCATAACAAGTCCTATCTAGTCACAACCATAATTAGTATTTCAACCAACACCTTCTCCCTTGCTCCTTGTAACAAGAGCCCTTCGAGTAGTCACATCTTATAGACCACCAATTAGAGAGAAAAGGCCTTATAGAGTTAAACTCTATGGCATGACTAGAGAATGAAGAAGTGAAGTTTCCTAATGTCCTATAGCCTATCTCTCATAGATGTGTCGTGACTCACACCAATGAAAAAGACTCTACTAGACGTGGTTTGAGACATCCCAAATCCATCCCAAAAACTAATGCTCTGTTACAAAGTTTGTCACGCCCCGAGAGCACCCCTCGACGTGACCGGCGTACTTGACCCCGAAGGGATCTCATACAAGCCCTTAGCATATCATGACATAAGAACATAGGAAAAATGCAGAAAATTTAAAAAATTTCTTACAATCGAAGTGTTTTATAAAATGAAGGAGTCTATGACACAATGTCTCAAACCGTTTATAACATTAGACTGAAAACTCTTTAATACAATCTTAGGGACACGACCCTTAGATAAAATTAAACATAAAAGAAGGACATGTGGTTGAGCCCTCGAATACTATGAGGACTCACCAATCTTCTTCTTCTTGATCTACTAGAGTCCTAGCCACAAGGATAACATCCAATATCTCCAAAGCCTACACTTATAGAAAATGTAGAAATATGGGTTAGCACAAAATGTACTAAGTATGGAAGCCATGCACGAAAATCATTAAAACATGCATAAAAGGGACATTTTGTTTAAACCCATACTTCATGCCACTTTTGAACATCTTCTTTTAAAATATTTGGAGAATGTAACTCATAAGAAAAACCATGCACAATTTATCATAACATATGAAATATCATCACAATTACAAGCATAGTCTCCAACACAACATAATGCATACTCCAATCTTCACATGAAATAGTTCACATTCATAAGTACATAACAAAGTCATATCAACATAATACAACTATCACATGAGCAAACTTAAGCCACACTTGTGCAATGCATAGATAGGATCCCATAATCTTATCTACACTAAGTATCACATTTAGGCCACCATGATCATGCTTAACATAAGTTCATGCCAACATATAAGTAACCCAAAGTCATACTAGTGAAATGCAAAGGTAAGATCCCATAATCCTACCAAATGCTAAGTAAGGAGACATTCATGATCATAACTTGAAACAAGTAAAGATAACTTTAACATTCATTCATATGATACAAACATAATTCATAAGTCTTCATAATATAAGAGGACCTAACCATTACCCCTCTTAAAGTCCACTTGTGCAATGTATGGGTGAAGTCCCATACCCCCACTCATACTAAGTACTACCTCTTAAGAAGTCATAATTAGAGTCCATGTTCTTATTATAACTCGTATTCGTATTCGTATTATTTAGGGAAATTAACCTCAACCAACATAGACCATATGAGCATATGGAATTTGGTGTTCTACCCCCACACTGAAAAAAAGTGTTCTACTTGCCTAAGGTAGAACATACATGATAGGTTTTAGGTGGATCCACTAGCTAAACCCTATGTGGGCACATAGTTATGGGATATGAGGATTGCTACTAGAAACCCGTACTTGCTAAATGTAGAAGGTTTCCATCGCATGAGACAAACAGACATTGGGAAGCCAGACTTGCTAAATGTAAAAGCTCTCATCTCACTTTCATACCCGTTCAGTGCTAACTATAATTTCCATTAAAAGTTACATTAAGTCTTTACTTAAGTTTAGGTTTATGAAAGAATACACCAGACACTCAAACCAACATCATATCATAATAGCTCAATGATTCGTAGGGTGAGAATGTCCTTTCAACTTAGAATCATCAACATGTGACAAAAACTTTCACATTATATCCATAGTGTGTTCATGAGAATAACCTTTCATTCAACACAACAAGACTATCATAGTCAGAACATGTGATACATCGTCATGTATAGGGGTCGAGGAAAGAAGGATCTTGCATCAATACCATAATGTATACAATAACTAAACACCTCCACCTTTCAAGTGGATCAACATGATCATGTATATTTCATGCATAATAGTATCTAAAGGTTCACATGAGAACTAACCTTTCAATTAACGCCTACATTATCATCATAGAAACTTCCTTCTCGAGTGTTCATAAGCATGTATATAATACCACAATCATACATAATTCACATATATTGCATTCAAGGGTCACATTGAGTCAACACATCTAGCATTCAACATATATAACATAGATACAACCATGACTAAAGTAATCTATTCATTTCATGTATAAACTCATGTGATCATATTATAGGTCATGTGGGTTAAGTCTTTGCACAATAATGCCATATTCAACTTCAACAGGCATAATAGCTTCCTTCTCTAAGCTTAAACATCCTTAACTTGTTCATATTAGCTTTTAATTTTAAAGCTCTAGAAGTCATCTTCATATTATGAGCATTACCATCAAGAAATTCTTCACATTGTAATCATGTAAACCTAACTCTCAAGGTAAACTTGACTACTTGTTTCATTCTTTCTCAATTATAGACATATAGCATCAAGTAAACTAAATCTCAACACTATTTCAACCGTGATCCATGATATAAGGCCTTATCAAATTGGTTCATGTCTACAAGATTCATCCATAAGCAATTCATGTCTAAGTGATCTAGTCTAAGGCAATTCACTAAGAAGTTCATTAATCTTAAAGGTTCACATCTAACCCTCAATTTGCCCTTCAAGGATAAGAATCAAGATCAAAACCTAGCTTCAAGAATTACAACAGAAGATAGGGGAATTTAATGATTCAACAACTTAATAAATATAAATATAATCAATTTACATGGTTACATGATCAATCAAGTCATACCCTAGTTCACAATTTAGGAAGAAGGGGAAATCATGGGTCCAAGGGGAGATTTTCATCAAAATCCATCAATACACTATTAATCCAATCATAAATCATCATAATAAATCATAATGAACCATAATTAAACAATTGAATTCGTTTTGGAAGAAGACCCATGACTAGATTTGAAAACCCTAGATTTGGGGAATTTGAAAACATAGTTGAAGGGGCTTCTTGGTGATAGCTAACCAAGAATGAAAAGCATCTATACCTTAGGTGTAGCCTCCCATCAAATTCATATGAAAAAGTCATTTTCTTGAAGCTCTAGCTTGATTCCTAGCTTTGTTCTTCAATGGAGTCTAGAGAGAAGATTTTTGAGAGAGGAAGTATTTGGGTTTTGATTTGGGGACTTGGGTTATAATGAATTAATGACTTAGTATTAGGGGTATATTATCTTATATAGGTGATTAGTTAACTAATTAAACGACTTCCCTTAACCCCTAATTAAATACCTAACTAATTCCTAAACCCCTAATTTAAACTAAAAAGCTGTAAAAACAACCCCATCCATGAGACCACCACCCATGGACCGTGGGTGGGTCTACTGGCGGTAGATGGCTATCCGTGGTTGGTGAATGCATATCAAATGATCAGGCTGGTGCAGGTCTTCACCCATGACCCCAACCCACAGGGCATGGGTCCATCTACTGGACGTGAATGGCCATCCGTAGGTCACTACCAGTGACCTATTTTTGGTTTTTAGGCAGGTTAGGGGGTTAGGATTTAGGGTCCCCCTCAAGGACCCCTAGGGTGGTCCTTAGGGGGTCATACCTTTACGTTTAACCCCTAAACCACTCAACCTAAGCTCGGGATGACATTCTACAACATGAAATCCCATAACACCTCAAAATGAAACTCGTTCGGCTCTAGTTTTACCTACTAGATTTCATTAAGCTTTTAGCTAAGTCTTACTAGTTTTTACGGGGTGTTACATTAGTCTTGAGATTTGATCTAGAAAACTTGACATGGAGTAGGTGAGGGATTGAGGTGATTAGCAACAATAAATATGAGTGGTACAAATGAGAGACCCTAACCTTTTGGTAAGAGAAGAGAAGTGTGGCTAAGTTACAAGAATAACAAGAGCATTAAGAGGTGTGCCGAGATGGTATATTACCAGATGAGGTTCCAATTAAGTTAATGATTTTTTTCATGTATGCCAAGATATCATGATTGAGTTGTCAATGTTGAATAGGTCCAATAGCTTTCAAGTGTTAGCTTTAGACCTAAGGGGGAGATGATAAGATGTGAAATCAAGTTAAGTATTTGCGAGTAAGATAGTAATGAGTTCCAAAGAGTTTGGGGGATATCTTTTTAGAGGTGCTTTTAGTAATGGATTTGTTAGAGTACTAAGTTGAATGTGGTGTTGTTTAACATTAGGTGGTTCTTGATATGTGCCCAATGTGGTGGTAAGGAGTAATAGTCTTGGGATGAGATTCCCTATAGAGAGGTATAGAACCCGAACATAAGGATTTGGGTTAAGCTTGAATATAGTAAGAGCATACCATTAGACTCAGACCTTAGTAAGAGTAACCACATTCCATACCCAGTCAAGTCGTCATTCGAGGACGAATGATCCCAAGGAGGAAATATTGTAACACCCCAAAAAAAATTTGAACTAAGACTCAAACTATCCTTTGTTGTGAGTAGGATTTTATCGAGGAATTTAAAATTTATTGAGTGTTAAGGTCACTAGATATAGCACCTTGAGTTCCAAAAATAATTAAAGATAATTCATTCAAGTCATTCCTAGGTTCTTCTAAGTTTTGGGTCAATTTAATATGATAATAATCTTCAGTACAGGATGCTTTAGGTGTCCCATAAGATATCCAATGAAAGCTCTTCGAATTATCTTTCCAACGCCACTGAGTTTGCTAAAGTTCGAGCTCGTATGAGGGAGATATGCCCGTTTTAAGTCGGGCTGTCCAATTAAGGAGTTACCCGAAAATATGAGGGGTATTTTGGTCTTTTCCTTACCCAATCGGATTTAAGCGCTTTTAGTAAGGTTTTAGGAGTTTAAAATGCGTAGAATCAGTTTCATTCATCCCCAAAAACGTTTAGGATTTTAGAGAGAAGATTCAAGAGGAGAAAAAGTTCAAAGTTTCAAGCGTTCGTTCAAGAAGTTCAAGATTTCGCCAAGAACCTAGTTCATTCATATATGTGAGCTTCAATAGTGTTGGGTTCGTTCACCCACATGCCAATCATGATTTATTCAGTGTAATTTCATTCTTGAAATTTAAGGATTTAAGTTCATGATGAGTTCTTGATAAGTGTTCTTAAAGTTTCCTTCTCGATTAAGTTTTGATGTAAGATTGTACTTGGGTCAACTTCAAACGATCATATCTCTTAGAATATAAGAGTTACGTGAGTCATAACCTATCCAATTAAAGGTATTTGAATCTACTTTCTAATGTCGTCAATTTTGCGTCAATCCAATTTCTAAGTAAAGCGTTATGACTATTTTAGTAACCTATACAGTGCTGTTACAAATTAGCTGACGGGAATACATTAAAAATGGTCGTTCTTGTATTTTTACCTCCAAGAACACCCTAAACGAATTTCTTGACTAATAAAAGGATCAAAACAATCAGATTTTCATCTTTTAATCCATCATTCTCTTCTTTCTCAAACCCTAGGGTAAAACACTAATGAAAAGCATAATTCTTGGCCATAGAGATTTCAAGAAACTAATTCAAGAATCTTAAGAAAGGATTTCTTAATCGTTTACCTTCAAGCTAGGGTTTCAAGGCTTCTAATCAATTTCTTCTTCAAGATTTTTCAATAACCCTGTTCTTCCAGGTATGTAAGGCTATCATGGTGTTGGACTAGTTCGTTCTCATGCCCTACATCTACTTTCAAATCAATAAAAGAGTAATCTAGGATTCTCCCCCCCAAGATTTTAGTATTCTTGAGATAAGTTGATTTAAGTTCTTGAGTTCATAGTTCTTTTAAAAAATTTATTCCCAATTGTTGATTTTTAAACTATGTTTTGAGGAAGTAAGTATGAAAATGAGAAGGGTCGTATACATGAGTTCTATATTGTTACGTAGACGCTCGAGTCGAGTCGTTCATGCCCATAAATTTTGCATGAACTCCATAATTTGAGTATCTTTGAGAGGAGTAGTATCTTCAAGTTCTAAGTCTTGAGTATTGAATTCCTAATCCTTTTGAGATTATATTCCTACTTATGGGACTACTACATGTTACCCATGAAACCCTTGAGCTGAGTTGTTCATACCCATAATCCCGCATGAACCCTATGAGTTGAGCAGTGTAGAGATGAGTAATATCATTGAGTCTTGAGTTCTGAGTACTGAGGTTCTTTATTTCTTTAAAATCCCTGAGTTGAGTTTTTCATGTTCTTAATTCCACATGAACCCTATGATTTGAATTATAAATTTTTTAAAAAGGTTTTTAAAGCCAACACTTGAGTTCTTAAACTGAGTTTTGAGAAAGTAAAGATGAGTTTTGAGAAAAGATTTTTCTAAAATATGATTAGTATGACAATCGAGTATGCCATCAATGTATGAGAAGTAAGGTATCTAGATATACCATCAATGTTTATGGAGTATGACATCCCGAGTCATCAATGATCATATTATAATATTATTTTGAAATGTTTTTGAGAAAGAGCGGAGTTGAGTTCCTTTTCTTTAAAATGATATATGTGAACTAAGTATTCCTAAGAATAAATGTTTTCACATTTAAGATGAGAGGAAACTTAGATTTCCAAAAGAGTTTTGAGCAGTTTGAGTACCATATCCTTTAAGAGAAAGATATTTTGAGTAATAATCTCAAACCACGCAAAAAGTTATGTTTTTAAACATATGAGCAAGTGTATTTTGGGAGTAGTATTGAGCAACGATATAGGGGAGAGTTCAGATAACTCAAAGCCCTAATAAACCATGTAGCCAACGTAGGTAGAAAGGGTCATACTTTTTAGATGATTCCTTAATGTTGTTTAGCATAGACTAGTGGATCCACTTAGTTAAGGTGTTTTATATGAGGACAAAGTATAAGAGAGTTTTGGCAGCGTGGGCAAGAACTTGTATCATCACTTAGGCTCAAAGTGGTGCTTGTCGGTTTGAGAAACTCCCACAAAGTTATATTATATTTTATTATATATAAATTGAGTTGTTATTGTATTCTTCAATACACTGAGTTACTTTCTACTATTTTAAAAGATTTCCATATATTCCATGTGTATTGTTGCTTTATATTGAGTTGAGTATCCAGAGTTGAGTACCTTTGAGTTGAGTATCTTGAGTTGATCTGTGCTTCATTGTGCCGAGTACCTTATTGTTGAGTTTCACTGAGTTGATAACCTTATTACTGAGTTCAGTATCTTATCCTTGAGTACTTCTGAGTTGAGTAAGTTTGAGTAGTTTCGACTATCCTTGAGTATTCCTTGAGTTGAGTAATTTTGAGAAGAGGTAAGTATGTTTCCCTTTTTATCAAGTTCAAGCTTATGTTATGCTTTAGAATTCCCCTTACATGCTCGTACATTTCACGTACTGAGCCATTTCGAATGCATCTTTTTGTGATGCAAATACAGTTATTTAAGGTCATCAACATGAGCTTCGTTGATACCACATGGAGTTCGAGTAAGCTATGGTTAGCCTCCTTGCTTCCGGAGGGTTCCACTTTTACTTTAAGTTATATCAGCTGTTAGGAGGTAGTGGGTCTTGTCCCGACTTCCATCTTTGTCATTAGAGGCTTCATAGATAGAAAGTAGAAGTCTGTTTCATTTATGTTATTAAATGTATTAAAGATGTAAGTTGCCTATTTTATAGCGAATTGAATAATTTATTTTTATTCAGAGTTTTTCATTTGAGTTAAAGCTTGTAATTGAGTTTCGCGAATTTTTATTCAGTTTTTAAGCTTTTGCATGCTTAAGTTAGTCTTCCGTTTGTAGTCAGCCAGGATGAAGGTTCTTTTGGGGACCAACAATGGTTCTTGAGTGCCGTCCATGTCTAGGGTGTAGACTCGGGTCGTGACAAGACAAAGTTAGTTTCAACTTTAGTATTTGAGTTTGACTTTTCTTTTGTTTTTAAGCTCTCAGTTTCATATATTCAGATTTAGTATATGGGTATTCCCCATCATTTCAGATGATCTCATGATTTAGCTTCCGCATAGTATTTATTTACTTCAGTTTATTTAAGTATGCTTATGATATACCAACATGGTTAGCTTGGGGTCACTTGCGATCCTAGGTCCCGTGTTCGCTTCCTGGGGGTAGCTTCGGGGCGTGACAATAGTAACCCCCCATTCACCAGCATGTGTTTACAAATATGGGAACCTCCTTTCCATTGAACAAGGGCATGTGTATTTGCTTCCTACAATACTTTATTCATATAAAGTTAGACCATACTGTACTTTGAATCCTGGAATAGCTTTTAAGTATTGTTATAGTGTTAGCTTAAATAAGGAAATAGTTTTAAGCACTTATTCACAACTTGTGATTTTTTTGGCTTATAAGAAAAGAGATACAATCTTAGAGAAACAAGCTCTTAGTCTAATCTCATGTACTACACTAATCTAGCAAGAGAAAAAACCTTAAATATCAATACATTATACATAATTCAGAAGTATAATGTATTTAATATTAAGAACTTTAAGATTGAACTCATTAAATTTAAATTATGAATATAATTTGGGTAATCATACTAGATTAATTATGGCTGAAAATACCTAAAATGAGAGTTTCAAGTTCCGTATAAGATAAAGTAGGATATATAAGTTAAAAAATTAAATTTAGAGAAACAAGAAAAGAACAAAATGGTCCGAGCATAATCTATGAAGGCTTACATAAATAGAAAATAACAAGTAGTATCAGTTTATTTTGGGCTTACATAGGGGATGTACTTTGTCAAGTTTTCATATTTTTGGATGACGGTTAGAAATTCAATTAACAGTAAATCAGTAATAGTAATATTTCCCAATGTAAGAAATCGTTGATGCAATTTTAGTTAGTTACAACATAAATTTCTTAGTTACTTCAATTTGATTTCTATATGATATTTAAAAATATATATTCTTTTGTTTGATGTTTCAAGTTCTTATCTACCTGCCTTATTTATACTAATTTCTCTTCTAATGTAGTAAGTTGTAATATTCTTATTATGTTTGGTTGAAATTATATTATTTGATTATTAACGTCTATTACAGTAGATTTCTTTATTTGAATATTGCTTTAAGTATATTTCATCATTAGTCACGAGAGTATTGTATTGGACTTTGTAATGAAAAGCACAAACGGGATAAAAAATAGTTGCATGTAAGTAAGAGCCTATGAAGCCTGATACTTAATTTGCAACTTCAACTTCGTCACCAATTTGATATATTATTTTTTGTTGTCCCTTATATGCTATTTCTCTTATTTCATCTGAGATAAAATCAATTCTTAATTGGTAATTTTCCTCTGTCATTGAAAAAAGTGAGCAATTTTGACGCGTTCTTTTAATATGTAAAATAATTTTTTCCTTTTATAACGTTCAAGTTATATTTCATAATTTTTAAAAAAATTGAAAAACAACAAAAAAAAATTCTACCTTTTTTTTTCATTTCATTTAACTCATAAAATGTCGAAAACAAGTCTAGTTTATATTTGTGACCGAGAAATTATGTTCGAAATTGCCCACTTTTCTCAATGCAGAGGAAAATCACCAATTAAGAATTGATTTTAATCTCAGATGAAATAAGACAAATAGCATATAATGGACAACAAACAACAATATATCAAATTGGTGATGAAGTTGAAGTTGCAAGTCAAGTATTAAGCTTCATAGGTTCTTACTTAGATGCAACTATTCTTTATTCCGTTGGCGCCTTTCATTACAAAGTCCAATACAAGACTCTCATGACTAATGATGAAACATATTCTACAAGACTTTCAAAGGACAATTGGAACTGGACAGTGTTTTTGTCATCATATACTTAGAGTTAAAATATTTGGCAATACAAATGAGATTCAAATTTGTACAAAAATATGTTGTGAAAAACTCTATAACACAAGATTTTGTGGACGGTTGAAATTGTGTAAAGATTTAAAGAAAGGTCATTCTAATTTCCCTCAATCGAGACTAGAAGGAAAAAAAAAAGAGAATTGTAGTGTTGTTGACGACCCAGTGTACACACTCGAAACCTAAAGTTAATTGTTCCCTAAATTTAATTATTCAAATCGTTCTTGTTTAATCTCTAGAAACTTTGCAAGATGAATCAATATATGGATTCGATAGAACCAAACTCCTCATACTGGAGATATGATAAGTTTTGCGGTAAGAAGAGCTGAAATGGTTGTTTAATATGATGTTCTTAGATAAGTATGTTCTTAATTCATTATACTAACGCTTTACTATTTGAAAATTTCATAAGGCAAAGGGAAAAAATTTTGATCAAGAAAAGATGGATGTTATGTAACTGAGGCGGCTAGGGAGATTGGCGTAAATATTCTTTCATATACATGGTTACTCTAGTAGACTGAAGAAATGATTTTTTCTTGGGTATTAGTAATTCGGTATGTTTGTAGATATTTTCACCGAGAGAAACCTTGTTGGTATTATGCAAACCAATAGTAGATTGTCTTTGCGGTTTGATAGCTTTATCAAATGAAAGAACAAGGGGTGGTTAAATAGGTGGAGAAGATGAAGCACCCGCCTCTTTCTTGAAAATTTAAGAGTCAATGTGTGCATAAGGCCCTTTGTCATGCAAATGTACCACCCAATATTACCGCTATATTTTTTTATATTTTTTTCTTCTTCTTCCATGAGAAGATTAATTGAAAAAGACTGGAATGCCCTTTAGAGAGTCTCATTTTATTTTATTCATTAATTGAATAAAAGCTAAAGGGAACATCTAAAAATTAAAAATAGACGTATTATGTAGAACACATTTGATTCTAATAATTAAGACCCAAGATTAAAAAGTAAATCAGCTCACAAACACAAAATTTGAACATCTAATATATTTTGAAAATCAAAAACTATCAAATAAATAAAAGATAAAAAAAATATATTTTAAAAAAATATATAATTCAAACAAACTAGCAAACTAAATCTTTAAAAAATCTAACAAAAATAGTCATAAGCCGGCACTAAAATAACTTGTATGATTGAAAAAATTGTGATATTGACGGATTTGGATAGGGGATGAAAGGATGAGAATATTGATATAGGTTTTGGGGTAAATGGAGGTCGCAAAAAAAAATCCCCGTAAAGTTATTCGATGAAGTTTTGACATGAAACTTATATCAGAAGATAGTCATTGAAGAGCTCTACAGATTTATGTAAGGGGTATAAAATGGAGATGACCGAAACTCTACAAATCTAAAAAGAAAGTAATAATTAGTATGCAATCTTTTTGCAGTATTGGTTGGAAATAAAAGGGAGAGAGGAAAAATTAAAGAAATAATAGGGCCAAAATATGATTTTTGAGGTGTTTTGTATTATGAACAAGTCATTGGATAAAAAAAATGAATGGTGGAGATTAAAATTTGAGTCATAGTTAATGGACTAGATTTAAAATTGATTAGGTACTTATAATTGGATTCAAATTAGCCCAATTCAATCAAAATTGAGCCCATTGGTCCAATTCATTTTTTTAACATAGAAAGACAATAAAAAAGATAACATTAAAAAACAAAAAAATACAAATACAAATACAATTAAATATGTCAAACATTAGCTGTTCACGATGGAAATTATACTTTGATGGAACAATTAATACAAAAGGCACAAGGACTGCGGTGATTATCATATCGCCCACAGGGCAACATTACCCTGCAAAAGCTCGACTTTGTTTCTTCTATACAAAAGACACAACAAATGAAAAAGCATGAATCATGTGTCTAAATATGAAAATAGATTTGGAAGTACAAGAATTGATTGTGTTGGTAGATTCCGATTTGCTTATTCGGCAAGCTCAAGGCGAATGGAAAACTAAAGACCTCAAGCTTCTTCCATACAAACAATGTGTGGAAGACCTTAGAAAAATGTTTAATTTCATCGAGTTTAGATATATCCTCAGTTTTCATAATGAATTGACCGATGCCCTGGCTACTTTGGCCTCAATGCTTCCATATCCTAGCAACACTTGCATCACACCTTTGAAAATTCAAGTTCGTGACCAACACTACTATTCTAACACAATTGAAGAACCATATGGTGAGAAATGGTACCTAGACTAAAGCACTTTCTTGCAGACAAACCATATCTAAAACATGCTAATGGAAGCTACAAAAGAACTATTAGGCGCCTGGCTAGTGGTTTCTTTTTTCGTGGGAAATTTATTATAACAAACCCTAAATTTAAATTTGTTGAGATGTGTGGATGTTGAAGATGATGAGAAAATCATGAATGAAATACATGTTGAGATATTTGGATCAGACATGAATGGATATGTCCTTGATATAAAATATACAATTCGAGTAGGGTATTAATGGCTTACGATGGAATGGAATTGTTTTCGCTTTGTGAACAAAGATCATCAGTGTCAAGGTAATTTAATTCATTCACATCCTTCAGAGTTACGCCCTATGGCCACTCCTTGGCCCTTCGCTGCATTGGGAGTGGATGTCATCGAACAAATTGAGACAAAAGCTTCGTAAGGACATCGATTCATTTTGGTCGCAATTTATTGCTTCAACAAATGTGTGCAGGGAGTCACTTTAAAAGTAGTTACTAAGAAGGCGGCCGTGGATTTTTTCCATTCTAACATCATTTTCCACTTTGGTATCCCAAGAACTATCATAACATATAACACTGCAAATCTATATATCCATTCAAAATTGTGCATCACAATTCTACTCCATACTGATCAAAATCCATTGGAGTTGTGGAAGATGCCAAAAAAAAATCAATAAGATCATCGGAAAGATGGGTCAAGGGACCAGAAAATGCCATGAAAACTTACCTTTCACATATTTGGGATATCGTACGACAACACACACTTTGATTGGTGCAACCCCTTACTTGTTGATGTATGAAACCAAGGGGGTAACACCAACAGAAGTTGAAATTCAATCTCTCCAAATTATGGAAGATAAAATTGAGGATATCTGATGGGTTAAAACTCAATTAGATCAGCTCACATTAATATATACAAAAATATTGGCGGTCATTTGTTTTGGATAGCTTTATCAACAAACTATGGCTCATGTATACAACAAAAAGGTGTACCCAAGACATTTTGATGTAGGCTGCCACGCCCCGAGCCTACACCCTAGGCGGGACTGGCACTCGAGAACCATTGAAGCAAACCCTTGGCCATGCTTACTACTCAGCGGAAGACTTAAACACAAGAAAATATGGTCAAATGATGAACTCATGAAATAAACTTAGAATGTCTTAAAAGAACATTCAACTAGCCAAGATGGAAACTCAAGTCTCAAAACATAAGCCAATAACAAAATAGTGACAAATGATCTAGTTAACTGTTTATCTATGAAGCCTTTAAAACTGGGAGGGATGTCGAGACTAGTCCCCCGATCATCCTAACAACTGAAAACTACTAAAGCAATGTCAATAGGGATCCTCTAGAGAGCAATGAGGCTCACCACAAGACTCTGAATGCTCAATTGGATCAACGAAGTGCTGGATGCTCATCCTGATTACCTGTATCTAGGTCATAACAATGATGCAGGACAAATAGTGTTAGTTCATTGAATGTACGAGCATGCGAAGGGAATACTAAGATAAGACATAAGCTTGAAAGGAACTGAAAGAACATACCTGAGCTCAACTCAGCTCAACTTAACTCATTTCAATATAAAGAAATAATATGAATGCGATATAGAGAAAAGCTTTTAAAACATAACTAACAACTCTGTGTATTAGAAATACAATAGTAACTTTGTATGTATGCAAAGATACAATATAAACTCTGGGATGTGTATAAAAATACAACTTACTTCTGTGTATATAAGAATATAAAATACTTTTGTGGGAGTTTCTCTAATCGATAAAAATCACTTAAGAGCTATTGTGATGATACTGCATTTTGCCTCACGCTGCCAGGGCCGTCCTATACCTTGCCGAAGGTAATAAACCTGATTACTAAGTGGATACACTAGTCTATGCTAAAAAGCACTAAGGAATCATCTAAAAATTATGACCCTTTTCTACCCATGATGGCTACATGGTTTATGGAAGCTGGGAATTGTCTAAACTCTCCCCCATATTAGTACTCAATACTACTCCAAAAATATAATACTAGCTCTTATGTTTAAAAACATAACTTTTTTATGTGGTTTGAGATAATTGTTCAAAACTTAGCTCAAAGGCTATCTTGGAAATCAAAGTTTCCTCTCTTGCTTAATTGTGAAGCATTTACTCTTTACTGAAAACTAGCTCAAAGACTCTTTTGGAAATCCTAGTTTCCTTTCTTGTTTAAATGTGAAAACATTTACTCTTTGGGAATACTTATTCCTGATATACTCTTTTGACGAAATGAACTTCAAACTTTACTTTTTACTCAACTCAAAACTCAAGTCTTTAAACAAAGTTTAAACATTTGTAAAAGACTTTTGGAAAACTCTATGAACTTTTCTTGACTTGACTCTTAACTTTCCTTGAATTTGAATTTATGGAATCAAGGATTGTGATTTGTGATAGGAAAGATCTCATGATGTTTAGGAGTGTTTTTAGATAGTTAAACAAGAGAAAAGATCAAGAAATAACTGTCTGAAAGAAAGTCTGCGATGCGCAGATGCATATAAATATTTGGTTGCAAAATAAATTTTGAGGCAGAACGGTCCATGACCGCTCTGCGACGGGGAGACGAATTCCCCAATCTTGAGGTACCCAAATTCACCCGACTTTTTCCTTCTTCATTTTCTAACCCAATTCACCTAAACTCGGTTCTTTTTCTCAAATTCTCTTTAGATTCAGATACCCAATATATGTACACAAGAATATAACTCAAAACAACTCTAACAATCGACTTTAAAATCTCAAGAACTCCTCAATTTCATCCCAAATTATAGAACGAAAGTAATTCAAGAACATAGTTCAAGAACATCAAAGTCTCAATATTTTAGGATGAAAATCATACTGAAATAAACATGTTTGGCGTATGGGTGAATGAAACCAACGCTATGTGAACTCACATACCTCGTAGGATTAAATCCTTGGTGAAAACCACAACCAAACTCGCAAGAACTTGATGAATCTTGAACTTTTCTTCTCCTTTCCTCCTCTTTTCTCTTCTCTCAAAGCCCTAGCATAATTCTCAATTGCGTAAACTGAACTAACTCAGTTAAGACCCCAAATAATTTATTAAAAATGGATTTAATTAATTGGGTAATGAAAAAAACATATTAACCCTCAAAAACTTGGGTTTGACTTTCCTTATCTAGACAACCCGACTTCAAATGGGCATATCGCTCTCATACAAACTCAAAAATGAGCAAACTCCATAGCGTTGGAAAGATAATTCAAAGATATTTTCTACAGTATCTTTTAGAACACCTAACTCATCTTGTGCTGAGAGTTATGGTCATTTGAAGTTGACCCAAAATTAAAACTTAGCTTAACTTTGTCAAATTTCAGATTTCTCATTCTTTCCAAAAATGATTCTTTATAATTCTAGCTCTTTAAAATAGCGAGGTGTTACAATATCTCTCCCTTGGGAAAATTCATCCTCTAATGAGATTAATCTTAGCAGGCTAAGGGCGTAACGTCAAATATTTTGTTAAAACACCCAACAAGCAAATCTAACACATCATGCATATCAATTAAAGAGTACTAAGAAGAGAATTATTACCTTGGTCTGAAGTGTCTCCGGGCTCAAAGAGATAAGGATACCTCTTCTTCATATCTTCGTTAGCTTCCCAAGTAGCTTCCTCGACAAACTGATTTCTTCAAAGAACATTGATTAATACTACTTCCTTAGTCCTCAACTTGCGAACCTGACGGTCTATAATCTGAACATGAAGCTCCTCACAAAACAAACTATCCTTAATACCAATATATTCAGTTGGTATGATCAATGAAGGATCTCCCATACACTTTTTCAACATAGAAATGTGAAATACCGGATGTACCGCTGCTAACACTTGTGGTAGCTCCAACTTATAAGATACATTGCCAATCCTCTTGGATATTCTGTAAGGACCAATATACCGGGGACTAAACTTCCCCTTCTTACCAAATCTTATAACACCCTTAATGGGTGAAACTTTGAAGTAAACCCAATCATCTTCATCAAACTCTAAGTCCTTTTTTCTAACATATCTATAGGATTTCTAACGAATCTGAGATGTTTCCAACCTCCCTTGAATAACTTCACTTTCTCCATAGCTTGATGAACTAAGTCTGGTCCTATCAACCCAAGTTCATCAACCTCAAACCATCCAATTAGAGATCTGGACCTTCTCCAGTAAAGAGCTTTACAAGGAGCCATCTGAATGTTAGAGTGGTAACTGTTGTTATAAGAAAACTCAATGAGAGGTAGCTTATGATCCCAATTACCCTTGAAATCAATCACATAAAACCTCAACATATCTTCTAGAGTCAGAATAGTGTGCTCTGCTTGACCATCTGTCTGAGGATGAAAAGCAATACTTAAGTTCACCTTTGAACCCAAGCCTTTCTGGAATGACATCCAAAAATGTGCAGTAAATTGCACACCTCTGTCTGAAATAATCAAAACTGGCACCCCATGAAGTCTAACTACCTCTTGAAGATACAACTTGGCATAGTCCTTTGCCGAATGGGTAGTCTTTACCGGCAAGAAATGGGCTAATTTAGTCATTCGATCTACAATCACCCAAATCGAGTCATGCTGTTTGAGAGACCGTGGTAAACGTATGATGAAATCCATATTGATCATCTCCCACTTCCATTCTGGAAGTTCTATGTACTAAGCTATACCACCGTGCCTTTGGTGCTCTACTTTAACTTGTTGACATTTCAGACACTTAGGAACAAACTTTGCACTGCCCTTCTTCATACTATTTCGGCAATATACTTCTCTAAAGTCACGATACAATATTTGTGGAATCTGGATGAACATAATGTAACAACCCAGAAAATTTGTAGGTTGAACTTGAGCCTAAACGTAAGGTTAAAAGCTATTAAATAATTTCCCCTAAGATAGTACACCATCTAAGTATGATATGGGGGTTTAGGAGTCAAGGCCTACGGGAGAAGTGCCAATCAAAAAGGGGAAAGCCAAGGCCAAAGGCCAAGGCTGCCTCAAACTTGGAGCTACTGCCTCAAACTCCACGGCCACCACCACAGCTCATGACCACGGCCAATGGGAGGTTTTTTGGAGTTGCCTAGGCCAAAGGAGGGGAGCCTCCAAGTGTCCTAGACACTGCCCCAACCTCCACGATAGGGACCACGAGTCGTGGTCCACTTAACGACTCATGAAGGTGGGCGTGAGACTTCCTTAGTTTTTACGGAGTTTGATCATTTTAGAGAAGCTAATGCCCAAGGCACCACAGACACCATAACGGGCCGTGGTTCACTTGACGAGGGGGAGGGTGGCTCGTGAACATGCCTTGTGTTGTAGAGGCAAGGCACAGAGGGCCTTGCCATGGACTCAAGACCAGGACCTCCAGCACGACTTGTGGTCATGACCACGGATCGTGAGAGGTCTCGTGGCCATGCCTTGGCCTTGTGGGGTGTTGGCACACTTATGGGAGCTACTGCCTAAGGGACCATGGGCACAACCACGAGACGTGGTCCACCAGATGGCTCGTGAACCTAGACGGGTTCACTTAAATGAGGGACTTTTAGGTCATTTGCTTTTTAGTCCAATTTAAGTGGGGGTGTTTTGTATACTTTGGGGGTAAAATATATATTGGTTTTAAGTCTAATTTCACAAGTCTTACTCATTTTTCACAAACACCCAATTGAATAAAAAACCTCTCACTTCTCTCTAAAATTCTGTCTCTAGACTAAAGAAGAAGAAGACGACATTGGAGCTAGGGTTTCAAGGCTTTTCCCCAAATTTCTTGGAGTTTCATAGTTGATGTATGGTTTCTTCTCATCCTTGGGTATGTGTCATCCAAGGAGTCCCTTCAAATATGTTTTCAAGATATCAAATTTCCCCCAATTTCTAAGTTTTTCATTTTATAACATGAGTCTTCTTTCCAAAACGTTTTCATTGCTTAATTATGATTGTTTATGGTTTTCTATGATGAATTATGAATATATCGATGGAGAATTGATGTGTATATTGAGAATTCCCTATAGACCTATGTGTTCCCCATGTTGATAGATCTTGAATTGATATTGTGGGTTGGATGAGATTGTGAATGTGTCAATTGAATATGTTTATGTTGATTAAGCTATTGAATCATGAGTTCCTTCTATATTATGTAGTAATTGTACATAGTTGGGTTGATTGTGATTTAAGACCCTTGAAGGGAAAGGGTATGGAGGTTATGTCTCTTTATGGGAATTGTGTAAGAGAACTCGAATTACTTAGATAGTAATGATTCTATATCTATTGTGTTGTTGTACTGTTGATGACAAGATTATCTTACCCTATACCCTATACACTTGATCATGTATGTATGTATGATTATGGTAAGCTTTTTGTGTGACTGAAATGATATCCTCATGATCACAATACGATGACAACGTGAAAGGTTTACTCACATGCTAGTGTTTCTAAAGTGAAATAAGCATTCTCACATAAGGAACCTATGAGCTATAATGATGATATGTTGGAATGAGTGCCTAATGAATGTTGTTATGAACTTAAGTAAAGGCTAATTATGACTCTAAAAGGGAATAATTCATAGCACCGAGAGGACATGAAAGTGAGATTGGGGCTTATACGTTTAGCAAGTCCGGCCTCCCAATATATGATATCTCATGAGATGGAAACCTTCTACATTTAGCAAGTCCGGGTTTGTAGTAGCAATCTCCTTGTCCCATAACTATGTGTCCACATAGGTCTTAGCTAGTGGATGCATTTAGAAGCTATTATGTTAGTTCTACCTTAGGCAAGTAGAACACCTCTTTTCGGTGTAGGGGTAGAGCACCGAATTCCATGTAGCTCACATGGTCTATGTCGGTTATTGCAAGTCTTCCCTAAATAATATGAATATGAACTATGGTAATGACATGGACTCTAACTAAGACTTCTTAAGGGGTACTACTTAGTGTGAGTGGGGGTATGGGACTTCACTTATACATTGCACAAGTAGACTCTAAGAGGGGTTGTGGTTAGGTTCTCTTATGGTATGATGATATGATGACTTGTGAACTATGTATGAAAAAGGGTTTATATGAATGCTATGGAATATGAATCTCTTCACTCTTATGTATGTTGAATATGACTATGGTAATATATGTATGTTGTTGGGGACCTAAATGTGATACTTAGAATTTGGTAGGGTTATGGGACTGTACCTTCGCATTGCACAAGTGTCGCTTTGGGTTGCTTATGTGTTGGTTTTGTTTATGTTTCTTCATAAATGTGCATAATGGTTTCTAAACTTGATAAAGGCATGCTTTCAACTAAATGTCCCTTTTATGCATGTTTTAAGGATTTTGTGCATGGCATCCATACTTTGTACAATTAATGTGCTAACCCATATTTTCTACTTTACTATGAGTGTAGGTTCCGTTCGTTGATACTTACTACTTCCTTGAAGGTGAAGCTTGGGTTGACTATTCCCTAGGCTTGGTGAGTCCTCAAGTTTGAGGACAAGTTGCTATTGATTCTAGTCACTAGTTTACTTCCTATGTTCTAGACTATGTTGTATTTCCTATTTTGGAGACTTATTAATGTAAATGGATTGATCCTATTTGTACTCTTATGTTTTAGATGGTGATTGAGACAAGTCTAGTTCCTATTTTTTTATTTGAAAGAAGCTGACTTCTATTGTAAAAGTTTTTAGTTTTTCTGTATTTTTCTATGTCTTTATGCGATGATGAAAGTTAAGGGCTTGTATAAGACCCCATCGGGGTCAAGTACGCTGTGTTACGACTAAGGGGTGCTCTCGGGTCGTGACATAGAATATCTGGAGCTATGAGCTTCCTCCATTATTCTATCTTGGATTTCATCCACCCTTGGTACACAAAACCTACCTTGATACCTCAATACACCATCTCCCCTTGTTCAAAAGCCATTACATTTAGCTTATGAACATTTACCTTCAATTAAAGCAAAATATGGTGTTGGTCTTGCTTGTCTTTCACTTCTAGCACTAATGATGATTCAGCCCAATTCATCACCACTACTCCTCTTTCTATGGAATCCATTAATCGAACTCCTAATCGTGCAAGTCTGTGCACATCTTTTGCTAACTCTCTCTTATCTTCCTCAAAATGGGTTGTACTACCCATAGATAATCTACTCAAGGAATCAACAACAACATTAGCCTTACATGGGTGATAAACAATACTCAAGTCATAATCTTTGAGTAACTCTAAATACCTTCTCTGTCTGAGCTTAAGCTCTTTCTGACTACACACATATTGAAGACTCTTGTGATCAGTGAATACATCTACATGAACAATAAACAAATAATGACGGCATACTTTCAAATCAAATACTACGGCAGCCAACTTTAAGTCATAGATTAGGTAGTTCTTCTTGTGAACTTTCAACTGTCTAGAGGCATAAGCTATAAGTTTCCATTCTGCATTAACAAATAATACAAACCAATTCTAGACGCATCGCAATATATAACAAAGCCTTGCGTACCTTCTAGTAAGGTCAATACTGGGGCAGTAGTCAACCTATTTTCAATTCCTGAATGCTTTTCTCACAAGCTTCAGACCATTGAGACTTCACTCTTTTCTGAGTCAACTTGGTCTAAGGGGACGAAATAGATGAGAACCTCTCTATGAACCTTCTATAATATCCAGCCAACCCCAAGAAACTCCTAATATAAGTTAGAGATGTGGGTCTAGGTCAATTCCGCACTGCCTCTATATTTTTGTGTTTCAACTCTAATTCCATCACCGGAAACAATATAGCCTAAGAATGCCACTGATTGAAGCCAAAAATCACACTAAGGGAACTTAGCATACAACTCTCTATCCTTTAGTGTTTGGAGAACTACTTTGAGATGACTAGCATGGTCTTTCTTTTTCCTTGAATAGATTAGTATGTCATCAATAAATACGATAACAAACATATCTAAATAAGGCTTGAATACTCTATTCATAAGGTCTCTAAAATTGGCATGTGCATTAGTTCAACCGAACGACATGACCAAAAACTCATAATGATCATAATGGGTCCTAAATGCTGTCTTTGGAATATCACATTCTCTTACTCTTAACTTATGGTAGCTAGATCTGAGGTCTATCTTAGAGAAACAAGTGGCACCCTGAAGTTGATCGAAGAGATCATAAATTCTTAGAAGAGGATACTTATTCTTGATAGTTACCTTGTTCAACTGACGGTAATCTATACACATTCTACGAGTACCATCCTTCTTCCTCATAAACAAGTCTGGAGCGCCCATAGGTGAGACACTTAGTTGAATGAAACCTTTATCTAGGAGATCTTTCAACTGCTCTTTTAACTCTCTTAACTCTGTTTGGTGCCATCCTATATGGCAGAATAGATATAGAAAGAGTATTGGGAAAAATATCTATACATATGTCTATCTCTCTCTCAGGAGGGACTCCAAGAAGATCATCTACAAAGACTTCTGGATACTCTTTTACTATTGGAACTGGCTGAATATGAGGTATCTCCACACTAGAGTCATTAACTCAGACTAAGTGATAGATACACCCCTTGGAAATTAACTTTCTTTCCTTAATTAAACAACCCTTGGGCACTGCTGAACTACTCTTCCACTCTATAACTGGCTCATTAGGGAACTGCAACTTGACAGCTCAAATTCTACAATCAACTGAGGCATAACAAATATGAAGCCAGTCCATAACTAGAATGACATCAAAATCTACCAAGTCTAACTCAACTAAATCTGCCATGGAGCTCTTCTGATTGACGAAAATGGTACAATCACGATAGACTCTGTCTGCTAGAATAGACTCACCAATAAGCGTAAAAACACTAAAGGGCTCACTAAGTTTCTGACTATACTCATGGACGCTCAAAGAATCATACTTAAGAGTGAGCAACTCTCGTACCTTTGCTTCTCTTAGTTCTCGGGTAAGAAATGCCTCAAGAAGGCTTCCTCAAAACAAGCCCAACTCATAAGTGGTGCACCCTCAACTCGATTTTTCTTCCAATGATCAAACCAGATCCTAGCGACAACCTTCATTTGGTATGCAGCTCCCTCTTAGCATTAGCAACATGCATGATCTCAAAAACTTTCTGAAGCTCCTCAACAAAGTTTTCTGGATCCTCAGTAACACTTGAACTAGTGAAGCTCGACAAATTCATCCTTAAGAACTCACAGATCCTTGAAGTTTCAGCCACTTCATGTCGATTCGCTCTTTGTTTCCCAGCTTGGTTGGTCACATCTTTGCTCAACATTCGAATGGCCTCAGGGAACTCAACATTGGTGACCTCTTCTTGGGGTTGCACTTCTGGTGCATTAGGTACCCCTTGTTCCTGTGATTCAACATTTCTTCTTACCAGACGACATCTGACAACTCTTCGCGGAAGCATGATCTGAAAGACACTGATGAGTCCACAATTTGGACTCATTTAGGGCTTTATTTTAAAAGATTTAGGGCCCTCAAATGCATATTTTGTACCAATAATTGATATAAATTCTTGATTTTCAGGTATTCGGATTGAGGAACAAAACATGGACACTAATGAGCAAAAAGGAACAAGGCAGCTGAAAAAAAGAAGAAAAGAAGGCCTGAGGATCGCCTATACCTTTAGGCTAGTTGCCGAATGGCCTTCGCCTCACCTAATGTTCCAGTGTGCCAAGACATGATGGAGAAAATCAAGACGGCGAAAGAAAAGAGTAGTCGGGGAGTCGCCAAACGATTTCACGATGCAGTGCCATATCGCCCAAAGTTACAAAGCTTGAAGTGCTGAAGGCCAGAGCAAAAATGTGATAGGAATGACCAAAGGGCGTATCGCCGAGTGGATCGGCGATCCCAACTTATTGTGACGAATGGTCCTTAAGTGAATGGACTAAAACGAAGGCTATGTTTCATTGCTTCTTATTGGTGTTCAAGAGAAACCAATTTGATTCGGGGGAAATTGTTTGAGAGAAAGTTTACCCCCACTAAAGTCTATCTTATACACCGATTTGCAGCTACTTACTATTAATTACAATTACCTGGTTGTTTACCTTAGCCCATAATCCAATCACATCCCAAGAATTCCGTCTCCATATTCATATTTTTGTATTATTTGCTATTTTTTCAGTTGATAATTAAATACAAAAACCCCTTTGATATTTGACACTTGTGTCACCCAAAACTTGCATTATGCTTTTATTCATAAACACTTTTAGCTATGATTGACTTGAGCACATTGATGCTTGACCATTGATTCTCAAAACCACTCCCTGTGGAAATGATCCCGTGTCTTGGCTGGGTTATTTACTAGTCACGATTGTTGGCACTTAGTATTGGATGAAGTATCTTGATACGTGAAATCAAAATGGCACCGCTACCGGGGAGTGGTGTTATTTGAGAGTTTTTAGTCAAGTTGAATTTTTCTCACATTTGTTATAGTTCCAGTTACTTAATTTTTAGTTTTGTTTTGCTTGTCTGTGTTGAAATAGGAAAAATGATAATGAATGGTCACAAAATGGACCACCCTCTTTTGAGATTTTTGAATCTTAGGGATAACCTCTTAACAAGCAATTGTGGGGTGAGACTATCCATGAGATATGGCTGAGATTTAAGGCATTACTACAGTAGTGCCCAACTCATGGAATACTATAAAAATTTCTACTGGAATGCTTCTATAGAGGTCTTGGTCCTGAAAATAGAAGTGTTGCTGGTTAACTGTTTGCAGGTTGTTTGATACAACAACCCTACAAAGTAGTAGCCAATTCCTTGATGGCATGATTAAAGCCAAAAAGGAAATAGAAAAAGACCAAGAATGGGCTGCATTGTTGACTCAACTAGATGTCTTGTTCAAATAGGTGATGGATTTGGAGGCAAGGTCTAGAAAGAAGGACAAGTACTTTCCCCCTCACAGGTGTAAAAAGAAGAAGCAGCAGGAGGGTGGACAAAAAGAAGAGGTTCTCTCACTCATTCTACAAGAAACTGAAGAACAAGATAGAGTGTTGAATGAGATAAAAGAGAATGTGATAATGCTTAATCAGACGACAACCTCACATTCCATAATCATTCAGCTGCAAGATTCCCAGATAAACCAAGTGTTGTCGTGTCTCTACCTACAACATAAAGAGGGATTGACTAGTGATGCTATGATCGACCCCAAGAATGAGGTTTAAGTGTGGACTTGCATCGTGCCACGACGTTAACTAAGGGGGCTGCTAGGGAGGCAACCCAAGACCCTTTATTGCTTTATTTTTGTTTTGGTAAATAATGGTGTATTGATTGTGTAGGTTAAAGTGTGAAAAGTGTTTGAAAAGTGCAGGTTGGCGAGCAAATGGTCCACTCAGTGTAAGGCCGAAGAAGTCGGCGACCACGACCCAGACCACCGTTAGACTCAAGACAATTCCAAAATGGAGTCTGTAAAACTCGACGAGCCCAGGAAATTATTGGCGAATCGCCAACCAAGTCGGTGATCTCGACCCAGTCCGCCATTTGGACCCCTACCTTAACTAGTGGTCTTGTAAAACTCAGCGAGGTAAGTGACAACTTGGCGTGTCACCGAGTGGGTCGGCGAGCACAACTAATGTCGCCGAATGGGCAAGAACTTGACGGTTTTTAAAAGGCCAAAGGTTTAAAGTTTCAAATTCATTCAGTTTCCCTCACTTTTTATCTTCCCAAACTCACACCCACACTTTAATTTTATATATTTCTTGCATTTTAGAGTGTTTTAGTTGTTAGATTTGTGTTCGGATTAGAATACATTACCGCCTAGCATTTCAATATTTATCTAATCGACATTTAGGGTTTGTTTACCGAACCCCGAGTATATTTTTGAGAATTTGTACTCATTTGCATTAATCTTATCTTAGTGATGTGTGCCCATTCTCACTGATCTTAATTGTTTTTGCTTATGCCAAAATTAATTTGAAAACCTTGCCCGGGATGTTTAGATTGTTGAATTCCCATAATTTTGTGCCTTAAAATAAATGAAAACTTGTGGGGTTGTGCTTGGATGTTGTTTAGTTTGGTTGGGTGAAGTATGAGTAACCCTAGTTGTGCTAAATGACGTAATTTCTCAATGATAGAGCGGGTGACGTCCTTCTTAAGGGCGAAAGTCGTCAATTGGCCAAATTTGGCAAACGGGGAGAAGTCTGAGTATTCCGGTGTGATGGGTGTTATGTGTCTTGGTTTAATTTCAAAAGTGCATGCTATGATTTTGTTTTCTATGGTTGCGGGGTATTTTTTTAATCAATAAAATAATGCACCAGTCGGGATTGCGAGGATGAATTCGAGATGTTGGGTTAAAAGTAGGCACGTTGGGTCAAGCTCGCCAAACCACTCAGTGGTTCGCTGAATGTTCCCATCTCACCTTTAATTTCATCCTTTACTTGATGTTTGACTCTATAACTTTGGGTGAGAAGCCTGAGGTCGCCAAAGACACTCGACGACTTGCCGAAAGTCTTCTTGATCGCCCTTTGTCTGCACCCCTGAGCCCTTTTTTCACTGTAACTTTTGGCGCGCTAATCCTTGCTCGCCGAAAGCTGTAGACGATTCGCCGAAAGGCCCCCCCCATCGCCGACTTGGTACGACTTTAGAGCCAATCCTTTTGGCGAGCCCAATCTGGCTCGCCAAAGTGATTCGCTGAGTCGCCGACCAGTTCGGTGAGTCTATCTACAATTACTTTTCTGTGCTTTGATTGCGTTATTTCTAAATTTCCCCCGATTATTTGCAGATATGGTACGAACAAACATAGACATGTCACCTCATAAAAGAGCACGAGGTATCACAATAAATGAAGGGGGATCAAATCCTCCAAAAATAGGAAAGCAAGAACCTCCACCAGGAGAGAAAGGCAAGGGGAAGAGAGCCAGTTTTGACAGGATGACTACTGGTTCCCAGGATATTCTATGTGAGCCTGAGGATGACCAACCCTTACAGTCCTGGTGGTCTGAGCTCCGGGCCAGATTTCGCTTTGACTCAGCCAGAGTTCCTCCAGTCCCCCCACCAGCAGACACAGTGCCAACTCCAACACCTCCAGTGGCTCCAGTGCTACCTGTCATTCCTCCTCCTAGGCTTCTGAACCGCTTAAAAGGTGATGGTTTGCATAAAATTTTAGAGGAAAAGTTGCTAACGACAGAAGTCTTCAAAGGCAAGTACTTAGATGTGAGGGATACCCTTCACTACCACATGTTTGAGCAGTTCACCAGGCCCCGAGGCCCCTATATTACTTCTTGGGTCTGGGAGTTCTATACAACCTACGGTGACTTGGTCCTGAATAGCAAAAAAAATTAAAAGTGAGTTCAGACCGGTGAAGTCTTTCATGGTACGGGGAAAGGAAGTTGGGTGCAATAATGTATACATAAACACTGTACTGGGTAGAGCTCTGTAATCTACGCACCCTTCTGATGAATTGCCTATTGCTCAGTCCTTAGATGATTTGAAGGGATGGCTAGCACCATTGATTTTTGATACCTCCCCGAGTAGGATCGAGGTGGAAGCCTTAATTGAGAAGAGGGACTTGAGTATTGCTGCCCAGTTCTGGTTTGTCTTTATCAGCAACACCATTATGCCATCCCATAACGAGTTTGTCCTCTGCCATCCTTAGGCGGCATGCCTGGGATCTATTATATCCAAGAGAAGCATCGACCTAGGACTTGTTATTTCGTAGGAGATGACCATGATGGCCAAGCAGAGGCATACTTCCTTGCCATTCCCACTCCTGATCACTGAGTTATGCCAACATGCGGGAGTGCCCCGGGATGACATGAGAGACATTTAGTTTACACCTTCCTCCTCCACTGACATCTGGCATATTAAGACCGAGCATACTTGCGAGGAGGCTGACAAGAGGAGAGCAGCTCCGGTGAACATATCCCCAGAGGTGGATATAAATGCGATACCTGCAGAGGCATCTTTGCCTACTCTGGCCTTCAAATACTTCTGCCCCTACCTCTTCTTCACATGCTCCAGGCACATCCATTTCCTCCCAGCAGACCAAGATTATGCAGGTGATGATCCTAAAGATGGGGGATCGACCCATTTAGCTAACGTGAGGGCTACAGGACTTGAGAGAGACATCCCTTTTATAATTGAGGCTACCATTTTATATACATTGACCCCATTCAGTATACCAGACATGATTTGGACTCATTTAGGGCTTTATTTTAATAGATTTAGTGTCCTCAAATGCATATTTTGTATCAATAACTGATGTAAATCCTTGATTTTCAGGTATTTGGGTTAAGGAACAAAGCATGGCCACTAATGAGCAAAAAAGGAACAAGGCAACTAAAAGAACGAAGAAAAAAAGGCTCGAGGATCGCCTAAACCATTAGGCGAGTCACTGAACGGCCTTGGTCTCACCTAATTTTCCAGTGTGCCAAGCCCTGAAGGAGAAAATCAAGTCGGCGATATAAATGAGTAGTCGGTGAGTCGCCGAACGGTTCCATGATGCAGTGCCATATCGCCCAAAGTTACAGAGCTTGAAGTGTTGAAAGCCAAAGAAAAAAGGCGATAGGAATAACCAAAGGGCGGATTGCCGAGTCGATCGGCCATCCCGACCTATTGCGCCGAATGGTCCTTCGTAGCACATTTTTTGACAACTATAAATACATGTTTGAATTTTTAGTTTAGCATGCAATTTTCAATCAATTATTTTTAGTATCAGTTTTTGAGTAAGAAGCTTAGAACTGAATAGAGAGACAATATTTCCTTAGCTTTGAAGATTTCCATTTTGGAGAAATTTTTAGTTGGTGTTGAAGATTCTTTATCTTAGACCTTTGTAAAGACTATATAAATCCTACCCAGTTGATGGAAACATAACTTCATAACGATTTTTACCTTTTTACTATGTCTAGCTAAAATCTCAATTCTTGGGGTGTGATTATGGGTTGATTTAGTTGTTGGGTATTGTTAATTGATAGTTTAGTTTCTTTTGAAAGGTGATTTCTTTTAGTAATTGTGGTTGAACTTAATGGGTTGTAGTTGCCAATACAATCATAACTTTCTGCTTTTGGCTTGCTCGAGAGAGAGGTTTTATAACAAAGATTACTGAATTGATGGTCTGTTGGTTTAGTTTGAGAGAGTGAATCCTAAACCCTTTTTCACACATTCAACTCGAGAGAGTGAATGGACTAAAGCGTAGTTTGTGCTTCATTGCTCCTTATTTGTGTTCGAGAGAAACCTATTTGATTCGGGGTAAATTGTTCGAGAGAAAGTTTACCCATACTAAAGTCTAGCATATTCACCGCTTTGCAACTATTTATTATTAATTATAATTACCAGGTTGTTTACCTTAACCCATAATCCAATCACATCCCAAGAATCTCGTCTCCATTTTCGTATTATTTGTTGTTTTTTATTTGATAATTGAATACAATAACCCCATTTGATATTTGACACTTGTGTCACCCCAAATTTGCATTATGCTTTTATTCGTAAACATTTTTAGCTATGATTGACTTGAGCACATTCATGATTGACCATTGATTCTCAAAACCACTCTCTGTGGGAATGATCCCAACCCTTGGTTGGGTTATATTACTACTCACGATCGTTGGCACTTAGTATTGGATGAAGTGTGTTGATACGTGAAATCAGACATGCGCAACACGAGTTAGAGAGAAACTTTTATAGAGATACACTCTATTGCATGAAATGAGTATGAAAGAAGTGAGGTAGTTCGAAAGTGTCGCATCCTCCTAATTATAGATGTGGCGCACTTCATATCAATATCTAGGACTCTACAGACATGACTTCATAGAATCGCTACGAGTCTCAAACTTTCTGCTGTGATACCAAGTTTGTCAGGCCCCGAGCCTACACCCTGGGCGGGACTGGCACTAGAGAACCATTGTTGGCCCCAAGGGAATCCTTGGCCTGGCTTACTACTCAGCGGAAGACTTTAATACAAGAAAATAGTCTGAAATGATGAACTCATGAAATAAACTTAGAATGTCTTAATATAACATTCAACTAGACAAGATGACAACTCAAGTCTCAAAACGTAAGCCAATAATAAAATAGTGACAAATGATCTAAATAACTGTGTATCTATGAAGTCTCTAAAACTGGGAGAGATGTCGGGACAAGACACCCAATCATCCTAACAATTGAAAACTACTAAAGCAATGCAAATAGGGATCCTCCGAAAAGCAATTAAGCTAACCACAAGACTCTGAATGCTCAACTGGATCAACGAAGCGCTCGATGTTGATCCTAATTACCTACATTTGCATTATATCAATGATGCATGCCAAATGGCATCAGTACCTTGAATGTACGAGCATGTAAGGGGAATACTAAGACAAGACATATGCTTGAATGGAACTGAAAGAACATACCTGGGCCCAACTCAACTCAACTTAACTCATTTCAATATAAATCAATAATATGAATGAAGTACAGAGAAAAGCTTTTAAAACATGGCTAACAACTCTGTGTATTAGAAATACAATAATAACTTTGTATGTATGCAAAGATACAATATAAACTCTGAGATGTATATAAAAATACAATTTACTTCTATTTATAAAAAATACAAAATACTTCTGTTGGAGTTTCTCTAACCGACAACCATCACTTAAGAGCTATTGTGTGATACACTGTTTTACCCCACGCTGCCAGGGCCGTCCTATACCTTGCCGATGGTATAGAACCTGACTAATAAGTGGATCCACTAGTCTATGCTAAAAAGCAATAAAGAATCATCTAAAATGTATGAACCTTTTCTACCCATGATGGCTGATACATCCAAATTTACAATTCAATTAAGAAGTATAAATGGTCGAAGTCAATTTATTAGACTGAACGTGCGTTGAGGTCGATCCCACAGAGAATTTCTTTACAGAAATGATTTCACTGTTGTGTTTACCCAAACGTTGTTATTATTTCCTAAAGAGAAAGATTGCGGAAGGTAAAATGGGTTTAGTGGTAAGATTCTAGTAACTAAGGTTGTTAAGCCAAATCCAGAGTCAACATTTAACAGAGTCTTGATTTTAAAGTTGTATTTATAATTGAATAAAACTAGGAGTGTGTTCCCCATAACGTTGCAGCTAATGTTCTTTCATAATTGAGTTTCAGGCAATTTGTTTCTACAAAATACAAGCGAGCCAAATATATCTAACACTTCTCAGTCTAATTAGATAATTTTCACTCAAGTCATCTCGGTCGTAGAGTGTTAACAAATTTTTCTCCCGCTTATAATAGTGTTAAAGTTCTTTCCTCTCGGACTCGAACTTTGACTCCATTTCATCAGTTTAATTCATCTTTTTCCTAACCACCATTTTTCTCTCGAACAAATGACAGATACATGCTACACTTTAATGTGTGCATTCATTAGAATACATGAATAAAGAAAGCTACATTATATAATTTATAGATACAAATTGCCTTCCACTCATCTTACGAAATTACACTTAGATTTACGTCATAGATCCCACAATCCCACTTGTGGTAATTAGCAACTCATGATTTCA
Organism: Solanum verrucosum; assembly: GCF_900185275.1. NCBI lineage: Eukaryota > Viridiplantae > Streptophyta > Magnoliopsida > Solanales > Solanaceae > Solanum > Solanum verrucosum. Next base: position 664,271 of record NW_026019922.1, on the reverse strand, counting down.
CGTAAACATACAAAATTATGTAATGAAAACATGATAAGAAAGTACTTACGAAAATATGCAAAATGATAAGCACTTGATAATTCAAAAACCAGAAATCCGATTTCGAAACTTGATTCAAGGTTAATCATCAAAAACTAAAGCTAAGGATATTTGAAACTTTGTCCCTCATTCAAGATAAGACGAGATAAAAACTAAAAAAAGACCTAATTAATTTAAATAGAATGTTTAAAATGAGTCCTACTCGAAGTAGGACTTAACTGTCAGGCAATTCCATAGGCACTTTGAGGATCCGTCAAGGGCTTCACGGTCCGTGTAGCCCTTCGTGGTCCTTACTTAGCACGTATGAGATTTGGATCTTCAAAGCCAACACACTGGAAAGGTACCACAAACAACACCACAGAACGTCATAGAGACCACGGTCCGTCCGGGTGTCCGTGATCTTCACTTGACCACTTCTCATTTTCACTCCTTTGCTCCTCGCCACTGGGTCACCTTCACTATCAAGACCACGGTCCGTTATAGGGACCACGGCTCATGAGTCCTTCCTTGGTCTTCACTTTAGTTGCCTTTGCACTTTGTCTCCCCAAGACTCAAATACTGGTTCCACTATACGGACATTACGACGGACCGTTGTGAGGACCACGACCCGTGAAAGCGTCTGTGGTCTTTACTTGGTCCACCAATATTTTATCTTCCATGCGTTCTCACTTGTTCCAATTCACGATCAGTCATGATCTTCATAGATCGTCAAGGCCTCCGTGATCTTCACATAGTTCCATCCATTTTCACTATGCATTTTCTCCTCTTGTTTCTTCTTTCACGTCCATATGTTTTACCTATACAAACACTACCAAACACATCATATCCACATAAATACACTCGACTCTAGTATTAATCCTTAGTTTTCAAGCATTAAACGTGCCAAGATTTCGCGGAACATCAACACCCTCAACTTTAAACAATTACTTGTCCTCAAGTGATGAGAAAAATAACACTTTCAGCAGTCAAACATTAAAAAATCCTTTCGAAACTGTGCAACACCCATCTCAATCACAAATTGCATCTAAAACCATCAATCTAACATGCAAGGATCAATATATGACATCCCATTACTCATAGTCGACCATGTTTATGCCTGTGTATTATCAGCTAATACAATCTAACTATCAAATGCAATCATTGTGTCCTCACACCAAAGAATTCCCTCACTCATGATAAGAGGGACTAAGTTCTATGCTCTCACTCTCAAAGAATTTCTAACACTAACAACAAAAGACCATAGGCTTGCCCTTGCTTTCTACGCTCTATCTTTCAAACACCCAAAATAGGATTGTTGGACTTTATCGACTTGTAATATAGGCTCAGGCTAGGGAATGGATACTTGGGTTTGTGAGTGACTAGTCCCTTGGTTCTCCAAAGTTTAATTTTCACACAACTCTTTATGAGCGATTCCCTCATTTTCTTTATTTCAGTACATCCCAGTGGCCATTTTTTTTTTCTTTTTCTAAATTGTTTTTGTGCTTTCAACTAACTGGTTGAACCTTATTTTTCACTTCTTCTTTCTGCTCGGGTTGCAATCACCCTCAACTTAGGCTTTTTGCCCGAGTTGTGACATCGTATCTTTGGAGACCCAAGGCTATGATATTTAATGGGTAAGAACAACATTGATTTTCAGGTTCAAATCGGGTTCAACTGATAAGCTTTTTATTTGGTTGTTTTATTTTTGGCTTTTTAATGCCTTAGCAAAAATGGCCTACTGATCCTTTCCTATCCGATTATTCTTAGATTTATGCAAGACTACTCGGGCTAGTTCTAGTTTCTGCTCCTAGCGTTAAACTTCAAGCCGACCTCACACACACATGACACATGACACATGACTACATTTTCCTGTTTATTAGTTCACCAATTTATTCATCAGACTATCAATGTTCAAAATGTAAGTACCTAAGATGTCATCTAAAGATCCTAATAGTCAAATTTCATATTAAGGTCCTCATTTTTTACAAAAATAGTTGTTGCACAACCCAACAAACACAAACTTTTATCTCTTCATCATAATCCAAAAACGAAAATCACAATTTATCAGGAAAAAACACAAAGTCAACCTCTAGTCATTCATAGCAGCTAAATATGGTAGGTCGCTCACCAACCCCATCCCGAACAAATAGAATTTTCCCTCAAAGTCAATGAAGAAAAACAAAATAGAGCTATGCGGAGGGGTCATACCTATGGTGCTCTAGGTGCCGGTAGCTGAATCAGCGTCGGAACCCTTATCAATTGGTGCATTCTCAGAACGCAGCTCTGTATCAGGCTGGCTACAAATAATTGGGACAGGTGCTACGCTACCAGAAGTGCCAGCTAACACCACATTTCGCTATTATTGCGCAAGTGCTTCTGCTTCTCTTACAATTTTTCTCGAAGCCTTGCAGGCTTTCTTTTGTTACCCTTTTTCCTTCTTGGATAGGTCGGCCGACAAATCCTTATCAGACTCTCTGGCTTTGTGTTTTATCTTGTCGGACTTACTCTTAGGGAGTTCACCCCAAATGTAATAAAGGGATTTAGTAGTAGGCGGTTCACTGGAAAAGTTCATCAATGAGTTTGACATGACTGGAGTATGCACATGTATTGGCTTCTCGGCCGGTTGAGCAACTTGAGCTCGCATCTCGGCCAACTGCGTCTTGAACTCATTAGTGTTTAAAGAACCTACAACCTGTAACCAATACTGGACAAGGATCTCCAAACCATCCATCATGTCTTTTAAAATAGCTAGTTCCTTTCTCATCTCATTTTTTATCCTCTTTTCGGCAACTAACATATCTCGCTTTATTAGCTGGGGCATCCAGTGTACCATTTGGTCGACTAAGGTCCTGGTTTGGCGCTGATCTGCAACCAATTTCTCAAGGAATAAAGTAGGAATAGTGACAAAAGTACCTAGAGCCTATGAGGCTGAAGCTAGTGGCGGTGGTGCCACAGTAGATGGCTGTGATGACTCAACTTGCTCGAGTCCTCTATCCACATATGGAATGTCAATTGGTACTTGAGGAATAACTTCCAAAGAACCCACAACTCCAGATTTCGTACCAAAGATATGCTTAGAGAAATCTTTGATTTTGGATGCCTGGGAAAGTTTTAATGCCTCACCCTATCTGTCCACTAGCCTGTTTGGGGGAGTGTTTGCTTGCCGACACAATTTCCCTATTAGAAAGGGAAATGGAAGTCCGGCTCTGTCATTTAGTGCCTTGTCCTGTATTTCTGTAGCTATGATCTTACCCACATTGACTGGATAACTAGCCATGAGACATGTAACCAAGGATGCCAGTGAGGGAGACATGGTGTTATCATTATTGATAGGTCGCAACTGTGCACGGATAATAGCCCACCAAACCATGGCTGGAAAAGATAGTGAAGCTTTAATGAAAAGTTCCTGTTTTCCTGTAACCCCAACTGTATTTTCCCGCGCTGAAACAATTTATCTTGCAATCCAGCGCAAGATCCACTCTCGAGAACTCTGAACCTCCATCTCAAAAAGTCCAACTGATAGTAGCCTAAAAAATATCCAGAGATGTGCCCCAAACCATAATAGAGTTGAGTGGACCCCAGGTACTGGCAATGTCCTTCTGCCCCTATTTAGTTGTGTCAGTTTCTGCAGGAAAGTTCATCAATGTGGCTGCATAAGAAGCGTAAAACTCTCTAGTCAGGTGGGTAGAATATTTTCCAGGTGCGTTGTTCATCCAGTCAAACTGATGAAGCTGAAATATTCTATAAATATCAAGGAATGATTTGATATCAGCCACCACCACTCTAGTCTCAGGCATGATTGGTCTCGTCTTAAATCAGCCTGACTTGGTCACAATTCCATTATTAAAGCCCTCTTCAGACCTGTTCACAGTCCACATAGAACGAAAATAGTCAATCATCTGTTGTCTTACGGGGTCATGTTCATGGATGTGAACATATCGAACCATGGGATCATCGTTGGTAATCTCTTCATCCCCTTCTACAACACCTGTCTCATCATGTGCTCCAGTCTTAGCTTTTGTTACTACTGCAGGTGGAGGGGTGGCTGCATCCTCCTAAGAGCCGCTTGCAGACCTCAGAATTGTCTTGTTGGCATTCCTAATTTTTTAGAATTGCCTTTATTTCCCTATTGGATACCTCTACTTGGCCACTGGTTGCCACTGGTTTATGAGTTATAAGGTGTTGCCACCTTGTGATGTTTAACCCCATATTTGTGTAGAAGAGCACTGAAAACCTTATTGCAAAATGGGACCCTCTATCATTGATAATAGCTCTAGGTGTGCCAAATCTTGAAAAAATATTCCTCTTCAGAAAGCCAACAATACTTTTGCCATCATTCTCAGGCAGAGCAACTTCCTTAACCCATATGGACACATAGTTCACTGCCACCAATATATACTTCTACCCATATTAGCTCACAAATGGGCCCATGAAATCAACTCCCCACATATCAGATAGCTCCACCTCTAGAATGGATCTCATGGGTAGCTTGTGGCGCCGAGAGATAGCTCCTTGCTGCTGGCACACATCACAACTCCTTACTATATCCATTGCATCTTGATGAATCATAGGCCAGTAGTACCCACTCTGAAGTACCTTGTGATCTGTCCAAGAGCCTCCATGATGGCCACCCACTGGAGATGAGTGACAAACATCTAGAATGTGCAACATCTCAGCTTCAGGGATGTAGCACCTGATGATATTATCAACACACACCCTGTACAAATAAAGTTCATACCAAAAATACTTACCCATATCATGCATGAACCTCTTCCTTTGCTAAAGTGGCAGCTCCTCAGACATCAAGTCACTAACAAGAAAGTTAGCAAAATAAACAAACCAAGGAATAAGATCAAGAGTTACACCCAATACCTACTCATCCGGGAACGCTTCATTGATTTCTACTTCAAGTTCTTCTTTCTTCTCAGCATCCAACCTAGACAAGTGATCTAGTGGTTTTCACAACCTCTCTTATCCTTAACCTTAAAATCAAACTCCTGAAGCAGCAACACCCATCTAATCAACCCTGTCTTGGCATACTTATTTGCCATGAGGTATATCAGAGCTGCATGATCCGTGTGGACTATCACTCTAGTACCCAACAAGTAGGCTCTGAATTTCTCAAAGGCATACACTACAACCATTAGTTCCTCTTCAATGACTCTGTAGTTTTTCTGTGCTCCATTTAGTGACTTGCTAGCATAGTAGATTGGATGGAACATCTTGTTGCACTTCTGCCCCAACACAACTCCCAGGGCAGTACCACTTGCATCGCACATTACCTAAAAAGGTTCAGCCAAATCTTGGCCAATGATTACTGAGGAAGAAATCAAATTCTCCTTCAAGCATTCAAAGGCTTTTAGACATGCCTTATCAAAAGCAAATTCCACCTCCTACTCCAAAAGCTTGCACAAGAGGTGTGCAATTTTCGAGAAGTCCTTGATGAAACTCCTATAAAATCTGGCATGTCCTAAAAAGCTTCGAACACCCTTCACACAGATAGGTGGAGGTAACTTTTCAATCACCTCAATTTTGGCCTTGTCGACCTCTATTCCCTTTTATGGCACCTTGTGACCAAGGACTATACCTTTCTTGACCATGAAATGGAACTTCTCCAAATTCAACACTAAATTGGCCTCCTCGCATCTCTATAAATCCTTGCTAAGATTGAGCAAACAGTCATAAAAAATATCACCTACCACTGAAAAGTCATCCATGATTACCTCCCGAGTGTCCTCCACCATTTCTGAGAAGATAGACATTATACACCTCTGGAAAGTTGTTGGTGGATTACATAGTCCAAATGGAATACTTTTAAATGCAAAGGTGCCATAAGAACATGTAAAATTGGTTTTTTTCTGATCTTTAGGAGCAATTGATATCTGGTTGTAGCCAGAATATCCATCTGAGAAATAGTACCACCTTTTTCCAGCTAAGCTGTCAAGTATCTGGTCTATGAATTACATTGGGAAGTGATCCTTCAAGGTCCACTTGTTAAGCTTTCTGTAGTTTATACACACTCGCCGTCTAGTTATTGGTCTCTGTGGGATCAACCCATTCTTTGCATTTGCAACCACTATCATACCACCTTTTTTGGGCACACATTGCACTGGCCTAACCCAATGACTGTTAAAAATGGTGTACACAACTCCAACATCTAACCACTCTATGATCTCCTTTTTTACCACCTCTTGCATTGGTGGATTTAACCTCCTCTGGTGTTCAATGCTTGGGCGGCAGTCCTCCTTAAGTTGGATCTTATGAGTGCATATACCCGGAGGTATCCCGATAATGTTAGCAATGGTCCACCCATTTACCATTTTATACCTTATCAACACTTTGATCACAACTTGAACCTGTTCATCATTCAAATCTGTACCCAAGATAACAGGCAACGTGTTGTTAGTGCCCAAAAATACATACCTCAGCTTACTGGGTAATTGTTTCAGTTCCAGCACTGGCAGCTCCTCAATGGATGGTTTTGCTGGAGGACTTGCCTTTTTTTCAGATCCAGGTCTAGTTTCTTTGGAGCATAAGAGTGTGCTCCCACACCCCGTAAAGCATTTACGGGTTCCACACAATCAGTCCAAAAATCCGCTTCAAAATACATCAACACGGCTGCTAATGTTTCAACTGCCAGCCTCTCCTCAATGGTTGCTCCCATCTCTTCTTCATTAAACGCCTCTATCGCAGACACCACATTCAAGTTATGCGGCTGTTCCATTGACCTCCAGATTTTAAACTTTACCTCTTCCTTGTTGAGTCTGAATTTCAGTACTCCACTCTCAAAATCTACCAATGATCGTCCTGTGGCCAGAAATGGTCTTTCCAAAATTATGGGAACCTCAAAATCCACTTCGCATTCCAAGATCATGAAGTCTTTCGGAATATTCAGGTGTCCACCTTTACGAGCACAACACATAATATGCCCACAGGTCACTTCACCAACCTATCTGCCATCATCAACCTCATTGTTCTGGGTTTTTGAACTTATTGTAGATTGCCAGCGACATCAAGTTGATACTAGCCCCTAAGTAACAGAAGGACTTTGCAAATTCGATTGATCCGATACTGTACGGTATGGTGAATGCACCCGGATCCTCCTTCTTATGTACTGGAGGCCTGGTAGCAATAACACTACAGTGATGAACATTGTCAGTAAAATGAATACTCACAACTCTATTCTTCGTGACAAAGTCGTTAATGAACTTAGAATATCATGACATTTTCTCTAGGGCATCTACCAGTAGGATGTTCACTGATAGTTGTCTCAGCATGGTGTTGAACTTAGCAAATTTCCCATCTTTGGCTTTATTTTTAAGCCTTTGAGGGAACAAAGGATGTTGTCTTAGTATCTGTTGGAGAGGCATTGTTCCCTCAACCCCTTTTTCCTTTTCTCTTGTTGGTTTTGCTATTGATCGAGCATTTTCCACGCTATCAACCTGCTTAGCTTCAGTCTCATTTCTTCCAGTTCGCTCCAACACCTGTTCATGCTCAATACCTGTAGAAATTGGGTCCTTAAGATTCTTACCACTCCATGTGGTGATAGCTATGCAATTCCCGTCCTTCTTGGGATTCTGAATAGTGTCACTTGGTAGTGACCCATTCTTCCTTTTGTTTAGTGAGGCTAAATGTTGCCCCAACTATTGCTCTATTTTCTTAATGGAGGTAGTGTGAGAGTCTACCAGTTGACTCATACTGGAGAAGTCACCTTTCATCTCCTTCACCCCAGCATTAGTTGACTCAACCTTTTGGAGCACCTTAGCCAACATGTCTTCCAGCTTAGACCCGCTGGAACTACCACTGGCACAATCTCTATTACCTTGGGGGACATACACACCACTGCGATCATTTCTTTACCTATCTCTTTTCTGTCAGTTTCCTGCTCTCTATTTGCTGGCCTGTCCTATTGTCCTTCTCTAGGGTAGTTTTGATTTGCATTTCAAGAATTTTAACCTTCATTTCTGGAATTATAATTCCGGAAACCTTCTTCATTGCCCAAGTATTTAGCCTCCTTATCTAGATCGATGTCCTGATCTTCATACCTGTTTGGAGGTCCTACAACATTTACCTTTTCAGAACATGCAACAATATGCTTCGTAAGTAGATCTATTTGGGTCCTCATGTGTGCCATGTCCTGATCCCTTTCTTCTTCTCTTTTCTTTTGTTTAGCTGAAAGTTCGAAGGTGAACCCAAGAACTCCTACATCAACATCCTTGGTGTACTATGCTCAGTTGTTTTTAGACACTTCATCCAACCGTTGCATGCTTTCTGTAAATGGCTTCCTCATTAATGATCCTCCACACACTGCATCCACAACAAGTTTAGTAACATAATTTAAAGATCTATAGAAAGCCTGTTTCAGATGTCTCTCAGTGAGACCATGGTTCAGGCACTTTTTCAGCTTTTGGCTGAATCTCCACCAAGTGTCGTGTATCGCTTCTCCTGGTAGCAGTTTGTGGGCACTTATCTCATCCTTCATCTGCAGCTCTTTTGACTAAGGAAAGAATCAATCTAGAAATGCTTCCTTCAACTCAGTCCAAGTACTGATTGAGTCATGTGGCATCTCATTCAGCCAATGGGTTGCCTCCCTAATGACAGACAATGGGAACATCCTTAATCTTATCGTTGTCTGACTAACTCCAGGAACTTCTACCGAATTGTACATTGCCACAAAGTTCATCGAATGTTGATTTGCATCATCACCAGCTGCACCCCTGAACATACTTTTCAAATTCAGCAATTGAATCATAGTGCTAGTGATTGTAAATTTCACACCTGGAGGTAGTACATGTAACACTATCGCTCATGTGGCTCCAGTTCCATCAAAGTCTATGTCATCATCTTCGTACATCATGTGAGTTATATATTGTGCTCTACCCCTTGGAGTTAGTGGTTGGCGGTGGGGAGGAACTATTTCATCCATTCTTATGTGTTCTTCTACCACCCTACGCGGGTTGTTCACAACATTCTATTGAATACCTCTTGCACCGGTTTCAACTTCCAATCCCAGTCTTTGCCTCTGAGCCTGAAGTTCTTGTGCATTCACCATTTTGTGAATTGTTTTCCAAAATTCTGGATCGTATGGGATCAATGGGTCTCCCTTACTTTTGGTATTTGGCAAACACAGTCAAACTCACCTGTAAGAGACACAAACAAAAAACAAGACGTAAATTTATGTAATATAACTACGCTTTGAGTAAAAGCTAGTAAAAAACTTCTGAATTGAAATTTCCCAGCAGCAGCAACAAAATTTGATAGGTCCAAACTTACACTTCAATTAAGAAGTATAAACGGTTGAAGTCAATTTATAGAACTCAACGTGAGTTGAGGTCGATCCCACATAAAATTTCTTTACATAAATGATTTCACTATCACGTTTACCCAAATGTTGTTATTATTTTCTAAAGAGAAAGATTGTGGAAAGTAAAATGGGTTTCGTTGTAAGATTTTAGTAACTAAGGTTGTTAAGCCAAATCCAACGTCAAGAGTTAACAACCTCGATTTTAAAGTTGTATTTATAATTGAATGAAACTAATACTGTGTTCCCCATCATGTTTCATCTAATGTTCTTCCGTAATTGTGTTTCAGGCAATTTGTCTCTACAAAGTACAGGCGAGCCAAATATATGTAACACTTCTCAGTCTAATTAGATAATTTTCACTCAATACCTTTCGGTCCTAGAGTTTTAAAATTTTACTCTCGCTTATAATAGTGTTAAAGTTCTTTCCTCTCGGACTCGAACTTTGACTACATTTCATCAAGTTAATTAAGCTTTTTCCCAACTTTCATTTTTCTCTCGAACAAATGACAGATATAGGCTACACTCTAATGCATGCACTTATTAAAATACATGAACAACTAAAGGTAAATTTGCATATACAAATCGCCTTCAAATCGTCTTATGAAATTACACTTAGATTTACGTCATAGATCCCACAATCACAGTTGTGGTATGTATCCACTCATGATTTCAGGTAAACATACATAATTATGTAATGAAAACATGATAATAAAGTACTTACGAAAATATGCAAAATTGATAAGCACTTGATAATTTAAAAACCAAAAATCCAACATCGAAACTTCATTCAATGTTAATCGTCAAAAACTAAAGCTAAGAATATTTGAAACTTTGTCCCTCGTTCAAGATAAGATAGGATAAAAAATAAAAAATGACCGAATTAATTCAAATAAAATATTTAAAATAAGTAGGACTGAATTGTCGGGCAACTCCATGTGCACTTTGACGATCCGTCAAGGGCTTCACGGTCCGTGAAGCCCTTCGTGGTCCTTACTTGGCACGTCTTAGATTTGGATCTTCAAATTCAACACACTGTCCGTCTGGGTGTCCGTGGTCTTCACTTGGCCACTTCTCATTTTCACTCCTTCGCTCCTGGCAACTGGTTCAACTTCACGATCACCACCACAGGCCGTTATAGGGACTACTTTAGTCGCCTTTGCACTTTATCTCCCCTAGACCCAAACACTGGTTCCACAATACGAACATTATCACGTCCCGTTGTGAGGACCACGACCATTGAAAGCATCTGTGGTCTTTTCTTGGTCCACCAATATGTTATCTTCCATGCCTTCTCACTGGTTCCAATTGACGAGCCCTTTCACAATCATTCATGATCTTCACGACTCGTCAAGGCCTCCGTGATCTTCACTTGGTTCCATCGATTTTCACTCTGCATTTTCTTCTCTTCTTTCTTCTTTCACGTCCACATGTTTTACCTGTACAAACACTACCAAACAGATCACATCCATATAAATACACTCGATTTTAGTATTAATTCTTAGTTTTCAAGCATCAGATGTGCCAAGATTTCACAGCACATCAATGGTTTCATGGTTTATGGGAGTGATAAGTCCACAATTTGGACTCATTTAGGGCTTGATTTTAATAGAATCAATGTCTTTAAATGTGCATTTTTTCTCAATAACTGATGTAAATACTTGAATTGCAGGCATTTGAACTTAGGGACAAAGCATGCCCACTATGGAGCAAAAAGAAACAAGGCAGATGAAAGAACAATGAAAATAACGCATGAGGATCGCCCAAACCATTGGGCAAGTCGTCGAATGGCCATGGTCTTATCTAATGTTCTACTGTGCCAAGCCCTGGAAGAGGTGACCATGTTGGCGATAAAAAAAAGCATTCGGCGGATCACCGAACAGCCATGATACCGCCTAATGTTACAAAATGTCGGAGTTAAACTCAGGGTAATTTTGGCGAGCAACAGATCCAGTTGGCGCGTCACCGATCTATTTGGCGAAGGACAATCGGGTCACCAAAGATTGCTGAAGAAGATCTGAATACACCCTGTTTGGCGAGATAATAGGAAAAAGGTGATTCACGGAAATCCCGATCTGGATCCCCTAAAGTTCCAATAGTCGAACAAAAAAAGAGTGAAAAATGAAGGCAAGATGGAGAACAATCGGTGCGTCGCTGACCTATCAGTGACACCCGACTAACCTCGCTGAATGGTCAGTAATAGTCACACATTAGACTTATTTAAGTTGAATTTTGGAAAGGAGAGGGGGTATTCAGAAAATAAGGAACAAACAAAGTATTGAGAGAATACAACCAAATGCTCTTGAGAGTGATTTTTATCTAAATGTTCTTCGAGATTTCTTAGTCAAGAAGATTTTTAGATGAGTTCTTCATAAAATTCTCATTTCAATATTCACTTATGGGAAGAACGATAGATGTTAATTTTTCTACTTTCGATATGAGTAGCTAAAACCCTTCTCTTGGGGTTTTGACTATGAAGCCAATTGTTGAGTTTCACTACGTGGCTATTGTTGAAATGCAAATAGGAAGGTTAATTTGAAGTGGATCTAAATTGTCAATGCATTTTGAAGTTGTTTTGCATATTTAGTGTAATTGATTTGGCGTTGTGAGTTTGCGAGAGAGAGAAGCGCAGAACCAACGTAGCAATCTTAGCATCCTTAGTACTGGGTTACCTAGATTTCAACTCGACAGAGTGAATTACGAAATCTATCCTTTGTATCCAGCTTGAGAGAGTAGATTTGATGAGGACAAAGGGCTGGGCATCTTCCGGTCAGTGATGAAGTTCGAGAGAATTCGTCATAAAAAAGGTAATTGTTCGAGAGAAAGTTATCTTATATATGGCCCGACCTACCCACAACAAAATAACCTACTTTTAGTATCAACATTAACCCTATAGAGTAAAATTCCACAATTGGCTGGTCAATTCCCCAAGTTCTACTCTAGTATTTGTTTAATTTGTGTTTATTCGTGAAGTTGGATTGAAATTTGCTAGATATAACCATAACCTATGCATCAGTACTTTCAATGTACTGAATATGAAAAATATGCGTAAACAAAAATGTTAAACATGCTAAGTCTTGTAAACATGATGATGCATGACTAATTAAAACATATCAAATTTTGATAAGAAAAATCATAAATCATGACACAAGGTCAATGCAACATTGGAACGCCATAACATAAACTTAAATCATAATCTTTGAGGAAATCATAAACTCTCTTGAGAAAACCATAATCCTTTGTGGGATATTTAACAGTAACTAACATAGACCATGTGACCTTAAACATGTAATCTAATGTCGTTTCCATAGCGAAAAGAGATTGTCCTACTTGCCAAGATAAGGACCATGCTTAGGTGGATTCACTAGCTATGTCCAATTGGGATAAGTCCTACAAGGCAGGTAGTTAAGGTAAAAAGAAATTGCTACTAGAGACCTGACCATAATTAACGGGAGAGCCTCCATCCCAAAGCCTTCTCAGTGCTAAGTAAACTTCCAATATATATAAGCATAATCATATCACAATCATAATAATTGAAACTGTAAGAATCTATTAATACCAATCCAATCATAAAGACGTTATTGCAATTCTATGCTCTTCAATGATAGGTTTATAAGAAATTATTGCAGATCATTGTCACGACCCTAAGTACACCCAAAATGCGACATGGCGTATAAGACCCCAAGACACCCAACACAAGTCACTTGACAAGCATATATTGCAATATAATAGATAAAAATAAAAAAATCTAATAAAATAGGAAAGTTTGACATAAAAAGCAAAAATCTACTCATAGTCTTGACAAGACATTCTAATACATCACAAGAACTGGTCGGAATGTAACCTGTACACCACACAACATCAGGAAACTTAAAACATATGAAAGAAATAAAGGTGACATGGTCCTCGGAAGATGATGACTCACCAAGTCTGCAATCTACAAAGCAATCCAGTAGCAATGTACTGGGCGCAAAAGATCATCAGACCCTACATTAGTTAGACAATGTAGGAACATGTATGCATTAGTACATGCAACATAATAAGTATGAGGGGTATGCATAAAAATGTTAAACATGATCATAAGGGGACATAATCAAAGACAGGATATGCAGAACAATGCTAAGCATAGTGATATAATTTAAAGAAGAATCATAAATCATGAACATGGTCAATGTATCTTAAAATCATAAGGAAAGCTTTATAAAACCTCTAAACTAGCTTTAGTTTATTTTGTGGGATATTAGCTTTAACTAGCAATAGACCATACATCTATAACATGAAATCCGATGTAACTCCCTCACAGAGAAGGGAGAGTCTACTTGCCAAGGCATAAATCCATATCATGATTCATATTCTATTTGTGGATCCCCTAATTATGCCATTTAAGAAAATCCTACAGGGGAACGTAGTTTGAAATTAGAGGTTGCTACTAGAAACTATCCTACTTGAGCCTCTACCTCAAAGTTCTCTCGATGCAATGTTAAATCCCAACGAAATAGTCAATTTCACATTCATCATATCATACACGCAAGAGAAAAAATTTGTGACACCCCGTATACAAAAATAGACCTTAGTGCAGATTTCCAGAAGTTGCAGGTGCAACCCACAGTTGCCAGCCACGAATCGTAAGTTGACCCACAATCCGTGTTGGTGGTCCATGGTTCATAACAACAACCTCCCTAAACTCAGCCCCATATAATATTCTAAGCGTCGACCCACGGCCGGACTCACATATAGTAGGTCAGGTCACAGACCATGGTCTATGTCTATGGATCAACATTCCCAGTTCAGCCCCCAGTCATGACTGTCGATTGACCAGCACGGACCGTCGGTGACCTCAACATCAGTTAACTTAGGGGTCTTCTGGTCTTTTCCATATCCGGTGGACACCTTAACTACATCGTTTAACCCCTAAACTATGTCATTTTTGTTAGTTTCAGCTTAGAAACATAACTAGAAGTTACCTTATTCAGATCATTCATCAAAACTTAGAAATATTAGAGCGTAAGAGGAGAAAGATGTCAATAACCCTAGTTCAAGAACGCATCAAGATTCCACCAGTTCCAACCCTGAAATCAAAGGATTTCTCTGTGGATTTCGTCAGCAGGTATAAGGGATTTCACTAGTTGGTTCCTTTCTCCCATTAGGTCCCTAAAATTTATTCAGATTCTTGATTCCCTTATTAATATTTAAACCTAGGGTTTCTAGAACTTCAGAAAATCAGTATAAATTAGTTACTTTATTGATCCAAATTAGATTATCATGTTGTCACATCATTTCTTGCATGCATTCCAGAACCCTAGCTATGTAGTTCTTTAGTTCTTGAATTAGATAGGCTAGGTCAGATATTTTAGCTATTTCACATATACATGCCTCAGTTATCAAATGTGTCATTATGAGTACATTTATGTTGCATTCTCAGTTAACATGTCATAATTTTGAGTTATTCAGTATATTATAGATTTGCAGCCATTACTTGCTAATTACTTCAATTGGGAGAAACTTAATACCGAGTTGGACTAGGGCCAGTCACCTTCATATTCCCAGAACTACATGCCCCTATAGGTTGTATGTCCCCTATGTGGGAATCATTTTAGTGATCACGCCAGAAATGTCTTTATACCCTTTACAAGGTATATTGGGTCCTCTCGATCGGACTCCACGTTTAGCTCACGTGGTTTTCTCTCGGTTATTGGTAACTCCCACAGTTTAGTTAGACTCTATTGCATTGACCATTTTATCAGTACAATTCAGTATTCAGTCTCAGCATGTTATAAATTTGGTCATTGCATTCAGTTATTTCATGTCCAGTATTCTCAATTTAGTATCATGTTTTTCTCTTATCATTGCTCAAATATGTGCTTTGCTTCAGTTATGACTATTGTTCAGCTTTATTCTATCCTGCATGTTCAGTACCTTTCAAGTACTGACGCATACTCTGAGCTACATCTTCTTGTAATGTAGGTTCAGGTTCTCAGCTTCCATATCATGAATAGATCGGTACTTGATCTCCAGTTCCACAGCATCAATGGTGAGTCCTTATTCTTCGAGGACGAGTGACATAATTGTTTGTTATTCTTTTAGTCTTTCGTTTTAGTTTAGCTAGATTTAGCTGGGGCATGTCCCAGCACTTCTAGTTTGTTAGAGGCTACTTTCTAATGAGTCCACAAATTAAACTCATTTAGGGATTTATTTTGATAGAAATAGTGTCCTCGAATGCTTATTTTATCTCAATATCTGATGAAAACTCTTAAGTTTTAGGTATTTGAAGTTTTAGTGGAAGCATGGACACTAAGTTGGAAAAAGGAACAAAAAGGATGAAAAGAATGAAGAAGCTGAAGCATGAGCATCGCCAAAAACGTTTGGCAATTCGCCAAAAGGACATATATTCCGCCGTTTGTTCCAGTATGTGAAGCCCTGAAGAAAGAGGATCAAAAAGATGATGAAACAGTACTATGTCGCCCAATGACACAGTGCACGACGATATTGAAGGCTAGCGTAAGATAGTATTGAACTACATCAATGAGTGACTCGCCGAGTTAATCGGCGATTTCGACTAAACTCGCCGAAAGATCCGCCAGCACCATTTTTTGAAGTCTATAAATAGAAAACATGTTATTAATTTCTAAGAGTTTAACATTTATTTTAATTTTCACAATAGAATAGTAATTTTTTGGATATTTTCTCTCAAGTTTGGAAAAGGTTTTTTGGGAAACTTGAAGAAAGAAGGGTTTCATCTTCCCCAAGTTGGAAGTGGGTCTTCTCCATTCATCTTCCTTTGCTTAAATAAAGGTTTAATTTCTTATACTCATTTGATTTTAGTATCATTTTAGGTGTATTTTGTTATTTCTTGATGTGTGGCTAAAAACCCCCATTCTTAGGGTGTGATTTAGCAAATATGTGTTGATTTTATTGTTGGGTCTTGCTTGTTGATACGTTAGATGTATTTTAATAGTAATTTCACCTAGTGGTTGTGATTTAATTTAATGGGTTTGAAGTTGCAAATACAAAACCACCAGTGCATTTTCGACTTGCCCGAGAGGGAGGTCGTGAAGCCATGACCGCTAGACTGATGGCCTAAGGAGTGGGTCGACATGAGGTTCAGCCTGAGAGGGTGTGCCCTAGTCCCATATTCTAACACTCAACTCGAGAGAGTGAGTGGGGTAAGGTGTAGGCTGGCCTTCATGCGGCAAATGGGTGTCCGAGAAGAATGCATTTGAAATGGGGTAAGTTGCCCGAGAGGGAACTTCTTTCCATCTAAAGCTTAGCCTAGTCACTATTATCTTATAAATTTCCCATCGAAAACATGTACCCAATAATTTATCTCAACTTGTATTGCGGTCACACCCCAAGAATATGTCCACATACTTAATTTTATTGTTATTTTTGTTGTTTTTACTAACCCCCATTTGATATTTAACACCTTTGTGTCACCCCTTTTAATTTACAATATTTTTAATCGTTAATGTCTTAATCTATGACTAGTTAGAACTTAGTTTTATTTTTCTATTAATTCTCAAAACCTCTCCCTTGGGACATGTCCCCAACCCTTGGTTGGGTTACTATATTATCGACGATTGTAGACACTCGTACCGTAGTTTAGTGTCGTTGGTCATGATAAGCATCAAAATGACGCCGCTACCGGGGAGTGGTATTATTTGAGAATTCTTAGTTAAGTAGAATTTTTTGATTCTTCCTTGTTTTATTTATACTAATCTATGAAGTTGTAGCAAAACTCCTTGATGGCATGGTAGAAGGCAACAAAGAAACAAAAAGAAAGCAGGAATGTGATGCACTAGTGGGTGTTCTATCCACCCGAGTCTCAAAATTGGCAATACATGACATAGGAAAAGAATAGCACTCCTCTCTACGAGAGAGTAAATATGGGAAGAAGCAGAGAGGTGTGCTGGAGGATGAAGCTCTGTCACTCATTCAACGAAAAAATTGAGGCTCGTGAGAAGATGTTGAATGAGAAGGAGAACATCGAAATGCTAAACAAAGCATCAACCTCTCACTCCTTGACTATTCAGCTGCAGGATGCTCAAATTGGCCATTTGATATCAGGTCATTACCCACCATTCGTGGAGGACTCACCTAATTACAACATAGGCGACTCCGAGGATGAAAAATAGTTGCTAACTTGAATTGTGCCAAAACGTTAACTAAGGCGCTGCTTGATTTAAGAAAAGCAAGAACAATGGAGAAGACCCACTTCCAACTTGGGGAAGCTGAAATCATTCTTTCTTCAAGTCTCCCAAGAAAACCCTCTCCAAACTTGAGAGAAAACATCCAAAAAGTACTATTCTATTGTGAAAATTAAAATAAATGTTCAACTATTTAAAAATTAATAACAAGCTTAGTATTTATAGACTTAAAAAAATAGTGCTAGCAAATCTTTGGTGAGGTTAGTCGGAATGGCCGATTAACTCGACGATTCGCCCTCTGGTGTAGTTCGTCGGAGTCGTGCACTAGCCTTCAGCTTTATCGTGCTCTGTGTCATTCGGCGACATAGTACTGCTTCACAGAATTATTCGGCAAAACACCGACTGCTCCTTTCATCGCCTTTTTAATCCTGCTCCTTCAGGGCTTCGTGTACTGGAACAAAGGGCGGAGTGCGTTCCTTCGGCAAATCACCAAGTGTGCTTGGTGATGCTCAAGCTTCAGCTTCTTCGTTCTTTTCAGTATTTTTGTTCCTTTTTGCGCCAAAGTGTCCATGCTTCCCTCTAAAACTTCAACTACCTGAAACTCAAGAGTTTTTATCAGATATTGAGATAAAATAAACATTTGAGGACACTATTTCTATCAAAATAAAACCCTAAATGAGTCCAATTTGTGGAATCATCAACACCCCAACTTAAATTTTTACTTGTCCTCAAGTAAAACTGAAGTTCAGCAGTTCAAATAAGATGTCCCAAACAGTGATACACAAGACTCAATCATGAATGCACACAACAATACTCAATTTCCTTATGCAAGAATCAATTGTGTACTCAAAGATTCAAGTTGTGACACACTATTACCAAAGATTCTCATGCTCACAATACTTGCTACTTGTGCAAGTTCAAGCTCAACAAACAGTATCTAAATGCCCTCACATAAATAGTGATTCTATATTCACACATAGAGGTTAATCAATTCAAGATAAGGAATCAGATGCAACGCTCACCCTTAAAAAGAGAAACACAATGCATGTTTTCACCCATAGGCTTACCCTTATTTTCCAATTGATCTTCGGTTCGGCTCACTCAAGATCAGAAAGGTGTTTCTAAGACTTGTAGTGGGGCTGAGTGCAAAGGTATGGTTATTTAGGCTCAGTGACTTTTCATCCTCGTGAGATGTGGTGTTCTAAAGCTATTCCCTTCTTTTTCTTTACCAATTCTTTCTCTAGTGCTTGTAACTGATCTTTTTATTCACCTCCATGGATTTCTTGGAAACCATATTTCATATGTACTTTATTCCACAAATATATATATATATATATATTTATATATATATATATATTTATATATATATATATATTTATATTTTTTTTTCAAAGGGTTTCCTATGTTCTGCAACACCAGGGGTTAATGGGGACTTTTCTTGCACTTCTTGACTACTCCTTTTCCTTTTTACCACACCCGGCCTAAGTTAGCTATTCGCTAAACCACAAATCAAGAGGACTATAGGTAGTGGGTCAAGTAAGGTCTAGGGTTCATCAAGGTTCTTCTAAAAAAAGGTAAGGCTCAAAGGGTGTTCAAAAGAGTTTCACATGCTCACGGGTAGTCCACAAAAGAGGTATATGTCAAATTTGGCTCACACTCTTTAAAGTTGTCTAAGATCATTTCAAGAGCACACCTTTCTCAATCAATCAGACTAACAAGGCAAATTCTAGGTTTATTTAAGCAAGGTCTAAAGAAAGCTCATCACACACGATATCGACACTAAAGTCAAACAAGACTACACACTTTCGCTAATGTGCACGGTCATTACAAGAGAATCAATTCGATAAATGGCTAATCACAACGAGATGCAAAGAGTTCACATATTGTCTATACAACTTCATTTGATCTCATCGTAGTTGTACATTCATGTTTGTTGAATTGTTAGCACTATTGAAGTCATCGGTATTAATCGAAATCAAGAATCAAATTTTTATAAAAGAACAACCACATTTAACACATGAGAGGTGGCAGAAATGTGCAAAAAATTCAAAATTTTTTGGAAGCGTCAAAATCATTTTGCAATTAATAATACACGGAAATAGTGCCATAAGCTTAAGCATTCACAGAAAGCAGTATTAACACAATTTAAAACAGAACACCCCAAGAGTATGCACAAAAACACAACTATCAACACAAAAGGGGTGGGCCTCACCCCACCACAAAAAAAAGTATTTGTCCTCAAATGCAAATAAAAGTATCAAAAGTTGAAAAAAATATATAATAAGACAGAGAAGGGGTGAAGAAAGGTCCTGTCTATGCAGTCTCTCTCTCTGTCGGGGTCTCAGTGGTTGATGGAGCAGTCTATATACAGGTATCATTGCTCGGAGTAGTCTCAGACTGAATAGCAGTGCCAGATCCATTAGGAGCGACTATGGACGTCTCAGCCTGCAATGTCTGGATCACCAGCTGTACAACCGTCTCTATAAGATCTGGAAAGTCTCTAAATATGCCCTCATCTCTACTCTTCTGTGTCTCCTCAGCATTCATTGATATCAACTCCTCATCGGTTTCTGCATCCGACTCTGCATGTGTTGGGCCATCCCCCTGCACCTCTCTGGTGGTTTTAGGAGCATCCTCATCATCTGCTCTCTCTATTAGTGAAATGAAGTCAGTAGACTTAAGGTAGTCTTCGTCCTTCCTCAAAGTCCCCCAGTCTACTCTCGCAAGCAATGACTCTCATTATCAGGGCATCAACGACGGTTTGAAGTAGGGTAAGTGATGCTAGTATGGCCCTATTGATCATCTCTGGTATGACCCTCTCCATTTGGGTCGCTGTCACATCAGGTGAATAGGCCAACTGCCCCATCTTCAGGATCATAGTCTGAGTGATCCTGGCAAGCTGAGAGGAAGAGGATGTTCCTAGAGTATGTGAAGGAGAAAAAAAGCGGGTATACCTGAACTTTCCGAAGCCGAAGTACATGAGGGTGCCTCTTCTGGCAATGAGTCAACATCGACCTCTGGAAAAGTATCTGTTGTGGCTTCTCTCCTCCTCCCAACCTCCTCTCGTGTGTACTTGGCCTCTATACGCTGGATATCAGTGAAAGAAGACGGGGTGACCTCTATATCGCTGGTAGGATCCTAGGGTATTCCGGCACGTTAACATAACTCGATGATCAGAATAGGAAAAGGCAGAGATATTTGCGTCTATTTCGCTCTCATAGCTATCTCCTATGAAATAAGCAGTCCCAGGTCGATTCGCCTCCTGGTCATGATAGAACCAAGTCAAGCCACCTTAGGATGACGCAAAATGGACTCGTTCTGGGATGATATGATAGTGCTGCTGATGAAGCCAAACCAGCACTGGGAGGCAATGTTCATATCCCTCTTCTCAATCGAAGCTCCTACACCGAACCACCTCGGGGTGATGTTAGAAATCATCAGAGCTAACCAACACTGCAAATCATCAAGAGACAGAACTATAGGCAAACCCTAGTAGGGCAGTACCGAGTGCAGCTGTCAACCTAGTACAACTTTAATATGCTCGCTATGACACTCTACCTCCTTGCCTCTAACCATAACCGACTTCACCGGTCGGAAATCAGTAGCCTTTTTCTTATTTTTCGGGACCAAGTCCCCATAGGCTAAGTAGAATTCCCGAACCCAGGAAGGAATGTAAGGGACTCGTGGCCTAATAAAGTGCTTGAACTCATGATACTTGATCGTGTCAAGCCCCTCAGCATGCTTACTTTCCAAACCCTCCACAGATAGTAACTTTTCTTCTAAAACCATCGCCTTTCAATTTGTTCAACAATTTGGGTGGAAGTGGAGCTACGGGGAGTGCAGGGGCCACTGAATGTGGTGTCGGGGCTGGTACTGATTCAGTAGTCAGAGGAGTTGCATCTGATGTAACTCTAATACGTGTTTATTAAGGTTTATCCTGGATCCTATTCTATAGATGAATCAAGGGTTGTTCATCTTCTTGCTCAGAAAAATCTGGCTCAATAGCTAACCCTTTATCTCCCAGTGGGAGAACTTGCTTTCTTTTCTGTGAAGGACGTGATCCTCCTTCATTGATTGTAATTCCCTTTGACTTTTTTTGAGGTAGCTCGTTTAATTTTGTGTACCATATCTTCACCAGATCAAGAGATTAGGCGAAACTCTACACAACCACATAATATTTTATTGCAGAAGGACTCGCCGATCCAGTCGGCGAGTCGCCAAATCTCTTTGGAGAGATAGGTCGAACTGGCCGAAGGTATTAGCTTGAAATCTAGGCAAAGTAGCGATGAAAAACCATATTAAGCGAGATACCGATTATTTTCGGCGATGACAAGGTTGTCCGCCAAAAGATACAGTGAAAAAGGTCAAAGAGGGCATGCAAAGGGCAGTCTAAAGTCCTATCGGTGAGTCGCTGACACTTTCGGCAATCAAGAATGTGTTCGACAAAAGTTACAGATCTCTTTGCACTATGGACATGAATGAAGGGCGATCTAAGACTAGTAGATGAACCACCGAGTCATTTGGCGAGCACGACCCAGCTCGCCAAATGATTCACCATGTCTATTTTTCAACCCACTTCTTCGAATTGACCTTACAAGCCCTGGTAATGAAATCAAAGCATGCATACACAAAATTTACACAAGACCCCTACTTTCTATCACCCCAGAATACTCAGACTTCTTTTGATTTTGCCAAATTTGGCTATTTAACTATGATTACCCTTATGAATGTTGTCACCCATTCCTTCATTGAGCACTTTCCGTTATTTAGCACAAATACAGGCCACTTCAATTTTGTTATTTAGCACAACCAACCTAACAACAATTACACAACACCCATTTCAATTTCATTCAAATCAAAGCACAAACACTAAGGCATTCAACTATTAAAGCATTTCAGGCAAAAAAATTGAATTAACAATAGCATCATCACACCCTATTTCTATCAGAGAGGATCAACACACATCATTATGATACTTCAATTGCAAGAGAGTGAAAACTTATCAAAAATAGGTTTGGAGTTTTAGAGACTAACCTTTGATGCTAATCAAATTGATTTTTGAAACGCTAAGTAGAAAAGAAATCCAACCCCACGCACTACTCACCGACTAAAATACTAATTTAAGGTAAAAATCTAAGAAAAAGTACCTTTTCTGTGATTTTGAGGAGTTTGAAATGAGGGAATGTGAGAGATTCAAAAATTTTACCTTTGGCCTGTATATAACCGTTCACTTCTCGGCCATTTGGCGACTTTAGTCTTGTCGTCGATCAACTCGGTGACGCACCGAACGCATACTCATTTCTCCCAGTATTATAGGACATACCTTATTTTGGGATCACAACGGTGGATTAAATCAGAATCGCCGATAGGTTCGGCGATTCGCCAACTAGATCCTTGTCTTGCCAACTTGCACTTTTCAAAATCTTTCTCACTTTAACCTACAAAATCAGCACACCATTATTCGAACATAATAACTTAAAGCAACATCACCTTGGGTTGCCTCCCAAGAAGCGCCTTAGTTAACGTCGACCCTCGACGCAGGTCCTTACTCAATCTCTCTTATTGGTGTCGACCCCAGCGTTACCAGGCAACCCCAATAGGTCGTTTGAGTGGAATGGAGGTACTGCGTAACTCAAGAGCGACCTGATCAGCTGGATCGATCTAGATTGAGAACCAACCATTTGGTTTAACACTTCAATGTTCTCATTTATCTGGTTTATCACTCGATCCTGTTCAGTGACCTTTAGGACAATGGTTTGCAGTATATCCTCAGCACGGTTGTGTTCATGGTTTCTAGACTCCCTCCGCTCATGAGGGGGTATGTACTTCACAAGACTTGTGCACTGGTTTTCCACCTCTGAGATCTTGGTGGCCAAATCGTTTAGCGAAGATGCTAGTGCGGTCAGCGTGATGTCCCTTTGTACTCCTTGGCTCATGTCAACCAAATTTCCACTACTCTGCTCAGTCATCCTCATCGAAATGGACAACTCAACGAAAAAAAAAACTAAGAGTAAAGTTAGCGACACTACAAGTAAGAAGAGCAAAAAAACCTATTAATTTAGAAATTCTCAAACAACACCATTCCCCGGCAACGGCGCCATTTTAAAATTAAAAAGAGGCCCACACCTTTTGTGTTGATAGTCATGTTCTGTGTATATACTTGAGTTGTTCTGCTTTAAAAATATGTTTTATCTGCCTTTCTGTGGAAGTTTGAGCTTGAGGGTCTACTTATTTTTAATTGCAAAATGATTTTGACCCTTTCGAAAAATATTTTGATGCTTATCATGACAAATGACACTAACATACGGTACGAGTGTCTACGATCGTCGATAATATGGTAAACCCAACCAAGGGTTGGAATCGTGTCCCAAGGGAGTGGTTTTGAGAATTAATAGTTAAGTAGAATTTTTTGATTCTTCCTTGTTTTAGTTTTACTAATATAAATTAAAGTTTTGGTTTGCTAGTTTGAATATCAGAACATGAACTAAGGATGGAAAATCATTATGGATAACACACGGATCATCACCTTCTGAAACTATTGAACCTCAAGAATAATCTCCTGACATTTAAACATGTACGGGATGAAACAATTCAGGAAATCTGGTTGAATTTCAAGCAGTGCTGCACCCATTGCCACCTCACGGGATGACGAGCAATGGGCTATTGGAGTGCTTCTGTAGGGGTCTAAGACCCGAGAATAGAAGTATAGTTGATCAATAGTGCGAGGATGGCATGCTACACCAACCTTATGAAGTTGTAGCAAAACTCCTTGATGGCGTGGTAGAAGCCATCAAAGAAGCAAAAAGAAAGCAGGAATGCGACACACTAGTCACCTAGTTGGGTGTTCTCTCCTCCCGAGTCACGGAATTGGAAATATAAGCCATGGGAAAATTAAAGCACTCCTCTCTCCGAGAGTGTAAATATGGGAAGAAGTAGAGAGGTGTGCAAGATGATGAAGCTCAGTCACCCAATCAAAAAAAAATTGAGGCACATGAGAATTTGTTGAATGAGATGAAGGAGAACATCGAAATGCTAAACAAAGCATCAGCCTCTCACTCCATGACTATTCAGCAGCAGGATGCTCAAATTGGCCAGTTGATATCAGGTCATAACCCACCATTTCGTAGAGGACTCGCCTTATTACAGCATGGGCGACTTTGGTGATGAAAAATAGTTGCTGACTTGCGTCATGCGTGACGTTTACTAAGGCGCTGTTTGATAGGCAATCTAAAACCCTTTAATATTTTATATTTACACATTGGTAAAAATGATGTGTTGTGGTATAGGTTGAAATGTGAAAAGTGCAGGGTGACAAGCAACAGATCTAATTGATGAGTCGCTGAAGGGTTCATGAATCTAACCTTGCCCATCGTTTGACTCTAATTATACCTAAAATTGAAGCCTGTAAAACTCGGTGAGCATGTGAACTTATTAGCGCATCGCCGACTCTGTTGGCAATCTCGATGGAGACCGCCCTCTGAACTCCCAGGTTTACTGGGAAGTTCTGTAAAACACGGTGAAACGAGTGATTGCTCGACGACACACCAACTGACTCAGCTATTCAGATTGTTATTATCGGGTGCGTAAGAATTGGACAGCGCTTGAGTACAGTTGAAGCAGGGTGGTTATGATTTATTAGAGAAAGTGGGTTGAAAATAGGCATATGGGTTGTTTAGCGATGTTGTGTAGAGCTCGCTGAATCACTCAAAGGCTCGCTTAACGTCCCTACCTCGCCATCTTTTTAATGTTAAAATTGTGGAAGGCCTACACCCAAAGTCACAGAAGAACCATGCCGCCCTAGCAGATGGAACAACCGCATAGCCAGGATCACTTCTTTACCTCCCTATTTGTCTTACTTGTTTTTATTTTTTGGAACTTTTAATTGAATTTGAGCACAAATTGCATTTAGTTGTGGTGGGGTGAGGCCCACACCTTTTGTGTTGATAGTCATGTTCTGCGTATATACTTGGGTTGTTCTGCTTTAAAATTAAGTTTTATCTGCCTTTCTGTCGATGTTTGAGCTTGAGGCTCCGCTTATTTTTAATTGCAAAATGATTTTGACTCTTTTAATTTTTTTTGAATTTTTCGCACATATCTACCACCTCTCATGTGTTGAATGTGGATGTTCTTTTTTGCAAAAAAATTGATCTCGATTTCGATCAATATCGATGACTTCAATAGTGCTTACGATTGAATAAACACGAATGCACGGCAACAATGAGGCCAAATGAAATTGCATAGACAATATGTGAACTCTTTGCATCTCATTGTGATTAGTCATTTATCGAATTGATTCTCTTGTAATTACCGTTGCACACTAGTGAAAGTGTGTAGTCTTGTTTGACTTAAGTGTCGATGCCGTGTGTGATGAGCTTACTTTGAACCTTGCATGAATAAACCTAGAATTTGCCCTATTATTCTGATTGATTTAGAAATGTGTGCTCATGAAATGATCTTAGGAAACTTTAAAGAGTGTGAGCCAAATTTTACATATACCTCTTTTGTGGCCTACCCGTGAGTGTGTGAAACTCTTTTGAACACCCTTTGAGCCTTAACTCCCTTTGGAAGAACTTTGGTGAACCCTAAAGCTTACTTGGCCCACTACATATAATCCTCTTGATTTGTGGTTTAGCGAATAGCCAACTTAGGACTTTGGCCTAAGTTGGAGGTGTGGTAAAGAGGAAAAAGGAGAAGTCAAGAAGTGCAAGAAAATTCCCCCTTAATCCCTGGTGTTGTAGAACAATGGAAATCCTTCGAAAAAATAAATAAACATATATATATATATACATATATTTATTTATATTTGTGGAATAAGGTACCTAAGAAATCGGGTTTCCAAGCAATCTATGGAGTTGAATAAAAAGATGACTTAGAAGAATAAGAAAAAGAATTGATAAAGATAAAGAAGGGAATTACTTTAGAACACCATATCTCACGAGGATGAAAAGTCACTGAACCTAAATCACCATACCTTTGCACTTAGCCCCATTACAGGCCGTATAAAGACCTTTTTGAGCTTGAGTGAGCCGAACCAAAGATCAATTGGAAAATAAGGGCAAGCCTATGGGTGAAAACATACATTTTGTTCCTCTTTTTAAGTGTGAGCGTTGCATCTGATTCCTGATCTTGAATTGATTAACCTCTGTGTGTGAATATGGAATCATTCTTTATGTAAGGGCATTTAGATACTGTTTGTTGAGCTTGAACTTGCACAAGTAGCAAGTATTGCGAGAATGAAAATCTCTGGCAATGGTGTGTCACAACTTGAATCTTTGAGTACACAATTGATTCCTACATAAGTAAATTGAGTCTTGTTATGTGCATTCATGATTGAGTCTTGTGTAGCACTGTTTGAGACATCCTATTTGAACTACTGAACTTGAGTTTTACTTGAGGACAAGCAAAAGTTTAAGTTGGGGGTGTTGATGAGTCCACAAATTGGACTCATTTTGGACTTTATTTTGATAGAAATAGTGTCCTCAAATGTTTATTTTGTTTCAATATCTGATTAAAACTCTTAAGTTTCAGGTATTTGAAGTTTTAGTAGAAGCATGGACACTTAGGCGCAAAAAGGAACAAAACGGCTGAAAAGAACGAAAAAGCTGAAGCCTGACCATGGCCAAGCACACTTGGCGATTCGCCGAAGGGATGCACTCAGCCCTTTGTTCCAGTATGCGAATCCCTGAAGGAGCAGGATAAAAAAGGCAATGAAAGGAACAGTCGGCGTTTCACCAAATAATTCCACGAAGTAGTATTATGTCGCTTAATGAAACAAAGCACAACGATGCTGAAGTCTAGTGCAAGACGGCGACGAACAACACCAAAGGGCGAATCGCCGAATTAATCAGCGATTCCAACTAACATCGCCGAAAGATCCGCCAATACTATTTTCTGAACTTTATAAATACTAAACTTGTTATTAATTTTTAAGAGTTGAACATTTATTTTAATTTTCACAATAGACTAGTACTTTTTTGGATATTTTCTCTCAAGTTTGGAAAGGGTTTTTTGGGAGACTTGAAGAAAGAAGGATTTCATCTTCCCCAAGTTGGAAGTGGGTCTTCTCCATTCTTCTTCCTTTGTTTAAATCAAGGTTTAATTCCTTATACCCATTTGATTTTAGTATCATTTTAGCTGTATTTTGTTATTTCTTAATGTGTGGCTAAAAACCCCCATTCTTGGGGTGTGATTTAGCAAATATGTGTTGATATTATTGTTGGGTCTTGCTTACTGATAGGTTAGATGTATTTTAATAGTTATTTCACCTAGTGGTTGTGTTTTATTTTAATGGTTTTGCAGTTGCAAATACAAAACCACTCATGTGTTTTTGGCTTGCCCGAGAGGGAGGTCGCGAACCCAAGACCGCTAGACTGATTGCGTAAGGAGTGGGTCAACATGAGATTCAGCCCGAGAGGGTGAGCCCTCGTCCCATATACTAACACTCAGCTCGAGAGAGTGAGTGCGGTAAGGCGTAGGCTGGCCTTCATGCGGCAAATGGGTGTCCGAGAGGAACACATTTGAAACGTGGTAAGTTTCCCGAGAGAGAACTTATTTCCATCTAACGCTTAGCTTAGTCACTATTATCTTGCAAATTTCATATCGAAAGCATGTACCCAACGATTTATCTCAACTTGTATTGCGGTCACACCCCAAGAACTTGTCCCCATAGTTAATTTTCTTGTTATTTTTGTTGTTTTTACTACTTGTGACAAAACCCCCATTTTATATTTGACACCTTTGTGTCACCCCTTTTTATTTACAATATTTTTAATTGTTAATGTCTTTAGCTATGACTGGTTAGAACTTAATTTTATTTTTCTATTATTTCTCAAAACCACTCCCTTGGGACACGACCCCAACCCTTGGTTGGGTTACTATATTAGTGACGATTGTAGACACTCATACCGTAGGTTAGTGTTGTTGGTTACGATAAGCATCATTTTCAGACATAGTTTTTATTCAGCTTAGCATTCGAGTTTGATATTTCATATGTTATTGAACTCTCATATTTCTTTATTCAGATTTAGTATAACGGTATTTCCCATAATTTCATATTTAACTTATGATTAGCTTCCACACAATATTTATTGCTTTAATTTACTATAATATGCTCATGTTATGCCACCAAGGTTAGCTTGAGGTCACTTGTGATCCTAGGTCCCGTGTCTGCGTCCAGGGGGTAGCCTCAGGGCGTGTCAAACTTGGTATCAGAGCATTAGGTTCAAGAGTCCTAGGATGTCTGAAAGGCTATACTAGGTAGAGTCCTTTTCATGGGTGTGAAGTGCACACCACATCTAACGAGAGGGAGGCTACACAGTGTTTTAGGAAAAATCTGCATTTTCTTGTTACTCTTATCGTGTGTAAGGTATGATCTAATTCCTCGTTCTAATTTGATGTTTTACGTTTCAGATCATGCCTCATCATAGAGCTAATGCCAGGAATACAAACGCAGCTCCTCCAGTCCCAGATCAGGAAGTTTTGAATGTTTAATTTCGGAACGCTATCCAGTTGTTGACTCAGAATATGACCAACCAGAATAACTAGCAGGTTCCAATTCCGACAAATGCTAATGTTGGGTCAGCTGCAGCTAGAGTGCGGGATTTTGTTAGGATGAATTCGCCTAATTTCTTAGGATCGCAAATTGGTGAGGATCCTCAAAACTTTATTGATAAGGCCAAGAAGATTTTTGAAGTTATACAAGAAACTAGGAATGATCGGGTTGAGTTGGCATTTTACAAGTTTAAGGATGTGGCTCATATCTAGAATACTTAGTGGAAGGAGAATAGGGGTATAGATGCAACTCCTATCACTTGGGATTTCTTTAGTAAAACCTTTCTGGATAGGTTTTTCCCAAGACAGCTAAGCGAGGCAAAAGTTCAGGAGTTTATGAACTTGAGGCAAGGTAACATGACAGTCCAAGAATATGGACTCAAGTTCACCCAACACTCGTGGTATGCTCCTCAGATGGTTGTTGATTCCAGGGCCCAAATGAACAAGTTTCTATATGGAGTGTCACTTGGTGAAAATAGAGTGTAGGAATGCCATGTTACTTAAAGATATGAACATCTATAGGCTCATGAATCATGCTCAGTAGTTTGAGGGTTATAAGCTTAGGGAATAGGCCAAGGAGAACTAGAATGCTAGGACAGGAAAGTATGATTATTCTCAAAAGAAATCAGGTGGAGGAAATTGCTCCCAGTCCCAGCAGAAATTTTCAGCTCCATCACCTTCATCGGCTATTGTTCCATCCTCCAAGTTCCAAAATGATTAGAAAGGTAGGGCAATAGGCGCTAAGTCTAAAGGTAGTGTTTCAGGCACCAGAACCTACCCAACTTGTCCAAAGTATGGTAAGAACCATCCGGGCGAGTGTCTTGAAGGAAATGAGGGATACTTTGGGTGTGGTTAGTCTGGTCACAAGTTGAGGGATTTTCCTTCTAAGCAGGGTCAAGGAGGTAATGTTGTAGAGCTCTTTCAAAATCATCAACATCACCAGTAGGTCGCCCAACTCATCAGGGTAACTCTTCTGGTACAGGTGGCGGACACTACAAAATGAGGTTGTATGCTCTTCAGTCTCACCAGAATCAGGAAGATTCTCATGATGTGGTCACTAGTACATTACGAGTCTTTCATCTAGATGTTTATGCTTTATTAGATCCAAGGGCTACTTTTTCATTTGTAACTTCCTATATAGAAGTCAAGTTTGATGTTAGTCTAGAAACTCTCAGAACCCTTCTCAGTCTCTACTCTAGTCAGTGACCCTGTTATAGCTAGACGCGTATACATAAATTGCCATATCACAGTCTCTCAGAAAGTCACCTAAGCAGATCTTGTAAAGTTAAAAATGATAGACTTCAATGTCATTCTAGGCATGGATTGGTTACATTCCTGTTATGCCTCAGTCAATTGTAGAACTAGGATTGTTCGCATTCAATTTCAAAATGAACAAATTTTAGAATGGAAGGGTAGTAGCTTAGCGCCTATGGGTTGATTCATTTCTTACCTTTAGGAAAGAAAATTGATTTCTAAGGGTTGTCTCTATCATCTTGTTTGTTTTAAGGATTCAAGCTCAGAAACCCCTACTCTTAAGTCAGTTCCAGTAGTTAATGACTTTCCACAAGTGTTTCTAGAAGATCTTCCCAAAGTTCCTCCCGAAAGGGAAATCGACTTTGGAATTGATCTCCTTCCAGAAACCCAGCCTGTCTCTATTCCTCCTTACAGAATGGCTCCAGCAGAGCTTAAGGAATTGAAAGAGCAGTTGAAAGACCTTTTAGATAAGGGCCTCATCACACCTAGTATTTCACCATGGGGTGCACCAATATTTTTTGTGAAGAAGAAATGTGGTTCACTCAGAATGTGTATTGACTATAGGCAATTGAATAAGGTCAGAATGAAGAATAAGTATCCTATCCTCAAGATTGATGACCCGTTTGACCAACTTCAGGGTGCTAGTCATTTCTCAAAGATAGACCTCAGATCCAATTATATAATCTCAGAGTCAGATATATTGATATTTTGAAGACAACCTTCAGAACTCGGTATGGTCATTATGAATTTGTAGTTATGTCATTTGGACAAACCAATACTCCTGCAGCTTTCTTAGATTTGATTAACAGGGTGTTCAAGCAGTATTTGGACTTGATCGTTATCATCTTTATTGATGATATCCTTATTTACTCTAGGATTGATGAAGAACATGCGATTCATTTCTCAAAGATTACCGATTATTCACTAAGTTTAGCAAATGCGAGTTTTGGGTGCAATTTGTTGCTTTCCTTGGGCATACTGTGTCTAGCAAAGGGATTCGAGTGGATTCTCAGATAATAGAAGCCGTGAAACAATTCCCAAAATCTACCTCTCATACAAATATCAAAAGTTTCTTGAGTTTAGAAGGTTACTACGGAAGGTTCGTGGAAGGATTCTCATCCATAACCTCTCCATTGACTAAATTAACTCAGAAAAAAGTTATGTTTCAGTGGTCAGATGATTGTGAGAAAAGATAATCAGAACTGAAAACTAGGTTGACTACAACTCATTTTGACTCTACTAGAGGGTTCAAACGGTTATGTTATCTATTGTGATGCATCCACAATCGACCTAGGTTGTGTGTTGATGCACGAGGTAAGGTTATAGCTTATGCTTCTAGACATCTTAAGGTGCATGAGAGGAACTATCGAACTAATGACCTTGATCTTGCAGCAGTGGTGTTTGCACTTAAGATTTGGAGACACTACTTGTATGGTGTTCACAGACCATAAGAGCCTTCAATATGTGTCCACCTAGAAAATAATTGAATCTTCACTAGAGGAGATGGCTTGAGTTCCTCAAGGATTATGATATGAGTGTGCATTACCATCCTGGTAAGGATAATGTAGTAGCAGATGCTCTTAGAAGACTATATATGGGTAGTGTAGCACATGTTGAGGAAAAAGAAAAGAACTAGCAAAAGACATTCATAGGTTTGCTCGCTTGGGAGTTTGCCTTATGAGCATAGCAGATGGTGGTGTAACAATTAAGAATGGGTCAGAATCTTCATTAGTAGTGGAGGTTAAGGAAAACCAAGATAGTGATCCGATATTGCTTCAGCTAAAGGGTGCAGTCCATCAGCAGAGAGTTGAGGTTTCCTCCCAAGGGGGAGATGGTGTGCTTCGCTATGAGGGTTGATTATGTATTCCTAAGGTGGGTGAGTTGAGACAAAAGATTCTTGTAGAAGCCCATAACTCCAGATATTCTATTCATCCAGGTGCCACTAAGATGTATCGTTATCTGAGGGAAGCCTTTTGGTGGAATGGCATGAAGAGGGATATAGAAGAATTTGTGGCTAAGTGCCCAAATTGCCAGCAAGTGAAAGTAGAACATCAGAAACCAGGAGGTATGACTCAAGAGATCGACATTCCTACTTTGAAGTGGGAAGTTATAAACATGGACTTCATCATAGGTTTACCTCGTACTCGTATATAGCATGACTCCATTTGGGTGATTGTTGACAGACTTACTAAGTTTGCACGCTTTTTGGCTGTCAAGACTACATATTCGGTGAAGGACTATGCCAAACTTTACATTAAGGAGATAGTCAGGTTGTATTGGGTTCCTTTGTCTACCATCTCTGATAGAGGTCCGCAGACAGATAGGGAAGCAAAGTGTACCATTCAGACCTTAGATGACATGTTGAGAGCTCATGTGATCGATTTCAAGTGTAGTTAGGATGATCACCTTCCTCTTATAGAGTTCTCATACAATAATAGTTACCATTCAAGCATTCAGATGGCTCCTTATAAGGTATTATATGGGCGTAGATGTAGATCTCCAGTTTGTTGATTTAAAGCAGGTGAAGCAGCCTTGATAGTACCATATTCAATTCATGATGTTATGGAGAAAGTGCAACTCATTAGAGATAGACTTAAGACAACCTAGAGTCGCCAGAAATCTTATGCAAATGTGAGGAGAATGGAACCACAGTTCCAAATTAATGATTGGATTTTCTTGAAAGTGTCACCTATGAAAGGGGTGATGAGATTTGGCAAGAAAGGGAAGCTTAGTCCTAGATATGTGGGCCCTTACAAGATTCTGAAAATGATTGGAAAAGTGGCTTATGAGTTAGAGTGGCCAGCAGAACTAACAGAGTGCATCCGATTTTTCACATTTGGTTGTTGAAGAAGTGTGTTGGTGATCCAACATCCATTGTACCTTTAGAAAGTGTGGCTATAAATGATAGTCTCACTTATTAGGATGTACCAGCTGAGATTCTTAATCGTCAAGTTCGAAGGTTGAGAAACAAAGAAGTCGCCTCAGTGAAGGTTTTGTGGAGGAGTTAGTCCGTAGAGGGAGCTACTTGGGAATCAAAAGCATCCATGAAGGCTAAATATCCTCACCTCTTTCTTTCTGATTCCACTCCAGCTTGAGGTAATAGTTCCTCTTCAATTTTTCAGTCAATCATGCGCAGATTCAGTCTTAGTATCATGTTCCTTTAGGTTGTACTTGCATTTTCAGCATATTTGCATGTTCTTTGAACATAGTTCAGTTAGTAATCAGTCTTAGTATTTTTGTGGTAGGGTTGCAGCGCTTTCCCTCCATTTCAGCTAGTTTAGTCTTCATTCGAGGACAAATGTTACTAATCGAGAGATAATGTAACACACCATATCCGAAAATAGACCTTAGTGTAGATTTCCAGAATTTGCGGGTGCAAGCCACGGTTGCCACCCATGGATAGTAGGGTGAGCCACGGCCCGTGCTGGTGGTCCATGGTTCGCAACTGGGACTATCTCGAGACTCAGCCCTAAGATATATTCTGAGTGTCGACCCATGGCCGGACACACGGACCGTGGTCCATGTCCGTGTATCAACACCCCTAGTGCAGCCCCCAGTCACGACTGACGGTTGGCCAGCACGGACCGTCAGTCGATCGACAGTCCATCGGTCCCATCTATCTGTGACCGCGACATCAGTTTAGTCAGGGGTGTCTTGGACTTTTCCTTATGGGTTAGACACCTAAACTACATCGTTTAACCCCTAAACTACATGGTTTTTGTCAGTTTTAACCTAGAAACATGACTAGAACTTAGATAAGTCAGATCATTCATAAAAACATAAATGAATTAGAGCGTAAGAAGAGAAAGAGGTCAAGAACCCTAGTTGAAGAACGTAACTAGATTCCACCAGTTCCACCCCTGAAATTTGAAAATTTTCTCCATGGAATTTGTCACCATGTATGTGGGATTTCACTAGTGGGTTCCTTTAGCCCATTAGGTCCCTAGAATTCAGTCAGATTCTTGATTCCCTTATATTACTTAGACCTAGGGTTTCTAGAACTTCAAAAGAAAAATATAAATTAGTTACTTTTATGATCTAAATCAAATTATCATGATGTTACCTTGTTTCTTTCATGAATTCCAGAACCCTAGCTATGTAGTTCTTTAGTTCTTGAAATACACATACCAGATATTTCAGTTATTTCAGATATACATGCCTCAGTTTTTGAATGGGTCATTAGAAGTATATTAATGTTGAATTCTGATGAGTCCACGTTTTGGACTCATTAAGGGCTTTATTTGGACTGATTTAGTGTCCTCAAATATAATTTTGTGCTAACAACTGATGTAAAACCATTGATTTTCAGACATATGGATTGAGGAACAAAACTAGGACAGAATTGGGAGATAGAGACACCATGAGCAAGCAAGAGAAGGGAAAGACAAGCCTGATGATCGCCTATGTCACTCAGCTATTCGCCAAGTTGCCAGCATACCTCCTAAACTTACAGAACAGTAAGGCTGAATTAGGGGCAACTCTGGTGAACAACAGTTCCACTTAGCCTGTCACCGATCACTTCGGTGAAGGATGACCAGGTCGCCAAAAGCACTGATGATGATCCAGATAAGTGCCTATGGGTGAGTGAAAAGGAGAAAGGGCACTTCACGGAATCGCTCGGTGATCCAACCCTAGCTCGCCAAAAATTACGGTGGCTGGACTAAGCAGAGGTGAAAAATAAAGGCGAGATGATTTAGGATTTCAAGTTATTTTGGAAAGATTTTTCATTGCAATTTTGTAATAGAGATGATTTTAGTACTTTTTAACTCTCAAATTTCATTTAACCATCTATGGAAAATGTGGTTGGTGTTAATTTTCATCTTTTCATCATGTGTGGCTAAAACCCTTACCTTGGGGGTTTGACAATGTGACCAATTGTTGCATTTTTACTAAATGGGTGTGATCAATTAGTGGTTTATGGTGTTAATCTGAAGCGAGTCTAAATTATTATGGTGGTTTAACCTTATTATTGCATCTTTGGTTTGATAGAGTTCAAACTTTGTGCCTGTTCGAGAGAGAAGTACAGAACCAACGTATTATTTTGGCATCCTTAGTAGTAGGTCTTGACGGTTTCAGCTTGAGAAAGTGAAACCCAATACCCAGCGTTTTTGTCTAGCTTGAGTGAGTGGATTTGATGAGAATGTGGGCTGCTTAGCTTGTGGATGGTGTTAAGGTTCGAGAGAACTCAACATAAATACGATAATTATTCAAGAGAAAGTTGTTTTACTTATAGCCCATTCGACCCAAAATGATTAGCATTATCGATAATAATTTACACCCATTTAGTTGAATTCGACAGTTGATTAGTCAACCCCCAAGTGTTCCGAAATTATCTGATTGTTTCTTGTTGATAAATTGAAGTGGATCGGCAACAATATTTTGAAAATTGTTTGTGAAACTCTTGAAGTGTTGTATTGCGCAACTACAAATGTCATTGTCATACTTTCGTATTTGAATTCAAAGAACACTACTCTCTGTAGGAATGATCCCAATCTAATTGGTTGGGTTATTATATTGACTAATGATCGTCGACACTTAGAATTGGATGAAGTGTCATTGAAAGGTTAATCAAAATGGCGCCGCTGCTGGGGAGTAACGTTACATAGAACTTTTTGATCGATGATTTGACTTGTGAACTGGTTGGCTATAGTTTAATTGGCTTAGGCTGCATAGTGTAGTATTGGTTGGACTATATAGAAGTAACAAAATGAGTGAGGAAGAGATGAATGGTAGTCAAGCAGGTCACCGGAATGGTATCGACGATATCAATAGTGCTTACAACCCATCTCAATCTGGTGAAATGGGCGCAATATGCATACCACAAGCCAAAGGGAATGAAATATTTGAGGTCACTAGCATAACTCTTCACCTCCTCCAAATGAGGGGACACTATGGGGGGGCTAGAACACGAAGACCCGCATGAGCATATAAGAAATTTTATAGAGATGTGCAGCCCGTTTTCATTTAAAAATATGTCACAAGAGTCAATCTTGCTTCGATTATTTCCACTCTCTTTAACGGGGGAAGCTAGTAAGTGGTTGGTCGAGTTACCAAACAATTCTATCACATCATGGGAGGAGTTGATTGTAACATTTAATACAAGATTCTTTCCCCCTATCAAGGATGATGAAACTTAGAGATGACATTCAATGTTTCAAGCAATGGGAAGATGAACCCATCCATGAAACGTGGGTGAGGTTTAAGAAACTCTTCCTTAAATGCCCATCTCATGGGCTACGAAATGAGCTGCTACTCCAATATTTTTACCGGAGTCTTGATTCGGTTAATAAAGGAGTGGCTGATCAATTGGTACGAGGGGGGATAATGTTACAATCATTTGAGGTTGCTTCATTTCTTCTTGATGATATGACAAAGATAAATCAATCTAGGTACACTCAAGAGGATCAAATCTCACCTCTCTGTTTTAGAATGACACATGAATAAATTGATAAGGAAAGATAAAGGGATGCAAACATCAAGAAAATGTTGACCCAGATGGAGCTTTTACAAGAGCATATGATGGAGAATGCGGGAAAATCAAAGGGGACAATAGGAGTTTTTAGAGTTGAGGAGGGTTCTTCTTCGGGCTATTCAAAGCCTGGGGAGAATCAAGGTTGGAACTCTAAGAGATGCGAGGAGGGTTTCCACCCATGCTATTTACAGCAAGGTGGGAATCAAGGTTGGAACTATAACAAGGGGGAAGAGAAAACGAGATACCATCAAGATTGGTCCGAGCAGAGTGATTATTGGAGAAGGGAGGATTATTATGAAGAGGACTACACTAACTCAAGTGAGAGCCCAAAATCGAGAGGGAGTCCAAGTAGTCCCCGGGTGAATGATTTGCCTTTACGCATTCTTGATAAAGTTGAAGTCTCGAATGAATTATTGAAAGGGATGAAATATGATTTTTCATCATTGAACAATAAAGTAAACTCTCATACTGATGAAATAAAGGTACTTGATGGTTAGTTGAGTTTACTTTCAACACAATTGAAAACAAAAAATGATAATGCACGATGAAGATAGATAGCTGGTTGTGGTCACTCGTAGTGGAAAAGAAGCAATAGGTGATGTCACAGGAAATGAAAAAGTGCACACGCATGAAGAAGGCAAAGGTATAGAGGAAGAAGAAATAACCATCCATCAAGACATTGCCAAGAAACCGCAAAGTGATGTGGAGAAACACATGCCAAGCCCAAAAGTTAAGCAGCCTTTACCCAAAATATCTCCTCCATTTACCCAACGCCTCAAGAAGAAGAATGAAGATGAGAAGTTCAAAAAAAAATTATCGGTGTTCAAGACTCTATCTATTAATCTCCCTCTAGTGGAAGTATTGTTGGAAATGTCGGGTTATGCCAAGTTTATGAAGGAGTTAGGCACAAACAAAAATAGCTTGGATTTTGAGATGATCGAAGTTTCTCACAGTTGTAGTGCAATTATGACTACTGAGCTGATAAAAAAGAAAGAATATCCTGAAGCGTTCACCATCCCATGCACCATAGGCATGCTCCAATTTGCCAAAGTCTTATGCAATTTGGGAGCAAGTATCAATCTAATTCCATACACGATCTATAAACAACTCGGTTTGGATGAAGCAAAGGCTACAACTATGAGACTCTTGATGGCAGACCGATCAACTAAAAATCCAGGGGGATATTATATGACATCTTCCTTTGGTTCAGTTATGATTATTGTTCAACTTTATTATATCCTGCATGCTCAGTACCTTTCAAGTACTGACGCATACTATGCGCTACATCTTCTCGTGATATAGGTTTAGGTTCTCAGCTTCACGATCACGCATAGATCTGTTCCCAATCTCCTATTCAGCAACATCAGTGGTGAGTGCTCATTCTTCGAGGACGAGTGACATAATTGTCTGTTATGCTTTTAGTCTTTAGTTTCATTTTTGCTAGATTTAGTTGGGGCATGTCCCAACACTTCTAGTCAGTTAGAGGCTACATTCAGACATAGTTTAGATTCAGCTAAGCTTTCGAGTTTGATATTTCATTTGTTATTGAACTCTCAGATTTCTTTATTCTGATTTAGTATATGGGTATTCCCCATTATTTCAGATTTATCTTATGATTAACTTCCTCATAGCATTTATTACTTGAGTTACTATTAGTATGCTCATGTTATGCCAACATGGTTAGCTTGGGGTCACTAGTAATCCTAGGTCCCCTGTTCGCGTCTAGGGGGTAGCCTCAGGGCGTGACAAATTAAGTTATTAATCCAAGCTTAAAATATCATAGAGTAGCTCATTAATTCTTGAATCAATATTGGGTGAGAAAACCTTTCACCAATCATGATTCCTTAATAAGTGACAAAATCCTTTCACAATTTCATAGATGCTTCTCTTAAAGTAACTTATATCATAAAACCTTTCTTTTCATAAATCATGCATAATCTTTGTGAAAACATCATTTATAGATTTATAGTTTCTTCATAAATTCATGTCTTTGAGAACAATGTGTGAGAAAACCTTTCACCAAACATGATTCCTTAATATGTGACAAAATCCTTTCACAATTTCATAGATGCTTATCTTAAAGTAAGCTATATCATAAAACCTTTCTTTTCATAAATCATGCATAACCTTTGTGAAAACATAATTTATAGATTCATAGTTTCTTCATAAA
This sequence comes from Solanum verrucosum, assembly GCF_900185275.1. Lineage (NCBI taxonomy): Eukaryota > Viridiplantae > Streptophyta > Magnoliopsida > Solanales > Solanaceae > Solanum > Solanum verrucosum. The sequence goes on along the minus strand of NW_026019922.1, from coordinate 625,362 downwards.
TTCATGTCTTTGAGAGTTCATAGTCAATAATCATGGTAAATGCATGGGTTCATGTGATATTTACTGTAAAACATGTAATTGAATCAATACCATAATAATAAGATCAAATCAAATAATTGAATCAACACAACTAGAACCCATGAGGAATTGAATGAAAACCTAATCAAATTGATGAAATTGAATTTGGAGAATTGAGAAACCTTTGGGACTCAATGGGTGAATGTAACCCATCAATGATACTATACATACCTTGAGAATCAAAGCCCAAAAGCAATGGTGAAAAAAGAGACTTGATTTGAAAACCCTAGCTTCTTCTTCTGTGAACTTCATAGAGAGTTGAGGAAGATGAATGTGGTTATGAATTAGGAATTTGAGTGAATGAGAGAGTTAGGGTAGTTTTAGTGGTAGAAGGATATTCATATGACTTACAAATAGGGGTAAAACGACCTAGTATAGACATTTAATGCATAGGGAAAACCCAAATACCCTTAAAAATAATTGTCGGATGGTTCCTATGGTTTGGACCTACGGTCCGTAGAACTTCCTATGGTATGCACTAGTCAAACATAGTACTAACTTCAGAAATCCAAAATTCACGTTACATTCCACGACCTTTACAGGGTCCGTCTAAATTCCTATGGTCTGTAGAACCCATCTGTAAAAAACTAAGTTTTAGTTTAAAAATTTCATCGAGTATGGAAACTTCCTACGGAACCCACCTACCACTCGTCAACCTTCTTACTGTTTCACCTACTCATTCGTAGTTCAAACTTCAGAAACTTGAAATTCCAAAAACTCATCTTCAAGTCAACGAATCCCTTCCTACGACTCGTAGAAATTCCTACGATTCGTAGGTTGGACTCAAAGAACCTACTTCAGTGCCAAAAATCTGTATTTTCCTTATCCTTTCAACTTCCCAACTTTCGGGACGTTACATTAATATTGTGGTATGTATTATAAACATTATAATTTTTTTTTATTATATGTGAAACTAAATATATTATAGTTATGTGGTCAATCGGCCATGTGGGAGAATGTAACCTATTATTTTATGAGGAACTTTCACATATAGCCACTCAAAAATAGCCTAATCACTCTCTATAGCTATAGTTTTATAATTACAATTCGTAGCTACATGTTATAGGGAGGAGAGAGGCTAGCGAGATAGGGAGAGAGAGGAGAAAGGCGAGTGAGAGAGGGAAAAAAGTGGGAGAGAGGTGAATTGTATCTGTATATTGGTTAGATAATTGTATATTATACATATATATTTGTATATATGGCAAAAAAGATTGGGAGAGAGAAGCAAGCGAGATAGGGAGAGGGAGGAGAGAGGTGAGTGAGAGAGGGTAAAGATGAAGAGAGGTGAATTGTATATGTATATCAGTTAGATAATTGTATATTATACAAATGAATTTGTATATATGGCATGCGAGATTTGCAGAGAGAGGAGAGAGGCAAGCAAGAGAGAGCATAGAGTGGGAGAGAAGTGAATTGTTTATGTATATCGGTTAGATAATTGTATATTATACATATGTATTTTTATATTCTGGCAAATTATACATATACAAACGTGACTAATTATACAAACTCGAAGTCATTCCACATAATTAATGTATGATGTTAGTCACAAGTGGTAATTATAGAAAAATATAGCTATGACGAGTAATTAAGTATTATAAGTTTTCTTAACTGCGTAATTTTCCCGTATTTTATTTGTGGCTAAATTAATGTAAAGCCGATAGAGAATATTTAATAAAGAATAGATCTCATTTGTACACCGATGATTTGATTGACGTAGCAGATAAAGTCTTAATTAACCTTTACAAATTGGTTCTCCAACCTTCTATTAGGGTTTCAACATATTTTACACTTTTTCCATCATTGATGGTTGTGGTAACATAAGCTAGGGCAAGGCATGGCGGTAAAATGACCAGTTTTGTGATTCATGCTTCAGGTATATTATTATATAATACAAATCTTTGTAATATTAATGTATTTGAGATCCTGATGTGCAGTAAGTTTTGCTTACACACTAGCCTTAAAATTTGAAATAAAACATGCACTTTCTCAAAATTGTCATATCTTTACACTAGTTAAAATCAGTTTGACATATATGTGGATGCTAGTTTCACAATCTCGGCTAACTGTTCAATTAATTTCTGACAGGAGGATATCAACAATCAACCAATCCTTAACCATATATGGTGTTTAAATAAAGAAAGGTAATTAAAAACTAAAAACATAAGTGAGAGAGGTTACCCTAATTAATGTGGATGGTATCTCATCTTCTAATGAAGAAAGTACTTTCATTTAAGATCCTATTTGAATTGACTTACTTAAAAAGAAACAAGTCACTTTTTAATCGGGCGAGGCCCATTTATTCATAAAACCAAAGAGAATATTTACAAATAACCGAGCCCAAAAGTGATCCGGTCCAGAAACAGAAGCATAGGCAAATGGTACAAAATATCTGATAAAAAAATAAAAACAAAAAGTATATAAGAAAAGTGAGAACACGAACAGTCGGAAGCTTCCTGTTTCTTCCTTATACGCTCCTCTAAAATTTCAATCTTCATACACTTCCATTGTTGTGATTCAAGCTACAATCAAGGTGAGATCTTTAATTCTATCTACAATCAAAGTGAGATATTTAATTCTTTCCTCCAATGTTAAAAAGAATTTTAATGCATATCCTCTTATGGTTTTCAGGCGATGACACGGTGATGGAATTGCTCTCGTCTTCACTCATTTGAAACATTCAAAACTCTAAGGTTAGTTCTTCATCTCATCACTCTACCTTGTTTGTCTCTAAAACCAATCATCATGGGAGTTGTGAATCCCTCGGTTAGATTTACTACTAGTAAGTGGAGATCTTGGTGTAAATTTAACTCGTCATGTAAAACAAGTTCTACTATTGCGCCGAAGCTTAACTCTAGCCATCAAAATGTACAGATCAACTATCCACATATGCTATGACCAAAATAAAGGCTCTATGTTTCAGCTCTATCTCATTGTAGTTTTATCTCCATACAAAGTCTGAATGGATTGAACCCCATTCATGATTAATACGATTATTTAAGCCATTGTTTGGACAATTCTACCACAATGAAATCAGAGAAAATTTATATTGCATCCTTTTGTAGGTTTCTACAGATCCACCTTGTTGATGGTGATTTTTAGTTGAAACTAAAATTTTGATTTGGGACTAATGGACACCCCAAGCTCTCACCATGTGTAAGTACACAAATCTATTGAATTTACATCAAACTTTAGCTTATCATTATAGATAATTTTACCTTAGACGATTGAACTTATATGTAAGCAGTAATGGATCATGGACTATGATACACATACCACTATTTGCTCCATTAATTGTGTAGAAGATTCCTTATGCATGGTGTACCATATTTGGCTTGATTAAGTATCCTCTTTTTTGTGCTATGATTTTTTTGAAATTGGTTATTCTAAAAATCACCTGCAAAAGATAAAACTAAATTAGTAAAAAAATCTACAACCGTATTTCCTTTTCTAAGGGCATGTTTACTCTTGCGGAATATATCTTCTCGATCTCCTAATTATACTAATCTCCTATGCCACACTCCATGAAACTTTCCACTCTCCATCTAAAATATTCTCCAGAACTAAAGAGTCAATCTAAATAATGATATTAGCAATTTCATGCTCAATACAACAATTAAGACTTTCCCTTGTAGCTCTAGCTTCCGCTACTATGTTAGTTGTATTATATCTTCTCGATCTCCTGATTATACTAATATCCTATGCCACACTGCATGAAACTTTCCACTCTCCATCTAAAATATTCTCCAGAACTAAAGAGTCAGTCTAAATAATGATATTAGCAATTTCATGCTCAATACAACAATTAAGACTTTCCCTTGTAGCTCTAGCTTCCGCTACTATGTTAGTTGTATTATATCTTCTCGATCTCCTGATTATACTAATATCCTATGCCACACTGCATGAAACTTTCCACACTCCATCTAAAATATTCTCCAGAACTAAAGAGTCAGTCTAAATAATGATATTAGCAATTTCATGCTCAATACAGCAATTAAGACTCTCCCTTGTAGCTCTAGCTTCCGCTACTATGTTAGTTGTATCAGAATTCTGAAACCTTTAGCTACTACCAGATTACCACTATGATTTCTGATACAAAAGACTACTGAACTAGGACCATAATTATTTTTAGATGCCCAATTAAACTTACATTTCCGTAAATTAGGAGGATGAGGGTTCCATCTAACAATTCTAAAAGAGAATTTAGGTTTGTACTATTCCAATTCTGAAATAATAAGAGGCCACGAGTTGCTGCTACATTTCCCTTTTAATATAACGAGAATGAATTTTAAAATCATATCATTAATACCCCATAGCACTCTAAATTATGAAAATGAACCTCCATGAATAATTGTATTCATTCTCATCAACAGAAACTATAAAATAATTTAAGGATATCTTGGAAAATTACCTTCACTCTATAATTGCCTTCTACTGCCCACAATTCCAATAGCGGTAAGGAAGTGGCTCCAAATTCTTATAACATGTTATCCTATCAGAAAAAGATGTTCCATAGTATATCTTACTCCAAAATTATACAACGCCTACAATTTCAAGAATTATCAGAGTTCCATCTATGCACTAGAGAAGCCAAAGGGATTTTTCTTAACCAAATTCTCCAAGCAAGAAAGGGGATTTCAAAATAAACCCTTTTTATCCACAATCTCACCATGTCTTAAACCTTCTCTTTTTTGTACCTCAATAGCTCCCAAAAATATTTAACGATGAGCTTACCATTGTTAATTTCAGTCCACCAAGCTTCATCACGTTGATTACAGAGATATGCAAGATGCAAGTTAGATTGGACATGTACAACATACTCAAGAACAAGCTCTCCCATTGTTGGATAGTTCCATGTCCCTTCCTCCTTTAGAAAGTCACCAAAGTCTTTGATGGCATGGCAAGTCTACACCTGAAATGCATGTAAATGCAAAGGTCCCAGATTATACGAGTTATGATACCATATAGTAGAAGTGTCTTCTCTAGGTTCCCACCATATGTGATGTTATAGTAACCCCCCCCCCCCCCCCCCATTCACCAGCATGTGTTTCCAACTATGGGAACCTCCTTTCCATTGAACAAGCGCATGTATTTGCTTCCTACAATACTTTATCCATATAAAGTTAGATCATAATGTACTTTGAATTCTGGAATAGCTTTTAAGTATTTTTATAGTGCTATCTTAAATAAGGAAATATTTTTAAGCGCTTATTTATAACTTGTGATTTTTTTGGCTTTTAAGAATATATAATCTTATACAAATAGGCCCTTAGTCTTATCTCATGAACTACACTAATCTAGCAAGGGAGAAACCTTTAATATCAATACATTATACATAATTCAGGAGTATAATGTATTCAATATTAAGAACTTTAAGTTTGAACTCATTAAATTTAAATTATGAATATAATTCGGGAAATAGTAGTATATTAATTATGGCTGAAAACATCTAAAATGAGAGTTTCAAGTTCCGTATAAGATAAAGTAGGAAATATAAGTTAAAAATTAAATTTATAGAAACAAGTAAAGAACAAAATGGTCTGAGCATAATCTATGAAGGCTTACATAAATTTCAAATAACAAGTAGTATCAGTTTATTTTTGGCTTACATAGGGGATGTACTTTGTCAAGCCTTCATATTTTTGGATGAAGGTTAGAAATTCAATTAACAGTAAATCAATAATAGTAATATTTCCCAATGTAAGAAATCGTTGATGCAATTTTAGTTAGTTACAACATAAATTTCTTAGTTACTACAATCTGATTTCTCTATGAATTTTTAAAATATATGTTCTTTTGTTTGATGTTTCAAGTGCTTATCTACCTGCCTTATTTGTACTATTTTATCTTCTAATGTAGTAACTTGTAATATTCTTTTTATGTTTGGTTGAAATTATATTATTTGATTATTAAAATCTATTATAATAGATTTCTTTGTTTGAATATTGCTTTGAGTATGTTTCATCATCAGTCACGAGAGTCTTGTATTGGACTTTGTCATGAAAATCGCCAACGTGATAAAGAATAGCTGCATGTAAGCAACAATCAATGAAGCCTAATACGTGATTTGCAACTTCAACTTCATCATTAATTGATATAGTGTTGTTTGTTGTCCATTAAATACAATTTCTCTTATTTCATCTGAGATAAAGTCAATTTTTAATTGGTGATTTTCCTCTGCCATTGAAAAAAGTAAGAAATTTTGACGCGTTCTTTTAACATGTAAAATATTTTTTTTCTTTAATAACTTTCAAGTTAAATTTCAAAATTTTGTAAAACAACAAAAAATATTTCTACTTTTTTTTCATTTCATTTAACTAATAAAAAGTCAAAAACAACTCCAGTTTATATTTGTGACCAAACACAATTGCATGCAAGGCAATTGTTTTCAAAAGTGCTCACTTTTTTCAATGGTAGAGGAAAATCACCAATTACGAATTGATTTTTATCTTAGTTTAAATAAGAGAAATAGCATATAAGGGACAACAAACAACAATATATCAAATTGGTGATGAAGTTGAAGTTGCAAGTCAAGTATTAGCTAGGCTTCATAGGTTCTTACTTACATGCACCTATTCTTTATCTCGTTGATGCTTTTCATTACAAAGTCCAATACAAGACTCTCGTGACTGATGATGAAACATATTCAATACAACTCTTTCAAAGGACAACTGGAACCGGACACTGTTTTTTTCATCATATACTTAGAGTTAAAATATTTGTCGATACAAATAAGATTCAAATTTGTACAAAAATATGTTGTGAAAAACTCTATAACACAAGAATTTGTGGACGGTTGAAATTTTGTAAAGACTTAAAAGAAAGGTCATTCTAGTTTCCCTCCATTGAGACTAGAAGGAAATAAAAGAGAGAATTGTAGTACTCTTGACGACTCAGTGTACACACTCGAAACATAAAGTTAATTGTTCTCTGAATTTAGTTATTCATATCGTTCTTATTTAACCTGTAGAAACTTTGCAAGAGGAATCAATATATTGATTCGACAGAACCAAACTCCTCATACTGGAGATATGAAGAGTTTTGGGGTAAGAAGAGCTGAAATGGTTGTTTAATATGATGTGCTTAGATAAGTGTATTCTTAATTCATTATACATATACAAATAAAAGAAATTGAGCCCTTTGGGCCAATTCATTTTTAAAAAATAGAAAGACAATCAAAAAATAACATTAACAAAAACAAAATACAAATACAAATACAATTAAATATGTCAAAAATTAGTTGTTCACGATGCAAATTATACTTTGATGGAACAGTTAATAGAAAAGGCACAAGGACTGGGGCGATTCTCATATCGCCCACATGGCAGCATTACCCTACAAAAGTTCGACTTTGTTCTATACAAATGACAGAACAAATGACGAAGCATGAATAATAGGTCTAAATATGAAATTAGATTTAGAAGTACAAGAATTGATTGTGTTGGTAGATTCCGATTTGCTTATTTGGCAAGCTTAAGGCGAATGGAAAACTAAAGACCTCAAGGTTCTTCCATACAAACAATGTGTGGAAGACCTAAGAAAAAAATTTAAGTTCATTGATTTTTGATATATCCCAAGGTTTGATAATGAATTGACTGATGCCCTAGCTACTTTGGCCTCAATGCTTCCATATCCTAGAAAAACTTGCATCGCTCCTTTGGAAATTCAAGTTCATGACCAACACAACTACTATAACACAATTGAAGTAGAACCATATGGTGAGCGATACCTAGACATAAAGCACTTTCTTGCAGAAATAAAATATCCAGAACATGATAATGGTAGCTCAAAAAGAACTATTAGGCACTTGGCTAGTAGGTTATTTTTTAGCGGGAAATTTAATACAAACGAACCCTATATTTAAATTTGTTGAGATGTGTGGATGTTGAATAAGACGAGAAAATCATGAATGAAATACATGCTGAGATATATGGATCACACATGAATGGATATGTCCTTGATATAAAAGATGGTTTGAGTAGGGTATTAATGGCTTACGATGGAATGGGACTGCTTTCGCTTTGTGAACAAAGATCATCAACAACTTCCTTTTCTTCATATCCTCCTCATCTTCCCAGGTAGCTTCCTCAACAATCTAATCCAAAGAACCTTTACTGATGCTATTTCCTTAGTCCACAATTTTCGAACCTGACGATTTAGAATTTGAACAGTAATCTCATCATAAGACAAGTTGTCCCTAATACCAATATCTCCAGTTGGTATGATCAATGAAGGATCTCCTATACACATTTTCAGCATAGAAATATGAAATACCGGATGAACCTCTGCTAACTCTTGTGGTAGCTCCAACTCATAAGCTACATTGTCAATCCTCTTGGATATTCTGTAAGGAACAACATACCAGGAACTAAGCTTCCCCTTCTTACCAAATCTCAGAACACCATTCATGGGTGAAACTTTCAAGTAAACCCAATAATCTACTTCAAACTCTAAGTCCCTTCTTCTAACATCTACGTAGGATTTATGACGACTCTACATTGTTTTCAACCTCTCTTGAATAACTTTCACTTTCTCTATAGCTTGATGAACTAAGTCTGGTCCTATCGACCCAACTTCACCAACCTCAAACCATCCAATTGGAGATCTGCACCTTCTCCCATAGAGAGCTTTATATGGAGACATCTAAATGTTAGAATGGTAACTGTTGTTATAAGCAAGCTCAATGAGAGGTAGGTGATCATCCCAATTACCCTTGGAATCAATCACACAGGCCCTTAACACATCTTCTAGAGTCTAAATAGTGCGCTCTGCTTGACCATCTGTTTGAGGATGAAAAGAAGTACTTAATTAACCTTTGAACCCAAGGCTTTCTGGAATTACTTCCAAAACTGTGCAGTAATTACACACCTCTGTCTGAAATAATTGAAACTACCACCCCATGAAGTCTAACTACCTCTTGAAGATACAACTTGGCATAGTCCTCTGCTGAATGGGTAGTCTTTACCGACAAGAAATGGGCTGATTTGGTCATTCGATCTACAATTACCCAAATAGAGTCGTGCTGTCTGTGAGACCCTGTTAAACCTGTGATGAAATACAAATTGATCATCTCCCACTTCCATTCCAGAAGTTCTATATTATGAGTCATACCACCAGGCATTTGGTGCTCTACTTTAATTTGTTGGTAATTCTGACACTTAACAAAAAACTCTACAATACCCTTCTTCATATTATTCCACCAATATACTTCTCTCAAGTCATGATACATCTTTGTGGAACTCGGATAAACAGAATATTTGGAGCTATGATCTTCCTCTATGATTCTTTCTTGGAGTTCATCCATCCTTAGCACACACAACCTACCTTGATACATCAATACACCATCTTCGCCTTGTTCAAAATCCATTACTTTTTATTATGAACATTTTCCTTCAATTCAAGAAAAATGGGGTCTTAGTTTTGCTTCTCTTTCACTTCTGACGCTAATGATGATTCAGCCTCATTCATCACCACTACTCCTCCTTCTATGGAATCCATTAATCGAACTCCTAATCCTGCAAGTTTGTGCACATCTTTTGCTAACTCTTTCTTATCTTACTCAAAATGGGTGGTACTATGCATAGATAATCTACTCAAGGCATCATTAACAAAGTTAGCCTTACCTGGGTGATAAAGAATACTCATGTCCTAATCTCTGAGTAGTTCTTACCACCTTTTCTATCTGAGATTAAGCTCTTCTTACTAAACACATACAGAACACTCGTGTGATCAATGAAAACATCTACATGAACACCATACAAATAATGACGCCATATTTTCAAAGAAAATACTACAGCAACCAACTCTAAGTCATGGGTTGGGTGGTTCTTCTCGTGAACTTTCAACTGTCTGGAGGCATAAGCTATAACTTTGTCATTCTGCATTAAGATACAACCCAAAAAAATCTAAAAGCATCACAATATACAACAAAGTCTTGCATACCTTTTGGTAAGGTCAATACTGGGGCAGTAGTGAACCTTTTTTTCAATTCCTGAAAGTTTTTTTCACAAGCTTCTGACCATTGAAACTTCATTGTTTTCTAAGTAAACTTGGTGAAAGGGGATGAAATAGATGAGAACGCTTTACGTACCTTCAATATTATCCAGCCAACCTCAAGAAACTCCTAATATCAGTTGGAGATGTGGGTCTAGGCAAATTCTGTACTGCCTTTATTTTATGAGTGTCAACTCTAATTCCATCACCGAAAACAATGTGGCCTAAGAATACCACAAACTCAAGCCAACACTCATACTTAGAGAACTTAGCATACAACTTTCTTTTCTTTAGAGTTTGGAGAACTACTCTGAGATGACTAGCATGATCTTTCTTATTCCTCAAATAAATTAGTATGTCATCAATGAATATGATAACAAACATATATCAATAAGGTTTAAATACTCTATTCATAAGGTCCATGAACGTTGCAGGTGCTTTATTTAAACTGAACGACATGACCAGAGAATCATAATGATCATAACGGGTCCTTAATGCTTTTTGGAATATCACATTTCCTTACTCTTAACTGATGATAGCAATATATGAGGTCAATCATAGAGAAACAAGTGGCACCCTGAAGTTGATCATAGATATCATAAATTCTCGTAAGAGGATACTTATTCTTGATAGTAACCTTGTTCAATTGACAGTAATCTATACATATTCTAAGAGTGCCATCCTTCTTCCTCACAATCAAGATAGGAGCGCCCCAAGTTGAGACACTTGGTCGAATGAAACCTTGCTCTAGGAGATCTTTCAACTTCTCTTTTAACTCTTTTAACTCTGTTGGTGCCATCCTATATGGTGGAATAGATATAGGATAAGTATTTAAAAGATATTTATACCGAAGTCTATCTTTCTCTCAAGAGGGACTCTAGGAAGATCATTTGGAAAGACTTCTGGAAACTCTTTTACTACCGAAACTGACTGAATATGAGGTATCTCAACACTAGAGTCATTTAATCTAACAAAGTGATAGACACACCCATTGGAGACTAACTTTCCTGCCTTAAGGGATGAAACAAAATGACCCTTAGGCACTGCTAAAGTACTCTTCCACTCTGTAACTGGCTCATTAGGAAATTGGGCCTTGATAACTCGAGTTCTACAATTAACTGAGGCATAACAGGCATAAAGCGAATCCATACAATTAACTGAGGCATAACAGGCCTTGATAACTTGAGTTTCCTCCTCTGTCTGCCCCTGAAGTAGCTCATCTATATGCAATTATGTCTGGTAGAGCAACTGAAGAAGACTGGGCTTTATTGCCCCCATTACCGTTACCCTGCATGTTCTTTGGACATTCTTTCATAAAATGACCGTCCTTGTCACACTTGAAGCAACCAGTGGAGCCATCAAGAACATCCCTGAATGGTTCCTACCATAATTAGCACATGCAGAAGGCTTATTACTCCCGTATTCCATACTACCTTTAGAATAGACAGGTTTAACTCTGAATTTCTGACTATTGTACTCATTTTTGTTCTTTGGTGCATGTTCACTAGTAAATGATAGAGCAGGTCCCTTTTGTTTCCATTGGAAGGAAGAACAATTAATATTACTCTTCTGTTGTCCGGACTCATTCCCTAATGTCTTTTCCCTCTTATTCTTAAACTCTTCTCTATCCCTCAGCTTGACCTCCTCAACTTGTTGCACATGGATCATTAGCCTTGTTATGTCCATATCACATATCAGAATAGGTGCCTTGCCTTCCTTGCTTGACATGTGAGGCAATCCAGCAAGGAATAAACTCATCCTACTCCTCATGTCAACAACCATCTCCGGAGCATACTAGGAAAGTTGTGTGAACCTCAGATTGTACTCATGGACACTCAAAGAATCCTACTTAAGAGTGAGAAACTCTCGTACCTTTCCTTCTCTCAGTTCTCGGGCGAAAGAAATGCCCGAAGAAGTCCTTCTCAAAACAAACCCAACTCATAGGTGGTTCACCCTTAGATCGGTTCTTCTTTCATTGATCAAACTAGATCCTAGAGACACCCTTCACTTGGTATACAACTAGTTCCACCCTATCAGCATTAGCAACATGCATGATCTCAAAAACATTTTGAAGCTCCTCAACAATATTTTTTGGATCCTCAGTAACACTTGAACCAGTGAAGCTCGGTGGATTTATCCTTAAGAACTGATGGATCGTTGAAGTGTCAGCCACTTCCTGTTGATTCTCTCTTTGTTTCCCAGCTTGGTTGGTCACTACTTGGCTCAACATTCGTATGGCCTCACAAAACTCAGCATTAGTGACCTCTCCTTGGGGTTGAACTTCTGGTGCATTAGGTACCCTTTCTTCATGTGGTTTAACATTTCTTCTAATCGGAGAACCTCTAACAACTCTTTGTGAATGCATGATCTGAACGACACGCGCATGCATGATTTAGAAAAAAACTTTTAAGAGATACACTATATCGCACTAAATGAGAATGAAAGATGTGGGGTAGTTCTTAAGTGTCACAACCTCCTGATTATAGATGTGGCGTGCTTTACACCGATAACTAGGATTCTATAGACATGGCTTCATAGACTTCCTAGGTCTCTTGAACTCTATGCTTGGATACGAAGTTTGTCACACCCAAAGCCTACACACCTGGGCGGGATTGGCACTCGAGAACTATTACTGTCCCCAAGCGAACCCTTGGCCTGACTTACTACTCAGCGAAAGACTTAAACACAAGAAAATAGTTTCAAATCATGAACTCATGAAATAAACTTAGAAAGTCTTAAAAGAACATTCAACTATCCAAGATGGCAATTCAAGTCTCAAAACACAAGCATATAAAAAAATAGTAACAAATGTATAATTAATTGTCTATCTATAAAGCCTCTAAAATTGGGAGGGATGTCGGGACAAGACGCCTGATCATCCTAACAATTGACAACTACTAAATCAATGCAAATAGGGATCCTCCAGAAAGCAAGGAGGCTCACCGCAAGACTCTGAATGGTCAACTAGATCAACGAAACACTGGATATTGATCCTGGTTACCTATATCTGCATCATAACAACGATGCAGGACAAATGGCGTCAGTACATTAAATAGACGAGCATGAGAGGGGAATACTAAGACAAGACATAAGCTTGAAAGGAACTGAAAGAACATACCTGGACTCAACTTAACTCATTTCAATATAAAGCAATAATATGAATGCAGTATACACAAAAGTTTTTAAAACATGGCTAACAACTCTGTGTATTCGAAATACAACAGTAACTCTGTATGTATGCAAAGGTATAATATAAAATTTGGGATGTATATAAAAATACAATTTAGTTCTGTGTATATAAGAATACAAAATACTTTTGTGGGAGTTTCTCTAATCGATAACCATCACTTAAGAGCTATTGTGATGATATAGTATTTTGCCTTACGTTACTAGGGCCGTCCTATACCTTGCCGAGGGTATAGAACCTGACTACTAAGTGGATCCACTAGAATATGCTAAAGAGCACTAAGGAATCATCTTAAAAGTATGACCCTTTTCTACCCATGATGGCTACATTATTTATGGGGGCTGGGAGTTGTTTGAACTCTCCCCCATATTGGTGCTCAATACTACTCCCAAAATATAATACTAGATCTTATGTTTAAAAACATAACTTCTTTATGTGGTTTGAGATAATTGCTCAAAACTTAGCTCAAAGGCAATCTTGGAAATCAAAGTTTCCTCTCTTTCTTAATTGTGAAAGCATTTACTCTTTACTGAAAACTACCTTAAAGGCTGTTTTGGAAATCTCAGTTTCCTTTGTTGTTTAAATGTGAAAACATTTACTCTTTGGGAATACATAGTCTCGATATACTCTTTTGAAGAAATGAACTTCAATCTTTATGTTTTACTCAACTCAAAACTCAAGTCATAAAACAAAGTTAAAACTAAGGGTATCAAAAGTGAGCCCAATTATAGGTAACAGGCCATGAATTTTATGGGTTGTGCTCAAGATAATTTGAATTAGGTTCAATCTCAACCGATTCAAGCATCAACCCATTTTTAGAAAATCACCTATTGAACCCAATTTAATCTCCAATTTCAACCCATTTTAAGACTTTTAGTTTGCATTGATATAATGTATGTTCCTATATTAAATGTATGAATTCTTATCTATTTTATATCTTTTAAGATTTATCTATCCATTTCTAACTACTTTTTTAAAATCTTGTTTAGTTAAAATTCAAATTGTCGTAATAAAACTTAAATAACAATATATTACAATTATTAAGATTAAGAGGGTCAAATTGGGCGGGTCAAGACCCAACCCATTTTTCAGCCCATTTGAGCCCAAGGTAATCTTGAGCGGGTTAGGACCCAACACAATTCCTATTTCAACCCAACCCGCCCATTTGACACCCCTAGTTCAAACATTTGTAAAAGACTTTTGGAAAACTCTATGAACTTCTCTTGACTTGGATCTTAACTTTCCTTGAATTTGAATTTATGGATTCAAGGATTGTGATTTGTGAAAGGAAAGATCTCATGATGTTTAGGAGTGTTTTTAGAAAGTTAAACAAGTTAAACGATAAAGAAATCACTGTCTAGAAGCAAGTCTGCAATGCGGCAATGAATTCAAATAATTGGTCGCGAAATAAATTTTGAGGCAGAACTGTCCATGACCACTTCGCAACGCGAAGAAGAATTCCACAATCCTGAGGAACAGGTCCGCGTCGCGGACCTAGTACCCAGATTCACCCGAGTTTTTCCTTCTTTATTTTCTAACCCAATTCGCCTAAACTCGGTTCTTTTCCTCAAATTCTCTTTTGATTCAGATACCTAGTATATGTACACAAGAATCTAGCTCAAAACAACTCTAACAATCGACCTTAAACTCTTAAGAACACTTCAATCTCATTCCACATTCAAGAACAAAAGTAATTTAAGAACACAACTCAAGAACATCAAAGTCTTAATCTATTAGGATGAAAATCATATTGAAATAAACTTGTTTGGCGCGTGGGTGAACGAACCCAACGCTATTTGAACTCACATACCTCGTATGATTGAATCCTTGGTGGAATCCACAACCAAACTCACAAGAACTTGATGAATCTTAAACTTTTCCTCTCCTTTCCTCCTTTTTTCTCTTCTCTAAAAGACCTAGCATAATTCTCAATTGTGTAAACTGAATAACTCATTTTATACCCCAAATAATTTACTAAAAACGAATTTAATTAATTGGGTAATGAAAAGACCATAATACCCCTCAAAAACCCAATTTTGACTTTCCTTGTCTAGACTGCCTGACTTTAAATGGGCATATCTCCCTCATACAAACTCAAAAATGAGAAAACTCGGTGGTGTTGGAAAGTTGATTCAAAGATATTTCCTACTGTTTCTTGTAGAACATCTAACTCATCCTGTGCTGAGAGTTATGGTCGTCTGAATTTGATCCAAAACTCATACTTAGCTTAACTTTGTCAAATTTCAGATTTCTCATTCTTTCCAAAATTGATTCTTTCTAATTCTACCTCTTTCAAATAGTGGGGTGTTACAATATCTCCCCCTTGGGAACATTCATCATCGAATGACATTAATCTTAGAAGGCTAAGGGTGTAACGTCAAATATTCAATTCTAACACTCAACAAGAAAATCTAACACATCATGCATATCAATTAAAGAGTACTGAGAAGAGAATTAGTACCTTGGTCTGAAGTTTCTACATGATCAAAGAGATGTGGATACCTATTCTTCATATCCTCCTCAGCTTCCCAAGTAGCTTCCTCAACAAACTGATTTCTCCAAAAAACTTTTACTGATGCTACTTCCATAGTCCTCAACTTGCAAACCTGACGGTCTAGAATCTGAACAGGAATCTCCTCATAAGACAAGTTGTCCTTAATACCAATATCCCCAGTTGGTATGATCAATGAAGGATCTCCCATACACTTTTTCAGCGTAGAAATGTGAAACACTGGATGAACCTCTGCTAACTCTTGTGGTAGCTCGAACTCATAAACTATATTGTCAATCCTCTTGGATATTTTGTAAGGACCAATATATCATGGACTAAGCTTCCCCTTCTTACCAAATCTCATAACACAATTCATGGGTGAAACTTTCAAATAAACCCAATAATCTACTTCAAACTCTAAGTCCCTTCTCTTAACATCTATGTAGGATTTCTATCGACTATACGCTGTTTTCAACCTCTCTTGAATAACTTTCACTTTCTCCATAGCTTCATGAACTAAGTTTGATCCTATCAACCCAGCTTCACCAACTTTAAAACATCCAATTGGAGATCTGCACCTTTTACAATAAAGAGCTTCATAAAGAGTCATCTGAATGTTAGAAAGGTAACTGTTGTTATAAGAAAACTCAATGAGAGGTATGTGATCATCCCAATTACCCTTTAATCAATCACACGTGCCCTCCACATATCTGGTAGAGTCTGAATAGTGCACTCTGCTTGACCATTCATTTGAGGATGAAAAGCAGTACATAAGTTCACCTTTGAACCCAAGATAATCTGGAATGACTTCCAAAACTATGCAGTAAATTGTGCACCTTTGTCTAAAATAATTGAAACTGGAACCCCATGAAGTCTAACTACCTCTTGAAGATACAACTTGGCAGAGTCCTCTGCTGAATGGGTAGTCTTTACCGGCAAGAAATGGGCTGATTTAGTCATTCGATCTACAATCACCCAAATAGAGTCGTTCTATCTGCAAGACGTTGGTAAACCTGTGATTAAATCCATATTGATCATCTCCCACTTCCATTCCGGAAGTTCTATATTTTGACCCATACTACCAAGCCGTTGGTGCTCTACTTTAACCTGTTGGTAATTCGAACACTTGGCAACAAACCCTGCAATGCCCTACTTCATACTATTCCACCAATATGCTTCTCTAAACTCACGATACCTCTTTAGGAAACCCGGATGAACAAAATATCTAGAGCTATGAGTTTCCTCCATGATTCTCTCTTGGAGTTCATCCACACTTGGTACACACAACATACCTTGATACCTCAATACACCATCTCCCCCTTGTTCAAAAGCCCTTACTTTTTTCTTATGAACATTTTCCTTCAATTCAAGAAAAATAGGGTCTTAGTCTTGCTTCTCCTTCACTTCTGACACTAATGATGATATCCCCCCATTCATCACCATTACTCCTTCTTCTATGGAATCCATTAATCGAATTCCTAATCGTGCAAGTCTGTGCATATCTTTTGCTAACTCTTTCTTATCTTCCTCAAAATGGGCAGTACTACCTATAAATAATCTACTCAAGGCATCAACAACAAAACTAGCCTTACATGGGTGATAAAGAATACTCATGTCATAATCTTTGAGTAACTCTAACCACCTTCTCTATTTGAGATTAAGCTCTTTCTGACTAAACACATATAAAAGACTCTTGTAATCAGTGAATATATCTACATTAACACCATATAAATAATGACGCCATATTTTCAAAGCAAATACTACGACAACCTACTCTAAGTCATTGGTTGTGTAGTTCTTCTCGTGAACTTTCAACTGTGTGGAGGCATAGGCTATAAATTTGCCATTCTTCATTAACACACAACCCAAACAAACTCTAGACGCATCACAATATACAACAAAGCCTTGTGTACCATCTGGTAAAGTCAATACTTGGGCAGCAGTGAACCATTTTTTGAATTCCTGAAAGCTTTTCTCACAAGCTTCAGACCATTGAAACTTCACTATTTTCTGAGTCAACTTGGTCAAAGGGGATGAAATAGACGAGAACCCTCTACAAACCTTCTATAATATTCAACCAACCCCAAGAAACTCCTAATATCAGCTGGAGATGTGGGTGTAGGCCAATTCTGCACTGCCTCTATTTTCTGAGTCTCAACTATAATTCCATCACCGGAAACAATGTGGCCTACGAATGCCACATAATCAAGCAAAAACTCACACTTAGAGAAGTTAGCATACAAATCTTTATCCTTTAGAGTTTAGAGAACTACTTTGAGATGACTAGCATGATCTTCCCTATTCCTCGAATAAATTAGTATGTCATCAATGAATACGATAACAAACATATCTAAATAATACTTGGATATTCTATTCATAAGGTCCATGAACGATGCAGGTGCATTAGTTCAACAGAACTACATGACTAGAGACTCATAATGACCATAACAGGTCCTGAAAGCTATTTTTGAATATCACATTCCTTTACTCTTAACCGATAATAGCCAGATCTGAGGTCTATGTTAGAGAAATAAGTGGCACCCTGAAGGTGATCGAAGAGATCATAAATTCTCAGAAGAGGATACTTATTCTTGATAGTAAGCTTGTTCAACTGATGGTAATCTATATATATTCTAAGAGTACCATTCTTCCTCACAATCAATAATGGAGCGCCCCATGTTGAGACACTTGGTCGAATGAAACCTTTCTCTAGGAGATCTTTCAACTGCTATTTTAACTCTGTTGGTGCCATACTATATGGTAGAATAGATATAGGATAAGTATTTAAAAGATATTTATACCGAAGTCTATCTCTCTCTCATGAGGGACTCCAGCAAGATCATTTGGAAAGACTTCTGGAAACTCTTTTACTACCCAAACTGACTAAATAGAAGGTATCTCAACACTGGAGTCATTAACTCTGACTAAGTGATAGACATACCCCTTGGAAACTAACTTTCTTGCCTTAAGGTACGAAATAAAACGACTCTTAGGCACTGCTGAACTACTCTTCCACTCTGTAACTGGCTCATTAGTAAACTGGAACTTGATAACTCGAGTTCTACAATCAACTAAGGCATAGCAGGCATGAAGACAGTCCCTACCTAGAATGACACCAAAATCTAACATGTCTAAATCAACTAAATCAATCATGGCGCTCTTGTGATTTACAGAAATGTTACAATCACGATAGATTCTCTCTACTAGAATAGACTCATCAATAGGTGTAGAAACACATCAGGGTTTAATAAGTTTCTCAGGAAGAACATCAAAATACATCGCAACATAAGGAGTTACAAATGATAAACTAGCTTCTGGATCTAGCAAAGCCTAAACATCAAAGTTAAAGACTTGGATCATACCAGTGACAACATATGGCGAATCCTCTTGCTCTTGGCAACTGGTGATAGCATAAATACAGTTTCCTCCTCTGTCTGGCACTGAAGTAGCTCCTTTAGATGCTGCTCTCTGTGGTGGAGCATCTGTAGAAGACTGGGCTCTATTGCCCCCATTACCGTTACCCTACTTGTTCTTTGGACATTCTCTCAGAAAATGACCATTCTGGCTACACTTGAAGCAACCAGTGGAGCCATCATGAGACATCCCTGAGTGGTTCCTACCACACTTTGCACATACAGGAGGATTACTACCCCTTTCATCCATACTACCTTGAGAATAGACAGGTTTAGCTATGAAATTATGACTATTGTACTCATTTTTTTTCTTTGGTGTAGGTTCACTAGCAGCTAATGGAGCAGGTCCCTTTTGTTTCTGTTGGAATGAAGACCGGTTCACATTACTCTTCTGCTGTCCGAACTCATTACTTGATGTCTTTGCCCTCTTATTCTGAAAATCATCTCTCTCCCTCACCTTGTCCTTCTCAACTTGTTGAACATGGATCATTAGCCTTGTTATGTCCATATCCCCTATTAGCATAGGTGCCTTGCCTTCCTTGCTTGGCATGGGAGACAACCCAGCAACGAATAAACTCATCCTGCTCCTCATGTCAACAACCATCTCTAGAGCAAACCGGGAAAGGGGTTTGAATTACAAACTATACTCATGGACGCTCAAAGAATCCTGCTTAAGAGTGAGGAACTTTCACACCTTTGCCTCAAGAAGGCCTCCTTAAAACAAGCTCAACTCACAGGTGGTTCACCCTCAGCTCGGTTCCTCTTCCATTGATCAAACCAGATCCTAGCGACACCCTTCAATTGGTATGCAACTAGTTCCACCCTCGCAGTATCAGCAACATGCATGATCTCAAAAACCTTCTGAAGCTTCTCAACAATGTTTTTTAGATCCTCAGTAACACTTGAACCAGTGAAGCGCAGTGGAGTTATGCTTAAGAACTCATGGATACTTGAAGTGTCAGCCACTTCCTGTCGATTCTCACTTCGTTGCCCAGCTTGGTTGGTCACAACTAGGCTCAACATCCAGATGGCCTCACAAAACTCAACATTGGTGACCTCTATTTGGGGTTGCACTTCTGGTGCATTAGGTACCCCTTGTTCCTGTGGTTCGGCATTTCTTCTAACTGGACAAGCTTCGGCAGCTCTTTGTGGAGGCATGATCTGAAAGACACGCGCAACCACGAGTTAGATAGAAGCTTTTATAGAGATACACTCTATCACACGAAATGAGTATGAAAGAAGTGGGGTGGTTCCTAAGTGTCGCAACCTCCTAATTATTGATGTGGTGGACTTCACACCGATAACTAAGACCTTAGAGACATGGCTTCATAGACTTCCTAGACTACACCCTGGGCGGGACTGACACTCTAGACCTATTGCTGGCCACAAACTAACCCTTGGCCTGACTTACTACTCAGCGAAAGACATAAACACAAGAAAATAGTCTCAAATGATGAACTCATGAAATAAACTTAGAGTGTCTTAAAAGAACATTCAACTAGCCAAGATGGCAACTCAAGTCTCATAACACAAGCCAATAACGAAATAGTGACAAATGATTTAATTAACTGTCTATCTATAAAGACTCTAAAACTAGAGGGATGTTGGGACAAGACCCTCGATCATCCTAACAACTGAAAACTACTAAAGTAATGTAAATAGGGATCCTCCGGAAAGAAAGGAGGCTCACCACAGGACTCTGAATGCTCAATTAGATCAACGAAGCACTGGATATTGATCCTTCTTTCCTGTATCTGCATCATAACAACGATTCAGGCGAAATGGCATCAGTACATTGATTGTACGAGCATGCGAGGGGAATACTAAGACAAGACATAAGCTTGAATGGAACTGAAACAACATACCTAGGCTCAACTCAACTCAACTTAACTCATTTCAATATAAAGCAATAATATGAATGCAGTATAAACAAAAGTTTTTAAAACATGGCTAACAACTCTGTGTATTCAAAATACAACAGTAACTCTGTATGTATGCAAAGATACAATATAAACTCTGGGATGTATATAAAAATAAATTTTACTTCTGTGTAAGAATAGAAAATACTTCTGTGGGAGTTTCTCTAACCGATAACCATTACATAAGAGCTATTATGATGATACAATGTTTTGCCTCACGCTGCCAGGGCTGTCCTTTACCTTGCAGAGGGTATAGAACCTAACTACTAAGTGAATCCACTAGTCTATGCTAAAAAGCACTAAGGAATCATCTTAAAGGTATGACCCTTTTGTACCCATGATGGCTATATGGTTTATGGGGGCTGGGAGTTGTCTGAACTATCCCTATATCGGTGCTCAATACTACTCCCAAAATATAATAATATATCCTATGTTTAAAAACATAACTTATTTCTCAGTGTTTTGCAAGAAAGGAAATTCTGATTTCCAAGATAGATTTTTTTGTGAAAGCATTTACTCTTTACTGAAAACTAGATCAAATGTTCTTTTGGAAATCTCAGTTTCCTTTCTTGTTTAAATGTGAAAACATTTACTCTTAGGGAATACATAGTCTCGATATACTCTTTTGAAGAAATGAATTTAAATCTTTACTTTTTACTCAACTCAAAACTGAAGTCTTAAAACTAAGTTAAAACATTTGTAAAAGACTTTTGGAAAACTGTATGAACTTCTCTTGACTTGACCCTTAACTTTCCTTGAATTTAAATTTATGGATTCAAGGATTGTGATTTGTGGTAGGAAAGATCTCATGATATTTAGGAGTGTTTTTAGATAGTGAACCAAGAGAAACAATCAAGAAATCACTGTCTAGAAGCAAATCCGCAAAGCAACAATGAATTTAAATATTTGGTCGCGACATAAATTTTGAGACCGAACGGTTTGTGACCGCTCCACGATGCGTAGAAGAATTCCCCAATCCTGATGAACAGGTCTGTGACGCGGACCTTGTACCTCGATTCGCCTGACTTTTTCCTTCTTTGTTTTTTAACCCCAATTCGCCTAAACTCAGTTCTTTTTCTCAAATTCTCTTTAGATTCAGATACCAAGTATATGTACACAAGAATCTAACTCAAAACAACTCTAACAATCGACCTTAAACTCTCAAGAACTTGTCAATCTCATTCCAAATTTAAGAACAAAAGCAATTAAAGAACACAACTCAAGAACATCAAAGTCTCAATCTTTTAGGACGAAAATCATGCTGAAATAAACATGTTTGGCGCGTGGATGAACCAACCCAACGCTATGCGAACTCACATACCTCGTAGGATTGAATCCTTGGCGAAATCCACAACCAAACTTGCAAGAACTTGACGAATCTTGAACTTTTCTTCTCCTTTCCTCCTCTTTTCTCTTCTCTCAAATCCCTAGAGTAATTCCCTATTGTGTAAACTGTATAACTCATTTTATACCCTAAATAATTTACTAAAAACAGATTTAATTAATTGGGTAATGAAAAGACCATAATACCCCTCAAAATCCCGGTTTTGACTTTCCTTATCTAGACTGCCCGACTTCAAATAGGCATATCTCCCTCATACAAACTCGAAAATGAGCAAATTTGGTGGCGTTGGAAAGATAATTGAAAGATATTTTCTACGGTATCTTGTAGCACACCTAACTTATCCGGTGCTGCGATTTATGTTCATTTGTAGTTGACCCAAAACTCATACTTAGCTTAACTTTGTCAAATTTCAGATTTCTCATTTTTTCAAAATATGATTCTTTCTAATTCTAGATCTTTCAAATAGCGGGGTGGTATATAGGCCAACTTGTCTTAAAATGCATTATTCCATACCAGAAAATGGCCAAGCGAAAGTTTGTTCCAAATTGGCAAGGTCCATATCTTATCAAGGAAGTGTTGTCCAAAGGAACATTGAATTTTAGTATACAGTGACAAACGACGGTTTGCATTTTATGCTTGGGAAGAAAAAGGCCCCTCGTTCCAAGGAAACAAAAAAATCAATCAATAAAAAAAAGTCCTCTCTTTGAAAGTTTGAACTACACTCATCCTGATTCTGAAATGATACATTGGCAACACTTTCGGGTTCGGTCACAACCATCAAAAAAATTAGTATTCTATTTGTCATAAGAGCTAGGGTATTTTTTTTATTTGGTTACAATAGTTCCAAAATTGTAGTTGATCAGTTTATGGTTTTGTTTGGCAACTGACTTTCTAATTAACTCTTTAAGAATACCAGATTCAATATGTTTTGTGTAGACAATTGATCAAAAGAAAAAAGAGACTTACAAGTGAACCCTTGCGTGCATCATAAGACAAAAAGATAAGAAACAAAGAGAGATTCTTTTCCGTGAAAACCTTCGCAGGAACCATAAGGTGACAAGAGAGAGGATGTTATTGGTGAAAAATATCACAAGCACCTTAAGATAATGAGAGAGAACAACATGAAAATGGTTAATTGGAGGCAACGTGGACAGAGCACTGCTTCTCAACCCCTCTACATGAAGTACTGCTAGGATACATAATCAATTTCAGATTACAAATGGTTCAGACTTTGAGAACTAAACAACACAAACACATCAAGAGTCTAATATAAAGTGCATGGCATGACTCATTCAAAGTTGATATATGCATCTAAACAACTTCTTAAAAGGAATACCACTTTATAAGTAGAAGTCTGTCTTGATTTAATCTTTTAATATTCCTGAATCTAACATTTCTAAGTCCCTTTCTATACAATCTTATTTCAAAGAGGTTGGAAAGCTCACGACGGTTTCCCCAAAAGGAAAAGTTGAGTACATGAGTCGATATGGCATTGATTAACGACTAAAGACACCTAGAATCTTTACCCCAAAAATAATGTATTTGAATAATACAATAAAGCCTCTTAAGTCATGAGAAGATATATTTTCCAAAGGAATATTTGTTCTCCTGGAAATCAATTGCACCATGGCATTTAGTAGTACCAAGACGATTAAGGTCTCTAATTAACAAAGAGGAAGGTTTATTAAAGTGGTTCAGCCAAGGATTTCAATTAGAATTTGACAAAATGGTAGAAGGTATGGTCAAGTCATCAGAACACCAATGCTGCAAACCAACTATAACTTTTATACTAACAAATATTTTCTTTCTTTTGCTCAACAATGGAACAAAATAAAATGCAGTACTACAAGTCAGAAAAATGAAACATCACAAAAGAAGTTCTCAGAAGTCTTCACATTTTTTGGTGTTTCATCACATGCTATTTGTATTATTTCCCTTTCAATTCGAAAACTTCGAGCAATACGTTGTCTCATTCCCTCATAAGGAAAACACCTTCTAGTTAGTCAAATGTCATTATTTTTAATTGATTTGGACACTAACTTGAAAATTTGTTGGGTTGTGATGCCTTGTGTGGTAAGGCTTTTATTAAGTCATGTATATACATGTTGTCTCGAACTTTCCCCAAAATGTATTCCAAGGAAAAATTCTATATGTGGCTTGGCTTGAAAAGTGAACCTATTTCCTTTTTGACAAGCCACTCTACTAAATTTTTTGCCAAATTGATGCAATCTTTGTCAGCCCCTTTGAGCTTGAACTGAATGTTGTTGGCAACCATGTTGCATATTGGCTAAACTTTTTGTGAGGCGATGATGAAGACCTTGAAATATTCTGCTCCTTTATTTTTTGTACCCTCATGTTTCCCTACATGCTAATAACTTTTGATGTAATCTAAAATCCTAAGTTTGGGAGAGGAAAAAATGAATGAGTTGTGATGTCGACAAAAGCCTAAGTTTGGGGGTTTTTTGCACCAAGTGAACAAAGAGAAATGAGCTAAAAACATAGAGCACCATAAGATTCAAAATGAGAAATGCTTTGGTGAATTCATAGATGAAAGAATATTAAGAAGGAAAACAAAATGTTGGTTCTAGGTCATAGTTAGCATATTCCTTAAGTAAAAAGAAGAATGGGTGTTTGAAATGACTGGACATCATGAAAAGGGAGAAATAAGGTTGAAGTGAATTGAAACTTTGAGTGGAGTGCTAAAAAGAAAAGTGAAAGCATTAGGGAGACATCTTAGTCACATAACCAATTGATACCATATCTTTCTCCCAAGCCAAATTTAAACCCACAAGTTCTTGGGATTTTGAGCCTTGTCAACATATATTAGTGGTGATTTATATACATGGCAAGTGTATGGTTCAATGTGTGTATATTTGAATCCATTGAGAGTGAGTGTTTTTCATTATATTTAATCTTTGTAATTGTCACCCATACACGTGTGGGAGTCTCTCTTATGTGAGATTGGCATTACATCATTCAGTTGAATTATGACGTCTCTACTATAATTAAGCTGCCTAAATGTGACAAATTCCTGTGAATTCTTAGTTAAACCTTAAAAGTGGATGTCTTAGACTTGAGATGTTTTGAAATCGTTCTAGAATGACGAATTATCCAAGTGTTGTGCTTCAAAAGTGCCTTGAATGAAAGGCATTTTGAAAGAAAAGTTGTTGCCTAATGAATGGTCGTGGAACCAATTGTAAGTTTTGTTTGTATATGGAGTTTTTTGTTTTTTTTGTTAGATTGAGTCTACTATGTAATTGCGCAAAATATTATCTTGGGTATTAGTGAACTTAAATATTATGCTTAGCGAATATTTTGCTTGAGGACAAGAAATAGTATAAGTTTGGGGGGTTTGATGAGTTGGTATTCTAACAAATCATTAGACTCAAATTCATAAATAATGTTATATTTTAATGCAAATTTGGCAAGAGAAGGTGGTTGTTGTGGTGGTGGTTGTGGTGGTGGTGGTGGTGGTGGGGGGGGGGGGGTTAGGCGCTAGTTCTCTTATGCGCAAGCATTCCGTGTGTCATGACCCTAACTACCCCCTAGACATAACATGATGAATAAGATCCCAAGAGACCCTAAAAAGGCCACTTGATATACGCATGACAATAAGATAAACATAATAGAAATAAAGATACAAAGAAGAATATATGTCTCTCTACTTCCTCTCAACATGATACAAACAATCAGAGTACAAAGACTGTAAATGCAAAATCATACTAATTCTGACAACAAGCCTATATATCATAGGTGTTGCTAAGACAAGCCCTAGCTCATGAAATAACTCTGAAAACTGGAATGACTTAAAGCAATAAAAGACATGTGGGAGCAGGGTCCCTAAACCATGAGGACTCACAAAATCTCTGTAAGCAGCTGATCAATCCAACTAGCCATGACCAGATGGAGGAATGTCGGTCCTTATATTATGAAATAATATAGGCATAAGAGATATATGCATAAGTAATTTCAATGTACTGAATATGGAAAATATGCATAACCATAAATATGAAACATCCTAAGTCTTGTAAACATGATGATGCATAACCAATTAAAACATATCAAATTTTGATAAGAAAAATCATTAATCATGAGACAAGGTCAATGCAACATTGGAACATCATAACATAAACTTAAATCATAATCTTTGAGGAAATCATAAACTCACTTGAGAAAACCATAATCATTTTTGGGATGTTAAACATTAACCGACATACACCATGTGACCTATAACATGTAATCTTATGTGTTTTCCATAGCAAAAAGAGATTGTCCTACTTGCCAAGATAAGGACCATGCTTAGGTTGATCCACTAGCTATGTCAAATTGGGACAAAGTCCTACAGGGCAGGTAGTTATGGGAAAAAGGAACTACTACTAGAGACCTGACCACAATTAACGGGAGAGCCTCCATCCCAAAGTCATCTCAGTACTAAGTAAACCTTCAGTATAAATAAGCATAATCATATCATAATCATAACACTTGAAAATGTAAGAATCTCTTAATACCTATCCAATCATAAAGACATTATTGCAATTTTATGCTCTTGAATGATAAGTCTATAAGACATTATTGCAGCTCATTGTCACGACCTAAAGTACACCCTGGACGTGAAATGGCGTATAAGACCCCAAGAGGCCCTACGCAAGTCCATTGACATGCATACAACGCAATATATTAGATAAAAAAAAAGCTCACAGAATAATAAAGTTTGACATAAAAAGAGGAAATCTACTCATGACAAGACATTCTAATATATCAAAAGAAGTGGTCGGAATGTTACCTGTATACTACGTACAACATCTGGAAACTTGAAACATATGAAAGCAATAAAGGTGACATGGTCCTTGGAATATGAGGACTAACCAAGTCTTCAATCAACTAAGCAATCTAGTAGCAATGAATGGGGCACAAAAGATCATCGGACCCTACATTAGTTAGGCAATGTAGGAATAAGTACGCATAAGTACATAGAATTTACTAAGTATTAGGGGTATGCATAAAAATGTGAAACATGATCATAAGGGGACATAATCAAAGACATGATATGCATAACAGAGCTCAACATAGTGAAATCATTTAAAGAAGAATCGTAAATCATGAACATGGTCAATATATCTTAAAATCATAAGGAAAGCTTCATAAAACCTTTGAAGTAGATTTAGTTTATTTTATGGGATATTAGCTTTAACCAGCAATAGACCATGCGAGCTATAACATGGAATCAAATGTAACTCCCACACTGAGAAGGTAGAGTCTACTTTCCAAGGCATAAATCCATATCATGATTCATATTCTTTTTGTGGATCCCCTAGCTATGTCATTTAATAAAATCCTACGGGGTCACGTAGTTTGAAATGAGAGGTTGCTTCTAGAAACTATCATGTTTGAGCCTCCACCTCAAACATCTCTCGATGCTAAGTTAAATCCCAGTGAAATAGTAAATTTTATAATCGTCGTGTCATACACGGAAGAAAACAATTAAGTTAGTAAGCCAAGCTTAAAATATCATAGAGTAGCTCATTAAATCTTGAATCAAGAATGTGTGAGAAAACCTTTCACCAATCATGATTCCTTAACATGTGAAAAAAATCCTTTCACAATTTCGTAGATGCTTATCTTAAAGTTACCTGTATCATAAAACCATTATTTTCATAAATCATGCATAACCTTCCTGAAAACATCATTTATTGATTCAGAGTTTCTTCATAAGTTCATGACTTTGAGAGTTCATAGTCAATAATAATAATTGATGCATGGGTTCATGTGATATCAACTGAAAACATGTAATTGAATCAATACCATAATAATAAGATCAAATTAAATAATTGAATCAACACAACTAGAACCCATGAGGAATTGAATGAAAACCTAATCAAATTGATGAAATTGAACTTGGAGAATTGAGAAACCTTTGGGACTTAATGGGTGAATGGAACCCATCGATGATACTCTACACACCTTGAGAATCAAATCCCAAAAGCAATGGTGAAAAATGAGACTTGATTTGAAAACCCTGGCTTCTTCTTTCGTGAACTTGAGAGAGAGTTGAGGAAGATGAATGTGGATATGAATTAGGAATTTGAGTGAATGAGAGAGTTAGGATAGTTTTAAGGGTACAAGGATAGTTATATGACTTAGAAATAGGTGTTAAACGACCTAGTATAGACATTTAATACATAGGAAAAACCCAAATACCCTTAAAAATAACTGTCATATGGTTCCTATGGTTTGGACCTACGGTCCGTAGAATTTCCTATGGTATGCACTAGTCAACCATAGTACCAACTTCAGAAATCCAAAATTCACTTTACTTTCCACGACCTTTCTACGGTCTGTATAAATTTCTATTGTCTATAAAACCCATTTGTAAAAAAAACAAGTTTCAGTTTAAAAATTTCATCGAGTCTAGAACCTTCCTACGAAACCCACCTACGGCTCGTCAACCTTCTTACGATTCCACCTGCTCATTCGTAGTTCAAACTTCACAAACTTGAAATTCCAAAAACTCATCTTCAAGTCAATGAATCCCTTCCTACGACTCGTATAAATTCCTACGGTTTGTAGGTTGGACTCGAAGAAACTAATTCAGCGCCAAAAATCTGTATTTTCTTTTTTCTTTTAACTTTCCTATTTTTGGGGTGTTACATTCATATTGTGGTATGTAGATAAACATTATAAAAAAAAATCATTATATGTGTAACTAAATAGATTATAGTTATGTGGTCATTGGGCCATGTGGCAGAATGTAACTTATTATTTTATTTGTGGACTAATTAATGTAAAACCCATAAAAAATATTTAATAAAGAATAAATCTCATTTGTACACCAATTATTTGATTGACATAGTTGATAAAGTCTTAATTAACCTCTACAAATTGGTTATCCAACCTTTTATTAGGGTTACAACATATTTTACACCTTTTCCATCATTGATGGTTGTGGTAACATAAGCAGGGAAAGGCATGGCGGTAAAAAGACCAATTTTGTGATTCATGCCTCAGGTATATTATTATATACTACAAATCTTTGTAATATTAATGTATTTGAGATCCTGATGTGCATTAAGTTTTGCTTACATACTAGCCTTAAAATTTTAAATAAAACGTGCACTTTCTGAAAATTGTCATATTTTCATACTAGTTAAAATAAGTTTGACATAAATGTGTATGCTAGGTTCACAATTTCGGCCTACTGTTTGCTTAGTTTGTGACACGAGGATATTACCCTAATTAATGAGGATAATATCTCATCTTCTAATGAAGAAAGTACTTTTATTTAAGATCCTATTTGAATTGACTGACTTTAAAAAAAAACAAGTCACTTTTTAATCGGGCGAGGCCCATTTATTCATAAAAACAAAGAGAAATTTTACAAATAACCGAGCCCAAAAGTGATCCGGTCAAGAAACAAAAGCATAAGTAAATGGAACAAAATATCTGATAGAAATAATAAAAACAAAAAGTATATTCGAAATGTGATAACACGAACAGTCAGCAACTTCCAGCTTCTTCCTTATACGCTCCTCTAAAATCCCAATCTTTATACACTTCCATTGTTGTGATTCAAGCTACAATCAAGGTGAGATCTTTAATTCTATCTACAATCAAAGTGAGATGTTTAATTCTAATGGAATCGCTCTCGTCTTCACTCATTTGAACCAATCGAACCTCTAAGGTTAATTCTTCATCTCATTACTCTACCTTGTTTGTCTCTGAAACCAATCATCATGGGAGTTGTGAATCCCTCGGTTAGATCTACTACTAGTAAGTTCAGATCTTGGTGTAAATGTAACTCATTATGTAAAACAAGTTCTACTATTGCACCGAAGCTTAACTCTAGCCTTCAAAATGTGCAGATCCAGTATCCACAAATGCTATGACAAAAATTAAGGCCCTATGTTTTAGCTCTATATCATTGTAGTTTTATCTCCCTACAATGTCTCAATGGATTGAACCCCATTCAGGATTAATACCATTATTTAAGCCATTGTTTGGACAATTCTACCACAGTAAAATCAGAAAAAATTTATGTTGCATCCTTTTGTAGGTTTCTACAGATCCACCTTGGTGATTGTGATTTTTAGCTGAAACTAAAATTTTGATTTGGTACTAATGGATACCCCAAGCTCTCACCCTGTTTAAGTACACAAATCTATTTAATTTACATCAAACTTTAGCTTATCATTATAGATATTTTTACCTTAGCAGAATGAACTTACATGTAATCAGTTATGGATAATGGACTATGATACACATACCACAATTTGCTTTGTTAATTGTGTAGATGCCTCCTTATGTATGGTGTATTATATTTGCTAGATTAAGTATCCTCTTTTCTGTGGTATGAATTTTTTGAAATTGGTTGATCTAAAAATCACCTCCCAAAGATAAAACTAAATTAATAAGAAAATCTACTATCGAATTTCCTTTTCTAAGGGAATGTTTACTCTTGCGAAATATCTCTTCTCAATCTCCTGATGATACTAATTTCCTATGCTACACTCCATGACACTTTTAACTCTCCCTCTAAAATATGCACCAGAACTAAAGAATCAGCCTGAATAATGTTATTAGCAATTTCATACTCAATACAGTAATTAAGACTCACTTTTATATCTCTAGCTTCCGCTACTATGTTGGTTGTATCAGAATTCTGAAACTTTGGGTACTACCAAATTACCATTATGATATCTGATACAAAAGACTGTTGAACTAGGACCATAATATTTTTTAGATGCCAAATCAATGTTGCACTTCCGTAAATTAGGAGGATGAGGGTCCTATCTAAAAATTCTAAAAGAGAATTTAGGTTTGTACTATTCCAATTTTGAAAGATTAAGAGGCCAAGAGTTGCTGCTACAGTTCACTTTTAATTTAACGAGAATGAATTTTAAAATTATATCATTAATACCCCAAAGCACTCTAAATTCTGAAAAGGAACCTCCATGAATAATAGTATCCATTCGCTTCCACAGTAACAATAAAATAATTTAAGGATAGCTTGGAAAACTACCTTCACTCTATAATTGCCTTCTACTACCCATCACAACCTTATGGATTGCTTCAAGTTGAGAATGGGGCCCACAATTCCAATAGCGCTAATTAAGTGGCTCCAAATTCTTATAACATGTTATCCTATCAGAAAAAGATGTTCCATAGTATCTTCTTCCAAAATCATACAACGTCTACAATTCCAAGAATTATCAGAGTTCCATCTATGCACTAGAGAATCCAAAGGGATCTTTCTGAACCAAATTCTCCGAGCAACAAAGGGGTTTCAAGAGAAATTCCTTTTATCCACAATCTCATCATGTCTTAAACCTTCTCTTTTTTGTACCTCAATAGCTCCCAAACTGATTTAAAAATGAACTTACCATTGTTTATTTCAGTCCACCAAGCTTCATCACCTTGATTACAGAGATATGCAAGATGCAAGTTAGATTGGACAAGTACAACATACTCAAGAACAAGCTCTCCCATTGTTGGATAGTTCCATGTCCCTTCCTCCTTTAGAAACTCACCAAAGTCTTTGATGGGATGACAAGTTTGCATTCACCAGCATGTGTTTCCAAATATGGCAACCTCCTTTCCATTGAACAAGGGGGTGTATTTGCTTCCTACAATACTTTTTCTATATAAAGTTAGATCATAATGTACTTTGAATTCTGGAATACCTTCTAAGTATTTTTATAGTGTTAGCTTAAATAACGAAACATTTTTAAGCAGTTATTCATAAATTCTGATTTTTTTTGCTTATAAGAAAAGAGATATAATCTTATACAAATAGGCTCTTAGTCTTTATCTCATGCACTACACTAATCTAGCAAGAGAAAAAACCCTTAATAGAAATACATTATACATAATTCAGAAGTATAATATATTTAATATTAAGAACTTTAACATTGAACTCATTAAATTTAAATCATGAATATGATTCTGGAAATAGTAATTGATTAATTATGGATGAAAACACCTAAAATGGGAGTTTCAAGTTCTGTATAGAGTTGAAAAACGAGCAAGATAAATCGTCAAACACCTGGGCAGAGTGGTGGGGCGCCGTGCTACTTTGAATGCCCCACAAAGTTCTCTGAAGTTTTTACCCTAGGGTACCGCGCCAACCAGCACGCCCCAACTTCAGTTCTGAAGTTTTGGTTCTGGCGCCCCGCGCCACTCAGAGCGCCATGGACGCCAGGTCCTCTACTTCTTCCCACTTCTTTATGTACTAGTTCCCTTGAAATGTACCAATGTTTTAAATTTAGGGAAACAAGAAAAGAACAAAATGGTCTGAGCATAATCTATGATGGCTTACATAAATAGCAAATAACAAGTAGTATCAGTTTATTTTGGGATTACATAACAGATGTACTTTATCAAGCCTTCATATTTTTGGATGTAGGTTAGAAATTCAATTAACAGTAAATCAGTAATCGTAATATTTCCAAATGTAAGAAATTGTTGATGCAATTTTAGTTAGTTAGAACAAAAATTTCTTAGTTACCACAATACTGATTTCTATATGATTTAAAAAAATATATATTCTTTTTTTTTATGTTTCAAGTCCTTATCTACCTGCTTTAGTTATACTAATTTCTCTTTTAATGTAGTAACTTGTAATATTGTTATTATGTTTGGTTAAAATTATAATATTTGATTATTGCAATCTATTATAGTAGAATTCTTTAGTTGAATATTACTTTGAGTATGTATCATCATCAGTCACGAGAGTATTGTATTGGACTTTGTCATGAAAAGCGCCAACGGGATAAAGAATAGTTGCATGTAAGTAAGAACTTAGGAAGCCTAATACTTGACTTGCAACTTCAACTTCATCATTAATTTGATATAGTGTTGTTGGTTGTCCCTTATATGCTATATCTCTTATTTCATTTGAGATAAAATAAATTCTTAATTGGTGATTTTCCTCTGCCATTGAAAAAAGTGAGCAATTTTGACGCGTTCTTTTAACATGTAAAATAATTTTTTTCTTTTATAACATTCATATTAAAGTTCAAAAATTTGAAAAACAACAATAAATATTTGTCCTTTTTTTTACATTTCATTTAATTCATAAAAACTAAAAAAACTCCAGTTTATATTTGTGACCGAACACAATTGCATGCAATGCAATTCTGTTCAAAATTGCTCACTTTTTTCAATACCAGAGGAAAATCACCAATTAAGAATTGATTTTTATCTCAGATAAAATAAGATAAATTGCATATAAGGGACAATAAACAACAATATATCAAATTGGTGATGAAGTTGAAATTACAAGTCAAGTATTAGGCTTCATAGATTCTTACTTACATGCAACTATTCTTTCTCCCGTTGGTGCTTTTTATTACAAAGTCCAATATATGACTCTTGTGACTGATGATGAAACATATTCAATACAAGACTTTCAAAGGACAACTGGAACCAGACAGTGTTTTTTGTCATCATATACTTAGAGTTAAAATATTTGGCAATACAAATGAGATTCAAATTTGTACAAAAATATGTTGTGAAAAACACTATAACACAAGAATTTGTGGACGGTTGAAATTTTGTAAAGACTTAAAAGAAAGGTCATTCTAATTTCCCTCCGTTGAGACTAGAAGGAAATGAAAGAGAGAATTGTAGAACTCTTGACGACTCAGTGTACACACTCGAAACATAAAGTTAATTGTTCTCTGAATTTAGTTATTCATATCGTTCTTATTTAACCTGTAGAAACTTTGCAAGAGGAATCAATATATTGATTCGACAGAACCAAACTCCTCATACTGGAGATATGAAGAGTTTTGGGGTAAGAAGAGTTGAAATGGTTGTTTAATATGATGTGCTTAGATAAGTGTATTCTTAATTCATTATACTAACGCTTTACCATTTGAAAATTTCATAAGGCAAAGGGAAAAAATGTTGATCGAGGGAAAATGTGGACTGAGACTCATAAGAGAAAAGATGGATGTTATGTACCTGAGGCGGCTAGGGAGATTGGGGTAAGTATT
Organism: Solanum verrucosum; assembly: GCF_900185275.1. NCBI lineage: Eukaryota > Viridiplantae > Streptophyta > Magnoliopsida > Solanales > Solanaceae > Solanum > Solanum verrucosum. Next base: position 590,943 of record NW_026019922.1, on the reverse strand, counting down.
CTTTCTATACATGGTTACTCGATTAGACCGAAAAAATGATTTTTTCTTGGGTATTAGTATTTCGGTATGTTTGTGGATATTCTCATCGAGAGAAGCATTATTGGTATTCCGCAAACCAATTGTATTTAGATTGTCTTTACTGTTTGATAGTTTTTTCAAATGAAAGAAGAAGGGGGTATTAAATTGGTGGAGAAGACAAAGCACCCGCCTCTTTCTTGAAAATTTAAGAGTCAATGTTTGCATAAGGCCCTTTGTAATGCCAATGTACCACCCAAGATGACCACTATATTTTTTTTCTTCTTCCAAGAGAAGATTAATTGAAAAAGACTGTAATTCCCTTTAGAGAATCTCATTAGACGCTAAACGGAACATCTAAAAATTAAAAAATAGTTGTATGATGTAGAACCCATTTGATTCTAATAATTAAAACGCAGGATTAAAAAGTAAATCAACTCACTAACACAAAACTCAAACAACTAATATATTTTGAAGATCAAACACCATAAAATAAATAAAAGATAAAAAATAATATTTTTTTAAAAATAATATAAATCAAACAAACTAGCAAACTAAATATTTAAAAAAAATTTACCAAAAATAATCATAATCCGGCACTAAAATAACTTCTATGATTTAAAAAATTATGATAGTGACGGATTTGGATAGGGGATGAGAGGATGAGAAGATTGATACAAATTTTGGGGTAAATGGAGGTTGCAAAAAAAAAAACTCCCTGTAAAATTATTTGATGAAGTTTTGACAAGAAACTTATATCAAAAGATAGTCATTGAAGAGCTCTGGACGTTTATGTTAGGGGTATAAAATGGAGATTACCGAAACTTCATAAATCTAAAAAGAAAGGGATGATTAGTATTCGATCTTTCTGCAAGATTGGTTGGAAATAAAGGGGAGAGAGGAAAAATTAAACAAATAATAGGGCCAAAATCTGATTTTTAAGGTGTTTTGTAACATGATAGGGTCAAACAAGAGTCATTGGATAAAAAAAAATATGAATGGTGGAGATTAAAATTTGAGTCATAGTTCTTGGACTAGAATTAAAATTGATTAGGTAGTTATAATTGAATTCAAATTAGTACTATTTAATCAATATTGAGCCCTTTGGGACAATTCATTTTTTTTTAAATAGAAAGAAAATAAAAAAAATAACATTAACAAACAAACAAATACAATTAAATACGTCAAAAATTAGTTGTTCACGATGGAAATTATACTTTGACGGAACAGTTAATACAAAAGGCGCAAGGACTGGAGCGATTCTCATATTGCCCACAGGGCAGCATTACCCTGCAAAAGCTCGACATTGTTTCTTCTATACAAATGACACAAAAAATGACGAAGCATGAATCATTGGTTTAAATATGAAAATAGATTTGGAAGTACAAGACTTGATTGTGTTGGTAGATTCTGATTTGCTTATTCGGCAAGCTCAAGGTAAATGGAAAACTAAAGACCTTAAGCTTCTTCAATACAAACGATGTGTGGAAGACCTCAGAAAAATATTTAAGCTCATTGAGTTTCGATATATCCCCATGTTTCTTAATAAATTGACTGATGCCCTGGCTACTTTGGCCTCAATGCTTCCATATCCTAGCAAAACTTGCATCACTCCTTTGGACCAACACAACTATTCTAACACATTCAAAGTAGAACCATATATTGAGCAATGTTACCTAGACATAAAGCACTTTCTTGCAGACAAAAAATATCCAGAGCATGCTAATGAAAGCTAGAAAAGAACTATTAGGCGCCTGGCCAGTGGTTTCTTTTTTAGCGGGAAATTTATTATAAAGGAACCCTAAATTTAATTTTTTTGAGATGTGTGGAGGTTGAAGAAGACCAGAAAATCATGAATGAAATATATGCTGAGATATTTGGATCCCACATGAATGGATATGCCCTTGATATAAAAGATACTTCGAGTAGGGTATTAATGGCTTACGATGGAATGGGATTGCTTTCGCTTTGTGAACAAAGATCATCAGTGTCAAGGTAATTTAATTATCTCACATCCGTCAGAGTTACACTCTATGGCCACTCCTTGGCCATTAACTACATTGGGGGTGGATGTCATCGTACAAATTGAGGCAAAATCTTCAGAAGGACATCGATTCATTTTGGTCACAATTTATTGCTTCACAAAATGTGTGGAGGAAGTCACTTTAAAAGTAGCTACTCAGAAGGCGGTCGTGAATTTTTTCGATTCTAACATCATTTGCCACTTTGGTATCCCAAGAACTATCATCACATACAACAGTGCAAATCTATATACCAATTCAAAATTGTGCATCACAATTCTACTCTATACCAATCAAAAGCCAATGGACTTATGGAAGATGCCAACAAAAACATCAAAAATATCCTCGAAAAGATGGTTCAAGGCACCAGAAAATGGCATGAAAAGTTACCTGTCACAGATTTGGGATATCGTATGACAACAATCACTTTGATTGGTTAAACCCCTTACTTGCTGGTGTATGAAACCAAGGCGGTAACATCAACAGAAGTTGAAATTCAATCTCTTCGATTTGTGGAAGCTAAAAATGAGGATATTGAATGGGTTAAAACTTGATTAGATCAGCTGACATTAATAGATGAAAAAAGATTGGTGGACATTTGTTTTGGATAGCTTTATCAACAAAGTATGGCTCGTGTATACAAAAAAAGGGTGCACCCAAGACATTTTTAAGTATAAGTTTGTCTTGATTCAATCTTTTGATATCCTTAAATCTAACATTTTTAGTCCCTTTCGATACAATCTTGTTTCAAAGAGGTTGCAAAGCTCACGATGGTTTCCCTAAAAGGAAAAGTTGAGTATCTGAATCGATATGGCAGTGATCAAGGACTAAAGACACCTGGAATCTTTACCAAAAAATTATGTTTGAAGAATACAATGAAGTCTCTTAAGTCATGAGAGATTTTTCGAAAGGAATATTCGTTCTCCAGGAAATCAATTGAACCATGGCATTTAGAAGTACCAAGAAGATTAAGGTCTCTGATTAACAAACGGGAATCTTTAGAAAAGTGGTTCAGCCAAGGAATTCAGTTTGAATTCTACAAAATGGTCGAAAGTATGGTCAAGTCATCAGAACACCAAGGTCACAAACCAACTATCACTTTTATACTAACAATTATTTTCTTTCTTTTGCTCAACAATGGGCAAAAAGAAAATACAGTATTACAAGCCCGAAAGATGAAACATCACAAAAGAAGTTCTCAAAAGTCTTCACATTTTTTGGTGTTTCATCACATGCTATTTGTTTTATTTGCCTCTCAATTTGAAAACTTCGAACAATACGTCTGGTCTCATTCCCTTACTGGGAAAAAATCTTCTAGTTAGTAAAAAGTCCTTTTGTTTAATTGTTGGGTTGTGATGCCTTGTGTGGTAAGGCTTTTATTCATGCTTGTACATATATGTTGTCTAGAACCTGCCCCAAAATATATTTCAAGGAAAAATTCTATATGTGGCTTGGCTTGAAAGGTGAATCTATTTCCTTTTTGACAAGCCACTCTACTAAGAATTCTCCCAAAGTTATGCAATCTTTGTCATCCCCTTTGATCTTGAACTGAATGTTGTTGGCCACCATGTTTCATATTAGATAACTTTTTGTGAGGCGATGATGAAGACCTTGAAATATTATGCTCCTTTATTTTTTGAACCCTCTTGTCTCCCTAAATGATAATAACTTGTGAAGTAAGCTAAAATCCTAAGTTTGGGCGAGGAAAAATTGAATGGGTTGTGATGTAGACAAAAGTCTACATTTGGGTGTTTTGTGCACCAAGAGAACAAAGAGAAATGACCTAAAACAATAGAGCACCATAAGATTCAAAATGAGAAATGCTTTAGTGAATTCATAGATGAAAGAATATTAAGAAGGAAAATAAAATGTTGGTGCTAGCTCATAGGTAGCACATTCCTTAAGTAAATACACGAACGGGTGTTTGAAATGAGTGGACATAAGGAAAAGGGAGAAATAAGGTTGAAGTGAATTGAAAATTTGAGAGAAAAGTGAAAGCATTAGGGAGACATCTTAGTCACTTAACCAACTGATACCATACCATTTTCCCAAGCCTATGTTAAACCCACAAGTTCTTGGATTTTGAGCCTTGTCGATATATATTAGTGTTGATTTATATACAGGGCAAGTGTATGGTTCAATGTGTGTATACTTGAATTCATTGAGGGTGAGTGTTTTTCATGATCTATAATCCCTGTAATTGCCATTCATATGTGTGTGCGGGAGTTTCTCTTGTGTGAGTGACATTACATCATTCATTTGAATTATGACGTCTCTATTATAGTTAAGCTGCATAAGTTTGACATTCGTGTGAGTTCCAGGGAAAACCTTAAAAGTGGATGTCATTGACTTGAGATGTTTTGAAATCGTTCTGGAATGAAGAATTATCCAAGTGTTGTCCTTCAAAATTGCTATGAATGATAGGCATTTTGAAAGAAAAATCTTTGTCTAATGAGTGGTGGTGGAACCAACTGTAAGTTTTGTTTGTATATAGAGTATTTTTTGTTTTTTGATGTATTGTGTCTACAATGTAATTGTGCAAAATATTATCTTGGGTGTGACTGAACTTAAATACTACGCTTAGTGAATGTTTTGCTTAAGGACAAGAAATGGCTTAAGTTTGGGTGGTTTGATGATTTGGTATTCTAACAACTCATTAGACTCAAATTCATACATAATGTTATATTTTAATGCTAATTTGGCAAGAGGAGGTGGTGGTTGTGGGTGTGGGGGGAGGGGGGGGGGGGGTTAGACCCTAGTTCTCTTATATGCAAGCATTCCTTGTGTCATGACCCAAACCACTCCCTAGACAAGACATGCGATGAATAAGATCCCGAGAGACCCTAACCAAGCCACTTGTTATAGGCATGACACTAAGATAAACATAATAGAAATAAAGATACAAAGAAGAATATGTCTCGTTACTTCCTCTCAACATGATACAAAAATCAGAGTACAAAGACTGTAAATACGGAATCATACTAAGTCTGACAACAAGCCTATATATCATAGGTGTCTCTAGGACAAGCCCTAGCTCACGAAATAAGTTTGAAAACTGGAATGACTAAAAGCAATAAAAGACATATGGGAGCAAGGTCCCTGAACCATGAGGACTCAACAAATCTCTGTAAGCAGTTGATCAATCCAACTAGCCAAGACTGGATTAAGGAACGTCGGTCCTTATATTATGAAATAATATAGGCATAAGAGATATATGCATCAATACTTTCAATGTACTGAATATGGAAAATATGCGTAAACATAAACGTTAAACATGCTAAGTCTTGTAAACATGATGATGCATGACCAATTAAAACATATCAAATTTTGATAAGAAAAATCATAAATCATGACACAAGGTCAATGCAACATTGGAACATCATACCATAAACTTAAATCATAATCTTTGAGGAAATCATAAAATCTCTTGAGAAAGCCATGTGACCCATAGCATGTAATCTGATGTATTTTTCATAGCAAAAAGAGATTGTCCTACTTACCAAGATAAGGACCATGCTTGGGTGGATCCACTAGCTATTTCCAATGGGGCTAAGTCCTACAGGACAGGTAGTTATGGGAAAAAGGAATTGCTACTAGAGACCTAACCAAAATTAACGGGAGAGCCTCCATCCCAAAGCCTTCTCAGTGCTAAGTAAACTTCCAATATGTATAAGCATAATAATATCACAATCATAATAATTGAAAATGTCAGAATCTATTAATACCAATCCAATCATAAAAACGTTATTGCAATTCTATGTGCTTCAATGATAAATCTATAAGTCATTATTGCAGATCATTGTCACGACCCAAAGTACACTCAGAACGCGACATGGCATATAAGACCCCAAGAGGCCCTACACAAGTAACTTGACATGCATACAACGCAATATAATAGATAAAATAAAAAATCTCATTGAATAGGAAAACTACTCATAGTCTTGACAAGACATTCTAATACATCAAAAGAAGTGGTCGAAATGTAACCCGTACACCACGTACAACATCAAGAAACTTAAAACATATGAAATCAATAAAGGTGAAATAGTCCTTGGAACATGATGACTCACCAATTCTTCAATCTACAAAGCAATCCAGTAGCAACGAATGGGGCGCGAAAGATCATTGAACCCTACATTAGTTAGACAATGTAGGAAATGTATGCATTAGTACATTGAATGTAATACGTATGATGGGTATGCATAAAAATCGCTAAACATAATCATAAGGGGACATAATCAAAGACATGATATGCAGAACAATGCTAAACATAGTGATATCATTTAAAGAAGTATCGTAAATCATGAACATGGTCAATGCATCTAACATGGAATACAATGTAACTCCCACACTGAGAAGGGAGAGTCTACTTGCCAAGGCATAAATCCATATCATGATTCATATTTTATTTGTGGATCCCCTAATTATGTCATTTATGGAAATCCTACGGGGGCACGTAGTTTGAAATTAGAGGTTGCTACTAGAAACTATCCTACTTGAGCCTCCACCTCAAAGTTCTTTGATGCTAAGTTAAATCCCAACGAAATAGTCAATTTCATAATCGTCATAGCATAGACTCAAGAGAACAATTATGTAACACCCCGTATCCTAAAACATACCTTAGTACAGATTTCCAGCAGTTGCAGGTGCAACCCACAGTTTCCACCCACGGACCGTAGGGTGACCAACAACCTGTGCTGGTGGTCTATGGTTCACAACTGCAACCCTCCCCAGACTCAGCCCTAGAAAATATTCTAAGTGTAGACCCATAGCTGGACCCACAGTAGGTTAGGTCATAGACCGTGGTCCATGTCCATGGATCAACACCACCAATTCAGCCTCCAGTCACGACAGACGATTAACCAGCATAGACCGTTAGTCGATCGACGGTCCGTCGGTGCCGTCCGTTGATGACCTCGACAACAGTTAAGTCAGGGGTCTTTTGGTCTTTTCCCTATGTGTTGGACACCTAAACTACATCGTTTAACCCCTAAACTATGTTATTTTGGTCAGTTTTAGGCTAGAAACATAACTAAAACTAACCTTAGTCAGACCATTAATCAAAACTTACAAATTTTACAGTGTAAGAAGAGAAAGAGGTAAAGAACCCTAGTTCAAGAACACATAAAGATTCAACAAATTCCAGCCCTGAAATTGAAGGATTTCTCTGTGGAATTCGTCACCAGGTATGTGGGATTTCACTAGTGGGTTCCTTTCCCCCGTTAGGTCACTAAAATTTAGTCAGATTCTTGATTCCCTTATTATTATTTAGACCTAGGGTTTCTAGAACTTCAAAAAATCAGTATAAATTAGTTACTTTAATGATGTAAATGTGATTATCATGTTGTTACATCGTTTCTTGCATGAATTCAAGAACCCTAGTTATGTAGTTCTTTTGTTCTTGAAATTACACATGCCAGATATTTTAGTTATTTCAGATATACATGCCTCAGTTATTGAATGTGTCATTATCAGTATATTAATGTTGCATTCTCAGTTAGCATGTCAGTATTTTGAGTTATTAAGTATATTACAGAATTTGAGTCATAACTTGTTAATTACCTAATCAATTGGGAGAAACTTATTACTGAGTTGGAATAGGGTCAGTCACCCTCATAGTCTCAAAACTACGTTCCCCCGTAGGTTTTAAGTCCCATCTGTGGGCATCATTTTAGTGATCACGCCAGCCATGCCTTTATACCCTTTGCAAGGTATATTGGGTCCAAATGAGGGGACTCTATGGAGGGCTAGAGCACGAAGACCCGCATGAGCATGTAAGAAATTTTCTAGAGGTGTTCAGCCCGTTTTCATTCAAAAATGTGTCACAAGATTCTATCCGGCTTCAGTTATTTCCACTATTTTTAACAGGGGAAGCTAGTAAGTGGTTGCCCTAGTAACCAAACAATTCTATCACATCATGGGAGGAGTTGATTATAGCATTCAATACAATTCTTTCCCCCATCAAGGATGATGAAACTTAGAGACAACATTCAAGGTTTCAAGTGATTCGAAGGTGAACCCATCCATGAAACGTCGGTGAGGTTTAAGAAACTTTTGCTTAAATGCCCGTCTCATGGGCTACTAAATGAGTTGCTACTCCAATATTTTTACCGGAGTCTTGATTCGGTTAATAAAGGAGTGGCAGATCAATTGATACGAGGGGGGATAATTTTACAATCATTTGAGGTTTCTCCATTTCTTCTTGATGACATGACAAAGACAAATCAAGCTTGGTACACTCAAGATGATCAAGTCTCTCCTCTGTGTTTTAGAATGACACAAAAACAAATTGATAAGGAAAGAGAAAGGGATGCAAACATTAATAAATGTTGACTCAAATGGAGCTTTAACAAGAGCATATGATGGAGAACGCGAGAAAACCAAAAGGGACAATTGGAGTTTTTAGAATTGAAAAGGGTTCTTTCTCAGGTTATTCAAAGTCGGTGGAGAATCAAGGTTGGAACTCCAAGATATGCAAAGAGGGTTTCCACCCACGCTATTTACAGTGAGGTGGGAATCAAGGTTGGAACTATCACAAGGTGGAAGAGCAAAAGAGATACCATCAAGCTTGTTCCGAGCAGACTGATTATTGGAGAAGGGAGGATGATTCTCAAGTGAGATCCAAAATTGAGAGGGAGTGCAGGTAGTCCCCGGGTGAATGATTTGCTTTCACGCATTCTTGATAAAGTTGAAGGCTCGGATGATCTATTGAAAGGGATGAAAGCTAACTTTTCGTCATTGAACAATAAAGTAAACTCTCACGCAGATTTAATCATGGTACTTGATGGTCAGTATGTTTTACTTTCAACAAAATTGAAACAAAAAATGATAATGGACGTTGAAGATAGAAGGCTGGCAGTGGTAACTCGTTGTGGAAAAGAAACAATAGGTGATGTGACGGGAAATAAAAAAGTGCACACGCATGAAGAAGGCAAAGGTATAGAGGAAGAAGATATAACCATCTATCAAGACATTGCCAAGGAGCCGCAAAGTGATGTGGAGAAACCCAAGCCAAGCCCAAAAGTAAAGCAGCCTTCACCCAAAATATCTCCTCTATTTCCCTAACGCCTCAAGAAGAAGAATGAGGATGAGAAGTTCAAAAAGTTTTTATCGGTGTTCAAGACCCTATCGATTAATCTCCCTCTAGTGGAAGCATTGTTGGAAATGCCAGGTTATGCCAAGTTTATGAAGGAGTTAGTCACAATAAAATATCTTGGATTTTGACACAATCGAAGTTTCTCACAGTTATAGTGCAATTATGAATAAGGAGCTGATCAAAAAGAAAGAAGATCTGGAGCGTTCACGATCCCGTGCACCATTGGCATGCTCTAATTCGCCAAAGCCTTATGCGATTTGGGAGTAAGTATAAATTTAATGCCATACGCGATCTATAAACAACTCGGTTTGGGTGAACCAAAGGCTACAACTATGAGACTTTTGATGGTGGATCGATCAATTAAACATCCAGTGGGGATATTATATGACAAATTTGTTAAGGTTGGATGATTCATTTTTCCAGATGATTTTGTCATACTCAATTGTGAAATAGATGCTGAAATCCCAATTATTTTGGGAAGGCCATTATTGGCTATTGGGAGAGCATTGGTGGATGTTGAGAGCAGAGAGCTGAAATTTCGGATCAATGAAAATGAAGTTACCTTTAATGTTTGTAAGTCAATGAAACACTCGACTGATACTGATGAGGTTTCTACTGTTGATGTGATTGATGAGGCATTGGCTAGTGTGAGCCATTTGATATGTATGAGTGAACCACTTGAAGCTATGCTTTCTAACTATGATGAGTTTGAAATTCAAGGCTCCGATGAGGTAGTAGCCGCTCTTTCAGGCATAGGGGGGTATTCAAAGGCTCCAATAAAGTTGGACATTGACCAAAAAAACTGAGAAAGCCCTCTTGCAAAGCCATCCACAGAAGAACCATCAAATCTTGAGCTGACGGTACTACCCTCTAATCTCCGATATGCCTTCTTAGGAGCAAATAACACCTTGTCGATGATTATTGCAGCAACTTTACTCAAATGGCAAGTAAAATTGCTCCTTGAGGTATTGAGAAGGCATATAAAAGCTATAGGTTGGACTATCGCTTACATAATGGGCATTCCTCCAGGCATTTGCACTCACAAAATTCAGCTTGCTAGTCATTGTAAACCGAGTGTTCAACATCAGCGAAGATTGAATCCACCAATGCAAGAGGTGGTGAAAAATAAGATAATAAAGTGGTTAGATGCAGGTGTGATCTACCCTATTGCAAATAGCTAATGGGTAAGTCCGATGCATTGTGTACCAAAAAAAAGAGGCATCAAGATTGTCCCAAATGAAAAGAGGGAGCTTGTAGCTATAAGACCGGGGATGGGGTGGAGAGTTTGCATGGATTATCAGAAGTTAAATTCGTGGACCGAAAAGAATCATTTTCCCCTGTTGTTCATGGATCAAATTCTCGATCGACTCTCCGAGAGAGGTTGGTATTGCATTTTGGATGGGTTTTCCAATTATAATCAGATCTCCATTGTTCCAGAGGACAAAGAGAAAACAAGTTTTACTTTCCCATATGGCACTTTTTCCTTCAAACGGATGTCGTTTGGATTATGTAATGCTCCAGCTACATTTGAACGTTGCGTGTTATCTATTTTTTGCTGACATGGTGGAGGATTCAATGGAAGTATTTATGGATGATTCTCGGTTTTGGGTGACACTTTCGAAGAATGTTTAGAGCATTTAGGACAAGTTTTACAAAGATGTGTGGAGACAAATTTGGTCCTAAATTTGGAAAAATGTCATTTCATGGTTAACGAAAGTATAGTTCTTGGTCAAAAGTGTCGGAAAAGGGGCTAGAGGTTGACAAAGGTAAGATTGAAGTGTTGAGAAGTTACCACCACCAATTTCGGTGAAGGCTATTCGGAGTTTTTTGGGACATTTCGGAGTTTACCCAAGGTTCATCAAAGACTTCAAAAAAATTGCACATCCTCTATGTAAACTCTTGGAGAAAGAGGTGAAATTCCACTTTGATGATGCTTGCATGGTAGCTTTCAAGTGCTTGAAAGAAAAATTGGTTTCCACCCCAATCATCATTAGTCCTGATTGGTCAGAATCTTTTGAAGTAATGTTTGATGCAAGCGGCACGGCATTAGATGTGGTGTTGGGGAAAAAAAGGCAATAAACTTTTTCACCCCATTTACTATGCAAGAAAAATCTGAAACAGTGCTTAACGTAATTATACAGTCACTGAACAAGAGTTACTTGTGGTAGTTTATGCGTTTGAGAAGTTTTGGGGATACGTGCTAAGTACTAAAGTGATTATCCACATTGATCATGTTGCACTGCGTTACCTAATGGCAAAAAAGGATGTCAAGTTAAGATTGATAAGGTGGGTGTTTTTATTGCAAGAATTTGACTTTGAGGTCAAAGATAGAAGTGGTTGGGAAAATCAGGTGGCAAACCACATATCAAGATTGGAAAGCAATGAGAATGATGAGCTAGAGATCAACATAAATTATGTTTTTGCCAATGATGAGGTATTCACGGTAACTCTCAAATAACCTCTTTAGTATGCTGACTTTGTCAATTATGTAATGTGTGGATTAATGTCGGATGAACTGAACTTCTACCAACAAAAGAGGTTCTTATTCGATGTTAAGAAGTACTTTTGGGATGAACCATATTTATTCAGAGTGTGCTGACCATATCATTAGAAGATATGTTCCGAAAGAAGAAGCTATTGAAATTCTCCATGTTTGTCATGTTTCACCGGTTGGAGGTCATCATGGTGGTGTACGTATAGCTGCTAAAGTTCTACAAAGTGGATACTACTGGCCGTCTCTCTACAAATATACTCATGAGTTTTTTAAGAAGTGCACTCAATGTCAGAAAGAAGGTGGAGTGTCCAAAAGACAAGCATTGCCTCTTACGCTCATTTCAGAAGTTGAGATATTTAATGTTTGGGGAATAGATTGTATAGGCACATTTGTGAGTTCGTTTGGTAATAAGTATATCTTGGTGGCTGTATATTATGTTACCAAATGGGTGGAGGCTTTTGCATTTCCAAACAATAAGGGAAAAACGTTATCCAATTCCTAAAATACTATATTTTTATGATATTTGGTACTCCTCGGGAAATTATTAGTGATGGGGGATCCCACATTTGCAACAAGTGGTTCTCAGCTGCATTGAGCAAGTATGGAGTGAAGCACAAAGTGGCAACGTACCATCCCCAAATGAGTGGGCATGTCGAAGTGTCAAATCGGGAGATCAAAAGCATTTTGGCCAAGACAGTGAATGCTAATAGAATTGATTTGTCTCGGAAGCTTGATCATGCATTATGGGCGTATCGTACCGCATACAGAACACCAATCGGTAAGTCTCCGTATCAGCTAGTTTTTGGTAAATCTTGCCATCTACTAGTTGAATTAGAACACAAAGCATTGTGGGCATTGAAAGCTTTAAATCCGGATTGGACAAAGACCTCCAAAGAGAGAGTAGAACAGTTAAATGAGTTGGACGAATTCAGAGTAAAAGTTTATGAAAGTCGAGCCATTTACAAGCATAAGATGAAGAAATGGCATGCTGCTAAAATCCTTAAGAGGGAGTTCAGAGTGGGAAACTTGGTGTTACTATACAACTCTCGACTTAGACTCTTTCCAAGAATGGTAAAGTCCAAATGGTCAGGACCATTTAAAGTAACACTAGTGTTCACAAATGGTGCCATCAAAGTTGAAGTTTAAGAAGAACCTGCATTTAAGGTGAATGTGCAACGCTTGAAGTTATACTTTTGCGAGTGCCAAGAGATTTCTCTGATTGAGGTGGTCTACCTGGAAGATGCTTGAAAGCATTTCCACGTCGTGTCACGATGTTAAATAAAGTGCTTCTTGGGAGGCAACCGAAGTGTTACTTTTTAAAATAATGTGTGTTGATTATGCCGGTGCAGGATTTTGTGCGAGGAAAATGCTATTGGCCAATCGCCGAATCCGTTTGGCTGGCACGACATAGTCTGCCCTATGGACTACGGAGATGGGATTGAGATTCTGGAACATTTGGCAAGAGATTTTCATCACTTGGTGAATCACCGATGTGCTTAGGCGACCCAATATTTCTCGCCCTTTTACTTTATTGCTGTCAGCGTGATTTAGTGATCGATCGGCAAAGTTCCAAGTCCATTATGTGAGTCACCGACCTGAACTCCTACATTCTTGCCGAATTACCCCTTTCTGCAAGTGTCAGCCACTAGAACAATATGTGATATTCTGCTTATTGGGTGCAACGCTAAAGCATTTGGTGACTGTTTCATTTTCTCGCCGACTGGGCGCTTAGTGAAGATTCCTCATCAACTAGCTCTGCATTTTTACATACTAGAATTTTATCTTCATTTGTTAGTTTTTATTTTTATACTTTTTTTATCAGCGAGAGTGTCCGTTCTCTACTCACATTGAGGATAATGTGAATGCTTTTGGTGGGGATTGTGTACTTGGTCAGTGAATTATGCGGTGTTCTTGGACCTTTATTTACCCTCATTTTTGCAACCTATAGTGTAATTAATTGTGGTTGTTCTTGTACAAATTTTAGTATCGGTCTTGTTCAATTATGATGACTTAAATAGTGCTCTCAATCGAACAAACATGAATGTGAGGCTACAATGAGGCCAAATGAAGTTGCATAGGCAATATGTGAACTCTTTGCATCTTGTTATCACTAGACGATTATCAAATTGAGTCTCTTGTGATGACCATTGCACACCAACAAAAGTGTGGAGTCTTCTTTGACAATGGTGTCAATGCCTTGTGTGATGAGATTACCGTGAACCATGTGTGATGACACCTACAATTTGCCCTGTTGGTCCGGTTCACCAAGTAATGTGATCTCTTGAAATGATCTTAGGAAAAAAATTTAAAGAGTGAAACAATTTATCGTTATACCTTTTTTGTGGCCTACCTTGTGAGTGTGTGAAAAAGATGGAACCCCTCCATACAAATAAAAAGAGAGAAAAGAAGAAAGAAAAAGAAAAATAATGAAAAAGTTTTGAAATAAATTTGTAAAAGTTCAAAAGAATGTGGGGTGTTCGGCGTTCCATGAAAAGTGAATAATGGGGTAAGTTTTGAGCATGAATGAGAATAATGAAAAATAGTAAAAGTGTTGTTCACACCACATTTCATGAGGATAGCAGCCACTAAGCCTAAATGACCATACCTTTACACTCAGCCCTGTTACAAGCCTTGAAAAGACCTTTTTGATCTTGAGTGAGCTGAGACAAGTGTTGGTTGGAAAATAAGGGCAAACCTATTGGTGGAGTCATGCATGTGTTCATCTTTGTGAGTGTGAGGGTTGATCATGATTCCAGAGTTATAAATTTTTAAACCATTGTGTGTGAATATGGAATCACTCTTTGTGTGAGGGAATTTGAGTACCTTTGTTGAGCTTGAACTTGCATTTGAAGCAAGTATTGTGAACTTGAGAATCTTTGATAATGGTGAATCAAAACTGGAATCTTTGAGTGCACAATTGATCCTTGCATGAGTAAGTTGAGTCTTGTTGCGTGCATTCATGATTGAGACTTGTGTAGCACTGTTTGAGGCATCCCTTTTTGAACTGCTGAAATTAAATTTTACTTGAGGACAATCAAAAGTTTAAGTTGGGGTGTTGATGAGTCCACGATTTGGACTCATTCAGGGCTTTATTTTGACATATTTAATGTCCTCATATGTTTATTTTGTTCTAACAACTAATGTAAAACCATTGGTTTTCAGGCTTATGGATTGAGGAACAAAGCTAGGACATAAATGGGAGATAGAGACACCACGAGCAAGAAAGAGAAGGGAAAGACAAGTCTGATGATCGCTGATGTCACTCGTTGATTCGCAAAGTTGCATCCATACCGCCTAAAGTTACAGAACGCTGAGGCTGAATTAGGGGTAACTTCGGAAAACAGCAGTTCCACTCGACGTATCACCGATCGCTTTGGCGAAGGATGACTAGGTCACCAAAAGAATTGATGAAGATCCAGATAAGTTCCAATGGGCGAGTGAAAAGGAAAAAGGGCGCGTCACGGAATCGCTCGGTGATCCCAACCTGGCTCACCTAAAATTACAGTGGCTGGAATAAGAATAGGTGAAAAATGAAGGCGAGATGAAGGGAAATTCGACAGAACAAAACTCCTCATACTAGAAATATGAAGAGTTTTACGGTAAGAAGAGCTGAAATAGTTGTTTAATATGATGTGCCTAGATAAGTATGTTCTTAATTCATTATAAGAACGATTTACCTTTTGAAAATTTCATAAGGCAAAGGGAAAAAATGTGGATTGAGGAAAAATGTGGACTGAGACTCATAAGGGAAAAGATGGATGTTATGTAACTGAGGCGGCTAGGGAGATAGGGGTAAGTATTCTTTCTATACATGGTTCGTCGAGTAGGCTGAAGAAATGATTTTTACTTGGGTATTAGTAATTTGATATGATTGTGGATATTCTCTCCGAGAGAAGCCTTGTTGGTATTCCGCAAACCAATAATAGATATATTGGGTTTGTAGTTTGATAGCTTTGTCAAATGAAAGAAGAAGGGGGTGTTAAATAGGTGGAGAAGATGAAGCACCTGCTTCTTTCTTGAAAATTTAAGAGTCAATATGTGCATAAGGCCCTTGTCATGCCAATGTACCACCCAAGAAGACCACTATATTTTTTCTTTTTTTTCTTCTTCCAAGAGAAGTTTAATTAAAAAATACTATAATGCCCTTTAGAGAGTCTCGTTTTCTTTTATCATTAATTGAATAAAAGCTAAATGGAACATCTAAACATTAAAAAATAGGCGTATTATGTAGAACCCATTTGATTCTAATAATTAATACCCAAGATTAAAAGTTAAATCAGATCACTAACACAAAATTCAAACATCAAATATATGTTGAAGATCAAACACTATAAAATAAATAAAACATAAAAAATAAAATAAAAATAAAAATAATATAATTCAAAAAACTAGCAAAGTAAATCTTTAAAACAAATCCAACAAAAATAGCCATAATCTGGCACTAAAATAACTTCTTTGATTTAAAAAATTGTGAGAGCGATAGATTTCAACAAGGGATGAGAGGATGAGAAGATTGATATAGATTTTGGGGGAAATGGAGGTCGCAAAAAACAAAACTAACCGTAAAATTATTCGATGAAGTTTTGACATGAAACTTATATCAAAAGATAGTCACTGAAAAGCTCTACACATTTATGTAAGGGATATAAAATGGAGATGACCGAAACTCCATAAATCTAAAAAGAAAGTGATGATTAGTATTCGATCTTTTTGCAGGATTGGTTGGAAATAAAGGGGAGAGAGGAAAAAATAAAAAAATAATAGGGCCAAAATCTAATTTTTGAGGCGTTTTGTATTATGATAGGGTCAAACAAAAGTCGTTGGTTAAAGAAAATATGAATGGTGGAGATTAAAATATGAGTCATAGTTATTGGACTAGATTTAAAATTGATTAAGTTGTTATAATTCGATTCAAATTAGCCCAATTCAATAAAAATTGAGCCCTATGGGCCAATTCATTTTTTAAAAACAGAAAGACGATAAAAAAATAACATTAACTAACAAAAAAATACAAATACAAATACAATTAAATACATCATAAATTAGTTGTTCACGTTGGGAATTATACTTTGATGGAACAGTTAATACAAAAGGCACAAGGACTGGGGCGGTTCTCATATCGCCCACAGGGCAGCATTACCCTGCAACAGCTCGACTTTGTTTCTTCTATACAAATGACAAAACAAATGGCGAAACATGAATCATGGGTCTAAATATGAAAATAGATTTGGAAGTACAAGAATTCATTGTGTTGGTAGATTCCGATTTGCTTATTAGGCAAGCTCAAGGCGAATGGAAAACTGAAGACCTCAATTCTTCCATACAAACAATGTGTGGAAGACCTCAGCAAAATGTTTAAGTTCATCGAGTTTAGATATATCCCAAGGTTTCATAATGAATTGACTGATGCCCTTGCTACTTTCACCTCAATGCTTCCATATCCTAGAAAAACATGCATCACTCCTTTGGAAATTCAAGTTCGTGAACAACACAACTATTCTAACACAATTGAATTAAAACCATATGGTGAGCAATGATACCTAGAGATAAAGAACTTTCTTGCAGACAAAAAATATCCACAACATGCTAATGGAAGCTAGAAATGAACTATTAGGCGCCTGACCAGTGGTTTCTTTTTTAGCGAGAAATTTAATATAAACAAACCCTAAATTTATATTTGTTGAGATGTGTGGATGTTGAAGAAGAAAAGAAAATCATGAATGAAATACATTCTGAGATATGTGGATCGCATATGAATGGATATGTCCTTGATATAAAAGATACTTCGAGTAGGGTATTAACGGCTTATGATGGAATGTTATTGCTTTCGCTTTGTGAGAAAATATCATAAGTGTCAAGCTAATTTAATTCATTCATATCCTTCAGAGTTACACTCTATGGCCACTCCTTGGCCCTTCGCTGCATTGGGAATCGATGTCATCAGACAAATTGAGGCAAAAGCTTCAAAAGGACATTGATTCATTTTGGTCGCAATATATTGCTTCACAAAATGTGTGGAGGAAGTCACTTTAAAAGTATCTACTAATAAGGCGGTCATGGAGTTTTTCCATACTAACATCATTTGCCACTTTGGTATCCCAAGAACTGTCATCACATACAACAGTGCAAATCTATGTACCAATTCAAAATTGTGCATCACAATTCTACTCCATACCGATCAAAAGACAATGGAGTTGTGGAAGATGCCAACAAAAACATCAAAAATATCCTCGGAAAGATGGTTCAAGGCACCAAAAAATGGCATGAAAAGTTACCTTTCATAGATTTGGGATATTGTACGACAACACACACTTTGATTGGTTAAACCCCTTACTTGTTGGTGTATGAAACCAAGGCGGTAACACCAGCAAAAGTTGAAATTCAATCTCTCTGAATTGTCAAAGCTTAAATTGAGGATATTGAATGGGTTAAAACATGATTAAATCAGCTGACATTAATAGATGAAAAAAGATTGGTGGACATTTGTTTTGGATAGCTTTATCAACAAACTATGGCTCGTGTATACAACAAAAGGGTGCACCCAAGACATTTTGAAGTAGGCCAACTTGTCTTAAAATGTATTCTTCCGTACAAGAAAAAAGCCAAGTGAAATTTTGCTCCAAATTGGCTAGGCCCATATCTTATCAAGGAAGTGTTGTCCAAAGGAACCTGCAACTTACTGATGTGGAGCGAAAAATCACAGGCATAATTATTAATACAAACATAGTCAAAAGATACTACATCTAATGCATTTTAACATATAGTGACAAAAGGTGGTTGGAATTTGATGGTTGGGAAGATGAAGGCCCCTCGTTCCAAGGAAATAAAAAAAGTCCTCCCTTTGAAAGTTTGAACTACGCTCGTCCTGATTCTGAAATGATGCATTGGCAACCCTTTTGGGTTTGGTCATACCATCAAAAAATTAATTTTCTATTATTCATAATAGCTGGGGCATTTTTTTTATTTGGTTACAATAGTTCCAAAATTGTAGTTGATTAGTTTATGGTTCTATTCGGCAACTGACTTTCTAATTAACTCTTTAAGAATACCAGATTCAATATGTTTTGTGTAGACAATTGATCATTAAGAGAAAAAAGAGACTTATAAGTGAACTCTTGCTGGCACCATAAGACAAAAAGATAATAAAAAAAGAAAAAAAAAAAGTCTTATCGGTGAAAACCTTCGCAGGTACCATAACACGACAAGAGAGAGGATCTTATCGGTGAAAAATCTCACAAGAACCTTTAGATAATGAGAGAGAACAATATGAAAATGGTTAATTGGAGGGAACGTGGAAAGAGCACCGCTTCTCAACCCCTCTACATGAAGTGCTGCTAGGATACATAAATTAATTTCAAATTACAAATGGTTCAGACTTTGAGAACTAGACAACACAAACACATCAAGAGTCAAATAGAAAATGCATGTCATTACTCTGTCTTCTTCCTTAAAAGGAACACCCATTTTTAAGTATAAGTCTGTCTTGATTCAATCTTTTGATATTCTTAAATCTAACAAGTTTTAGTCCCTTTCGATACAATCTTGTTTCAAAGAGGTTGCAAAGCTCGACGGTTTCCCCAAAAGGAAAAGTTGAGTACCTGAGTCGATATGGCAGTGATCCAGGACTAAAGACACCTGGAATTTTTACCCAAAAAAATGTGTGAGAAGAATACAATAAAGCCTCTTAAGTCATGAGAAAATTTTCAAAAGGAATATTCGTTCTCCAGGAAATCAATTGCACCATGGAATTTAGTAGTATCAATAAGATTAAGGTCTCTTATTAACAAAGAGGAAGCTTTAGAAAAGTGGTTCAACCAAGGATTTTGGTTAGAATTTGACAAAATGGTCGAAAGTATGGTCAAGTCATTAGAACACCATGGCCGCAAACCATCTATCACTTTTATACTAACAATTATTTTATTTATTTTGCTCAACAATAGGACAAAACAAAATGCAGTATTACAAGTCAGAAAGATGAAACATCACAAAAGAAGTTCTCAAAAGTCTTCACAATTTTTGGTGTTTCATCACATGCTATTTGTAGTTTTTGCCTCTCAATTTGAAAACTTTGAGCAATACGTCTGGTCTCATTTCCTCACTAGGAAAACATCTTATAGTTAGTCAAAAGTCATTCTATTTAATTTATTTGGAGACTAACTTGAAAATTTGTTGGGTTGTGATGCCTTGTATGGTAAGGCTTTTATTCATGCTTGTATATATATGTTGTCTAGAACTTACCCCAAAATATATTTCAAGGAAAAATTCTATATGTGGCTTGGCTTGAAAGGTGAACCTATTTCCTTTTTTGACAAGCCACTCAACTAAGAATTTTCCCAAATTGATGCAATATTTGTCTGCCCCTTTGAGCTTGAACTGAATGTTGTTTGCCACCATGTTGCATATTAGCTAAATATTTGTGAGGCAATGATGAAAACCTTGAAATATTATGCTCCTCTATTTTTTGTACCCGCTTGTCTCCCTAAATGCCAATAACTTGTGATGTAAGCAAAAATCCTAAGTTTGGGAGAGGAAAAATTGAATGTGTTGTAATGTAGACAAAATCCTAAGTTTGGGGGTTTTGTGCACCAAGAGAACAAAGAGAAATGAGCTAAAAACATAGAGCACCATAAGATTCAAAATGAGAAGTGCTTTAGTGAATTCATAGATGAAATAATATTAAGAAGAAAAACAAAATGTTGGTGCTAGCTCATAGGTAGCATATTCCTTAAGTAAAAAGAAGAATGGGTGTTTGAAATGAGTGGGCATAAGGAAAAGGGAGAAATAAGGTTGAAGTGAATTGAAAATTTGAGAGAAAAGTGAAAGAATTAGGGAGACATCTTAGTCACTTAACCAACTGATACCATACCTCTTTCCCAAGCCTAAGTTAAACCCACAAGTTCTTCGGATTTTGAGACTTGTCAATATATATTAGTGTTGATTTATATACAGGGCAAGTGTATGGTTGAATGTGTGCATACTTGAATTCATTGAGAGTGAGTGTTTTTGATGATCTATAATCCCTGTAATTGCCATTCATATGTGTGTGCGGGAGCTTCTCTTGTGTGAGTGGTACTACATCATTCATTTGAATTTTGACGTCTCTATCATAATTAAGCTGCATAAATGTGACAAATTCGTGTGAGTTCTTGGGCAAACCTTAAAAGTGGATTTCATCGACTTGAGATGTTTTGAAATCGTTCTGGAATGAAGAATTATCCAAGTGTTGTGCTTCAAAAGTGCTTTGAATGATAGGCATTTCGAAGGAAATATCTTTGCCTAATGAGTGGTGGTGGAACCAACTGTAAGTTTTGTTTGTATATAGACTTTTTTTTTTGTTTTTTGATATATTAGGTCCACTGTGTATTTGTGCAAAATATTATCTTGGGTGTCACTGAACTTAAATACTACGCTTAGTGAATGTTTTGCTTGAGGACAAGAAATAGTTTAAGTTTGGGGGGTTTGATGAGTTGGTATTCTAACAACTCATTAGACTCAAATTCATAAATAATGTTATATTTTAATGCTAATTTGGCAAGAGGAGGTGGTGGTTGTGGGGGGGGGGGGGGGGGTTAGACCCTAGTTCTCTTATATGCAAGCATTCCTTGTGTCATGACCCAAAATACCCCCTAGACATGACTTGATGAATAAGATCCCCATGGACCCTAAACAAGCCACTTGATATAGGAATGACACTTAGATAAACATAATATAAATAATGATACAAAGAAGAATATAAGTCTCGCTACTTCCTCTCAACATGATACAAAAATCACAGTACAAAGACTGTAAATGCGGAATCATATTAAGTCTTACAACAAACCTCTATATCATAGGTGTCTCTAGGACAAGCCCTAGCTCACGAAATAAGTCTGAAAACTGGAATGACTGAAAGCAATAAAAGTCATGTGGGAGCAAGGTCCCTGAACCATGAGGACTCACCAAATCTCTGTAAGCAGCTGATCAATCCAACTAGCCAACACCGGATTGAGGAACGTCGGTCCTTATATTATGAAATAATATAGGCATAAGAGATATATGCATCAGTACTTTCAATGTACTGAATATGGAAAATATGCGTAAACAAAAATGTTAAACATGTTAAGTCTTGTAAACATGATGATTTATGACCAATTGAAACATATCAAATTTTGATAAGAAAAATCATAAATAATGACACAAGGTCAATGCAACATTGGAATGTCATAACATAAAATTAAATCATAATCTTTGAGGAAATCATAAAATCTCTTGATAAAGCCATAATCTTTTATGGGATGTTTAATATTAACCGACATAGTCCATGTGACCTATAACTTGTAATCTGATGTCTTTTCCATAGAGAAAAGAGATTATCCTACTTGCCAAGATAAGGACCATGCTTAGGTGAATCAACTAGCTATGTCCAATTGGGATAAGTGCTACAGGGCAGGTAGTTATGGGAAAAAGGAATTGCTACTAGAGACCTGACCACAATTAACGGGAGAGCCTCCATCCCAAAGCCTTCTCAGTGCTAAGTAAACTTCCAATATAAATAAGCATAATCATATCACAAACATAATAATTAAAAATGTAAGAATCTATTAATACCAATCCAATCATAAAGACATTATTGCAATTTTATGCTCTTCAATGATATGTCTATAAGACATTATTATAGATCATTGTCACGATCCAAAGTACACCCAAATGTGACATGGCGTATAAGACCCCAAGAGGCCCTACACAAGTCACTTGACATGCATACAACACAATATAATAGATAAAAATTCAAAAATCTTATAGAACAGAAAAGTTTGACATAAAAAGCGAAAATCTACTCATATTCTTGACAAGACATTCTAATACATCAAAATAAGTGGCCGGAATGTAACCTGTCCACCACGTACAACATCAAGAAATTTAAAACATATGAAATCAATAAAGGTGACATGGTCCTTGGAACATGATGACTCACCAAGTCTTAAATCTACAAAGAAATCCAGTAGCAACGAACGGGGAGCAAAAGATCATCAGACCCTACATTAGTTGGACAATGTAGGAATATTTATGCATTAGTACATGGAATGTAATAAGTATTAGGGGTATGCATAAAAATGTTAAACATGATCATAAGGGGATATAATGAACGACATGATATGCAGAACAATGCTAAACATAGTGATATCATTTAAAGAAGAATCGTAAATCATGATCATGGTCAATGCATTTTAAAATCATAAGGAAAGCTTCATAAAACCTTTAAAGTAGATTTAGTTTATTTGGTGGGATATTAGCTTTAACCAGCAATAGACCAGGCGAGCTATAACATGGAATCCAATGTAACTCCCACACTGAGAAGGGAGAGTCTACTTGCCAAGGCATAAATCCATATCATGATTCATATTCTATTTGTGGATCCCCTAATTATGTCATTTAAGGAAATCCTACGGGAACACGTAGTTTGAAATTAGAGGTTGCTACTAGAAACTATCCTACTTGTGTCGTCACCTCAAAGTTCTCTCGATGCTAAGTTAAATCCCAACGAAATAGTCAATTTCATAATCATCATATCATACACGCAAGAGAACAATTATGTAACACACCGTATCGGAAAACAGAACTTAGTGCAGATTTCCAGAAGTTGCAGGTGTAACCCACAGACCGTTGGGTGACCCACGGCCCGTGCTGGTGGTCCATGGTTCGCAACTGCAACCCTCCCCAGACTCAGCCCCAAAAGATATTATAAGTGTCGATCGACAGCCGGACCCACACACAGTAGGTCAGTTCACGGACCGTGGCCCATGTTCGTGGATCAACACCCCTAGTTCAACCTCAGTCACGACTGATGATTGACCAACATGAATTCCAGAACCCTAGCTATGTAGTTCTTAAGTTCTTGAATTACACATGCTAGGTCAGGTATTTTAGTCATTTCAGATATACATGCCTCAGTTATTGAATGTGTCATTATCAGTATATTAATGTTGCATTCTCAATTAGCATGTCAGTATTTTGAGCTATTCAGTATATTACAGAATTTCAGTCATAACTTGTTAATTACTTAATCAATTGGGAGAAATATAATACCAAGTTGGACTAGGGTCAGTCACCCTCATAGTCCCAGAACTACGTGCCCCCGTAGGTTGTAAGTCCCCTATGTGGGCATCATATTAGTGATCACGCCAGTCATGCCTTTATACCCTTTGCAAGGTATATTGGGTCATCTTGATGCGGCGTATACATCGGACTCCACGTTTAGCTCACGTGGGTTTATGTCGATTATTGGTAGCTCCCACAGTTTAGTCAATATTCACTCTCAGCATGTTATAAATTTGGTCATTGCATTCAGTTATTTCATGTCCAGCATTCTTAGTTTAGTATCATGCTTATCTCTTATCATTGCTCAAATATGTGCTTTTTTCAGTTATGATTATTGTTTAGCTTTATTCTATCCTATATCAGTAGTGGGTCCTCGTTTTTTGAGGACGAGTGACATCATTGTCTGTTATGCTTTTAGTCTTTAGTTTTAGTTAGGGCATGTCCTAGCACTTCTAGTCAGTTAGAGGCTACTTTCACACATAGTTTAGATTCAACTTAGCAATCGAGTTTGATATTTCATTTGTTTTTTAACTCTCAAATTTCTTTATTCAGATTTAGTATATGGGTATTCCCCAACATTTCATAATTATCTTATGATAAGCTTACGCACAGTATTTATTTCTTTAGTTTACTATTAGTATGCTCATGTTATGCTACCAGGGTGAGCTTGGGCTCACTCGTAATCCTAGGTCATGTGTCCACGTCCAGGGGGTAGCCTCGTGCCGTGACAAACTTGGTATCAGAGCACTAGGTTCAAGAGTCCTATGATGTTTAAATGGCCGTACTAGGTAGAGTCATTTTCATGGGTGTGAAGTGCGCACCACATCTAATTAGATGGAGGCTACAAAGTGTTTTACGAAAAATCTGCATTTTTTTGTTACTCTTATTGTTCGTAAGGTATGATCTAATTCCTCATTCTAATTTGACAATCTACGTTTCAGATCGTGCCTCCTCGTAGAGATAACACCAAGAATGCAAACGCAGCTCTTTCAGTCCTTTATCAGGAAGTTTCGAATGCTGAATTTCAAAACGCTATCCAGTTATTGGCTCTGAGTGTGACCAACCAGAATAACTAGTAGGTTCCGGTTCCGGCAAATGCTAATGTTATGTCAGCTACAACTAGAGTACAGGATTTTGTTAAGATGAATCTACCTGATTTGTTAGGATAACAGATTGGTAAGGATCCCCAAAACATCATTGATGAGGTCAATAAGATCTTTGAAGTGATGCAGGAAATTGGAAATGATCGGGTTGAGTTGGCATCTTACCAGCTTAAGGATGTGGCTCATATCTGGTATACTCAGTGTAAGGAGAACAGGGGTACATATGCAGCTCCTATCGCTTGGGATTTATTTAGTGAAACCTTTCTGGATAGGTTTTTCCCAAGACAACTAAGGGAGGCAAAAGGTAAGGAGTTTATGAACTTGAGGCAAGGTAACATGACAGTCCAAGAGTATGGACTCAAGTTCACCCAACTCTCCACGTATGCTCCTCACATGGTTCTTGAATCCAGGGCCCAAATGAACAAGTTTCTGTAAGGAGTCTCATACTTGGTGAAAACAGAGTGTAGGAATGCCATGTTACTTGAAGATATGAACATCTCTAGGCTCATGACTCATGCTCAGCAGGTTGAGGGTGATAAGTTTAAGGAACAAGCCAAGGAGAACCAGAAGGTTAGGACAGGAAACTATGATTATTCTCAAAAGAAATCGAGTGGTGGAAATCGCTCGCAGTCTCAGTAGAAATTTTCAGCTCCATCACCTTCATCAGCTAGTGTTCCATCCTCCAAGTTCCAAAATGATCAGAAAGGTAGGGCAACGGGCTCTAAGTCTCAAGGTAGTGTTTAAGGCACCAAAACCTACCCAACTTGTCCAAAGTGTTGTAAGAACCATCCGGGCAAGTGTCTTGTAGGAAAGGAGGGATACTTTGGATGTGGTCAATCTGGTCACAGGTTGAGGGATTGTCTTTCTAAACAGGGTCAATGAGGTAATGCTAGTAGAGCTCAATCTACAACATCAGCATCACCAGCTGGTCGCCCGACTCAGCAGGGTAACTCTTTAGGTACAGGTGGCGGACAATACCAAAATAGGTTGTATGCTCTTCAGGCTCGCCAGGACCAGGAAGATTTTCCTGATGTGGTCACTAGTACATTACAAGTCTTTAATCTCGATGTTTATGCTTTGTTAGGTCCAGTGGATACTCTTTCCTTCGTAACTCCCTATATAGTAGTCAAGTTTGATGTTAGTCTAGAAACTCTCAGAAACCTTGTCAGTCTCTTCTCCAGTCGGTGACCCAGTCATAGCTAGACGGGTATACAAAAATTACCCTGTCACAGTCTCTCAGAAGGTCACCTCAGTAGATCTTGTAGAGTTAGAAACGGTAACCTTCGATGTCATTCTAGGCATGGATTGGTTACATTCATGTTATGCCCTAGTCAATTCTAGAACTAGGATTGTTCTCTTTCAGTTTCCAGACGAACAAATTTTAGAATGGAAGGGTAGTAGCTTAGCGCCTATGGGTCGATTCATTTCTTACCTTAAGGTAAGAAAAATGATTTCTAATGGTTGTCTCTATCATCTAGTTCAGGTTAAGGATTCAAGCTCTGAACCCCCAACTCTTAAGTCAGTTCTAGTACTTAATGAGTTTCCAGAAGTATTTCTAGAAGATCTTCCTAGAGCTCCTCCTGAAGGGGAAATCGACTTTGGAATTGATCTCTTTCAAGATACCCAGCCTATCTCTATTCCTCCTTACAAAATGGCTCCAGCAGAGCTTAAGGAATTGAAAGAGCACTTGAAAGACCTTCTAGATATGGGCTTCATCAGAACTAGTATTTCGCTATGGGGTGCACCAGTATTGTTCGTGAAGAAGAAAGATGGTTCCCTCGTAATGTGTATTGACTATAGGCAGTTGAACAAGGTCAGAATCAAGAATAAGTATCCCATCCCCAGGATGGATGACCCGTTTGACCAACTTCAGGGTACTAGTCATTTCTCAATAATAAACCTCAGATTCAGTTATCATTAGCTCAAAGTCAGAGATATTGACATTTCGAAGACAACCTTCAGAATTCGGTATGGTCATTATGAATATGTAGTTATGTCATTTGGACTAACCAATGCTCTTGTAGCATTCATGGATTGATGACCAGGGTGTTCAAGTAAGATTTGAACATGCTTGTTATCATCTTTATTGATGATATCCTCATTTACTCTAGTAATGGTGAAGAACATACGATTCATTTGAGGGTTGTCTTGTAAACTCTCCAAGATCTTCAATTATTCTCTAAATTTAGCAAATGCGAGTTTTGGTTGCAATTTGTTGCTTTCCTTAGGCATATTGTGTCTAGCGAAGGGATTTGAGTGGATTCTCAGAAAATAGAAGCAGTGAAACAATGGGATAGACTTACCTCTCCTACAGATATCAAAAGTTTATTGGGTTTAGAAGGTTACTACAGAAGGTTCGTGGAAGGATTATCATCCATAGCCTCTCCATTGACTAAATTAAATCAGAAAAAGGTTAAGTTTCAGTGGTCAAATGATTGTGAGAAAAGATTAACAGAACTGAAAACTAGGTTGACTACAACTCATATTTTGACTCTACCAGAGGGTTCAGAAGGTTATGTTATCTATTGCGATGTGTCCCGAGTCGGCCTAGGTTATGTGTTGATGCAGCGAGGTAAGGTTATAGCTTATGCTTCTAGACAGCTTAAGGTTAATGAGAAGAACTATCGAACTCATGACCTCTATCTTGGAGCAGTAGTGTTTGCACTTAATATTTGGAGACACTACTTGTATGGTGTTCATGTAGATATGTTCACAGACCATAAGAGCCTTCCGTTTGTGTTCACCCAAAAATAATTAAATCTTCACCAAAGGAGATGACTTGAGTTCCTCAAGAATTACGATATGAGTATGCATTACCATCCTGGTAAGGAAAATGTAGTAGCGGATGCTCTTACTAGACTATATATGGGTAGTGTAGCACATATTGAAGAAGAAAGAAAAGAACTAGCAAAAGAGGTTCACAGGTTTGCTCACTTGGGAGTTCACCTTATGAGCATATCAAAACGTGGTGTAACAGTTCAGAATATGTTAGAATATTCATTGGTAGTGGAGGTTAAGGAAAACAAAGAAAGTTATCCGATATTGCTTCAACTAAAGGGTGCAGTCCATCAACAGAGAGTTGAGGTTTTCTCCCAATGGTGAGATGGTGTGCTGCATTATGAGGGTCTATTATGTATTCCTAAGGTGGGTGAGTTGAGACAGCAGATTCTTGTAAAAGCCCATAACTCCAGATATTTTATTCATCTAGGCGCACTAAGATGTACCGTGATCTATGAGAAGTCTTTTGGTGCAATAGTATGAAGAGGAATATAGCATATTTTATGGCTAAGTCCCCAAATTGCTAGCAAGTGAAAATAGAACACAGAAACCAGGAGGTATGACTCATCGGCATTCCTACTTGAAAGTGGGAAGTGATCAACATGGACTTCATCACAGGTTTACCACATACTCATAGACAACATGACTTCATTTGGGTGAATGTTGAAAGAATTACTAAGTTTGCACACTTTTTGGTTGTCAAGATTACAAATTCGGTGAAGGACTACGCCAAACTTTACATTAATGAAATAGTCAGGTTGCATGGGGTTCCCTTGTCTATCATCTCTGATAGAGGTCCGTAGATAGATGGGCAGGTAGAGGGTGCCATTCAGGCCTTAGAGGACATGCTGAGAGATTGTGTGATCGATTTCAAGGGTAGTTCGGATGATCACCTTCCTCTTATAGAGTTCGCCTACAATAATAGTTACCATTCAAGCATTCAGATGGCCCCTTATGAGGCATTATATGGGAGTAGATGTAGATCTCCAATTGGTTCATTTGAAGTAGGTGAAGTAGTCTTGATTGGACCAGCTTCAGTTCATGATGCTATGGAGAAAGTGCAACTCATTAGAGATAGACTTAAGACAACCTAGAGTCGCCAGAAATCAGATGCAGATGTAAGGAGAAGGGAACTAGAGTTCCATATTGATGATTGGGTTTTCTTGAAAGTGTCACTTATGAAAGGGGTGATGAGATTTGGCAAGAGAGGGAAGCGTAGTCCTAGATATGTCGGCCCTTACAAGATTTTGAAAAAGATTGGAAAAGTGGCATATGAGTAAGAGTTGCCAGCAGAACTACCAGCAGTGCATCCTGTTTTTCACATTTCGTTGTTGAAGAAGTGTGTAGGTGATCCAACATCCATTGTACCTTTAGAAAGTGTGGCTGTAAATGCTACTCTCACTTATGAGGATGTACCAGTGGAGATTCTTGATCGTCAAGTTCCAAGTTTGAGAAACAAAGAAGTCGCCTCAATCAAGGTTTTGTGGAGGAGTCAGTCCGTATCCTCACCTCTTTCCTTTTGATTCCACTCCAGCTTGAGTTAATAGTTCCTCTTTAGTTTTTCAGTTATTCATGCGCAGATTCAGTCTTAGTATCATGTTCCTTTAGATTATACTTGCATTTTTAGCATATTTGCATGTTCTAGGACCTTAGTTTAATTAGTAATCACTCTTAGTTTTTTTGTCATAGGGTTGTTGCTTTTTCCCTCCATTTCAGCTAGTTTAGTCTTCATTCGAGGACAAATGTTCCCGAAGGGCAGATAATGTAACACCTCATATCCGAAAACAAACCTTAGTGCAGATTTCCAGAAGTTGCAGGTGCAACCCATGGACTGTAAGGTGAGCCATGACCCGTGCTGGTGGTCCGTGGTTTGCAATTGCAACCCTCCCCAGACTCAACCCCAGGAAATATTCTAAGTGTTGACCCAAGGCCGGACCCACGGACTGTAGGTCATGTCATGGACTGTAGTTCATGTCTGTGGATCAACACCCCCAGTCCCGACTGACAGTTGGCCAGCACGGACCATTAGTCGATCGACGATCCGTCGGTCCCGTCCGTCGGTGACCGCGACATCAGTTAAGTCAGGGGTCTTTTGGTCTTTTCCTTATGCATTGGACACCTAAACTATGTCATTTAACCCCTAAACTACGTGGTTTTGGTCAATTTTAACCAAGAAACATTACTAGAACTTACCTAAGTTAGATCATTCATCAAAACATAGAAGAATTTGAGCGTAAGAGGAGAAAAAACTCAAGAACCCTAGTTCAAGAACGCAAAAAGATTCCACCAGCTCCACCCCTGAAATCAAAGGATTTCTTCGTGGAATTCGTCACCAGGTATGTGGGATTTCACTAGTGGGTTCCTTTAGCCCATTAGGTCCCTAGAATTCGGTCAGATTTTCGATTCCCTTATATTATTTAGACCTAGGGTTTCTAGAACTTCAGCAAATCAGTATAAATCAGTTACTTTAATGATCAAAATCAGATTATCATGGTGTTACCTCGTTTCTTGCATGAATTCGAGAACCCTAGCTATGTATTTCTTTAGTTCTTGAAATACACATACTAGGTTAGATATTTCAGTTATTTTTTATATACATGCCTAAGTTTTTGAATGGGTCATTATCAGTATATTAATGTTGCATTCTGATGAGTCCACGATTTGGACTCATTCAGGGCTTTATTTGGATCGATTTAGTGTCCTTAAATGTTTATTTTGTGCTAATAACTGATGTAAAACCATTGATTTTCAGACATATGGATTGAGGAACAAAGCTAGGACAAAAATGGGAGATAGAGACACCATGGGCAAGGAAGAGAAGGGAAAGACAAGCCAGATAATCGTCGATGTCACTCGGCGATTCGCCAATTGCCATCATACCACCTAAAGTTACAAAATGCTAAGGCTGAATTAGGGGTAACTTCGGCGAACAGTAGTTCCATTTGACATGTCACCAATCGCTTCATTGAAGGATGACTGGGTCGCCAAAAGCACTAATGAAGATCCAGATAAGTGTCGATGGACGAGTGAACAGGAGAAAGGGCGCGTCGTGGAATCGCTCAGTGATCCAAACCTGTCTCGCCTAAAATTACAATGGCTGGACTAAGAAGATGTGAAAAATGAAGGCGAGATGAAGGGAAATTGGTGAGTCACTGAAAGGTCGGCGAAGCCCGACTTACCTCACCGATTGGTCCCAAACATCTTCTCATTAGACTTGCATAAATTAGTTTTTGGAAGAGAGAGAAGGCATTTAGAAACGAGAGGAACAGAAGATTGAGAGCAAAAACACTATCATTTAGGATTTCAAGTGATTTTGGAGAGATTTTTCATTGCAATTTTGTAATAGAGAAGATTTTAGTACTTTTTAACTCTCAAATTTCATTTAACCATCTATGGAAAATGTGGTTGGTGTTAATTTTCATCTTTTCATCATGTGTGGCTAAAACCCTTACCTTGGGGGTTTGACAATGTGACCAATTATTGCATTTTTACTAAATGGGTGTGATCAATTAGTGGTTTGTGGTGTTATTCTGAAACGAGCCTCAATTATTATGGTGTTTTAACCTCATTATTGCATCTTTGGTGTGATAGAGTTCAGAGTTTTGTGTTTGCTCGAGAGAGAAGTAGTGAACCAACATAGTATTTTGGCATCCTTACTAGTGGGTCTTGACGGTTTCATCTTGAGAAAGTGAAACCCAATACCCAGCCTTTGTATCTAGCCTGAGAGACTGGATTTGATGAGAATGTGGGCTGCTTAGCTTGTGGATGGTGTTGAGGTTCGAGAGAACTCAATAGAAATAAGACAATTGTTCGAGAGAAAGTTGTTTTTCTTATACACCATTCCACCCATAATGATTAGCATTATCTGTAATGATTTACACCCATTTAGTTGAATTCGGTAGTTGGTTAGTCAACCCCTAGAGTGTTCTGAAATTATCTGATTGTTTCTTGTTGATAAATTGAAGTGGATTGGTAACAATATTTTGAAATTTGTTTGTGAAACTCTTGAAGTGTTATATTGCCCAGCTGCAAATGTCATTATCATACTTTCGTATTTGAATTAAAAGAACACTACTCTCTTTGGGAACGATCCCAACCCAATTGGTTGGGTTATTGTACTGACTAACGATCATCGACACTTAGAATTGGATGAAGTGTCATTGAAATGTTAATCAAAATGGCGCCGCTGCCGGGGAGTAGCGTTACTTAGAACTCTTTCATCGAAGATTTGACTTGTGAACTCGTTGGTTGTAGTTTAATTGGCTTAGGCTGCATAGTGTAGTACTGTTTGGACTACATAGAAGTAACAAAATGAGTGAGGAAGAGATAAATGGTAGTCAAGCAGGTCACCGGGACGGTATCAACGATATCAATAGTGTTTACAACCCATATCAATCTGGTGAAATGAGTGCAATACCACAGGCCAAAGGGAATGAAATATTTGAGGTCACTTGCACGAATCTTCACCTCCTCCAAATGAGGGGACTCTATGGAGGGCTAGAGCACGAAGACCCGCATGAGCATGTAAGAAATTTTATAGAGGTGTGCAACCCGTTTTCATTAAAAAATGTGTCATAAGAGTCAATCCGGCTTCGGTTATTTCTACTTTCTTTAACGCGGGAAGCTACTAAGTGGTTGGCCGAGTTACCAAACAATTCTATCACATCATGGGAGGTGTTGATTATAGCATTCAATACAAGATTCATTCCCCCATCAAGAATGATGAAACTTAGAGACGATATTCAAGGTTTCAAGCGATGGGAAGGTGAACCCATCCATGAAATGTGGATGAGCTTTAAGAAACTCTCACTTAAATGCCCATCTCACGGGCTACCAAATGAGCTGCTACTCCAATATTTTTACCAGTCTTGATTCGGTTAATAAAGGAGTGGTTGATCAATTGGTACGAAGGGGGATAATGTTACAATCATTTGAGGTTGCTTTATTTCTTCTTGATTATATGACAAAGATAAATCAAGCTTGGTACACTAAAAAGGATCAAGTATCCCCTCTCTATTTTAGAATGACACAAGAACAAATTGATAAGGAAAGAGAAAGGGATGCAAACATTAAGAAAATGTTGACCCAAATGGAGCTTTTACAAGAGCATATGATGGAGAATGCGGGAAAACCAAAGGGGACATTGGAGTGTTTATAGTTAAGGAGGGTTCTTACTCAGGCTATTTAAAGTCGGGGGAGAATCAAGGTTGGAACGCCAAGAGATGCAGGAAAGGCTTCCACCAACGCTATTTACTGTAAGGTGGAAATCAAGGTTGGAACTATCACAAGGGGGAAGAGCAAAGGAGATACCATCAAGATTGGTTTGAGCAGAGTGATTATTGGGGAAGGGAGGATGATTATGAAGAGGACCACTCTCACTCAAGTGAGAGCCCAAAATCGAGAGGGAGTGCAGTAGTCCCCGGGTGAATGATTTGCTTTCACGCATTCTTGATAAAGTTGAAGGCTCGGATGATTTATTGAAAGGGATGAAAGCTGATTTTTCATCATTGAACGATGAAGTACGCAGATGCAATGAAGGTACTTGATGGTCAGTTAAGTTTACTTTCAACAAAATTGAAACCAAAAATAATAATGGGTGATGAATATAGAGGGCTGGTTATGGTCACTCGTAGTGGAAAAGAAGCAATAGGTAATGTGACGAGAAATGAAAAAGTGCACACGCATGAAGAAGGCAAGGGTATAGAGAAAGAAGAAATAACCATCCATCAAGACATTCCCAAGGAGCTGCAAAGTGATGTGGAGAAACACAAGCCAAGCCCAAAAGTTAAGCATCCTTTACCCAAAATTTCTCCTCCATTTCCCCAATGCCTCAAGAAGAAGAATGAGGTTGAGAAGTTCAAACAATTTTATCGGTGTTAAAGACCCTATCGATTAATCTCCCTCTAGTGGAAGCATTGTTGAAAATACCGGGTTATGCCAATTTTATGAAGGAGTTAGTCACAAAATAAAGGAGCTAGGATTTGAGACGATTGAAGTTTCTCACAGTTGTAGTGCAATTACGACTAAGTAGCTGATAAAAAATAAAGAAGATCCCAAAACGTTCACCATCCTGTGCACCATAGGCATGCTCTAATTCGCCAAAGCCTTATCAGATTTAGGAGCAAATATCAATTTAATGTCATACGCGATCTATAAACAACTCGGCTTGGGAGAACCAAACGCTACAACTATGAGACTCTTCATGGCGGACCGATCAATTAAACATCCAGTGGGGATATTCTATGACATCTTCATTAAGGTTGACTGATTCATTTTTCCGGCTGATTTTGTCATACTCGATTGTGAAATAGATGTTGAAATCCCCATTATTTTGGGAAGGCCATTCTTGGAAACAGGGAGAGCATTGGTGGATGTTGAGAGCAGAGAGCTGTAATTCCGGGTGATTGAAAATTAAGTTACCTTTAATGTTTGTAAGTCAATGAAACACCTGCGTGATATTCGTGTGGTTTCTACTATTGATGTGATTTTGATGAGGCAGTGCTGAGTGTGAGCCATTTGATGTGTATGAGTGAACCACTTCAAGCTATGCTTGCTAACTGTAATGAGTTTGAAATTCAAGGCTACGATGAGGTAGTAGCCGTTCTTTCACGCGTGGGGGGATATTCAAAAGCTCCATTGAAGTTGTACATTGACCAAAAAAATTGAGAAAGCCCTCCCGCAAAGCCATCGATAGAAGAACCACCAAATCATGAGTTGAAGGTACTACCCTCTCATCTCTGATATGCCTTCTTAGGAGCAAATAACACCTTGGTGGTGATTATTGTAGATGACTTACTCGAATGGCAAGTAAAATTGATCCTTGAGGTATTAAAAAGGCATATAAAAGCTATAGGTTGGACTATCGCTTACATAGTGGGCATTCCTCCAGGCATTTGCACTTACAAAATTCAGCTTGACAGTGATTGTAAACCGAGTGTTGAACATCAGCGAAGATTGAATCCACCAATGCAAGAGGTGGTGAAAAAGGAGATAATAAAGTGGTTAGATGCAGGTGTGATCTACCCTATTATAGATAGTAAATGGGTAAGTCTGGTGCTATTTGTACCAAAAAAAGGAGGCATCATGGTTGTCCTAAATGAAAAGTAGAGCTTGTATCTATGAGACTGGGGATAGGGTGGAGAGTTTGCATGGATTAGTGAAAGTTAAATTCATGGACTGAAATGATCATTTTCCCATGCCGTTCATGGATCTAATGCTCAATCGACTCTTCGAGAGAGGTTGGTATTGCTTTTTGGATGGGTATTCCGGTTATAATCAGATCTCCATTGCTCCAGAGGACCAAGAGAAAACAACTTTTACTGGCACATATGGCACTTTTGCCTTCAAACAGATGTTGTTTGGATTATGTAATGCTCCGGCTACATTTCAACATTGCATGTTATTGATTTTTGATAACATGGTGGAGGATTCAATGGAAGTATTTATGGATGACTTCTCGGTTGTGGGTGACACTTCTGAAGCATGTTTAGAGCATTTAGGACAAGTTTTACAAAGATGTGTGGAAACAAATTTGGTCCTAAATTAGGAAAAATGTCATTTCATGGTTAAGGAAGGTATAGTTCTTGGTCACAAAGTGTCGCAAATGGGGTTGGAGGTTGACAAAGCAAAGATTGAAGTGATTGAGAAGTTACCACAACCAATTTCGGTGAAGGGTGTTCGGAGGTTTTTGGGACATGCTGGATTTTACCAGAGGTTCATCAAAGACTTCTCCAATATTTCACATCCTCTATGCAAACTCTTGGAGAAAGAGGTGAAATTCCACTTTGATGATGCTTGTATGGTTTCTTTCAAGTGCTTGAAAGAAAAACTGGCTTCCACCGCGATCATCATTAGTCCTGATTGGTCAGAATCTTTTGAAGTAATGTGTGATGCAAGTGACACGGCATTAGGTGTGGTGTTGGGGAAAAAAGGTAACAAACTTTTTCACCCCATTTACTACACAAGCAAAACCCTAAACAGTTCTCAGCATAACTATACAGTTACTGAACAAGAGTTACTTGCGGTAGTTTATGCGTTGGAGAAGTTCTGGGCATACTTGCTATGTACTAAAGTGATTATTCACACTGATCATACTACACTGTGTTACCTAATGGCAAAGAATGAAGCCAAGTTAATATTGATAAGGTGTGTGCTTTTATTGTAAGAATTCGACTTTGAGGTCATAGATAGAAGAGGTTGTGAAAATCAGGTGGTAGACCACATATCAAGATTGGAAGGCAAGGAGAATGACGAGCTAGAGATAGACATAAATGATGTTTTTCCCGATTAGCGGTATTACAGGTAAGTCTCAAACAACTTCCTTCGTATACTGACTTTGCCAATTATGTAGTGTGTGGATTAATGCCGGAGGAACTGAACTTCTACCAACAAAAGAGGTTCTTGTTTGATGTTAAGATGTACTTTTGGGATGAGTCATATTTATTCAGAGAGTATGCTGAACATATCATTAGAGGATGTGTTCCGAAAGAAGAAGCTATTGAAATTCTCCATGCTTGCCATGCTTCACTAGTTGGAGGTCATCATGGTGGTGTACGTACAACTGCTAAAGTTCTACAAACTGGATACTACTGGTCGTCTCTCTACAAATATGCTCATGAGTTTTTTAAGAAGTGCACTCAATGTCAGAAACAAGGTGGAGTGTCCAAAAGACACGAGTTGCCTCTTCCGCCCATTTTAGAAGTTGAGCTATTTTATGTTTGGGGAATAGATTTTATAGGCCCATTTGTGAGTTCGTTTGGTAATAAGTATATCTTTGTGGCTATAGATTATGTTTCCAAATGGGTGGAGGCTGTTGCACTTCCAAACAATGAGGGAAAATACGTTGTTCAATTCCTGAAACGCTATATTTTTGCGAGATTTGGTACTCATCGGGCAATTATTAGTAATGGGGTATCCCACTTTTGCAACAAGTCATTCTCAGCTACATTGAGCAAGTATGGAGTGAAACATAAAGTAGCAACTTTGTACCATCCCCAAACGAGTGGCCAGGTCGAAGTGTCAAATCGTGAGATTAAAAGCATATTGACCAAGATAGTGAATGCTAATAGAATTGATTGGTCCCGGAAACTGGATCATGCACTATGGGTATATCGTACCGCATACAAAACACTAATCGGTATGTCTCTGTATCAGTTAGTTTTTGGTAAATCTTGCAATCTACCAGTTGAATTGGAACACACAGCATTGTCGGCATTGAAGCTTTAAATCTAGACTGGACAAAGACCTCAAAAGAGAGAGTAGAACAGTTAAATGAGTTGGATGAATTTAGATTCAAAGCTTATGAAAGTTCAGCCCTTTACAAGGAGAAGATGAAGAAATGACATGATGCTAAAATCCTTAAGAGGGAGTTCAGAGCGGGAGACTGGGTGTTACTATATAACTCTCGACTTAGACTCTTTCCAGGAAAGCTTAAGTCCAAATGGCCAGGACCATTTAAAGTGACACGAGTGTTCACAAATGGTGCCATCAAAGTTGAAGGTCAAGAAGGACCTGCATTTAAGGTGAATGGGCAACGCTTGAAGTTATACTCTTGCGAGTACCAAGAGATATCTCTAATTGAGGTGGTGTACCTGGAAGATACTTGAAAACAGTTCCACGTCGTGCAACGACGTTAAATAAGGCACTTCTTGGGAGGCAACCCAAGTGTTAGTGTTTTAAAATAATGTGTGTTGATTGTGCAGGTGCAGGATTTTGTGTGAGAGGAAAATGCTATTGGCGAATCGTCGAACCCTTCCGACAGGCACGACATAGTCTGCCTTATGGACTTCGGAGATGGGGCTGATATTCTGGAACATTCGATAGGAGACTTTATAACTTGGCGAATCAACAATGTGGTTAGGCGACCTAATTTTTCTCGCCCTTTTTCTTCATCACTTAGTGATCGATCGGCGAAGTTCCAAGTCCATTATGCGAGTCACCGACCTGTTCGGTGAACTCCTGCATTCTCGCCGAATTACCCCTTTCTGCAAGTGTCATCCACTGGAACAAAAGGTGATATTCTGCTCATTGGGCGCAACGTTGAAGCATTTGGTGATTGTTTCATTTTCTCACCGACTAGGCGCTTAGTGAAGATTCCTCGTCACCTAGTTTTGCATGTTTACATACTATAATTTTATCTTCATTTGCTATTTTTTATTTTTATTTTTGTTTTATCAGCGGGAGTGTCCGTTCTCTACTCACAGTAGTGACAATGTTGAATGCTTTTGGTAGGGATTGTGTACTTGGTTAGTGAATTTCGCAGTGTTCTTGGACCCTTTTTTACCCTCATTTTTGCCACCTCGTGTGTAATTAATTGTGGTTGTTCTTGTACAAATTTGAGTATCAATCTTGTTCAGTATCGATGACTTAAATGGTGTTCTTAATCGAACAAACATGAATGTGCGGCTAAAATGAGGCCAAATGAAGTTGCATAGGCAATATGTCAACTCTTTGCATCTCATTGTGACTAGCCGATTATCAAATTGAGTCTCTTGTGATGACCATTGCACACCAATGAAAGTGTAGAGTCTTGTTTGACAATGCTGTCAATGCCTTGTGTGATGAACTTACTGTGAACCATATTTGCTGACACCTAGAATTTGCCCGTTGGTCCGGTTGACCAAGTAATTTGAGTTCTTGAAATGATATTAGGCAACAACTTTAAAGAGTGAAACAATTTGACATTATACCTCTTTTGTGGCCTACATTATGAGTGTGTGAACTTGTTTGAGCATCCTTTGAGCCTTACCTTTTTTCTTGGAAGAAACTTGATGCAATTGTGACCTCTCTTTATCCCTTCTCCCTTAATCCTCATAAGATGTGGTTGATTTGAATAGTCAACTTAGGCCAAAAGCCTACGTTGTGGATGTGGTGAAAAGAGAAGGTAAATCAAGAAATGCAAAGAAATCCCTCTTGATCCATGATTAAGAAAAAG
The DNA here is from genome assembly GCF_900185275.1 of Solanum verrucosum. NCBI lineage: Eukaryota > Viridiplantae > Streptophyta > Magnoliopsida > Solanales > Solanaceae > Solanum > Solanum verrucosum. Next base: position 552,425 of record NW_026019922.1, on the reverse strand, counting down.
ATGGAACCCCTCCATACAAAAAAAACAGAGAAAAGAAGAAAGAAAAAGAAAAATAATGAAGAAGTTTTGAAATAAAGTTTTAGAAGTGCAAAAGAAAATGGGGTGTTCAGCGTTCCATGAAAAGTGAATAATGGGGTAGGTTTTGAGCATGAATGAGAATAATGAAGAATAGGAAAAGTGTTGTTCACACCACATTTCATGACGATAGCAGTCACTGAGACTAAATGACCATACCTTTATACTCAACCCCATTACAAGCCTTTAAAAGACCTTTTTGATCTTGAGTGAGCTGAGACAAGTGTTGGTTGGAAAATAAGGGCAAACCTATGGGTGGAGTCATGCATGTGTTCGTCTTTGTGAGTGTGAAGGTTGATCGTGATTCCAGAGTTATGAATTGTTGAACCATTTAGTGTAAATATGGAATCATTCTTTGTGTGAGGGCATTTGAGTACCTTTGTCGAACTTGAACTTCCATTTGAAGCAAGTTTTGCGAACTTGAGAATCTTTGATAATGGTGAATCAAAACTAGAATCTTTGAGTGCACAATTGATCCTCACATGAGTAAGTTCAGTATTGTTGGATGCATTCATGATTTAGTCTTGTGTAGCACTATTTGAGGCATCCCTTTTTGAACTGCTGAACTTGAGTTTTACTTGAGGACAAGCAAAAGTTTAAATTGGGGGTGTTGATGAGTTCACGATTTGGACTCATTCAGGGATTTATTTGGACAAATTTAGTGTCCTGAAATGTTTATTCTATGCTAACAGCTAATGTAAAACCATTGATTTTCAGACATATGGATTGAGGAACAAAGCTAGGACAGAAATGGGAGATCGAGACACCATGAGCAAGAAAGAGAAGGGAAACACAAGCCTAATGATCACCGATGTCACTCGACGATTCACCAAGTTGCCACCATACCGCCTAAAGTTACAGAACGCTGAGGGTGAATTAGGGGTAACTTCAGTGAATAGCAGTTCCACTAAGCGTGTCACTGATCGCTTAGGCGAAGGATGACCAGGTTGCCAAAAGCACTGATGAAGATCCAGATAAGTGCAAATGGGCGAGTGAAAAGGAGAAAGGGCGCGTCGCTGAATCGCTCGGCGATCCCAACCTGGCTCGCCTAAAATTACAGTGGCTAGACTAAGAATAGGTGAAAATGAAGGTGAGATGAAGGGAAATCGGTGAGTCACCGATCGGTCGGCGAAGCCCCACTTACCTCGCCGATTGGTCCCAAACAGCTTCCCATCAGACTTGCATAAATCGATTTTTGGAAGAGAGAGAAGGCATTCAGAAATGAGAGAAACAGAAGATTGAGAGTAAAAACACTATCACTGTGGATTTCAAGTGATTTTGGAGAGATTTTTCATTGCAATTTTGTAATTGTGAAGATTCTAGTACTTTATAATTGTCGAATTTCATTTACCCATCTATGGAAAACATGGTTGGTGTTGATTTTCATCTTTTCATCATGAATGGCTAAAACCCTCACCTTGGGGGTTTGACAATGTGACCAATTGTTATATTTTTACTAAATGGGTGTGAAAAATTAGTGGTTTATGGTGTTAATCTGAAGCGGGTCTAAATTATTATGGTGGTTTATCCTCATTATTGCATCTTTGGTGTGATAGAGTTCAGAGTTTTGTGCTTGCTCGAGAAAGAAGTACAGAACAAACGTTTATTTTGGCATTCTTAGTAGTGTTTCTTGACGGTTTCAGCTTGAGAAAGTGAAACCCAATACCTAGCCTTGGATCTAGCTTGAGAGAGTGGATTTGATGAGAATGTGGGCTGCTTAGCTTGTGGATGGTGTTGAGGTTCGAGAGAACTCAACAGAAATAAGAAAATTGTTCGAGATAAAGTTGTTTTACTTATAGCCCATTCTACCCAAAGAGATTAGCATTATCGGTAATGATTTACACCCATTTAGTTGAATTCGGCAGTTGGTTAGTCAACCCCCCAAGTGTCCCAAATTATCTGATTGTTTCTTGTTGATAAATTGAAGTGGATCAGTAACAATATTTTGAAATTTGTTTGTTTAACTCTTGAAGTGTTGTATTGTGCAACTACAAATGTCATTGTGATACTTTTGTATTTGAATTCAAAGAATACTACTCTCTGTGGAAACGATCCCAACCGAATAGTTTAGGTTATTATACTGACTAACGATCGTTGACACTTAGAATTTGATGAAGTATCATTGAAATGTTAATCACATTCTCAGTTATCATGTTAGTATTTTGAGCTATCACGTATATTACAGAATTTCAGTCATAAGGTCACTATCACTTAATCAATTGGGAGAAATTTAATACCGAGTTGGACTAAGGTCAATCACCCTCATAGTCCAAGAACTACGTGCCCCCGTAGGTTGTAAGTCCCCTATGTGGGCATCATTTTAGTGATCACGCCAATCATGCCTTTATACCCTTGGCAAGGTATATTGGGTCCTGTCGATGGGGTGTATACATCGGACTCAACGTTAAGCTCACGTGGTTTTATGTTGGTTATTAGTAGCTCCTACAATTTAGTCAGACTCTATCTTATTGACCATTTTATCAGTACAATTCAATATTCCGTCTCAGCATGTTATAAATTTGGTCATTGCATTCAGTTATTTCATGTCCAGTATTCTCAATTTTGTATCATGCTTATCTCTTATCATTGCTCAGATATGTTCTTTGGTTCAATTATGATTATTGTTCAGCTTTATTCTATCATGCATGCTCAGTACATTTCAAGTACTGACGCATACTATGCGCTACATCTTCTCGTGATGTAGGTTCAGGTTCTCATCTTCCAGCTCATGTATAGATCGATTCCCGATCTCCAGTTCAGCAACATCAGTGGTGATTCCTCATTCTTCGAGGACAAGTGACATGATTGTCTGTTATGCTTTTAGTCTTTAGTTTCAGTTTTGCTAGATTTAGCTGGGGCATGTCCTAACACTTCTAGTCAGTTAGAGGCTACTTTCAGACATTGTTTAGATTCAACTTAGTATTCGAGTTTGATATTCCATTTGTTATTGAACTCTCAGATTTCTTTATTCACATTTAGTATATGGGTATTCCTCATAATTTCAAATTTATCTTATAATTAGCTTCCGCAGAGTAATTATTGCTTCAGTTTACTATTAGTATGCTCATGTTATCCCAATTGGGTTAGCTTGGGGTCACTCGTGATCCTAGGTCCCCTGGACCGCGTCCAGGGTGTAGCCTCGGGGAGTGATAAATTAAGTTATTAATCCAAGCTTAAAATATCATAGAGTAGCTCATTAAATTTTGAATCAACAATGTGTGAGAAAACCTTTCACCAATAGTGATTCCTTAATATGTGACAAAATCCTTTCACAATTTCATAGATGCTCATCTTAAAGTAACCAATATCACAAAACCTTTCTTTTCATAAATCATGCATAACCTTCGTGAAAACATCATTTATAGATTCATAGTTTCTTCATAAATTCATGTCTTTGAGATCAATATGTGAGAAAACCTTTCACCAATAATAATTCCTTAATATGTGACAAAATCCAGTCACAATTTCATAAATGCTTATCTTAAAGTAACCTATATCATAAAACTTTCTTTTCACAAATCATGAATAACCTTTGTGAAAACATCATTTATAGATTCATCATTTCTTCATAAATTCATGTCTTTGAGAGTTCATAGTCAATAATCATGGACAATGCATGGGTTCATGTGATATCAACTGGAAAACATGTAATTGAATCAATATCACAATAATAAGATCAAAGTAAATAATTGAATCAACACAACTAGAACCCGTGAGGAATTGAATGAAAACCTTATCAAATTGATGAAATTGAACTTGGAGAATTGAGAAACCTTTGGGACGCAATGGGTGAATGAACCCATCAATGATACTATACATACCTTGAGAATCAAAGCCCAAAAGCAATGGTGAAAAAAGAGACTTGATTTGAAAACCCTAGCTTCTTCTTCCGTGAACTTGAGAGAGAATTAAGAAAGATGAATGTGGATATGAATTAGGAATTTGAGTGAATGAGAGAGTTAGAGTAGTTTTAGGGGTAGAAGGATAGTCATATGACTTAGAAATAGGGATAAAACGACATAGTATAGACATTAAATGCATAGGAAAAACCCAAATACCCTTAAAAATAACTGCCGGATGGTTCCTATGGTTTGGACCTACGGTCCGTAGAACTTCCTATGGTATGCACTAGTCAACCATAGTACTAACCTCAGAAATCTAAAATTCACCTTACTTTCCATGACAATTCTACGGTCCGTTTAAAATCCTATGGTCTATAGAACCCATCTATAAAAAACCAAGTTTCAGTTTAAAAATTCTATCAAGTCTGGAACCTTCCTACGGAACCCACCTACCACTAGTCAATCTTCTTACGGTTTCACCTACTCATTCGTAGTTCAAACTTCAGAAACTTGAAATTCCAAAAACTCATCTTCAAGTCAACGAATCCCTTTTTACGACTCGTAGAAATTCCTACGGTTCATAGGTTGGACTCGAAGAACCTACTTCAGTGCCAAAAATTTGTATTTTCCTTTTCCTTTCAACTTTCCAACTTTCGGGGTGTTACATTAATATCGTGGTATGTATGATTAACATTATAAAAAAAATTATTATATGTGCAACTAAATATATTATAGTTATGTGCTCATTGGGCCAAGTGGGAGAATGTAACTTATTATTTTATGAGGAACTTTCATATATAACCACTCAAAAATAGGCTGATTACTCTCTATAGCTATAGTTTGATAATTACAATTTGTAGCAACATGTTATAGGGAGGAGAGAGGTTAGCGAGACAGGGAGAGAGGTGAGCGAGACAGGGAAAAGAGTGGGAGAGAGGTGAATTTTATATATATAGGTTAGATACTTGTATATTATACATATGTATATGTATATATGGAAAAAGAGATTGGAAGAAAGGAGAGAGGAAAGCGAGATTGGGAGAGGGAGGAGAAAGGCGAGTGAGAGAGGGTAGAGAGTGGGAGAGAGGTGAATTTTATAAGTATATCGGTTAGATAATTGTATATTATACATGTGCATTTGTATATATGGCAAGCGAGATTGAGAGAGGGAGGAGAGAGGCGAACGAGATTGGGAGAGAGAGGAGAGAGGTGAGCGAGAGAGGGCATAGAGTGGGAGAGAGGTGAATTATATATGTATATCGATTAGATAATTGTATATTATAATATTAATGTATTTGAGCTCTTGATGTGCATTAAGTTTTGATTACACACTAGCCTTAAAATAAGAAATAATACATGCACTTTCGCAAAATTGTCATATTTTTATACTAGTCAAAATCAGTTTGACATAAACTTGGATGCTTTCACAATTTCGGCCAACTGTTCAATTAATTTCTGACAGGATGATATGAACAATCAAACAATCCTTAACCATATATGGTGTTTAAATCAAGAAAGGTAATTAAAAATTAAAAACATAAGTGAGAGACGTTACCCTAATTAATATGGATGGTATCTCATCTTCTAATGAAGAAAGTACTTTCATTTAACATCCTATTTGAATTGACTTACTTAAAAAAAACAAGTCACTTTTTAATCAGGCGAGGCCCATTTATTCATAAAAACAAAGAGAATATTTATAAATAACCGAGCCCAAAAGTGATCCGGTCCAGAAACAGAAGCATAAGTAAATGGTACAAAATATCTGATAGAAATAATAAAAACAAAAAATATATTAGAAAGGTGAGAACACGAACAGTCGAAAGCTTCCAGCTTCTTCCTTATATGCTCCTCTAAAATGCCAATCTTCATACACTTCCATTGTTGTGATTCAAGCTACAATCAAGGTGAGATCTTTAATTCTATCTACAATCAAAGTGATATCTTTAATTCTTGCCCTCCAATGTTAAAAGAGTTTTAATGTATATCCTCTTATGGTTTTCAGGCGATGACACGGTGATGGAATCGCTCTTGTCTTCACTCATTTGAACCAAACAAAACTCTAAGGTTAGTTCTTGATCTCATCACTCTACCTTGTTTGTCTCTAAAACCAATCATCATGGGAGTTGTGAATCCCTCGGTTAGATCTACTACTAGTAAGTGCAGATCTTGGTGTAAATGTAACTAGTCATGTAAAACAAGTTCTACTATTGCGCTGAAGCTTAACTCTAGCCTTCAAAGTGTGCAGATCCACTATGCACAGATGCTCTGACCAAAATTAAGGCTCTATGTTTCAGCTCTATCTCATTGCAGGTTTATCTCCCTACAAACTCTCAATGGATTGAACCCCATTCAGGATTAATACCATTAATTAAGTCATTGTTTGGACGATTCTACCACAATGAAACCATAGAAAATTTATATTGCATCCTTTTGTAGGTTTCTACAGATCCACCTTGTTGATGATGATTTTTAGCTGAAACTAAAGTTTTGATTTGGTACTAATGGACACCCCAAGCTCTCACCATGTGTAAGTACACATATCTATTGAATTTACATCAAACTTTAGCTTATCATTATAGAAAATATTACCTTAGACGATTGAACTTACATGTAATCAGTAATGGATCATGAACTATGATAAACATACCACTATTTGCTCCGTTAGTTGTGTAGATGCTTCCTTGTGTATGGTGTACCATATTTGGCTAGATTAAGTATCCTCTTTTCCGTGCTATGAATTTTTTGAAATTGGTTAATCTAAAAATCACCTGCAAAAGATAAAACTAAATTAATAAAAAAATCTAGAAGCGTATTTCCTTTTCTAAGGGAATGTTTACTCTTGCGAAATATATCTTCTCAATCTCCTCATGATACTAATCTCCTATGCCACCCTCTATGAAACTATCCACTCTCCCTCTAAAATATGCACCAGAACTAAAGAGTCAGTCTGAATAATTATATTAGCAATTTCATGCTCAATAAAGTAATTAAGACTCTCCCTTGTAGCTCTAGCTTCTGCTACTATGTTGGTTGTATTAGAATTCTGAAACCTTTAGCTACTACCAGATTACCACTATGATTTCTGATACAAAAGACTGCTGAACTAGGATCATAATTTTTTTTAGATGCCCAATCAATGTTGCATTTCTGTAAATTAGGAGGATGAGGGTTCCATCAAACAATTCTAAAAGAGAATTTAGGTTTGTACTATTCCAATTCTGAAAGAATAAGAGGCCAAGAGTTGCTGCTACATTTCCCTTTTAATCTAATGAGAATGAATTTAAAAATTGTATCATTAATACTCCATAACACTCTAAATTTTGAAAAGGAACCTCCATGAATAATAATATTCATTCGCTTCAACAGAAACTATAAAATAATTTAAGGATAGCTTGGAAAACTACCTTCAATCTATAATTGCCTTCTACTGCCCACTACAACCTTATGGACTGCTTCAAGTTTAGAATAGGGCCCACAATTCCTATAGAGCTAAGTAAGTGGCTCCAAATTCTTATAACATGTTATCCTATCAGTAAAAGATGTACCATAGTATCTTCTTCCAAAATTATACAATGCGTACAATTCTAAGAATTATCAGAGTTCAATCTATGCACTAGAAAAGCCAAAGGGGTTTTTCTGAACCAAATTCTCCGAGCAAGAAAGGGGATTTCAAAATAAATCCCTTTTATCCACAATCACACCATGTCCTAAACCTTCTCTTTTTTTTACCTCAATAGCACCCAAACTGATTTAACAATGAGCTTACCATTGTTAATTTCAGTTCACCAAGCTTCATCACCTTGACTACAGAGATATGCAAGATGCAAGTTAGATTGGACATGTACAACATACTCAAGAACAAGCTCTCCCATTGTTGGATAGTTCCCTGTCCCTTCCTCCTTTAGAAACTCACCAAAGTCTTTGATGGGATGACAAGTTTGCACCTCAAATGCATGTAAATGCAGAGGTCCCAGATTATACGAGTTATGAAACCATATAGTAGAAGTGTCTCCTCTAGGTTCCCACCATATGTGATGTTATAGTAATCCCCCATCCCCATTCACCAGCATGTGTTTCCAAATATGGGAACCTCATTTCCATTGAACAAGGGCATGTATTTGCTTCCTACAATGCTTTATCCATATAAATTTAGATCTTAATGTACTTTGAATTATGGAATAGCTTTTAAGTATTTTTATAATGCTATCTTAAATAAGGAAATATTTTTAAGCACTTATTCATAACTTGTGATTTTTTTGGCTTATAAGAAAAGTGATATAATCTTATACAAATAGGCTCTTAGTCTTATCTCATGCACTACACTAATCTAGCAAGAGATAGACCTGTAATATCAATACATTATAAATAATTGAGGAGTATAATGTATTCAATATTAAGAACTTTAACATTGAACTCATTAAATTTAAATTATGAATATAATTCGGGAAATAGTAGTAGATTAATTATGGCTGAAAACACCTAAAATGAGAGTTTCAAGTTCCGTATAAGATAAAGTAGGAAATATAAGTTAAAAAAATTAAATTTAGAGAATCAAGAAAAGAACAAAATGGTCTAAGCATAATCTATGACAGCTTACATAAATAGCAAATTACAAGTATCAATTTATTTTGGGCTTACATAGGGGATGTACTTTGTCAAGCCTTCATATTTTTGGATGAAAGTTAGAAATTAAATTAACAGTAAATCAGTAATAGTAATATTTCTCAATGTAAGAAATCGTTGATGCAATTTTAGTTAGTTACAACATAAATTTCTTAGTTACTACAATTTGATTTCTATATGAATTTTTAAAATATATATTATTTTGTTTGATGTTTCAAGTTCTTATCTACCTGTCTTATTTATACTAAGTTCTCTTCTAATATAGTAACTTGTAATATTCTTATTATGTTTGGTTGAAATTATATTATTTGATTATTAACGTCTATTATAGTAGATTTCTTTATTTGAATATTGCTTTGAGTATGTTTCATCATCAGTCACGAGATTCGTGTGTTGGGCTTTGTAATGAAAATCGCCAACGGGATAAAGAATAGTTGCATGTAAGTAAGAACTTATGAAGCCTAATAATTGACTTGCAACTTCAACTTCATCATTAATTGATATAGTGTTGTTTGTTGTCCATTAAATATTATTTCTCTTATTTCATTTGAGATAAAATCAATTCTTAATTGGTGATTTTCCTCTGCCATTGAAAAAAGTGAGCAATTTTGACGCGTTCTTTTAACATGTAAAATAATTTTTTTCTTTTATAACGTTCAAGTTAAATTTCATAATTTTTCAAAATTATGAAAAACAACAAGAAATATTTCTACTTTTTTTTTCATTTCATTTAACTCATAAAAAGTCAAAAACAACTCCTGTTTATATTTGTGACCAAACACAATTGCATGCAAGACAATTGTGTTCAAAAGTGCTCACTTTTTTCGATGGCAGAGGAAAATCACCAATTACAAATTGATTTTTATCTCCGATGAAATAAGAGAAAGAGCATATAAGGGAAAACAAACAACAATATATTAAATTGGTGATGAAGTTGAAGTTGCAAGTCAAGAATTAGCTAGGCTTCATCGGTTCTTACTTACATGCACCTATTCTTTATCCCGTTGGTGCTTTTCATTAGAAAGTCCAATACAAGACTCTCGTGACTGATGATGAAACATATTCAATACAAAACTTTCAAAGGACAACTGGAACCAGACAAGGTTTTTGTCATCATATACTTAGAGTTAAAATATTTTGCGATACAAATGAGATTCAAATTTGCACAAAAATATGTTGTAAAAACTCTATAACACAAGGATTTGTGGACGGTTGAAATTGTGTAAAGTTTTAAAAGAAAGGTCATTCTAATTTCCCTTCGTTGAGACTAGAAGGAAAAAAAGAGAGAATTGTAGTGCTCTTGACGACTCAGTGTACACACTCAAAACCTAAAGTTAATTGTTCCCTAAATTTAATTATTCAAATTGTTCTTCTTTAACCTGTAGAAACTTTAAAAGAGGAATCAGTTTATGGATTCGCCAGAACCAAACTCCTCATACTGGAGATATGAAGAGTTTTGCGGTAAGAAGACCTGAAATGGTTGTTTAATATGATGTGCTTAAATAAGCATGTTCTTAATTCATTATAATAATGCTTTACCATTTGAAAATTTCATAAGGCAAAGGGAAAAATGTTGATCGAGGAAAAATGTGGACTGAGACTCATAAGGAAAAAGATGGATGTTATGTAACTGAGGAGGCTAGGGAGATAGGGGTAAGTATTCTTTCTATACATGGTTAGTCGAGTAGACTGAAGAAATGATTTTTTCTTGGGTATTAGTAATTCAGTATGATTGTGGATATTCTCACCGAGAGAAGCTTTGTTGGTATTCTGCAAACCAATAGTAGATAGATTTTCTTTGCAGTTTGATAGCTTTGTCAAATGAAAGAAGAAGGAGGTGTTAAATAGGTGGAGAAGATGAAGCACCCGCCTCTTTCTTGAAAATTTAAGAGTCAATCTGTGCATAAGGCCTTTTGTCATGCCAATGTACCACCCAAGATGACCACTATATTTTTTTTCTTTTTTTTCTTATTCCAAGAGAAGATTAATTGAAAAAGACTGCAATGCGCTTTAGAGAATCTCATTTTCTTTTATTCATTAATTTATTAAAAGCTAAATGGAACATCTAAAAATTTAACATTTTAAAAAAATAATATAATTCAAACAAACTAGCAAACTAAATCTTTAAAAAATATCTAACAAAAATAGTCATAATCTGGCACTAAAATAACTTCTATGATTTAAAAAATTGTGATAGTGGTGGATTTGGATAGGGGATGAGAGGATGAGAAGATTGATATAGATTTTGGGGGAAATGGAGGTCGCAAAAAAATAAAACTCACCGTAAAATTATTCGATGAAGTTTTGACAGGAAACTTATATCAAAAGATAATCATTGAAAAGCTCTACACATTTCTGTAAGGGGTATTAAATGGAGATGACCGGAACTCCATAAATCTAAAAAGAAAGTGATGATTAGTATTCGATCTTTCTGCAGGATTGGTTGGAAATAGAGGGGAGACAGGAAAAATTAAAAAACAAATAGGCCCAAAATGTGATTTTTGAGGTGTTTTGTATTATGATAGGGTCAAAAAAGAGTCATTGGATAAAAAAAAATATGAATGGTGGAGATTAAAACTTGAGTCATAGTTATTAGACTAGATTTAAAATTGATTAGGTTGATATAATTGGATTCAAATTAGCCCAATTCAATCAAAATTGAGCCCTTTGGGCCAATTCATTTTTTTTAAAATAGAAAGACAATAAAAAAATAACATTAACAAACAAAAAAATACAAATACAAATACAATTAAATATGTCAAAAATTAGTTGTTCACAATGGGAATTATACTTTGATGGAACAATTAATACAAAAGACACAAGGACAGGGGCGATTCTCATATCGCCCACAGGGCAGCATTACCCTGCAAAAGCTTGTCTTTATTTCTTTTACACAAATGACACACCGAATGACGAAGCATGAATCATGGGTCTAAATATGAAAATAGATTTGGAAGTACAATAATTGATTGTGTTGGTAGATTCCAATTTGCTTATTCGGCAAGCTCAAGGCAAATGGAAAACTAAAGACCTCAAGATTCTTCCATACTAACAATGTGTGGAAGACCTCAGCAAAATGTATAAGTTCATCGAGTTTAGATTTATCCCAAGGTTTCATAATGATTTGACTGATGCCCTGGCTACTTTGGCCTCAATGCATCCATATCTTAGAAAAACTTGCATCACTCCTTTAGAAATTCATGTTCGTGACCAACACAACTATTCTAACATAATTGAAGTAGAACCATATGGTGATCAATGATATCTAGACATAAAGCACTTTATTGCGGACAAAAAATATCTAGAACATGCTAATAAAAGCCAGAAAAGTCCTATTAGGCGCCTAGCTAGTGGTTTCTTTTTTAGCGGGAAATTTAATATAAACAAACCCTAAATTTAAATTTGTTGAGATGTCTGGATGTTGAAGTAGACGAGAAAATAATGAATGAAATACAAGTTGAGATATGTGGATCACACATGAATGGATATGTCCTTTATATAAAAGATACTTCGAGTAGGGTAATAATGGCTTACGATGAAATGGGATTGCTTTCACTTTGTGACAAAGATCATAAGTGTTAATGTAATTTAATTCATTTACATCCCTCAAAGTTACACCTTATGGACACTCCTTGGACCTTCGCTGCATTTGGAGTGAATGTCATCAGACAAACTGAGACAAAAGCTTCGAAAGGACATCGATTCATTTTGGTGGCAATTTATTGCTTCATCAAATTTGTGGAGGGAGTCACTTTAAAGTAGCTAGCTACTAAGAATGTCACACCCCGAGGCTACTCCCTGGACGCGCACACGGGACCTAGGATCATAAGTGACCCCAAGCTAACCCTACTGGCATGACATGATCATACTAAGAATAATAATAAGTGATGAGGAAGTTAATCATGAAGTAAATAAGAAATGATGGGGAATACCCATTTACTAAAACTGAGTATATCAAATCTGAGAGTTTAATACAAAAGAACTATCAAACTCAAATACTAAGCTAAATCTAACTATGTCTGAAAATAGCCTCTAACTCACTAGAAGTGTTGGGACATGCCCAGCTATGTCTAGCAAAAACTAAAAATAAAGACTAAAAAAACTGAAATGATAACATGACTATTATCCTCGAAGAATGAGGACTCACCAGTAATGTTGTTGAACTGGAGATCGGGAACCGATCTATGCGTGATCTGGATGCTAAGAACCTGGACCTACATCACGAGAAGATGTAGCGCAGAGTATCCGTCAGTACTTGAAAGGTACTGAGCATGCATGTTAGGGAAAATTTGAAATAAACACATAACTGAACAAGTAATAAAGCAAGGGTATAATCTGAACATGATATAGATACCGAATACTGATCTAGTTGAATGCAATGACCAAATTTATAAATTGTTGAGACTGAATACTGACTGCACCGAAATGTGGTCAATGCAATGGAGTCTGACTAACCTGTGGGATCTACTAATAACCGATAGTAAAACCATATGAGCTAAATGTGGAGCCCGATGTATATGCCACATCAAGAGGACCCAATATACCCTGCCAAAGGTATAGAGGCATGACTGGCGTGATCACTAAATGATGCCCACAAAGGGGACTTACAACATACGTGGCTTGTAGTTCTGGGACTATACGGGTGACTGGCCCTAGTCCAACTCGGTAGTATGCTACTCCCAATAGATTAAATTATTAACACGTTATGACTGAATTTTTCTAATATACTAGATATCTCAAAAGTGACATGCAAGCCGAGAATGTACATTAATATACTGATAATGACACATTCAAGATTGAGGCATGTATATCTGAAATACTGAAATATCTGACCTAGCATGTGTAATGCAAGAAATAAAGAACTACATAGCTAGGGTTCTGAAATTTATGCTAGAAACCAAATAATCACATGATAATCTGATTTGGAACATTTAAATAACTAATTCATGATAATCTGCTGAAGTTCTATGTACCCTAGGTCTAGTTAATAATAGAGAATCAAGAATCTGACTGAAATCTAGGGACCTAATGGGCGAAAGGAACCCATTAGTGAAATCCCACATACCTGGTGACGAATTCCACGGAGAAATATTTCGATTTTGGGGTTGGAACTGATGGTATCTTGCTGCGTTCTTGACTTCTTTCTCCTCTTATGCTCTAATTTTTCTTTGTTTTGAAGAATAATTTGACTTAGGTAAGCTCTAGTTATGTTTCTAGGCTAAAACTAACCAAAACCATGTAGATTAGGGTTTAAATGACGTAGTTTAGAGGTCCAACAAAATAGGAAAAGAACAAAAGACCCCCGACTTAACTGTTGTCGGAGTGACCGATCGACGGCATCGATGGACCGTCGATGGAATGACGGTCTGTGATGGTGAACCATCAGTCGCGACTGGGGCTGGGTTTCTGGGGGCCTAACCCACGGACCATGGCCTGGCCTACATACCGTAGGTCTTGCCGTGGGTCAGCACACAGCCATTTTTCTTGGGGTTGTCTGAAGAGGGGTCGCAGTGGTGAACCACGGACCACGATATGGGGACGAGTTCAGATAGCTCAATTCTCCATAAACCATGTAGCCAACATAGGTAGAAAGGGTCATACTTTTTAGATGATTCCTTAATGACTTTTAACATAGACTAGTGGATCCACTTAGTTGAGAGGTTCTATACCCCGGCAAAGTATAGGACAATTCTGGCAGCGTGGCGGAGACGTTGTATAATCACACAGCTCATAGTGATGGTTGTCGGTTAGAGAAACTCCCACAGAGTTATATTGTATTTTTATATATACAAACTGAGTTATTATTGTATTCTTCAATACATTGAGTTGCTATCTACTGTTTTAAAAGTTTTCCATACATTGCATATCTTATTGTTGCTTTATATTGAGTTGAGTATCCAGAGTTTGAGTACCAAGAGTCGAGTGTCTTAATATTTAGTTGAGCCTTATTTCACTTAGTTGAATATCTTATTATTAAGTTGAGCCTTATTTCACTGAGTTGAATATCTTATATTTAAGTTGAGTATCGTATTCCTGAGTTGATTTTAGTTAAGTGAGTTGAGAAGAGGTAACTATGTTTCCTTTTTATCAAGTTCAAACTTATGTTATGCTTTAGAATTCTCCTTACATGCTCGTACATTTCACGTACTGAGCCATTTGGCCTACATCATTTCATGATGCAAGTACAGGTATTCAAGGTTATCAACAAGTGCTTCGTTGATACTACATGCAGTTCAAGTAAGCCATGGTGAGCCTCCTTTCTTTTGGAGGGTTCCACTTGTACTTTCAGTTTTATCAGTTGTTAGGATGTCGTGGGTCTTGTCCCGATTCCATCTTTGTCAATTGGAGCTTCATAGATAGACAGTAGAGTTTGAGAATTCTGTTCATTTATTTTGTTAAATGTTTTACAGACTTAAGTTGCCTATTTTATGGCGAGTTGAATATTGTATTTTTATTCAGAGTTATTCTTTTAAGTTATAGATTTCAAATTAAGTTCAATGAGTTTTATTCAGTTTTTAAGCTTTGTATTCCAGAGTTTGTCTTCCGCTTGTAGTCAGCCATTATGAGGGTTCTCTTGGGGACCAACAATGGTTCTCAAGTGTCGGCCACGCCCAGGGTATAGGCTCGGATCATGACAAACTTAGTATCAGAGAACATAGTTCAAGTGTCCTAGGGTGTCTATGAAGTCGTGTCAAGTAGGATCTTTTTTATGGTTGTGAGGGACACACTTCAATAAATAAGGGACTACAGACATTTTAGAAAAGTTTCCCTTCTTTCATACTCTAAATCGTTCAATAGAGCTAAATCATAGAGATTTATTCATACTCGTGCCTTTCTCAGATTCATTCATTCGACTACCCATCATACTAGAGGTGGTTGAATAGAAAAGTCAGTCATATATCGATGATTTGTTCTTAGCAGAAATCTTGAGGAAGTCGTGAGACTCCAGAGGGGCTTGAGAGAAGCCTATGAGTGAGTTAAGGGTTGAGTTTCAGAAGGAATGCACTCATACTATATGAATCGTGCGTTGAACTAAAAGCGAGTTGTACTCTTTTCCTTAATCCTTGTTTCAGTTAAGATCTTTATGAGAAAGTATGATTAGATCTAGGGTAGTATTTTTACCCGAAAAGGTAACTTGAGTTACGAGATCATGAGAGGCAGTAGTGAAAGTGCCCAGAATTAGAGAAAAGTATGCAGAGGTATGTTTTAGCTAGAAAGGAGATTGTGATGAAGCGTTATTGTGTAGGTAATGACCAAGTGTAAGAGTCTAATAGAAGAGCAAACGTATTCATAAAGTGATCGATCTAAGCTACGCTAATGATTTGTTTGAGAGGGTCATGATGTGCAGAAGGCTATAGAACTGATCAAGTAATGATGTATATCATAGTAGGCGAGCGATCGTATTGATATTCAGGTTCAGTAATGAACATTAAGCTTGAATTTGAGATGAGTGTCATAATCCAAAGAATGTAACATGAGGGTGATGATGTTAGTCTTGAGATTTTATCTAGTAGATTTGACATAAGAGTAGGTGAGAAATTGAAATGTTTGATGCAATGAATATGAGTAGTACCAGTGAGAGATCCTAACGTTTAGATAAGGGCGGTGAAGTGTGGTGAAGTCACAAGAGTAACAAGAAGATTACGAGGTGTACCGAGAGGGTATGTAATCAGAAGAGGATAACAGAAACACCTTAGAAAGAAGTCTTAGTACCTACTTATGGAGACTTTGGTAATCATGAGATAAGATTCTACCAAGTGTTAGAGTAAAAGAGGATGTAGACCAATTAGAGATGTTGGAATAGGTCCATATCATTCAACTGTCAGCTTTAGACCTAAGAGGGAGATGATAGGATTGAAAATCAAGTCAAGTGTTGAGAATAAGATAGTAATGAGTTCAAAAGAGTATGAGAGATATCTTTTAAGAGGTACTTTTAGTAATGGAGTGATGTTCGAAAGAGAAGCTTCAATGATCCTATTGTGATAATGATGGTATGATAATTTTTTCTAAGGTCATAACTGAGGAGGAAGAAGATAATGAGGTTTTACTATGAGAAATAGCTAAATGAGAGCCATTCATTGGTTGTGAGTAGTAATGCGGGTAAATTCTAGTTGGTATGGCAGAGATGATAAGACTAACCCTGTTCCATACCCAGTCCAACCGTCATTCGAGGACGAATGATCCCAAGGGGGAAATATTGTAACACCCCATAAATTTTTTGAACTAAGACTCAAACCATCCTTCGTGGTGAGTAGGATTTTACCAAGGAATTCAAAATTTCTTAAGTATTAAGATCACTAGATATAGTACCATAAGTTCCAAAAAGAATTAAAGAGAATTCATTCAAGTCATTCCTAGGTTCTTCTAGATTTTTGGTCAAATTAAAATAACCATACCCTTCAGTAGAGGATGAGTTAGGTGGCCCATAAGATACCCAATGAAATGTCTTTGAATTATCTTTCCAACGCCACCGAATTTGCTAAATTTCGAGCTTGTCTAAGGGCTATAGGCCCGTTTAAAGTCGGGATGTCCAATTAAGGAAATGTACCCGAAAATATGAAGGGTATTTTGGTATTTTCCTTACCCAATCAGACTTAAGCGTTTCTAGTAATGTTTTATAAGTCTAAACCGATTAGAATTAGTTTCTTTCATCCCCAAAAGTGTTTAGGGTTTTAGAGAGAAGATTCAAGAGGAGAAAAAGTTCAAAGTTTCTAGCGTTCGTTAAAGAAATTCAAGATTTCGCCAAGAACCTAGTTCTTTGAGGTATGTAAGCTTCCATTATGTTGGGTTTGTGCACCCACATTCTAATCATAAGTTTCTTTTGCGAATCTATCCATAAATATTGAGAAATTTAATTTCTTGATGAGTTCTTGAAGTTTCCTTATCGATTAAGTTTTGATGTAAGATTCTGCTTTGGCCAACTTCAAACAACAATATATATCTTAGAAAATAAAGAGTTACATGAGAAAAAACCTATTAAATTAAAGGTATTTGAATCTACTTTCTAATGCCACCAATTTCGTATCAATCCAATTTTTGAGTAAAAAGTTATAACTATTTTAGTAACCTATACAATGTTGTTACGAATTTAGCCGACCGGAAAACATTAAAAAGGGTTGTTTTTGTTTTTTTTACCACCAAGAAAATCCTCAACAAATTTCTTGACTAATAAAAGGCTAAAAACAATCAGATTTTCATATTTTAGTCCATCATTCTCTTTTCTCTCAAACCCTAGGGCAAAACTCTAAGGAAAAATCAAAGTAGAAGACTCCATTCAAGATTCTTTCAATCTTTTTCAAGATTCTTCTTCAAGGTAAGTCTTTCTCCAAAAATTCCATTTTTTTTCAACTCAAAATCCTCCATACAATTACGAATCACTAATGAAAATCATAATTCTTGGTCATAGATATTTCAAGAAACTAATTCAAGAATCTCAATAAAGGTTTTCTTGATTGTTTACCTTCAAGCTAGGGTTTCAAGGTTTCTAATCAAGATTCTTCAAAAACCTTGTTTTCCAGGTATATAAGGCTATCATATCGTTGGAATAGTTCGTCCTCACTACCTACATCTACTTTCAAATCAGTAAAAGAGAAATCTAGGATTCCACCCCTAGATTTGAGGTTTGTTGAGATAAGTTGATTTTGAGTTCTTGAGTTCATGTTTCTTTTTAAAAGTTCTATTCCTAATTATCGAATTGCTATATTGTTATTGAGATCCTTCATATCATGAATAATACCTCTTGAATTTACAATTTAAATTCAAGAAAGAGTTAAGAGTAGAGTTCAAGAAAGTATTTGAGTTCAATTGTGAATCCTTTGAGATCATCAGTCGATTTGAGCTATGTTTTGAGGAAGTAAGTATGAGAATAAGCAGAGTCGTATACTTGAGTTCTATATATTGTTATTTAAACCCTTTAGTTGGGTCGTTCATGCCAATTAATTCTGCATGAACTCAATCAGTTGAGTATCTTTGAGAGGAGTAGTATCTTAAAGTTCTAAGTCTTGAGTATTGAGTTCCTAATCATTTTGGGATTTTATTCTTAATCATGGGGCTACTACGTGTTACCCATGAAGTTCCTTGAGTTCAGTAGTTCATGCCTATAATTCTACATGAACCCTATGATTTGAGCAGTCTTCAAATGAGAGATATCATTAAGATTCTTGAGCTGAGTCGTTCATGTCCATAAATCTGCATGAACCCTATGATTTGATTTATAAATTTTGAAAATCTTTTTAAACCCAATAATTGTGTTCTTAAAATGAGTTTTGAGAAAGTAAAGATGAGTTTTGAGAAAAGAGTTTCTAAAGCATGATTAGTATGACAATCGAGTATGTCATCAATGTATGAGCAATATGGTATTAGATATATCATCAATGTTTATGTAGTATGAATTCTTAAGTCATCAATGATCATATTATAATATGCTTTTGAAACGTCTTTGGGAAATAGTTTTCAAGTATGAGTATAATTAGGGAACTATGTATTCCCAGAGGTATCAAATTTTACATTTATAGAAGAGAAACTGAGATTTCTAAATGAGTTATGAGTTCAAAAGTTATTTCAAGAGTAGTTACCTCTTTTAATAGGGTAGTTTGAGGAATTATCTCAAACTAGAGGAAGGGTTATGTTTTTAAACATATGAGCTGAGTATATTTTTAGGAGTAGTATTGAGCAACGATATGAGGCGAGTTCAGGTAACTCAAGTCTCAATAAACTATGTAGCCAACGTGGGTAGAAAAGGTCATACATTTGATTCCTTAATTCTTTTTAGCATATACTAGTGGATCCACTTAATTGAGATGTTCTATACCCCAGCAAAGTATAGAACAGTTCTGGCAGCGTGGGCGAGACATTGTATCATCACATAGCTCGTAGTGATGGTTGTCAGTTAAAGAAACTCCCCCATATTTATATTGTATATTTATATATACAAACTATGTTATTATTATATTCTTCAATACATTGAGTTGCTATCTCCTGTTTTAAAAGCTTTTCATATATTGCATCTCTTGTTGTTGCTTTATATTGAGCTGAGTATCCAGTGTTTGAGTACCAAGAGTCGAGTGTCTTATTATTGAGTTGAGCATTGTTTCACTTAGTTGAATATCTTATTATTGAGTTGAGCCTTATTTCACTGAGTTGAATATCATATCTTTGAGTTGAGTATCTTATTCCTGAGTTGAGTTTAGTTGAGTGAGTTGAGAAGAGGTAAGCATGATTCCTTTTATCAAGTTCAAGCTTATATTATGCTTTAGAATTCCCTTTACATGCTCGTACATTCCACATACTGATCCATTTGGCCTACATCATTTCATGATGCAGATACAAGTATTCAGGGTCATCAAGAGGTGCTCCGTTGATACCACATGCAGTTCGAGTTAGTTATGGTGAGTCTTTTTGCTTCCATAGGGTTACACTTGTACTTTTAGTTATATCAGTTGTGAGGATGTCGTGGGTCTTGTCGCGACTTCCATTTTTTTCAGTTAGATATTTCATAGATAGACAGTAGAGTTTTAGCAGTCTGTTCATTTATTTTGTTAAAAGTTTTAAAGACTTAAGTTGCCGATTTTATGGCGAGTTAAATATATTATTTTTATTCAGAGTTATTCATTTGAGTTAATTGTTTCTAATTAAGTTCAATGAATTCTATTCAATTTTTAAGTTTTTTATGCTTGAGTTAGTCTTCCGCTTGTAGTTATCCAGGATGAGGGCTCGCTTGACCAGCAATGGTTCTCGAGTGCCAGCCACATCCAGGGTGTAGGCTCAGGTCGTGAAAATTCTCTTCTCTCTCAAAACCTTAGGCAAAACCCTAAGGAAAAATCAAAGTACAAGACTCCATTCAAGATTTTTTCAATCATTTTCAAGATTCTTCTTCAAGGTAAGTCTTTCTCCAAGAATTTCATTCTTTCCAACTCAAATTCCTCCATACAATTATGAATCACTAATGAAAATCATAATTCTTGGCCATAAGGATTTCAAGAAACTAATTCAAGATATCTCGAGAAAGGTTTTCTTGATTTTTCTCCTTCAAGCTATGTTTCAAGGCTTCTAATCAAGTTCTTCGTCAAGATTCTACCTTGTTCTTCTAGGTATGTAATACTATCATAGTGTTGGAATAATTCGTCCTCACACCCCACATCTACTTTTAAATTAGTAAAAGAGTAATCTAGAATTCTATCCTATATTTGAGTATTCTTGTAATGAGTTGATTTTGAATTCTTGAGTTCCTGATTATTTTGAAATTCTATTCGTAATTATTGAATTGCTATATGTTATGAATTAAGATTATTGAGTTGATTCGTTCATTTAAATATTTCAACATGAACCCTATGAATTAAGTATTCTTGAGTTGAGTAGTGTCCTTGAGTTCTTGGGTTAATGCGTTCATGCGTTCTTAAGTTCTGAGTACTGAATTTCCATATTGCTAGTTAGACCCGTGAGTTGAGTCGTTCATGTCCATAATTCTGCATTCACCCTATGAATTGAGTTATAAATTTTGAGAAACTTTTTAAAGTCAACATTTGAGTTTTTAAACTGAGTTTTTGAGAAAGTAAAGATGACTTTTGAGAAAGTGTTTTTAAAACATGATTAGTATGACAGTTGAGTATGCCATCAATGTTTAAGCAGTATGGTATCTAGATATACCATCATTGTTTATGTTTTATGACTTCCCGAGTCATTAATGATCATATCACATATTGATTTTGATACATTTTTTAGAATGATTTTTTCAAGTATGAATTGAGTAAGAGTATATGGGAACTAAGTATTCCCAAATGTATCCGTTTTTAAATTGGTATAAGAGAAACTTTGATTTCTAAAGGAGTTATGAGTTCAAGATATTTCAAGAGTAGTTACCTCTTTTAAGAGGATATTCTGAGCAATTATCTCAAACCAAAAGAAGAGTATGTTTTTAAACATTGAGCATGAGTATATATTATTGGGAGTAGTATTGAGCTCCTATATGGGGATGAGTTCAGACAACTCACATTCCTCATAAACCATGTATGCCAACATGGGTACAAGATCATACTTTTTAGATGAATCCTAAGTGCCTTTGCACAGAGCTTTGTGGATCCACTTAGTTGAGGTGTTCAATACCCTGACAAGGTATAGTGATGGTTTTCGGTTAGAGAATCTCCCAAATAGAGTTAAAAAGTGTTTTTATTATATCACTTACTATGTTGAGTTCACAGATGTGTAAGTACTTTTGTAAAGTTTTAATGATTTTGCTTCTTTATTTCTTTACATTCATTTGAGTTTATATCTATATCTATCGTAGTCGTTTCATTCAACTATTTATTATTAATCTATATTACATACTCGTACATTCAATGTGTTGATGTCATTCGACCTGCATCTTTTAGTGATGTAGATACAGGTTCTTAGGATCCTCAACAAGAGTCCTTTGATATCACTTTGTCTACTCGCCAACTTTTGAGTAAGACCTCCTTACTTTTAGAGACTCCAATTTTATGAGTTGTTAGTATTAGTAACATTACGAGTAGTAGTGGGTCTTGTCCCAACAGTCCTCTATATATAGTAGAGGCTTCATAGATAGATAGTTTTAGAGAGTCTTTTAGTTTTTAGATGTTTCATTTAAAACATATGATTCATACTTAGTATATGTTTGAGTTAGTCTTCCGCTTGTAGTCAACCAGAATGAGGTTTCACTTGGCGACCAGCACTGGCTCTCGAGTGCTGGCCACGTCCAGGGTGTAGGCTCGGGTCGTGACCCTTGCCACAAATCTTCTATGCTTCCCTATCATATATAACAGATGGTTAAACATGCTCAATTCTTGTGTGGAAAGTGTTTTTGATGAATCCCTAATGGTACTGCCTTGTATATTATTTTGCTTAGCTTCAATCTTTTAGTTACACTAGTTTCTGCACACGTGTGTTCCAAGTAAATTTTATTACGATTACAAGTCTAAGGAAAAAGGCATATAATGAGTAATAAAAGAAACAATCATATCATATATATTTATATATAAAAAGAGGATCCTAGACCCGGTGACGCAACGCAGCCAGAACAGAGGGAAATAGATTTATCTTTTCATACAAGTTTTTGCCAATTTCTTTGCACATTTTTTTATAATTCCTCCAAGGAGGTGTGATAAAAAAACCAACACCACAATTTTATTTCTATTCCTTCTTTCTTCTTTCTGTTCTCCCTGTTTTTGCGTATTAAAATATCCCTCTCCATTTCCTTCCTTCATCCCTCCTTAGGAGCAAACGACTCAGATATGCTTAAAATATCATAGACTAATTCATTAAATCTTGAATCAAGAATGTATGAGAAATCATTCACCGATCATGATTCCTTAATATGTGACAAAAGAATTTCACAATTTGATAGATGCTTATCTTAAAACAACCAAGATCATAGAACCTTTCTTTTCATAATCATGCATAACCTTCATGAAAACATTATTTATAGATTCATAATTTCTTCATAAATTTATGTCTTTGAAATTTCATAGTCAAAAATCGTGATTAATGTATGGGTTCATGTGATATCAACTGAAAAGCATGTAATTGAATCAAAACCATCATAATAAGATCAAAATCAAACAATTGAATCAACACAATTAGAACCCATGAGAAATTGAATGAAAACCTAATCAAATTGATGAAAATGAACTTGGAGAATTGAGAAACCTTTGGAGCTCAATGAGTGAATGTAACCCATTGATTAAACCCTACATACCTTGAGGATCAATGCTCAAAAGCAATGGTGAAAAAGAAGACTTGATTTGGAAACCTTAGCTTATTCTTCCTTGAACTTGAGAGAGAGTTGAGGAAGATGAAAGTGGATGTGAATTGGGAATTTGAGTGAATGAGAGAGTTGGGGTAGTTTCAGGGGTAGAAGGGTAGTTATAGGACTTACAAATACGGGTAAAATGACATAGTGTAAGCATTTAATGCATAGGAAAAGACCCAAATACCCTTAAGAATAATTGTCGGAGGGTTCCTACAATTTGGACCTATGGTCTGTATTGGTCAACCATAGAACAAACTTCAGAAATCCAAAATTCACCTTACATTCCACGAGACCTTTCTATGGTCCGTCTAAATTCCTAAGGTCTGTAGAACCCATTGGTAAAAATCCAAGTTTATGTTTAAAATTTCACTAAGTCTAGAACCTTCATATGACTCATCAACCTTCCTATGGTTCGTCCTGTTAATTCGTAGGTCAAACATCAGAAACATGAAATTCCAAAAACTCATCTCCAAGTCTACAACTCCCTTCTTACAGCTCTTAGAACTTTCTATGGATCGTAGGTTGGACTCGTAGAGCCTACTTCAGTGCCAAAAATATGTAGTTTCCTTTTCCTTTCGACTTCCAACTTCCGGGTTGTTACAATCATATTGTGGTATGTATGATAAACATTATAGAAGATATTTATTATATGTACAACTAATATTTATTTCATTATATATTATAGTCATCGGGCCATCTGGGAGAATGTAACTTATTATTTTATTTGTGGCCCAATTAATGTTAAGCCCATATATAATTTTTAATAAAGAATAGATCTGATTCGTACATGGATTATTTGATTGGCGTAGCAGATAAAGTCTTAATTAACCGCTACAAATTGGTTTTCATCCCTCTATTAGGGTTACAACATATTTTACACCTTTTTCATCATTGAAGATTGTGGTAACGTAAGCTAGGGCACGACAAGGCGGTAAAAAGACTAGTTTTGTTATATAATACCAATCTCTGTAAAATGAATGTATTTAAGGTCCTGATGTGCATTATGTTTTTATTACATACTAGCCTTAAAATTTGAAATAAAACATGCACTTTCTGAAATTGTCATATTTTTATACTAGTCAAAATCAATTTGACATAAATGAGTATGCTAAGTTCACAATTTCGGCCAACTGTTCGCTTAATTTCTGACGAGGAGGATTTCATCCATCAACAAATCCTTAACCATATATCGTGTTTAAATCAAGAAATGTAATTAAAATTTTGAAACTTAACTGAGAGACATTACCTAATTAATGTGTATTGTATCTCATCTTCTGATGAAGAAAGTACATATTCATTAAAGATCCTATTTAAATTGACTAACTTTATAAAAAAACAAGTCGTTTTTAATGGGGCAAGTTCCATTTGTTTTGTAAAAACAAAGAGAATATTTATAAATAACCGAGCCCAAAAGTGACCCGGTCTAGAAACAAAAGCGTAAGAAAAGGGTACAAAATATCCGATGGAAATAATAAAAACAAAAAGTATACTAGAAAAGTGAGAACACGAATAGTCGGAAGCTTCCAGCTTCTTCCTTATATGCTCCTCTAAAATCCTAATCACCATACACTTCCATTGTTGTGATTCAAGCTACATTCAAGGTGAGATCTTTAATTCTAGCTACAATAAAAGTGAGATCTTTAATTCTTACCCTCCAATGGTAAAAAAGTTTTAATGCTTATACTTTTATGGTTTTCAGGTGATGACACAGTGATGGAATTGATCTCGTCTTCACTCCTTTGAACCAATCGAAACTCTAAGCTTAGTCCTTCAGCTCATCACTCTACCTTGTTCATCTTCGAAACTAACTATCACGGGAGTTGTAAATCCCTCAGTTAGATCTACTATCAGTAAGTCCAGATCCTGGTGTAAATGTAACTCGTGATGTAAAACAAGTTCTACTATTGCCCCGAAGCTTACTCTAGCCTTTAAAATGTGCAGATCCACAATCCACGGATGTTATGACCAATATTAAGGCTTTATGTTTCAGTTGTATCTCATTGCAATTTTATCTCCTTACAAAGTCTCAATGGATTGAACCCCATTCAGGATTAATACCATCATTTAATCCTTTGTTTTGATGATTTTACCACAATGAACTCAGAGAAAATTTATGTTGCATCCTTTTGTAGGTTTCTGCAAATCCGCCTTGTTGATGGTGATTTCTAGCTGAAACTAAAGTTTAGATTTGATACTAATGGACACCCCAAGCTCTCACTAGGTGTAAGTACACAAATCTATTGAATGTACTTCAAACATTAGTTTATCATAATAGAAAATTTTACCTTAGCAGATTGAACTTACATGTACTCAATAATGGATCACGGACTATGATACACATACCACTATTTGTTCTGTTAATCGTGTAGATGCCTCCTCATATTTAGGTAGATTGAGTATCTTCTTTTCTGTGCTATGAATTTTTTGAAAGTGGTTAATCTAAGAATCACCTGCAAAAGATAAAACTAAATTAGTAAAAAATCTACAAGAGTATTTCCTTTTCTAAGGGAATGTTTAGTCTTGCGAAATATCTCTTCTCAATCTCCTGATGATACTAATCTCCAATGCCACACTTCATCACACTTTCCACTCTCCCTATAAAATATGCACCTTAACTAAAGAGTCAGACTCAATAATGATAATAAAAAATTCATGCTTAATACAGTAATTAAGACTCTCCCTTATAGCTTTAGCTAATATGTAGGTTGTATCATGAATTTTGAAACCTTTAGCTACTACCAGATTACCACTATGATCCCTGATAAAAAAAGTTGTTGCACTAGGACTAGAGTTTCCTTTAGATGCTCCATCAATGCTAAACTTCCATAAATTAGGAGGAGGAGGGTTCCATCTAACAATTTTAAAAGAGAATTTAGGTTTGTACTATTCCAATTCGGAAAGAATAAGAGCCCAAGAGTTGCTGCTACATTTCCCTTTAAATCTAACAAGAATGAATTTTAAAATTGCATCGTTAATACTCATAGCACTCTAAATTATGAAAAGGAACCTCTGTGAATAATAGTATTCATTCGCTTACAAAATAACTATAAAATAATGTAAGGATAGCATGTAAAACTACCTTCACTCTATAGTTGCCTTCTACTAGCAACCACAACCTTATGGACTGCTTCAAGTTGAGAATAAGGCCCACAATTCCAATAGCACTAATAAAGTGGCTTCAAATTCTTGTAGCGTATTCTCCTGTCAGAAAAAGATGTTCCATAGTATCTCTTTCCAAAATTATACAACACCTACAATTCCAAGAATAATCAGAGTTCTGTCTATGCACCAAATAAGCCACACAAATCTTTCTGAACCAAATTCTCTGAGCAAGAAAGGGGATTTCAAAAGAAATCCCTTTTATCCACAATCTCACCATGTCTTCAACCTTCTCTTTTTTGTACCTCAATAGCTACCAAGTTGATTTAACAATGAACTTACCATTGTTAGTTTCAGTCCACTAAGCTTCATCTCCTCGATAACAGAGATATGCAGGATACAAGCTAGATTGGACATGTACAACATACTTAGGAGCACGCTCTCCCATTGTTGGATAGTTCCATTGTCCCTTCCTCCCTTAGAAACTTAGCAAAGTTTTTTATGGGATGAATAGTCTGCACCTCAAATGCATGTAAATGAAAATGTCCCAGATTATACGAGTTATGATACCATATAGTATAAAGGCATAACACATAAATGTTCCCTTTAAATTGGATTCGTTTTACGTTTATGTCCTCCAACTTTGGATATGCACAGTAGACACTTAAACTTGTATAAAATCAAAAAAGTAAACACATGAGTCCTACATGGCACAATACACGTAGGACAAAAAAGGACATGTAGGATGCCATGTAGGACATGTGTGTCTATTTGTTCATTTTTATACAAGTTTAAGTGTCTACTTGTGCACATCCAAAGTTGAAGTGCATAAATGTGATTTGAAGCCAAGTTAAAGGGCATATTTATGTATAATGCCTAGTAGAAGTGTCTCATCTAGGTTCCCACCACATGTAGTTATTATACGAATCCTCGTAACGTAACATAACAAGTAGTATTAGTTTATTTTGGGTTTACTTAGTGGATGTACTTTGTCAAGCCTTCATATTTTTGAATGAAGGTTAGAAATTGAATTAACAGTAATAGGTGAGTTATGTTTCTTTCCACCATGTTTCCTAATATTTCCCAATGTAAGAAATCGTTGATTTTGGATAGTAGATTTCTTAATTTGTAGATTGCTTTGCGTAAAATGAACTTTCTTTTAATTTTTTTTTGTTAAGATTCTGTATCATTTTTTGGTGGAGACATATGTGGTGATTCCAAAATTACTCTAGTTAAAGCATAACTTCATGATGATCAACAACTTAGAAATTGTTGTTTAGTCTTTCTTCTATTACAAAGCTTCTCAAAAGTTATTTTTGTATAATTTTGTCCTTAATTGTATCCCCATGAATTTTTATTCTAAGTGTATGATGATGAAAAGACCGATCGATTCTAGTTCTCATTATAAAATAGACGGCGATGAAAATAATGCATTTCCACCGGTTGGTGTTCCCGCTCCGATGATGTTAAAGTCTACGAGTAAAATCGGTGGTGGAGAAGGTAGTTATGTTGTTTCACCGATTTTCGATGGAAACAAAGTGGAATTTGTTGTTCCTGTCCAAAGGACAACAGACGGGAGCAACAAGAACGATGTCTTTGTAGATAGGAACACAATTGGTGTCATGCTCCGAATATGTTGAGTTCGATGAGTAAACACAATGTTGATGAAGACGATGAGGTTTCACTAGTTCTAGAGAGTAAAATCTCATCATTTTCATTGTCATCAATTTTAGTCAAAGAACTCAGCATATTCGGAGTAGGAACACCAACTACATTCCTATCTACAACTGGAGAAATTACATCGTTCTTGCTGCTTTCGCCAGTCGTCCACTTCACAAGAATAACAATTTTCACTTTATTTCCATCGACAATCGATGAAACACCATAGATGCCCTCTCCATGTGATTTTACTCGTACGACTCAACATCATCGGAGCGGGAACACGAATCATTGAAACCGCATTATTTTCATCGCCATTGATTTTTTAAGGACAACTGGAACCGGACGGTATTTTTGTCATCATACACTTAGAGTTAAAATATTTGGCGATACAAATGAGATTCTAATTTGTACAAAAATATGTTGTGAAAAACTCTATAACAAAATAAAGAGCAAACAAGAATTTCTTGACGGTTGAAGAGAAGTAAGTAAAATTAAATACTATTATATATTCACTTCTACTAATTATATAGTTATACCACCGTCTCTTCCTCATCCTCAACACTTTCTAACAATTGTAGGCCATAGGTGTTGTATAATTTTGGATTGTAGGTGTTGTATAAAATAATAGAAGATCTCTTCTGTTTGGATAAAGTATTCTTGACGATTCAGTGTACACACTTGAAACCTAAAGTTAATTGTTCCCTGAAATTAATTATTCATATTGTTCTTCTTTAACCTGTAGAAACTTTGCAAGACAAATTAATATATGGATTCGACATAACCAAACTCCTCATATTGGAGATAAGAAGATTTTTGCGGTAATAAGAGCTGAAATGATTGTTTAATATGATGTGCTTAGATATCTATGTTCTTATTTTCTTATACTAATGTTTTACCATTTGAAAATTTCATAAGGCAAAGGGAAAAAATGTTGACCGAGGCAAAATGTGGACTGAGACTCATAAGAGAAAAGATGGATGATATGTAACGGAGGCGGCTAGGGAGATTGGGTAAGTATTCTTTCTATACATGGTTACTCGAGTAGACTGAAGAAATGATTTTTTTTCTTGGGTATTAGTAATTAGGTATGTTTGTGGATAGTCTCACCGAGAGAAGCCTTGTTGTTATTCTGCAAACTAATAGTAGATCGATTGTCTTTGCGATTTGATAGCTCTGTCCAATGAAAGAAGAAGGGGGTGTTAAATAGGTGGAGAAGACGAAGCACCCACCTTTTTCTTGAAAATTTAAGAGTCAGTGCGTGCATAAGTTTTCATGCCAATGTACCACCCAAGATGGCCATTGTGATTATTTTTTCTTTTTTTTTCTTCCAAGAGAAGATTAATTGAGAAAGACTGCATTGCCCGTTAGAGAGTCCCATTTTATTTTATTCACTAATTGAATAAAAGCTAAATGGAATATCTAAAAATTAAAAAATAGGTGTATTATATATCTAGAACCTATTTAAATCTAATAATTAAGACCCAAGATTAAAAAGTAAACCAGCTCACTAACACAAAATTCAAACATCTAATATATTTTGAAGATCAAACACTATAAAATAAATAAAAGGTAAAAAAAATTCAAATAAACTAATTTAAAAGATTGTGAAAGTGGCGGATTTGGATAGGGGATGAGAGGATGAGAAGATTGATATAGACTTTGGGGTGAATGGAGGTCGCCAAAAAAAATCCCCATAAAATTATTTGATGAAGTTTTGACATGAAACTTGTATCAAAAGATAGTCATTGAAGAACTCTACACATTAATGTTAGGGGTATAAAATGGAGATGACCGGAACTCCATAAATATAAAAAGAAAGTGATGGTTAGTATTCATTTTTTCTTAAATCTATGAAGTTTGGCTAGTAATAAGAATAAATGGTTCATGGATTTGTGTAGATGAGGGTGGAAGGAAGAAGAGGTGAAAATTTAAAGTAATTTGTCTACGACAGTGGTGGTGGCTGACGACGGCGACCAACGTTGGTGGAGGCTGCCAGTGGCAGTAGTGGTTAGAAATAAAGGGGGGAGAGGAAAAATTAAAAAAAATAATAGGACCAAAATTTGATTTTTGAGGTCATTTGTATTATGATAGGGTCAAACGAGATTCATTGGATACAAAAAATTATGAATGGTGGAGATTAAGATTTGTGTCAAAGTTATTGGACTAGATTTAAAATTGATTGGGCTATTAGAATTGGATTGAAATTAGCCCAATTCAATCAAAATTGAGCCCTTTGGTCCAATTAATTATTTTACATAGAAAGACAATTAAAAAATAACATTAACAAACAAAAAAATACAAATACAAATACAATTAAATACGTAAAATATTAGGTGTTCACAAAAGTCATGCTTGGAAATTATACTTTGATGGAGCAGTGAATACAAACGGCACAAGGATTGGGGAAATTCTCATATCACCCACAGGGAAGCACTACCCTGCAATGGCTCCACTTTGTTTCCTCCGTAGAAATAACAAAACAGAGTACAAGCATGAATAATGGGTCTAAATATGAAAATAGATTTGGAATTACAAGAATTGATTGTGTTGGGAGATTTCGATTTGCTTATTCGGTAAACTCAAGGGGAACGGAAAACTAGAGACCTCAAGCTTCTTCCATACAAACTATGTGTGGAAGACATCAGCAAACGGTTTAAGTTCATCGACTTTAGATATATCCCTAGGTTTCATAATGAATTCACTGATGCCTTGGCCACTTTGGCCTCAATGCTTCCATATTCTAGCAACACTTGCATCACTCTGTTGGAAATTCAAGTTCTTGACCAATACTACTATTCTAACACAATTGAAGTAGAACCAAATGGTAAGAAATGGTACCTACATATCAAGCAGTTTCTTGCAGATAGAAAATATCCAAAACATGCTAATGGAAGCTACAAAACTATTAGGCGCCTGGCTAGTGGTTTCTTTTTTAGTAGGAAATTTAATATAAACAAACCCCAAATTTAAATTTTCTGAGATGCGTGGATGCTAAAGAAAATGAGAAAATCATGAATGAAGTACATGCTGAGATATGTGGCTCAAACATGTATGGATATGTCCTTGATATAAAAGTTACTTCGAGTAGAGTATTACTGGTGTATGATAGAATGGGATTGGTTTCGCTTTGTGAACAGAGATAATCAGTGTCAAGGTAATTTAATTCATTCAACTCCTTGAGAGTTACACCCTATGCCCACTCCTTGCCCATCACTGTATGGGGAGTAGATGTCATCGACAAATTGAGACAAAGCTTCAAAAGGGCATCAATTCATTTTGGTCGCATTTGATTAATTCACCAAATATGTGGAGGCAGTCACTTTTACAGTAGTCACTAAGAAGTCATTCATAGATTGTTTCCAAGCTAACATCATTTTCCATTTTGGTATCCCAAGAACTATCAACACATACAACACTACAAATCTGAATACCAATTCAAAATTGTGCATCACAATTCTACTTCATACCGACCAAAAGCTAATGGTGTTGTGGAAGATACTAACAAAAACATCAAAAATATCATCATAAAGGCAATTCAAGGCACCAAAAATGGCATGAAAATTTATCTTTCACACTTTTGGGATATTGTACGACAACACACACTTTGATTCGTTCAACCTCTTTCTTGTCGGTATATGAAATCAAGGCGGTAACACCAATAGAAGTTGAATTCAATCTCTCCAAATTATTGTGGAAGCTAAAATTGAGAATACTAAATGGCTCAAAACTCGATAAGATCAACTGACATTAATAGATGAAAAAATATAGGCTGACATTTGTTTTTGCTAGCTTTATCAGCAAAGTATAGCTCGTGTATACAATAAAAGGGTGCACCCAAAACATTTTGAAGTAGTCCAACTTGTTTTAAAATGCATTCTTCGATACCATAAAGAATCCAAGGTAAAGTTTGTTCCAAATTGTCAAGGTCCATATCTTTTCAAGGAAGTGTTGTCCAAAGGAACTTTGCACCTTACTGATGTGGAGGGAAAAATCACAGGTATAATTGTTAATGCAAAGGCAGTCAGAAGATACTACATCTTATGCATTTTAAGATATAGTGACAAACAATGATTGCATTTTATAGTTGGGAAGATGAAGTCCCCTCGTTCCAAAGAAATAAAAAAAATCAATCAATCAAAAAAATATCTTCTCATTGAAAGTTTGAACTACGTTCGTCCTGATTCTGAAAGGATACATAGGCAACCCTCTTGGGTTTGTTCATACTATCAAAAAAATTAATATTCTATTATTCATAAGAGATGGGGTAGTTTTTTATTTTGTTACAATAGTTCCAAAATTGTAGTCCAGTTTACAGTTCTGTTAGACAATTGACTTTCTGATTAACTCTTTAAGAATACAAGATTCAATATGTTTTGTGTAGAAAATAGATCATCAAGAAAAAAAAGAGACTTATAAGTGAAACCCCTTGTTGGCACCATAAGACAAAAAGAGAAAAAAAGAGTCTTATCGGTGAAAACCTTTGCAGGCACCATAAGGAGACAAGAGAGAGGATCTTATCGGTGAAAAATCTCATGAGCAACTTAAGATAATGAGAGAGAACAACATGAAAATGGTTAATTGGTGGGAACCTGGAAAGAGCACCGCTTGTCAACCCCTCTACATGAAGTGCTACTGGGATACATAAATTAGTTTCAGATTCATTACGGTTCAGACTTTGAGAGCTAGACAACTCAAACAGATCAAGAGTCAAATACAAAGTTCATGTCATGGTTCATTCAAATTCCGCATATGCGTCTAGATAAGTTCTCTTTGTCTTTTTCCTCAAAAGGAAAACCCTTTGTTTAGTATAAGTCTGTCTTATTTCAATCTCTTAATAATCTCAAATCTAACATTTTTAGATCCTTTCGATATAATTATGCTTGAAAGAAAAGCAAAAAGGTTGAAAAGCTCATGACAGTTTCCCCAAAAGGAAAAGTTGAGTACATGAGTCGATATGACATTGATCAAGAACTAAAGACACCTAGGATCTTTTCCCAAAAAAAATTGTGTGAAGGAATACGATAAAGCCTCTTAAGTCATGAGAAATATTTCAAAAGGGATATTCATTCTTCAGGAAATCAATTGCACCATGACATTTAGTAGTACCAAGAATATTAAGGTCTCTGATTAACAAAGAGGAAGCTTTAGAAAATTGGTTTAGCTAAGGATTTGAGTTAGAATTTGACAAATTGGTCGAAAGTATGGTCAAGTCATCAGAACATAAATGCCGCAAATCAACTATCACTTCTGAACTAACAATTTTCTCTTTATTTTACTCAACAATGGGATAAAAGAAAATGCATTATTACAAGTCAGAAAGATGAAACATAATAACAGAAGTTCTCAAAGTTTTCAAATTTTTTGGTGTTTCATCACATGCTATTTGTATTTTTTGCCTCTCAATTCGAAAACTTTGAGTAATACTCCTGGTCTCAATCCCTCATTAGGAAAACATCTCCTAGTTGAAAAAATCATGTGCAATACACACCAGTACTTCATTATTATGCAATACACAACAGTCTTTCATTCATGTGCAATACACAACAATCTTTCATTCATGTGCAATACACACAGTCTTTTATTCCTTAATACACCCATATGCTTATCTTGGGAAATACACACCAGTCTTTCATTCATGTGCAATACACACCATATTCATACTTTGGGTAATACGCTTGTATCTTCTGTCAATCAACAAGGACAATACTTCCCATTTGAAACTCTCAGGGCAATATGCCTCATTCTCCCTTTTCTTCCTAGGGTTATATGTCCTAGTTTGTGATTCTCATATATTTTCTTTTCCTAGAAAAAGCACAACATGTCTGGAGTTTTCATTTTGTAACAAGCTTCGGTAATATATTTTAAAATTTCTTTCAATGGAGTTTAAAATAATAAAAAATTAGTCATTTCATTCACTTTCTTTAGTTGAAAAGCTCTTCATTATTCCAAGAAAAGAGGGGCATGTTGGATTTTTACCAATGGGTTTTATAGACCTTGGGAATTTAGACACACCGTAGAAAGGTCTCGTGGAAAGTAAGGTGAATTTTGGGTTTTTGAAATTGGTTCTATGGTTGATCAATACAGACCATAGGAAGTTGTACGGACCGTAGGTCCAAATAGCCGGAACCCTCCGACAGTTATTTTTAAGGGTATTTGGGTATTTTCCTATGCATTAAATGCCTATACTATGTCGTTTTTATTCCTATTTTTAAGTCCTATAACTACCCTTCTACCCCTAAAACTACCCCAACTCTCTCATTCACTCAAATTCCCAATACACATCCACATTCATCTTCCTCAACTCTCTCTGTCAAGTTCAAGAAAGAAGAAGCTAGGATTTTCAAATCAAGTCTTCCTTTTCACCATTTCTTTTGGGCTTTGATCCTCAATGTATGTTGGGTTTCATCAATGGGTTCCATTCATTCATTGAGTGCCAAAGGTTTCTCAATTCTCCAAGTTCATTTTCATCAAATTGTTTAGGTTATCATTCAATACCTCATGGTTTCTAATTGTGTTGATTCAATTGTTTAATTTTGATCCTATTATGATGGTTTTGATTCAATTACATGCTTTTCAATTGATATCGCATAAACCCATATATTGATCATGATTTTTGACTATGAACTTTCAAAGACATGAATTTATGAAGAAACTATGAATCTATAAATGATGTTTTCACGAAGTTTATGCACGATTATAAAAAGAAAGGTTTTATGATCTAGGTTGTTTTAAGATATGCATCTATGAAATTGTAAAATGATTTTGTCGCATATTAAGGAATCATGATTGGTGAAAGGTTTTCTCACACATGCTTGATTCAAGATTTAGTGATCTAATCTATGATATTTTAAACATACATGAGTCATTTTCTCTTGAGGAGGAATGAAGGAAGGAAATAGAGAGGGGATATTTTAATACGCAAGAACGGGGAGAACAGAAAGAAGAAAGAAGGAATAGAAAGAGAATTGTGAAGTCGCTTTTTGTATCACACCTCCTTGGAGGAATTGTAAAAAATTTGTGCGAAGAAATTGGCAAAAACTTGTATGAAAAGATAAGTCTATTTCCATGTGTTCTAGTTGCGTCACCTCACCGGGTCGAGGATCCTCTTTATATATATATATATATGATTGTTTCTTTTATTACTCATTATATGCTTTTTTTATTAGACTTGTAATTATAATAAAATTCACATGGAACACGTGTCCAGAAACTAGTATAACTAAAAGATTAAAGCTAAGCAAAATAATATACAAGGCAGTACTATTAGGGATTCATCAAAAACACTGTCCACGCAAGAATTGAGCATGTCTAACCATCTCTTAATGATGATAGGGAAGTATAAAGGATTTGTGGCAAGCTTCCCCATAACTCCCGCAATTATGAAAACTGCTTTTCCAAAAGGTACTCAGATAACAATTATTAATAATATATTAACCCTAAGATAGTAGTATAAATAGAGGGCAACCATTTGTAAAATAATTAAGCAAGAATCAAGCAATCTTCACAAAGGCCTCATGTTCTACTCCTACTCTTGCCTTCCTCTAGAACCCATTTCAGCTTTCTGTTTTTATCAACATTCAATCTACCTTATAGTTGTTAACTATGTATGAATGAGGATTGAATTGTGTGAATCTGATTGACGTCTTAGAAAATATGTGGTTGCTCGTGCTGGTGTTTGTAGGATTTGGAGAGAAATAATGAAAACAATTGTCAAAAAACATATAATTTATGGAAAATTGACGTTCCCAACTCCTAGAAGAACGTTCGACTCTTGATTTTTATTCCTTTGCATTCTTGTTGTTTTTCTATGTGTTAGTTTGACTGAAGGTAGTTAACTGCATTGTGGATGAACCATATAGTTGATTTTTATATCTTCCACTATTGTGTGTCCATAACTACCTTCTGTCAAACTAACACATAGCAAAACAACAAGAATGCAAAGACATAATAATCAAGTGTCGAACCTGCTTCAAGGAGATGGGAACATCAATTTTCAACAAATTTTAGGTGCTTTGACAATTTATTTCATTATTTCTCTCCAACTCCTACAAACACCAGCACAAGCAACCACCTTTTTTCTCAGACGCGAATCAGATGGTAAGAAACTATGTGGTACATAGAATGTTGATAAAAACAGAAAGTTGAAATGGGTCCTAGAGGAAGGCGGGAGTAGGAGTAGAATATGAGGCTTTTGTGAAGATTGCTTGATTCTTTCTTAATTATTTTACAAATGGATGCCCTCTATATATACTACTAACTTGGGGTTAATATACTATTAATAATTGATATTTGAGTACCTTTTGGAATAGTAGTTGTCATAACTGTGGGAGTTATGGGGAAGCTTTCCACAAATCCTCTGTACTTCCCTAAAACAAAGTTCAAAGCATTTGCAAAAGACTTCTTGAAAAGACTCTAAGAACTCCCTAGACTTGGCTCTTAACTTTCCTTGAATTTGAATTTATGGATTCAAGGTTATGATGCATGTTTCTGAATGATTTCTATATGTTTAGAAGTCATTTACAGTAGTTAGAATTAATAGGAGTGTTAGTACACTTTAGAAGGACGTAAACAGGCTAAACGATGAAAAACGACGATTCGGGCGTGTCCCTAGCGCGCCACTCCAGCCCCAAATTACTTGGGCTCCAAAATGGCACACTGCTGGCGCGCCGCCCCAGCCTTCTTGGCGCTATGGGGGCGCGTCGTGCCACCTGTTCCTTAGGCAAAATCTGACAAAATTTTGGTCTCGTTTTCTGATCTTAAATAGATTTTAATCGATTCTTTTTCTCAAAATCACTTTAGAAGCATATACCCAAGGTATATACACAAAATCTAACTCATACAACTCAAGGAATCAACACATTAATATCAAGAAACTCTTTAATCTCAACTAATAAGCAAGAACAAAATCAATTCAAGAACATCAAATTCTCAATCTTTTTAGGACGAAAATACGCTGAATTAAACATGCTTGGTGCATGGGTGAACTAACCCAATGCTATGTGATTTCAATACCTTTTAAGGATCTCCTCCGATGAAATCCACAAGCTAAACTCGACAAACTTGACAATTTTCTTACTTCTCCTTCTCTTCTCTTCTTTCCTCTTCTCTAAACCTCTAACTTTATTCCGAAAGCGTAAAACTGACCAAATTCAGTTTAGACCCATATTTAATTCACCAAATGAATTTAATTAATTGGATAAGGAAAAGACTGAAATACCCTTCAAAAATCCAGGTTGGTCATTTCCTTATTTGAACAGCCCAACTTCTAATGGGCGTATCTCACTCATACGGACTCGGATTTGCGCAATCTTGGCGGCGTTCGAAAGATCAATCCAAGAGGTTTCCAACCATACCTGGAAGTACACCTAACTCATCCTCATCTAGGAGTTATGTCTATTTGAAGTTGACCAAAAACTCACTATTTCCTAAATTAAGTAAATTTCCAGATTTTCCTTCTTTCCAAAAATGACTATTTCCAATTATTGGATTCTTCATATTTATTTCAAATTATGGGATGTTACACTTTAGACTTAGCTTAGCTTAAAGCTTAAGTCTTAGAACTATTATGCCGTAATTTTACTATATTTAGAAAAATCACTATTTGAAATGTTCTAAGTATAAAACAATTTGAGAAAATACTTAGAAAAGAGTCGCCACTTAATTTTTTAAAGAAATTAAGAAAACTTATAATTTTCAAAGATTTAAACAGAAAAAATCATTTGAAAATTATAAGTTTTCTTAATTTCTTTAAAAAATTAAGTGGCGACTATTTTCTAAGTATTTTCTCAAATTGTTTTATACTTAGTACATTTCAAATAGTGATTTTTCTAAATATAGTAAAATTACGGCATAACAGAAATGGCGACTCTGCTGGGGATTTAATTAAGTTCTAACCATAAGATTTGACTTGTTTGACTAATTATATTAATTGCTAAATTGTTTATCTGCTCTCAACGTGTTTAAACTTCTATAAGTGTCATTGCATTTCATGACATCTTCTCTTGTATGTATAGTATATTAAAGGACGGTTTTGCGGAACCGCAATCGAACTTTTTTATACTCAACCCTCTTTCGGAATGATCAGCAATTTATTGGTTCGTCATGCGTCCAATGGTTGTCATTAATTCCAGCCTAAGTTATCCACTTGGGTTCCCGGTCTTTCAAAAGCCACTCTTAGTCAACTAGCGTAGAGCAAAACCAAATCCCGATTTTTAGCGCATTTTAAACTAAGTCCACCCAACACCCAAGGCGTGTTGGGCCCATTAGAAGCCCACCTTGTGTCTATTTGGCCCATTTGCCAATAAAAGACAATCATGCTTATGTGTTTAATTGAAGGATGTATATGTCATTTTTAAACAGATCAATTATCAAATAGGGGTGGGGTTAACTTACCTTTTTCTATTTTTCTTGTAGGATGAATCCAGTACATGAGCCTCTGAGAACCCGAACGGTGACCATACCACATCCATACTTACAAGTTTGGTGGAAATTTATGAACACAGAAGACAAAAAGATAGTCCAAAGTCACTTAGGCCATCTCCCGTCATTAATGGAAATGGTGGCCTATCTCGACATGATTGGAACAATGGTTAAATTTTGGGACAATGACAACATGGTATTTTGATTCGGGGAAGTGGAGATGACGCCGACTATTGAGAAATCCTTGCAAGTTTCGAAAGTGTCAGTATGTGCAACGAAAGGAGGTTCAAACCCGATACAGATCTCCTTTTCCCAAAAACATGGGATTTTGCCAAAATTAAAGAAAAATTGTCACTCGTCAAAGCCGATTGGATGGATAGAATGTCCGGGCCAAACATTCCACTTCGAAAGCTTTATTACCGATTCAAACGTGCAAGAGCCTATGAAAGGTTCAAAGAAGAGTTTGTCTCAGAAGAAAAATGGAAAGAGACACGTTTTCTTGCCTTTGCAATATGCCTACTTGGGACGATGGTATTTCCCCAAGGACCAAACTACACTATTCATCCAAGTGTAGTAATGGTCACGCATGCTATCTTTTATGGAGTGGGTTACGGGTCGGCAACCAAGTACTACACTTAGGCACCCATGATTTTGGCCGACATTTATAGGGCTTTGGACAAGTGTCAAAGCGGAGAACGTTTCTTTCAGGGATGCAACCTGATACTGCAATGGTGGATGATAATACAGTTGATCAAAGCTCATGAGCCAACAGAACCAGATCCCTGGGAAAGACCGAACAGACTCGAAAGTCACGATTAGTGGGTGCAACGTAATCATTTCAACAGGGTTGGAGGCCAAGAATTTTGGTACCCGAGACTTCAGGGTTTGAGAGATGAAAATGTGCAATGGTCGATCCAATCCTTGGTAGTAACAAAGCAAATGGTGATTCGAGCAGGAAAGACCCCTTACTTGATATTTGTCGGGTTAAGAGAGACTAGACCATATGCTCCCGGTCGAGTACTTAGACAACTGGGAGGGAAACAGGAGATTCCCTAAATTGCGGACATGAAGAAATTTGTAACGATCATGAAAATGGATGAGTATCTTATGTTGAAGACATACGTAGAGCATGGAAGACCCGAAGGGTATTGGGAGAACCGGTACCAATGTTCTAAGGACTACAATGAGTGGTTAAAGAAAAGCCTCGCCGGAACTATCGACCATGGTCCAAATATTCCCCATGTTATTGCAGATGTTGGGGCCAAAGATCAAATTCGATTTCAAGAGAAGTATGACAAGAATGAGTTGGATCACCAACACCGATATTCAGAAGACGCCAAAGTCATAGCTTAGTTGAGGAAAGAGTTACAAAGAGCAAGGCAATGCATATCAGAATTAGACGATAACATGGAACAACAGATTCAGTTGGTCGAGAGGTTCAAGCACCAGGAAGGGGCTCGATTGGCTAGAGATCACCTATGGGCGAACATATTTTCTATGTGGGAAGAAGTCAGCATCGCCAAGTAGACCAAACTTTGTGAAGGATCAGGATAAGCTTGAAGTTTGTCATCATCCCCTGCGTGGGATTGCTTTATTTGTACTTTGCTTTGTAATTTACTTTTCGAACTCATTTCCCAATTTTTTATGTTTGTCAAACATTTTGAATGCTATTAATGAAATATTTTGGGGATAATGAATTGACTTAAAAAGACATATATATCCTTCAATTTGATAGGCCTACCTTTGGCACAAAAAGGGTCACATGCATGTTTAGGACGCGATTTTTTCTGTTTACTTGTGTGCTTTAACTATTTCTGTGGTACGTTGCTTGGAATGAGGACATTTTTAGCCCACTCCTTTTCAAAAATTTCTGGAAATCTCTACAATGCTGAATAGAAGTCACTACCAAAATGTCCGACCAAAATTTCATGAGTCTTGAGTTTCTCAGCCAAAAAATAAAATCCTACTACGAAATCCTAAAACATTACTCTATTATCTCATGAAAGGTAAAATTGCAGCTAAGATGAAAAAAAGAAAGAGTATCAACATAAAGCTGACCGAAGAAGATTTGAGGATGAAACTGCAGCGGCTCAGACAAGAGATCCAAGAAACCAGAGAAAGGAGAATAGAAGTGGAGTTTGCCACTGCAATCGCTCAAACAACAAATGTGGCAC
Source organism: Solanum verrucosum (assembly GCF_900185275.1). NCBI lineage: Eukaryota > Viridiplantae > Streptophyta > Magnoliopsida > Solanales > Solanaceae > Solanum > Solanum verrucosum. Next base: position 511,764 of record NW_026019922.1, on the reverse strand, counting down.
TAGATGTGGAATTGGCAGCAAAGATGACGAAATGTGTTGTTATAGATGAAGAGACAGTTGATGTGCGGAAGAAGCGTGATGCCCTCAAAGTTATAACCGTGATTCTTCATAAGCCACGTGGAAAGAACTCTTTCTTCACCCAAGAGGCCACCAACAGTGATCCCAAAGGCGCTAGACCTGAAGCTACTGAAAAAGATATTGGGGAGGAAATTGTCTATAGGCCTCCTCTTCAGGGATGGTGGAAGGAAGGGAATGAGAAAACCACCCTCGAACCATATGAGTTTACCCCCCGTGATTAATGCGACAATTAGAAAAAGAATGGCTTTGGGTGGAGGCACATTTTATCTTTTAGGAGCTTTATTATTTATTTTTCACTTTCCTTGTAATCTTCAAGAAATGAATAAATGAAAACGAAACTTCCTTTGTATTTGAACTACGTAAGGCTTGAATTCTCCTTGGGAGATACGTAGGCAGCCTTTCAAGGCCCGGCCCCTATCTTTTAAAAAATTTCTTTTCCCCTTCATTCTACAATGAAACATTGAGTTCAGATCAACAAATGCCCAAAGATGCAGCAAGAAGACCTTAGCTCAACGCAATTTAACCTTTCTGAGTCACCAACCTCAACATAAAAATGAGCAAATTCCTGCTTATTCAAAAGTCAGTCCCCATTATTTGTGGGTTAGCATGTTCTCAAACGAGGCAACTTTTATGTGTTTATCTACTTTCTATATGATATTTTTCATTATTTGTGCCGAATCAAAACTAACATATTTGCCTTTGAGTTTTTTTTCTCAACAGGTAGTTAGAACTGGTCTGTGTCGATAAGCTGGCTGATCATCCTTATTCACTAGATCTAAAGGTCCTACAGATTCCTTCCCCAATCAAAGTTCACAAAAGGGAGAAACAGCAATGGGTGATAACAACGAAGAAACCAGCCTTATTGATGTCGTGGTGGCTCAACCGACCCTTGCTGATCAGAATGAACTGATCCTGCAGTTGATGCAACAAATCGCTGAGATGAGGGTCGAGATGTAGAGAAAACATGATTTGCCTCCTCTGATTGTTGTTGTCAATGCTCAACCAGACGGAAGACCTCCAGCTCAAATTCCCCTTCCTAACGTGGAACAAGCTCAGAACCCGCCTTTAAGCCCTGCTCGTAATCCCTCCATCATTGACCTTACCACCTAAAACCCCCATTACGCCTCAGCTTCTTATCAAACACCACCCCCTCCTCAAAATACCAACCTCCAAGCACCACTTCCTCTCCCCAATGCAAACCACCAAATTGGCCTACCCCCTCACAGCCAAAACACTAATAACCCACACACTTCCCTCCTTCACCAAAACCAATATACTAGCCCCCAGACTTTTTCCCAAAACTATCACGCCCTTTAAATGGCCAGAGCCCCTCTATTGCTCCACCACTACCACAAAAAGCCACTTTCCAAATACCAGTCCGTAATGAGCATGACGCCCATAGTTCGGAGCTCGACCACTATGAGGAGAGGGAGAGAGAGTGGAGGTCAAAGAAAGAGACCACCAAGATAGATATGTAGGAGGAAATTAGAAAAGCCATAAAGAAGTTGAACTGCATTCCTGAGGTCGCCGGGTTGAGTTACGAAGACTTGTGCATTCATCCAAATTTGGACCTCCCGGAAGGGTTCAAGGTGCCAAAATTCGACATCTTCGGAGGAACGGGGAACCCCTTAGCACACCTGAGGGCCTACTGTGACCAACTCGTGGGAGTTGGGAGAAACGAAGTTTTGTTAATGCGGCTTTTTAGCCGAAGTCTAAGCGGAGAGGCTCTAGAATGGTTTACGTCTCATGAAACGAGACAGTGGTCTAGTTGGAACGCTCTTGCTAAGGACTTCATTGAACGATTCGCCTACAATGTGGAGATCGTTCCTGATCGTTACTCCTTGGAGAAGATGAAGTAGAAGCCGACCGAAAGTTACTGAGAATTTGCATATAGATGACGAAATGAGGCAGCTAGAGTTAGACCTCCTATGTCGGAAAAGGAAATCGTCGAAGTGTTTGTGCGGGTGTAAGAGCTCAAATATTATGACAGAATCATGTTGCTCGTTGGAGCAAAATTTGTTGAGATAGTCAAGGTAGGTGAGACTATCGAAGATGGATTGAGAATCGGGAAGATTGCCCATGTTGCTGCCTCGCCCGGATCCTCGGGCTTGTTGAAGAAGAAAAGAGAGGATGTGTCCTCTATCTCTTATGAGGGGAAGAAGACCCCAAGGAAATCCTCATAATACCAAGGTTGCTCTCGACCTTTACAGAGTTTGTACCCGGCTTCTTATGCACAGGCTGATTACCAAAATACCCCTCCCCCTAACTATCAAAATGCCCCTCCTTCTATCTACCAAACTCCCCCTCCAGTTTACCAAACTCTACCTCATCACTATCGAAATGTCACCCCCAACTGTGCCAATGTTCAAACAAATTACCAAACTCTTCCCCCAACATACCAAACCCCAGCTCCACTTTACAAAAATACCCCCCCGAACTACCAAGCTCCACAACCAAATTACCAAACCAACTCATATCCCAGATATCAAGCCCCCCGTTCAAACGCTCCAATTTATCGCTAGATGCCTCCTCCGCAATAAGGAAATTACGATCCCCCCGTCCTAGGTTTGAGAAGAAGACTGCTAGAATTTTCACTCCGCTCATTGAAAGCAGAATAAAGTCATTCGAGCGATTAACCGTGGCATGATATATTCATCCAGTAGGGCCCAAACCGGTTGATACTAGCTCAAAGGTTTACAGATCCGACCAGAGGTGCGCGTATCACTCCAACAGTGTTGGACATGATACCGAGGACTGTATCAACCTGAAACATAAAATCCAAGACCTGATCGATAAGAACGTGGTCTCTCTTCAGACGGTTGCGCCCAATGTCAACCGTAATCCTTTGCCAAATCATGGAGGCGTCACTATCAATATGATAGAGACAGATGACGATTTGTGCGTGACAAAGGCAATAGTTTCGATTGTTCCTGATGTACTAGAAAGGGCTGTAGCCTCGTTGAGCATTAGAGCGAAAAAAAAGTTTGTGATTCTGACACCCGAAAAGGCCGTTGCCTTGGTGCCACGAGAAACTCTTGCCCGACCAAAGTTTGTGACTGAAACAGCTGTTACCCAAGGTATGACCAGATCCGATAGGTGCTACACACCGGAAGAGTTGGCTCATGGAGGGCAGAAAAAAGACCAAGCAAAAAGGCCAATCAGTGAGGCCGAAGCTGAGGAGTTCTGGAGAAAAATGCAACCGAAATATTATTCGATTGTGAAGCATCTAGAGAAGACGCCGACTCAGATTTCTGTGTGGGCTTTATCGATGAGTTCGCAATTGCATAGACAGGCTTTGATGAAAGCTTTGGATCACACTTATGTGCCTGTGGGTACTAACAACGACGATCTAGCAGCCATGATAAACCAGGTCATCCGAGGACACCGATACAGTTTTTGCGACGAAGAGCTGCCCTTTGAAGAGAGGATGTACAACAAAGCTCTGCACGTCACCATCAAGTGCCGAGACAAAGTTATAAATCGTGTTTTGGTCGACGATGGGTCCGGTCTCAACATATGTCCGCTTTCGACTCTTAAGCAGCTGAAATTCGACTTGGGAAAGGTTCAACAAAACCAGGTCAATGTGAGAGCTTTCGATGGAGTGCAAAGAGACACGATAGGGGCAGCAAATTTGGATGTTCAGATGGACCCGTTGAGGTATATTTTCCAGAAAGCAATGCCACCGGGAAGTTGGCTAAATGGCAAATGCTCTTGAGCGAATTTGACATTGTGTATGTGACCCAGAAGGCGATAAAAGCACAAGCCTTGGCTGATCATCTTGCGAAGAATCCAGTTGATGAAGAGTATGAACCGCTCAAGACTTATTTTCCCGATGAATAAGTGGCATTTGTGGGTGAAGATATTTCTGAAGCATACCCTAGTTGGAGAGTATTCTTTGATGGAGTGGCAAACCACCAAGGGAAAGGTATCGGAGCGGTCTTAGCATCAGAGTCTGGTCAGCACTATCCTATGGAAGCTAAACTCCAATTTAATTGCACGAACAACATGGCCGAGTATGAAGCTTGCATCCTCGGTTTGAAGATGGCCATTAATATGAATGTTCATGAGCAGTTGGTTATTGGAGATTCAGATTTGTTGATTCACCAAGTTCAAGGAGAATGGGCCGTGAAGAACCCAAAGACCACACCGTACGTGCAATATATACAGAAATTGTGCAAGAGATTTTGCAAGATTGAATTCAGGCACACTCCCAGAACACATAATGAGTTGGCCGATGCTCTTGCCACCATTGCCTCAATGATTAAACATCCTGATACAAGTTATATCGATCCATTGGATATAGAGGCAAAAAAGCAGCCCGTCTATTGTTCACATGTTGAAGCAGAACTAGATGGCTTGCCTTGGTATTATCAAGAAGTATTTAGAGACCGGGATTTATCCTGAGAATGCAATGTTCAACCAGAAAAAGCCGATACGCCGTATGACCCTCAATTTCTTTGCAAGTGGGGAAATCCTTTATAGGAGAACTCCAGATTTAGGTATTCTCAGATGTGTTGATGCTAGTGAAGCTGCAAAACTTCTGGAACAAATACATGCTGGAGCCTGTGGTACTCACATGAATGGACTCACTTTAGCAAGGAAGATCGTCTGAGCCGGATATTTTTGGATGACTATGGAACACGATTGTTGCAAGTTTGTGCAGAAATGTCATAAATGTCAGGTGCATGGTGATTTGATTCGAGTGCCGCCTCACGAACTTAATGCTATGAGTTCACCTTGGTCATTCGTAGCTTGGGGCATGGATGCCATTGGTCCAATAGAGCCAGCTGCCTCTAACGGACACAGATTCATTTTGGTTGCCATTGAATACTTCACCAAGTGGGTGGAAGCAGCTTCGTACAAGTCGGTAACCAAGAAAGTTGTAGCTGATTTTCTTCGCAACAACCTGATATGTAGGTTTGGAGTACTAGAATCCATCATTACTAATAACGGAGCGAATCTTAATAGTCACTTGATGAGAGAGATAGGTCAACAATTCAAGATTACTCACCAGGATTCCACCGCCTATCGTCCCCAAATGAACGGAGTTGTAGAAGCCGCGAACAAGAACATACAAAAGATACTAAGGAAGATGATTGAAAATCGCAGAGGTTGGCACAAGATGTTGCCATATGCTTTGTTGGGTTACAGAACGACTGTCACAACATCAGTTGAGCAACTCCATATTTGTTGGTGTATGGGACAGAAGCAGTTATACCTACCGAAGTTGAAATACCTTCATTGAGAATCATCCAAGAAGTTGAATTAAGTGATGTTGAATGGGTTCGCAAGCGGATTGACTAACTAACATTGATTGATGAGAAGAGAATGGTTGCCGTTTGTCATGGTCAACTGTATCGACAGAGAATGATTCATATTTTTCACAAGAAAGTAAGAGCCAGGATATTTGAAGTTGGTCAGTTGGTTCTTAAGCGCATTTTCCCTCACCAAGATGAATATAAAGGAAAATTTGCGCCAAATTGGCAAGGGCCCTACATGGTTCGCAAAGTGTTATCCGGAGGTGCCTTTGTCCTATCGTAGATGGATGGCACCGAATGGCTGAAACCAAACAACTCAGATGCTGTCAAGAGATACTACGTGTAAAGTTTCAGTTTGTATTTTTGTCATTCCCTTGTAATTGTTCTATTTGCTTGTAATTGCTTTGTTTAGAATTTTATCCCTCTTGTAATGAACTACGTCTGACCTGAATTATCAAGAATGAGATACGTAGGCAGCCTATGTCGGCCTCAATCACCCCTTTTATCCCTTTTTAATATTTCATTGTATCTGAACTACGTTCAACCTGAATTCTCAAGAATGAGCTACGTAAGCGGTCTATGTCGGCCTCGATCGGTCTTTGTAATTTCTTATTTTGTTAATCCTCGAGAGGGGGAACTACGTTTGACTTGACTCCTGTCTCAATGGGATACGTAGGCGCCACAACGGCTCGATCATATCTCCCGTAAGATTTCTATTTTCCCCTACAATAGAAACTGGAACAGAATTTTTGGGAAGGACTCAAAAACTCTCAAGGGGAAGATATCTCCATCATAGTTAAGAGTAAAGTTGCATTGAGAATTGTAACTGGGACAGAATTTTTGAGAGGATCTCAAAAATTCCATAGTTTGTTTATCAACAGTTAAAGACACGTCAAGACAGTTAACTGGGACATGAATTTTTTAGTAGGACCTCAAAAAATTTCAATAAGGTTCATCATGAGTTTGGAATGACTTTGAATACTTCCCAACAAGTAATCGAGCAGACTGCAAGGCATCAACTTCAAATACGTTCACTGCAGCTTGACGTAACATGACACTTGGCAGTGACCTTTTCTAAACATTACTTTTGAAAATCCATTTTCCTTAAAAACCTTTCTTTCTTGTTTCAATTATTTTGCATAAAAATATTTTGTCTTATCTATCGAGAGGCGGGAGATCGGAGAAATCAACCGAAAATACCAAGACAAGGAGCAGACAACCGAAGAGATCGACACAGATTAGTTCATTTTTTTTTAAACTAACAATCTTTCTGTGGATGTAGGCCTATAGGTTTACCTCAAAATCAGTATATTCTGCCAATCAATGAATATGGAGAAATCAAAAGGGCGAAGGGCTCTACGAAATTGACAATTTTTCTATGGATGCAAGAAATATTTTATGCTTCTTATATCAAAGATTTGGGAATATGAGCAGTATTATTCCATTCAAACTCTCAGTAAGGCGGGGTCCATAGCGAATATGCAATTATGTTCGAAAATGGAATAAAGAAAAACCTCGAAGAAAGAAATTTTACTTATTTTCCAGCAACTAAAGATACTTGGAGGACATTACCTGCATCATATTATCGGACATGATAATATTACCACCCGGAGAGTTATTTATGTCATATTGTCGAATGAGATGATAATATTCTCTGAGGGTCATTTTTATTATTATTGTCAAAAAGACAATGCCGCCACCACAAGATACCTAGAAGATCACCTACATTGTTTGGTGAAGCATTATCTTCATTCGGTACCAGGGATGGCATCATCAGAAGAGAAGAAAATCATGCATCATCAGAGAAGGAAATCATGCATAGCGAGAAAAGAGATTCATGCATTGCAAGAGAAGAAAATCATGCATCATCAGAGAAGGAAATCATGCATAGCGAGAAAAGAGATTCATGCATTACAAGAGAAGATTCATGCATCGCGAGAAAGAGATTCATGCATTGCAAGAGAAGATTCATACATTGCAAGAAAAAGAGGCCATGCATAGCAAGAGAAAGGGTCATGCATTACAAGAGAAAGATTCATGCATCGTGGAGAAAAAATTCATGCATCGCGGGAAAGGAGTCATGCATCACGGGAAAGAAAGTCATGCATTGCGGAGGAAAAATTCATGCATCGCGGGAAAGAAAGCCATGCATTGCAAGAGAAAGATTCATGTTTCGCGAGAAAAAATTTCATGCATCGCGAGAAAATCACCATCAGCTACAGGTTTTGGGGAAACATCACCTAAAGCATTATCTTTACGCATCGCAGAAAAGGAAATCATGCATCGCGAAAAAATCAACATCGGTTGCATCATTTCATTTGCAAGAACAACATCAAGAGAACCATCAACAACAACGTCAAGAGAACTATCAACATATTACATTCGTATATTTTATTACTTCGTCATCAAAAGAATAGTACATTGAAGATTATATTACAAATACAAAATACAAGCTTTATTTGCTTCACGTCAAACCCGATAGAGCTTACCTCAAATACTCAAGGAGAACAATTAAGTGTCAACACGTCTTTGTTGAGAGTATCCGAAAGGATGAATTCTCCAAAACAAACCACAGGTGCAGACGACATCAAAAAGGATGCAGCACAACGTGAAACTTTTTCTTAGCAGCGAACTGAGACATAGTCCAAAGAGGAATGTCAAACTCTTAGGATGCGAGCAGAGGAGCGACTTCTACAACAATTAAACCACACTTCTATCAAAAGGCATGTGGGTTTTTCTTTAGGTTTATCAGTTTCAGTTTCGCATCTAAAAATTTTTGTTTTCACCGAAGGCAGCTTTCCAATCCGAGTGACAATACACCAATAGCTTTGAAAATTATGTCTGTGTAAGTTCTTACTTATGGATGTAAATAGCTCCGCATTCATTGCTAAGAGGTTGCAAGCTTCTTTTTCATACTCGACCTATTTGTCACTCTCCAGAGCCAAAGGTTATCTTTGCATAGTAGGTTTCCTTTTCAACTGATCGAGTCGAACAACAAGCAGCCTGATTCCTAATGTTTAAGTATATGTAGGCGGGCTCAATGTTGAAAAACTCGGTTGTATTCTAACCTCCTCTCTTAAATCTTATTCTCGAGCATTCCGGTCTCTTCATAATTTGATATCGGGGTAGCTTTTGAATTCCCTCAAATATCGTGCTACAAATCAAGCGTATCAAACTACAAGTGGCCTGAATTCTCATATAGTCTGAGATATGTAGGAAACCCATTTCTGGGGTTCGACCATAATTCTTAAGGTCCGTTCCAAAGTCTCTTTCCAAAAGAATGAAGATGTGGTCGATCAAAACTGGAGTTGTCAATTTCATTTGCCTCGGATTTCTTTCATCAATCCAAGTCAAACGAGGGACAGTTGTTGATACCTAATTTTGGACCTCCACAATATAAATTAATCATCGAGCTTCCTATATTCCAAACGAACTGAAATAATTGACTTTATAAAATTCAAAATGTTTTCTAAGTCATTTTAAGTAATTTTATCATTTTTATAAATTTTAAAATAATAAATATGATATTTTATATAATTATGTGTCTAATTAATATATTTTATGAATGTTCGAAAATTGTCTCAAAAAAAAAAAAGATTTCTGTTTTATTTAAATATTTGGTTATTTAGTTTAATTAATTAATAGCTTATATTTTGAGTTAATTAGTTTATAATTAAGTTAATTATTTTATCTTGTTAAGATTAAGAAGTTCGTTAGTTAATTATATCAATTTGTCTTATATAATTACTAGCCAAGCATATCATAATTGACTAAGTTTGGCTACATTTTTAATCTCCAATTGGCTATAATTTTAAATGCATATGGCCAAAGCTCAAATTCAATTCTAGCCTATTTATTTTAAAAGACCAAGTTGGGCCATTCATTCAATAATTTCCAGCAATCCCTTTTTCATTTCAGCAGCTCACCAAGAGTCCAATACCCGTTCCCAATTGTCAGCCCAATCTTTCAGCAACAACTTAATACCATATATGGCCAAATTCTTTATTTCTCCCTAGTCAAAACCCACTCCAAAACAGTACCCGACCCCTATTACTCTTCTTCTTCACGCGAACACTGAAATTCAGCGAGCAAATTGCGCTGCAAACTTGGAAATCTCGCTCAACTACCCTGCAAAATCCATATCATAGCAACCCCAACGTCAAACCTTCACATCCCCTTGTTCCCCCTTTTCGCGGAATTCAGCTTTTTCCCCATCACTTCCATTGTTGCCTCGAAAAGGAATGGATAGATTCAAAATTTCAAATGGGTTTTACCCCCCCCCCCCCCCTATCTGCCCTTTCGCCCCTCTATAAATAGCCTCCTTAGTTTTAATTTAAGGGGGAAAGCAGGGGAGATTTTTGAGTTTAGTTCTGAGATAATAGTCACTCACACACTTGAAAATTTCATATCTAACTTCCTGAATCTAAGCTACGAGAGGATCGACGCTTGGATTTTCTTAGTTTGTCCTCCCTATTCGAAGTTCGTGGTAAAGGAATCGTTGCTCTCAAACTTGTTGTCGTCCAGTCGCTGCTTCGAGAGAGGTAAAAATTATTTCTAAATCTCATTTTCGATTCAATTAATGGTTACTTAATAAGAATATTTAGACTTGTTTCAGCAGTATCTTTGTTGGTTACATTGTTGTGTATGTTGATTACAACTCATTAAATTTCAATAGGATTAATTAAATCTATTTGCTAAGTGTTGTTTTGGTTTAAGCTCTGTCACACTTTCCCTGTTTATGTAGTGTATCATTATCTTCCTCCCTTCTCACTTTGCATCCTTACCTTGTTCATCAGCATCATATCGATATTTGAGTATAATCGTAGCTTGAAGTGCTGTCTGTGATGTTATGTTAGTAGCTCAAATTAGTCTTGTTTTAATTTGGGTCATAGGTTCACTGCTAAATTACCTCTAAGTGTCTATTTCTTTATTTTTTGAAACTATTTAAGGTCTCGAAATGGGCAGCATCAGTTTGTTACTCACTAGTTAAAATCCGGAAATCTTATTCAACATTGTAGTTGTTCCTCCTTTAAATAACCATTTTTTATGTTAATACACTTCTTTGAAATCTGTGGCCTGGTATAGAATCAAGTGAATACGATTCCATGTTGGCTTAAGTTAAACAAATATGTTCTCAGCATATTTTCCCATGTGTCTTGTAATTTAGTCATTATGTATTTCTTTCTATTGTACTGCTTTGAGCTCTCGAGTTTAATTATCAATTTGATCAAGCTAGTAGTTTGTTTGGTTCTTGGTTGGATTGAGAATATTTGGGAGTAGCTACGGTGAGTCTTAAATTAAAAATCAGGAGCATTATTTAATGATCTTATGTGGCAGGGTTTTACTTCTTTTAATTTTTCTTATCAAGTTCCCTGATTATATGTGTGTTCATAAATTGAGTTGAGGAGTTGAACTATGCTTTGTCTTAAAAATGGGTCTTGATGAGCATCTTAAATGTAACCTTTCTAATGCATTTTCCTACCCTTTTAACTCGAAAACATCTACTTAGTTGTATTACTATATCCACTTTTCCTTTGGTCCATAGAACAACTTCTCATTACTGTGCATTTATTGGATGTCACTTGGAATGTTTTCACTTAATTAGTGGTGGAAATTTTTGATAGTAGCTTATCTATAATATTGAGAAATGATGCAGTAATATTTGTTTATTAGTATGACCGATCTTTTTGTGAAAGTAATTATATGGGTTTAGTTTCAATTAGCCATGTGGTTTGAAGGTTGCTTAATAAATTGAGTATCTATATTTCTCTATTATTATTTAGCCTATTAAAGTTTCCTTATGAGTGTTATCTTCCATGTTAAAATTGAGATTTTTTCCTTTTCTTTGTTCATTAGGAAATCACATGCTTAATGTAGCTTGTTTTCTTTGTGTAATTAATTTCTCCCTTCGTCTAGTGAAGACGTAGCTTAAATGTAGATACAGCTGAATATTTGTGATTAAGGGCCTAAGTTTTCCTATTTTATTTCTTTTATGACATCATTGTTTTCGTCCTTTCCAATTCCCTTCGGTAATTAATTCTTGTCCCCATAAGCAAATACATTTAATGTTTATCGACTTAATTGTGAGTAATGTTCAAGTTTAGGCGAGTTTACTTTTAAAGTGGAAGATAAATATTTGTCTTACTCTTAGCTTGCTCATTGAGTATTTACTTTTATGCCTTGCCTTAGTAATTTTAAATAATCCAACTAATTCATTATGTGTCGCTACTGTAGAGCGTAAATTTCGGGTTGCATCTTTCATTTACCAAAACAATAAATTGTTGTTAATAGTCTGAATGCCATATTCTTCTTGCTCCTGCTAATTTATTTCTTTATTTTGTTTCCATGTGATACCATCAGAGTTCCCTTGGACTCCATCTTTCTCCACTTCATGTTTTGGATGGGCCATAAAGGCCCAAAATTCTTTTATCGAGTCATTCAACCTTGAGAAATTGAAGAACAAGTCTTTGGAGTTGACATACAGGTCCCGGAACGCAGAAAAAAGGGTTGTATACATCAATATACAGCTGATGTATACCAAAAACGGGATTGAGTAAAATCCCTAGAATTTGCAGCAAAATTGGCCCAAAAAGAGGCCCAATTTCCTAATATCTTTTACTCTTTTAATTGATTTGCTTATGCTTGACTAATTTTATTTAATTCTAACTATAATTTATCTTAATTAACTTAATTAGATCCCCCAAAAGATGAGTTATTTCTTAGTGTTGGTTTGTTTTAAATATTCTTTTTGTGTTGTGGTCATTTATTTTACTAATCAAATATCAATCAATTTTTATATCGTTAATTAAGTTAAATCGTTGTTCTTAAAAAGATTTGTTATTTAACACTTTTCACTCAAATCATGTTCTAACTCATTTTAAAATGTTTTCATGTTTAAGTGTTTTTTTTTCAAATAAACTTGGAAAATGTAAGTCATTTTTTTTATCAATTAAAAAATAATAATAATAATAATAATAAGAATAATAATAATAATACTTACTTAGTCATTTTCTCAAAAGGTTTAGTCATTTAATAAGAATTGATTTTCATGTTTTAATTTATTAAATTGATTTAAAATGAATTAAATAAATTCTAATTAATCTAGTTTTATTAATATTCTAATCACTTGTAATTTAATTCAAATGTTTCATTTTGGATCTCATTCTCTAAAAAATAAAAAATGAAATATAAAATGTTCGTTATTTAACTATTCTTCAGAGTTGACTGAATATTGTAAATTATCATATTTTCTTTTATGTTAAACCCTTTTCCTAAAAAATAGTCAAAATATATTTTAGTCAAATCGCAGGTCAACCGCATGTTAGCGGGCACTTCGAATGCTTAAACCTTTCTCGAAGTGTAAATTGAATCCCGAACCCTCTTTTGTATTTTCAAATGATTTTTTCTGTTTAAATCTTTGAAAATTATAAGTTTTCTTAATTTCTTTAAAAAATTAAGTGGCAACTCTTTTCTAAGTATTTTCTCAAATTGTTTTATACTTAGAGCATTTCAAATAGTGATTTTTCTAAATATAGTAAAATTACAGCATAACAAGAACAAACTTAAAACGTTTGTGAAAGACTTTTGAAAACTTTTAAAGAACTTCTCTTCACTTGCTTCTTAACTTTTAACTTGACTCTTAACTTTACTTAAATTGTATTATGGATTCAAGGATTGTGATTTGTGATAGGAAAGATCTCATGATGTTTAGGAATGATTTTAGATAGCTAAACATGAGAAAAGATAAAAAAAAATCACTGTCTGAGGGTGGGTCAGCGCTGCGGAGAAGCATTTAAATTTTTGGTTCGAAAACAACTTTTGAGACAGAACAGTCCGTGACCGCTCCGCGACGTGAAACGATTTTTCCCAAATCTGGGAGCAGGTCCGCGACGCGGAGACATTACCCAGATTTCCCCGACAAAATTTTCTTTTTCATTTTACAGCTCTAAACTCCATGGGTTCTTTCCCCCAAACACTTAGAATCATCTATACCCTCAAATAACATCAGATTCCACTCGAAAACACAACTAAAACGTGAATCAATCTCAAGAAAACTCCAACAACAGAACCCACAAGGATTCAAATGAACTTCATCAAGAATTCAAGGGATTTACTTTCAAATCAATATACTTTGCTGAAATTTAATCAAGTTGGGCGCGTGGGAGAACTAACCCAACTCTATCTGATCTCACATACCTTGTAGGGATCACCCCCGACGAAATCCATATAAGCTAAACTCGACGATCATGACGAAACTTACTTCTCTTCTCTTTTCTCCTCTTCTATTCTCTTTTCTCCAAGCCTTAGCGTATTTTGGTAAAAGAGTAAACTGATCTAATTCTGATTAGACCCTAACTTAATTACTAAAAAAGAAATAAAATAGTTGGGCAAGGAAAAGACCAAACTACCCTTTAAAATTTCAAATTGGACTTTCCTAATTCCAACAGTCCAACTTCCTAAGGGCATAACTTACTCATACGAACTCGGAATCGCGCAAACTCAGCGGCGATGGAAAGATGATTCCAAGAGATTTCCTACCATATCTGGAAGAACACCTAACTCATCTTGAGCTAGAAGTTATGAACGTTTGAAGTTGACCAAAACTAAACTTATTCTAACTTACAAAATTTCCAGATTTTCATTCTTTCCAAAAATGACTATTTCCAATTATTATCTTCTTCCTGTTATTTAAATTTGCGAGATGTTACAATATCTCCCCCTTGGGAACATTTATCCTCGAATGAGATTACTCTTACTAGGCTAAGGGTGTAACATGCAACATTCAGTTCAAGCACCCACAAGCAAATGCAAAACAACATGCCAACTTAAAAATAAATACTAAGAAAGGATTAGTACCTTAATTCAAAATTTCTCCAGATTCGAAGATATGTGGATATATCTTATTCATATCCTCCTCAGCTTCCTAAGTAGCTTCCTCAACAAATTGGTTCCTCCAAAGGACTTTGACTGATGCTACCTCTTTTGTTCTCAACTTGCGAACTTGGCGATCTAGAATTTGAACCGGAATCTCTTCATCATAAGATACTGTTCTTGATCCCAATAGCTTTAGTTGGTATGATCAATGAAGGATCTCCCATGCACTTCTTCAACATAGAGATGTGAAACACCGGATGAATTGCGGCTAACTCTTGTGGTAGCTCAAACTCATAAGCTACATTACTTACCCTTTTCAATATTCTGTAAGGGCCAATATACCGGGGACTAAGTTTCCCTTTCTTACCATATCTCATAACACCTTTCATGGGTGAAACTTTAAGATATACCCAATCATCTACTTCAAACTCTAACTTCCTTCTCCTAACAACAGTGTAGGATTTCTGATGACTCTGCACCGTTGTCAACCTCTCTTGAATCACTTTCACCTTCTCCATAGCTTAATGAACCAAATCTTTTCCTTTCAACCCTGCTTCACCAACTTCAAACCATCCAATATGAGATATGCATCTTCTCCTATAAAGAGCTTCATAAGAGCCATTTGGATGCTCGAGTGGTAACTATTGTTGTAGTCAAGCTCAATGAGAGGTAGGTGATCGTCCCAATTCCCTTTGAAATCAATCATACAAGCCCTCAACATATCTGCTAAGGTCTGGATAGTGCGCTCTGCTTGCCCATCTGTCTGAAGATGAAAGGCAGTACTTAAGTTCACCTTTGAACCCAAGCCTTTTATGAATGACTTCCAAAACCATGCAGTAAATTGCGCACCTCTGTCTGAAATAATGGAGACCAAAACCCCATGAAGTCTTACCACTTCTTGTATATATAGCTTAGAATAATCTTCTGCTGAATGGGTAGTCTTCATCGGCAAAATGTGGGTTGATTTTGTCATTCTATCGACAATCACCCAAGGGAATCATGTTGCCTGCGAGACCTTGGTGAACCTGTGATGAAATCCATATTAATCATCTCCCACTCCAATTCTAGAAATTCTATATTCTGAGCCAAACCATCGGGTCTTTGGTGCTCTACTTTAACTTATTGGAAATTTGGACACTTAGCAACAAATTCTGCGATGCCCTTCTTCATACTATTCCACCAATATACCTCTCTCAAGTAACGATACATCTTTGTAGAACCCGAATGAATGGAATATCTGGAGCTATGAGCTTCCTCCATGATCCTCTCTTGGAGTCCATCCACCATTGGAACACACAATCTACCTTGATATCTCATACACCATCTCCCCCTTGTTCAAAATCCATAACTTTCTACTTATGAACATTTGCTTTCAATTCAAGAAAAATGGGATCTTGGTCTTGCTTCTCTTTTACTTCTGACACTAATGATGATTCAGCCCCATTCATCACCATTACTCCTCCTTATGTGGAATCCATTAGACAGACTCCTAAGCGTGCAAGTCTATGCACATCTTTCGCTAACTCTCTCTTTTACTCTTCAACATGGGCAGTACTACCCATAGACAACATGCATATATCATCAGCAACAACATTAGCCTTACCTCGGTGGTAAAGAATACTATGTCATAATCCTTGAGTAGTTCTAGCCACCTCTTTTGTCTGAGGTTAAGCTCTTTCTGAGTAAATACATATTGAAGACTCTTGTGATCAGCGAATACATCGACATGAACCATGAACACTATGAAAATAATGACGCCATATCTTCAAAGAAAATACTGCATCATCCAACTCTAAGTCATGGGTTGGGTAATTCTTCTCATGATCTTCAACTGTCTGGAGGCATAAGCAATAACTTTGTCATTCTGCATTAACACGCAACCCAAACCAACTCTAGACGCACCACAATACACAACAAAGCCTTGTGTACCTTTTGGTAAGGTCAACACTGGGGCAATAGTCAACCTTCTTTTTCAATTCATGAAAGCTTTTCTCACAAGCTTTAGACCATTGAAACTTCACTATCTTCTGAGTTAACTTGATCAAAGGGGAGGAAATAGACGAGAACCCCTCTACAAACCTTCTATAAAATCCAGCCAAACCTAATAAACTCCTAATATCAGTTGTAAATGTGGGTCTTGGCCAATTCTTCACTGCCTTAATTTTCTGAGTATCAACTCTAATTCCATCACCGGAAACTATGTGACCCAAGAGTGCCACAAACTCAAGCCAAAATTCACATTTCGAGAACTTAGCATACAACTCCTTATCTTTCAAAGTCTGAAGAACTATTCTGAGATGGCTAACATGATCTTCTTCATTCCTTGAATAGACTAGTATGTCATCAATGAAAACGATAACAAACATATCTAAATAAGGTTTGAAAACTCTATTCATAAGGTCCATGAATGTTGCTGGTGCATTAGTTAAACCGAACGACATGACCAGAAACTCATAATGACCATAGCGGGTCTTGAATATTGTCTTCGGAATATCACATTCCCTTACTTTCAATTGATTATAGCCAGATCTGAGGTCTATCTTCGAAAAACAAGAAGCACCCTGAAGTTGATCGAAAAGATCATCAATTCTCAGAAGAGGATACTTATTCTTAATGGTAACCTTGTTCAATTGGCGGTAATCTATACACATCCTAAGGGAACCATCTTTATTTCTCACAAATAAGACCGGAGCGCCCCAAGGTGAGACACTTGGTCGAATGAAACATTTTTCTAAAAGATCTTTCAACTGCTATTTAAGCTCTTTCAACTCTACTGGTGCCATTTTATATGGCGGAATAGATATAGGACGAGTATCTGAAGAAGGTCTATACCGAAGTCTATCTCACTCTCAGGATAGACTTCGGGAAGATCATCTGGAAAGACTTCGAGAAACTCTTTTACTACTACAATTTACTGAATATGAGGTATCTTAACACTAGAGTCATTAACTCGGACTAAGTGATAGACACACCCCTTAGAAACTAAATTCCTTACCTTAAGTTACGAAATGAAACAACCCTTAGGCACTGCTAAACTACTTTTCCACTCTAACACTGGCTCATTTGGAAACTGGAACTTGACAACTCGAGTTCTACAATCAACTCAGGCATAACAGGCATGAAACTAGTCCATACCAAAATGACATCAAAATCTACCATGTCTAACTCAATTAAATCGGCCATGGTACTCTTGTCATTGACGAAAATGGGACAATCACGATAGACTCTCTCTATTAGAATAGACTCACCAACAGGTGTACAAACACTGAATGGTTCACTAAGTTGCTTAGGAATAACATCAAAATTCATAACACATATGGAGTTACAAAAGATAAACTCGCTCCTGCAAAGCATAAATAGTAAAGTCAAAGACTTGGATCATACCAGTGACAACATCTAGAGAGTTCTCTTGCTCTTGGCGATTAGTGATCGCATAAAGATAGTTTGCTCCTCCGCCAGTACCGAAAGTAGCTCCTCTAGATGCAGCCCTGTCTGGTGGAGCAACTGATGAAGATTGGGCTCTATTTCCCTGACATCCACTACCTTGCCTATTCTTAGGACAATCTTTCATAAAGTGAGCCTCTTGCCCCCACTTGAAACAACTTGACTGGCCATTACGACACTTACCTCGGTGGATTCTACCACACCTAGCACATGCAGGAGCCCAGGTACCTCATTGTGCCACACTACCTTGAGACTGTGCAGGTCTAGCTCTGAAGTTCTGTGAATTCTGACCACTATACTCGCCTTTGTTTATGGGTGCTGGTGCACTAGCCAATGATGGAGTAGGTCCCTTTTGCTTTTGCTGAAAGGACGAACGATTCACATTACCTTTCAGCTGCCCAGACTCATTCTCTGTCTTAGCCTTCTTGTTTCTGAATTCCTCTCTATCCCTCAGCTTCTCTTCCTCAACCTACTGCACATATACCATCAACATTGATATGTCCATGTCCCCAATTAACATAGTTACCCTGCCCTCTTTGCTTGATAGACGGAACAACCCTGTAACAAATAGACTGATTCTACTCCTCATGTCCGCAACCATCTCTGGAGCATAACGGGATAGCTGGGTGAACTTCAACCCATACTCATGAACACTTAAGGAATCCTGCCTAAGAGTAAGAAATTCTCGTACCTTAGCCTCTTTCAATTCTCGGGGAAAGAAACGAACTAAGAAAGCCTCCTCAAAAATGCGCAACTCGGAGGTGGTGCATCCTCAGCTCTACCCTCTTTCCACTGATCAAACCAAGTCCTAGCAACATTTCTTAGTTGATATGCAGCTAGCTCAACTCACTCGATATCGGCAGCATGCATGATGTCAAATACCTTCTTCAGTTCCTCAATAAAATTCTTTGGATCCTCGGTAGTGTTCGAACCCGTGAAACATGGAGGCTTCATCCTCAAGAACTCTCGGATCCTAAAAGTATCAGCCACTTCCTGTCTAGCTCCTCTTTATTGCCCAACTTGGTTGGTCACAACTTGGCTCAACATCCGGATAGCCTTACAGAACTCATCATTGGTAACTTTTCCTTGAGGTTGCACTTCAGGTGCATTAGGTACCTTTTCCTCTTCAACATTTCTCCTAGTTGAATGACCTCTGACTGTTCCTCATGAAAGAATCATTATTTGAAAACACGCTCAAGCATGAATTAGAAAGAAACTTTTTAGAGGTCACACTCTAACGCACGAAATGAGTGTGAAAGAAGTGAGAAATTTTCCTAAGTGTTGCAGCCTCCTAATTATAAATATGGCGCGCTTCACACTGATAACTAGGACTCTACAGACACGGCTTCATAGACTCCCTAGAACTCTTGAATGCTCTGATACCAAGTTTGTCAAGCCCCAAGCCTACACCCTGGACATGGCTGGCACTCGAGAACCATTGTTGGCCCCAAGTGAACCCTTGGCCTGGCTTGCTTACTCAGTGAAAGACTTTAACACAAGAAATAGTCTAACAAATAACTTGTGAAATAACGTAGAATGTCTTTAATTAAACATTCAAACTTAGCCAAAATGGCTACCTCAAGTCTCAAAAACTTAAGCCAATAATAAAGTAGTGACAAATGAATTTAACTAACTGACTGTCTGTCTATGAAGTCTCTAAACAGTTGAGATGGATGTCGGGACAAGCCCACAACATCCTAATGAACTAATAATAAAACAGAAAGCAATAAAAGGGATCCTTCAGAAGCAATGAGGCTCACCACAAGACTCTGAGTTCTCAAACTAGATCAACGAGGCGCTGGATGTTGATCCTAGTTACCTGTGTCTGCATCATAATAAGATGCAGGCTAGCTGGCATCAATACATTGAATGTACGAGTATGCAAGTTGGAATGCTAAACATAACTTAAACTTGAAAGAATCTGAAAGGAACACATGCCTTGGCTTTACTCAACTCCTGAATAACTTAACTCAATATAAAGGAATAAATCAAAAGCAATATATAGAAAGCTTGTAAAAACAGTGGAAATAACTCAGTTCGTTAAAGAAAATGCAATAACAAACTCAACTTTACTCATATAATAAAGTAATATAGTTTCTATGGGAGAGTCTTTAACCGACAATCACCACTATGAGCCTAAGTGGTGATACAACGTCTTGCCCACGCTGCTAGAACTGTCCTATACTTTGTCGTCATATAAAACTACTTAACTTAGTGGATCCACTAGCTTATGCTGAAAGCATCTTAAGGAGTAATATAAAAAGTATGATCATTTACTACCCATGATGGCTACATGGTTTATGGAGACTTGAGTTAATGTGAACTCGTATCCCCATATCAGTGCTCAATACTACTCCCAAAACATACTTCTCTCATATGTTTTTAAAACAAACTTCTTTCTTTGATTTGAGATAATTACTCAAAAAACATAGCTTAAAAGCTCTCTTGGAATCGATGTTCCCTTTCTTGCTCAAATGTGAAAACATTTTAAACTCTTTGGGAATACATAGTACCCATACACTTCTTTGAAGAAATGAACTTCAAATCTTTACTCTTTGCCTAACTTAAAACTTAAGTCTTAGAACAAAGTTAAAATGTTTGTGAAAGACTTTTGAAAACTTTTAAAGAACTTCTCTTGACTTGCTTCTTAACTTCTAACTTGACTCTTAACTTTCCTTGAATTGAATTATGGATTCAATGATTGTGATTTGTGATATGAAAGATCTCATGATGTTTAGGAATGATTTGAGATAACTAAACATGAGAAAAGATTAAAAAAAATCACTGTCTGAGGGTGGGTCCGCGACGCGGAGAAGCATTCAATTTTTTTGGTTCGAAAACAACTTTTGAGGCAGAACGATCCGTGACCGCTCCGCGACGCGAAACAATTTTTCCCAAATCTGGGGAATAGGTCGGCAACGTGGAGGCACTGCCCAGATTTGCCTGACAAAATTTTCTTCTTCGTTGAACAGATCTAAACCCTCTAAACTCCATGGGTTCTTTCCCCAAATGCTTACAATCATCTATACCCTCTAACAACATCAGATTCCACTAGAAAACACAACTAAAAATGTGAATCAATATCAAGAAAACTCCAACAACACAACCCACAAGGATTCATACGAACTTCATCAAGAATTCAAGGGATTTACTTTCAAATAAATATACTTTGCTAAACTTTGATCAAGTTGGGAGCGTGGGTGAACTAACCCAACGCTATGTGATCTCACATATCTTGTAGGGATCACCCCCGACAAAATCCACAAGCTAAACTCGACGATCTTGACGAATCTTGCAACACTTCTCCTTTCTCCTCTTCTTTTCTCTTTTCTCCAAGGCCTAACGTATTTTGGTAAAAGCGTAACCTGATCTAATTCTGATTATACCCTTATTTAATTACCAAAAATGAAATAAAATAATTGGGCAAGGAAAAGACCAAACTACCCTTTAAAATTCCGGATTGAACTTTCCTAATTCCAACTGTCCAACTTCCAAAGAGCATAACTCACTCATACGAACTCGGAATCGCGCAAACTCAGTTGCGCTGGAAAGACCATTCCAAGAGCTTTCCTACCATGTTGGGAAGTACACCTAACTCATCCTGAGCTAGAAGTTATGGCCGTTTGAAGTTAACCAAAACTCAACTTATTCTAACTTAACAAAATTTCCAGGTTTTCATTCTTTCCAAAAATGACTATTTCCAATTATTAGCTTCTTCCTAGTTATTTCAATTTGCGAAATGTTACAAGTGTTTTGTAATAGTTGTAGAGAAATTTGATCAACATATGTCTTCCTTAGGATGGCTAGTAGACCATTATCAATTTCATAGTCTACACCTACAAAATAAAGTATTTATTTGTTATAAAATAATTTTTTAAATATTTAATTGACATATATAAATAATAATTACATATATATGTACCCTTCTTATTCTTTTGCTCATTCAAAATTATTAATTCTGCCATCTGTAGATTTTGACAAAAGAAATTTTTGTCAAGTGATATACATAATTGAATTATGAAATACAACACAATCATTTATGAGATATTAACAGTATGGTAGAAAAAAGAAAACAATATTAATAAAAAATTATATGGTGCAAAAAACAAATGCATATAAAAAAAGATAACTTGAAATTTATATATATATATATACACACACACTTATGGACCAACCTAAAAAAACAAATGAATTGCCTATAAGAAAACTTGCATCATATATTACTAAAATAAAACCAATGGAGTTACATAAGCATAAAGATAAAAGAGATCATACAATAAATAGGATAAATGAGAGGATTTAAGCTTTTAAGTAACAAAACAAAATGAAAGAAGAAGAGGCATACATGTTGATCTTGTTTCATCCAATGGTGAGGGTTACACATATACTTGATATCCATTTATATAAGATATTTAATGAGGAAAACTTAATATAAAATTATTATTGATGGTGTTGGATTAATGAAGGAAAATAGAGGGCCAAAACAGTTTTAATGCTATAAGTTCTGAGTGTGTACAATTTTTAAAAGTTTGTAAATGATATTATTAGTAGTTAATATAACATCAACTAAGACAACCAAAAACATTGTGAGTCTATCTTTAAGTTTGGAAGAGGCGGTAAAAGAAAGGAAATTATTAACATTATTTAGATTTAACTTTAAATAAAGCAACAACGTGTGGAATTTTTATTAGGAATTTGAAGAGGCTGGAAAATGTATTATTCGCATTTACATAATAAGGTACATATTTAAAATATTTCAGTAAACATTGACAGGCAATATGTATAATGATTTTACATTTCTACAGAAAATAGTAATAAGAAATTTTAGAAAGAGATACAATCATAAATAAAGAACTAGAATTGAAACAGTCCTTTCTAATTTTAAAAAAAATCTATAAAAGATAAAAATCTTTCAAATAAACAATAGAAGATGGAAAAAGAAGGAAATTTACCATAGGTGTACGTATAAATGCTAGTGGAAGAATTCAAAATAATAAATTTGTATTTGGTAGTGATATATATTGATTTGGCAACAACTCTTCATATTCCTTAATTTAAGATTAAAAGGGGGGAAATCTTGATTCATGTACTTATTTAAAATTCTAGAAATCCTAAATGACTCTTGTTCTTCCACATTCCCTTTCTAATAAATAACTTACGATTCAAAAAATAATTAAAATAATATTATTTAATTTATTAGACGTTTACTTTAGTCTATGGGTAAATTAAAAGGGGGGAAATCTTGATTCATGTACTTATTTTAAATTCTAGAAATCTTAATTGACTCTTATTCTTCCACAATCCCTTTCTAATAATTAACTTAAAATTCAAAAATCCTAAATGACTCTTGTTCTTCCACATTCCCTTTCTAATAAATAACTTACGATTCAAAAAATAATTAAAATAATATTATTTAATTTATTAGACGTTTACTTTAGTCTATGGGTAAATTAAAAGGGGGGAAATCTTGATTCATGTACTTATTTTAAATTCTAGAAATCTTAATTGACTCTTATTCTTCCACAATCCCTTTCTAATAATTAACTTAAAATTCAAAAAATAATTAAAATAATATTATTTAATTAATTTAATTTAGTCTAGGGGTAAAATAGTAATCTAACTTTTCATCTTTGGAGCTTCCCACTTATAATAATACTAGTTTTTCGACACATGTGTTGCACGTGATTATCAATTCAAAAAATTTAAGCGATGATTTGAATAACAAGCTTCGCACAAAATAATATTGCAGATTCATTTGTGAATATTCAATGTGGATCATCATATATATCTCTTATTAATACGAACCTATAAAGATTGTCAAAGAAATTTTTTATTAATTAAATGCAATAATGTATATATTTATTTCAATTTGATGAGGTTCAATCATGTAATTAATTGTATCTCACTAATATTACCAAATAGACGATATTTGTTGTGTATTTTTCTTGTCATCAATCAAGATGTGCCTTGGCGTGTATTCCACTTAATCTGTTTAGATGTCATATGAACATGTGGAGAACAACTACATTTTAATCTTTAGAGCTATTTTTGTAATTTTTATTGTATAAGTTATAATATAATAGGTGACATTCTTTTTGTTGTCTCTCATATTTGACTTTTCGATTGACTGTGTACATAAATCAAAGATAGTTATCTGAATGTCCATAGTTAATTAAGAAATGTTTCTTTTTTTTACCAAAAAAGTAAACATTAAAATTTAAAAATTATTATGTCTATGAATTATATATATAATCACCTATTTATCTTACACCCAACAAACATATAGTTCATATACTTGTAAACAATTTTCAATTTATTCAACCAAGCATGATTCGTCTAAGGTAAAATAACAACACCGTGTTAGCACATATAGGAGCAGGATAATAATATGAAAAATTATTGGTCAAAAGTTAATATAATGAAAGATGAAAGATAGAAATAATTAATGCAATAACTATGAGAATTCATAATTTTATATATATAGATACACACAAATTATGTGTGTGTGTGTTTGCATTAATGAAAATATATATCTCATAAAATTAGATTTTAAATAAATAATAAAAATTAAACTAATACAGACTTCAATTGGCGTTATTAGAAGTCATATGAACTTTTCTTCGTAGAAAATACTTACATATTAAGAAATAGTAAACTAGTAAAACAAAAGGAAAATGTTTGCATAATAACAAATATTTTGAAGCAAACATCCTGACAATCTAAATCACATAAGTAACATTGATAAATAAAGTCATTCTTTTGTCTTGAACATCAAAAAAACAAATCGTGAAACTCTTGAGAAGTTTAATAATTTTGGAAAAAGATATTCAAAAACATATAACTACATCACAAGAGAATTTTTTAACAAAAACAAATGAATTTATACGACAATAAAAATTAAACTAATCCAAACATCAACTGGCGTTAGTACAAGTCATATGAACTTTTATTCGTTGAAAATACTGAAATATTAAGAAATAGTAAATCAATAAATCAAAAGAGCAATGTTTATGTAGTAATAACTATTTTGAAGCAAACTTCCTAACAATCTAAATCGCATAAGTAACATTGCTAAATAAAGTCAATCTCTTGTCTTGGGCATCAGAAAAACAAATCGTGACAATTCTCTAACTCTTGAGAGGTTGAATAATCTTGGAAAAAGATATTCAGAAGCATATATCTACATCACCAGAGAAATTGTTAACAATAAAAAAGTAATTTAGACTACAATAAAATTTAAACTAATACAAACTTCAACTGGCGTTATTAGAAGTCCTATAAACTTTTCTTCGTCGAAAATACTTAGATATTAAGAAATAGTAAAATAATAAAATAAAAGGGCAATGTTTTATATTAACAAAAAGGCAATGTTTATATAGTAATAACTATTTTGAAGCAAACTTCCTGACATTCTAAATCACATAAGTAGCATTGATAAATAAAGTCATTCATTTGTTTTGAGCATCAAAAAACAAATCGTGACAATTCTCTAACTCTTGAGAAGTTGAATAATTTTTTAAAAAGATATCCAGAAGCATATATCTACATCACAAGAGAAATTGTTAACAAAAACAAATGAGTTTATACTACATCATATTAACTTCATATATTGGAACATTACATACTATCTAAGAAAAACAATAATGATTATATCATCAAAATTAGTTTTCTCAAGTACTCGAGGTTAAGGAATATACCCTCTTACAATAGAACAATTTACTTCATAAAAATAGTGGTACATCATAGTCTGCTAAACTTTGAACTCACTCAAGGACAATAAATGACACGAATTTTTTTTTAAATGCAAGAGGAAGAAGAGTAGAAGATTAAAAAAAATTTGGTTGAAAAATGAGAGGAAACCCCTCTATCTATAGTTAACAAAGGGTAGTATGAACAAGTGTTTTTTGTGTCTTATCTGAAAAGTCATGACCTTTCCAAGAAGTCACAACTTATTGAAAAATACAACTATTTGGAAAAGTTACAACTCATCGAAAAATCACAACCCTATGAAAAAAGGCACAACACATCGACAAAGTCACAACCTAAGTTAAGGATATTATAGTAATTTAACATTCAATTTAGGAGTTCATGCTTTTAAGGTAATATAGATAACTTATAATAATATATGATGATGATGATATGATGGTTTTCAAGTGCTGACACAATGATGGAATCGATCTCGTCTTCACTCCATTGAACCAATCGAAACTCTACGCTTAGTTCTTCAGCTCATCACTACACCTTGTTTGTCACTTTAACCAATTATCATGGGAGTTGTGAATCCCTTAGTTGGATCTAATACCAGGAAGTGCAGATCTTGGTGTAAACGTAACTCGTCATGTAAATCAAGTTCTACTATTACGCCGAAGCTTAACTCTAACTTTCAAAATGTGCAGTTCCAATATCCACATATGCTATGAAATAAATTAAGGCTCTATGTTTCAGCTCTATCTTATTGTAGTTCTATCTCCCTACAAAGAATCAATGGAGTGAACCCCATTCAAGATTATTTTTTTTAAAATCAAAATGGGGCAAGACCCATAAATTCCTAAAAAGATAAGACTATACAAGCACTGACCGGGACCAAAAGTTACCCGGTCCAGCAACAAGAACACCAGCAAAGAGAGTGAATATCTGATACAAACTAAAAGGTGCAAATTAGGGAAGTAAAGGTCTAACTTTCATTTCTTTCAACCTCAGTCGTCACCACTTATCCCCTTGCACTTCCATTGATGAGTCAATCTACACCAAGATCAAGTGCATATCTCTTACCACTCCAAGCATCGTATTGGATATTTGATGATTTCCAGGTGGTAATCTAGATCCGTTGAAGGAGCTCAACTTGATTTTTGTGTTCATCTATGATTCGATCTAATTCCTAGCTTGTAGTTTCCATGGCTCGACCAATCCTGCGTCTCCCAGATAATCAGTTGATGAAGCTCCACCTCTAATATCAAGCCTTTTGTCAATGCAGATCCCCAAGAATAGGTCCACAGTAACTATACCTAAAGCTAAATCTCAAATTGTTGTATGTTTTTTATTTGGACTTAAATTAGTCATTTGTGAATTCATTGGAAGTTTGTCAACCAATATTAACCAAAGTTCAAACCGCACATGTTTTCATAGAATTTAATCTTCTAACTGATCTTTAACATTTTACCTGGGACAAACGTGCAACGCACATATTCAGATTCGAGTATATTATAGTAATGTGGTTATTGAATCATTAGGAAGAATGTAGCTTAATATTTTATTTGTGGCCCAATTAATGTAAAACCCATAAATGATATTTAATAAAGAATAGATTTCATTCGTACACCGATTATTTTATTGGCGTAGCAGATAAAGTCTTAATTAACCTCTACAAATTGGTTCTCCATCCTACTTTTAGGGTTACAACATATTTAATTTTACACCTTTTTTCATCATTGACGAATGTGGTAACGTAAGTTAGGGCAAGGAAAGATGGTAAAAATATCCGTTTTGTTATATATTACCAATCTCTGTAATATTAATGTATTTAAGATCCTGATGTGTATTAAGTATTGCTTACACACTAGTCTTATAATTTGAAATAAAACATGAACTTTTTGAAATTTTCATATGTTTATGCTAGTCAAAATCACTTTGACATAAATGTGTAAGCTAGGTTCACAATTTCAGCCAACTGTTTGCTTAATTTATGACAAGGAAGTTTTCAACCATCAACAAATCCTTAAGCCATATATGGTTTTTGTCACGCCCCAAACTCAAGGGGCGCAACTGACTCCTAAAGCCAAAACTCAGGCCCGAGCCGACCCTACTGAACCATTTGCTACTAGCGCATGGCAGTCACCTGCAATTAGGAAAACAAACAAGTATATCTCGGCTTAAAACTAAGCCCTCAGCTGGCAAGGCCCCTGTCAACAGATCTACAAAAGAACCAGCTACTCCCAAGAGTTCATATAAAGAAATATCCAACTAGCACAGAAGTCCTGATTGGGCCGTCAAGGCCACCATGATATCTATACCAAAACTAAAAATAGTTAAATATCAGTACAATACATCAAACAGCTCGCAAGCTTCAGCAAACCAACAACATAGGCCAGCATGGCCATAACGTAGCTATAAACCCCACACACTAGTCTGCAAGCCTCTAAGAGTAGTAAAGATTGGTGGGACAGGGCCCCAGCCTACCCATGAGAATATATACAACAAAAGGTAACAAACCTCCCAACTCTGGCAGCTCCGGAGGAAAGGGGCTGACCAATTGGATAAAAGTCAATCCTGCTGATATGGAGGTCTACTCGGTCATCTGTCAGGACCTCCATGCATGAATGCAGCGCCCCCAAGGCAATGGGGCGTCAGTACAAAATAATGTACAGAGTATGAAAGGCAATAGACTATGATGAGGTATCCTGATATACTGGAATAATCTGATAAATAAATTAACGATAAAATAATTGTACTGACCTGCTTCTAAATCTAAATTTATCAAAAATAATAAAACAACAACCTAACCAAGCCCCCATAAGCTCGGTAGGTACAAACAGCACACAAGACCACCTACTCAGGCCCCCATAAGCCCGGAAGGTGCCAATCAGCTTGTATACCCCTATCGGTAGTCCCCTAGCCCCGCAGGCAATCACATAGCCCTCTTAGGCATCAACATATCTTATAGACAACTCATAGCCCTCTTAGGCAACAACATGGCCCTGTAGGAAGCACATAACCCTCTTAGGCGTCAATATATATCCCTGTAGGCAACTCATAGCCCTTCTAGGCATCAATATAGCCCCGTACACATAGCCCTTTTAGGCATCCATATAGCCCTGTAGGCAGAACATAACCCTGCTAGGCATAGATCACATTCCTCCAGCTAACAACAATAGCCCAAAGGCAACAATAACAATCCAACAGCTAAAAGTGAGCAATTTAGTGATAGGCAACCTATACAAATAGCGTCTAAGTCGTGTCCAACATACGAATGTTACTACTGAATAAAAATCTCGATAAGAGAGGATTATACGCACTCGAGCAGCCAACAATCAACAATAATAGCTATAAGTATAACAACGATAACAACTCAATTACATTGCTCCTAAGCTTTAAGGAAACATGCCATAGGAAGATAATAGCCTTAACATACCTTTTTCGCTAAATTCACGTGGCCTAAAGATTTTAAATCATAACTCCCTCGATACTACAACAAGGTAGGACCATAATCAACACATAAAATAAAAGATACCATGACAATACAATAAAAGATATGTATTTCCGTCGCAAATTGCTATCTGCTGCTTATAAAAGCTAGAGTCGATGAAAGAAGGGTCTTACCTCGATCTTAGGTTCGTAATTCACCTCAAAACCTTCAAATATATTCAAACCCCTGCTGTCCCAACTCTAAAATGTGATATGCTACGCAATCGATAAAACAAATTATACCACGATGATGAGCCCAACGCGTAGAACAATTTTCGTCAAAGACTTACGTCGAGAAAATCTATATTTTACTTGATCCTAAAAATGGTTTTCTATGTTTTCTCTGTATATTTAGCTTAAAATGAAGAAAAAACTCGAAGAAGAAGATATATACACTTTCCACCGACCTAGGGCCCCACCTCACGTGCCTGCTTGCGCAGTCCCACGAAAATGCGAATATCTCTCTATTCTGAAGTCGTATGAATGAACGGTTTGATGCGTTGGAAACTAGACTCGTAGACCTTCGATTCAATAGTTTGTGGGCCCCATAACTCTTTATAGATTGGGAGAAAACCTCCAAAACATTTGACCCAAATTTTAGAGAAATCTTTAAGAAGGAAATTACGATAACTTCCGCCAACTTTTATTTTGCCACTTACCTAACTTGAGATGCAACACTTGAACACTTAAAATAGGACATACCACGTCATTCTTAATTTATTACTCACCCTCCTTGTCTTTCCACGAATATACGAGTTAATTTAGACGTTTTGAAAAGTCGGGGTGTTACATTCCTCCCCCCTTAGAAACATTCGTCCTCGAATGAAAAATCTGAGGCACACTGTTCAGTCCTTAGGACTTGCCAGAATTTTGGCAGTTTATCCTTTGTAAATGTCACTAACCAGGAACTTGAAATGAAAAATTTCTAACATAGGCGTCTCACATGACAACATAAATAGCTAAGCGTTATAGCTCCACCACAACAGTGCGAGCAAACATACAACGACAACCACAATAATAATAAGCAATAATATATATATATAGGTATCTTACCTTAATGCCTTAATATAAACTGATATGACATCACCCTGAGGTATGAAACAAGTGAGGATATTTGGACCTCATGACATCCTCAGCCTCCCAGGTCACTTCTTCTATATTTTTATTCCTCCATAATACTTTAACCGAAGCCACCTCTTTGGTCCTCAATTTACGGACCTGCCGATCTAATATAGCAACTGGAGTCTCCTCGTAGGACAACTCCTCTGTGATCTGAACATCCTCAATTGGGACAACCCGAGAAGGGTCTCCTACACACTTCCGTAACATTGATACATGGAAAACTGGATGAACAGATTTTAGCCCTGAAGGCAATTCTAACTCATAAGCCACACGTCCTACCCTCCGAAGGATCTGGTATGGCCCAATGAATCTTGGACTAAGCTTTCCCTTTTTGCCAAATCGCATAACACCCTTCATAGGCGAGACTTTTAAGAATACCCAATCATCGACACAAAACTCTAAGTCCCTTCATCGTACATCTGAGTATGACTTTTGTCGGCTTTGAGCTGTTAGCAACCTCTCCCGAATGAGCTTAACTTTCTCCACTATCTGCTGGACTAAATCGGGTCCAATCAACCCTGACTCACCTACCTCAAACCATCCAATGGGGGATCTACATTTTCTCCCATACCAAGCCTCATAAGGTGCCATCCCGATGCTAGAATGATAACTATTATTGTATGCAAACTCAATAAGAGGCAAGTGGTCATCCCAACTTCCCTTGAAGTCTAGCGCGCACACCCGTAACATATCTTCGAGTGTCAAAATTGTTCGCTCAGCCTGGCCATCTGTCTGAGGGTGAAAGGCGGTACTAAGATTAACTTGTGTCCCTAATCCTTTTTGGAAGGACTTCCAGAAATTGGCGGTAAATTGTGCTCCTCTATCAGAGATAATAGATACTGGGACACCGTGTAGCCTAACAATCTCTCTAATATAGAGCCCTGCATAGTTTTCGGCCGAAAAAGTAGCCTTGACTGGTAAGAAATGGGCTGATTTTGTTAGTCTATCCACAATTACCCAAATAGAGTCAAACTTGCAATGAGATCGAGGTAGTCCTGTAATAAAATCCTTATTAATTGCTTCCCACTTCCACAAAGGAATGGCTATCTCCTGAACTAGCCCAGCGGGCTTTTGGTGCTCAACCTTCACCTGTTGGCAGTTAGGACACTGCGCCACAAACTCAGCAACGTCCTTCTTCATCCCCTGCCACCAATAGATCTCCTTAATATCATGGTACATCTTCGTCGAACCAGGGTGAATAGAATAACGGGAATGATGTGCCTCTTCCATAATTTGATGTCGAAGCCCTGCAACATTCGGAACACACAATCGACCGCTATATCTGAGGACTCCATCTTCTGCTATATCAAATGCTAAAGACTGTTGATCCTGAGCCTTAGCTCTAAGCTGCTCTAAGCTAGGATCCTCTTGTTGTCGTGATTTTACTTTTACAACTAGAGATGATACGGCTGTATCCTGAATTGTGACCCCACTATCATCTGCCTCTAATAATCTGACTCCCAAACTAGCCAACTGATGAAGCTCTCGCACTAGCTCCCGCTTCTCAACACCTAAATGGGATAAACTACCCATCGATCTTCGACTGAGGGCATCGGTTACTACATTTGCCTTTCCTGGATGATATAAAATATCCACGTCGTAGTCTTTCAGTAACTCAAGCCATCGACGTTGTCGCAGATTTAACTCCTTCTGTCTAAATATATATTGCAGGCTTTTATGATCTGTGAAGATGTCAACATGAACACTATACAAATAGTGTCTCCAGATTTTTAATGCATGCACAACTGCAGCTAACTCTAAATCATGGGTCGGATAGTTCTTCTCATGTTTCCTCAACTGTCTTGAAGCATATGCGATAACCTTACCATGTTGCATTAGAAGACATCCCAACCCAACCCCAGAAGCATCACAGTACACCGTATAGCCTTCTGAACCCTCTGGCAATGCTAGAACTGGTGCTAATGTCAACCTGTCCTTTAGCTCCTGGAAACTATGCTCGCAAGCCTCAGTCCACTGGAACTTAGCTGCTTTTTGAGTCAGCTTCGTTAATGGTGCTGAAAGTGAAGAAAACCCCTCTACAAACCTTCTGTAGTACCCAGCTAACCCCAAGAAACTACGAACCTCAGTTGGAGTCATAGGTCTGGGCCAAGTTTTTACGGCCTCAATCTTTTGTGTATCAACTGTAATACCTGCATCTGATACAATATGGCCTAAGAAAGCGACAGAGTTCAACCAGAACTCATACTTAGAAAACTTTGCATAAAGTTCTTGATCTCGAAGAACCTGAAGGACTGCTCGCAGATGATTTGCATGCTCAGCTTTTGAACGTGAATACACCAAAATATCATCAATAAATACAATCACAAATAAGTCTAAATACGGCCTGAATATACTATTCATTAGGTCCATGAACACTGCTGAGGCATTAATTAATCCAAAAGACAAGACATCACCAAGAACTCAAAGTGTCCATATCTAGTTCTAAAAGCTGTTTTTGGAATGTCTTTCTCTCGAACTCGTATCTGGTGGTAACCTGATCTTAAATCAATCTTCGAGAAGCACTAGCACCTTGTAACTGATCAAATAAGTCATCGATCCTCGGAAGGGGATACTTATTCTTTATAGTCGCCTTATTCAGCTCTCGATAATCAATACACATTCTTAGTGAGCCATCTTTCTTCCTCACGAATAACACTGGTGCACCCCATGGTGAAGCACTAGGTCTGATAAAGCCTTTATCCAGCAAGTCTTTCAGCTGACCCTTCAACTCTTTTAGTTCAGCAGGAGCCATTCTATAAGGAGGGATAGATATGGGTTGTGTACCTGGTAGCATATCGATAGCAAAATCAATTTCTCGTTCTAGAGGGATACCAGGAAGTTCGTCCGGAAATACATCTAGAAACTCATTAACTACCGGAATAGACGGAAGCGTCGGTGCTTCTGCATCTATATTATGAACACGAACAAGATGATAAATACAACCCTTAGTAATCATCCTCCTCGCCTTAAGATAGGAAATAAACCTACATTTTGGTGTTGCTGTAACGCCTTTCCATTCCCGAACTGCCTCTCCTGGAAAGTGGAATCTAACAATCTTTGTTCGACACTCAACATTAGCATAACAAGACGCTAGCCAGTCCATACCCATAATGACGTCGAAATCGACCATCTCTAACTCTACAAGATCTACAGAGGTCTGACGGTTTATAATTTCTACCGTGCAACCTCGATAGACTCTCTTGGCAACAATAGACTCACCAACTGGGGTAGATACAATAAAGGGTCGATCTAATGACTCTGCTACTATACATAACTTCCCCGCAATAAATGGAGTCACATAAGACAGAGTAGATCCAGGATCTATCAAAGCATAAACACAATGGGAGCAAACAATCAATGTACCTGTCATAACATCTGCTGATGACTCTGAGTCCTGTCGGCCGGCTAGTGAATATGTACGATTCTGGCCACTACTAGAACTAGATGCTCCCTCTCTGCCTCTGCCTCTACCTCTACCTGCTAAAGTCTGGGGTCCACGCCCTGTAGACTGTGCTGATGAAGAGGAACCTACTATTGACCTGGTCGACTGACCTATACCACCCTGACCTATGGTCGGGCAGTTTTTCCACACATGCCCCTCCTGTCCACAAGAATAACAACCTGTGGAACCCTGTTTACACCTCCCGAAATGCAGCCTACCACAAGTTGCGCAACGCGGCGGTGCTGTCCTAGCCTGGCCTGAACCTCTCTACTGATGAGAGTCTGATGCTCGTGAGCCCTCACCTAGGCCTGACTGTCCCTAACTATAAAATCTACTACCCTGGAACTGCTGTGGTAGAGGTCTAGGTGGCCTAATAAAATATCGGGGTCTGGGACCACCCTGAAAATCTCCCTGCGAACCAGCGGGCCTAGCTTTCTTCTGTCTCTCTCTCTCGACCCTCTCACTCGTATACTGTCGATGTCGGCGATCCTCTATGCCCTGTGCGAAGGCCTGAATCCGCGAGATATCCATATTATCATTTAGCGCAGCGGTAGAACAAGCCTCGATATAGTCTGAGTCAAGCCCTCCCACAAATCTACGCACCCTGTCATGCATCGTATCAACAAATGCTGGTGCATATCTAGCCAATGAATCAAATCTTAGCCCGTACTCTCGGACACTCATGCCACCCTGTCGGAGGTTCAGAAACTGGTCCACCCGGCCATCCCTAATCTCTCGAGGCAAATAGTGATCTATGAAAGCTTCTGTAAAGCTATCCCAAGTGGGTAGAGCTGTATCTTTTTCCCTAGATCTCTCCCAACTTTCATACCACAATACTGCAACATCACGCAATCGAAATGCTGCTAACTCAACTGACTCAGTCGCTGAGGCATGCATGACTTTGAAGATCATATGAAGCTGATCAACAAAGTGTTGAGGGTCTTCTCTGCGATCTGTTCCTGTAAACTGTGGAGGATTCAAGGCAAGAAATTCACGAACTCTCGAACTTTCGGGCCCTTCAGAAGGTCCGACAATATCTGGCGCAACTGGTTGGCACTGTGCAGCTACTAACTGTGCTAACATATATACTGCACTCTTGAAATCCTGATCAGATGGAATACGAGGAACTAGAGGTGGTACTACTGGTGAAGCCGGAAATCTTGTAGCCCTCGGAGGCTCCTGAAGCTGTGGAAAAGCTATAGGGGGCTGAGAAGATGTCTCCCCCCGGGTCTCATAATGGGCCACCTCCACTTGTGGTACTTTGTCGGTACCCTCACTTGCAGTTGTATCTAGCCCCTAGCTAGTTGTGGTCTGGCTAGTGTCAGTCATCTCTATCTGCATACAAGTATCAATTATAAGCCAGAAACATCAACCCTTAAGACACTGCTCTATAGCACGAGGTGAGCAAAAGAAGGATAGTCATTCTAACATGCCCGACAGCTTCTTGCTTATCGAATGTGGGGCACAACACATTTATAAACAAGACTCTACTAGACATGGCTTGCAGACTCCCTAGGATACGACGTTGCTCTGATACCAAGTTTGTCACGCCCCAAACTCAAGGGGCGCAATTGACTCCTAAAGCCAAAACTCAGGCCCGAGCCGACCCCACTGAACCATTTGCTACTAGCGCATGGCAGTCACCTGCAATTAAGAAAACAAACAAGTATATCTCGGCTTAAAACTAAGCCCTCGGCTGGCAAGGCCCCTGTCAACAGATCTACAAAAGAACCAGCTACTCCCAAGAGTTCATATAAAGAAATATCCAACTAGCACAGAAGTCCTGATTGGGCCGTCAAGGCCACCATGATATCTATACCAAAACTAAAAATAGTTAAATATCAGTACAATACATCAAACAGCTCGCAAGCTTCAGCAAACCAACAACATAGGCCAGCATGTCCATAACGTAGCTATAAACCCCACACACTAGTCTGCAAGCCTCTAAGAGTAGTAAAGATTGGTGGGACAGGGCCCCAGCCTACCCATGAGAATATATACAACAAAAGGTAACAAACCTCCCAACTCTGGCAGCAACGGAGGAAAGGGGCTGACCAATTGGATAAAAGTCAATCCTGCTGATATGGAGGTCTACTCGGTCATCTGTCAGGACCTCCATGCATGAATGCAGTTCCCCCAAGGCAATGGGGCGTCAGTACAAAATAATGTACAGAGTATGAAAGGCAATAGACTATGATGAGGTATCCTGATATACTGGAATAATCTGATAAATAAATTAACGATAAAATAATTGTACTGACCTGCTTCTAAATCTAAATTTATCAAAAATAATAAAACAACAACCTAACCAAGCCCCCATAAGCTCGGTAGGTACAAACAGCACACAAGACCACCTACTCAGGCCCCCATAAGCCCGGAAGGTGCCAATCAGCTTGTATACCCCTATCGATAGTCCCCTAGCCCCGCAGGCAATCACATAGCCCTCTTAGGCATCAACATATCTTATAGACAACTCATAGCCCTCTTAGGCAACAACATGGCCCTGTAGGAAGCACATAACCCTCTTAGGCGTCAATATATATCCCTGTAGGCAACTCATAGCCCTTCTAGGCATCAATATAGCCCCGTAGGCAACACATAGCCCTTTTAGGCATCCATATAGCCCTGTAGGCAGAACATAACCCTGCTAGGCATAGATCACATTCCTGCAGCTAACAACAATAGCCCAAAGGCAACAATAACAATCCAACAGCTAAAAGTGAGCAATTTAGTGATAGGCAACCTATACAAATAGCGTCTAAGTCGTGTCCAACATACGAATGTTACTACTGAATAAAAATCTTGATAAGAGAGGATTATACGCACTCGAGCAGCCAACAATCAACAATAATAGTTATAAGTATAACAACGATAACAACTCAATTACATTGCTCCTAAGCTTTAAGGAAACATGCCATAGGAAGAGAATAGCCTTAACATACCTTTTTCGCTAAATTCACGTGGCCTAAAGACTTTAACTCATAACTCCCTCGATACTACAACAAGGTAGGACCATAATCAACACATAAAATAAAAGATACCATGACAATACAATAAAAGATATGTATTTTCGTCGCAAATTGCTATCTGCTGCTTATAAAAGCTAGAGTCGATGAAAGAAGGGTCTTACCTCGATCTTTGGTTCGTAATTCACCTCAAAACTTTCAAATATATTCAAACCCCTGCTGTCCCAACTCTAAAATGTGAT
The DNA here is from genome assembly GCF_900185275.1 of Solanum verrucosum. NCBI lineage: Eukaryota > Viridiplantae > Streptophyta > Magnoliopsida > Solanales > Solanaceae > Solanum > Solanum verrucosum. Next base: position 475,157 of record NW_026019922.1, on the reverse strand, counting down.
ATGCTACGCAATCGATAAAACAAATTATACCACGATGATGAGCCCAACGCGTAGAACAACTTTCGTCAAGGACTTACGTCGAGAAAATCTATATTTTAATTGATCCTAAAAATGGGTTTCTATGTTTTCTCTGTATATTTAGCTTAAAATGAAGAAAAAACTCGAAGAAGAAGATATATACACTTTCCACCGACCTAGGGCCCCACCTCACGTGCCTGCTTGCGCAGTCCCACGAAAATGCGAATATCTCTCTATTCTGAAGTCGTATGAATGAACGGTTTGATGCGTTGGAAACTAGACTCGTAGACCTTCGATTCAATAGTTTGTGGGCCCCATAAATCTTTATAGATTGGGAGAAAACCTCCAAAACATTTGACCCAAATTTCAGAGAAATCTTTAAGAAGGAAATTACGATAACTTCCGCCAACTTTTATTTTGCCACTTACCTAACTTGAGATGCAACACTTGAACACTTAAAATAGGACATACCACGTCATTCTTAATTTATTACTCACCCTCCTTGTCTTTCCACGAATATACGAGTTAATTTAGACGTTTTGAAAAGTCGGGGTGTTACAGTTTTTAAATCAGAAAGGTAATGAAAAATGAAAAACTTAATTGAGAGACGTTACCCTAATTAATGTGGATGGTATGTCATCTTTGAAAGTACATATTCATTAAAGATCCTATTCGAATTGACTAACTTTTAAAAAAACAAGTAATTTTTTAATCAGGTGAGGCCCATTTATTCATAAAAATAAAGAGAATATTTACAAATAACCGAACCCAAAATTGACCCGGTCCAGAATAGAAGCATAAGCAAAGGGTAAAAAATATCCGATGAATTTAATAAAAGCTTAAAGTATATTAGAAAAGTAATAACACGAATTAGTCGGAAGCTTCCAGCTCCTTCCTTATATGCTCCTCTTAAATCCTAATCATCATACACTTCCAGTGTTGTGATTCAAGCTACAATCAAGGTGAGTTCTTTAATTCTAGCTACAATCAAAGTAAGATCTTTAATTCTTACCCTCCAATGGTACAAGAGTTTTAATTCTTATACTTTTACTAGTTTTCGAACACATGCAACGCACGTGTATACCGTGATAATTAGTATAAATACTTCTAAAAAATAATTGTATGATGTGTAAAATACAAGCTCGAATCCATGAAAGGTGCAGCTTATTTAACTGATATTATGATCATTGCAAGACACATCATACAAAAATATTGTTATCAAGTGAATTGTTTTGAAAACTGTACTATAACGACTTCAATTATACAATTCTTATAATATATCAAGTATTCAACTTGTCAAAAGTTCTTTTTTTAATATGTTACAACACATAATTTAAATGTCGACATTATAGTTACAAAATATTTAATGCCTTAAAGTTTCTGCCTTCTTTTTAAGGAATAAAATCCTCTATTTTTTTTTACAGATGCATACATATTGAGAACTTGTCGTCGAAGGAGAATGGTGTTTTGTAATAGTTGTAGAGAAATTCGATCAACATATCCTTAGGATGGCTAGTAGATCATTATCAATTTCATAATCTACACCTACAAAATAAAAGTATTTATTTGTTATAAAATAATCATTGTTTAAATATTTAATTGACATATATAAATAATAATAACATATATATGTACCCTTCATCATTTTTGTCTCATTCAAAATTATTAAATCTGCCATTTGTAAATTTTGACAAAAGAATTTTTTGTCAAGTGATATACATATAATTGAATTATGAAATACAACACAATCATTTGTGAGATATTAACAGTATGGTAGAAAAAAGAAAACAATATAAATAAAAAATTATATGGTGCAAAAAATAAATGCATATAAAAAAAGATAACTTTAAATTTGTGTGTGTATATATATATATATATATATACACACTTATGGACCAACCTAAAAAACAAATGAATTGCATATAAGAAAACTTGCATCATATATTACTAAAATAAAACCAATAGAGCTACATAAGAATAAAGGTAAAAGAGATCATACATTAAATAGGATAAATGAGAGGATTTAAGCTTTTAAGTAACAAAACAAAATGAAAGAAGAAGAGGCATACATGTTGAGCTTGTTTCATCCAATGGTGAGGGTTACACATATACTTGATATTTATTTATATAAGATATTTAATGAGTAAAACTTAATATAAAATTATTATTGATGGTGTTGGATTAATGAAGGAAAATAGAGTGCCAAAAAAGTTTTAATGCTATAAGTTCTTACTGTGTATAATTTTTAAAAGGTTGTAAATGATATTATTAGTTGTTAATATAACATTAAATAAGACAACCAAAAAATTGTGAGTGTATCTTTAATTTTTGAAGAGGCGGCAGAAGAAAGGAAATTATTAATATTATTTAACTTAACTTTAAATAAGGCAACAACGTTTGGAATTTTATTAGGAATGTGAAGATGTTGGAAAAGGTATTATTAGCATTTACACAAAAAGGTACTTATTTAACATATCTCAGTATACATTGCAAGGCAATATGTATAGTAATTTTACATTTCTACACAAAATAGTAACAAGAAATTTCAGAAAGAGAAACAATCAAAAATAAAGAACTAGAATTGAAACTGTCCTTTCTAATTTGAAAAAAATCTATAAGTGATAAAAATTGTTGACACCAAATTTTAGTTTGATATTTCTAAACTTAATACTTTTTAAGTATTTTATTTTTTAAATAGTTCAAAATACATGTTTTGTCATTTTAATGCAATTTGTTGATAATTATCCTTATTCTCAAAGTATTAGGAATTTTATAGATTAATTATGTTTATATTATTTTGTCATAGTTGGTTGAATACATTCAAATATTTGTTCATTTTTTATAAAATCATTATTTTTGTTAAATTGCATTTTTTGCATGTCATGATACGTTTATTACATTTTTTTATATTCATTTTATCTGTTACATTTGTTAACATTCATTTTTATATTTTGCACAATCAAGAAATTCATTCTCATATAGACAAGATTTCATACACAAATATTTTATTAATCGATGGCTTTGGCCAACGATTTTAAGATAGTGGTATTGTACTATTGGTGGTTTTCAATTCCCTATTTAAAGAATAGTTTACTCATTAAGTTAAAGGGTGGTGGATAAGATTTTAGTGGTGTAATTTACATAATTTTATATTCTTTAATTGTTTCATTATTTTCCGGCAAGTTGTCGGAGATCCGCCGGAATACAGTGAGTCCACCACCCAAAACACCATTCATTTTTCTTCTTTTTTCCGGCGAAACGAAATCACCACCAGACCGTTGCCTCATCTCTTCTCCCTCACCAGATCAATGCCAACCCATTAACCACCAGAAACCCACCAGCTCCAGCCACCAAAACCCTCTTCATTTTCATCCCTTTTCTGGTGAAATAGTCACCGGAAATGACCTCCAGACCACCATAGCAAAACCCCAATAATTTTTTCTTCTTTTTCCGGTAAAGCAGTCACCAAAAACGACCCAGAAAACCACCAAAAAAAAAACAACAACAAACCAGACCCTTTGCATGTTTTCCTCCTCATTCAGGCAAGCCAAACCAAACAACCAATAACCACCCGTTTCTCATTATCCTCATTTTTCAATGAAGCCACGACACCAAACTTTGGCGAAACCAGCTCGTTCCCACTGTCCTTGTTCTGATTTTTCGGTGAACTCCACTATGCCAAAACAACCAAAAACAGCTTCGTTCTCCATTTTCTCCAGCGACACCCAACCACCATTGTTGCCCTCCCCATCGCACAACCAAAACACCAAAACCCCCTTCTTTTCCCATTACCTTTCCCGGTGCAAAACAACTCGAATTTGATCTGAATACCCTTCCCAAAACAACCCCTGAACTAGCCCCTCCCCTTTTCCTCCTTTTTGAGTTTTTCTTTGTTTTTTTTGTAGGTCATCAGTAAACTCAAAGTTCCATCAAACAATGGGCTCCAGTTCCGAGCTCCATCTCTGGCGTGGCTCCAAAACCAGTGAAGGGCAATCAGATCTAGCCTAAAAATACCACACTCAAGTGACCCGAGAAAATTAAATGAAAGGTGTTAATTAAGTTTCTTCTTCTTCTACCAACGTTCTCTCTTCTCTTCTTCTTCTTCCTTAGAAATCCAAAAATCCGATTATCAAAACATATATTCTCCCCATTATCTTATCTTCCTCCTCACCTCTGGTCGTGACTCTCTCCTCTTTCTGAACTGAAGATCGTGTTCGACTTAAAATGGGTAAGTCATTTTTTTTGAAAGATTTTACAATTTTCGAACAATTCTAAGTTTTTTTCTTGGGTTAATGAACAATAAATCGTTCTATAGGTGTGAAAATTGAATAATGGTGTAATGGTACCTATTATTTATTGTTTTTGAAAGAAAATCAATAAACCCAAAAAGCCCTAATTTTTAGGAAATATATATGTATAGTTAACATTCCGTGAAAAGTCATTTTTTGTTGCTTTTGTTGTTCTTTTTGTGACCATTTTGTTCATATGATTTTATAAATATAGTCTTGTTCAGTTGTCCAACATATATTTCATTTATTGAAAGAAGTATTGTATGTTGCAACATTTTAGTGATATGTTGGTACATATTCCAATAGAGTTTGTCATATGTTGGAACATCTCACCTATGTGTTAGGGTAACAAAATGGTCACTGTAGTAACAGAAGATTCATTTGTGGCAACAGAAGATTCATTTGTGGCAATAGAAGGTACATCTGTGGCAATTCATTTGTGGCAACAAAAGGTACATCTATGGCAAGATAATGTCCATCAGTGGCAACAAAATGTCCATCTGTGTCAATAAAAGTATAAATAACTACGCATTATTATTTTATAATCAATTGTAAACTCTCAACCTTTTTTTATTTACCTTGTAGATCAAATGACACAAGAAGCTTCATCTATGACAACAATTCAATCTTTTGTTGGTGTTGCTTCCTCTTCTGACATCAAACGCTCTTTTTGTCTATGCGAAAAATGTGAGCAACAACATGATTATTTGATTAGTCATGTTAAAGAACTCACTAATATTTTTAAGAAAATGACTTATAATATTAATGTCCATAAATCCAAGAAGATTTCACAGCTTTTGAAGTGTAGGAGGTTGAAAAAATCTATTTCCCAATCACTATCTATAATTAGTAAAAGAAAAAATCAATGACTACTGCTCCAGTATCACACTCAACCCCAAAAGGCAAGGAGAAAGAGAAAGAGAAGGAGAAGGAGAAGGAGAAGCAGAAGCAGAAGCAGAATAAGAAAGTGAAAGCGAAAGAGAAAGAGAAAAAGAAAGAGAAGAAAGTCATCAATTGTGATGTGAAGCAACAATATCCATTTGAAGGTTTTAACATTGACGGTGAGGGTCCAACTAAACTAATTTCATCCTTCTCGCAATGGATAAACGAGGGTCTTTACAAGCATCATGCAAATAAGTAAAGTCGTTCAACTATTATTAGTATTTCTTCTGGTTGTCCACTAAATAATTATTTATAATGATTACACAATTGCAGAAGAGACAGGGACAATCACTACTTAGTCAATTGCTCGAATCTTGAGTTCAAACAACTTGATTTGTAGTTGCATTTCCAAAGAAGGAACGGTTCTACGTAGTATCTCAACCTAATATGTGTTGGACAGATGAGGTAAATTCATGCCCACTTTTATGTTTTGATGAAGACATGAATACATATAAATAAATTGATACAGAAATACACTTGTTGATGCATCTATCCAGTATGTGGATGTCATTTTATACCATTTGCGAAAGAAGTCGAAGCAACAGAGTCATTCTAAATATCGATATACCACTAGTAATTGTTTTTTTCAAAACATACATTGACAATGCTAGTGTTGTTCCTGAAAATGAGCATAAAATTGTTGGCACTATCAAAGGGTTTTGTATACCTGTTGGACTGCCTTGGCACCTCATAAATGAGTTTTATGTTCCTGTAAATTGTAATGGGGAGTTTCATTGGGTCTTGGTAGTCGTTGTATTGAAGGAACGATGCATAGAGGTGTGTGATTCGATGTTCTCATCTAGGACTAATAGAAAATTGTGCACCGAGATTCAAAAGTTGTCTACAATATTGCCAATGTACATTGAATCCAGTAGATTGTTTGACCAAAAAGACCGAACCAACTAGTCAGTTCTTGAATCTTACCATGGCAAGAATAAATCTCACCCATTCGAAGTCATACATGTTACTGGTATGGGCAAAGAAGCAAGCAATAGTCTGTAAGTAGTATCACATTATTTTTTTTGTCTTAACACTATCGAAATGTGATGTTAATATTAAGTTTATAGTATTTTCTAATTGTTGATATACCCTGCAAAGATTGTGGACTTTTTGTTGCTGGATACGCTGAGTTTTTGGGTGATGGACTACAAGTACCCTTTGATGGAATTATTTCTCAATCCCTTCGTTTGAGATATGTTTCACTACTATAAAATTATGGGATTTTAAAGGCTTGGAGTGGCTATGTTGATAACAATTAAGACCCACAAAGGCCTACACCTAAAAAAGCAAAGTTGAACGTGCATCTGTTGCCACATATGACATTTCAAGGATGGGTTAATCGATAAATTGTATGGTTTGGAATACTTGGAACAATGATTTACAGATGTGTTATATAACTATCATATGGAATTACTTGGTCATTGTATGATGAACTAGTGGTATGATAGTCTTTGTAAAAATATTTGATAGAATTGATGAAGGTTGTTGTATTAGACCATAATTTTGTTCTTATACATGTTGTAGGACTATATATTAGAGTTACAATGTTTTATTAGGTGACAATTTAATTGAATTAACCCCAAAAATGACATTTTAGGATATGCATATGTTGCCACATATGCCATGTCTATTGCAATTTCTACTGGAAAATTCAACATTTTATCCAACAGAACGTTCATTTGTTGCCACATATGACATTTCAAAGAAGGTTTATTCGATAGATTGAGCAATTTAGCGATGAAAAAATGTCAAATTGGACCATATATTAGTACTTTGCACCATAATTAAGCAATAAAAAGATTCTATAACACTTGGAACATTGATTTACAACTGTGTTATATAACTATCATATGGAATTACTTGGTCATGACATGATGAACTAGTTGTATGGTAGTCTTTATAAAAATATTTGATAGAATTGATGAATGTTGTTGTGTTAGACCATAATTTTGTACTTATAGATGTTGCAGGACTATACATTAGTGGTACATGTTTTATTATGTGTCAATTTAATTGAATTAATCCCAAAAATCACATTTAAGGATATGCATATGTTGCCACATATGCTATGTGTGTTGCAATTTCTGTAGGAAAATTTAATAGTTTATCCAACAAAACGTGCATCTGTTGCCACATATGACATTTCAAGGATTGACTAATCGATAAATTAAGCAATTTAGCAATGGAAAAATGTCAAATTCGACCATATTTAAGTACTTTGGACCATAATTAAGAAATAAAAAGACTCTACAACACTTGAAACAGCGATTTACAGGGGTGTAGTATAACTATCATTTGGAATTTCTTGGTCATTGCATGATGCACTAGTGGTATGATAGTTTTTGTAAAAATATTTGATAGAATTGATAAATGTTGTTTTATTACACCATAATTTTATAATTATACATGTTGTAGGACTATATATTAGTGTTACATATTTTATTAGGTGACAATTTAATTGAATTAACCCCATAAATCACATTTTAGGATATGCATATGTTGCCACATATGCCATATATGTTGCAATTTCTGCTACAAAATTAAACATTTTATCCAACAGAACATACATATGTTGCTACATATGACATTTTAAGATTATGTTAATCAACAAATTGAGCAATTTAGCAATGGAAATATGTCAAATTAGACAATATTTTAGTACTTTGGATAATAATTAAGCAATAAAAATATTCTATAACACTTGGAACAACGATTTACAAGGATGTTAGATAACTATCATATGGAATTACTTGGTCATTGTATGATGAACTAGTGGTATGATAGTCTTTATAAAAATATTTGATAGATTTGATGAAGGTTGTTGTATTAGACCATAATTTTGTACTTATACATGTTGTAGGACTATATATTAGTGTTACATATTTTATTAGGTGGCAATTTATATTAATTAACCCAGAAAATCACAATTTAGGATATGCATATGTTGCTACATATGTCATGTCTGCTGCAATTTCTGTTGGAAAATTCAACATTTTATTCAACAGAACGTGTATATATTGCAACATATGACATTTCAAGGATGGTTAATCAATAAATTGAGTAATTTAGCAATGGAAACATGTGAAATTGGACCATATTTTAGTACTTTGGACTACAATTAAGCAATAAAGAGATTCTATAACACTTGGATAAATGATTTACAATGGTGTTATATAACTATCATATTGAATTACTTGGTCATTATATGATTAACTAGTGGTACGATAGTCTTTGTTAAAATATTTGATAGAATTGATGAATTTGTTGTATTAGATCATTATTTTGTACTTATACATTTTGTAGGATTATATATTAGTGTTACATGTTTTATTAGTTGCCAATTTAATGGATTTAACCCCAAAATGTCACATTTTGGGATATGCATATGTTACCCATGTCATATCTGTTGCAATTTCTACTGGAAAATTCAACATTTTATCCAACAGAACGTGCATCTGTTGCTACGTATGTCATTTCAAGGATGGGTTAATCGATAAACTGAGCAATTTACCAATGGAAAAATGTCCAATTAGACCATACTTTAGTACTTTGGACGATAATAAAGCAATAAAAAAGTCTTATAACACTTGAAACAACGACTTACAAGGGTGTTATATAACTATCATATAGAATTACTTGGTCATTGTATGATGACCTAGTTATATGATAGTCTTTGTAAAGTATTTGATAGAATAGATGAAGGTTGGTGTATTAAACCATGATTTTGTACTTATACATGTTGTAGGACTATATATTAGTGTTACATGCTTTATTAGGTGACAATTTAATTGAATTAACACCAAAAATCACATTTTAGGATATGCATATGTTGCCACATATGTCAGGTCTGTTTTAAATTTTGATGGAAAATTCAACAAATTATCCAATAGAACGTGCATCTATCGCCCTATTTGACATTTCAAAGATGGGTTAATCGATGAATTGAGCAAGATAACATTTGAAAAATGTCAAATGGGACAATATTTTAGTACTTTAGACCATAATTAAGCTATAAAAAGATTCTATGATACTTGAAACAATGATTTACAAAGATGTTATATAACTATCATATGGAATTACTTGGTCATTGTATGATGAACTAGTGGTATGATAGTCTTTGTAAAAATATTTGATTGAATTGATGAAGGTTATTGTATTAGACCATAATTTTATACTTATACATGTTGTATGACTATATATTAGTGTTACATGTTTTATTAGGTGACAAATTAATTGAATTAACCCCAAAAATCTTATTTTAGGATATGCATATGTTGCCACATATACCATGTTTATTGCAACTTCTGCTGAAAAATTCAACATTTTATCCAACAGAATGTGTATCTGTTGCAACATATAACATTTTAAGGATGGATTAATCGATAAATTAAGCAATGTAGCAATGGAAAAATGTCAAATTGAACCATATTTTAGTACTTCGGACCATAATTAAGCAATAAAATATTCTATAACACTTGAAACAACGATTTACAACTATGTTATATAACTATCATACGAAATTACTTGGTCACTATATGATGAATACTGCTATGATAGTCATTGAAAACACATTAGATAGAATTGATGTATGTTGTTGTATTATACCATAATTTTATACTTATACATGTTGTAGGACTATATATTAATTCTATATGTTTTATTAGGTGACAATTTAATTGAATTAACCCCAAAAATCTCATTTTAGGATATGTATATGTTGCCACATTTGTCATGTCTGTTGCAATTTCTTCTAGAAAATTCAACAGTTTATCTAACAGAAAGTGCATCTGTTGCCACATATGACATTTCAAGGATAGGTTAATCGATAAATTGAACAATTTAGCAATGAAAAATATCAAATTGTACCATATTTTAGTACTTTGGACCATAATTAAGGAATAAAAGGATTTTATAACAGTTGGAACAACGATTTATAAGGGTCTTATAACTATCATATGTAATTACTTGGTCATTGTATGATGAAATAGTGGTATCATAGTCTTTGTAAAAAAATTTGATAGAATTGATGAAAGTTATTGTATTAGACCATAATTTTATACGTATACATGTTGTAGGACTATATATTAGTGTACATGTTTTATTAGGTGACAATTTAATTGAATTAACCCAAAAATCACATTTTAGGATATGCATATGTTGCCACATATGCCATATATGTTGCAATTTTTGCTGGAAAATTTAACATTTTATCCAACAGAACATGCATATGTTGCCACGTATGACATTTCAAGGATGTGTTAATCGATAAATTGAGCAATTTAGCAATGCAAAAATGTTAAATTGGACCATATTTTAGTACTTCGGACCATAATTAAGCTATAAAATATTCTATAACACTTGAAACAACGATTTACAACTATGTTATATTACTATCATATGGAATTACTTAGTCATTGTATGATAAACTAGTGATATGATAGTCTTTGTAAAAATATTTGCTAGAATTGATGAAGTTTGTTGTAGTGGACCATAATTTTGTACTTTTACATGTTGTAGAACTGTATATTAGTGTTACATATTTTATTAGGTGACAATTTAAATGAATTAACCCAGAAAATCACATTTTAGTGTATGCATATGTTGGCACATATGACATGTCTGTTGCAACTTCTGTTTGAAAATTCAACATTTTATCCAACAGAACGTGTAACTGTTGCAACATATGACATTTCAAAGATTGGTTAATCGATAAATTGAGCAATAGAAAAATGTCAATTTGGACAATATTTTAGTACTTTGGACCATAATTAAGCAATAAAGAGATTCTACATCACTTGAAACAACGATTTAGAAGGGTGTTATAAAACTATTATATAGAATTACTTGGTCATTAGATGATGAACTAGTGATATGATAGTCTTTGTAAAAATATTTGATAGAATCGATGAATTTTGTTGTATTATATCATAATTTTGTACTTCTACATTTTGTAGGACTATATATTAGTGTTACATGTTTATTAGGTGATAATTTAATGGAATTTACCCCAAAAAATCATATTTTGGTATATGCATATGTTGACACATATGTCATGTCTGTTGCAATTTCTGTTGGAAAATTCAACATTTTATCCAATACAACGTGCATTTGTTGCTACATATGACCTTTCAAGGATGTGTTAATCGATAAACTCAGCAATTTACCAATGGAAAAATGTCAAATTGGATTATATTTTGGTATTTTGGACCATAATTAAGCAATAAAAAGATTTTATAACACTTGGAACAATGATTTACAAGGGTGTTACATAACTATCATATGAAATTACTTGGTCATTGTATGATGACCTAGTTGTATGATAGTATTTGTAATTTTTTTTGATAGAATTGATGAAGGTTGTTGTATTAAACATGTTATAGGACTATATATTAGTGTTACATGTGTTTTTAGATGACATTTTAGGATATTCATATGTTGCCACATGTGCCATATCGGTTGCAATTTCTGCTAGAATATTTAACATTTTATCCAACAGAACGTGCATCTATTGCAATATATGATATTTCAAGGATGGGTTAATCGATAAATTGAGCAATTTAGCAATGGAGACATTAAAATGGACCATATTTTGGTACTTTGGACTATAATTAAGCAATAAAAAAATCCTATAATATTTGGAACAATGATTTACAAAGGTGTTATATAACTATCATATGAAATTACTTTGTCATTGTATGATGAACTACTGGTATGATAGTGTTTGTAAAAATATTTGATAGAATTGATGAAGGTTATTGTATTAGACCATAACTTTGTACTTAGACATGTTGTAGGACTATATATTAGTGTTACATCAACTCTAATATTATTCACACGTGATGATTGAGAAGAACATGGAATGTTGCTGCCAACAATAGGTGTAGAAATGTTGTTGCTCTCAAAGTTTGGCACTTCATTTTTTCTAATTACATCATCATGATTATTCATGTTCACAGTTTCAAATTCATCATTTAACATATCTTGTTGGTCTTCTTCTGGCTTATGATCCTTATCGATAGGATTTTCATCCACGTAGACTCTTAATATAGGCGGTCTCACTGTTTCTCCCAAATAAACAAGAAAACTAGGTTGATCAGTTATTTTAAAAGGTAAGACCTCATTATGAAGAAAACTAGGAATGAAACTCATGACAAGATCTTTCAGTTGACAATTGAATCCTGATTTTTGGATGTCTATATTAACAAAATCATCCCTACCGACCCTCCCCATTTCATATCATCCTTCCAATGTCAAATGTATCGATTTTTCTTCTCGACTCATTCACCACAATAATTAATCTCTACAAATAATCCCTCCATTCATTGTACTTGAAGAAATTAATTAAAAAATAATTATTACTAATGAAGAAATGTGTAAGTCATATGTTGCAACATATAATTATTTTGTTGCAACATGTAAGTCATATATTGCTACATATAACTATTTTGTTGTGACAAATAAATCACATGTTGCAACATGTGTAAGTTATATGTTGCAACATATGGTTATTATGCTGCGACATGTAAGTCATATATTGTTACATATAACTATTATGTTGTTACAAATAAATCACATGTTGCAACATATGACTATTCTGTTGCGATGTGTAAGTCATATATTGCAACATGTGTAAATTATATGTTGCAAGTTATGTAAGTTATATGTTGCAACATATGTCTATTCTGTTATGATTGAAATAATTTTTCTATTGTAACATAAGACTATAATATGTTCCAATAGTTAACTGTTGTAACATTTATAGCCATCTGTTGGAAACACGCATATAGATTATTGAAAAAATTGCAAGTTATACTTAGATGATGATGAATGATTCAAAGAACTATTAATCTTTCTTACCAAACAATGGTGTGAACGTAATCACTTATGAAGTAATTTCAATTAATACAGAACGAAATCTAGTCCACTAATTAGATTAGCTAAATTTGATTCAAGAAAAAGAAAGGAAGAAGAAGCACAGGGACTAGCAGCCAAGACAAAAAATGTACGAACCAGAAGAAGAACAAGAAGATGAAGAGAATGGGAAGAGGGCATGCAAGCAAGCAAGAACGAAGCAGAACAAGAAGAAGAGGAGGAATACGGCGGGAGGCGGGGGAAAAATTCTTTTATTTCCCCTTTTGGTATAGCTCGTTGGTGGCTTCCCTCCAGTTTTGGTTCCCACGAAAATTGGTTAAATTAGGTTTTAGTCAATTACTCTTTTACCCCTCATTTAATTCAATGGACCAAACTACCTACTTATAAACTTGAGGGCAACTCCACAAGCCTTAATCCTTAATCACATAATTGTCACCTATACTCAATAATTAAGACTTATGTCACCGCCATTTTATTTTGACAAGTTAATGTCACCCTTAATTCAAAGTCCCAGGTGACCCATTTCTTTTTGACGTTTTGTTTTGTACGTATTTGAGTTATTTTTCAGTTGTTTAATGTTATTATTGGCAATATTTTGCTATTACTATTTGATTGGACTTAATTGGGTCTAACTTTTGACATTTTTTAATCGTTCAAATGTAATTTTCCTGTTATAATATGTGGGACTGTTCTATTCTTGTTTTCTTTTTGAGTGTTTATTTCAGCGTTTCATTATTGGTTTGTTACTAATAGTTTTATTATCCTTTAATATTATTTTATATACTGATCATGTGCAATTGTTCATTAGTTTACCTATTAGTGCTTAGTTTAGTTGTTATTTCAATTTTTTTTATTAATTGCATAGTTATTTCTTCAGTAGCTTTATCTTGCTTTTGTAATGACATGTGATTTTATTTTAATATTCTGCATTAATTGTTGATGTTGCCAAAGATTTTTTCCCTTAGACTTTGTTTCTGTTGTCATTATTTTGTTGTAATTGGTGTTAATATTAATTGACAGTAAATATGACCGATGAAGAAATTATCGTCGATTTTCAAGGCCTCCCATGTTAATAAGACGTGTTTGTATTTTTAAGTTATTCTTTGATTAATTTATTTTTATTCATGTTTATTTATTATTAAACACTTTTAAGTATCTTTACAGGTACACATAGTTGCTATCCATTGAAGCTATTCGAATGAAGTTCGAATTATACTCTTTATTCATTATTTTGTATATATCGATGTTAGGCAAACCTTAGGTTGTTTCTTATATTATTGTTTTATTTTATTATTTGTGTATATTGGATGTTTAGTATACTTGTATATTGTTTTTATCTTCTCCTCAATTTGAAAAAAATGAATTCACTCGGAACCCACAATAGTGGATTTCGAAGAATGCCTAACAGCTTTCCTTCGGAATAACTTGAACCCCTTACCTAGAATCTATTGGTTTTGTAGACATTTCTTTTAAGTTAAATTGTTAATTGATTTCCTAGTTTTTCTAAAATTTAGGTAGCGACTCCCTTTTACCCCTTTACCATTTTTAAAATTCTTTTAATTCTTTTAAAAATTGATAACTATTTTTTGGTGAGTCACCGCAACGTTGCGCCCTCTCAAAGGATGTCAACATAAAATATTACAAACAAACAATAGAGGATGGAAAAAGAAGGAACTTTACCATAGGTGTACTTAGAAATGCTAGTGGAAAAATTCAAGATAATGAATTTGTATTTGGTAGTGGTATATATTGATTTGGCTACAACTCTTCATATTCTTTAATTTAAAATTAAAAGGGGGGGGGGGGATATTGATTCATGTACTTATTTAAAATTCTAGAAATCTTAAATGACTCTAGTTCTTCCACATTCCCTTTCTATTAAATAACTTACAATTCAAAACATAATTAAAATAATATTATTTAATTAATTAGACGTTTAATTTAGTCTAGGGGTAAATTAAAGGGGGGGGGGGGATCTCTATTCATGTACTTATTTAAAATTCTAGAAATCTTAAATGACTCTAGTTCTTCCACATTCCCTTTCTATTAAATAACTTACAATTCAAAAAATAATTAAAATAATATTATTTAATTAATTAGACGTTTAATTTAGTCTAGGGGTAAATTAAAGGGGGGGGGATCTCTATTCATGTACTTATTTTAAATTCTAGAAACCCTAATTTAGTCTTGTTTATTTAATTTAGTCTAGGGCTAAAATGGTAATCCAACTTTTCATCTTTGGAGCGTCCCACTTATAATAATATATGATAATATGATGGTTTTTAGGTGATGACACAGTGATGGAATCGATCTCGTCTTCACTGCATTGAACAAATTGAAACTCTAAGCTTAGTTCTTCAGCTCATCACTATACCTTGTTTGTATCTTAAACCAATTATCATGGGAGTTGTGAATCCCTTAGTTAGATCTACTACCAGGAAGTGCAGATCTTGGTGTAAATGTAACTCGTCATGTAAAACAAGTTCTACTATTGCGCCGAAGCATAACTCTAACCTTCAAAATGTGCAGATCCACTATCGACATATGCTATGAACAAAATTAAGGCTTTATGTTTCAGCTCTATCTTATTGTAGTTCTATCTCCCTACAAATGTAACTATCGGGTTCCGTCGTTATGAAAAAGGCAACGTGGAAAAATTTTAGGTCGGAAAACTTTTTCGTAGTAATTTGAAATTTCTCAACCTAGTCCATAATTGGATGAAATCGAAGTTATTAAGTTGTAGGGCCATCTGGTAACAATCGAGTGACTCATTTATAATTTTGATAACATGAGTAGTTATATAAGTCGTTAAGGAACCCGTATGACTTTACAGAATTCAATTCGGGCAAGTAGAACTCCCAGAATCGACGTTAGCGTGAAGGGTATTTTTTTAGCGTCGTTGGTTAGAGGTGTGTTGTGAAATGGGGATTTTGGATTTCTTTAAATAGCTCACTGTTTCGTGCAAGCCGCCTTGGCAGGGGTTTTGGTTGCTCTTTCGATGAGGCCAAGTTCCATGCTTTGTCTAGATATGCTACTCAATTTGTGACCACTGAGGAGGAGAGGATCCGTTAATTTATTAGTGAATTGAACTCTGAGTTTTAAGAATTATCTGTTCATATGACTTCTCCAGGGAGGAGCTTTAATGACGTAACAGACTATGTTAAGAAAGTGGAGGGGGTAAGGCGAGACGGTCAAGCCAAGACATTGGCAAAAAGGGTCAAGAACTCGGGTAACTTTCAAGGTTCTTATGCCAGGGGGTCCAGAAGGCCTACGATTGCAGCCAAGCGAATTCAGTCCGCTATGCTTCCCTCTGCAGGTAATTACTCGGGAACTCCGTCTCATAATTTTATTCAAGATAGCCAGGTAGTCGCGCCTTCAGCGGGAAGCATACCATCTTTTAATCATACTTGTTTCAACTATGCAGAACCTGGGCATATAAGGAGAGATTGTCCCCACCCACGTGTTTTTGAGTCCGCGCAGCAGCAGACTAGAACAGTGGTACCGGCGGGGAATTGTAATAATGGTCGAGGGCATCCACAAGGTAGGCGAATAGGTAATTAGCAAGGCCGTGGAGGTAGAGGAAATGGTAATGTAGGCAGAGGTAATGTGCAACAAGGTAGGGAAGTGGTTTGTCAAGATGATAGGGCTCAGTGGTATGCCTTTCCGTTAAAAAATAAGGTAGATGTGTCTGATGCGATGATCACATGTACTATTCTTATTTGTGACCGGATGGGTAATGTATTATTTGATTCGGGTTCTACTTATTCTTATGTATCTGTGCGATTTGCCTTAGAGTTTGATATGATTTGTGATGTACTTATTGACCCTATCCATGTTTCTACCCAGTTGGAAAGTCTGTCATAATTACCCATGTCTATCGTGCTTGTCCTATTTTGTTTATGGGTTTTCAGACTTAGGTTGATTTGGTAATTTTTGATATGACTGGCTTTGATATTATCTTAGGCATCACTTGGTTGTCCCCCTATTATGCTGTGTTAAATTATAATACTAAGTCTGTATTTCTAGAAATTCTGAGAAGGGAAAAATGAGAGTGGGAAGGGGTGTACAAGCCTAAGCAAGCTAAGATCATATCCTTTATTAAGGCTAGGAAACTGGTAGGGCAGGGTTGTTTAGCTTATTTGGCTCATATTCGAGATGTTGAAGTTAAGTCTCCATATTTTGAGTCTATTTCTATGGTGTCGGAATTTAGAGAAGTATTTCCTACTGATTTACCTGGTATGCCTTCAAACAGAGATATAGATTTCTGCATTGATTTGGATCCTGGTACGTGCCCTATTTCTATCCCTCCATATCGCATGGCTCCGGCGGAATTAAAAGAGCTTAAGGATCAAATCCAATAGCTTCTTAATAAGGAATTTATTCGACCTAGTGCTTCCCTATAGGGTGCCCCAGTTTTGTTTGTTAATAAAAAAGATGGTAGTATGAGAATGTGTATAGATTACCAACAATTGAATAGGGTCACTATTCGAAACAAGTATCCGTTGCCTCGAATAGATGATTTTTTTGACCAATTGCAAGGTGCATTAGTCTTTTGTAGAATTGATTTAAGGTCTGGTTACCATCAATTAAAAATTAGGCCTAAGGATGTGCCCAAGACGACGTTTAGAACCCTCTACGGGCACTATGAGTTCCTAGTTATGTCTTTTGGGTTGACTAATGTGCCTGAAACTTTTAAGAGTTTGATTAATGGGGTGTTCAAGCCATTTCTTGACTCATTTGTTATAGTCTTTATTGATGATATTTTGGTCTATTTGAAAAGTGAGGAAGAGCATGCCGACCATCTTCGTACTGTTCTCAGTGTTCTTGGGAATCAAAGGTTGTATGCTAAATTTTCTAAGTGTGAATTTTGGTTGACTTCTGTTGCATTTTTGGGGCATGTAGTTTCGAAAGAAGGGGTAATGGTAGATCCTCAAAAGATTAAGGCGGTTAAAAATTGGGGTCAGCCTAGCTCTGTGACGGAAGTTAGGAGTTTTGTGGGACTCGCTACCTACTATCGTCGATTTGTGAAGAATTTTGCTTTTATTGACACTCACTTGACAAATTTGACTAAGAAGGAGATACCATTTGAATGGACTGAAATATGTGAGGAGAGCTTTTAGAAGCTCAAGACCCTTTTGACCACCGTACCTATTCTTGCGCTACTAATTGAAGGTAAGGATTTCATAGCCTATTGTGATGCTTCTCATTCTGGGTTGGGTGTTGTGCTAATGCAGGATAAGAATGTTGTAGCCTATGCGTCGCACAAATTGAAGGTGCATGAGAGGAATTATCCAAAGCATGATTTGTAGTTGGCAGAGGTAGTATTTTCCCTTAAGATCTGACGACATTATCTTTATGGTGTTAAGTGTGAAGTGTTTACTCATCATTGTAGTTTGCAACATCTGTTCACTCAAAATGATCTGAATTTCAGACAGTGAAGGTGGATGGAGTTACTCAAGGATTATGATATGACCATACAACACCATCCGGGTAAGGCTAATGTAGTGGCAGACGTTTTGAGTCGAAAAGCGGTGAGTATAGGTAGTTTAGCTTGCTTTAGTGTAACCAAACGACCTTTGGCTAGGGAAATTCAGACATTGGAGTCTAAGTTCATGCAGTTGGGCATCTCTGAAAGAGGTGGGGTGTTACATAACATTGAAGTTAAGGCCACGTTTATTGAGGAGATCAAGGCCAAACAATTTGAGGATGAAAATTTGAATAAGCTTAAGAAGAAGATGGCGATGGGTAAGGTACAAGAGACCACTCTGATGCAGAAGGTCTACTCAGTGTTAAAGGGAGGATTTGTGTTACTCGAGTTGATGACTTGATTCAAAAATTGTTCATAGAATCCCATGGTTCATGATATTCCATTCATCCGGGTGTGACCAAGATGTACCATGACTTGAAGCGAATTTATTGGTGGCTGGGGATGAAAAAAGACATAGCGGAGTTTGTAGCTAAGAGCCAAAATTGCCAACAAGTGAAATATGAACATCCAAGGCCGGCAGGTTTACTTCAAAGAATGGAAATTCTGGAATGGAAGTGGGAAAAAATAGAGATGGATTTCGTGGTTGGTCTTCTCAAAACTTTGGGGAAGTTTGATTCTATTTGGGTAGTGGTTGATAGATTGACTAAGTCACGCCATTTTATTCCGATAAGAATAGATTATAATGCTGAACAATTAGCTAAGGTTTATGTGAAAGAGATAGTGAAGTTGCATGGAGTGCCCCTTTCTATCATCTCAGACCGTGGTACCCAATTCACATCAAAGTTTTAGAGGAAATTGCATGATGAATTGGGCACACAACTCACTTTTAGTACATCATTCCATATATAGACAAGCGGGCAGTCAGAGAGGACTATTCAACTTTTAGAAAACATGTTGAGGGAATGTGTGATTGATTTTGGAGGGCATTGGGATAAATTCATACCTTTGTGTGAGTTCTCCTATAATAATAGTTATCCCTCCAACATTGATATGGCACCATTTGAGGCACTCTATGGGAGGGGGTGTAGATCACCCATAGGATGGTTCGAGGCTGGGGATGTGAAACCATTGGAGATTGATTTAGTGAAAGATGTTCAAGATAAGGTAAGAAGTATTCAAGCTAAACTTTTAGCAGCCCAAAGTAGACAGAAAAAGTATGCGGATCATAAGGTAAGAGATATGACATTTCAAACCGGCGCAAATGTTCTTCTTAAGGTATCACCCATGAAAGGGGTGATGAGATTTGGCAAGAAGGGAAAACTAAGTCTGCGATACATTGGTCCCTTTGGAGTTCTTGAATGTGTAGGACCAGTAGCGTATAGATTTGCTTTACCTCCTAATCTATTGGGTGTTCATCCGGTATTTCATGTGTCCATGTTGAAGAGGTATCATGGTGACGGGGATTACATCATTAAGTGGGTCTCAATTGTGTTAGACGAAGACCTCCAATATGAGGAGGAACCAATTGCAATTCTTGATCGTGATGTGTGCAAGTTGAGGATCAAACAGATTAAGTCCATGAAAGTTCAATGGAAGCATCGTCCAGTTGAGGAAGCTACTTGGGAAACCAAGAGGGACATGCGAGACAAGTATCCCAATTGTTCGCCGATTCAAGTAGTACTTCATTCCTTCCTTAGCCTATTTTCCTAAGTTTATCACTCGGGGATGAGTGATGGGTAAATTGGTATCTATTGTAACGACTGGGTTCCGTCGTTATAGAAAAGCAAACGGGGAAAAAAATTGGGTCGAAAAACTTTTTTGTAGTAACTTGAAATTTCCCAACTTAGTCTAGAATTGGACAAAATCGGAGTCATTGAGGTGTAGAGATATTTGGTAACAATCGGGTGACTTATTTATGATTTTGATTACATGAGTAGTTAGATAAGTCGCTAAGGAACCCATACGACTTTACGGAATTGAATTCGGGTGAGTAGAACCCCGAAATCGATCTTAGCATGAATGGTATTTTTTAGCATTGTTGGTTAGAGGTGTGTTGTGAAATGAGGATTTTGGAATTCTTTAAATAGTTTACTGTTTCGTTCAAGCCGCTTTGGCGGGGGTTTTGGTCGCTCTGACGATGACGCTGTAGTGGGGTGAGGGCTGATGTGGCAGGCCAGACGGGACTTAAAATTGTAAATAAACCCCTAAACGACCTTAATTTGTACTTTTTGATTTTTAGAGCTAAGGGACGAACACCAGGTGATTCTTGAAAGTTTCCACCATTCTTGAGGCTAAAGACCAAGAACAAGCGGAAAGAATCCGGAAAGGGAAGGATAAAGTTTCTTAGGGTTTCAAGCTTGTTTCGAGGGCATCTTCAGTCGGCAATGACAGACCTCACTTAGAAAATCTGTGATCGTTCGAATTCAAGGGTGAGCTAGTTCTTCTGGGCTGCCTTGGATTCTCTTAAGTCTATGTCCACATTTCGGATTTAGATTAGTATCTTTAGATGCTTCTTATGTTCGTTGGGTTGTAGCCATTTTCTTGTTTAGACTTGGTTCCTTGTTAGTAGTTTTTGTACATTAACTTTCAGGTTCTAGGTATTTAATTCATCATTTGTTTAGTTAATTAACTTGCTTCCATAACTTAATTGCCTTAGTTTTGGTTTAGTTGCTTAGTTTGGGTTGTAGTAGTGGTTCTCACACCGGATGGTTAGTGTGGGTGCCAATCACGACGGCCTGGGTCGTGAAAACAAAGAATCAATGGAGTGAACCCCATTTAGGATTATTTTTTTAAATCAAACTAGGACAAGATAAGAGTATACAATCACTGACTAGGACCAAAACTAACTCGATCGAGCAACAAGAACACAACAAGTGCTAATTAGGAAAGTAAAGGTCTAAACTTCCAACTCTTTCAATCTCAATCATCACAACTGATTCCCTTGCACTTCCATTGATGAGTCAATCTACACCAACAACAAGTGCAAATCTCTTATACCTCCGAGCGTCGTATTAGATATTTGATGATTTCTAGGTGTTAATCGAGATCCGTCGAAGGAGCTCAACTCAATTTTTGTGTTCATCTATGATTAGATCTAATTCCTAGCTTGTAGCTTCCATGGCTCGACAGATCCTACGTCTCCCAGATAATCAGTTGATGAAGTTCCACCTCTAATGCCAAGCCATTTGTCAATGCAGATCCCCAAGAATAGGTCCACAGTAACTATACCCATAGCTAAGTCTCAAATAGTTGTAAATTTTTTGTTTGGACTTAAATTAGTCATTTGTGAATTGATTGGAAGTTTGCTAACTAATACTAACCAAAGTTAAAACCACACATGTTTTCATACAATTTAATCTTCTAACAAATCTATAAAATTTACATGGGACACACGTGCAATGCACGTATCCAGATTCTAGTATATTATAGTCATGTGGTGATAGAGTCATTTGGGAGAATATAACTTATTATTTTATTTGTGGCCCTATTAATTTAAATCCCATAAATCATATTTAACAAATAATAGATTTCATTTGTACACCGATTATTTTATTGGCGTAGCAGATAAAGTCTTAATTAGCCTCTACAAATTGGTTCTCCATCCTACTATTAGGGTTCACAATTTCAGCCAACTATTTGCTTAATTTATGACAAGGAGGATTTCAACCATCAACAAATCCTTAAGTCATATATGGTGTTTAAATCACGAAAGATAATTAAAATTGAAATGCTTAATTGAGAGACGTTACCCTAATTAATGTTGATGGTATCTCATCTTCGAAAGTACATATTCATTAAAGATCCTATTTAAATTGACTAACTTTTTAAAAAAAAACAAGTCATGTTTTAATTAGGTGAGGCCCATTTATTCATAAAAACAAAGAGAATATTTACAAATAACCGAGCCCAAAAGTGACCCAGTCTAGAAACAGAAGCATAAGCAAAGGGTAAAAAATATCCGATGGAAATAATAAAAACATAAAGTATATTAGAAAAGTGGGAACATGAATATTCGAAAGCTTCAATCTTCTTCCTTATACGCTTCTCTTAAATCCTAATCTTCATACACTTCCATTGTTGTGATTTAAGCTACAATCATGGTGAGATTTTTAATTCTAGCTACAATCAAATTAAGATCTTTAATTCTTAACCTCCAATGGTAAAAGAGTATTAATGCTTATACTTCTACTAGTTTTCGAACACATGCAACACACGTGTATACCGTGCTAATTAGTATAAATACTTCTAAAATATAAGTGTACGATGTGTAAAATACAAGCTCGAATCAATGAAAGTTGTAGCATATTCAAATGATATTATGATGATTGCAAGACACATCATACAAAAATATTGTTATCAAGTGAATTGTTTTGAAAACTATACTATAACTACTTCAATTATACAATTCTTATAATATATCAAGTATTCGACTTGTTAAAAGTTTTTTTTTTATATGTTACAATAGATAATTTAAATGTCGACATTATAGTTACAAAATATTTAATGACTTCAAGTTTCCGCCTTCTTTTTAATGAATATACCCTCCATTCTGTTACAGATGCATACATATCGAGAACTTGTCGTCGAAGGAGAGTGGTGTTTTGTAATAGTTGTAGAGAAATTTGATCAACGTGTCTTCCTTAGGATGGATAGTAGATCATTATCAATTTCATAGTCTACACCTACAAAATAAAAGTATTTATTTGTTATAAAATAATCATTGTTTAAATATTTAATTGACATAAATAAATAATAATTACATATATATGTACCCTTCGTCTTGTTTTGCTCATTCAAACATATTAATTCTGCCATTTGTAAATTTTTACAAAAGAAATTTTTGTCAAGTGATATACATATAATTGAATTATAAAATAGAACACAATCATTTGTGAGACATTAACAGTATGATAGAAAAAAAAAACAATATAAATAAAAAATTAGATAGTGCAAAAATAAATGCATATAAAAAAAAGGTAACTTTAAATTTGTATATACATATATATACACTTATGGACCAACCTAACAAATAAATGAATTGCATATAAGAAAACTTGCATCATATATTACTAAAATAAAGCCAATAGACTACATAATAATAAAGATAAAAGAGATCATACAATAAATAGGATAAATGAGAGGATTTAAGCTTTTAAGTAGCAAAACAAAATGAAAGAAGAAGAGGCATACATGTTGAGCTTGTTTCATCCAATGGTGAGGGTTACACATATACTTGATATCCATTTATATAAGATATTTAATGAGTAAAACTTAATATAAAATTATTATTGATGGTGTTGGATTAATGAAGGAAAATAGAGGTACAAAACAATTTTAATGCTATAAGTTCTGACTGTGTACAATTTTTAAAAGATTGTAAATGATATTATTAGTAGTTAATATAACATTAAATAAGACAACCAAAAACGTTGTGAGTGTATCTTTAAGTTTTGAAGAGGCGGTAAAAGAAAGGATATTATTAACATTAATTAACTTAAATTTAAATAAAGCAACAACGTGTGGAATTTTTATTAGGAGTTTGAAGAGGTTGGAAAAAGTATTATTAACATTTACATAATAAGGTACTTATTTAACATATTTCAGTAGACATTGCAAGGCAATATGTTTAGTGATTTTACATTTCTACACAAAATAGTAACAAGAAATTTCAGAAAGAGAAACAATCATAAATAAAGAACTAGAATTGAAGTAGTCCTTTCTAATTTGAAAAAAAATCTATAAATCATAAAAATCTTACAAACATACAATAGAAGATGGAAAAAGAAGGAATTTTACCGTAGGTGTACGTAGAAATGCTAGTTGAAGAATTCAAGATAATAAATTTGTATTTGGTAGTGGTATATATTGATTTGACTACAACTCTTCATATTCTTTAATTTAAGATTAAAAGGGGGGAAATCTTGGTCTTCCACATTCCCTTTCTAATAAATATAACTTACAATTCAAAAAATAAATAAAAGAATATTATTTAATTAATTAAAAGTTTAATTTAGTCTAGGGGTAAATTAAAAGTTTAATTTAGTCTAGGGGTAAATTAAAAGGGGGGAAATTTTGATTCAAGTACTTATTTTAAATTCTAGAAATCCTAATTGACTCTTGTTCTTCCACATTCTATTTCTAATATATAACTTAAAATTCAAAAAATAATTAAAATAATATTATTTAATTAATTTAATTTAGTCTAGGGGTAAAATGGTAATCAAACTTTTCATCTTTGGAGCTTCCCACTTATAATATATATATATATATATATATATATATATATGATATGATGGTTTTCGGGTGCTGACACAGTGATGGAATCGATCTCGTGTTCACTCTATTGAACCAATCGAAACTCCACTATACCTTGTTGTCTCTTAAACTAATTAACATGGGAGTTGTTAACCCATTAGTTAGATCTACTACCAGGAAGTGCAGATCTTGGTGTAAACGTAACTCGTCATGTAAAACAAGTTCTATTATTGCGTCGAAGCTTCATTCTAACCTTCAAAATGTGCAGATCCACTGTCCACATATGCTATGAAACTAAATTAAGGCTCTATATGTTAGCTCTATCTTATTGTAGTTCTTTCTCTCTACAAAGAATCAGTGGAGTGAACCCCATTTGGGATTATTTTTTGTAATCAAAATGGGGCAAGGCCCATAAATTCTTAAAGAGATAAGACTATACAAGCACTGACCTGGACCAAAAGTGACCCGGTCCAGCAAAGAGAGTAATTATCGAGTACAAACAAAAAGGTGCAAATTAGGAAAGTAAAGGTCTAAACTTCCAGCTCTTTCAATCTCAGTCTTCACCACTGATTCCCTTGCATTTCCATTGATGAGTCAATCTACACCAAGATCAAGTGCATATCTCTTACCACTCCAAACATCGTATCGGATATTGGATGATTTCTAGGTGGTAATCTGGATCCGTCAAAGGAGCTCAACTAGGTTTTTGTGTTCATCTATGATTTGATCTAATTTCCAGATTGTAACTTCCATGGCTCGACCAATCCTATGTCTCCTTGATAAACAGTTGATGAAGCTCCACCTCTAATATCAAGCCTTTTGTCAATGCAGATCCCCAAGAATAGGTCCACAGTAACTATACCCAAAGCTAAGTCTCAAATTGTTGTAAGTTTTTTATTTGGACCTAAATTAGTCATTTGTGAATTTATTGGAAGTTTGCTAACCAATAGTAACCACAGTTCAAACCACACATGTTTTCATAGAATTTAATCTTCTAACAGATCTATAAAATTTACATGGGACACGCGTTCAACGCACGTATCCAGATTTTAGTATTATAGTCATGTGGCCATTTAGTCATTTGGGAGAATGTAACATATTATTTTGTTTATGGCCCAATTAATGTAAAGCCCAAAAATCATATTTAATAAAGAATAGATTTCAGTTGTACACCGATTATTTTATTGGCGTAGCAGATAAAATATTAATTAGCCACTACAAATTGGTTCTCTATCCTACTATTAGGGTTACATAATATTTAATTTTACACCTTTTTTCATCATTGAAGAATGTGGTAACGTAAGTTAGGGCAAGACAAGACGGTAAAAAGATCAGTTTTGTTATATAATACCAATCTCTTTAATATTAATGTATTTAAGATCCTAATGTGTATTAAGTTTTGCTTACACACTAGCCTTAAAATTTGAATAAAACATGAACTTTTTGAAATTGGCATATTTTTATGCTAGTCAAAATCACTTCGACATAAATGTCTATGCTTGGTTCACAATTTCAGCCAACTGTTCGCTTAATTTATGACCAGGAGTATTTCAACCATCAACAAATCCTTTATCCATATATGCTGCTTAAATCAAGAAAGGTAATTAAAAATGAAAAACATAATTTAGAGACGTTACCCTAATTAATGTGGATGGCATCTCATCTTCGAAAGTACATATTCATTAAAGATTCTATTTAATTGAATAACTTTTAAAAAAACAAGTCATTTTTTAATCAGGTGAGGCCCATTTATTCATAAAAACAAAGAGAATATTTACAAATAATCGAGCCCAAAAGTGACCCGGTCTAGAAACATAAGCATAAACAATGGGTACAAAATATCCGATGGAAATAATAAAAACATAAAAGTATATTAGAAATGTGAGAACACGAATAGTCGGAAGCTTCCAGCTCCTTCATTATACGCTCCTCTAAAATCCTAATAATCATACACTGCCATTGTTGTGATTCAAGCTACAATCAAGGTGAGATCTTTAATTCTAGCTACAATCAAAGTAAGATCTTTAATTCTTACCCTCCTATGGTAAAAGAGTTTTAATGCTTATACTTTTACTAGTTTTCGAACACATGTAACACACGTGTATACCGTTTTAATTAGTTTAAATATTTCTAAAATATAAGTGTACGATGTGCAAAATTTAAGCTCGAATCAATCAAAGGTGTCTCATATTCAACTGATATTATGATCATTGCAAGACACATTATACAAAAATATTGTTATCAAGTGAATTGTTATGAAATATACTATAACAACTTCAATTTTAGAATTCTTATAATATATCAAGTATTCAACTCGTTAAAAGTTCTTTTTTTTAATATGCTACAACAGATAATTTAAATGTCGACATTATAGTTACAAAATATTATATACCTTCAAGTTTCAGCCTTCTTTTTAAGGAATAATACCCTCCATTTTTTTAATACAAATATGCATACATATCGAGAACTTGTTGTTGAAGGAGAGTGGTATTTTGTAATAGTTGTAGAGAAATTCGATCAACATATGTCTTCCTTAGGATGACTAGTAGATCATTATCAATTTCATAGTCTACACCTACAAAATAAAAGTACTTATTTGTTATAAAATAATCATTGTTTAAATATTTAATTGACATATATAAATAATAATTACATATATATGTACCCTTCTTCTTTTTTTGCTCATTCAAAATTACTAATTCTACCATCTGCAAATTTTGAGAAAAGAATTTTTTTGTCAATTGATGTACATATAATTGAATTATGAAATGCAACACAATCATTTGTGAGATATTAACAGTATGGTAGAAAAAAGAAAACAATATAAATAAAAATTTATATGGTGCAAAAAATAAATGCATATAAAAAAGATAACTTTAAATTTGTATATATATATAAATATATAAATGATGAGTCCGAGATTTGGACTCATTTGGGGCTTTGTTTATATAGTGTTAGTGTCCTCAGATGCTTAATTTGTGCTATAAACTGACGTTAAAGCCTTGATTTTCAGGTATATAGATTGAGGAGCAAAGCAAGGACACTATGAAGAAAAAAGGAACAATACAAACTGAAGAAGTGAAGAAAAGCGAGCCTGATGATCGCCAAGTGGCTATTTTGACCTCCTAAAGTTCCAGCAGTGTGCTAGCCCTGAGGGAAGAAACCAAGTCGGTGATAGGAAAGGGGTAGTCGGCGAATCACCGAGCAATTCTGCAATGCCAAGAGTAATCGCCCAAAGTTACAGGACTTGAGGATGCTGAGATCTAATCTAAAAAGGCGATAGAAGAGAGCAAAGGGAAGTTCGCCTAGCCATTCGGCCAACCCGACTTACCTCGCCTAATGGCCCTTCATGGCTAATTGTTTGCAACTATAAATTGAATTTTGAACTGTTAATTTAAGATTTCTCTTTTCTAGTTTTGAGCGTACTACCATTTTAGAATAGTTTCTTAGTAGACTTGAGAGCTTTTGAAGATTCCATTCGGAGATTTTGCAAGTGGGTTACTGATTTTCTTCGACTTTTAGCATTGTAAAGGCTTAATTACTCTTACTCAATTGATGGATAATCAATTTGGTAACTGTTTTTTACCTTTTTATGATGTTTGCCTAAAACTCCAATTCTTGGGGGTGTGATCATATGATTATGGGTTAAATTAGTTTATGGGTATTGGTAATTACTAGTTTAAATGCTATATTGAAGTGGGTTTAATCATTAGTTGTGGTTTAATTTATGAATTGTAGTTTCAAATGCAATTCTAGCTTTGTGTTCTTAGCTTGCTCGAGAGAGAGGTTTTAGAACCAAGGCTATTGATTAATGGTTTGTAGGTATTTGGATGGGCTGGGTTCAGCTCAAGAGAGTGAATCCTAAACCCAATCCTACCCATCTAGCTCGAGAGAGTGGATGAAGTAAGGTTTGGGTTGTTATTCATTGCTATGTTTATTGATGTTAGAAAGAAATCACCTGATTCAGGATAGTTGTTCGAGAGAAAGCTATCTCCCTTATAGTCTAGCCTACCCGTTGATATTTAGTTGTTCACTAGTAATTACAAATTACTAATATACCAAAATTTGCCTATAATCGATCATATCTCGAGAATTTCTCTCTGTATTGTTAGTTTAGTTTTGTGTGACTGTTTTGTAGTTGCTAATTGGAAACCAAAACCCACATCTGACATTCGTGTCTACCCTTTTAAATTTATTTCATGTATTTTGCGATAATAATTATTCCTATAGCTAGTTAAATCACATTTGTACTTCATAACTAAACTTTGTACACGTAACACTCCCTATTGGTTCAACCTCAACTCATTTGTTGGGTTTTATATTACTTAACGATTGTTTAAACCTAGAATTGGATGGTGTGTGCCTGAATCGTTAAATCAAAATGGCGCTGCTGCCGGGGAGTGGTGTTGTTTAAAATTCTTTTATTGAAGTTGAATTGTGAACTCTTTAGCTGTAGTTGAATCGACTTAGTTTGGTTTTTGTTTTGTGTTACTTGTGCTAAAAAGAAGAGGAGATAAGAGTGAACGGAAGTAATGGTAGTCAAGTGGGCCACCAAGATGACATTGGGAACCCCAATGATATCAATGACCCAGTCCAAGTAGGTGGCGTTGGTGCCATTCGTTTACCTCCGGCTGAAGGAAACGTTGTTTTTCACATCACAAGCACAATGCTTCAGCTCCTACAATTGAAAGGATTATTTTGGAGGCTGGCTCATGAGGATCCACATGAGTATATCAACAACTTTGTTGATGTATGTGGACCATTCTCATTTAAGAATATATCGCAAGAATCTGTCCATCTCGGGTTGTTTTCGTTCTCTTTGATGGGTGATGCTACTAAATGGTTGGCTGAGTTACCGAGGGACTCTATCACCTCTTAGGATGAGTTGACCACAGTATTTCAAGTGAGATTCTTTCCCCCATCGAATATGATGACTCTAAGGGATGGCATCTAAGGTTTCAAATGCTCGGAAGGTGAGCCAATCCATGAGACATGACTGAGGTTTAAGAAGCTGGTGCTTCAGTGCCCAACTCATGGACTTTCAGATAATGTGTTGCTGCAACATTTCTATAAGAGCCTTGATTTGGTAAACAAAGGAGCGGTTGATCAACTCTCACCGGGTGGTATAATGTAACAACCATATGCAGTGGCGTCTCAACTCCTTCTTTGCATGACCAAGATCAACAGGGCATGGTACACTCGTGAAGACTAAGTCTATTCTTTCGCTTATAAAATGACAAAAGAGCAAATCAAAAAGGATCAAGAGAGAAACCAAAACATGGCCAAAATGATGACCCAATTGGATATCTTGGCTAAAAATGTCATGGGTGTTAGTGCAAAAAGTGTTAATGTTGTGGGTGTTGGTGGAGTAAGCCCCTATGAAGCAAAATTTGAAGCGTTGTACAATGAGGAAGTGAACTTCCTAGCCAATAAAAGAGGAGGTTATCGTGCAAACTACCCAAGACCGGGTGGAAATCAAGGATGGAATAAAGATGAGGGTCGGAGAGACCGTGACAAAGATTGGCGTGATCGAAACACCACTTGCAAGGAAAAGGGGGTGACAAAGATAGGTATGTCCCTCCCCATGAGCGTCAAAATCCCAAAGAATCTGAAGGTGGCCGTACGGAAGATATGCTCTCACGCATTCTCAACAAAGTTGAAGGGTCACACAAGTGTTGAAAGAGATGAAAGAGGATGTCTCAACTCTCAATCAGACGGTGACCTCTCACTCAGTCTCTTTTAAGAAGCTGGAGACCCAAATGGGTCAAATTTCTTCGCATTTGAATCCAAGACAACAAGAGGGGTTGCCTAGTAACAAAGTTGCACACCCAAAATATGAAGCTTGATTTGCTATCCTCGTCGTGTCACGACGTTACCTAAGGCATTTCTTGGGAGGCAACCAAAGTTTTTAATGCTTTAGTTTTGACTTTTAATAACAGGTGTTGAGTGTATAGGTTGAAAAGCGAAGAGTGTTAAAAATGAGTAATTTGGCGAGCCAAAATTCCATTTGGCGTCTCACCGAACAGGTCGGCGATGTCACGCCCCAAGCCTACACCTTAGGCGAGACTGGAACTCATGAACCATTGCTTGCCCCAAGCGAACCCTTGGCCTGGCTTAACTCTTAGCGGAAGACTTACTCATGAAAAAATAATTTTTCAAAAGTAAACTGAACTGCTCAATAAATACTTAGAATGTATAGAGAACATTCACTAGCCAAAATGGCACTCAAGTCTCAATCATTAAAACAGGAATGGAAAGACTTGAGAACTAACATCAACTAGTGTCTATGAAGCCTCTAAAAACTGATATGGACGTCGGGACAAGATTCATGACATCCTAATGAACTAAAATGATAAAGTAGTGAAAAATGGGATCCTCTGGAAGCAAGGAGGCTCACCAACAACTCTGAAGCTCAATTGGATCAACGATGCGATGGATGTTGATCCTGGTAACCTTAATTTGCATCATAAGAAGATGCAGCCCACCTGGCATCAGTACATTGAATGTACGAGGATGCGAGGGGAATTCTAAATAAGACATAAGCTTGAAAGGAACTGAAAGAACATACCTGGTCTCAACTCAACTCAATTTAGCTCATTTCAATATAAAGCAATATAATAAATGCAATATAAAGAAATGTTTTAAAACATGGATAACAACTATGTGTAGTTAGAAATACAATAGTAACTCTTTATGTATGTAAAGATACAATATAAACTCTGAATTCATATAAATATACAGTTAAATCTGTTTATATAAGAATACAAAATACTATTGTGGGAGTTTCTCTAACCGACAACTATCGCTTAGGAGCTATGTGATGATACAACGTTTTGCCTCACGCTGCCAGGGCCGTCCTATACCTTGCCAATGGCATAGAACCTAACTCACTAAGTGGATCCACTAGTCTATACTAAAAAGCACTAAGGAATCATTTAAAAAGTATGACCTTTTTCTACCCATGATGTCTACATGGTTTATGGGGGCTGGGTGTTGTCTGAACTCTCCCCCATATCAGTGCTTAATACTACTCCCAAAGTATAATACTAGCTCTTATGTTTAAAAACATACTTCTTTTTGTGGTTTGAGATAATTGCTCAAAAACTTAGCTCAAAGGCTCCTCTTGGAAATTAAAGTTTCCTCTCTTGCTTAATTGTGAAAGCATTTACTCTTCAACTGAAAATTAGCTCAAAGGCTCTTTTAGAAATCAAGGTTTCCTTTCTTCTTTAAATGAGAATTTTTTTACTCTTTGGTATTACATAGTCCCAATATACGCTTTTGAAGAAATGAACTTCAAACTTTACTCTTTCCTCAACTCAAAACTCAAGTCTTAAAACAAAGGTAAAACGTTTGTAATAGACTTTTGGAAAACTCTAAGAACTTCTCTTGACTTGACTCTTTAACTTTTCTTGACTTGACTCTTAACTTCTCTTGACTTGGCTTTTAACTTTCCTTGAATTGAATTATGGATTCAAGGATTGTGATATGTGATAGGAAAGATCTCATGATGTTTAGAAGTGTTTCTAGATAGTTAACCATGAGAAAAGATCAAGAAATCACTGTCTGGAAGAAGGTCCGCGATGCGGAGATTGATTTCCCGTATCAGGACACTTCTTCCAAATTCTAAGTGTCAATGATCATTAGTCAGTAATATAACCCAACTAAGTGAGTTGGGATCGAATCCCATAGGGAGTGGTACGTGTTTGAGAATCAAGAGCCAAGTACAAATATGTTCAAGTCAATCATAGGTAAGGACATTTATGAATAGAAGCGTAGTTCAAATCAAGGGTGACACAAGTGTCAAATATGGGGGTTTAGACTATAATTATCAACTATAACAGTAATTAACACAAATAAACAAGTAATGTAAAGGGTTCTTGGGATGTGATTCGATTATAGGCTAAGGTAGACAAATGGGTAATTGCAACTGATAGTAAATAGTTATACATCAGTGAATAAGCTAGACTTTAGTGGGGATAAACTTTCTCTCGAACAGTTTACCTCGAATCAAATTGGTTTCTCTCAAACACCAAGAAACAACAATTAAGAACAATCTATGCTTTAGTTCATGTACTCTCTCGAGATGAATGTGTGGAAAACGGTTTAGGATTCACTCTCTCGAGCTGAACCCATGACAATCCAATACCCACACACCATCAAATCAGTATTCTTGGTTTTAAAACCTCTCTCTTGAGCAAGCCAAAAACACGAAGGTAGAGTTGCATTTGGAACTACAACCCTTTATATTAGACCACAATTACAGAATGAAATCACTTTTAAACAATATTTAAATTATCAATTAACAATACCCAACAGCTAAATGAACCCATAATCACATAATCACACCCCAAGAATTGAGGTTTTAGCTAGACATCATAAAAAGATAGAAATCGTTACCAAATTGTGTTTCCATCAACTGGGTATGATTAATTTCGCCTTTACAAAGGTCAAGGTTGAAGAATCTTCAATAACCACTTTCAATTTCTCATAAATGGAAATCTTCAAAGCTAAGGGAAAATATTGTCTCAATATTCTCAGTTCTATATTCTAAAAACTACTTCATAAAAAACTAGTCAACTCAGAATTTTTTTTCTAAAACTAAATCTTCAAAAGTGTATTTATAGTTGCCAAAAATGGGCTGCGAAAGTCCATTAGGCAAAATAGGTCGAGATCGCCGAACCACTCTGTGATCCACCCTTTGGTAATTTCCATCGCCTTTTTGCTTTGGCCTTCAGCATCTTCAAGTTCTGTAACTTTCGGTGATCTAGCACTGCATCGCGAAACCGTTCGGTTACACGTCGAATGCTCCTTTCTATTGCCGACTTGATTTTCTCTTTTAGAGCTTGGCCCACTGGAACTTTAGGCGAGATCATGGCCATTCCGTGACTCGCTCAATGGGTTAGGTGATCATTAGGCCTTCTTTTCTTCGTTCTTTCAACTGCCTTGTTCCTTTTTGCTCATTAGTTTCCATGCCTTGTTCCTAAATCCAAATACTTGAAAATATCAAGGATTTACATAAGTTATTGGCACAAAATATGCATTTGAGGACAC
Organism: Solanum verrucosum; assembly: GCF_900185275.1. NCBI lineage: Eukaryota > Viridiplantae > Streptophyta > Magnoliopsida > Solanales > Solanaceae > Solanum > Solanum verrucosum. The sequence continues at coordinate 441,302 of NW_026019922.1, read as the reverse complement.
TAAATCTATTAAAATAAATCCCAAAATTAGTCCAGTTCGTGGACTCATCAACACCCCCAACTTAAACTTCGGTTTGTCCTCAAGTAAAACTCAAGTTCAACAACTCAAAAAAGATGTATCAAACAGTACTACACAAGACTCAATCATGAATTCACACAAAAAGACTCAATTTACTCATGCAAGGATCAATTGTGCACTCAAATATTCAAGTTGTGACTCACCATTATCAAATAATCTCAAGCTCACAATACTTGCTTCATATGCAAGTTCAAGCTTAACAAAGGTGTGCAAATGCCCTCACACAAAGGATGATTCCATATCCACGCACAATTGTTCAACAATTTAAAACTCCGGAATCAAATACAACAATCACACTCACAAATATGACCACAATGCCTGATTTCACCCATAGGTTTGCCCTTAATTTCCAGCCAACAATTGTTTCAGCTCACTGAAGATCATAAAGGTCTTTTCAAGGCTTGTAATAGGGCTGAGTGTACATGTATGGTCATATAGGCTCAGTGGTTGAAATCCTAGTGAAATATGGTGTGAACAACACTTTCTTTCCTTTTCTTCATCATTCTCATTTATTCTCATAGGTCACCCCATTATTCACTTTCCATGGAATGTCGGACACCCCATTTTCTTTCCATTTTCACAAACTTTATTTCAAACTTTTTCATCTTTTTCATTCTTTTCATCTTTTTCTCTCTCTTTTTTATATGGAGGGGTTCCATCTTTCTCAAAACCAAGGGTAAAAGGGGACTTTATTGTACTTCTTGACTTACCTTCTATTTTCACCACACCCCCAACTTAGGCTTTTGGCCTAAGTTGGCTATTCAAACAAACCATTAATCATGAGGATTATGGGTAATGGATCAAGAAAGGTCACAATTTCATCAAGTTTCTTCCAAGAAAAGGGTAAGGCTCAAAAGGTGTTCAAGCGAAGTTCACACACTCACAAGGTAGTCCATAAAGAGAGGTATAATATCAAATTGTTTCACACTATTCAAAGTTATCTAAGATCATATCAAGAAATTGCATAACTTAGTCAACCGGACTAACGGGGCAAATTCTAGGTGTCATCACACACGGTTCATGGTAAGCTCATCACGCAAGGCATTGACACCAATGACAAATAAGACTCCACACTTTCGCTAGTGTGCAATGTTCATCACAAATGACTCAATTTGATACTTGGCTAGTCACAACGAGATGCAAAAAGTTCACATATTATCTATGCAACTTCATTTGGCCTCATCGTAGCCGCATATTATTTTTGTTCGATTATGAGCACTATTCAAGTCATCAGTATTGATCACGACCGATACTCAAATTTACAAGAGAACAACCACATTCAAACACAAACAAGAGGTGGCACAAATTTTCTGGAAAGCTCCAAAAATCATTTACAATTAAAACAAGGAGCCTCAAGCTTAATCATCCACAAAAATAGTATCAACACAGATATAGCTCAAAAACCCACATATATAGACATAACAATAGTCACAAAAGGTGGGCCTCATCTCACCACAAATAAAAAACATTTTCCTTAAATGGAAGCAATTAAAATATACAAAAGTCAAGATAAATAAGATACAGATGGAGGTAAAGGAAATGTTGGCTTCGCAGTCACTCCGTCTGTCTAGGCATCAGCGCCCGGTGTAGTGCTCTAAACTTGGGCATTAGTGCCCGGAGTCACATCAAAAGTATCAGCTCCACTGGGATCATCTAGGGGTGTATCTGCCAAAGAAGCCTGCACAGTTGCCGCTACCATGGCCTCCTCAGTCTCTGTAAGGCCTTCGTAAAAAGCCTCATCAGCAACCCCAAGCATCTCCTCATCCGTCTCAGCCTCGGACTCGGGATCAGCTACCTCCTCAACTCTAACATCATCTCCGGTGGTAGACGGAGACATATCTGGCTCTACTGGCACATCCGGGATATCCACCGTCCCGAAGATGATGGACATGTTGGTGGACTTCAGGTGTTCCATATCTCTCCTCAGTGTAGCAATGGCAGCCTTTAGAGCCATCACCTCCTGGGTGGCCCCTTGGTCACGCTCACTGATGTTTGCGTAATCAAGACACAACTTCCAATGCAAGTGACTACGATCGTATAATAGTATAGTAACCCAACCAAGGGTTGGGGTCGAGTCCTAAGGGAGAAGGCTTGAGAATTAATAGAAATATAAAATCAATTTCTAATTAGTCATAGCTAAAAACATTATCGAATATAAACATGTTAAATTTAAAGGGTGACACAAAAGTGTCAATTAATGATGGGGTTTGTCACAAGTAAGTAAAAACAAGTCGAAATGCAAATGATACTAATCAAAAAGAGGGGATTCTTGGGATGTGATAGGAATACATGATAAACTAAACTATTGGGTACATGCTTTTGATAATAAATCCGTTGAATATTTGTGACTAGGCTAGACTTTAGTGGGGGTAAATTATCTCTCGAGAAACTTACCCCAAATCGAATGGATTCCTCTAGTGATACGGGAGGAGAGCATATATCGAGACTTGCCAGATCTTGGGGAGACGATCATGCAGTCGGTGATCCAGACATCACGAACCGAGATTTTTATGGCAGCTCCTAATGGGTATGGTACTGTTGTTTCTTCAGAGGCGAATCCGGGCACTGATGCCCAAGCCGAGACTGATACACCGGGCACTGATGCCCAAACAGAGGGAGAGACAAAGTAGACATGATCCTTTCTTTACCTCCCTCTCTGTGTTTATTTCTTTGAATTTTTGGATATTATTAACTTGTTTGCATATGAGGACAAATGATTTTATTTGTGGTGGGGTGAGGCTGCTCACTTTTGTGTGACATTCGTAACTCTTTTTTTGTTTATATTTGGGCTTTGAGCTAAAAATTTTGTTTTTACACTGCTTTTGTGGATGCTTGAGCTTGTGGCTCCTTGATTTTAATTGTAAATGATTTTTTACCCTTCCAAAATTTTTTGCCACCTCTTGTATGTGTTGAATGTGGTTGTTCTCTTGCAAATTTTACTACCGGTTTTGATCAATATCGATGACTCGAATAGTGCTCATAATTGAACAAAATTGAATTTGCGGCTACGACGAGACCAATTGTAGTTGCATAGACAATATGTGAACTCTTTGCATCTAGTTGTGACTAGCCAAGGATCAAATTGAGTCTCTTGTGAAGAACATTGCACACTAGCGAAAGTGTGAAGTCTGGTTTGATATTGGTGTCAATGCCTTGTGTGATGAGCTTACCGTGAACCATGTGTGATAACACCTAGAATTTACCCCATTGGTCCAGTTGACTAAATGATGCAATATTCTTGAGATGATCTTAGGCAATTTTAAAGAGTGTGAACCAATTTGACATTATACCTCTTTTGTGGCTTACCTTGTGAGTGTTTGAACCTCTTTTGAGCACCTTTTGAGTTTTAACCTTTTCTTGGAACAAACTTGATAACATTGCTACCTTTTATCGACCCAATACCCATAATCCTCATAATTGTGGTTTGTTTGAATAGCTAACTTAGGTCAAAAGCCTAAGTTGGGGGTGTCGTGAAGAGAGAAGGCATATCAAGAAAATGCAAAGAAGTCCCTTTTTCCCATGTTTTGAGAAAAAAATGGAACCCCTCCATATATAAAAAAGAGAAGAAAAGATTAAAAAAGAAAAGGAAAGAAAGAGTTATGGAATAAAGTTGTGAAAATACAAAGAAAATGGGGTTTCCAACGGTCCATGGAAAATATATAAGAGGTGACTTTTGAGCTTGAATGAAAAATGATGAAGTGAAGGAAAGAAGATGTTGTTCACATCACATTTCATGAGGATTTCAGCCTATAAGCCTAAATGACCATACCTTTACACTGACCCCCATTACAAGCCTTGAAAAGACCTTTTTGATCTTGAATGAGCTGAAGCAAAAGTCTATTGGAAAATAATGACAAACCTATTGGTGAAATCATGCATTATGCTTATCTTTGTGAATGTCATTGTTGATCTTGATTCCGAAACTTTAAATGTTTGAACCATTGAGTGAATATTGAATCATTCTTTGTGTGAGGGCATTTGAATACCTTTGTTAAGCTTGAACTTCCATTTGAAGCAAGTATAGTGAGCTTGAGATTCTTTGGTAATGGTAAGTCACAACTTTGATCTATGAGTTCACAATTGATCCTTGCACGAGTAAGTTGAGTGCTTTTCTGGGCATTTATGATTGAGTCTTGTGTACCATTGTTTGAGACATCCTTTTTGAATTGTTGAACTTGAGTTTAACTTGAGGACAAGCAAAAGTTTAAGTTGGGGGTGTTGATGAGTCCACGATTTGGACTCTTTTTATTTTGATAGATTTAGTGTCCTCAAATGCATATTTTGTCTCAATAACTAATGAAAAGCCTTGAGTTTCAGGTATTTGGAGTTAGAGGCAAAGCATGGACACTATTGGGCAAAAAGGAACAAGGCAGCTGAAAAGACGAAGAAAAGACGGCCTGAGGATCGCCTAAACCATTAAGCGAGTCACCGAATTTATATGGTATAGCTTAATGTTATAGTGTGCCAAGCTCTGAAGGAGAAAATCGAGTCGGCGAGATAAAGGAGCAGTTAATGAGTCGCCGAACGATTCCGCGATGCAGTACTCCATTACCCAACGTTACAGAACCTGAATTTGATGAAAGCCAATGTAGAAAGGTGATGAACCAGATTAAAAGGCAGATTGCAAAGGTGATCAGCGATCCCGACTAACTGCGCCGAAGTGGTCCTTCGCAACTCACTTTTTACCAACTATAAATACTTGTTTGAACTTTTAGATTAGTAACTAATCTATAGCGAATTTTTAGAATATCAATCATTATTCTTAGTTTTTAGAACATAGTTTTTTTGGAGACATTGGTCCTTAGCTTTGAAGATTTGAACATTTCTACCTCTAAGCAAATGGAAGTGGGTATTGAAGATTCTTCATTTTATACGTGTGTAAAGACAATATCTATCGTACCCACTTGATGCAAACACTTTTCAGTATCAATTTCTATCTCTTTACCATGTCTAGCTAAAACCCCAAATCTTAGGGTGTGATTATGTGAATATGGGTTGAATTTACTGCTGGGTATTGCTAATTGATAGTTAATTTGTTGTTTAAAGGTGATTTCGTTCAGTAGTTATGTTTGAATTTAATAGGGTTGTAGTTGCAAATACAATTTTATCTGGGCATTTTTTACTTGCTCGAGAGAAAAGTTTTAAAACTAAAACTACTGAATCGATAGTCTATGGATATTGGGTTGTCTTGGGTTCAGGTCGAGAGAGTGAATCCTAAAGCCTCTCCCACACATTCAGCTCGAGAGAGTAAATGGACTAAAGTGAAGGCTATGCTAAATTGTTGCGTATTGCTGTTCAAGAGAAACCGATTTGATTCGGGGTAAGTTGTTCGAGAGAAAATTTACGCCCACTAAAGTCTAGCTTAGTTACAAATTTACAGCGATTTACTATCAATAGAATTTACCCGGTTGTTTATTTTAGCCCATAATCCTATCACATCCCAAGAATCCCGTGTCCATATTCATATTTCTATATTTTTGTTGTTTTTATTTGATAATTGACTACAAACCTCCCTTTGAGAATTGACACTTGTGTCACCCTTTAATTTGAAATGTTTTTCTTCGTATATGTCTTTAGCTATAATTGACTTGAACGAAGTTCTTGCTTTCCTATTAATTCTCGATTATATATCCCTCCCTTGGGACTCGACCCCAACTTACTAGTTGGGTTATATTACTATCGAATTATCATTGATGCTTAGTATTGGATAAAACGTCATTGATACATCAAATCATGCACCCAATAAGTTATTGATGAGGAGTTTTCCCTTATGGGTAGAGTAAGAGTTGCTAGTCAAGATGATATAAAGTATATATTTGTTAACCAGAATAGAGTTGATGTCAATGTGCCATTGTATTAGAGGAGACTAAATTAATGTGTTGAATAAGAGAGAATAGTATTTATGAAGAGATAGATCTAACCTAGGCTTATGATTTGTTTGAGAGGGTCATGATGTTCAGAAGGTTATAGAAATGATCAAGTAATGTGGTATAGTATGGTAGGCGAGCAATCATATTGATATTCGGGTTTAGAAATAAATATTAAGCTTGAATTTGAGATGAGTGTCATGATCCAAAGAATGGCAACACGAGGGTGATGATGTTAGTCTAAAGATTTGAATTAGAAGACTTGACATAGAGTAGGTGAGGAATTGAGGTGATAAGCTGCAATAAATATGAGTAGTACAAGTGAGAGACCCTACCCTTTAGATAAGGGTAATGAAGTGTGGCTAAGTCACAAAATTAACAAGAAGCATTAAGAGGTGTACTGAGAGGGTGACCAATCAAAAGAGGTTAAGAAAAATACCTTAGAAAGAGGTCTTAGTACCTGCCTATTGAGAGTTTGGTAGTCATGAAATAACCTTCTCCCGAGTGTTAGAGTAAAAAAGGATGTAGACCAGTTTAGAGCTGATTGAATAGGTCAATATCTTTCAAATGTCAGCTTTAGACCTAAGGGGGATATGACAAGATGAGAAATAAAGTCAAGTACTTGAGAGTAAGATAGTAATGAGTTCCAAGGAGTTTAGGGGATAACTTTTTAGAGGTCCTTTTAGTAGTGGAGTGATATTAAAAAGAGAAGGTTAATGATCTTATCGTGATAGTGATGGTGTGTTTATTCCGTCTAAGGTTGTTAATGAGGAGGAAGAAAAAGATGATGTTTTCTATGAGAAATAGTTAAATAGGAGCCCTTAGTTGGTTTCAACTAGTAATTGTTGAAGTGTGTCACCATCTCATCTAAAATCTTAAGCTGTTAGAGAGAGAACACTTTTATTATTTGATTATATTCTTAACAGGCCCCCTCACATGCGGGCCTGATTTTTTTTCATGGGCCAAGCACATGGAAATTCTTTTTGATTTGGGTGGCGGGGAGATTCGATCTTAGGACCTTTGCCTACTCTGATACCATGTTGAAGTGTGTGACTATCTCATCTACAAGCTTAAGCTATTAGAGAGAGCACACTTTTATTATTTGATTATATTCTCAACAGTGATGCGAACAATTCTAGTTAGTATCACAGAGATGATAAGAGTAACCCCGTCTCATACACAGTCCAGCCGTCATCCGAGGATGAATGATCCCAAGGGGGAGATATTGTAACACCTCGCTTTTTGAAAGAACTAGAAAGACTTAGAATTGGAAAGAAACCAGTTTTGGAAATAATCAAATTTGGAATGTTTGACAAAGTTAAGATAAGTATAAGTTTTGGATCGACTTCAAACGACCATAACTCCTAACTCACGAGGAGTGAGGTGTGCTACTAGATACCGAGGGAAAGAACATTAAATTATCTTTCCAACGCCACCAGTTTTCTCAGTTTCGAGTTGGTATGAGGGAGATATGTCCATTCGAAGTTGGGCTGTCTAGATAAGGAAAGTCAAAACCGAATTTTAGAAGGGTATTATCGCCTTTTCAGTACCCAATTAATTCAATTCGTTTTTGGTAATTAAGTTGGAGACAAAACTGATTGGATTCAGTTTACACTTCATAAAAATATGTTAGGGTTTTGAGAGAATAGAAAGAAGAGGAGAAAAGAGGAGATAAGAGTAGCGGATCAAGGCGTTCGTCGAGGTTCTTGATTTTGTCGTGTATTTTCTTCATGGGTTTGATCCCTAAGAGGTATGTAAGCTTATATAGTGTTGGGTTTGTTCACCCACATGCTAATCATGTTAATTTCAGCGTTAAATTCATTCTAGAAAGATCGATGAAGGTTTGATGTTCTTGAATTGTGTTCTTGAAATTAGCTTTCGTTCTTGAGTTAAGATGATATTGATGAGTTCTTGAGGAAATCGAGTTGAATTTTAGAGTTGTGTTTGATTAGAATATTGAGTACGTGTATTAGGTATCTGAATCTAAAGAGAAATTGAGAAAACGAATCGAATTTAGGCGAATTAGGGTTAAAAAATGGGGAAGTAAAAGTCGGACAAGGAACAGGTACCAGGTTCGCGACCTGTTCCTTCAGTGTGTAAATTTTCTCTCCGCTTCGTGGAGATTTCATGGACCCCACTATTTCAAAAATTATTTTGACCACATTTTAATTCATCTCTGCGTCACAGACTTTCTCCCCATACAGTGTTTTTCAACTGTTTCTCATGTTTAACTATCTAGAAACACTCCTAAACATCACGAGATCTTTCCTACCACAAATAACAACCTTGAATTCATAAATTAAATTCAAGATAGAGTTGAGAGTTAAGTTTTTGTGAGTTCTTTCAAACATTTTTGAGAAAGTCCATTTAAGTCTTTCTGAGTAGAATTCTACAATATTTAATAACTTTTTTCAAGACTCGAGCAAGTGAGTATGAGAATGACGAGAATGTATTTATGAGTCTAATTTATCATCTAGAGATCCTTCATATCGTGAACCATAACTCTTGTAATCATAATTTACATTCAAGAGAGAATTAAGAGTACAGTGCAAGAAAGTCTTTGAGTTCAATTGTGAATCTTTTGAGATCAACTATTGATTTGAGCTAAGTTTTGAGGAAGTAAGTATATGAAGGAGAAGAGTCGGATACATGAGTTCCATATTGTTATGTAGACCCTCGAGTCGAGTCGTTCATTTCCATAAATTCCGTATGAACTTCATAAATTGAGCACCTTTGAGAGAAGTAGTATATGCAAGTTCTATGTCTTGAGTATTGATTTCCTAACTCTTGTGAGATTGTATTCCTAATCATGGAACTATTACATGTTACCCATGCATTCCTTAATTTGAGTAGTTCATGCCCATAATTTTGTATGAACCATATGAGTCGAGTATTCTTGAGATGAGGAGTATCATTGACTCCTTGAGTGGAGGTGTTCATGCCCATAATTCCGCATGAACCTTAAGAGTTGAGCATTCTTGAAATGAGTAGTATCATTGAAGTTCTTGAGTTTTTAGTTGTTCATTTCCGTAGATCGAGTTCTTTGTATGGTTATTTAAAACCTTGAATTGAGTCGTTAACATCCATCATTTGGCATGAACCCTATTTTGAGAAGTCTTTTACAACATTTTCTAAATTTGTTTTAAGACTCGAGCACTTGAGTTGAGAAAGGGTATAGTCGAGTTCATTTTCCTTAAAATGATATATGGGAACTAAGTATTCCCAAGAGTAAATGTTTTCATCTTTAAAAGAGAAGGAAACTGAGATTTCCCAAAGAGTTTTGAGCAGTTGAGTAACATCTCTTTTTAGAGAACGATTTTGAGTAATAATCTCAAACCACAGAAAGAGTTATATTTTTAAGCATATGAGCTGAGTATATTTTGAGAATAATATTGAGCACCGATATGGGGGAGAGGTCATACAACTCAGATCCCCCATAAACCATGTAGGCGATGTGAGTAGAAAGGGTCATACTTTTTAGATGATTCCTTAGTGCTTTTAAGCACAGACTAGTGGATCCACTTAGTTGACAGGTCTTATAGCTTGGCAAATTATATGACACTTTTGGCAGTGTGGGTGAGACGTTGTATCATCATATAACTCATAGTCATGGTTGTCAGTTAGAGAAACTCCCACAGAGTTATATTGTATTTTTATATACACACTAAGTATTATTTTATTTTTCAATACATTGAGTTGCTATTTATAGTTTTACAGCTTTCCATATATATATATATATATATATATATATATATATATATTGCATCTTTTACTATTGCTTTATCCTTGAGTATCATGAGTTGAGTATTTTGAGTTGAGTATCTTGAGTTGAGTATCTTGGGTTGAGTACCTTCGAGTTGAGTATTTTGAGTTGAGTATCTTGAGTTGATCTGTGCTTCATTGTGTCGAGTACCTTATTGTTGAGTTTCACTGAATTGAGAACCTTATTACTGAGTTGAGTATCTCATCCTTGACTACTTCTGAATTGAGTAAGTTTGTAGTTTTCAGTATTCCTTGAGTTGAGTAAGTTTGAAAAGAGGTAAATATGTTTCCTTTTTATCAAGTTCAAACTTATGTTTATTCTTTAGAATTCTCCTTACATGCTCGTACATTCCACTTACTGAGCTGTTTGGCCTGCATCGTTTCATGATACAGATACTAGTATTCAAGGTTATCAACAGGACCTTCGTTGATACCACATGGAGTTCGAGTTAAGCCTCCTTGCTTCCAGAGGGTTCCACTTTTACTTTCAGTTATATAAGTTGTTAGGATGTCGTGGGTCTTGTCCCGACTTCCATCTTTATCATTTAAAGGCTTCATAGCTAGACTATAAATTTTTCAGAAGTTTGTTCATTTATTTTATTATATGTTTTAAAGACGTAAGTTTCCTATTTTATGGCGAGTAGAATAATTTATTTTTATTCAGAGTTTTTCTTTTGAGTTAAAGATTTGTAATTGACTTTCATGAAATTTTATTCAGTTTTTAAGCTTTGTATGCTTGAGTTAGTCTTCCGTTTGTAGTCAACCAGGATGAGGGTTCGCTTGGGGACCAAATATGGTTCTCGAGTGCCGGTACGTCCTAGGTGTAGGCTCAGGTAGTGACAGAAGAGACAAAAGAAGACTCTAACTGAGTAGGAAAGATGTACTGATTCTAAAAAAAACATTTCTAGAAAAATGAAACTTATGAGAATTTGAATCATACCAAATAATCTTTTTGTACAGTACTATAACCCATAAAAGCACATTTAGTAGACTGAACAAAGAGTTTATTGCGCAGAGAAGGAGACATATGCACAACATAAACACAACCAAATGTATGAAAACTATGATAACTAGCATTTTTGTAATAAAATGAAAATATGGAGACTTAAGATTTAATACTTTAGATAGTAGTCCATTAATCAAATAAACAATAGTAGACAACGCTTCAACCCAGTATTTAGATGAGTCACTCAATCAATAAAGTATGAGTGACATCTAAAAAGTGATGATTTTTTTAGCTCATCAACACCATTTTATTGTGGTGTATATATGCAATAGCATTGTGAGACGATTCCTTTCTCAAGCAAGAAACTATTGAATTAATGAGACATATATTATCCACTAGAATTAGATCTTAACATTTTGATATATGTGGAAAATTTTGTTTCAAAGTAAGACAAAAAATTTTGGAACATAGAAAATACCTCAGATTTGGAACAAAGAAAATACACCCGTGTAAATCATTTATAATCATCTATGAATATCACAAAGAGCTTGAAATGAGAATGAGAAACAGTTGGTGAACTGCCTCAAACATCACTATGAATGACATCAAAACACTTTGCAACACGACTATCAAAATTAGAAAAAAATAATGAGTTTTACTTTTGCCTAATTTACAAGTAGAACAATCAAAGGAAACAACTGAAAATTAATTTTTGATTTCCCAATAAACAAGAATTTTAAATGAGGCAACACAATAGAATTTGGGTGTCCTAGAAGTTTATGCCAAATATCAGTCTTACTAATTGTAGAAGTACACACAGAAATGAAAAAACGAGTAATGGAGAGGTGTATACTCTACGAAAAAATATTCCAAGTTTAGGCCAACTCACGATTATCGTCCTCGACACCTGATCCTGCACAAGACAATCATTACAAGAAAAATTCACATCCTAATTGTTACCTACCAATTGACCAACTAAAATAAGTCTGGGGAAGAGCATTGGTGATACAAAAATATTTCTTGAAAGTTTGAGTAATATCCCAACCTTAGTAATATTTAAATATCTTCCATTGACAATCTGAATTTATGAGGGACTATGATACTCATAATATTTTTTGCATACTGGTGGAGTTGGTCATATAATTGGAAGCGTCAGAATCAACAAGCCAAAAATTAGATGTAATATCATTACCTTATAGCCCCAAAGCTGAAAAAACATGAAACCATCATTTGTTGTACAATTTCAAGAGTAAGAACTTGTCTAATGGATGGAGTAGCAATTTGGTTGTTGCTTCACAATAAAGATCGGAAGTGACACGGTGAGTTGCTCTAGAGTCGAGAACCCACGAGTTTCCAGATGATTTCTAGCCAGATGCAAAGTGAGCCTTAGCTTCAAAATGGTTGTGTGACTTAGAGCGAAAAACATTGGTCATGTGACCAAACTTTTGGCACAATTGGCATTTGACAGATTGCTTGGATGGTCTTTTGTTTTGCTGATTGTTGGAATTAAATTGTTGATTGTTGGAATTCCATTGCTGATTGTTAAAGTGTGTCTTGCTCCCTTTGAATTGTGGAGGCGTGTGGGACTTCTGGGCAACCACAACTGTGATCATAGAGCATGGTTTTTCCTGATCTTGATGTTTTAGTAACAACTCATGATTTGTGAGCTTGTGAAATAATTCTTCAAATCTTAAAGAAGAGTCTCGTGTACATATTGCAGAAAAAATTTCACGGTACTCATGTCCAAGGCCACTTAGAATTTTGACAATAAGTTCATCGTCATTGATCGGTGAACAACAACTTTGAGAGCATCAGAAAGAGAGCGAACTTCCTGTAAGTATTCTACAATGGTTTCAGAAGCCTTCTTGGTATTTTGCAATTGATCTCGCAAGCTAAAGATGCGAGTATGGCTTTTGGTGGCATACGCTTTGTGAAGGAGTTCCCACGATTTGTTAGCAACTGGTGTTGTTGCAATAGTCAGAGTAATTGTATGATCGATGGATGTCATCATTGCTTGCTGGATTAATTGATCTTGAGAGAACCAAATTTGATACTTGGAATTTGGTACAATGAGATCATTTTGGGTAATTGTTGGTGATGGAGAAGTTGTGGTTCCATCAAGATGTCTAATGACTTGATGTTCATTTAGTAGCATCACAAATTGCGCTTTCCAGGTGGAGAAATTGAGGTTACCTTGTAGTTTAGTAGGTAACAGAGCAACCGTGCTAAATTGTACCACATGAGTAGTGGTAAAAACTGCAGAGCTACTGGTAGCAGTAACATCAGTAACTAAAGCCATATATGAGAAAGCTTAAAGGCAACATAATGAATCTAACTCGGTGGAGCTTATGGAGGCTCTGATACCATATAAATATTGAGATGAGAAGGAGGTTAAAGGATGATCTTATTGAAATCTGCCAGCCATCTTAAATACATAAACTACAACTAAGCCATCTTAAATACATAAACTACAACTAACTTAAGCTAAATTGTAGGCCACTACTCTAGGCAACCACTCCTAGATATGCTCCACAGCAGGAGACTTAGTCAATGTATAATAAAATAGTAAATGAGATAAATAAAATAATATCCTATGACTTGGTCAAAAGCAAGTTGAAACTTAAGATACGTTAATACCTCCCACTTAAGTGGAGAAAATAAATACACTACAAAATGGGTACTCCTTTTAGAGTAAAGCCCCAAAAAGAATGGCCAGACTCAATTCCTTGAGGTGAAAATTCATTGTACAGATTGTTGTTGGACAATAACCATTTGAATATTTTTTAATAAAATTGAGATTTTGAGACTACCTGAAAATAATACAAAGAAATAGCTCCAAGACAATGTCTAGTGGTAAGAGTGCAACGTGTGAAGTTTAAGTTAGGCGCACATTAGAGGTTTGAACCCTACCGCAATGAAAAACATGGTATTTAATTGAGGAAGGGGCAGAGGGGCAGGCGCAATTTTTACCGACTTTTGAATAGTGCACCATTGGTCCTTTGGATTTCTGAACAACAATATACCCACTATACAGTGTAATCTCACAAGTGGGGTCTGGGGAGGATATAATGTATGCAAACCTTATTCCTACCTGGGAGGTAGAGAGGCTTTTTACGAAAACGTAGGGCAGAATTTGGGAATTCATATTAAAAAAATTGCTCTCCTGTGACTCCCTAAAAACTAGCTAAATTATATTATTTAATTATTGCCCTAATTTGATACAGATTTGTATATTCATATCATAACTGCACACTTCCGTAACTCTAAAAAAGGCTAGCTACTGTGGGAGGCAGTATCACTTAACACAATTTGGCATAACGAACTTGGATAGATAATATATGAAAATCTTAAGTGTTTTCTAGTTTTACATGTATTTTATTTTTTCCAGAGCAAGCATGAGAAGACATGTTCTTCAATGGATATATCGTATAATGGTGAACAACATTGAATTTGTCACATCGCAGGAACCACTTACGTAACTCCTAGATTCTTTGAAAAAGGTATATAGGATATGCTGCTATAGTACTATTGTTGTTGACATGTTGCACAATTATATGTTTTCTTTGGGGTGCCATGTTTCCTATGATTTCATGTTTTCTACAGTATCATTTATGGTCGACTCTTTTGATAAGCTACAAGTTTGTTTATGCACTCTACTCTTTTCTGATATATCTTTTCTATAAGTTTTGTTTTCTGAACTTCATGAGGCGAGTGTTACCGTGTTATATATCAAAGTGACATGTTTCTTAATGGTATGTTGTGGAGGAGGAAGGTTTCAGGGCTATGTTGAGTTGTGAAAAAGCTTTTCAAGGAAAAAGATATTAACTAATCTTTGATTGGGAGGTGGAATGACCATTCCATTCCAATAATCATAGTATAAATGCATCTATAAAAAAAGAGTTCTGTGTGTATAGAGATAGCTTTTGGCAATAGCAAATCAGTTGTCTTAAAATATCTTAGCGTTTATTTAATTTTGTTTGGATTAAATTATTTTTTTAATCCTCTGATGAAGAACTGACACTAATGCCTGTTAAATGACATATTCATTTCTATTGATCTTCTATAAGTATAGTGCTAAATCCCTCCATTTCACTTTAGAGATATCACATTTTTTGTTTCACGTACCAAAGAGTTGAATCTCCAACTGAACTCTGGCTTCTGGAACAACAGGTCTGATAAACCTGTTTTATGATTATTATGAAGAATTTGTCACCATAATAAGTTGTCGCTCTGTAGTTGAAGATATTCTATTTTATTGGATAAGTGAATATTTTCTTGTTTGTTTGTGATGGCAAACTTCACTGTTGTTCTGTTCATAAAAAAGTTCATTATTCCTCTGGATTGTGAAAACCCTGAACGGTGTTAAGCACTTCTATGGTTTTTATTTCTTCAGCTTACTAGGTCAAAGGCGGCATCCCTTAGCACTTTGTTGTAGTTATCTGGTCGTTTGCAACTTGTAATGGCACATGTTGGTTACTTAAATAGTATAAAAAACTCGGCAGTCCAAGGGAATCTACACAGTAAGTTGCGGTAAAGGTTTATGCGTTGGAGCCTAAATGGCAAGTGCAAGGAGATAAAATTTAGGTTTCTCTATCTAGTTTGGCATGTGGATAGGGATAAAACCTCCGGCCTCCATCCAAGATTCTTCCTGATTGTATACTTTAATTTAATAGATCTCTTTTATGAACTTCTTCCTAGGTTTGTTCTATTTCATTGGTCTTGGGATTAAATGTTTGCTTTAGTTGCTCCAATTATTGTCATTGTACTTATAAGCTATGAACTGAATGAAACAATCGGTGAAATCTTTCTTAGGATTTTGTCCTAATTTTCTTATCATAATTAAGTTTTATTTTGTCACGACCCAAAAATGGACGTGATGGCACTCGCCTTATCCCATCAAGACAAGTCAGCCTAAAACTCAACCATTACAATAAAATGCGGAAATTTTATAATCAACTCAAAAATACCCCCAAAATCTGGTTGTCACGGGTACAAGTCTCTAAAGTATTACAATTGATTCAAAAGAAAACACAAGTCTCATATGACATTGTTTCTAGAGTAGAACAAGATCATAAACAGGAGTAAGAAGGATCGCTGAGAAGACAAACAACTACCTCACAAATCTCCCAGAAGCCTCGGAAAAGAAGAGAATAACAAGTACCACCAAAATCCAGGCTCGTAACCTACAAAAATTGTAGAAGCAAGGGGTGAGTACCAAACCACACGGTACTCAGCAAGTAAACCTCTAAACACGAGCTAAGGGGATAGAATACAAGTACTCCTTACACCCCAACCGAACCTTCACAACTACAATCTGTATAAAACCAGCTCAACCTAACAGTTCACAATTTACAAAGCACATAGCTCAACACAACACTCTAACAATTTCATATCCTCAACAAAAACAATAGTTTCATATCCTCAACAACAACACTCTAACAATTGCATATCTTCAACAACAAACTCAATATTCATCAGTCACAAGTTCCATAGAAAGTCACTAACAAGATCAGCAACACACGAGATCAAGTTCACCAATAATAAAGAAGTGCAATGCAATGAAATGCAATGTCAAGTATAGTGATGCATGTCTGACCTAATGATACACACCCGCTGTCTCTCAGTCCGGGACCCATGGGGGACATATCTGTCCATGCATCCATCGCGGCGCGCGATACGACCCTCGATAATAGTAACCATCGCGGCGCGCGATACGTCCCTCGAAATATAGTATCTGTCGCGGCGCACGACACGTCCCTCGAAATATAGTATCCGTCGCGGCGCGCGACACGTCCCTCGAAATATAGTATCCATCGCGGCGCGCGATACGTCCCTCGAAATGGTACATCCTCTTTATTTTCTTAATCTTTCTCAATGCACATAACACTTGTCACAACCATGTCTCAGAACAATGCAAATGACATGTTCACACAAATAATGAGGAGATGACCATTTTCATAACATTGCACAATTCACAACAAGACAATCAAGATGCACCATCAACAATGATTCAACAAGCCTTTCAAACAATTCTCAACACATCACACAAACAATTGATCACATTGCCTTTTATTATCCCTTTTTCATCATTAGAATTAATCAATGTGGACAAGTCAATCCATCACCAAGCCTCATTACCCTAAACACATATTACAAGGAAATACATGAATTTCATACACTTAACAAGGGTTTAGAAATCCACTTGCCTCACATAATCGAACAATCACTCCGGGACTTGAGCATTCCTTTTTCGTTGTACTTCCAACTCAAAGCAATCTATTCACATTAATAATCACAATAAGATTTTGAAACTAACAACACACATACTATAGGTCTAATCTAGACCCAAAAACTCACCCAATACTATAATCAAGTCACTAAAGTAACTTGATACCAATTAATATTCCAACTATCATATTTTCCAAGTTTCAAGCCTAGGGTTAAGTTTCCATTCTCCAATATTATAAATCTAATGGTATTTATATAACATAGAATACCTAATATTTAATTACCTATTTTAATATATCAAAAATTTAAGTCATAATGTGATAACCAAAATTATAAAATTCAGCGAGACTAATTTACAGAATGAGTATCGCACTGCAACAATAATTTTGAAAGAAAACTAACCTCTTTGCAATGTTTTAATCACTACGTCTTCTTCCACCAATGATTGGCTCTCTATGGCCAATCATTGACCAGTTATTACCAATTGAAATATATCAGCCAAACCATATGCCATCAACCAGCACCGTAATTGGACAATTCAATTCAACCTCTCCCCATAATATCAAGTTAACACTGTATTGAATTTACAACTCCAAACACTAACCTGACATACAAATTGCTAACCTTCACTTTAAATTTAAGGGTATTAATGTCGTGATTTCGTGCCCAGCGGTTCTTGCCTGAACCTTCGTGGTATTATGTATTATCTGTTAAACTTTTTCTACTTAAATTTAATATATGGGTTAAGTTGTATAGGGTCTTAAATAAAAAAAAATCAGATTTGGCCCATTAGCCACCAACTAAAATTAATTATTTATCGTAATAAACAAATAACTCAAAAATTCAACTTCACCGACTGATCACAATTGACTCAGGCAACTATCGGGAGGGGTAAAATGACAATTTTTTATGATAATTTCTAAAAATGATTTTTCGGGTCATTACATTATCCACCACTAAAACCCATGTTCGTCCCCGAACATAAAGAAGAAAGAAGGAAGAATAACCGACTTTTACCAAAAGCTTGAGTTATGACTTACCTATCGGTGTTCATCTCTCCAAGTGAGCTCCTCTTTAAGATCATTCCATCATGATCAACTACTAAGAACTGAACTTTCAAATCAAAATTTGGAAGATCTACAAATCAAGGGTGATTATTAAGCCACAGACTAATCCATGAACCCAATCAAAACTGAAACTCATTAGACCTTAACACAACTATCGTGACGAATCTTTTCTCACATAACCAATATAACCTTCTGAATCAATATTGACTACAACCAGAATTGAGCATGAATCAACCACCACACACTCATAATGCACATACCATCACATATCTTATCACGATTTCCTTTTCACAACACAATCTTTTCACGAGCTTAAGTTATAAAAATTTGATCTTTGGACATCGGGTACCCATCAAGGGAAAATAAAACTTATCTAACTCAAAGAAGAAAATGATTAAGTAAACCCCCAACAAACGATACACTTCAAAATGCAGAACCTCTAACAATACTCTTAGACAATTGTAACTCTTCACAATAGCTCTTATATAAGTTCTCATAAGCAAAGTTGTGCATGTAGAACTACTAGTATACTCTAATTATCTCAGACAACACCAAATCTATCATAACTGAAATGACCAATTCTGCCCAAGGATCCTATCATATCAAGAGGACATAAGAGGATCGGTACATCCGATCCACCACTAGGAATTCACCCATAGATATAGAAACACACATGAGCATATACAACGAATTATATTCTAAATCATGTTCGAAATGAAGTAGTTGGGTCACATAAGAATGTACGGAACCAAAATCGAATAACACAATGTACTCCCTCCATAGCGCCTATATCAAACATTTCCATTCATATGATTCCATCTCTTTGATTTTTAGCCACCACAATCAATCAGTGTGATTCCCATTACAATATTACAAATACTCGATTCATCAACCCTGCATGCTTCTCACAGTACTCCACTGAAGCCAACACTCTTATATCAACAAACATCATAACCACACCAATTATTTACCTTACTCTCAAACTGTCACTAGTATAAAAGTCTTCTTAGCAAACACATTGTAGCTCTAAAAATTTTCAACTATGGGCTCTTTATCTTTCCATTTAACCATTTCATGACAAATACGGGTCACACCCAAGACTGATAATACAAATTTCAAATCTAAAAATACTTTTTCATCGAGGTACAATAATTGAATCACACCCAATGTCAACTTCACGCGAACTTTCACTTACCATTTTCAACTACCATTCATTCCATCATGTACCTCATGCCAAAACTCAAAGAAATCCCCGGTCACTCCAATAATTCTATATACTATAAGCTCATAACCTTTACTCACTATCAAATGCCTATGTAACACATCATAACAGTTTATGTTGTCTCATAAAAGTAGTAGTTTCAATTCCCTCAAAATCCTCAATAACCAATGAATAATTGTAGGTCTACACCGTTGAACATCAATAAGTTACCTATCATAATTTGAACAATCTAGCTCGACATAGCCACATAGAATCTTCCACACATAGTTGCTTGTCACCCAACCAAAACTCAATCCTTAGAAAAGTCGATGATAACTTTCTAGTAAGTCTATACCGAACTAGTTCACATCTTACAGTCATATCTAAACTCATAGGCAAAAATCAATAATCCTTCAACTACAAACCAATGGCTTATACGAGAGGTCTTATTCCTTCACTTTTCTTAAATTCTTTCCATGACACAAAATTCTAAATATCTTGAACCCTTCAATACACCATACTCTTTCTCCTTTCGCTGACTTGCTTACCAATCTTATCTTTTGACTAACAACCCATGATATTTCTACCTTATCCTCTAAACCAAAACATTACGTGAAACCCCCTTAGGTATAACAATCAAAAGTAATCAAATTCACTACTCAAATTATGCATAAATCCTTCCAAATGTTTTATACTCAATGCAATCAATCACTTCTTAACTTACCAATCCATACCTTGACAAAACACACTGCCACAAACCTAAACTCACTATGAAAAACTTGAATTTTGATCCCAACCGTATAACACAATCCCATTATCTATCAACATTAGCTCATACATTGATGATCATTATGAATTCACATATCTTAGCCTATAATTGATCACCTCTCCATTGATCTTACCATATCCTTCGTTAAAAATTCAATTGTACCAATTACCAAACTCAAATCAATAAAAGACTTATCATCACACTCGAGTCAAACATCTGTAGACTTCTTTCTCAAATCTTATCCAACAACTTTTAACTGATATGAATGACACGTAACAATATCACCATAACCATAGTAAAACAGATGGAACCACATGTCTCTATACCTCAATTCTTAATCTCTTTGAAGATACTTGTTTAGCCCTTGCAATAAGAGAAAATATTCTTGCTCTCACCTCTTTTCGAAGGCTACACTACATCCCACTATATTTTTCATTATGACTTTAGTTGCTTTAAGTTCTATTCGAGCGACATCCCAACTCCTTAAAAATAATTACCATACAACCACGCTACTCACAAAACAATAGTAAACCATACCTTAGACATTCTAAAGTCATCATTACCATACAAAATTCTTTTAACCAACAAAACTTATCATATAGTTGCATTCCAATTATAATTCATCACGAACTCTTATTACTATCATGCTTAGTTAGCCTTTTCCATCACTACGAAGTCAACCTTGTCATTGATGACACCTCAAACTCAGCTATATCAATCAAATTCAGAAGACTAACTTAATTTTATATGCACTTTCTTACTAAAATTCTCAATTACCTTCATACAAGTATACTCGTTGAGACTTTCTTTACCTATAAACTTGTCATCCTAATATCGATCCACTTCCATGGAGCTTACGATGAAATTACCACTCATTTAAAATCCTCGAGATACACTTCACAACCTAAACACATCAATATCATACCAATGATCCACCACTAAAATTTTCCTAACAATATAATGCTTAACTCATTCGTCTTTAGTAACAAGCTAGTTGGTTTCTCAAATATGAATGCGACATCAAACCTTATTATACGAGCATGTAATACAATTGATAACTCCTTATGTAGCTATTAGTATTCATGCTTAATAATCAACATATCCGTTTCCATATACCACTAGTACCACATCGTGAAAGTCCGTTAAATCCACCACTAGAACACATCATACCTCTTGATAAGATTGTACCCAAATAGCCTACACATTCCTGCTCCATTAAGTAACTAACATACACTACCAAATTTGTTTGGTCTCCGTCCAAAACGATATGCATTCCTTCATAGATCATGTCAACAACAAAACTAACACATTCTGTAACTCTAAACAAGTAAGAATCGGTACCATTATAGTAGTCGTATTATGACCCTTTTAAATTTATACCCAATCTATAAAATCGTAGTAGAGATTCTTACCTCGTTTATTACAACATCATTCTCATCATATACTAAACAACCCATACTTATACAACTTTATTAACTGTAATTTCCGAAGTCACACTGTTCATTTCCTATCCATCCTTTTAACTTTTCCACTTCCAATTATCGAACTAATCAAGATATTGCATATACCACACAAGTACTATTTCCTCTATTGGGGTAACTAACCAAAAGAAACAACTACGCTCATAAAATCTCAAAACATTTGTTCAAAATCATCATCAAATATCCTTAAAATGCATCATCGAGTCACCACCTAACTCAACCCCTTCAAATTACTAAATATTTCGAATCCGACTACACATCATTTTCATAAGTGTATCACTTTCACCTTAGTACTAAGTCTATCATCAAAGTCATATATGACACACCAACTGCTCACATGAGGAACTATGTACAAGTCAGCATTGTAAGTGAAAGTGAATGGAGTGAAGCGATAAGAATCAAAATAGGACAAAGTACGCACGATGGAGATCCAAGAAGTGAAAATTTTTCCTAAAAGTCACTATAGCCTATCGAAGATAAGTACAGACGTCTCCATACCAATCCTCGAGACTCTACTTAGACTCGACTTGTACATACGTGAGACCTATGAACCTGGGCTCTGATACCATTTTGTCACGACCCAAAAATGGACGTGATGGCACTCGCCTTATCCCACCAAGACAAGTCAGCCTAAAACCCAACCATTACAATAAAATGTGGAAATTTTATAATCAACTCAAAAATACCCCCAAAATCTGGTTGTCACGTGTACAAGTTTCTAAAGTATTACAATTGATTCAAAAGAAAACACAAGTCTCATATGACATTGTTTCTAGAGTAGAACAAGATCATAAACAGGAGTAAGAAGGATCGCTGAAAAGACAAACGACTACCTCACAAATCTCCCAGAAGCCTCGAAAAAGAAGAGAATAACAAGTACCACCAAAATCCAGGCTCGTAACCTACAAAAATTGTAGAAGCAAGGGGTGAGTACCAAACCACACGGTACTCAGCAAGTAAACCTCTAAACACGAGCTAAGGGGATATAATACAAGTACTCCTTACACCCCAACCGAACCTTCACAACTACAATCTGTATAAAACCAGCTCAACCTAACAGTTCACAATTTACAAAGCACATAGCTCAACACAACACTCTAACAATTTCATATCCTCAACAAAAACAATAGTTTCATATCCTCAACAACAACACTCTAACAATTGCATATCTTCAACAACAAACTCAATATTCATCAGTCACAAGTTCCATAGAAAGTCACTAACAAGATCAGCAACACACGAGATCATGTTCACCAATAATAAAGAAGTGCAATGCAATGAAATGCAATGTCAAGTATAGTGATGCATGTCTGACCTAATGATACACACCCGCTGTCTCTCAGTCCGGGACCCATGGGGGACATATCTGTCCATGCATCCATCGCGGCGCGCGATACGACCCTCGATAATAGTAACCATCGCGGCGCGCGATACGTCCCTCGAAATATAGTATCTGTCGCGGCGCACGACACGTCCCTCGAAATATAGTATCCGTCGCGGCGCGCGACACGTCCCTCGAAATATAGTATCCATCGCGGCGCGCGATACGTCCCTCGAAATGGTACATCCTCTTTATTTTCTTAATCTTTCTCAATGCACATAACACTTGTCACAACCATGTCTCAGAACAATGCAAATGACATGTTCACACAAATAATGAAGAGATGACCATTTTCATAACATTGCACAATTCACAACAAGACAATCAAGATGCACCATCAACAATGATTCAACAAGCCTTTCAAACAATTCTCAACACATCACACAAACAATTGATCACATTGCCTTTTATTATCCCTTTTTCATCATTAGAATTAATCAATGTGGACAAGTCAATCCATCACCAAGCCTCATTACCCTAAACACATATTACAAGGAAATACATGAATTTCATACACTTAACAAGGGTTTAGAAATCCACTTGCCTCACATAATCGAACAATCACTCCGGGACTTGAGCATTCCTTTTTCGTTGTACTTCCAACTCAAAGCAATCTATTCACATTAATAATCACAATAAGATTTTGAAACTAACAACACACATACTATAGGTCTAATCTAGACCCAAAAACTCACCCAATACTATAATCAAGTCACTAAAGTAACTTGATACCAATTAATATTCCAACTATCATATTTTCCAAGTTTCAAGCCTAGGGTTAAGTTTCCATTCTCCAATATTATAAATCTAATGGTATTTATATAACATAGAATACCTAATATTTAATTACCTATTTTAATATATCAAAAATTTAAGTCATAATGTGATAACCAAAATTATAAAATTCAGCGAGACTAATTTACAGAATGAGTATCGCACTGCAACAATAATTTTGAAAGAAAACTAACCTCTTTGCAATGTTTTAATCACTACGTCTTCTTCCACCAATGATTGGCTCCCTATGGCCAATCATTGACCAGTTATTACCAATTGAAATATATCAGCCAAACCATATGCCATCAACCAGCACCGTAATTGGACAATTCAATTCAACCTCTCCCCATAATATCAAGTTAACACTGTATTGAATTTACAACTCCAAACACTAACCTGACATACAAATTGCTAACCTTCACTTTAAATTTAAGGGTATTAATGTCGTGATTTCATGCCCAGCGGTTCTTGCCTGAACCTTCGTGGTATTATGTATTATCTGTTAAACTTTTTCTACTTAAATTTAATATATGGGTTAAGTTGTATAGGGTCTTAAATAAAAAAAAATCAGATTTGGCCCATTAGCCACCAACTAAAATTAATTATTTATCGTAATAAACAAATAACTCAAAAATTCAACTTCACCGACTGATCACAATTGACTCAGGCAACTATCGGGAGGGGTAAAATGACAATTTTTTATGATAATTTCTAAAAATGATTTTTCGGGTCATTACACTATCCACCACTAAAACCCATGTTCGTCCCCGAACATAAAGAAGAAAGAAGGAAGAATAACCGACTTTTACCAAAAGCTTGAGTTATGACTTACCTATCGGTGTTCATCTCTCCAAGTGAGCTCCTCTTTAAGATCATTCCATCATGATCAACTACTAAGAACTGAACTTTCAAATCAAAATTTGGAAGATCTACAAATCAAGGGTGATTATTAAGCCACAGACTAATCCATGAACCCAATCAAAACTGAAACTCATTAGACCTTAACACAACTATCGTGACGAATCTTTTCTCACATAACCAATATAACCTTCTGAATCAATATTGACTACAACCAGAATTGAGCATGAATCAACCACCACACACTCATAATGCACATACCATCACATATCTTATCACGATTTCCTTTTCACAACACAATCTTTTCACGAGCTTAAGTTATAAAAATTTGATCTTTGGACATCGGGTACCCATCAAGGGAAAATAAAACTTATCTAACTCAAAGAAGAAAATGATTAAGTAAACCCCCAACAAACGATACACTTCAAAATGCAGAACCTCTAACAATACTCTTAGACAATTGTAACTCTTCACAATAGCTCTTATATAAGTTCTCATAAGCAAAGTTGTGCATGTAGAACTACTAGTATACTCTAATTATCTCAGACAACACCAAATCTATCATAACTGAAATGACCAATTCTGCCCAAGGATCCTATCATATCAAGAGGACATAAGAGGATCGGTACATCCGATCCACCACTAGGAATTCACCCATAGATATAGAAACACACATGAGCATATACAACGAATTATACTCTAAATCATGTTCGAAATGAAGTAGTTGGGTCACATAAGAATGTACGGAACCAAAATCGAATAACACAATGTACTCCCTCCATAGCGCCTATATCAAACATTTCCATTCATATGATTCCATCTCTTTGATTTTTAGCCACCACAATCAATCAGTGTGATTCCCATTACAATATTACAAATACTCGATTCATCAACCCTGCATGCTTCTCACAGTACTCCACTGAAGCCAACACTCTTATATCAACAAACATCATAACCACACCAATTATTTACCTTACTCTCAAACTGTCACTAGTATAAAAGTCTTCTTAGCAAACACATTGTAGCTCTAAAAATTTTCAACTATGGGCTCTCTATCTTTCCATTTAACCATTTCATGACAAATACGGGTCACACCCAAGACTGATAATACAAATTTCAAATCTAAAAATACTTTTTCATCGAGGTACAATAATTGAATCACACCCAATGTCAACTTCACGCGAACTTTCACTTACCATTTTCAACTACCATTCATTCCATCATGTACCTCATGCCAAAACTCAAAGAAATCCCCGGTCACTCCAATAATTCTATATACTATAAGCTCATAACCTTTACTCACTATCAAATGCCTATGTAACACATCATAACAGTTTATGTTGTCTCATAAAAGTAGTAGTTTCAATTCCCTCAAAATCCTCAATAACCAATGAATAATTGTAGGTCTACACCGTTGAACATCAATAAGTTACCTATCATAATTTGAACAATCTAGCTCGACATAGCCACATAGAATCTTCCACACATAGTTGCTTGTCACCCAACCAAAACTCAATCCTTAGAAAAGTCGATGATAACTTTCTAGTAAGTCTATACCGAACTAGTTCACATCTTACAGTCATATCTAAACTCATAGGCAAAAATCAATAATCCTTCAACTACAAACCAATGGCTTATACGAGAGGTCTTATTCCTTCACTTTTCTTAAATTCTTTCCATGACACAAAATTCTAAATATCTTGAACCCTTCAATACACCATACTCTTTCTCCTTTCGCTGACTTGCTTACCAATCTTATCTTTTGACTAACAACCCATGATATTTCTACCTTATCCTCTAAACCAAAACATTACGTGAAACCCCCCTTAGTATAACAATCAAAAGTAATCAAATTCACTACTCAAATTATGCATAAATCCTTCCAAATGTTTTATACTCAATGCAATCAATCACTTCTTAACTTACCAATCCATACCTTGACAAAACACACTGCCACAAACCTAAACTCACTATGAAAAACTTGAATTTTGATCCCAACCGTATAACACAATCCCATTATCTATCAACATTAGCTCATACATTGATGATCATTATGAATTCACATATCTTAGCCTATAATTGATCACCTCTCCATTGATCTTACCATATCCTTCGTTAAAAATTCAATTGTACCAATTACCAAACTCAAATCAATAAAAGACTTATCATCACACTCGAGTCAAACATCTGTAGACTTCTTTCTCAAATCTTATCCAACAACTTTTAACTGATATGAATGACACGTAACAATATCACCATAACCATAGTAAAACAGATGGAACCACATGTCTCTATACCTCAATTCTTAATCTCTTTGAAGATACTTGTTTAGCCCTTGCAATAAGAGAAAATATTCTTGCTCTCACCTCTTTTCGAAGGCTACACTACATCCCACTATATTTTTCATTATGACTTTAGTTGCTTTAAGTTCTATTCGAGCGACATCCCAACTCCTTAAAAATAATTACCATACAACCACGCTACTCACAAAACAATAGTAAACCATACCTTAGACATTCTAAAGTCATCATTACCATACAAAATTCTTTTAACCAACAAAACTTATCATATAGTTGCATTCCAATTATAATTCATCACGAACTCTTATTACTATCATGCTTAGTTAGCCTTTTCCATCACTACGAAGTCAACCTTGTCATTGATGACACCTCAAACTCAGCTATATCAATCAAATTCAGAAGACTAACTTAATTTTATATGCACTTTCTTACTAAAATTCTCAATTACCTTCATACAAGTATACTCGTTGAGACTTTCTTTACCTATAAACTTGTCATCCTAATATCGATCCACTTCCATGGAGCTTACGATGAAATTACCACTCATTTAAAATCCTCGAGATACACTTCACAACCTAAACACATCAATATCATACCAATGATCCACCACTAAAATTTTCCTAACAATATAATGCTTAACTCATTCGTCTTTAGTAACAAGCTAGTTGGTTTCTCAAATATGAATGCGACATCAAACCTTATTATACGAGCATGTAATACAATTGATAACTCCTTATGTAGCTATTAGTATTCATGCTTAATAATCAACATATCCGTTTCCATATACCACTAGTACCACATCGTGAAAGTCCGTTAAATCCACCACTAGAACACATCATACCTCTTGATAAGATTGTACCCAAATAGCCTACACATTCCTGCTCCATTAAGTAACTAACATACACTACCAAATTTGTTTGGTCTCCGTCCAAAACGATATGCATTCCTTCATAGATCATGTCAACAACAAAACTAACACATTCTGTAACTCTAAACAAGTAAGAATCGGTACCATTATAGTAGTCGTATTATGACCCTTTTAAATTTATACCCAATCTATAAAATCGTAGTAGAGATTCTTACCTCGTTTATTACAACATCATTCTCATCATATACTAAACAACCCATACTTATACAACTTTATTAACTGTAATTTCCGAAGTCACACTGTTCATTTCCTATCCATCCTTTTAACTTTTCCACTTCCAATTATCGAACTAATCAAGATATTGCATATACCACACAAGTACTATTTCCTCTATTGGGGTAACTAACCAAAAGAAACAACTACGCTCATAAAATCTCAAAACATTTGTTCAAAATCATCATCAAATATCCTTAAAATGCATCATCGAGTCACCACCTAACTCAACCCCTTCAAATTACTAAATATTTCGAATCCGACTACACATCATTTTCATAAGTGTATCACTTTCACCTTAGTACTAAGTCTATCATCAAAGTCATATATGACACA
This sequence comes from Solanum verrucosum, assembly GCF_900185275.1. Classification (NCBI taxonomy): domain Eukaryota; kingdom Viridiplantae; phylum Streptophyta; class Magnoliopsida; order Solanales; family Solanaceae; genus Solanum; species Solanum verrucosum. Next base: position 413,113 of record NW_026019922.1, on the reverse strand, counting down.
CCAACTGCTCACATGAGGAACTATGTACAAGTCAGCATTGTAAGTGAAAGTGAATGGAGTGAAGCGATAAGAATCAAAATAGGACAAAGTACGCACGATGGAGATCCAAGAAGTGAAAATTTTTCCTAAAAGTCACTATAGCCTATCGAAGATAAGTACAGACGTCTCCATACCAATCCTCGAGACTCTACTTAGACTCGACTTGTACATACGTGAGACCTATGAACCTGGGCTCTGATACCATTTTGTCACGACCCAAAAATGGACGTGATGGCACTCGCCTTATCCCACCAAGACAAGTCAGCCTAAAACCCAACCATTACAATAAAATGTGGAAATTTTATAATCAACTCAAAAATACCCCCAAAATCTGGTTGTCACGTGTACAAGTTTCTAAAGTATTACAATTGATTCAAAAGAAAACACAAGTCTCATATGACATTGTTTCTAGAGTAGAACAAGATCATAAACAGGAGTAAGAAGGATCGCTGAAAAGACAAACGACTACCTCACAAATCTCCCAGAAGCCTCGAAAAAGAAGAGAATAACAAGTACCACCAAAATCCAGGCTCGTAACCTACAAAAATTGTAGAAGCAAGGGGTGAGTACCAAACCACACGGTACTCAGCAAGTAAACCTCTAAACACGAGCTAAGGGGATATAATACAAGTACTCCTTACACCCCAACCGAACCTTCACAACTACAATCTGTATAAAACCAGCTCAACCTAACAGTTCACAATTTACAAAGCACATAGCTCAACACAACACTCTAACAATTTCATATCCTCAACAAAAACAATAGTTTCATATCCTCAACAACAACACTCTAACAATTGCATATCTTCAACAACAAACTCAATATTCATCAGTCACAAGTTCCATAGAAAGTCACTAACAAGATCAGCAACACACGAGATCATGTTCACCAATAATAAAGAAGTGCAATGCAATGAAATGCAATGTCAAGTATAGTGATGCATGTCTGACCTAATGATACACACCCGCTGTCTCTCAGTCCGGGACCCATGGGGACATATCTGTCCATGCATCCATCGCGGCGCGCGATACGACCCTCGATAATAGTAACCATCGCGGCGCGCGATACGTCCCTCGAAATATAGTATCTGTCGCGGCGCACGACACGTCCCTCGAAATATAGTATCCGTCGCGGCGCGCGACACGTCCCTCGAAATATAGTATCCATCGCGGCGCGCGATACGTCCCTCGAAATGGTACATCCTCTTTATTTTCTTAATCTTTCTCAATGCACATAACACTTGTCACAACCATGTCTCAGAACAATGCAAATGACATGTTCACACAAATAATGAAGAGATGACCATTTTCATAACATTGCACAATTCACAACAAGACAATCAAGATGCACCATCAACAATGATTCAACAAGCCTTTCAAACAATTCTCAACACATCACACAAACAATTGATCACATTGCCTTTTATTATCCCTTTTTCATCATTAGAATTAATCAATGTGGACAAGTCAATCCATCACCAAGCCTCATTACCCTAAACACATATTACAAGGAAATACATGAATTTCATACACTTAACAAGGGTTTAGAAATCCACTTGCCTCACATAATCGAACAATCACTCCGGGACTTGAGCATTCCTTTTTCGTTGTACTTCCAACTCAAAGCAATCTATTCACATTAATAATCACAATAAGATTTTGAAACTAACAACACACATACTATAGGTCTAATCTAGACCCAAAAACTCACCCAATACTATAATCAAGTCACTAAAGTAACTTGATACCAATTAATATTCCAACTATCATATTTTCCAAGTTTCAAGCCTAGGGTTAAGTTTCCATTCTCCAATATTATAAATCTAATGGTATTTATATAACATAGAATACCTAATATTTAATTACCTATTTTAATATATCAAAAATTTAAGTCATAATGTGATAACCAAAATTATAAAATTCAGCGAGACTAATTTACAGAATGAGTATCGCACTGCAACAATAATTTTGAAAGAAAACTAACCTCTTTGCAATGTTTTAATCACTACGTCTTCTTCCACCAATGATTGGCTCCCTATGGCCAATCATTGACCAGTTATTACCAATTGAAATATATCAGCCAAACCATATGCCATCAACCAGCACCGTAATTGGACAATTCAATTCAACCTCTCCCCATAATATCAAGTTAACACTGTATTGAATTTACAACTCCAAACACTAACCTGACATACAAATTGCTAACCTTCACTTTAAATTTAAGGGTATTAATGTCGTGATTTCATGCCCAGCGGTTCTTGCCTGAACCTTCGTGGTATTATGTATTATCTGTTAAACTTTTTCTACTTAAATTTAATATATGGGTTAAGTTGTATAGGGTCTTAAATAAAAAAAAATCAGATTTGGCCCATTAGCCACCAACTAAAATTAATTATTTATCGTAATAAACAAATAACTCAAAAATTCAACTTCACCGACTGATCACAATTGACTCAGGCAACTATCGGGAGGGGTAAAATGACAATTTTTTATGATAATTTCTAAAAATGATTTTTCGGGTCATTACACTATCCACCACTAAAACCCATGTTCGTCCCCGAACATAAAGAAGAAAGAAGGAAGAATAACCGACTTTTACCAAAAGCTTGAGTTATGACTTACCTATCGGTGTTCATCTCTCCAAGTGAGCTCCTCTTTAAGATCATTCCATCATGATCAACTACTAAGAACTGAACTTTCAAATCAAAATTTGGAAGATCTACAAATCAAGGGTGATTATTAAGCCACAGACTAATCCATGAACCCAATCAAAACTGAAACTCATTAGACCTTAACACAACTATCGTGACGAATCTTTTCTCACATAACCAATATAACCTTCTGAATCAATATTGACTACAACCAGAATTGAGCATGAATCAACCACCACACACTCATAATGCACATACCATCACATATCTTATCACGATTTCCTTTTCACAACACAATCTTTTCACGAGCTTAAGTTATAAAAATTTGATCTTTGGACATCGGGTACCCATCAAGGGAAAATAAAACTTATCTAACTCAAAGAAGAAAATGATTAAGTAAACCCCCAACAAACGATACACTTCAAAATGCAGAACCTCTAACAATACTCTTAGACAATTGTAACTCTTCACAATAGCTCTTATATAAGTTCTCATAAGCAAAGTTGTGCATGTAGAACTACTAGTATACTCTAATTATCTCAGACAACACCAAATCTATCATAACTGAAATGACCAATTCTGCCCAAGGATCCTATCATATCAAGAGGACATAAGAGGATCGGTACATCCGATCCACCACTAGGAATTCACCCATAGATATAGAAACACACATGAGCATATACAACGAATTATACTCTAAATCATGTTCGAAATGAAGTAGTTGGGTCACATAAGAATGTACGGAACCAAAATCGAATAACACAATGTACTCCCTCCATAGCGCCTATATCAAACATTTCCATTCATATGATTCCATCTCTTTGATTTTTAGCCACCACAATCAATCAGTGTGATTCCCATTACAATATTACAAATACTCGATTCATCAACCCTGCATGCTTCTCACAGTACTCCACTGAAGCCAACACTCTTATATCAACAAACATCATAACCACACCAATTATTTACCTTACTCTCAAACTGTCACTAGTATAAAAGTCTTCTTAGCAAACACATTGTAGCTCTAAAAATTTTCAACTATGGGCTCTCTATCTTTCCATTTAACCATTTCATGACAAATACGGGTCACACCCAAGACTGATAATACAAATTTCAAATCTAAAAATACTTTTTCATCGAGGTACAATAATTGAATCACACCCAATGTCAACTTCACGCGAACTTTCACTTACCATTTTCAACTACCATTCATTCCATCATGTACCTCATGCCAAAACTCAAAGAAATCCCCGGTCACTCCAATAATTCTATATACTATAAGCTCATAACCTTTACTCACTATCAAATGCCTATGTAACACATCATAACAGTTTATGTTGTCTCATAAAAGTAGTAGTTTCAATTCCCTCAAAATCCTCAATAACCAATGAATAATTGTAGGTCTACACCGTTGAACATCAATAAGTTACCTATCATAATTTGAACAATCTAGCTCGACATAGCCACATAGAATCTTCCACACATAGTTGCTTGTCACCCAACCAAAACTCAATCCTTAGAAAAGTCGATGATAACTTTCTAGTAAGTCTATACCGAACTAGTTCACATCTTACAGTCATATCTAAACTCATAGGCAAAAATCAATAATCCTTCAACTACAAACCAATGGCTTATACGAGAGGTCTTATTCCTTCACTTTTCTTAAATTCTTTCCATGACACAAAATTCTAAATATCTTGAACCCTTCAATACACCATACTCTTTCTCCTTTCGCTGACTTGCTTACCAATCTTATCTTTTGACTAACAACCCATGATATTTCTACCTTATCCTCTAAACCAAAACATTACGTGAAACCCCCCTTAGGTATAACAATCAAAAGTAATCAAATTCACTACTCAAATTATGCATAAATCCTTCCAAATGTTTTATACTCAATGCAATCAATCACTTCTTAACTTACCAATCCATACCTTGACAAAACACACTGCCACAAACCTAAACTCACTATGAAAAACTTGAATTTTGATCCCAACCGTATAACACAATCCCATTATCTATCAACATTAGCTCATACATTGATGATCATTATGAATTCACATATCTTAGCCTATAATTGATCACCTCTCCATTGATCTTACCATATCCTTCGTTAAAAATTCAATTGTACCAATTACCAAACTCAAATCAATAAAAGACTTATCATCACACTCGAGTCAAACATCTGTAGACTTCTTTCTCAAATCTTATCCAACAACTTTTAACTGATATGAATGACACGTAACAATATCACCATAACCATAGTAAAACAGATGGAACCACATGTCTCTATACCTCAATTCTTAATCTCTTTGAAGATACTTGTTTAGCCCTTGCAATAAGAGAAAATATTCTTGCTCTCACCTCTTTTCGAAGGCTACACTACATCCCACTATATTTTTCATTATGACTTTAGTTGCTTTAAGTTCTATTCGAGCGACATCCCAACTCCTTAAAAATAATTACCATACAACCACGCTACTCACAAAACAATAGTAAACCATACCTTAGACATTCTAAAGTCATCATTACCATACAAAATTCTTTTAACCAACAAAACTTATCATATAGTTGCATTCCAATTATAATTCATCACGAACTCTTATTACTATCATGCTTAGTTAGCCTTTTCCATCACTACGAAGTCAACCTTGTCATTGATGACACCTCAAACTCAGCTATATCAATCAAATTCAGAAGACTAACTTAATTTTATATGCACTTTCTTACTAAAATTCTCAATTACCTTCATACAAGTATACTCGTTGAGACTTTCTTTACCTATAAACTTGTCATCCTAATATCGATCCACTTCCATGGAGCTTACGATGAAATTACCACTCATTTAAAATCCTCGAGATACACTTCACAACCTAAACACATCAATATCATACCAATGATCCACCACTAAAATTTTCCTAACAATATAATGCTTAACTCATTCGTCTTTAGTAACAAGCTAGTTGGTTTCTCAAATATGAATGCGACATCAAACCTTATTATACGAGCATGTAATACAATTGATAACTCCTTATGTAGCTATTAGTATTCATGCTTAATAATCAACATATCCGTTTCCATATACCACTAGTACCACATCGTGAAAGTCCGTTAAATCCACCACTAGAACACATCATACCTCTTGATAAGATTGTACCCAAATAGCCTACACATTCCTGCTCCATTAAGTAACTAACATACACTACCAAATTTGTTTGGTCTCCGTCCAAAACGATATGCATTCCTTCATAGATCATGTCAACAACAAAACTAACACATTCTGTAACTCTAAACAAGTAAGAATCGGTACCATTATAGTAGTCGTATTATGACCCTTTTAAATTTATACCCAATCTATAAAATCGTAGTAGAGATTCTTACCTCGTTTATTACAACATCATTCTCATCATATACTAAACAACCCATACTTATACAACTTTATTAACTGTAATTTCCGAAGTCACACTGTTCATTTCCTATCCATCCTTTTAACTTTTCCACTTCCAATTATCGAACTAATCAAGATATTGCATATACCACACAAGTACTATTTCCTCTATTGGGGTAACTAACCAAAAGAAACAACTACGCTCATAAAATCTCAAAACATTTGTTCAAAATCATCATCAAATATCCTTAAAATGCATCATCGAGTCACCACCTAACTCAACCCCTTCAAATTACTAAATATTTCGAATCCGACTACACATCATTTTCATAAGTGTATCACTTTCACCTTAGTACTAAGTCTATCATCAAAGTCATATATGACACACCAACTGCTCACATGAGGAACTATGTACAAGTCAGCATTGTAAGTGAAAGTGAATGGAGTGAAGCGATAAGAATCAAAATAGGACAAAGTACGCACGATGGAGATCCAAGAAGTGAAAATTTTTCCTAAAAGTCACTATAGCCTATCGAAGATAAGTACAGACGTCTCCATACCAATCCTCGAGACTCTACTTAGACTCGACTTGTACATACGTGAGACCTATGAACCTGGGCTCTGATACCATTTTGTCACGACCCAAAAATGGACGTGATGGCACTCGCCTTATCCCACCAAGACAAGTCAGCCTAAAACCCAACCATTACAATAAAATGTGGAAATTTTATAATCAACTCAAAAATACCCCCAAAATCTGGTTGTCACGTGTACAAGTTTCTAAAGTATTACAATTGATTCAAAAGAAAACACAAGTCTCATATGACATTGTTTCTAGAGTAGAACAAGATCATAAACAGGAGTAAGAAGGATCGCTGAAAAGACAAACGACTACCTCACAAATCTCCCAGAAGCCTCGAAAAAGAAGAGAATAACAAGTACCACCAAAATCCAGGCTCGTAACCTACAAAAATTGTAGAAGCAAGGGGTGAGTACCAAACCACACGGTACTCAGCAAGTAAACCTCTAAACACGAGCTAAGGGGATATAATACAAGTACTCCTTACACCCCAACCGAACCTTCACAACTACAATCTGTATAAAACCAGCTCAACCTAACAGTTCACAATTTACAAAGCACATAGCTCAACACAACACTCTAACAATTTCATATCCTCAACAAAAACAATAGTTTCATATCCTCAACAACAACACTCCAACAATTGCATATCTTCAACAACAAACTCAATATTCATCAGTCACAAGTTCCATAGAAAGTCACTAACAAGATCAGCAACACACGAGATCAAGTTCACCAATAATAAAGAAGTGCAATGCAATGAAATGCAATGTCAAGTATAGTGATGCATGTCTGACCTAATGATACACACCCGCTGTCTCTCAGTCCGGGACCCATGGGGGACATATCTGTCCATGCATCCATCGCGGCGCGCGATACGACCCTCGATAATAGTAACCATCGCGGCGCGCGATACGTCCCTCGAAATATAGTATCTGTCGCGGCGCACGACACGTCCCTCGAAATATAGTATCCGTCGCGGCGCGCGACACGTCCCTCGAAATATAGTATCCATCGCGGCGCGCGATACGTCCCTCGAAATGGTACATCCTCTTTATTTTCTTAATCTTTCTCAATGCACATAACACTTGTCACAACCATGTCTCAGAACAATGCAAATGACATGTTCACACAAATAATGAAGAGATGACCATTTTCATAACATTGCACAATTCACAACAAGACAATCAAGATGCACCATCAACAATGATTCAACAAGCCTTTCAAACAATTCTCAACACATCACACAAACAATTGATCACATTGCCTTTTATTATCCCTTTTTCATCATTAGAATTAATCAATGTGGACAAGTCAATCCATCACCAAGCCTCATTACCCTAAACACATATTACAAGGAAATACATGAATTTCATACACTTAACAAGGGTTTAGAAATCCACTTGCCTCACATAATCGAACAATCACTCCGGGACTTGAGCATTCCTTTTTCGTTGTACTTCCAACTCAAAGCAATCTATTCACATTAATAATCACAATAAGATTTTGAAACTAACAACACACATACTATAGGTCTAATCTAGACCCAAAAACTCACCCAATACTATAATCAAGTCACTAAAGTAACTTGATACCAATTAATATTCCAACTATCATATTTTCCAAGTTTCAAGCCTAGGGTTAAGTTTCCATTCTCCAATATTATAAATCTAATGGTATTTATATAACATAGAATACCTAATATTTAATTACCTATTTTAATATATCAAAAATTTAAATCATAATGTGATAACCAAAATTATAAATTTCAGCGAGACTAATTTACAGAATGAGTATCGCACTGCAACAATAATTTTGAAAGAAAACTAACCTCTTTGCAATGTTTTAATCACTACGTCTTCTTCCACCAATGATTGGCTCCCTATGGCCAATCATTGACCAGTTATTACCAATTGAAATATATCAGCCAAACCATATGCCATCAACCAGCACTGTAATTGGACAATTCAATTCAACCTCTCCCCATAATATCAAGTTAACACTGTATTGAATTTACAACTCCAAACACTAACCTGACATACAAATTGGTAACCTTCACTTTAAATTTAAGGGTATTAATATCGTGATTTCGTGCCCAGCGGTTCTTGCCTGAACCTTCGTGGTATTATGTATTATCTGTTAAACCTTTTCTACTTAAATTTAATATATGGGTTAAGTTGTATAGGGTCTTAAATAAAAAAAAATCAGATTTGGCCCATTAGCCACCAACTAAAATTAATTATTTATCGTAATAAAGAAATAACTCAAAAATTCAACTTCACCAACTGATCACAATTGACTCAGGCAACTATCGGGAGGGGTAAAATGACAATTTTTTATGATAATTTCTAAATATGATTTTTCGGGTCATTACATATTTTTTCTAAAAGAAAGGTCAAAGTATTATCATAAATGCTTTAAATTTTTCTGAAAGTAAAATAATATTTTTTCCATGTTTTGTTTGTTTTTTCTTATAGGAAAAGTTTGAAACTATATAAATTGAATACCCCTATTCTCATATCAAGAACACAATAGCATCCATAATATAAATATTTAAGAGTTTTGTTTATGGAGAGATTTATTTTCTCAACAATTTAAATATTTTTTTTGTTACATTAGTTTTCATATAATAATCTTATATTTTTAGTATAAGTTTTTGTCATCTAATTTATTAGCTTTTTGATTTGCAATCGTAAGCTTCCACATGATGTCATAATAAATTTTGAACCAATAAGTGGTATCAGAGCACATGGTTCAACGATTCTATGGTTTAGTGGTTTAATGGTCCAAGATAAATTAAGTTAAAGTTGCAAGCAATTTGATTATAATGAAGAGTTTTTGTCAAAGAAAAATCTGAAATACTACATTAGGAAAAAATTCAATCATATTCCCAACAATCCTGCTGCTCCATCTTGAAACACAAAAATTAATTTCTAATCATGGCTCGAACTTTAAAGCTCTGCAAAATTTTAATGCTCATGCTCCAATTTTCATGCATCTTACTTTTTAACACACGAGTTCCACTTTCAACTTATGGATATTAGTTTTAACGTATGAGCTCCAATTTCAACTTATGGATATTAGTTTTAACGTAGGAGCTCCACTTTCAACCATGCTCATAACGTTTAATACATGACTCTTATTTTTAATATGTATCACTTTTCAAATCATGGTAAGCAGTAGTGATATATGAAGATTTTGTGAAGAATGATAATATCATGCATATGAAAAGGACAAATCAAATTTTGTCAAAATAATCCAGCCAAAAGGGGAGATTTGTTAAAGTTTTGCCTTATTTTCTTACAATAATTATGTTTTATTTTTTTCTAAAAGAAAAGTCAATGTATTACCATAAATAATTTAACATTTTCTAAAAGGAAAATATATCTCTTTACAATATTTGGCTTATTTTTTTCCTTAGAGAAAAGGTTTGAAACTCTATAAATTGAAGACTCCTCTTCTCGTATCAAGAACACAACAACATTCACAATGTAGACATTTTGGAGTTTTGTTTATGAGGAGATTTATTCTCTCTACAATTTTAAAAATTTTCTTTCACATTAGTTTTCATATAATAATATTATGCTTTTAGTATATGTTTTTTCCATCTAATTTATTAGCGTCTTAATTTACGATTGTAAGCTTTTGCATGACACCCTAATCACTTTCGAACCCAACAATCTGGACCTAGCAAACCTATTTTCCCCTTTCGTCCTTAGTTGGGGGTGGCGAATGGGTGATTGGGTCGGGTTCAAAATTGGTTGACCTAACACGAGTTAGGTCTGAAACCCCCATATTTTATGCAGGTCAAAACTGGATTAGGCACTAAATATGCGAGTTGGAAATGGGTTAATCCATATTATACGTGTAATATTTTGCAACTTTTCCTTATATTGAGATCATTTAGTGACATAACATTTGAGTTGGACTACAATATAGTTTCTTTTAATTGGACTGATATATACTCTTTATAATTAAACGTTGTGATAGCTTCCTCTCGCATTAATCACCAACAAGTAAAAAGAATCTCAATTCTCAAACCCTAAATAATACGCCAACTGGAACAACAAAAATAGTCCACAAATATATTCCAACCATGAAAGTTGGATATGAAATGACCCAAAAGGTTCTTAAAAATGTGCTTCGTAAGTTACCGGAAACTTGTTTAGCTATATCAAAAAAATCCGTTTTGTTTTTCAAAAATCCAACTTCATATTCTTGTTTAGGGGGTCAAATTGAGTGGGAAATGGGTCTAACCCAAATTTTAGAGCAACCGTATCAAAATCCAAAATTTCTAAGTGAAGCCATTTTCGAGGGTCTACTTTGGAGGGTCATATCTCCTAGCACACAAATAATTGGGTGGCCCATAAATTATCCATGGAAAGCCCTTGGATTTATCTACCTAACGCACTTCGTTTCACCTCATTCGGAGTTCGGACGAAGAAGTTATGCCCATTTTCGTAAAATTTGTCCGACAGGAAATGCAATTTCCAGTGTGCGTTTTTACTGTTCACCCGCTTCATTTTTTTTTCTAAGTGTTGGACCATTTTTCCAAAGGGCATATGTTATTTCCTATATACCATTAGTTCAATTCCTATCTCTAAAACATTTCCCAAAACACCTCTCCTATACTTAGACACATTTTCTCTCAAGTTCTCTCAAGAACCCTAATCTAAAACCTTCCTCAAGATTGAAGAGACTCTTGCTCCATGTTCCAAGATTCCATTGAAGACACTCTCAAGACCTTCATAAAAACTCAAGGTATGTGGTGTTGAACTCATGGGTCCTTCCACCCATAGTGCCTAGACTCTATTCTACTCACTAATTCATGGTTTAAGTTAAGATTCATAAATTAGTCTTGTTCTTTGTAATAATTTCCTGCACATTGAATTTTAAACATGAAAAGTGATTGTTTTGAACATGTTGTGACTCTAGAACTTGAATCTAAATTTGGAATGAATGTGGAGATTTTCATGTGGTATTGTGGGTGTTAAAAGGTGTTGTTGTAGGTTGTTCACTGGTTTGGCTGCATAATTACTACCCTATTTTCCATGCTCTTTGATTCCATTACATGTCTTCAAGGTGTTTGACAAAATGTCCAACTATGGAGAATTGATGAATCGATGCTTTAAAGCTTGAGTTATGAGATGTATGGCAATCCAGAGATGTGTTGATGACAAACTAAGCTTGTGTATATGTTCATTCCATACGTGAGATTGCATTAGAGCCTAATGGGAATTTCCTATATAAAGTGTTGCATGACCATGCCCGGTCCGAGGGAAAAGAATCGGACAACCATGTGAGAGGTTTATATCTCACCACCTAGGATGCTTGGGGTGTGACCAAAATCAACCATGTGAGAGGTTTATATCTCACCACCTAGGATGCTTGGAGTGTGACCAACATCAACCATGTGAGGGGTTTATACCTTGCCACCAGGGTGTCCGGGTGTGAACGACATCTCCCATCCTAAGCTGGGGTTATAGATTGGTTGGATCATGCATACACATATGATATCTACTATTAGTATAGATTTACTTAAACATGTTTTGACTTCACTTTGATCATGCATCCTCATATTGTTATTCATAATGCCTATGAAACTATTTCTTGTATTTCGATTGTGTCCTTGTCTATTGTTGTGTTGCACCCCGCATACTTAGTACATTCCAAGTACTAAAGCATATTTTGCCTACATGATGTCACCATGTAGGGACCGGAGCTACTCTTGATCCTTCTCTCCATTCACGTGGCTAGTACGGTGCTTATCCGAGTTTGTTGGTGAGTCCTCAATGATTCGAGGGCTATGTTATGTTTCCTACTCCTATGTTTTGAGACTTTAGCTTGCAATTGTATTTTGACTATGAGGGGAGCCGGTAGTATGTCATGGCCCCGTCCTATCTATGTATGTAGAGGTGTGCGTTGGACAAGTATTTTGTAAATGAGCTTGACTCTTGTTCTATGATGTCATTTTGAAATGGTTTGCCCTTAGTCCCTATTTCCCGTTAATTAATGTTGATTGTACTTCCGCGAACGATAAAGTGTGATGACAAGTTTGAGAGGCTTGTTTGGGGTTCCTTCGGGTTCCTCATTCGCCATGTCACGTCTAGGCCCTAGGCCTGGGTCGTGACAAGCTTTGTATCAGAGCACTAGGTTGTTAAATCCTCGGAGTCCAACACACCGCGTTGAGTAGAGTCCTAATCATGGTTGTGAAGCGCGCCACGACTATGAATGGGAGGCTACAAACGTTTTAGGAAAGGTTTCCCTTCTTCATGTTCTATGTCGGGCTTAGAGTGCGATAAGGTGATTCCTCCCTAACGATTGTTCTTTGGATTGCTAGATCATCATGCCAAACATGAGGGGAAAACGGGCCCGATCACCGGAAGAGCCACCCACCAATGGTGAGCTCCGTGATGCACTCACCATGCTTGCACAAGTGGTAGCTAACCAAGTGCAACAAGGAGCCCAAGCTCCTCCAACTACCACCCCGGGGAAAGGGTGAGATATTTCATGAGGATGAACCCTCCGGTCTTCCATGGTTCAAAGGTGGATGAGGACCCGCAAGAGTTCATCGATGAGGTATGCAAAATCTTGACCATTATGGATGTTGGTGCTTGTGAGAAGGCGAAATTGGCGGCCTACCAACTCAAGGGGGTTGCTCAAATTTGGTTTGATCAATGGAAGGGTGAGAAAGGTAATGGCTATGTGGTGTTGTGGGAGGAGTTTAAACTTGCTTTCCTTAATAGGTTCTTCCCTCTTGAGCTTAGGGAGGCAAAGTTTGTGGAGTTCATGAACTTGAAGCAAGGAGCTATGAGTGTGAGGGAGTATGCCCTTAAATTTGTCCAACTCTCCAAGTATGCACCTCACTTGGTGGCCGACTCTAGGTCGAGGATGAACAAATTTGTGATGGGTGTATCCGACTTGGTTAGCGAGTAGTGTCGGTCCACTATGCTCATTGGAGATATGGATTTGTCTCGGTTGATGACTTATGCCGAGCAAATGGAGGAGGAGAAATTGAGGAAGAGAAGGGGGCACGAGGCCAAGAGGGCCCGATTGGAGAATAGGTTCCCTAAGGGTGCTAGATTTCATCAAGGCCGAGGAAACCCTCATGTCAACCGAGAATTTGCTATCAATGTTCCTAGACCTCAAGGGGGAGGTGAAGTGGGTTCTATGGATGTATGCCCTAAGTGTGGGAGGAAGCATGGTAGTCCTTGCATGAAGGGTTCGGGTGCTTGCTTCGAATGTGGAGAAGTGGGTCATAAGAGGTTTGAATGTCCCAAGATCCGCAACAAGGTCCGAAGTGCTAACACTACTCCTTTGGGTAGAGGTGCTTGTCAAAGTGGTTCCCCAAGGGACAATCGATTTTATGCTTTGCATGGTAGACAAGGTGTTAATGAGACTCCGGATGTGGCGACCGGTATGTTGCAAATCTTTGATCTTGATGATTATACTTTGATTGATCCGGGTGCCACCCTTTCCTTTGTTACCCCCTTAGTTGCTAGAAAATTTCATGTCGAGTCGGAATTGTTGCATGAGTCATATGAAGTATCCACTCCCATTGGTGTCTCTATTGTAGCTAGACAAGTGTATAGAAATTGTCCGATTTTCATATTAAATAAGTTGTTGCCTTGTGATCTTGTTGAGTTGAACATGGTGGATTTTGATGTTATTCTTGGGATGGATTGGTTGCATGCATATTATGCTTCTATTGATTGTAGGACTCGTAAAGTCAAGTTCGGATTTCCTAATGAACCCGTCCTTGAGTGGGAGAGTCGGGATGTTGTGGTGAAGGGGAAATTCATTTCTTGCATTAAAGCCCATAGGTTGATTTCCAAAGGGTGCTTGTACCATATTGTGAGAGTCAATGATGTGGAGTCTAAAGTCCCTCCTATTGAGTCTATTCCGATTGTTAATGAGTTTCTAGATGTCTTCCCAGAAGACCTTAGATCTTGGTATAGACCTCCTTCCCGATACTCAACCTATTTCTATCCCCCCTTACCATATGGCCCCGGCGGAGTTGAAAGAGTTGAAAGAGCAATTAAAAGATTTGTTAGAGAAGGGGTTTATTAGACTTAGTCATTCTCCCTGGGGTGCTCTGGTTTTGTTTGTGAAGAAGAAAGATGGGTCTCTTATAATGTGTATTGATTATCGACAACTTAATAGGGTCACCGTCAAGAATAGGTATCCTCTTCCAAGGATTGACGATTTATTTGACCAATTGCATGGGGCTAGTCACTTCTCTAAGATTGATCTTCGGTCAGGGTATCATCAAGTGAAGGTGAGGGAGTGTGATATTCTCAAGACGACCTTTCGTACTAGGTATGGGCACTATGAGTTTGTGGTGATGTCTTTCGGGTTGACTAATGCTCCGGCTCTCTTTATGGATTTGATGAATAGGGTTTTCAAACCCTACCTTGATTCTTTTGTGGTGGTGTTTATAGATGACATCTTGATCTATTCTCGGGGTGAGGAAGAGCACAAGGGTCACTTGAGGGTTGTACTCCAAAGATTGAGGGAAGAGAAGTTGTACGCTAAATATGAAAAGTGTGAGTTTTGGTTGAAAGAAGTTGCTTTCCTAGGCCATGTGGTGTTGGGGGATGGTATTAAGGTGGATCCTAAGAAGACCGATGTTATTAGGAATTGGCCTAGACCTTTGACCCCTTCGGATATAAGGAGTTTCTTGGGTTTAGCGGGTTATTATAGGAGATTTGTGGAAGGGTTTTCTTCTCTTGCTTCTCCTATGACTAAGTTGACTCAAAAGAAGGCTAAATTTGTGTGGTCGGATGAGTGTGAGGAAAACTTCCAAACTTTGAAAGAAAGGCTTGTGTCTGCTCCTATTTTGTCACTTCCGGATGAGTTAGAAGGTTTTGTTGTTTATTGTGATGCCTCCCGCATTGGTTTGGGTTGTGTGTTGATGCAAAGTGGTAAGGTTATAGCCTATGCTTCTAGGCAACTTAAGGTTCATGAAAAAAATTACCCAACCCATGATCTTGAATTGGCCGCCGTGGTTTTTGCTTTAAAGATTTGGCGTCATTATTTGTATGGGGTGCATGTTGATATCTTCACCGACCATAAGAATCTCCAATATGTGTTCACGCAAAAAGATCTTAACTTGAGACAAAAGAGGTGGTTAGAATTCCTTAAGGATTATGCTATGAGTGTTCACTATCATCCGGGGAAAGCTAATGTGGTGGCGGATGCATTGAGTAGAGTGTCAATGGGTAGCTTGGCTTATGTGGAGGAAGGTAGTAAAGAGTTGGCTAAGGAGGTCCATCGGTTGGCCAAATTGGGAGTTAGGTTAGAAGGGGTGGATAGTGGAGGAATAGTTGTTGTTGATGGTTCAAGGTCTTCCTTGGTTGATGAGGTGATAGTCAAGCAAGATCTTGATCCTTCTTTGGTAGAATTAAAGGCTTCGGTGAGTAGTGGTAAAGTGGAGGTTTTCTCCCAAGGGGGAGATAGTGCCCTTAGGTACCAAGGTAGATTATGTGTTCCTTGTGTGGATGGTGTGAGGGAAAGAATCCTTGATGAGGCTCATAATTCTTTTTATTCTATTCATCCGGGGTCAACAAAGATGTATAGAGACTTGAGGGATGTGTATTGGTGGGGCGGTATGAAGAAGGACATTGCAAAATTTGTTTCGGGTTGCCATAGTTGTCAGCAAGTCAATGCCGAACATCAAAGGCCGGGTGGTCTAACTCAAGACATTGAGATACCTACTTGGAAGTGTGAAGAAATCAACATGGATTTTGTAGTGGGCTTATCCAAGGCTAGAAGAGGCTTTGATTCGGTTTAGGTGGTGGTTGATCGAATGACAAAGTCGGCTCATTTCCTACCGGTTAAAACTACTTACGGGGCTGAAGAGTATGCCAAGTTGTACATTCATGAATTGGTAAGGTTGCATGGGATTCCTTTGTCTATCATCTCGGATCGTGGTGCCCAATTCACTTCTCACTTTTGGAGGTCATTCCAAAGGGGTCTTGGTACAAAGGTAAAGCTTATCACGGCCTTCCACCCTCAAAGGATGGCCAAGCCGAAAGAACAATTCAAACCTTGGAGGATATACTTAGAGCTTGTGTATTGGAGTTGAAAGGTAGTTGGGATGATCATCTTCCTTTGATTGAATTTGATTACAACAATAGTTATCATTTTAGTATCGGTATGGCTCCTTTTGAGGCACTTTATGGTAGACGGTGTAGGTCACCGGTTGGGTGGTTTGAAGTTGGAGAGGTGGCCTTGTTGGGTCCGGATCTGGTCATGGATGCTCTTGAGAAGGTAAGGATGATTAGGGAGAGGTTGAAAACAGCCCAAAGTCGTCAAAAGTCTTATGCCGATGTGAGGAGACGGGATCTTGAATTCAAAGTGGGTGATTGGGTTTATTTGAAAGTTTCTCCAATGAAAGGTGTGGTTCGTTTTGGTAAGAAGGGGAAATTAAGTCCTAGGTATGTCGGTCCTTATGAGATAATAAGAAGGGTTGGTAAAGTAGCCTATGAGTTGGGGTTGCCCAAGGAGATGGAATTAGTTCATCCGGTATTCCATGTATCGATGTTGAGGAAATGTGTTGGTGATCCTAACGCTGTTGTACCTCTTGAGGTTGTGGGTGTTGTAGAAGATAATTTGACGTATGAAGAAGTCCCGGTTCAGATCTTAGATAGACAAGTTAAAAGGTTGAGGAACAAAGAAATGGCGTCCGCTAAGGTGCTTTGGAGAAATCAACAAGTGGAGAGTGCTACTTGGGAGGCCGAAGCGGACATGCAAAGACGTTATCCTTATCTATTCAACTCCACTCAAGCCTAAGGTATTAAATCAAGTCCTTTGTACTCCATTGAGTCTTACATTTCAGCCCCTGAATCATTAATGTGCATTTATGTTTAAATTGATGAGTTATGGATGCTTTACACTAAGTTTTGAAATCTTGAAGTGATGTTTAAATAAAATTTTTGCATTCATGTTGGGGCTGATATGTTCTTACTAAGTCTTGCCTTGTACGTCTCTTCCACATTCGGGGACGACTGTTCCCAAGGGGGAGATATTGAAATGACCCGAAAGGTTCTTAAAAATGTGCTTCGGAAGTTACCGGAAACTTGTTTAGCTATATCAAAAAAATCCGTTTCGTTTTTCGAAAATCCGACTTCATATTCTTGTTTAGGGGGTCAAATTGAGTGGGAAATGGGTCTAACCCAAATTTTAGAGCAACCGTATCAAAATCCGAAATTTCCAAGTGAAGACTTTTTCAAGGGTCTACTTTGGAGGGTCATATCTCCTAGCACACAAATATTTGGGTGGCCCATAACTTATCCATGGAAAGCCCTTGGAGTTAGCTACCTAACGCACTTCGTTTCACCTCATTCGGAGTTCGGACGAAGAAGTTATGCTCATTTTCGTAAAATCTGTCCGGCAGGAAATGCAATTTCCAGTGAGCGTTTTTACTGTTCACCCGCCTCATTTTTTTTTCTAAGTGTTGGACCATTTTTCCAAAGGGCATATGTTATTTCCTATATACCATTAGTTCAATTCCCATCTCTAAAACATTTCCCAAAACACCTCTCCTATACTTAGACACATTTTCTCTCAAGTTCTCTCAAGAACCCTAATCCAAAACCTTCCTCAAGATTGAAGAGACTCTTGCTCCAAGTTCCAAGATTCCATTGAAGACACTCTCAAGACCTTCATAAAAACTCAAGGTATGTGGTGTTGAACTCATGGGTCCTTCCACCCATAGTGCCTAGACTCTATTCTACTCACTAATTCATGGTTTAAGTTAAGATTCATAAATTAGTCTTGTTCTGTGTAATAATTTCCTGCACATTGAATTTTAAACATGAAAAGTGATTGTTTTGAGCATGTTGTGACTTAGAACTTGAATCTAAATTTGGAATGGATGTGGAGATTTTCATGTGGTATTGTGGGTGTTAAAAGGTGTTGTTGTAGGTTGTTCACTGGTTTGGCTGCATAATTACTACCCTATTTTCCATGCTCTTTGATTCCATTACATGCCTTCAAGGTGTTTGACAAAATGTCCAACTATGGAGAATTGATGAATCGATGCTTTAAAGCTCGAGTTATGAGATGTATGGCAATCCAGAGATGTGTTGATGACAAACTAAGCTTGTGTATATGTTCATTCCATACGTGAGATTGCATTAGAGCCTAATGGGAATTTCCTATATAAAGTGTTGCATGACCATGCCCGGTCCGGGGGAAAAGAACCGGACAACCATGTGAGAGGTTTATATCTCACCACCTAGGATGCTTGGGGTGTGACCAACATCAACCATGTGAGAGGTTTATATCTCACCACCTAGGATGCTTGGAGTGTGACCAACATCAACCATGTGAGGGGTTTATACCTTGCCACCAGGGTGTCCAGGTGTGAACGGCATCCCCCATCCTAAGTTGGGGTTATAGATTGGTTGGATCATGCATACACATATGATATCTACTATTAGTATAGATTTACTTAAACATGTTCTGACTTCACTTTGATCATGCATCCTCATATTGTTATTCATAATGCCTATGAAACTATTTCTTGTATTTCGATTGTGTCCTTGTCTATTGTTGTGTTGCACCCCGCATACTTAGTACATTCCAAGTACTAAAGCATATTTTGCCTACATGATGTCACCATGTAGGGACCGGAGCTACTCTCGATCCTTCTCTCCATTCACGTGGCTAGTACGGTGCTTATCTGAGTTTGTTGGTGAGTCCTGAATGATTCGAGGGCTATGTTATGTTTCCTACTCCTATGTTTTGAGACTTTAGCTTGCAATTGTATTTTGACTATGAGGGGAGCCGGTAGTATGTCATGGCCCCCGTCCTATCTATGTATGTAGAGGTGTGCGTTGGACAAGTATTTTGTAAATGAGCTTGACTCTTTTTCTATGATGTCATTTTGAAATGGTTTGCCCTTATTCCCTATTTCCCGTTAATTAATGTTGATTGTACTTCCGCGACCGATGAAGTGTGATGACAAGTTTGAGAGGCTTGTTTGGGGTTCCTTCGGATTCCTCATTCGCCATGTCACGTCTAGGCCCTAGGCTTGGGTCGTGACAAGATAGATAACATATTAGGCATAACCATACTTTACCCATGAATGCCCATAGTTGAACCCCCAAAATTTTACCCATCTAAAGTATATGGTGAATTTATCAAATATGAGCTTATTTTGCTAGGACTACTCCAAACAAGATATTTGACTAGGTCAAAGGTTTTTTCCCCATTTTTTTGGGATGGGTGGGGGTGGGATGATGATAAAAAGGGAAAGGTGTTGAGAGAAGTTAGTTAGTGAAATAATTGTTGGTACAGTTGTTAGTCTGTTCAAGAAGTTGGTTATGAGATCTAGGTGGTTAGTTAGTTAATAATTAATTTAGTCTTAAACTTACTACAACAAAATAAGCTTCAACAGTTGTGTACATAAGCACATGTATACAATACTTTATGATTAACAATTCATAATATCTTAATATCTTCTTATCAATAACTCTCATTATTCTTGTCTCTGTTTTTTTTGTATAAACCAATATGGCAGGATTAACCTAATTCTACATGGTATCAGAGCAATTGAGTTCAATCAATGAAATACGATTCGGATAAATCAACACTAATCAAGGTTTCTTTTTTTGCAGCTATAATTTTTTAGTAATGAGGTTCACATAACTCCTTAGGGATGAATCTTTTGCAGCATAGTAATGGGAGTATGTTTGATGGTGAAGTGTGTAATATGTTTTATCACTTGCATAGTAGAATGAATTGTTATACCATCTTCCATTTTCACTGGCTCAGAGTTCTCCTATTTTATTTTTGCTTGTTGAGAATATTCACCTTCCTCTATTTATCTTTACTCATTTCGAACTAAGAGGCATTGTTGGTAGATATTATATTTCTTTATCCAGCCACCATTAAATTCTTATGATTATTGGGTAATCATATTTGTCTCATAATCCAATTGTGATGTGTACTTTTTTTATCTTGACACATAACATTTTGCTTGGGTTTTGAAGAATTTATAAACTCACTTTTCTCCCTATTTTTTGAATTTGGTCAACCTCGGGGGCGGATATACAAGGAGTCCAGGGGTTCATCCGAACCCACTTCGTCGGATAATTACATTGTATAATATAACATCAAATTATTTATATATATATATATATATATCTAATATTGAGCGCCCTAAGCATATGCCTAAGGCCTAGATCACTGGGATTTATTATTTCAAACCCCAATTATAAAGTCAAAAAAAGGGAAAAAATGGTTTCTTCTAGAGATTTTTGTAGTTGTGTATTTTTTTCTCCACCTCAATATCTCAACAGTCGGCTTCCTCTTTCACTTCAAGTTTGCAGGACTCCAAATCTCTGTTGCTACTGTGTGCTGAGCATTGTTTAATGGTGGATTGGTTGGTGCTGAAGCTTGAAAGATGATCATCTGCTTGTGGAATGTTCATTGATGAGATGTCGTCAATTGTCCCTTCCATCTCTGTTCATGCCTACCTCGATACGTTCTTGGTTCCTTTTTTTCTATTTTAAAAAAAAATTATATTTACTTTGGTCATGGTATTTGTTGATGTGCTTTCCTATTTGGCTGATATCAGTAGCAAACATAGGTTTTCCATCAAGGGGGTTAAAAGAAACTAAACAAGCTAATAGTATCTGCAAATGAATGGATCAGATAAAAAATACTTTGTTTAGAGCACACATATCTAAAAACATAGATAGATTAAACATAAATGTAGAATGCAAACATGGGGAGAAGACAAACAATTCAAGAACAAGTTTATAACACATATTTATATTATACTAATAAGGAAATATTAAGCAGTACAAGTCATATTCAAATTGGGAGAAATATAGAAGAAGAGTATTATTGAGTTGTGTATCTAAATTACATTATATAATCTTTTTTCAAGTATGATTCTATATATTGTTCATGTTCCAAGTAGAATTCTATATACTATTCATATTCATATTCCTATTCTAACACTCTCCCCTCAAAGACATATTTATCAAGCTTGTTACAAATATAATTGATACAAGGACTAGTGAGGGACTTGGTGAAGATAACTGCAAGTTGTTCACTTGACTTCACAAATTTTGTAACAATATCTCAAGTGAGTATCTTTTCTCTCGCAAAGTGACAATCAATCTCAATGCGCTTAGTCCTTTAATGAAACACTGGATTTAATGCGATATGAAGGACTGCTTGATTATCACGCACAATTTGAATAAGATTGATTTCTCCAAGTTTCACTTCTCTCAGCAACTGTTTGACCAAGCTAGCTCACACATTGTTGTAACCATTGCTCAATATTCTTCTTTTGCACTAGATTGAGCAACCATACTCTATTTCTTACTCTTTCACGACACTAAATTATCCTCTACTAAAACACAATATCATGATATAGAACATCTACCAAAGGGTGATCCTACCCAATCATTGTCTTTATATTTAGTGATATGTTCATCGTCTCAATCATCGAGAAGTAGTCATTTGCCTAAAGTTGACTTTATATATCATAGTATGTGAACAAACACATCATAGTGACTATCACAAGGGGGAAATCATAAACTTATTTACAACACTCATAGGAAAAGAGATTTTAAGTCTAATCACTATGAGATAATTCTACTTTTTAACCAACTGATACACCTTTCATGATCACTAAGTGGCTCCCTTTGTCCCAGAAGGAGTTTAACATTCAGATCCATAGGAATGTCAATGGGTTTACAACTATCATTCATATCTCTCTAGTGTATTTAAAGAATACATGTGTTATTAAATAACAATTTCTGATCTGGACTAAGCAACCTTAAAACATAGAAAATAATTTAGTCTACCGAGGTCTTTAGTTTGAAAATACTAAAAGAGATGTTGCTTCAAATTAGTGATACCATCTTGATCATTGTTGATGGTAACGATAACATCGAGGTAAATAACAAAATAAATACATAGATTTGGTGAAAGTGCAAATAAAACATATAGTGATTAGCTTCACTATGAGTTATTCCAAGCTCTTGAATTAATTTGTTGAACTTCATAAACTAGACTCGAGGAGATTATTTTAGACCATAGAGTAACTTACATAAACAACTAAAAAGGCGACTAGACTCCCTCGAGCAACAAAATTAGATGGTTGCTCCATAAAGACCTCTTCCTTAAGATCACCATGTACAAAAACATTCTTAATGTCCTAATGATGAAGAGATGAATGATCAATGGCATCCATAGATAAAAAAAGGACATATGCTACTATAGTCTCAGAGAGAAAGTGTCACTATAATCTAGCCGGAATACTGAGTATACCCTTTGATAACAAGGTGATCCTTATAATCAACCTGTGTGTCGAGATCAATTTTGGATGCATAAATCCAATGCCAACCAAGAGTAAATTTACCTGTAGGAAGGGATACAAGCTCTAAAGTACTACTCTTATGTAAAGAAGATATCACATCAATCATAGTTTGCTTCCATAAAAAATGAGAAAGTATTTCACCTATAGTCTTAGGATGAAAATAGAGGACGGATGATACAAAGGCATAGTGGGGTGGTGATATATGATGATAACTCAGTTTTTGCAAGTGTTGTTGATGTCGAGATTTGTTGTGGCACGTATTATTGATGTCAAGGTATGTTTTGACAAATGTTATTGATACCAAGGCCTAATCCAGTAAATGGTATTGATGTCGAGGTATGTTATGACAAGGGATATTTAGATTGATGTTTCTTCTGGCAGATGTATGGATCTCGGATGTATCCCATGGATCCCCATTTGATGTGTGTGATCGATTAACTTGATTATTGTGATTGATGAAATTGATTATTGTGATTGATAACTTTGATACTTACGATTAGTTGCCTTGATACTTGTAATGTGACGAAATATAATTGTTGGACTATGACTATGGAACCTTGTGAACTGTATATTGTGAACTTTTAATTTGAGCTGATTGATTTAACGTTTCAAGCACACCTCATCCAATTCTAGGTGTCAACGATTATAAATCAGTATAAAACCCAACAAGTGAGTTGGGGTTGAATCCCACAGGGAGTGGTACGTGTTTCAAATTCAATTAGGAAGTGCAAATGTGGTCTAATCAGTCATACGAGTAAAAGTTATCGAAAAAGATATTAGTCAAATAAAGGGGGTGACACGAATGTCATATAGAGGATTTTGAGTTTTGAATTATCAACTACACAATAGTCACGAGAACTTCGAAATAACAATAAGGAGTGGGATTCTCGGGATGTGATAGCTTTCTCTAGAACAACTATCCTAAATCAGGTGATTTCTTTCGAACATCAACAAGCATGACAATGAAGAACAACCCACACCTTAATTCACCCACTTTGTTGAGCTAGATTGGTAGGATTGGGTTTAGGATTCACTCTCTCGAGCTAAACCCAGCTCAACCCAATACCTACAAATCATTAATCAATACTCTTAGTTCTAAAACCTCTCTCTCTCGCAAGCCAATAACACAAAATTAGAACTACATTTACAAGTACAATTCATAGATTAAACCACAATAAATGATTAAACTCACTTCAAAATAGCATTTAAACTAGTAATTAACAATACCCATAAACTAATTCAACCCATAATCACATAATCACATGATCACACCCCAAGAATTGGGGTTTTAGAAAAACATCATAAAAAGGTAAAAACTATTACCGAATCTATTATCCATCAACTGGGTAAGAGTGATTCAGTGTTTACAATGCTTTAATTTGTAGAATAGTCGAAACTCACTTCAAAAATCTCCAAATTGAATATCTAAAATTCTTCAAAACTATGAAAAAACTACAAAGAAAAATGTTTTCAAACTAATTTAGTCTAAGTTAGGGTCCTAAAATAAATTTTAAAAATCTAATTTATAGTTGCCAAAAATAAGCCACGAAGGGCAATTTGTCAGGACTTCAAGTTAAATTTTAATAATCCTCATGATTTATTATTTGAATATTGGCAAGAATTTACTTGAACAGTAAGTTATATTGATTCTTCAAGATTTTCAGAATATGCTTGGAGGGTCACACTAGTTTTTTCAAATATTTACTATTGAAATCTTAATAATCCAGATCATACTAATCACAATAATATATAATGCTAAAAAAATTAGTAGTATATTTTATTTTAAAATTGATCCATAATTTTTTTTGTGTGTGTATATATATATATATATATATATATATATATATATACACACTCGTATACGTACCTGCGTGTTGCGGTTCATTGATAAACGTAATCATAACTATACGTTTATTGACTAATTACAAAATTTTATTTATTAAAATATGATATTACAAAGTTTATGTGAGAGAATATTAACATGTTTAACACATCAACACTAACATGAACTTGTGATTAATAAAATACTTTATGAAAATCAATAAATATAAGCTTAGTTCATTATCTAAACGTGTTTATATTAATATTAAAAATTATGTTATTTATTTGTTTTTAAAATTAATCTAAATCATAAATGTGTGCACACTGTAATGACCGGGTTCCGTTGCTATAGAAAATTCAATGGGGAAAAATTTTGGGCCGAAAAACTTTTTCGTAGTAACTTGAGACTTTTCAACGTAGTCCAAATTTGGACAAAATCCGAGTCATTAATGTCTAGGGAAATATGGTAGCAATTAGGTGATCTAATTAAGAATTTGATCGCATGAGTAGATATGTAAGTCGTTAAGGAACTCGTACGACTTTACGAAATTGAAATTTGGCGAGCAGAACTCCCAGAATTGATCTTAGCTTGAACGGGTAGTTTCAGAGTGTCGTTGGTTGAAGTAGTGTTGTGAAATGGGGTCTTAAAATTATTAATTTTGCTCACTGGTTCCGTGCAAGCTGATGAGGCGGGATTTCTACCGCTAGGGTGGGTCCGCTGTAGTGTGGTGGGTGACGCCGTGGCGGGGCAGGACGAGACTTAAAGTAGGAAATAAACCCCCAAAAACCTTTTATTTTGCAATTTTTGTACTTGAGAGCTAAGGAACGAACCCAGGGGTTTTCTTGAATGTTTTCCACTATTCTTGTAACACCCCGTATTGGAAACAGACGAAAATGCAGATTTTGAGAAGTTGCAGGTGCAACTTACGGTCACCATCCACGGACCGTAGGTCAGACCACGGCCCGTGCTGGTGGTCCGTGGTTCACCACTGCAACCCCTCCCCAGCTAGCTCAGAAAATTGGTTAAGTCTCGACTCACGGACAGACCCACGGTCCGTGGTCTGTGTCCGTGGATCAAGACCTCTTTTACCAGCCTCTGACACAAACTACGGTCGACCAGCACGGACCGTCATTCGATCCACAGTCCGTAGGTCTGACCGTAGATCGAAGGATAGCAGCCAGTTAGCTGAAAATTCTGATGGGTCAACTTCAGATGGTCATAACTTTTAGAAAAAAATGAATTATGTGTCCCATGACCTATTGTTAGATAGATAATTGAATTATCTTTCCAACGCCACCGAATTTGCTAAATTCCGACCTCTGAGTAAAAAGTTATGCCCATTTTAGTGAAGCCCTGTCGGGCAGACTCGAACTACGGACCCAATCTATGGACCGTAGATTGACCTACGGCCCGTAGGTCCAAACCGTCGGTCACTCCGACAGCAGTTAATTCGGGGGTCTTTTGGTCTTTTCCTATTTCGTTTAACCCCTAAGATACGTCGTTTAGACCCTAAATCATGAGATTTTAATTAGTTTAAGCCTAGAAACATAACTAGTAAAGGAATTCAAGTAGATTCCCAGAAGATAGAAGCAGTGAAACAATGGCCCAGACCTACCTCTGCTACAGATATCAGAAGTTTCTTAGGTCTAGCAGGTTATTACAGAAGGTTTGTGGAAGGATTTTCATCGATAGCCTCTCCATTGACTAGGTTAACTCAGAAAAAGGTTAAGTTTCAGTGGTCAGATGATTGTGAGAAAAGCTTTGCAGAACTGAAAACTAGGTTGACTACAGCTACTGTCTTGACTCTACCAGAGGGTTCAGATGGTTATGTGATCTATTGTGATGCATCCAGAGTCGGCCTAGGTTGTGTGTTGATGCAGCGAGGTAAGGTTATAGCTTATGCTTCTAGACAGCTTAAGGTGCATGAGAAGAACTACCCAACTCATGACCTCGAGCTAGCAGCAGTGGTGTTTGCACTTAAGATTTGGAGACATTACTTGTATGGTGTTCATGTTGATGTGTTCACAGACCATAAAAGCCTCCAGTATGTATTCACCCAGAAAGAGTTGAATCTTCGCCAGAGAAGATGGCTAGAGTTCCTCAAAGATTATGATATGAGTGTGCATTACCATCCTGGTAAGGCAAATGTAGTAGCAGATGCCCTTAGCAGACTATCTATGGATAGTGTAGCACATGTTGAGGAAGAAAGAAAAGAGCTAGCAAAGGATGTTCATAGACTTGCTCGCCTAGGAGTTCGTCTTATGAGCATATCAGATGGTAGTGTAACGGTTCAGAATGGGGCAGAATCTTCCTTGGTAGTAGAGGTTAAGGAAAAACAAGATAGTGATCCAATCTTGCTTGAACTTAAGGGTGCAGTCCACAATCAGAGAGTGGAGGTTTTCTCCCAAGGGGGAGATGGTGTACTTTGCAATCAAGGTAGATTGTGTGTTCCTGATGTGGGTGAATTGAGACAGCATATTCTTGCAGAATCCCATAATTCCAGATATTCTATTCATCCAGGCGCTACTAAGATGTATCGCGATCTGCGGGAAGTCTATTGGTGGAATGGTATGAAAAGAGATATAGCAGATTTTGTGGCTAAGTGCCCCAATTGCCAGCAAGTCAAGGTAGAACATCAGAAACCAGGAGGTATGACTCAAGAGATTGACATTCCTACTTGGAAGTGGGAAGTGATCAACATGGACTTCATCACAGGTTTACCTCGTACTCGCAGACAACATGACTCCATTTGGGTGATTGTTGATAGGGTTACTAAGTCTTCTCGCTTTTTGGCGGTCAAGGCTACAGATTCGGCGGAGGATTACGCCAAGCTTTACATTAATGAGATTGTGAGGTTGCATGGAGTTCCTTTGTCTATCATCTCAGATAGAGGTCCTCAGTTTACCTCTCATTTCTGGAAGTCATTTCAAAAAGGTCTTGGTACTCAGGTTAATCTTAGCACAGCATTTCATCCGCAGACGGATGGTCAGGCAGAGCGTACCATTCAGACCTTAGAGGACATGTTGAGAGCTTGTGTGATCGACTTCAAGGGTAGTTGGGACGATCACCTTCCTCTCATTGAGTTCGCCTACAACAATAGTTACCATTCCAGCATTCAGATGGCCCCTTATGAGGCATTGTATGGGCGTAGATGTAGATCTCCAGTTGGTTGGTTTGAAGTAGGTGAAGCAGCCTTGATAGGACCAGATTCGGTCATTGATGCTATGGAGAAGGTGCAACTCATTAGAGATAGACTTAAGACTGCTCAGAGTCGCCAGAAGTCTTATGCAGATGTGAGAAGAAGGGAACTAGAGTTCCAAGTTGATGATTGGGTTTTCCTGAAAGTGTCACCCATGAAGGGAGTGATGAGATTTGGCAAGAAGGGAAAGCTCAGTCCCAGATATGTAGGCCCTTACCGGATCTTGAAAAGGATTGGTAAAGTGGCTTATGAGTTAGAGTTGCCAGCAGATTTAGCAGTAGTGCATCCAGTCTTTCACATTTCTCTTTTGAAGA
Organism: Solanum verrucosum; assembly: GCF_900185275.1. Classification (NCBI taxonomy): domain Eukaryota; kingdom Viridiplantae; phylum Streptophyta; class Magnoliopsida; order Solanales; family Solanaceae; genus Solanum; species Solanum verrucosum. The sequence goes on along the minus strand of NW_026019922.1, from coordinate 384,775 downwards.
AGTGTGTGGGTGATCCAGCATCCATAGTGCCATTAGAGAGTGTGGCCGTGAAAGATAGCCTTTCTTATGAGGATGTACCAGTTGAGATTCTCGATCGTCAGGTTAGAAGGTTGAGAAATAAAGAAGTCGCTTCAGTCAAGGTTTTGTGGAGGAGTCAGTCAGTAGAGGGAGCTACTTGGGAAGCAGAAGCAGCCATGAAGTCCAAGTATCCTCACCTCTTTCCTTCCGATTCCATTCCAGCTTGAGGTAATAGTTCCTCATCAGTTTTTCAAAGTTTAGTCTTCATTCGAGGACGAATGGTCCCAAGGGGGAGATAATGTAACACCCCGTATTGGAAACAGACGAAAATGCAGATTTTGAGAAGTTGCAGGTGCAACTTACGGTCACCATCCACGGACCGTAGGTCAGACCACGGCCCGTGCTGGTGGTCCGTGGTTCACCACTGCAACCCCTCCCCAGCTAGCTCAGAAAATTGGTTAAGTCTCGACTCACGGACAGACCCACGGTCCGTGGTCTGTGTCCGTGGATCAAGACCTCTTTTACCAGCCTCTGACACAAACTACGGTCGACCAGCATGGACCTTCATTCGATCCACGGTCCGTAGGTCTGACCGTAGATCGAAGGATAGCAGCCAGTTAGCTAAAAATTCTGATGGGTCAACTTCAGATGGTCATAACTTTTAGCAAAAAATTAATTATGTGTCCCATGACCTATGGTTAGATAGATAATTGAATTATCTTTCCAACGCCACCGAGTTTTCTAAATTCCGACCTCTGAGTAAAAAGTTATGCCCATTTTAGTGAAGCCCTGTCGGGCAGACTCGAACTACGGACCCAATCTACGGACCGTAGATTGACCTACGGCCCGTAGGTCCAAACCGTCGGTCACTCCGACAGCAGTTAATTCAGGGGTCTTTTGGTCTTTTCCTATTTCGTTTAACCCCTAAGATACGTCGTTTAGACCCTAAATCATGAGATTTTAATTAGTTTAAGCCTAGAAACATAACTAGAACTTACCTAGGTCAAATTCATTAATCAAAACTTAGAAAATTAGAAGCAAGAAGGGAGAAAAAGGTCAAGAACCTTAGTTCAAGAACGCAGCAAGGTTCCATCAGTTCCAGCCCCGAAATCGAAAGATTTCTTCGTGGAATTCGTCACCAGGTATGTGGGATTTCACTAGTGGGTTCCTTTCGCCCATTAGGTCCCTAGAATTCAGTCAGATTCTTGATTCCATGATTATGAACAGACCTAGGGTTTCTAGAATTTGAACAGATCATCATGAATTAGTTATTTAAATGTTCCAAATCAGATTATCATGTTATTGCTCAGTTTATCGCATGAATTTCAGAACCCTAGCTATGTATTTCTTTAGTTCTTGAATTACACATGCTAGGTCAGATATTTCAGTATTCAGTTTTACATGCCTCAGTTTATGAATGCATCATTATCAGATTAATTGTTGCATTCTCAGTTTGCATGTTCAGTTCGAGCTATCCAGTATTTACAGAAATTCAGTCATAACCAGTTAACTACTTAATTTATTGGGAGTAGCATAATACCGAGTTGGACTAGGGTTTCAGCGTACCCATATAGTCCCAGAACTACGAGCCTCGTAGGTGTAAGTCCCCTCTGTGGGCAACATCAGTTTAGTGATCACGCCAGCATGCCTCTATACCTCTGGCAGGGTATATTGGGTCCTCTCGATGGGGCGTATACATCAGACTCCACATTTAGCTCATGTGGTTTTATGTCGGTTATTAGTAGCTCCCACAGTTCAGTCAGACTCTATTGCATTGACCATATTTCAGTACAGTCAGTATCCAGTCTCAGCATGTTATAAATTTGGTCATTGCATTCAGTTAGCTCAGTATTCAGTATTTTCAGTATCTATATCATGTTCAGATTATATCATTGCTTTATTGCTTTGTTCAGTTATATGTTCTTTCAGCTCTACTCTATCCTGCATGCCCAGTACCTTTCAAGTACTGACGCATACGTGCGCTACATCTTCTCGTGATGTAGGTTCAGGTCCTCAGCATCCAGATCACGCTTAGATCGGTTCCCGATCTCCAGTTCAGCAGAATCAGTGGTGAGTCCTCATTCTCCAAGGACAATAGTCATGAGTTTCTTTTCTATATTTTTAGTCTTTAGTTTCAGTTTTGCTAGATCTAGTTGGGGCATGTCCCAACATTTCTAGTCAGTTTAGAGGCTTATTTCAGACATAGCTAGATTCAGCTTAGTGTTTTGAGTTTGATATTTCTTTTGTATTAAACTCTCAGATTTCATATATTCAGTTACAGTATATGGGTATTCCCCATCTTTTCAGATTTATTTATGATTTAGCTTCCGCATCAGTTTATTATCTTTAGTATGCTCATGATCATGCCAGCAGGGTTAGCTTGGGATCACTTGTGGTCCTAGGTCCCGTGTCCGCGTCTTGGGGGTAGCTCGGGGCGTGACAATTCTTGAGGCTAAATGTAAGATTTTAACTCCTCGAATCTATTTTTGGAACTGTAGAACGTAGTCTAATGGGTAATTATCGATAGGGAAGAGTTTTGATCTGAGAATCATGGTGGAAAAAGCCCTAATTTAGGTATTGAGATCATGGGTTGATGGGATTTTTAGTAATCCAGGTATTTAGTGATTGTTTATTGATTTCTGTATTATTATGATTGTTTGTAGATCAAGAACAAGCGGAACGAATCAGGAAAGGGAAGAATCAAGTTTCTTAGGGGTTTCAATCTTGTTTTGAGGTAGGTGATGGTTGTGATTCTATGATTGTGCGATGAATGTTTGTTCTTGCTTCATTCTGATACATGTTTGTATGTGAATGTTGCATTATTAATCACATTAATTGTAAATGAAGAAATATGAATGATGAATGCCATGAATCATAAATTGATTGTATGATTATGAGAATGTACTTTGTGATTATGATTGGGCTTGTTGAATGGATCGGGTATTGCGTTCCGACACACTAACTTGGATCGGTTGCGACGTTCCTGCATAATCATTGGATCGGTACCACGTTCTGGTATGCTAACAGTTTGGGTTTGAGTTCCATGAGAGAACCAATGATGTGATATAATTGTGTATCTTGAGAAATGTGCTATTGTACCTTGTTCGTAAATGTTGATAATGATGTATATGTTTGATATATGCATGTGATTATATTGTTGTAATGACTTATGTATGTTGCACTTAGTGGGATAACAGTGTGATCCTACCAGTACACTGTGGTTGTGTACTGATACTGCACTAGCACTTTCTTTGTTGAGTACAGGGCATATTCAGGTGGCTATTAACATACCTCATTTAGAAGATTAGTGATAGTTGATCGAATTCAAGGGTGAGGCAGTTCTTTCAGGTTGCCATGAGTTCTCTTTTTGTCTATGTCCACATTTTGGACTTGTACTTTCTAGTTAGTTATTAGTTCATTAGTTTTGGTTGTATCCCTTCTTGTTTAGACTTGTTGAACTTTAGATGTTTTGGTACATTGACTTTCTGGTTCTAAGCATTACTTCCTTAATGTTTGTTTAAAGTTAGACTTTTGTTTGGAGTTTATGGGAACTCTATTTATTTCCTTAGCATTTAACTTGCTTCCGTAACTTAAATACTTTAGTATTTTAGTTTAGTTGGTTAGCTAATTAGCATAAATGGTTCTCCTACCGGAGGGTTAATGTGGGTTCCAATCACGACGGTTTGGGTCTTGACAAAGTTGGTATCATAGCCTATGGTCATTGATCTTGATGTACCAAAATGAGGCTAGTAGATTTTTGCAGAACGGTATAGAGACATCTGTACTTTTCTTCGAGAGGCTATAGGGATTTAGGAAATCTCTCTGTTTTCTCTTGTCTCCTTTCATGCTACAACTTGATTCTAATTGGTATCTTGCGATTCAAATTGATATCTAACCTCTTTCACTCTTCTGTCCGCAGATGGTTAACACTAGATTAAACGGTGTCAAGCCCATAGCTCCCGTCAATGCTCCAGCTAAGGAATTTGCAGCGAGAGGTCGTGGTCGAGGCAGGGGTAGAGGAAGAGCTAGGGGTAGAGGCCAAGGAAGGGGAAAACCTAGTAGGGATGGAGCACCGGTTGGAGATGCTCCAAGAAATGAGGCCCCTCATGTGCATCATGAAGAGATAGATGAGAATGTAGAGGTTGAAAATGTTGAGGAGGTTGGACAAGAGGAAGAGGTGCAGGTTGAAACTACATGTATTCCTCCTTTGGACTTAGTGTTAGCTCAACAGATCATGTCATTCTTGAAAGGGCTGGTTGGTCCTGGAGTGCTTCCCTCTGTTCAAGCAACTCAAGCTCTTACTAATCCCCCTGTTGCTATCACTGCGCCCAAATTGGGTGGGACTGGGTGTAACGATGCTTTTTTTCGTCCTTTGTTAGGTTTTGTTATGACTGCTAATGAGCATGAAATGTTCACTTCGCTTTTGAAGCTAAAGCCTCTTGTATTTCTTGGTTCTAAGAGTGAGGATGCTTATGAGTTTATCTTAGAATGCTATGAGAGGCTTCATAAGTTGGGAATTGTCCATCAGCATGGGGTTGAGTTTGTGACTTTTCAACTTTAAGGTGAGGCTAAGCAGTGGTAGAGAACTTATGTGGAGTGCAGATCTTCAACTTTACCCCCACTTACTTGGACCTAATTTCATGCTCTGTTTTTAGAGAAATATGTGCCTAGGACTTTTAGAAATCGCAAGAAGGATGAGTTCATGGCTTTGGAGCAAGGTGGTATGTCTATGGCTGCTTATAAGGCCAAGTTCCATGCTTTGTCTAGATTTTCTACTAAATTGGTGACTACTGAGGAGGAGAGGATCCATTTATCTATTAGGGGACTAAACTATGAGTTGCATTTATTATTTGTTCATATGACCTCTACAGGGAGGAGCTTTAATCAGGTAACTAACTTTGTTAAGAAAGTGGAGGGGGTGGGGCGAGACCCTCAGGCTAAGGCATTGGCAAAAAGGTCCAAGAACTTTGGTAACTTTCAAGGTTCTTATTCTAAAGTGTCAGGGAGGCCAACACTTGCAGCCAGACCCATTTAATCCTCTATGCCCGCCTCTACATGTAATTACTCGAAAACTCCACCTCATAATTTGATTCAGGATAGCCAAGTAGCCGCACCTTTGGCGGCCAACAGGTCCTCATTTGATCATACACACTCATAATGATTTTGTAGATTCTGTTTGATCCTTCGACTTATACTTGATTGTAATTATCCTAGTCAAATTGGGATTTTGTATTGCCTCACAAATGAAATTGAAAATAAACTACCACCATTTGAGATTTTCATTTTGATATGCCGACCAAATACGAGATCTCTCATCAAAATATATTCAGCATCTACCTAAGGAACAATATACATGTAAGAAAATTCATATTCAAATAAATAGAAAAATAAACCAAATATAGATTCAGAAGTAAATTTTCTCTCTAACCTTTGGACTACGAATCTTTCTGCCTATGCTTGAAGGACTTTCCAAGTAGTCTGTTTTCATTATACCAATTGCAAACTAGTTAGAACCCAATCAAGTTTTATTTGTTTCTTTAAAACCAGGTGCACATAGATACTGAAAACCCTATAGGGTTTTATGCCGCAGATTGTATTTTGCAACCATGATTATGCCAATTATGACAATGTCAGCCGCGAGACCCTTCATTTTATTTGTAACTCTTAACAGAGTCGATTTGATATGACATGCTCTGAATCAAGTCACTACAAATAGATGGTTACTGTCGCAACAATCCTCTTTTCGCAGTTGTAATTATTTGGTAATGAGGTTAACATAACTCCTTAAGGGTGAATCTTTGCAGTGACTATGGGAGTATGTTTGATGGTAAAGTGGGTACTACAATTGGTCACTTGCTTAGTAGAATGCTTTGGGATACCAACTTCCATTTTCATTGGCTGAGAGTTCTCCGAATTCTTTTTTGCTTGTTGAGAATATTCATTGTTAATTAGGGGCAAATTGCTACCTTAGATCTCCCTCTATTTATCCTTACTCTTTAAGAATTGAGAATAGAATCTATGTTGGCTGATGATGACCCAAGAATTCTAACAATAAGTGGAATAAGTGCTACAAATATATCATGGTCCATGTTCGAGTCCAAGAGTCGAAATATTAGGCCACATGAATGTCCAAGAAGAGGGGCCGCATGGAGTCCAATAGGAGCATAAGATTTTCCTATTTTGAAAAGTTTCCTAGTTTAAAATTTTCGTTGTTTAAAAGTTCCCTAGTTAAAAGTTTTCCCACTTTAAAAGTTTCCTAGTTTTTATTTCCATAAAAGTAAGATGTGAATCTAATTCTATTTGGAATAGGTTTTCCCTATATATAGGGGTAGATTTTATTATTTTCATTGGGCATAAATGATTAATAGTATTTTAGAGGTTTCTCTTCTTTACACCTTTGTCTGTGTTGACTATGAATTTATTTTAGAACCTTATAAGAACGATTCTTTAAGAGGTAAGCTTAATTCTTAATTTGATATATTTGGTTTCTATTCGTATATAAAAGAAGGTGATTAGTCTTATACTAATTGTTCTCTCTAATTTCTTCAAAATAGGGGTGTAGATCACTTTTGAATTGAGTTAGTCTGTATCATAATTATTTTTAATTCACTAATTTTGAATAGTAAGATTAATTAGGGTTGTTAGAACTTTATCTTAAAATTTGGGGATTTTATTCTTGAACTGTACACATCTTTCAATTTCTGTCTTTAATCTTAGTATTTTCATTTTTGCATTATTTTCTTATTTCATCTAGTAACCCGATTCTTCTGAAGTGATATTAGAGCGGTTCTATCAAGGTTTCATTCTTGATAATCTTGGGAGTTTAAAAAAATTACTTTTGTAGTTTCTTAAAAGTGAAGCTACAAAGAAAAAAATGAAAATTAAAAAGAAAATTAAATTACTGGAGAATTCAGGTATTTCAAGAAACTCTTAATTTGCTTTGATTCTTGATTTTCTATCTCAACGAAGAAAATCAAGAAGAGGGGAAATTTGATGTTTTTCTTATTACACAAATTGGTATGTTTCTTCTCTCATCAATCCCAATTAGTCTGGGTGTTCGTAGGTTTTTTCTTTCTACATCATACTTCTAGAAGGTTATTACTAATAGAGTTTATGTATAAATTCTGAAGGATCTATCAAAAGGTTGTATTTTGAGTGGAAAAAGGCAAGATAGAGTGAGATCAATTATAAAAGAGAGAGAAAGCTAAATTGAGTGATATTTGTTTCTTTGATATTTTTTTGAGATGTCTCAAATAGGTAAAGAAATTGAATCTTGAACTCAAAACGACATCAAAAGTGTTGATGTGCTGATTAAACGATTAAAAGAGTTTGAATTGACCGTAGATAATTTAAGGAGAGAAATTATGTTTCATATAAGGTATGGGATAAATGGTAATATGTGTTCTATAATTATTGATAGTAAAAGTGGTACTGATGTGGTAAGTTCATACGTTGTGAAGAAGTTGAAACTTACATGCATTAAACATACTACTTCTTATAAGCAAAGACTGGATGATTATGGTGATCTTAAGGTGACTAAGCAATGCATGATTTCTTTCTCCATTGGGAGGTATTGTGATAATGCTCTTTGTGATGTCATTAAAATGCATGATTGTCACATCATGCTTGGACACCCATGGAAGTTTAATAGGAATGCAATTCATGAGAAGAGAAAAAATAGAGTTTCTCTTGAGCTAAACAAAAAATAATAATTTGCACCTTTAACATCATTTCAAGTTTATGAAGATCAGAAATGTGTGAGATAATCAATGAAAATATTTGAGAGAGAAAAGAATGAGAGGATTAAGGAAGTGCATGTTGATATCCCTAGAGAGGAAAAAGGAGAGGATGTGTTATGTGAAAAGAGTGGGTTGTCAAGTGAGAAAAAATGTGAGATTGAGATAAAAGAAAAGAGAGGTGACCATGAGAGAAATAAGGAGGGGATGGTCGTGAGGTAGAGAAAGAAAAACAAGAGAGTTAGAGTAAGATTATTTCTTATTCTAGCTCTAATATTCCTACTTATGTTTCTAGTTGTTTTGATTCTCTTGTAGGCACACATTGAAAAGTTAACATTGAAAAACCAAATTCATTGGATGAACTTAATCCTAAGGGGCTTGATACTATATTTCCTATAGAGAAAGTGCATGTTGATGAGAACGATAAAGATAAAGAAAATTATTGTGGGTTTGTCTAGGATAAGACTCATAACAAAAAGTTCAACAAGACAATTGTGGATCAAACACCAATGAAAATGAATAAATGAGGCGATTTTATTATTTTGCTACATAAGACCAAATAAGGTATGTATTATTGGTTTATTCACATTCGTGGGATTCCTAAAACACGTAACGTCTTTTTGGAGGTAATAAACTATACTCTTAATTCTTATGTTTGTGACTTCATTGATTTTGAGAATGATGATATTTTATTATATAACTCATTAAATTCAATAACCAAGCTCATTGAGTGTAATTTGATCTCTTTTAAAATTAAGCATGACATAGTTGATTGTGGATTCTTACTTGTTAAAATGAGACGTGATGTGTGTGGGAGGAAGCTTGCGAAGGAGTTTGATAATTCTTCCTCTCTTGTTCAAGTATTTTTGTGTGATAACTTGTTGGAATACGATCCTTTATATATGATGAGTCATAATTCTTCAAGTGTTGGTGATTGCTAGTTTAAAAGGGTGTTTGATACTAGTGATAAGGTGATACATGTCTATGAGTACTTCAATGCTTTTGTGAAAAGCTCGTATATAAATTATTTTGTGATGGCTGTAATTGAGGATGATTGGATATATCATAAAAGTTTTAAATATGATGTATGTTTTAGGGATCTTTTATCGTCTTTTTCATGCCCATTGGAGTACTTTATTGATCGAACTAAATAGGAGTTGCACGTATCATTCGCATTGGCATCTAGACCAAATATTTTGTTGTGTTTATATAAGTAGGAGAATTTCTCCATTAGGATGATGATGTTCACATGCTTTATAATGGTGTATTTATACATTTTAGGATTAATTGGGTTAAGTGGACACATGGTCACGATCTTGATTTGTTCCTACCATTGTTGCTTTCGAGTAGCGAATGTTGTTTGGTAAAGTTGACGAGCTTCAATGAGAAATCAAGAAGATGTTTATCGTGGAAAAAAAGCCCAAGGTTGACCCAAGAATTATAAAAAGAAGTTGAGAAAGTGCTACAAATATTCCTTAGTCTAAGTTCGAGTCCAAGAGCCGAAACATTGGGCCACATGAAGGCCCAAGAAGAGGTCCACATGAAGGCCCAAGAAGAGGACCCACATGGATTCCAATCATAAACATTTCCTATTTTTAAAAGATTCCTAATTAAATGTTTTTGAGTTTAAAAGTTCCATAGTTTAAAAGTTTCATAGTTAAAAGTTTTCCTACTTTAAAAGCTTCCTAGTTTTTATTTCCATAAAATCAGGATGTGAATCCCATTCTATTTGGGATAGGTTTTTGATAGAAACCAAGATGAAAATAAAAACTTTACTGATTAAATGAGGTGCAAGAATCTTACACACTGCATTAACCAATAAGTAAGTCCGTAAGGAGTGGACAAATCTCCAAATATAAAGACAAATATAATACTTTTCTTCTTCTTACAGAATCTCTGCTAGATACATATATTTATACTAAACATAAAGATAACTCCTAATAGAGAAATAGTTACTGTTGTAGAGAACTGCCTAATAACTACTGTAGATAATTGCCTAATAAATGCAGCCTATAACTATTTTAGATAATTATTGCTTATATATTTTATCCTCTTCAAAAAGAAACTAAGATAAACGAGTAGTCATATCAGGCATCCCTTCTGAAACGTCGCCTTGTCCTCAAGGTGAAAAGAAGGAACCTTCTACAATGAGATTATAGTTCTCCAAACTAGCTTCTATAAGGGAACGGTCAACCCATTGAACTAGCCGATCTCATCCCTTGCAGTTTGTAACGTTTCTTTTTGCAATTAAAAATTATGAACATATCCTTCCAATTAGCATGAATAGTATTGAGAAAAACTAACCAGTTGATATCAAAAACCAAATCAGCCCCTCCAAGTTCAAAAGGATAATAATCCTGAGTGATGGTAAAACCTGGCAATTGAATTTGAAGATTCTGACAAACTTAATTTCTGCAAATGATGTCCCCATTCCCTATTTGCATGCCAAATGTTGGAACTATCTCTACTGGGAGCTTATGCTTCTCTACAATGGATTTAACCACAAAATTATGTGTGGAACCTCTATCCACAAGTATTAAAACCTTTATATGGTTGATTTCACCTTGGAGCTTCATTGTAGAACCAACTGACAGTCCCAAAATGGCATGGAATGAAATTTCAACAATGTCAGTTTCTTTAGAGTCGCCAGCTATTGTTGCATTAACCCAATCAACATCTTCAAATTGATCTCCATGTGTAAGCTACATGAGAGACAATTTCACAAATTTACATTTATGACCGGGTGTAAATTTCTCATGGCAACGATAACAAAGTCCTTGTGCCATTACATTTCTCCTCTCAGTTTCCCATGTTTGCATTTGAAGAGGTTGGGAAGTGAATGGACTAGGAGAAGCATTGTTGTGTAGATTTTGAAGTGAAGAGTTAATATTGTTCTGGGTGTTTATAGAAGAGTGCAATGAGTTTTGTATAATGAATCTGTTGGTTGGGGTCCAATTAGACTCTCCATTGCTGCGAATTGGGCCTAATTTATTTTCAAATTTGAGTGTCAAACTCATGGCTCTGAAAATTGTTCCGGGCTTGTGAATCCTAACATCAGATTTTATTTTCTCTTTTAGCCCATTCAAGAACACCTCTAAAAGACAATGATCTGTCTAGTTTGTTACCCTAGACGAAAATTTTGCAAATTCTTGACGATACTCTTGTTTAGAACCGTTTTGTTGAATACTACAAATATGCTCATTGGGATTTTGAAACTCCGCAGGACCATAATTTTCCTGCAATGCTTTAACAATCTCTTTCCAATAAAGTAAAGTCCGCTCATGATTTATCCAAGAGAAGAGATCAAGAGCATCAGCTTCTGGATACATCACTGCGATGTCAACTTTTTGTTCCTCTAGAGTTTGATAGTAGAAGAAATATATTTCTGCCTTCAAAATCCATCCCCTGGGATCACCTCCTTCAAATCTAGGAAATTCCATCATTGTGTGTGGCCTCCGGGAAGGATATTTTTTCCACGTTGGTCTATTAATGTCTTCTTCCTCTTCTCGCCAAATAGATTTTCCTCCATTACGGGTCCGGTGAGTGGTTTCCCCGTCTTGGGTGCAACCATTCTGGGCTTTCAATGTAGCCACTTCTGTTGCCAAGGAATCAATAGTATTTAGTTTTGATGCTATGACGGATAATTGTTGGGCAAAATATTCAAGGTAGGGAGTGTTTTCGTGAGAGGTAGAAGATCAGGTATTGACCATATTAGATCGATCTACTGTGATACCCAACTAATAGAAGCCAAGATGAAAATAAAACTTTACTGATTAAATGAAGTGCAAGAATCTTAAACACTGCATTAACCAATAAGTAAGTCTGTATGGAGTGAACAAATCTCCGAATATAAAGACAAATATAATACTTTTCTTCTTCTTATAGAACCTATGCTAGATACGTATATTTATACTAAACATAAAGATAACTCCTAACACAAAAATAACTACTACTGTAGATAATTGCCTAACACTACAAAAGGAACCCCAATTACCAATAAAAAAATTTGTTGGTAAATTGATCAAATTAGTTGTTAAATTGAGTTACCAACCAAATGCCAACTTATATTAATCCATTGCTAAAAGGATCATCGGTAAATATTACCAACCAATTTTAATTTGTTGGTGAACTAACCAACAAAAAATCAGTTGGTAAACACCCAAAGATGTTGTAACAAAATTTTGAAACATGGCCCTGAAATTTCCATTGGTAAATTCACCAACTAATTTTTGGTTAGTATATCGTTAGTACCTTTACTAATGAATTGAAAAGGAGTTAGTAAATATTTTTCTCCATTATTCGATTCCGTTGGTAATACGTTGGTAATTATAGTAACAAATGTCTGATAATAAACTTTTTCAGATACATTGGTAATTGGTTGGCAATTTTAGTAACATAAAATTTATGTTGGTAATTTTTCCAATAAATTTTAAATACTTTATTTTATTTTTGTTTCCCATCCGGTGTCCGGTACCCACATTGGAGCTCGAATAAATCTGGATTCACGCCGGGAAGTCCCACATTGGGGGCTAAAACACTCCCTAACAAAGGTGACTCCGTACCCAAGGGGAATCGAACCCGAGACCTCTTGGTTAAGGATGAAAGAGTACTTAAAACTCCACCACAACCCTTGTTGGTAATAAATTTTAAATACGTTAGTATGATTAATTGATTTTCTAATAAATTTACTAATTGATTGTTAGTTTGTTGGTAATATATCATTCAAGTTCAATGTTAGGTTAGTAATTGATTGAAAATATGTTCAAAATATTATTAACTAAATGATTATTCAGTAGTAAAATATTTATTAATTTATTGCATTTAAAAATCTAAGAGCACGAATATATATTCATAAAGATTAATATCAATTTTATAAATCATATTTCAATGAAACAATGCAAAATCTATGATAACAAATTAAATTAATCTCAATATGACACATATCATTATATCAAAAAAATTAATTTGTGCAAGTTTACCAAAAATATTGACCAAATCTAAATTTTGGTCAAAACTTAAAAGTTAAAACGCATAACAACACAAACTGAAAATGGAAGCCTCAAAACCTGCACCAACTGTCCTATTAGATATAAAAATGACCTTCCAAAGCTAATCTCGCTGATGGAATTCTCCTCAGAGCAGGTTTACGAAAAATGTTAAGCAAAGTCATATTTTGGCCAAAAGTTAAAAGTTAAAAAACGGTACAAACTGAAAATGAAAACCTCAAAATCCAAACAAACCATCCTATAAGGCGAAAAATGACCTTCCAAAGCTAACTGTGCTGACAAAATTCAAATTTGAGCATGTTTCCCAAAAAAATTGACCTAGTTCAAATTTTAGCCAAAAGTTGAATGTTAAAACGCTTAACGACAGAAACTGAAAATAAAAGTCTCAAAACCCGAACCAAACATCCTATGAGACCAAAATTGAACTTATATGGCTAACCGCGGTGACAAAATTTCAATTCAAGTACGATTACCAAAAATATTGACTAAAGTGAAGGTTTGGCAAAAACATAAAAGTTAAAATGTCTAACGGCACAAACTAAAAAAGAAAGCCTCAAAACCTGAACCCTCTATGTTATTACATCAAAAATGACCTTCCGCATCTAACTGCACTAACGAAATTCTCATCTGAGCAAGTTTATCGAATATATTGATTGAAGTTAAATTTTGGCCAAACTTTATAAGTTAAAACACCTAACGGCAGATGCTAAAAAAGAAAGCCTTAAAACCCGAACCAACCATCCTATTAGATAACAAATGACCTTTGAAGTTAATTACGCTGACGGAATTCTCATCTGAGCACATTCACAAAAATATTGATCAAAGTCAAATTTTGGCCAAAACATAAGATTTAAAACACCTAATGGCACAAACAAAAAACGGAAGCCTCAAAACATGAACCAACCTTCCTGCTAGATAAAAAATGATCCTTCGAAGCTAATGACACTGACAGAGTTCTAATCTGAGCATGTTTACCAAAATTAATGACGAATGTCTAGTTTTGGCTAAAACTTAAAAGTTAATATGCCTAACGACACAAACTGAATAGGAAAGCCTCAACACTAGACGTTGATTTACCAAAAAAATTAACTTCAATTGGTAAATTTACCAACTATTCAAATATAAGTAAGTAATTAATAATTTACCATTAAATTTTATCACAGTTGGTAAGAGTTAGTATTCAACTAAACATTTATATGTAATATTACCAACTTATAATTAATATGTTGGTAAATTTTACCAATGGATTAATGATCGGTTGGTATATTACCAACAATTTCAATGATGTTATAAATTTACTAACTACAATCTTTATTCGTCGGCAAAATTTCCAACTAATTGGATATTGGTTGGTAAATTTACCAACAAATTACATTTTGTTACTAATTTACCAACACATTTATATTTGGTTGGTAAATTTAGCAACACAATCTTGTTGTTGGTAAATGTTTGGTTAGTAATTCATTAGTAATATGTTAATAAATTATATAAACAATTTTTTTGTCATATTTACCAACCGATATATACTTTGTTGGTAATATTACGAACAAAAGGTGTGCGTTAGTAATATTTCAGTTGGTAATCCATTGATAGAATGTTGCTAAATTTGGCGCAATTTTTTCCCGCCATATCTACCAATTAAAATACTTAATTAGTAAGATTTTAATTGGTAATCTGTTAGAATTTCGTAGTTATGTTTTAAAATATAATTCGGTTAGAAATATGTTGGTAATTTGTTAGTATAATACTAACCAACTTAAGTTGTTAGAAAAATTTGTTGGCAACTCTTTCCAATAAAGCAAATGTCGCTCACGATTTCTCCAAGAGAAGAGATCAAGAGCATCAACTTCTGGATACATCGCTGCGATGTGAACTTTGTGTTCCTCTGGAGTTTGATAGTAGCAAAAACATATTTCTGCCTCAAAATCCATCCCCTGGGATCACTTCCTTCAAATCTAGGAAATTCCATCATTGTGTGTGGCCTCCGAGAAGTAAATTTTGGCCACATTGGTCTATTAATGTCTTCTTTCTCTTCTCGCCAAATAGATTTTCCTCCATTACGGGTACAGTGAGTGGTTTCCCCTTCTTGGGTGCAACCATTCTGGGCTTTCAATGTAGCCACTTCTGCTGCCAACGAATCAATATTATTTAGTTTTGATGCCATGACAAATAATTGTTAGGCAAGAGATTCAAGGTTGGGAGTGTTTTCTTGAGAGGTAGAAGATCTGGTATTGACCATATTGGATCAATCAACTCTAATACCAAACTAAAAGAAGCCAAGATGAAAATAAAACTTTACTGATTAAATGAAGTGCAAGAATCTTAAACACTGCACTAACCAATAAGTAAGAACGCATGGAGTGGACAAATCTCCGAATATAAAGACAAATATAACACTTTTCTTGTTACAGAATCTCCGCTAGATACGTATATTTATACTAAACATAAAGATAACTCCTAACATAGAAATAGCTACTGCTATAGATAACTGCCTAATATTGCTGAAAAGACAATAATCTGTCCAGTTTGTTACCCTTGACGAATATTTTACAAATTCTTGGCAATACCCTTGTATAGAACCTTTTTCTTGAATGCTACAAAGATGCTCGCCAGGATTTTAAAACTCCGCACGACCATAATTTTCCTGCGATGCTTTAACAATCTCTTTCCAATAAAGCAAAGTCCGCTCACGATTTATCCAACAGAAGAGATCAAGAGTATCAACTTCTGGATACATCGCTGTGATGTCAACTTTTTGTTCCTTTGGAGTTTGATAGTAGCAGAAATATTTTTCTGCCTTCAAAAGCCATCCTCTGGGATCACCTCCTTCAAATCTAGTAAATTCCATCATTGTGTGTGGCCTTCGAGAAGGATTTTTTGTCCACATTGGTCTATTAATGTCTTCTTCCTATTCTCGCCAAATAGATTTTCGTCCATTACGGGTCCGGTGAGTGGTTTCCCCTTCTTGGGTGCAACCATTCTGGGCTTTCAATGTAGCCACTTCTGCTCCCAACAAATCAATAGTATTTAGTTTTGATGCTATGACAGATAATTGTTTGGCAAGAGATTCAAGGTTGGGAGTGTTTTCTTGAGAGGTAGAAGATCTGGTATTTACCATATTGGATCGATCAACTCTGATAACAAACTGATAAATGCCGAGGTGAAAATATAACTTTACTGATTAAATGAAGTGCAAGAATCTTAAACACTGCATTAACCAATAAGTAAGTTCGTATGGAGTGGACAAATCTCCCAATATAAAGACAAATATAATACTTTTCTTCCTATTACAGAATATCTGCTAGATACGTATATTTATACTGAACATAAGGATAATTCCTAACACATAAATAGCTACTGTTGTAGATAACTGCCTAATAACTACTGTAGATAACTGCCTAATAATTGCTGCCTATAACTATTATAGATGACTACTGCTTATATGTTTTATCCTATTCAAAAAGAAACTAAGATAAACGAGTAGTCGTATCAGTTTTCCATATATATATATATATATGGTAGATTTTATTATTTTTTTTGGACAGAGACGATTAATATTATGTGATAGGTTTCTCTTCTTTACACCTTTGTGTGTGGTGACTATGAATTTATCTTACAACCTTATAAGAACAACTCCTAAACAAGTAAGATTAATTCTTAATTTGATATCTTTGGTTTCTATTCATAAATAAAGAAGGTTATTAGTCATATACTAATTGTTGTCTCTAATTTCTTTGAAATAGGGTTCTAGATCACTTTTTATCTAAGTTCTTGCATTGACTCTATTAGTATCATAATTAGTTTTAATGTGCTAATTTTGAATACTAAGATCAATTAGGGTTCTTAGCACTTTATCTTGAAATTTGGGGTTTTTATTCTTGAATTTCACGTGTATTTCAATTTTCGTCTTTCAACTTTGTATTTTCACTTCCGCAATATTTTCTTGTTTATTCTGGTATCCCGATTCCTATCACAATGGTTGATATGATTGTTGTTTATCTAGTATTTTCTGAATTAAATGATTACCTTTTAATAATATTTATCTCGTAATCCAAGTGCAATGTGTAATTTTTGGATCTCGACATGTGTGATTTTGCTTGAGTTTTGAAGAGTTGATAAATTCACTTTTCTCCCTTTTATATTGAATTTGTTCCACCTCAGGGGTAGATATACATGGAGTTCAGGGGGATCATATGAACTCACTTCGTCGAAAAATCACATTGTATAATATAAGATAAAAATTGTGGTTTATGTGTATATATGATTTTTGAGACGTAAACAACTGAAACTATTTCGGTTCAAGTGTCATACGATCGCGTGAAGTGACATAACCCAACCAAGGGTTGGGATCGTTCCCACAGGGAGTGGTTTTGAGAATTAATAGAAAAATAAAATTAAGTTCTAATTAGTAATAGCTATAGACATTACCGAATATAAACATACTAAATCTAAAAGGAGTGACGCAAGCGTCAATTATCAATGGGGGTTTGTATTGCGCTAATAACAAAAATAGTAAAATTATAAGAAAAAGAGATAGAGAGACGGGATTCTTGGGATGTGATAGGAATACGGGATAGACTAAATTATTGGGTACATGCCTTTGATAGTAAATTGTTGAGTATTTGTGACTAGGCTAGACTATAGTGGGGTAAATTCTCTCTTGAGCAACTAACCCCGAATCTACTCGATTTCTCTCGAATACCGAGTTGCCGCATTAATCACAGCCTCCGCCTTAGCCCAGTTACTCCTTCAAGATGAATGTGTGGGAGAAGGACTAGGATTCATTCTCTCGAGCTGAACCCATGTCGACCCAATACCACCGGTTATCAATGTAGTAGTCTTAGTTTTATGACCTCTCTTTCGAGCAAGCCAAAAACACTAAGATGAAATCGTATTTGCAACTATAATTCCATTAAGTTCATACGCAACTACTAAACGAAATAACATTTAAACAACAAATAAACCATCAATAAGCAAGACAGAACAAATAATCTAACCCATATTCACAAAATCACACCCCAAGAATTAGTCTTTTAGCAAGACATGTAAAAGAGATAAAAATTTATACCAATATCAGTTTCCATCAACTGGGTGGGAAAATTTAAGTCTTAAAATACGTCAAGAGTGAATAATCTTCGAGACCCACCACCAATTTCTTGGAGTTCAAACCCTTTGAATCTTCTAGGTCTTAGAACAAAGTCTCCAAAACCATCTAAAACTTGAAAATGAAAATATTCTAATTCTGAATAAAAATTGTTTATGACTTGATACTAAGTTAACAGTTTAAACAAGTATTTATAGTGTTTGAAAACTTGTGCTGTAGCGGATCACTAGACGCAGTTAGTCAGGATTGCCGATACACTCGGCGATCCGCCTTTTGGACGATGTCATCGCCTTCTTGGTTTAGCCTCTTCGCGCTTTGAGTCGTTGGGTGATACAGTACTGCTTCACGGAACTATTCGACGACACGCCGACTTCTCCATTTCATCGCCTATGTGATCTTTCCCTTCAGGGGTCAACAACTGGAATAAAAGGCGATCTCTAGGCCGATCGATGACTCGCCAACTGGTCACGGCGATCTTCAGGGCTTCATTTCTTCGTTCTTTTAGCAGCCATGTTCCTTCTTACCAAGTAGTGTCCATGCTTTGCCTCACACTCCAAATACCTGAAACTTAAGGATTTTCATCAGATATTGAGACAAAATATGCATTTGAGGACACTAATTCTATCAAAAAGGATGTCTCAAACAGTGCTACACAAGACTCGATCATGAATGTACAGAACAACACTCAATTTACTCATGCAAGGATCAACTGTGTACCCAAAAATTCAAGTTGTGACACACCATTACCAAAGATTCTCAAGCTCGCAATACTTGCTTCAAATGCAAGTTCAAGCTCAACAAAAGTATTTGAATGCCCTCACGCAAAGGATGATTCCATATTCACACACAAAAGATTAATTATTTAAAGTTCCAGAATCAAATGCAACGCTCACTCTCTCAAAGAAGAACACAATGCATGCTTTCACCCATAGGTTTGTCCATATTTTCCAATCATCATTTGTTCCAGCTCACTCAAGATCAAGAAGGTATTTTCAAGGCTTGTAATGGGGTTGAGTGCAAAGGTATGGTTATTTAGGCTCATTGACTTTCATCCTCATGAAATGTGGTGCTCACAACACTTCTTTTCATCTTGCTTCATCATTTTCGTTAGTGCTAATAAGTCATCCTATTATTCACTTTCCATGGATTGTTCGGGAACCCCATTTATTTTGTAATTATTTCCACAACTTTTCTTTTTCATTCTTTTCTTCTCTTTTTCTCTTCTCTCTTTTTTTTTGTATGGAGGAGTTCCATTTTTTTTCAACACCATGGGTTAAAGGAGACTTTCCTTGCACTTCTTGACTTGCCCTTATCTTTTCACCACACCCACAACTTAGGCTTTTGTCCTAAGTTGGCTATTCAATCAACCACAAATCAAGAGGATTTATGGGTAATGGATCAAGAAAGGTCTTGTTTTCATCAAGTGTCATCCAAAGAAAGGTAAGGCTCAAGTAGTGTTCAAAAGAGGTCACACACTCACGAGGTAGGGCACAAAAGAGGAATATGTCAATTGGCTAAAATCATATCAACAGGTAGCCTTACTTAGTTGACCAGACCAACAGGGAAAATTCTAGGCGATATCATGCATGGTTCACATTAAGCTCATCACACAAGGCATCGACACCAAAGTCAAACAAGACTCCACACTTTTGCTAGTGTGCAACGTTCATCGCAAGAGAATCAATTTGATACATGGCTAATCACAACAAGATGAAAAAAGTTCCCATATTGTCTATGAAACTTCATTTGGTCTCATCGTAGCTGTACATTCATGTTCGTTCAATTATAAGGACTATTCAAGTAATCGGTATTGGTCGAAACCGAGACTCAAATTTGCCAATGAATAGCCGCATTCAAGTACATACAAGAGGTGGCAAAAATATAAATTTTTTCAGACAGGTCAAATCATTTACAATTTAAAAACACGGAGCTACAAGCTCAAACCTTCAATCAAAAGCAATATAAAATACAATTTCAAGCTTATAACCCAACTACTTCAATCAAAACACCAGTCATAAAAGCACAAAAAGGTGGGTCTCACCCCACCACAAATAAAAACATTTGTCCTCAAATGCAAATAAGATTATCCAAAATTTCAAAATAAAGAAAGACAAAAAGGGAGAAAAAAAAGGGATCTTGTCTAAGCAGTCCCTCGATCTGTCTATGTATCAGTGCCTGGGGTCTCAGTTTGGCCTCGAGCCTCAATACTCTGGGTCACATCGGAAGGACCAGCTCTCTAGAGACAACAAAATGAGTGTTTGCCATGGAAGCATGTAGAACCGCATCTATCATAATTGCTTCAATCTCTGTCAGGTCCTTTTCTGCATCGTCCACAATTTCCTTGAGCATTTTCTCATCTATCTCTGCCTCCGACTCAGGCTATGCTATCTGCTAAACTCTATCCTCATTTCTGGTGGTGGCCGAAGGCATTTCTGGCACATCTAGGATCTCCACCGTTTCGAAGACCATGGACATATCAGTGGCCTTCAACTGATCCACATCAGTCCTCAGAGCGGTAATGACGGACTTTAATGTTGTCACCTCATCTGTGGCCCCTTGGTCATGCTAACACACCGCTCTTCTACCCTCAAGGGCATTGATGGTAGCTCTCACCGATGCCACATCATCAGTCAGGGCAGTCTGAATCATACTAGGATGGAGGTCTCAAGTCTGGTTTCCCGACGATTAGTAGAATAGGAAAGCTATCCCATCCGAAGTAATGATGCCTGGGTGATCAGAGTATGAGACAAAGTAACAACAGTAGGTCTGGGAGGTAGTGCAGCAACAGAAGAGCCTGGAGTATTAGAGGGAGTAGAGGTAGTTGTACCTGAAGGCGCAGGGGCCGGAGTAGGCAAAGATGCCTGTACATGTATAGAGTCTGTGTCCATAGCTGAGGAAAGGTCCACCTGAGCCTCCTTTTGCTTTTTCTCCGCCGGATCCTTAAGATACTCAGCTTCTATCCTCCGGATATCAGTAGAGGAGGTGGGAATCACATCCACATCATTGTTGTCATCTTTAGGTACCCGAGCACGTCTGCACAGGTCGGTGATCAATACCGGGAAGGGAAGTGATGTTTGGCACCGTCTTGCACCAAAAGCATCTCTGAAGCAATGATCCATCCCAAGGTTAGCGTTGTTCCCTTAATGAGGCAACCTAGGCAGGCTGCTTTTGCATTGCGAAGGATAAATTCGTTCTGTGAAGGCATGATCCTACTGCTGATGAAGCCAAATCAATACCTTGCTGCCACATTAAGGTCCTTCTTCTAGATAACTGCCCCAGCTTCAAGCCATTTAAGTGTGCCGTCTGATATTAATGGGGCCAACCAATTTTTCATATCTCCCAGTGACGTTTTTCTAATAATAATTTGACTGTTGTCCTCAAGTGTCGCAGTGCACCCCAAAATAATATTTATAGTAGGAGGGTCACATTGCACTTTCTTTCCCCTGACATCTACGTAATCAAAAAATTTGAATTTAGCTGTCGGTTTCTTCCCATGTGGTATCAATGCACTGTACACACTGTAGAACTCTCTAACCCAACTTGGAATATACGGGCCACGGGGTTTTGTGAAAATCTGGAAGTTATGAGATTTTAGACATCTCATAATCTTGGGGTACCTATCAATCACTCCATCTGTGGAAAGACGTTTTTCCTGAAGGATTGTCCTTAATCCCTCCATCTTTAATCTGTTCATTGACTTGGGAGGAGGACTATCTATTGCCAGTGCAAGCGACATTGCCTGCTCTAGGACTGGGGGAGTAGGAGTGGTCGGCGGAGGCTTTCGGATCCTAGATGGATCATTCAATTTCTTAGATCACAATTCAGCTGTATGTGCCATTATTAGCTCATCGTCATCACAGGTTGCGCTTTGGCTTTCTTGTTTTTCACATTCACTCTTAGAAGCAATGAGCTAAGTGTCATAAATTTCCTCGCTGTTAGAGCTGACCTCTGGTGATGTCGGTGCCTTGCCTTTTCCTTTTTCCTTTCGACCAGTTGTGGAGACTTTTGTAGCCTTGCCTTTTGATACGACTGCACCTTGTTGATTTTAAACCATTTATACTTATTTCAGGGTGGCATGTTTCTACCTGCGACTTTGGGTCTAGCCATGTCTGCATTACATTGGAAAAATTTAGTAAATATTCATATCAAAGCACAGAAAGTTTATTGCAGAAAGACTTGCCGATCAAGTCGGCGAGTCACCCAATATCTTTAGCGGGATACATCAGGTTCGCCTAAAAGATTTGTTTAAAACTCTCAGCAAGATGGCGATGGAGGTCACTTTCGGCAATTCGCCAATAGCTTTCGGTGAATCATGGCCAGCCAACAAAAGTTCCAGTACAACAAGGGTTCAGGGGTGCAATGAAAGGGCGATCAGGAATACTCTCGGCAAGTCGGAGAACGCTATCGGCGACCTCAGGCTTCTCGCCAAAAGTTACAGAACCCAATATCAAATAAAGCATGAAATTAGAGGCACAACACACGACATTGGATAAAATACTTGCATAAGAGTATAAATACCTAAAGTAAATGCAGGGTTTGGAAAACCAACCTTTTCGACAGATTAAGTCAAGACTGTGATGCTAGGTGGTAGATTAATCCATATTCAAGCACCAATTAATCAACTAAAATACTTACAAGATGTGACAATTTTGAAAATACTAAGTAGGTGCGATTTTGTGAAGATCAAGAGTGAAGGAAAATGAAAAAGGTTGAGAGTTTAAACCCGTGGTTTATAAAAACTATCCAGATATTACCCATTCAACGACATTAGTCAAATTCGTCTAGCTATTCGACGATCCGCCGAGTGGTTATTTACCTCACCGAATTTTACAGGACCTTCTGTCAAAGTGAGGATACAAACAACGGTCTTCATCGGGGTCGCCGAGCTAGTTGGTGACTTACCATGTTGCTGCTGGTGCTCACCGATTGTTATAGACTCTGATGTAAAATTTTGTTGAGTCTAACGGCGATTTAGGTTAGCCTATATGAACTCCTCGGTGATTTGCCGACTAGACTTATGTCCTCCAACCTACACTTTTCACACACTTTTCACGCTAAAACCTACAAAATAAAAACACCATTATTTCAAAAATAACAAATAAAAAGCAAAAAAGGGCTTTCGGTTGCCTCCCCAAAAGCACCTTAGTTAACGTCGTGGCACGACGCAAGTTAGCTCTTAAACTCCAATGGTGGGGTTTGCCTCAGTTTCATCAGGCAACCCCTCTTTAGAATCCGGATCGAGCTCAGTCATAACTTGGCCCATTTGGGACACTAGTAGTTGAATTAGCATAGCATGAGAGGTTTTCATCTTGGTCAACAACAATACATTCTCCCTGAGCTCCTCCAGCACCCTATGCTGCTCATTGGCTTTCTGGAGTAGAAGTGTGAGCATTGCTTTAATCTGTCCATCCTTCTTGTTCTTAAGTTTCCTTTGTTCATGAGGAGGAACGTAGCACCCCTTCTTGTTGTACTGGACTTTAAGATCCCCAATTTTCTTTGTCAGCTCATCTAACTGGGTTAGTAGGACCACTAAGCTAAAGCCTCTCTTTTTTATTGCTTGATTCGGCTCAGTTAAGTTGTCAAGCAATTTCGCTTCTATCAAATAGGGTTGTCGTACTAGACTACCTGAGACAATATGATCAGCCATCATTCTATTTCCTAGACTAAGACTTTGGTAGAAAGATTCCAGAATGACTATGTCGGGGATTCCCTGAGTAAGGCATTGACCCAGAAGTGCTTTGAACATCAGCCATGCCTCATAAACCTTAGAACCATGATACTCTGGAGGATTCATCCTAGTGAAGTCCCTCACTCTAGATGTCGCGTTACCCCATTTGAGTTCACGAGAACCGCAACCTCCCTATTGGCTTGGGCCTTCATGGCTTAATCCAATACTTTAAAAGCAAACCTAAACTCTGCATTAGTCATTTGCTAGGCAAAATGGTTGACCAGAACTTAAGAAGATGAGGGATGAGCTTCTTGTTCCGCACTCCATCACATTCCTTCTAGCATAAGCCCTTCGAGTAGCCATATCATGTAGAGTATCAGACAAGGATTAGGAGAGAGACCTTACAAAGTTAAACTCTATCACATTCCTTTAGAGTAATGAAAGAAGTGGAGTTTCCTAAATATCTTGTAGCCTTTCATTCATAAATGTGGCGTGCTTCACACTCATGAAAAAGACTCTACCATATGTGACTTATGAGATATCCTAGGACCATTCTAAACCTTGTACTCTTATTAGCATTAATAACATAAGAAATAGAATGAAAAGATATAAAGAACAACATTGCAAGTCCAAACATTTTATAAAAGTAAAGCGGAAGTCTAAACATTTGTCTCATTAGCCATCTAGTACATAAGAATGAAATTTGGGCATATCCCATACATCATGTCCAAAACTAAAAGTAAGAAAGAAACTAAAAACAATGAAGATACGTCTTCGAAGTATGAGGACTCACCAAAGTTCGGAATATCTGAAATAAACGTCTAGCCAAAAAATTGAGAACCCTAAACATTGAACCCTACATTTGGGGAATTGTAGGCAAGAGTATGCGTTAGTACAAAATAGGTACTATGTATGATACCTATGAATATAAAAATTTAGTCATGCTAAAATAGGACATTTCATGACATGCAATGACCAAGCTAAAACATGATATAAAGCGGGTTAGAAGACATAGGTTATAAAACATGTTCAATGCAGGCTAGCATTATTAAAACCATTGTATACACGTGAATTACTTCTTGAAGTAACCTTAGTTCATTATTATTGTGGGAAGTAGCCTTAACCAACATAGAGACCATATGAGCTATAACATAATACCCCGGTGTTTCCCACACCGAAAAGGGTTGCCCTACTTGCCAAGGTAAGGACCATGAACTTCTAGCTATTGTGGATCCACTAGCTAATGTCTATGTAGACACTCATCCTATGGGGGAACATAGGTAAGAGGTAAGGAGAATGTTTCTAGAAACAACCTCTACTAACGGGACTGCTTCCATCTCAATAACTTCTCGGTAGCATAAATCCCACGGAGTAGTCATTCTCTTACTTGTTCTTATTATCCATGAAATGACACATCATCTTTCCAATCCAAGCTAGATCATAAATAATAAGTCATCCATGGAATGACATCATTCAATAACAAATCCAAGCTAGGTTTCATTAGGATAGATCCCTATCTTTGATTCATTTAGGTGAGAAGACCTTCCAACCTTAGCACCCTTACTATGTGAGAAACCCTTTCACAATCATGCTTTCATGTGTATATGAGAAATCCATTCAACAACCCAACAACGACATCATCATTGATACATCACACTCAAAGCATCCTTAAATATTTACATAGATTTCATAACAACATGCAAAATTCCATAATTCACCTTTCAAGGTTCAAAACCCATTTTCAATCATCAACATCGAGAAAACATGGATTAGACATGGGTTTATGGAAATTCATCATAACTTCATGTAATTCTATTAATTCATGCTTGATTTCATAAAACTCTTCTTCATAATCCAAGACCCACATTATATGCTCTTAATTTGAAAAACGTGGGAAATACATGGATTCATGGGGAATCATTATAAAACCTTAAGATTAACTCAATTCATGTATAAAAGATTATAGATCAATCAACTAAATCAATAATTAAAGGAACCCATATCATAGAAGAATACCCTAAGTCAATTGGGGAATTCTAACGTTGAAAATTGGAGAATTTGGGAACTTCATTAATGGAAGGAATCCATAGATGAAAACTATCATAGCTTACTATCAAAGCCCAAAAGAAATTGAAAAATGAAGTCTTAATCTTGAATCCTAGATTAAATCTTTTTCTTCAACTGTAACAACTCGATAGCACCCCCTAGTCGTAACACGGCGTACTCGACCTCTCAGAGGTCTTATACAAGTCCTTAGCATATCATGAACATTAAAGCATATGAAAATAGCGGAAAATTTAAAACTTTTCTTTACAATCGAAGTCTTCATAAAATAAGATAGAGTCTATGACACTATGTCTCAAACCATCTATACAATTTAGAATAACAACTCTTTCATAACAACTTAGGGACACATCCCTTACATAATAATTACTAGGGGCACGACCCTTACACAAGTCTAAAGACATAAACCATAAAGACATAATGACATAAGTGTACGAGGTAGGTTCATCCTCGAAACTATGAGGACTCCCCAAGTCTTCATTCCCAAGCTCCTTAGAAACCCAACTTCCATGCATAAGATATCACATCACCAAACCCTACACTTTGTAAAAAAATGTAGAAGAAAAATGGGTTAGTACAACACACGTACAAAGTATGGAAGCCATGCATAAAAACCATTAAAACATGCTTAAAAAGGACATTTAGTTGAAACCATGCTTTATGCACATTTTGAACATCATATTGAAAGAGTTGGAGAATCACAAGTCACAAGAAATTCACATATAGTTCATCATAGCACAAAAGATAATAACATCACCATAAGCATAGTCTCTAAACATAATCTTAATACAATATTACTCATTACAAGACATACTACTCATGCATATTCAATCATTAAGATCATTACATCATAATATAATAACAACATAAGTAACCCCTAGGTTCTACTTGTGCAATGCATAGGTAGGGTCCATAGTCCTACCTACACTAAGTATTACCTTTGGATCAGCTTACTCATGCTTATCATACATTAGTTCTATCCATTGGTCATATACATAGTAAGGTGACATTCACAAACATTAGTTCATATCAAGAAAAGTCAATCATTAACATAATACAATTAAAGCATGCATTATTCATAATAATCATAATAAGATAGAACAACACCATTAAGGCATAGTTCATACAACATGTTCATATCATACATCTTAGTCATAATTCAAATAGTCCATATCATAGGTAAACCATCTTCATAATGATCATACACAACATAGCTTCAACATACATAAGTCATAATCATCATAATCATAAGAGAAACACTACTACAACTATCCTTTAGCATCCCACAAGTGCAATGTGCAAGAGAAGTCCCATACCCTCTCTTACACTATGTAGAAACCCTTAAGAAATCCCTAGTAAGAGGTCACACCTTCATACCTTCATTTACTTTTACATTAGGGAAATATTGCAATAACCGACATAGACCATGAGAGCTACATGAAATCCGGTGTTCTACTCCCACACCAAAAAGAGAGGGTTAACACTTGCCTAAGGTGTAACCATTCGTACATAGCTATCTAGGTGGATCCACTAAGTTAGAGTCCTACGTAAGCACATAGTTAAGGGTCAAGGAGATTGCTTCTAGAAACCCTAAGTTACTAAACGTGGGGGTTTCCATCTCATGAGACAACACATACCGTGGGTAATCCGTACTTGCTAAACGTGAGGAAACCCATGTGGGGAGCCAGACTTACTAAATGTGAGTCCCCCATTTCATTTACATGCCCTTTCGGTGCTAAGTATCTAATTCCCTTTTGTAATCATCTTTAGTCATCACATAAGTCCACATTAGCCTTTACCAGACTCTTATGTAGACATCTTACCATAATACCTAATATGTGTTCATAAGTGAGTAACAATCCTTTCACCTTAGAAATACTTAGCAAGTGAGTAAACCTTTCACTTTACATTATACTATAATCATGAGAACTACCTTTCATTCATATAGCAATTATACCATAACATACATACATACATCCTAGCATACATAATCATATCTTCATGGTCATGTACATTTCATGCATAATAGTATGTAAAGGTGTATATGAGAATTAGCCTTACAACTGACACCATAGACATATCATATTCATATTTATGCATGGAGTGTGTGTGTGCATGATTGTCCTCACAATAGCACAACAACAACAACATTAACATCATAGACACCTCCCTTATCAAAGGGGGGTGGGGTCATAACTTATACATAATATCCCCACTCATGCACAATTCACATATATTGCATTTAAGGATCTTAGATCATGTAAGTCACATATCTAACATTCATCGTTCAAGTACATCATTCATGGCATGTATCATTTGGCGATTATGTGGGTAGGGTCCTTCCACAAGAGAACCTCATAAAATTCAACATATAGACCATATCATGTTCATAACATCTCATTCATATTCATAATGTATCATACTTAGTCATATCTAGAGTTGTAGGGAAGAGGGACCTTGTCTCAACACTACAATTCATACTAATAAGTAAGCACCTCCACCATAAGTGGATCAAACCATTCATTCAAAGGATATATAACAAGTAAACATCTCCCCCACAAGTGCATCAACAATTCAATAGAAGACTACTTACCAATTGAAAAACTTCATTCATAGCCATCACGACTTTCTTTAAGATTCAACGCTATTTTCTTGATATTCATACATCATATAGGTTAACGTCATAATACAATAATGAATTTCATAAGAACATACTAGATTCTCATCCTTCAATCATCATTCAACACAAGCTAGGTTTAAGAATCGAGAAAGAAATACGAAATCATGGGTCTGGTGGGGAATTGTTCAAAAACCATAAGTATTACATGAATTCATCCACAAAACATTCATATATAATCATAAATAACCATTATAGCTCAAGGAAATCGATTATAGAAAGAGACCGACAAATTTGATTGAAAACCTAGAAATTGGGGATCATTGAAAACTTAGTTGAAAGGGCTTCTTGGTGATAGCTAACCAAGAATAAAGGACTCCCATACCTTATCCTTAGAATCCCACAAATTTTGTGATGAAAAGCTTCCATCTCCTAGCCCTAGCTGATCTCCTTCTATGTTTTTCAATGGAGGTTTTTGAGAGAGAAGATTTTTGGGAGGGAAAAGGAGTTGGGATCTTTTATTTGTGTCTTGGAATAATTGATTTAATTTGGTGAGTTTTGGGGTTAAAATAACTTAAATAGGGGTTCTAGCCTTGGAAAAAATGAGATATCCTTGAGTTAAAACAATTGGGAAAAGACCCAATAAGTTTCTTGCTGGAAACTGCCGAAATGGCATCAATGAAGCCTTCACGGACCGTGATCATCACCACGGATCGTGAAACGTGTCGTGAAGATTTTCAGCCTGACAGTGCTTCACTATTTTCGGCATAACCTTTTACTCCGAGATCCAAATTGGGCAAACTCGGTGGCGTTGGAAAGAGGACTCAGAGACCTTTAATTCTATAGGTTATGATACACATAATTCGTTTTGAGCTAAGATATATGACCATTTGAAGTTGACCCTACACTCTAAGTCTAATGGAGAGCCCTTCACGTGAGGCTCTACGAGCCGTGGTGCCTATCACGAGCCGTGGTGCCTCTCGTGGTCCTGATACAATATCTAGGAAAACTTCCCCTTAAGCCCTAGAAATCTAAGGCACCACCACGAGCATTCCCACGAGCCGTGGTGATCACCACGAGCCGTGAAGTGGCTCGTGTGGAGGGGCTATTTTTGGGTAGCCTTTGTTTAGCTACTGCCTAGCCTACTACGAGCCGTGGTGGTCGTCGTGGAAGGTGAGGAGTGTCCATGAAAGAGTGGACTGCCCTAGTCCTCTTCCTTGGGTCTAAACCTCAAACTTGGCTCTCGCTTAGTCTACTAGTTTCCGGCCGTCATCGTCGTTTCTTGACTTTTGATCTCTAAAATGACCATACTGGCTTCAATAGCCATTTTTCATCATTTAAATATGTTTCCAACCATAAACTAACATGTGAGGCACTAGGTCAACCTACTAGATTCAGTCAAGCCTTAGCTAGGTCTTGCTAGCTTCGTACGGGGCGTTACAATATCCCCTCCTTGGGAACATTCGTCCCCGAATGACACTTAAACATCTTAAGGAACAAAAACTCAAACTAGCAGCCCAACAAGCATGTAATCATCAAAGTCATTTACAACTCAAAAATACACCATACACAACGAGCATCATTCAAAGGAGGAACTTAAACTCCAACTTTAACATAGTCAATGCAAATATAAGGAAATAGGAACTACATCTATCAATCTATATGCATGACATTATCATGTTTAGTTATGTTCGAGGAGGAACTACCTTCTCCTAGTCATAACACACCAACATCAACATTTTTCATGTTCATAGGAGGAACTACCTTCTCCTAGTCATAACACACCAACATCAACATTTTTCATGTTCATAGGAGGAACTACCTTCTCCTAGTCATTACATGGTCCATACATCATTAAGCACATATGCAAGTTTCCATGTTCAATAGCACTCTTTCAAGGAGGAACTTCTCAACTCCTTACTAAGACATGCTCATATCTTATTTTCATGAAGTACAATAGATCACTTATAACCAATGCACTACAACATAAGGGAAACAACTCATACAACTCATCTTTATTCAAAAACACAAGTTTTTATGGAAATGCACAAACCTCATTAATTCACATAAACATGGGAGGAACTACCTCCTCCACTCTTTAGGCAAGTTTCCACCACATAAGGAGGTAACATTCCATTTCATAAGAACACATTCAAGCATGTTCATTTAATTCACATCATGAAGTCAAGTATGCCATATTACACAATGCAGAACTTAGGAGAAAAATCTCCATCTAAAACACACATCATACAACATGAGAGAATAGGACTACGTCTACGAACTCAATATGCATGCAACTTAGACATATTCCATTTCATTAAAGGAATTTCCTCCTCCAACTCAAATCATGCTTATCATATCATCTTAGGCCAATTATTCAATTACTTCTTAAAAGCACATTTAAACCATTCATCTCATGAATCATATAGGTTACTTACTCTATTACCTATCAACATGAGGGGCATGAGACATGAAAACTCATTTTATCTCAAAACATGAATTCTCAAAAACATACCTTTCATAAGGAAATCATCAGAATATAAAAATCACACATGACTTCTAAAACATAACATAGGCCCATCTAGGAACTCTTGGTCTCAAGCTAGAATAGGAATGGAAGAAAGAGATGAGGATGTCGGGATTTCAACAAATCATGCTTTTTAAGCACACCATCCCCTCATTAGGAGGAAGCCCTCACTACAACCCTCAAGAAAACATTTTTCCAAGCACTCCTAAAGACATAACCAAATTCACATTTTGCCATTTTTGCAAAAGTCTATGGTCCTCAACATCTAGCCATACCACCCTTATATGACACAATAAAACACCAAATCCATAATAGGAAGAAATTGTACCCAAATGTCATCCTACTCAACAAGGTGATAACTAATACACACTCAATAGCCCCATATTCTTCTAACCATCCGAGCCCTATCTTCAATAAAAACACACCAAGTATGCAACCCATCCATACTAAGAGTCACATCAAGGCTTAACATGCCAAGTTTCACTAAGTCAACAAGAGTATTCCTAGGGGAACAAGGTAAGGGATATTCTTCACAAACCTTTTTTTCTAACTTTAAACCATTAACCGGGGTAAAATCCGAAAAAGATTCTATTAATTCATCCAGAGAACTCTAAGTCACATAGCCTCATAAGGTATTATACTAGGTAAGGTAATACCAAACTACAACATAGCACTTACTCTGATATGAAATTACCAATCATACCGGTACCTTTATCCAAAAAGTATTCCAAGTCAACCGTAGTACCATCCCTTTCTAAGGCCTTCACTAGGATATCACTCAAGGTCGCATATAAGTCTACCACTCCGGGTCTAGGTTGTTCAAACTCATTAAACCACATAACGTGAGAATCCAAGCAAACCTATTTCATAAACATCAAGGGTACTCAAATGACTTTACCATCTAAGCACATTATCCCTCACTTGGGGTAAGCCTAAACAAACTCTTTACAACATTCCTTCTTTCAATTCTAAGGTCGGAGCATGTCAAAACTAAACCTTCACACTCACAACACAAGATGAATCTAAGCCATAGAGTATTACACGTTTAACCTCCCTTAAGGAGTCTACTTACTCAACGACCCTAGGCACCACCTAAGCACTTCTATTCATCAAAATCCAACACATTCTAAACTCATTAGGGCTAAGTTGGGTTATACCAATAACCACATATGGCCATAACTAAACCCATGAATACTAAAAACAACACAAAGGTTCACCACATCCTGTTTAAGTCACAAAAGACAAGTATTATCAGAATTAGTCCTACAAGGTTCATCACCTTAGATATCTCATCTATGGACTCTAGACGATCTTACTGTACCTTTGACCCATAGAAATTTTGGAATTTAATAAAACATATAACACATATCGGAACCCTTAAGATCCACTACCACTCACTCTTTGAGAGTTAGGGGTAGACATCCTTTCTTGGTTAAACCTTAGAGGAACTTAGAAGAGTTTTGACCAAGAAACCTTTTTCTTTTTTACTAAAGTTGGATCAAGACAACTCTAGACCATGTCAACCCTTATCATCACTTTTGGTGGGGTCTACCAACCAACTATACCTAGGTATTATCTAAGAACCCTACTCAAGTGACCATACTTAAGATCAATCTTAAAATACAACAACAAACCCTTTGAAGTTGGTCAACACTTACACTTCTTATTCTTCACCTTAACTAGATGGTACATACAACCCTCAAAGTCAACTTTAAAACACAACATAATCCCAACCTAGGGCATAGAATTTCTTTTCCCATTTCCACTCTCGGATAGGCTCCTTTGGGAATCAACAATTTGACCATACGGGTTCTACCATCAACTAAACATAACCTCACAATTACCTTGCTAGGTAGGCACACTATCTCCCCCTTTGGAGTAAGACTACACAAGTTCTTCTAACCAACACAAAGGCAATTATGAAGCATTAATCAAACAAAATACAACTTCACAATCTATTCCATCAAAGTTCACAAGTCACATAGCCATAATTGGCATTACAACCACTCGCTCTTTCTAGCAAGAACCCTTCAAGTGGTCCAACTCTAAACACCATAAGACAAGGAATAAGAGAGAGAGCTTATAGATCTATGGAACGGCTTACAAAATGAAGAAGTGAAGTTTTCTAACGTCCTATAGCCTCTCGCTTATAGATGTGTCGCGACTCACACCAATGAACAAGACTCTACTAGACGTGGTTTGAGACATCCTAAGACCATTTCAAAACCTTATACTCTGATACCAAGTTTGTAACGACCTGAGAGCACACCCTAGTCGTAACACGGCGTACTCGACCTCTCGGAGGTCTTATTCAATCCCTTAGCATATCATGAACATTAAAGCATATTAAAATAGCGGAAAATTTAAAACTTTTCTTTGCAGTCGAAGTTTTCATAAAATAAGATAGAGTCTATGACACTATATTTCAAACCATCTATAACATTTAGAATAACAACTCTTTCATAACAACTTAGGGACACAACCCTTACATAATAATTACTAGGGACACGGCCCTTACACAAGTCTAAAGACATAAACCATAAAGACATAATGACATAAGTGTACGAGGTAAGTTCATCCTCGAAACTATGAGGACTCCCCAAGTCTTCATTCCCAAGCTCCTTAGAAACCCAACTTCCATGCATAAGACATCACATCACCAAACCGTACACTTCGTAAAAATATGTAGAAGAAATATGGGTTAGTACAACACACATACTAAGTATGGAAGCCATGCATAAAAACCATTAAAACATGCTTAAAAGGACACTTAGTTGAAACCATGCTTTATGCACATTTTGAACATCATCTTGAAAGAGTTGGAGAATCACAAGTTACAAGCAATTCACATATAGTTCATCAAAGCACAAAGGATAATAACATCACCATAAGCATAGTATCTAAACATAATCTTAATACAATATTACTCATTACAAGACATACTACTCATGCATATTCAATCATTAAGATCATTACATCATAATATAATAACAACATAAGTAACCCTAGGTTCTACTTGCGTATTGCATACGTAGGGTCCATAGTCCTACCTACACTAAGTATTGCCTTTGGATCACCATACTCAAACTTATCATACATTACTCTTATCCATTCATCATATACATAGTAAGGTGACATTCACAAACATTAGTGCATATCAAGAAAAGTCAATCATTAACATAATACAATTAAAGCATGCATTATTCATAATAATCATAGTAAGATAGAACAACACCATTAAGGCATAGTTCATACAACATGTTCATATCATACATTCTAGTCATAATTCAAATAGTCCATATCATAGGTAAACCATCTTCATAATGATCATACACAACATAGCTTCTACATACAAAAGTCATAATCATCATAATCATAAGAGAAACACTACTACAACTATCCCTTAAGATCCCACAAGTGCAATGTGCAAGAGAAGTCCCATACCCTCTCTTACACTATGTAGAAACCCTTAAGAAATCCCTAGTAAGAGGTCACACCTTCATACCTTCATTTACTTTTACATTAGGGAAATATTGCAATAACCGACATAGACCATGAGAGCTACATGAAATCCGGTGTTCTACTCCCACATTGAAAAGAGAGGGTTAACACTTGCCTAAGGTGTAACCATTCGTATATAGCTATCTAGGTGGATCCAATAAGCTAGAGTCCTATGTGGGCACATAGTTAAGAGTCAAGGAGATTCCTACTAGAAAACATAAGTTACTAAACGTGGGGGTTTCCATCTCATGAGACAACACATACCGTGGGTAATCCAGACTTGCTAAACGTGAGGAAAGCCATGTGGGGAGCCAGACTTACTAAACATGAGACTCCCATCTCATTTACATGCCCTTTCAGTGCTAAACATCTAATTCCCTTTTGTAATCATCTTTAGTCATCACATAAGTCCACATTAGCCTTTACCAGACTCTTATGTAGACATCTTACCATAATACGTCATATGTGTTCATAAGTGAGTAACAATCCTTTTACCTTAGAAACACTTAGCAAGTGAGTAAACCTTTCACTTTACATTATACTATAATCATGAGAACTACCTCTCATTCATATAGCAATCATACCATAACATACATACGTACATCCTAGCATACATAGTCATATCTTCATGGTCATGTATATTTCATGCATAATAGTATGTAAAGGTGCATATGAGAATTAGCCTTTCAACTGACACCATAGACATATCACATTCATATTTATGCATGGAGTGTGTGTGCGCATGATTATCCTCACAATGGCACAACAACAACATTAACATCATAGACTCCTCCCTTGTCAAATGGGGGGGGGAGGTCATAACATACACATATTATCCCAACTCATGCACAATTCACATATATTACATTTAAGGATCTTAGATCATGTAAGTCATATATCTAATTTTCATCATTCAAGTACATCATTCATGGCATGTATCATTTGGGGATTATGTGGGTAGGGTCCTTCCACAAGAGAACCTCATAAAATTCAACATATAGACCATATAATGTTCATAACATCTCATTCATATTCATAATGTATCATACTTAGTCATATCTGGGGTTGTAGGGAAGACAGACCTTGTCTCAACACTACAATTCATACTAATAAGTAAGCACCTCCACCATAAGTGGATCAAACCATTCATTCAAAGGATATATAATAAGTAAACATCTCCCCCACAAGTGCATCAACAATTCAATAGAAGGCTACTTACCAATTGAAAAACTTCATTCATAGCCATCACGACTTTCTTTAAGATTCAACGCTATTTTCTTGATATTCATACATCATATAGGTTAACGTCATAATACAATAATGAATTTCATAAGAACATACTAGATTCTCATCCTTCAATCATCATTCAACACAAGCTAGGTTTAAGAATCGAGAAAGAAATACGAAATCATGGGTCTGGTGGGGAATTGTTCAAAAACCATAAGTATTACATGAATTCATCCACAAAACATTCATATATAATCATAAATAACCATTATAGCTCAAGGAAATCGATTATAGAAAGAGACCCACAAATTTGATTGAAAACCTAGAAATTGGGGATCATTGAAAACTTAGTTGAAAGGGCTTCTTGGTGATAGCTAACCAAGAATAAAGGACTCCCATACCTTATCCTTAGAATCCCACAAATTTTGTGATGAAAAGCTTCCATCTCCTAGCCCTAGCTGATCTCCTTCTATGTTTTTCAATGGAGGTTTTTGAGAGAGAAGATTTTTGGGAGGGAAAAGGAGTTGGGAGCTTTTATTTGTGTCTTGG
The DNA here is from genome assembly GCF_900185275.1 of Solanum verrucosum. Lineage (NCBI taxonomy): Eukaryota > Viridiplantae > Streptophyta > Magnoliopsida > Solanales > Solanaceae > Solanum > Solanum verrucosum. The sequence goes on along the minus strand of NW_026019922.1, from coordinate 348,758 downwards.
AATAATTGATTTAATTTGGTGAGTTTTGGGGTTAAAATGACTTAAATAGGGGTCCTAGGCTTGTGAAAAATGAGATATCCTTGAGTTAAAACAATTGGGGAAAGACCCAATAAGTTACTTGCTGGAAACTGCCGAAATGGCATCACTGAAGCCTTCACGGATCGTGATCATCACCACGGACCGTGAAATGGGTCGTGAAGATTTTCAGCCTGACAGTGCTTCACTATTTTGGGCAGCCATGGTGCCTTTCGTGGTCATGATACAATATCTAGGAAAACTTCCCCTTAAGCTCTAAAAATATAAGGCACAACCCCGAGCCTTCCCACGAGCCGTGAAGTGGCTCGTGTTGAGGGGCAATTTTTGGGAAGCCTTTGTTTAGCTATTGCCTAGCCTATAACGAGCCACACCACGATCCGTGGTGGTGGTCGTGGAAGGTGAGGCAGTGTCCATGAAAGAGTGGATTGCCCTAGTCCTCTTCCTTGGCTCTAACCCTCAAACTTGGCCCTCGCTTAGTCTACTAGTTTCCGGACGTCATGGTCGTTTCTTGACGTTTGATCTCTAAAATCACCAAACTAGCTTCAATAGCCTTTTTTCATCATTTAAAAATGTTTCCAACCATAAACTAACATGTGAAGCTCTAGGTCAACCTACTAGATTCAGTCAAGCCTTAGCTAGGTCTTACTAGCTTCGTACGGGGTGTTACATCAACCTTCTAGTGGGAGAAATATCTTTGGGAGAGGAAGGCTTAACTTCTTCTGGTGAATTTGAAGAGAATGAGGTGAATGAATTAGTTTAGGGTTAAAATAACTTATATATGGGTCTTAGGCATAGGAAAAAATGACAGTATTAGGATAAAATAATTAGGATAATGTCCAACTGCCATGGTTGCCGAACTTCTACCTACGAGCGTTGACCAATGGACCTTGGTTTGACAGTCGGTCCATCCTGCACGTCCGTTTTCTTCATCCGAGACTTGGGATTTGAGGCCATGATCCATGGACCTCAATCCACAGACCGTGGACCCAACGACAGTTCGTTGTTCTAGGTCATGGTTCATGGTCCTCAAAGACTATTTAGGTGGTTGATCAACAGACCAGACCTACGGTCCATGGCTCAGTCCACGAGCCGTGGCTGGCCTTCATCGGATGGCACCAGATTCTTCTGAAAAGCTAAAAAATTTCCCTTTCTAGAATATGAGGTGTTATATCTGGCTAGTTGAATATTCCTATTATTCTGAGTTATTTATTTTAGATAGTTGAGTTAAATATTTGCAATTGAGTTCATATATTATTGAGTAAGTCTTCCGTTGAGTATTGAGCAAGACCAAGGGTTCGCTTGGGCCAACAATGGTTATAGAGTGCCGACCACGTCTAGGGTGTAGGCTTAGGGCATGACACTAGTGATCTCGATCCTCAAAAAGTAGTCTTTTACCTGACTTTATATATCACAGAATACGAACACCTGCATTCTAATGACTATCAAAAAGGGAAGTCATAAAATTATTTATAACACTCAATGGAAAAGAGATGTCAGGTATAGTCACTATGAGATAATGACACTTCTTAACATGTCGTCCTACAAGGAGTTTAACATTCAGATCCATAGGAGTATCAACGGCTCTTCACCAATCATTCCTCTCTCTCAAGAATGTCTAAAGCATACTTTCATTGCAAAATAAGAATACATGTTCCAGACTAAGGAAACTCAAAGCATAGAAAATACTTAAGTTTATAGTGGTCTTTAGTTTGAAAATGCCCTTGCTTCAAATTAGTGATACCATCTTGATTATTGTCAATGGTAATAATAACATCAACGTAAATAACCATCTTAATCATAGATTTGGTGAAAATGTCGATAAAATACAAAGCGATCAACTTCACTACAAGTTATGCCAAATCCCTAAATTATTGTTTTGAACCTCCCAATCCATGCTCGAGAAGATTGTTTCAATCAAGAGATTAACCTGCGCAATCGACATATAAGGTTACTAGACACCTACGAACAAAAAAATCAGGTGGTTGCTCAATTGATCTCTTCCTCAAAATCACCATGCAAATATCATTCTTAATGTCCAAATGATGAACATACTAATAACGAGCGACATTCATATATAGAAAAAGAACATATGTTATCATTGTCTCGAGAGAGAAAGTGTCACTATAATTTAATCCCAAATACCGAGTATACCCTTTGGAAACAAGGTGCATCTTCTCAACCTTACTTCTACACCAATTTTGACTACATAAATCCAATGACAACCAATAGTAGATTTACCTACAGGAAGTAAGACTAGCTCTCCGGTACCACTCGTATGTAAAGCAGAGATCGAATCAATCATAGTCTACCTCCATCCAGAATGAGAAAGTATTTCACCCATAGTCTTAGGGATGAAAATAAAGGACAAATGATACAAAGGCATAATGGGGTGATGATAAATGTTGATAACTAAGTAAGTATAATACGGGTTAGTATTTCAAATGGATTGTATACCTTTTTGGAATGCAATCTGTTCGCTAGGAGGAGGCAATTCCTCAATAGAAGCATGGTTTGTCGTATGCCATAATTCATCTGAGCCTAGTGCTAGACGCGGATGATGATGATAAGTCAGGAGTTATGGGACTACAAGTGGAGATGTAGAGGTAATTGTAGGTTTCTCAAAAGTCGGTACAAGTAAGACCTAAGAGGTATGAGTAAGACCTTAGAGACATAGGATGATCAGAAGATGTATATTAAGGGTGAGATTCAAAGAATGTGACATCAACCTACAAAAGGTATCAACGAAGATAAGGTAAATATAAACAATACCCTTTTTGAACTCAAGATTAACCAAAAGAGAAACATCTGACAGTACGACGGTCTAATTTATTTTTCCTTAGGGCTAGGCTAGGTTATGAACAAAGTATCTCCTCCTAAGGACATGAGGGACAATAGAGTAGAGATGTGACTGATAAAACAATACACAATGTAAAATCTGTTTATGAATAGAAGATAAGGGCATTCTATTTATAGCCCCAAAACATAGTAGAACATGGGAATAAAGGAGAAAAGTGTGAGCAGTCTCAATAAAATGCCTATTCTACCTTTCGGCTACACCGTTATGCTGAGGGGTATACATGCAAGACATTTGGTGAATAATTCCTTGGTGTCATAAACTCCTAAAATTAGAAGGATAAGTCTTCTAAGGCAATATCATTGCGAAAATTACGAATAGAAACACTAAATTGATTTTGTATTTCAGCAAAAGTTTGAATACATATAATAACTTGGAACGATCTATGAAGATAACCCAAGTAGATCTTGAATCATCATCAGTGAAACTAACGAAACAACAAAAGCTTAAGGATTATTTGGCTCGACTAGGACCCCAAATATCAAAATGAACTAATGAGAAAATAGACATTGAACGACCCTCAATACTACGTGAAAATAGGAATGGATGTGTTTCCCAAGTTGACACGACTCACAATCTAATATGGATAAACTAAACAAACAAGACACTATTTTTTGTACAGTTTGGACACACTCCAATGTCCCAAACGCCTAGGAATTAGGTCTGGATAATCTATATACAACATGGTATGAAGGAATTTAAAGAGGTAAGTTAGTAAAGGCCTTTTGATTTAAGCTTTTGTCCTTTACTATGGTCTTGCATGAGAACATTTTTTATCTAAAAATCTTATTCCATAATGTAGAGCACGCGTCAAATGACTAACAAATACAAGATTAAAAGGACAACATAGACATAAAGACCAACGTCTAGAGTGACGGAAGATAGGGGTTTAGCTTGTCTGATCCCTTTGGGTTTTGTTTGAATCCCAATTATCTTTAATGTTTTGGGGGCATATAGTTGTGTTTACTCTTGAAGAGTTGCATATCATGAATTTTTAGAGCCATATGCATTATTAATAAAATCATATGCCATGAGGATACTATAGACATGTACTATATTATTTAGATATGATAATAACTATATGAGATTTTTAAAGATGATTGAGGATACAAGAAGAATCATAGGTCAAAGGTAAATTGGAAATCATAAATTAAAGTGTCAAAAAACTTACACGAGATCCAACTTTAAAGACATACAAGTTTTATGATTTTTTTAAACAAAATATATTAGCTAATATTTATGTTTATCCATGAAACAGTCATTGGACATTACTTTTGATTCAAATATTAATGTTGCAATTGCTATTTATAATCTTATAACTAAATCCTTGAACCATTAATTCTTAGTGGCAGTAATATTTTAGCTTTTGAAATTTTGTTGTGATCATATTGAGTTCTTCACAACTATATATACTTATATTATATTCTTTCTCTTTGGGGAGAAAGAGAGATATAAACATATTACTTCTTCATATGTTCTAGTGATTTTCTTTTCGATTTGATTTTTGTTAGATGTGATCCTATTGTATATTAGAAGAGCTTGTTGAATTCTTAGGAAAACATCTATACTATATGAAATATGTATAATGACAGTATTTTAGACATGCCTCAAGCTTTATAGAATTCCGTGATGAAGTATTTCCCTAAGATTTCCAATAAAATTTTGGGAGTAAATTTTAAAATTTATCTTCACATATGTGCTTGACTATGAAATTTGATCAGATTTATGAAAATTTGATTAGATTTATGAAAATCTGATCGTCAAATAATTTCAAGTTCCCAGAAACTAAGCCAAAACAGTGTGAGATTTTAAAATTTCCACCCACAAAACCTCCATTCAAAAAACTCAAATTTGAAGTTTCAACTTCGAAATTCACACCCAAACAAGCTCTAAGTACATGAATAAACTGCAACCCGCCAAATCAACCCCAACATACAACCCAAAAAAATAAAACAAAAATCCGAAGCCACATGTTTTCAGCGCGCAAGTATAAAACCTTGTTATTTCACTCTTTTCATTGGCCACCCCCATTTTCCATCATCCAACATGCCACCACAAGCAAACAATTATTACCTTAGCTTTGTTTCAAGCCTTCTTACCATCCGTTTCAGCAATGAGGACAACAAATATTAGGGACGTCGTTACTTGTTTCAGTCCCTCTTTGGACTTCTTTGCTATCAGGTCCGGTGATGGCTATATCAAGGTAATATTTTTCCCTCAAGAGAATTTTCACTCATATTATTTACTTTTTTCACCATTTTTCATATGTGAATAATTGTAGATAATTATACTTTTTGTATAGTTTGCGGCTATTCAACTTTAACTTTTAGGAAAATAGAATTGAAATTTGTCATATTTACCTCCAAAAGTTAGTGAAATTGACTCTTTCTGCGGGAAAATTGCCAAACAAAAACCATATGTTGTAGCATTACGTTGAGTGTGAGAGAGGGCAGCGAGGGGAGACGTTATCAGAAATTTAGTTTATACCTAACAACTTAGAATTTGGTGAAGGGAAGGTATCGACTTTGTTTTCATGTATGCATATGTTGTGCCTTTTAGTTTTTCATTTTTTCATTTTTGATGATTTATTTAACTGTAAAATGATACAATTGAATTTCGAAGTCTTGTTAGATGACAACAATTGAAGATAAATGAGTGCATAAATAATAAATAGTTGCATGTAGAATCTAGATTATGAGGTTGTGTTGCTGCTTATGAACAAAATAGCCCGAGTGAACTTGAGAACAAAAAGTTTTATAGTTTAAGCTTATGAAAAATTGTAAGTATTGAGTGTTAATCAAGAATTGTGGAACCCATATTATAAATGACTAGGGGACTATTTATAGAGAAACCCTAGGGTTCAATGATAAGAATCGGTTAACTTGAATAAACAAGAAAAAAATGTGGAAGTGAAAATACAAAAATTAAAGATAGGAATTGAAAGATATGTAAAAATCGAGAATAATATCCTCAAATTTCAAAATGAAGCACTAAGAACTTGTCACAACACGAATCTACACCCCGGAAGCGACATTGCGTAATCGACCCTGAAGAGGTCTTATACAAGCCTCATAGCATTCATAACATAAGATACTTAGAAAAAGTGCGGAATTAAAAAATTTCTTTTATAAATACAACAATCGAAATGATTAAAAACAAGCGGAAGTCTATTGTCTCACATGGCCATCTAAACAACATACTTGAAACAAAATAGGGTCACCACCCTTTACAATAGAATTCATAACAATAGTCTATTACATGAAAAGAAAGAAACATCTAAACAGTTGTCCTCGATCTATGAGGACATACCACTTAGTCTTGGGGAACTCAAATCCAAGCTTCACTAGAGAAAACCACTCAATTGCGGGAACCTACACTACTAGTAAACATAGAAGAAAAATGGGTTTGTACAATTAAGTACTAAGTATGATAGACATGAAAAAAAAACATGCTTAAAACGGCTGCCATAACAAGAAGCAGCTAGAAGTACTCGCTTCACGCTCTTTAATTATTATTCACGAATGAATTAGGAAAGCCAACAGAAATATTCGAATTTGACTTCGTAGAGCTGGTGTTGTTGTTGCCTGCTCGTAGGGCCGTCCCCCACTCCCGTCCGGGGTGCTAAGGGGCTTTTGTTTTTGGAACAGATGGCAGTGTTTTGTGACATTTTATTGGAAAGTCAGGGTATATGCCAATTTGATAAAACCTTCATGAACATAAGCATAAGAGGCATAATACAAGACATAACCAACATACAAGTCATTTGACCACATTGAAAACATAATCAAAATATAAGTCACTTAACCCACATTAGAACTCAATAACCATATTAACCATTACATTCACATTAAGTCTTCACCTCAAGTAACCCTCAACCTATACTTTGTGCAATGTATGAATAGCGTCCCATACAACTATCCACACCAAGTACCACCTCAAGGTCACCAAAACTGAACTTACCATTCAACCTTTGCTTCTTCATACAATACTCATACATAAGAGACATCAACCTTTCATAAGCCATATCAACACATAAGGACCATCCTCTAAGACAACCCTAAGTCATACTCGTGCAATGTGCAAGTAGAATCCTATACTACTACTCACAATAAGTACTCATTTGAGGTCACCCTAGCCAAGGCACATTCATATACAATAAGTCATAATAAGGAAGTAACTCATAATACAATCCAAGTATAGCATGCATCATCTCATTTAAGTATAAGTCACATTCTTCATTAACTTCATTACATTAAGAGCCCCTTCATTCATTAGACATTAGATCAACATTCTTGATTAGCATCATCATAAGAGCACATTCATTAAACTTAACATTATAAAGGAACACACCACAACCTCTCTCCAAGCCTACTTGTGCATTGCATAGATGGTGTCCCATACCACCACCCACACTAAGTAGTGTATCCTTAAGAAGCCATAGTTCATTAACATTCTTTGTGGGGGTAAGCCTAAACCGAAATAGATTATGTGAGCAATTCATGGAATCCTGGTGTCACCCTCATCATATAAGGGATTCCTACTTGCCTAAGGTAGGACCATTGTTTTTTAGCTTAAGTGGATCCACTAGCTAGACATATGTGGGCACATAGTTATGGGATAGGGAGATTTCTACTAGATACCCCACCTCAACTCATGGATGAGCATCTATATTAAGAGATTACTACTAGATACCCCGCCTCAACTCACGGATGAGCACCCATCTTAAGCCATATCCACTCGGTGCTTAGCATTATTCCTCACCGAATACATTACATTAGTTCATTATGGGATAAGAGATTGTTACTAGATACCCCACCTCGGCTCATGGATGAGTATCCATCTCAAACCCAACATTCATTCATTGGAAAGCTCATAGATTCAAAGATGTGAATAGCCTTTCACCTAAGAATCCCCTTATTGTGAGAAAATCCTTTCACAACAAGTCATTATCATTCATTAAAGTACAATTGAGAATAACCTTTCAATAAGTACTTCATCATTAACATAATCATAGAACATCATTCATTATTCATTGATGAGTGTGTGTGTATGTGAGAATAGCCTTTCACATATATCATCATCATTCATAAGGTTAATTGAGAATATACTTTCAATCACCACATACTACATTCTAAACATGATCATCATTCATTCATTTAGATCTCACACACATACTTCATATCATAATCATACATTAACCACAACATGTAGGGGTATAAAGAAGATATACCTCAATTCAATACCACAACACACATACTAATCAAACACCTTCACCTTTCAAGTGGATCAATATCTCAAGCACAATTCTACTTCAACAAGTAATTTGATTATAACTTGCCCTTTCAAGGACATGAACCAATATCAAACCATAAATCCAAACTACTACAATATTATAGGAAATTGACATTAATTAATATAAACATCAATAATTCAACATAATTACATAATCAACCGATTCCCAATCTCAATTCACAACTTAAGAATTTGGGAGAAAACATGGGTTCTAGTAAGAAACTATCTTCATTCAACTTTAAATCCACAATTCATTCATATTTCAATGCAATAATGTCTTCAGAAATTGTTTTGAATCAAACTCATGCATAGATTGAAAAGTAGGGTTTTGGGGTAAACTTTGAAGATATGCAATCAACTTTGAAATTGGCTCCTTTAAAGAAACTAAGTCAAGGATGAAGACCACCATACCTATAATGGAACAAATCCACAAAAATCAATTAAAAAGCTTGAAGTCTTGACCTTGGAAGCTTCAAGTCTTCACCTTCAATGGAGGTTTCTACAGAGAGAACTTTTGGATGGGAAGGGAGGTTTGTATTTTGGGTTTTAAAAGAATGAAGTCTAAAATATGTTTTAATACTTTTAAAACCCTTAAAATACCATAAATAACTATTTAAAAAATGTCCCCCAACCAAACTAGACTTAATATGAATTTACCAAATGACCCCCCATATTGGCCGACTTGGACATAAAACTGGTACCAACCACGAAGCCCCCATCCACGAACCGTGTATGGGACCATGGGCCATCCTGTGCCCTCGTGGTTTGTGGTTGTGTCTTGGTTTTGGGGGCCATGACCCACGAAGTCCATCCATGGGGTGTGGATAGACCTACGGGGCGTGGTCCCCTTCCGTGGTTCACCAAATTTTGGGCAGCCAATTGGTTTCAAGGAGTCTTGGGGGTTTGGCTTAGGGTCTTCCTCAAGGACCTTTAGGGTGGTCTTGAGGGAGTCGTACCTTGATGTTTAACCTCGAAACCCCTCAACCATGGCTCAGAACAACATTAAACACCCTCAAACCTCACTCCAAACTCAAACACCCACATGTTAGGCTCTAGTTTGAGTTATTCGTTTTATGGGTCATTACATTATCCCCCACTTAGAAACATTCATCCTCTAATGACACTTAAAACACATTAAGGGGTTAATGACTCAAGACTAGCAGACCATCATGAACAAAACATTATAAACAATGCACAAAATTAAGAGGAAACCTCAACTCCACATCAAAGAGATCAAAGCAAAACAAGAAGGTAGGAACTACATCCACAAACTCATTATGCAACATAACTTCAACATTTCTCATTACATTGGAGGAATTTCCTTCTCCAATTCACATCATGCTCATCATAACTTCATTATGCACATTATGCAATTTCTTCATAACAACACATTAGGCATGTTTAACAATTCAACCTCATGAAACATATAGACAACTCATAGTAAATGCATATGAACAAGAGCAACATAGTTCATATAAATTCATTTTCTCATTCAAACATAAACTCAATAATATCATGCACAACATAAGGAGACCATGTAAATACATATTCACACATGACTCCAAAACATGAAACAAGGAACTCTTGGTCTCAAGCTTGAATAGGAATAGAAGGAAAGAGATAAGGATATCAACACTCTCAACAACCTTACTATTCAACATACTATCCCCCACTTAGGACTAAACCCAACTAAGGCTATCATGAAAACAACATAGAAACCTCAATACAACATGCACAACCATAAGGAACTATCACTTACCGGTGCCTTCATCCGGATTAGCTCATTTGTCCTTGTTAGCTTGAAGAACATAGAAACGATTTCTCATTGGAGCATAAGGATCCGGGTGATACGCTCAAATTACACCTCTCTAAAGAAGCATAGGCGATCGTTATCAAGTAAAGAACCAAACTTGTAGGTTGGGGTCGATCCCACGAGGAAAATGGTTTAGGCTTCACTATAACCAACAATTATATTCGTTTAGTCAAATTACTTCCAGACATAAGCAATTAAAAGAGGGGGATTTGTGAAACAAATTCTAAGAATTCAGTAAGTAATCAGCAAACAAAAGTCAATTTTGGTTGTTATCAAGATGAGAGAATTAACTAGGGTATACGTGCTCCCCACAAGCTCATAACACAATAATCCTAGTAATAGCAATCATTTCCTAGTGTACTACATGCAAAGTGATAAAGTAAGTATCTCTAAATCCTTGGTCTGACATATAGAGAATTTTACCCCGCACCTTGGTCCGGCTACGTGTGTATAATTTACTAACCCTTACCTTTACCTCATATTAGACATCAAATCGATGTTTGCCGTAGTTATTATTTCGCACCAATCGACACTAGATTATTAGATAGTATCACACTAAATTTATGTTGATAATTCTTTTCTTATTGATTACCTCCTTGGTCTGGCAAGTAACAACAAGGCGAGTTCTAACGCGTGCACTCGTTAAAAAGACTTCTAAACGAAAGAATTATCAATGCATGCAAAACACTATTCAAGAATTGCTTATTTACTATTCATACTTTGTTAATCCATCATGTTTCCCACAACCCTAGTTGTGGAGTTTAGTTACCCATGATCATTTGAACACAATTCATTAGATGAAAGAATTATGAACTTACGTAAGAAGAATAATGAACCCAGAAATTCAAGTTGAATTGCAACACCAAAATCTTCAAAACGAAATTAGGAAATTAAGAATTGCTAAAGTTGCAAGTTATTCTCCCAAGTGAAGAACTAGAATAAAAGTACTAAAGTCTAACCCCCAAAAACGAGGTTTACATACCCTATTTATCGAAAAGAAGTCCTAAATTAAAAGGGAAACAAAATAAGGAAAGTTTGTTCAGGCACATGTCTTCATTCGACGACACTAACTCACGGACCAACAATGGATCTACGGTCCGTGAGTCCCTTCCGTCAGCCAGGACTTAAAAAATATTTCAGCTTCCAAAAATCAGTTTCTCTGAAGCAAACAACGGAACTCCAGTACGGACCGTAGATTAATCTACGGTTCGTAAATCCCTCTCCGTAGCTCCACACTTAGAAACTTCAAACATCAGATACTGGAACGCCCGCAGTATCATTCTACGGATAAGCAATATGGTCCTTAGATCAATATACGGACCGTCAATGGCCACCGTGGTTCCACACTTGGTCTGATTTCCCTGATTTGCCTTCCATGCCCTGCCTGTTGATCTACGGTCACCATCTACGGAGTGTCAATGGACCTACGGTCCATAGATCACCTTCGTAAATGCCTTTTTCTACATTTCTTTCAGTTGTCTCTTTACTTCCGCGCCTAAACATCTTTCTTGCAAAACATGATAAAAACCAAGACAAAAAGGTCCTAGACACACCAAACTCTTAAGTGAAATGTATTAAAAATACCGTAAACTCAAGGTATATGAACGCCCTCAACTAAAATTCGTTGTTTTTCCTCAAGCGACGCACTAAGACTGTAAACGACACCTGTATAGAAACAAGCAATTTAAGCACAAGCAATCACATGGCTCTCTATCCCAACTCTCTTTTCTGGTGCAAAATTTGTTCTCTTAGACTCGACAAGCTAATTCATGCGGATCAAAGTATGACAAAGATCAACCAACAAACACACAACATACATTGTTTCACTATCACCAAGGTGCCAATTTCTTTTTGATTTCAGTTTTTTTTTTCAGGGGTCCTTTCCGACAATGTAACGAGTGCCCTTACTTCAAACGAAATCCCTTTTTCACACAATGAACATGAATTTTAGTATAAGGATTCATTCAACACTCACACTTAAAAGTAACTTCAAGTACAGTTAGTGATCAATACCAAAAGCTTTCCCTTATTTTCACTGCTTAGACTCTCCAAACTAGATTGTAGGATCATTATAGGACTTTCTTGGCATGTAACGTAGGTTCAGGGTCAGGTGTGGTATATTTGGGTACTTCGTAGTGACTTTCTGCCCTCCTTGACATTACATTAGGCTTTCAACCTCATTTTGCCCTAATTTTGACATGCTACCATTTTACCTTCTTTCCCTTGATTTTCTTCAACCATGGATGTGACTTTAGACGTTGTAGCTCTTTATTTTCACTTTCATTTTTTTCTTGCGTTTTATTCTTTTCTTTTTCTTTCAACAAGTCACATCATTTCTTCTCTTTTCTTTTTTTCTCTTTTTTTCAACATCAAACTCTTTTCATACCCATTTTTCTTTCGGTTTCGTCTTTCATAACAACCCTCAACTTATGGATTTTCCATTGGTTGAGATGCACAGTACCCGATGTCGGATCAAGGCCAACATTGAGGTTAATTTTTACATTAGCCACCCTCAACTTAGGCTTTGGCCTAAGTTGAGGTTCACATGTCCAAGGAGGGACCGGGACCAACATAGTAGATTATGGGAAGGTGAGTTAGGGGTTTAGAAAGAAATGGTTTAATTTAGGCTCAAAGCATTTGGATCAAAGGGAGCTTTTATTTTATTTGGTTGGATTCTTCTTTTAGGCAATTTGTGGACTTATCAGAACAAGGGCCTATAATCACTTCCTAGCCTCTAGAGTAGATTGTCTTAGTAGGACTAACCGGGCAAGTTCTAGATTGGCACAAAACTGTTTGAATAATCAACTGTTGTCACACACTCTTGGCACATAGTTTCTTTATCAGAATATCAGATAACCCAGTTCAAGTTTTAGCTTAAGTCATGCCATCAAGTTGATTCATTATCATGTCATACACAGAGCCAACACATTAAACTTATCTTGGCCAACAAATTCTAGCACATATCACAAAATTTGGACGGGTATCATTTTTCATAACCAATCATGCTTCATTCTTTTTCATGCTTCTGCACATACGGTCCTAAGAGATGTCGGTTCAATAAAAATTAAACAGACTCTCTAGGGAAAAGAACACAGAAAATAAAACCCTAAGAGAGGATTATGAGTTGGGTTACTCAAGTTTCACCCTATCACTCACAATCCATTTACCCCACCCCCAACAAAAATAGATGTGATTGTCCCCAATGCATACAAAAAGAGTAAAAGATAATGAATTAGGTGAAGCAAACCAGTGGTGCATAACGTCGAACACTCATCAACAAGCGGGTGGGTCGAGTTTCTCGGAGACCACTAAATCAACACTCGGGTCACCCTCAGTAGTGCCCGCATTAACAAGGACAACACCATCAGTAGTGTTATCTGTCACTGTAGTTGCACCATCAGTGGTGCTTATATCAATCCCCACGGGCATAGAAATTGACGCCACAACAATCATCTCACTGGCCCGCTACTGGCTCAATTGCTCATCTACTATAAAGGCTTTTTGTGCCCTCTTCTCCTGCCTTTTGCTAGCATTTTCCTCCTCTGTGAGCTCAGTTTTGTGACTAGATTGGTGCCTTTTACCACGTGCACGTGCAAGCTCGGGCTGCTCCTCCGCATCATCTCTACTGAATAGTGCACCCAGGACTGTATCATCATCTAATGCAGAGGGTGCAACCTGTTAATCAACAGCTAGTGTGGTCAGGATGGCGTTAACATCGGCCCAGAGACTAGCTAGCTCGGTCCGAAGAGAAGACATATTAGTTGAGGGAGCTAGACTCTCTAGAACTTTTAACTCGAAGGCATCGAGCCACTTATGAACTGCTTGGACCTTATGGTCCGTTTTCCCTTCTATCTGTTTTTCTACTCTCTCTTTGGACTTAGCAATACATTTCCGCATCCAGGGATTAATATGGTGCAGCAAAGTGGCCATCTGAGCCTCTAACTTCTGGACTCGAACCAGCAGTATAACATTGGCTTCCGAAGGCGGGGTGGCTCTAGATGAGGTTGGAGCCTGACTAGCGACCTGAGAAGAGGAGATTGGGGCATCATTAGTGTGGGCTGGAGGGGCAGGCTCATCACCCTACATCTGCTCCACAGTATCTACTAAATCAATACCCAATGGCACATCGATTCGCGGCCCTCTGCGAGGTGCTGCCACAGTCGCCTTCTCCCGAATCAGGCAAACATCAAAGCTCTCCGTATGGTGGATCAACCTATCATAGTGCTGGATCGGCAGTCCAGAGTCCCTGCACAATTAGTAAATTAAACATCGAAAGGGGTAGGTAGTGGAGGTCTTGAATGCCCTCTCGTGAATTTTTGCCAGCAACATGCGGGCAAAGTCAATCTCCAATCCTACTACTAATGCTGCAACCATGACAACTCTGTCCCATTTGAGTTGGTTGTCAGCTTTTGTAGGGAACATCCTGTTACGCGCCAACAATCAGAAGAACTTGGCCATAAAATTTAATGTGGCCTTTCGGATGCCGAACGGTGGTGCGGTGATCCACTCCGCACGCTCGCCATCTGCAGCAATGTATTTAGCCAACCAAAGTATAACAGCCTCCCTTTGCTCTGCATTACGCGTGTAGGCTCCACTCTTCACAACATCTGATCTATAATCAAATTCGGCTATGTTGAGAGCCCAAGGTGATCAGGACCAGGGCCATAGAGGAATCGACTGATGGTGGCATGTGATATGTCGACTGGAAAATCTCGGACTATAGTGGAAGTGATAGGGTCCTGGGCATTGGGCTTGGACCTCTTGTCAATCGAACCTTGGAGAGTGGCAGCATAGAAGGCATAAAACTCCCGCACAATCTCCTCGATATAAGTCCCAAGGTCTCGAGCAATCCAGTCGCACTTGTGAAATTGAAAAAGTGGTGGATGTCGGAATAGTGTGTAAGTTCCCTGTGAAGACTCTGCACTATTCAGTAATAACCCAGGCCATCTTCTCTTTCTCATTCAACATTTTGGTATCCCGATAGATTTTCCATTACCCCTCAACACACCATCTGTTTGGCTCCCCAGCCACCGGATCAGGGTAATAACTTCGTGGCACATGGACTTCCCCCGAACTGGTGGCCTCATCAGACGAGGCAGCTTTGTCATGTGATCCAGAGCTTTTGGCGGATCCAGATCCATGGCCAGAAGCATAGGAGGGCTCAGAGCGGAAGCATAACCAACCTCAGAATCGAAAGTAGAACCAGCCTCAGAATTGGAAGCCGAACCGGCCTCAAAACCGGAGGCAAAACCAGCCGGTGACCCGAGAAGTATGTTTTCCTCATCAGATTGTGATACAGTGACTACGTCGATGACCACCTACAGGGACGTATTCTGGGTAGCCCGAGGTGCAGTAGGGGATGTTCTCGTGGCCAGTGGACCATATGCATGGATCCTTTTCTGCGTCCGTGTCTTCATCGATTAACCTGAAGCTAGGGGCAACAAATTTTGACTTGCCCTGTATTGTATAGGTGACTAGCTTCTTGGGTGCCATAGTATATGTGGAAGCGTTATTAGTGCCAAAACTAATTACAAACACACTCAAACAAAAATTAGAACTAAAAATGAACAACAACAAAGAACCAAAAAAAAATTCGACAGTGGCTACAGTGGTCATCTAAGGAGGGGACCTACGGTCCGTAGACCGATGTATGGTCTGTGGATCAGAGGACCAACAATATTGGTAGCAGATGGAAACCACAGTTGTACAGAAAGGTCTGTAGATTGATCTACGGACCGTAGTCCACATCCATAGTTTTACACTTAGTGAAATTTTCAAGTGCATCCAACCACGAACATAATCTATGATCCGTAGATTGATCTACAGTCCGTAGAAGGGGTCTCGTGGAGGTGATCTGTGCCAGGTTTCGACATTCTTTATTTTCAAGTCCACATATTTGACCATTTTCAATAGTATCCTAGCCGAACCATGCATTTCAACATTTAATCATGCTAGTTCATCATTCTAAGGGTTCCAATTACTCAATTTGATAATTATTTTATACAAGATTCGGAACCATAATTCGAAACTCACATATAGACTAGCATTTAGACAGGTTTATCACACTATCAAGGCAACACAATCACAATCTATCGTCCCAAGGGTTTTAGTACTTAAATTTTAGCATGCAATTACATACACGTAATTACCCAAGGTCAAGACCCGACTCACCACTTTCTATACTCAATCTATGAACCGAAAGTCAAAGTGAGGGCAAAGTCTATTACCTTACAAGCAATGAGGAGTGGGGTGATTGCGTGATGACACTAAACTTTGCAAGACCACAAAAATCGCTAGTTGCGCCGAACTCGAACACTAAAGTTTTGGAAAAAAAATTGAGAGAGATTGAGGAATTTCTGGGATGAGTGGAGGTTGGAGAGGAAAGGAAAATTATGTTTTAAGGGGAGTGGAAAGGGAAGATTTAATGGGGAGTTATGGAGTGATTTAAGAAATTGGGATGTTTAGAAACGGTTTGGTGGTAAATGGAGGGAAGTGGGAATGATTTAAAATTGGGGGATTTTAAGTAGGATTGGTTTGGGTCGTGTCAGGCAGCATTTAGGGTTTTGGACCCACGAGACCCCATCTACGGTTCCTGGGTCGATCTACGGTCATTAAATGGGGACCGTAGATCAAACTTTCACTTAAAAATTCAGAAACCTTACCTGAGATCTACGGAAAATATTGACGATCCGTGGACTGAACCACGGACCGTCAATGGGGTCCGTAGACCGCTGCACCAGACCTTTTTCCTGCAGATTCTTCTTTTCGCCCCTGCACATATATCAACCATTAGCACGTTCTTTTTACATTTTCTGGACACTTTTTAGACACGGACCCTATGCTATGTCTAACCAACACTAAAACAAAAGTAAAACAACTATCTAAATTAGTATAGAGAAGCAACTAAACAAACAAAACTACTAAACGGTAAACAAAAACCTATTATTGCCTAGATTAACATCTTGGGTTGCCTTCCAAGCAGTGCTTGATTTAACATCGCGGCACGATGCGGACCTCTTGATTACTCATACATCATCAAGATGATAGGCGTCAACAACTTCTTGCACACTTTCTACGTTTCCCAGATAGATCTTGATCCTTTGCCCGTTAAACATGAACCTTGTTCCTTCACTGTTCTCAAGCTCAACCGATACATGGGGAAGCACTTTTGTGAGCAAAAATGGCCCCGTCCATTTGGATTTGAGTTTTCCCAGAAACAAGCGCAGCCTAGAGTTGAATAGAAGCACAATATCACCTACAACAAATTCTCGCTTTTCAATTATTTGATCATGATACCACTTCATCTTCTCTTTGTACAAGGCTGAACTTTCATAAGCTTTTAGGCAAAACTCATCAACCAAATTCAAGTCATTCATTCTTTGATTAGATGCGGCGCCCCAATCCAAATTTAGCTTCTTCATTGCCCAAAAAGCCTTATGCTCTAGCTCTACCGGTAAATGGCAAGACTTCTCATATACAAGTTGGTAAGGAGACATACCTATGGGGGTCTTGTATGCAATGCGATAGGCCCATAGAGCATCATCAAGCTTCCTTGACCAATCTGTTCCATTAGTATTCACAGTCTTCGCCAAAATCTATTTGATCTCTCTGTTGGACACTTCAACTTGCCTGCAAGTGTGTGGATGGTAAGGAGTGGCTACATTGTGGCGAACACCATACTTCTCAAGTACTACCTTGAACAACTTATTACAAAAGTTGGAACCTCCATCACTGATAATCGCCCTCGGTGTACCAAATCTGGAGAAGATATTCTTTTTCAAGAATGCGGTGACATTTTTACCTTCTTTGTTGGGGAGCACAACTGCTTCCACCCACTTCGATACATAATCAACCACAACAAGAATATACTTCATCCCATGTGAACTCATAAATGGACCCATAAACTCAATGCCCCATACATCAAAACAACTCTATCACCAATATAGGATTCATAGGAAGCTCGTGCCTCTTTGAAATTCCTCCTTCTCTTTGGCAACGATCACAAGACTTGGTAAAATCATGAGCATCTTGGTGGATGGTAGGCCAGTAGTACCCACACTGCAAAATCTTATGCGCAGTCCGAATAGCACTATGATGCCCACCAACGGGTGATGAATGGAATGCTTCAAGTACACTCAACATCTTAACCTCGGGCACACAGTGACGAATAATCCCATCAGAACAACTACGATACAAGTAAGGATCATCCCAAAAGAACTTCTTCACATCATGCATAAACCTTTTCCTTTGGTGAAAAGACAAGTCTGGGGGCACCAAATCACTTGCCAAATAATTAGCAAAGTCTGCGAACAAAGGAATCAGATCACGAGAAGCAGCCAATACCTGTTCATCTGGAAAAGTATCATTAATCAGCCCTATCACTAAGCTTAAGCATAGCCTCTTCCTCTAATCTGGACAAGTGATCAGCAACTTGATTTTCAGTTCCCTTTCTATCTTTTACCACAAAATCAAACTCTTGCAGGAACAATACCCATCTAATCAGCCAAGGTTTTGCATCCTTCTTCGCCATCAAATACCTCAATGCAGAATGGTCAGTATGAATTATGACCTTAGTACCAAGCAGGGAGGATCGAAATTATTCAAATGTGAAAACCACCACAAGAAGCTCTTGTTCAGTCACGGTATAATTCTCTTGGGCCACATTTAAAGCTTTGCTAGCATAGTAAATAGGATGGAGAATTTTCTCTCGCCTCTATCCCAATACTACACCAAGCGCCACTCCACTCGCATCGCACATTACCTCAAATGGTTGTCCCCAATCAGGTGAAATATTGATAGGGTCAGCAACTAACTTCTCCTTCAACTCTCCAAATGCTCTCAGACAAGCATCATCAAAATCAAACTTATACTCCTTTTCGCGCATTTTGCACAATAGATGTGCAATTTTAGATAAATATTTGATGAACCTCTTATAGAAACCTGCATGCCCAAGAAAACTTCAAACACCTTTTATAGAGATAGGTGGTGGAAGCTTTTCAAATACCTCTACCTTTGCTCTATCAACCTCAATGCCCATATTGGTGCTCAATACTACTCTCAAAATATAACTAAACTCATATGTTTAAAAAAATTTCATCATCCTCAAGCTTTGAGATTATTACTCAAAAGGTTCTCTTAAAAGAGATTATACTCAGAAACTCCTCATAAACTCATTCGAAAATCGATGTTTCTTCTCATTTTAAATGTAAAAACATTTACTCTTAGAAATACGTAGTTTCTATTATAAAATATTATCGTGTGAATGTTCACTAAATCAAGAAGTTACTCTCACCCATTATCTCCATTACTTTCCTCCATTATGAAGATAACCTCCACCTTTATCACCATTATCTTTGTAACCTTAAACCTCCATAACTTCCTCCATTATATTCATGATTAATGTCATGTTTATGGCTAACATTTTGTATTACTCTATATTAAACTATACATAGAGGAATAGGGGCTCATATTGTAGACACTTGAAGATTTGGTAAACACTTGAAAGAAAGAAAGTTATCTTATATTGTTACTCTTGTCTTATATTCTTCTTATCTTCCTCTTTATATTTGTTCTTTGTTATTAAATTTTGCAACACGTTATCAACAAGAATGGTCTACCATTGTAGGATTGAAGCAAAGTAAATAAAAGAAGGTAAAATAATTGTGTTTATTTTTCTCTCAAGAACAAATTAAATTATTGTGGAATCTATTTTATATTTTACTTGTGAACAAGGTGAATGATTATTATTATTGTTAAACTGCATTTTTTTTTCACTAATGACTATATATACTTTCTTTTGTATGTGAAACTTATTTTATATTTTATTTATGATTATGCTCATTGTTTTGGTTATTGCATAAGCTTTAGTTTATTTTGTGTTTGTGAGAAATATTTTGGGTTCACACGGAAATTGAAAAAGAGTGGTGGTAGCAAGCAATTTTATTTTAGTGTAATTTGAATTGTTTTTTTTCTTACTGTGCATTTTATTCATTGATTTATAATGGTAATTCACTAGCTTAATAATTGTGCACCAAAAAAAATCATATATATAAGAACCCTAGGCCCGCCTACATGGCACCACCACAAACCATTATTCCTTTTTTAATTTATTTATTTCCAAAACTATCCTTTCTCTTTCATGAAAAGTTGTGACTTTTATGAAAATTTGCCACTTTAATGAAAAATTGTGAGTTTTATGAAAAGTTGCGACTTATATGAAAAGTTGGGTCTTTTATGAAATGTTGTAAATTTTATGAAGAGTTGCGACTTTTATGAAAAGTTATGTGTTTTATGAAAGGTTATAACCTTTTCGAAAGGTTGTAACTTCTCCGAAGAGTTCTGACATTTCTGATAAGGCACAGTAAACGTTTGTTCACACTACTCTTTGTTGTCTAGCTATAAATAGAGGGATTTCCTCTCATTAAAAAAAACAACGAAAATTCTGAACTTTTTCTTGTTTTGCACAATTAAATATTCGTGTAAAAAAATTACCTTTCTATTTCATCCTGTTGTTATAGATCCTGGCATATTTTTTTACAGCCATTAATTTATGCTTATGTTATTTATTGTTGTTTTTGAATACATGATTTAAATTTTCTTGTTTATGTTTCTGCAAAGTTATTGTTATAAGTATTGGATAGTATAGAATAAATGTACATCTCGAAAATCAGACACAGAAAAAATGTAGAAAAATTACTTACACCAGTGCACCACGGCAAGGTTCATGGACCGTGATAGGGTCCACGCTCTGTGGAACTGTTCGTGGTCATGACTTGGAAGTCACCAAGCCCAGACATCAGACCACAGGCACCTTTACGGTCCGTGGTCTTGATGACATGCCGTGGTGGATCTCGTGAAGACTTAGCCAGTAGCCCCCCTCCCAAGTCCCTTAGACCCCACGCTTAAGTGAGGACCATGGGGACCTTCACCGTCCGCGGTCCTTCACACTGTCCGTGGGAGTGTCCGTGAAGGGCTAGCTAGTAAGCCCTCAAAACTGAGCCTCCAGAACTCAGCCCAGGTGAGGACCACGGGGACCTTCACGGTCTGTGGTCCTCTACATGTGGCGTGGTAGGGGCTCATGGACAAACCCTTAGAACCACAGGACCAAGTGAATACCACGAGGGCCTTCACGGTCCATGGTCCCTTTCACAGTCCGTGAAAGGGGCCGTAGTCAGCCCCCTCTGCAACTTAAGTCAGGGGTCTTTTAGTTTTTTCCTATTTCGTTGGACCCTTAAACTATGTGGTTTTGATTCGTTTTAGCCTAGAAACATAACTATAACTTACCTAAGTCAGATCTTTAATCAAAACATAGAAAATTAGGACGAAGGAAAGAGAAAGAGGCGACCAACATAAGCTTCAAGAACGCAGCAAGTTTCCTTCAGTTCTAACCCCGAAATGGAAAGATTTTTTCGTGGAATTCGTCACCTGGTATGTCGGATTTCACTAGTGGGTTCCTTTCACCCATTAGGTCCTCAGAATTCAGTCAGGTTCTTGATTCCCTACTATTAACTATAGCTAGGGTTTCTAGAACTTCAGCAGATTATCATGAATTAGTTATTTTAATGTTCCAAATCAAATTATCAAGTTATTACCTGGTTTCTTGCATGAACTTCAGAACCCTAGCTACGTATTTCTTTAGTTCTTGAATTACACATGCTAGGCTAGATAATTCAATCATTTCAGATATACATGCCTCAATCTTGAATGTGTTATTATCAGATATTTACGCGCATTCTCTATTTGCATCAGGGAGTGTTATAGGTACCAAAACATACCCAACTTTCCCTAAGTGTGGTAAGAACTATCTGGGCAAGTGCCTTGTAGGAAAGGAAGGGTGTTTTAGGTGTGGTCAATTTGGTCACAGGTTGAGGGGTTGTCCTTTTAAATAGGGTCAAGTAGGCAATGCTAATCGAGCCTAGTCTACAACTTCAGCAGCACCGACAGGTAGCCCGACTTACCAGGGTAGCTCTTCTGGTACGGGTGGCAGACAGTGCCAAAACAGGCTCTATGCTCTTCAGGCTTGCCAGGAACAGAAAGATTCTCCTGATGTAGTCACTGGTACGTTACAATTCTTTGATCTGGATGTGTATGCTTTGTTAGATCCAGGGGCTACTCTTTCCTTTGTTACTCCTTACATAGCAGTCCAATTCAGTGCTAGTCCAAAAATTTCCAGGCGGTGACCCAGTTATAGCTAGACGGGTATACATAAATTTCCATGTCATAGTCTCTCAGAAAGTCACCTCAGAAAATCTTGTAGAGTTAGAAATGGTAGACTTCGATATCATTCTAGGCATGAAGTGGTTACATTCCTTTTATGCGTCAATTGATTGTAGAACTAGGATTGTTCGTTTTCAGTTTCCAGACGAACCAATCTTATAATGGAAGGGTAGTAGCTTAGCACCTATGGGTCGATTCATTTCTTACCTTAAGTCCAGAAAGATGATCTCTAAGGGTTATCTCTATCATCTAGTTCTGATTAAGGATTCAAGCACCGAAACCCCAACTCCCGAGTCAGTTCCTATAGTCAATGAATTTCAAAAGGTGTTTCTAGAAGATCTTCCTAGAGTCCCTCCCGTTAGGGAAATCAACTTTGGAATTGATCTCATTCCAGATAACCAGCCTATCTCTATTCCTCCTTACATAATGGCTCCAGCTCAACATAAGGAATTGAAAGAGCAGTTGAAAGACAATCTAGATAAGGGCTTCATCAGACCAAGTATTTCACCATGGGGTGCACCAGTGTTATTCGTGAAGAAGAAAGATGGTTCTCTCAAATGTGCATTGACTATAGGCATTTGAACAAGGTCACAATCAAGAATAAGTATCCCATCTCTAGGATTGATAACTTGTTTGACCAACTTTATGGTGCTAGTCATTTCTCAAAGATAAACCTCAGATCGAGATATCATTCGCTTTAAGTCAGAGATAGTGACATTCTGAAGACCGCCCTCAATACTCGGTATGGACATTATGAATTTGTAGTTATGTCATTTGGACTAACCAATGCTCCTGCAACTTTCATAAATATGATCAACAGAGTGTTCAAGAAGTACTTAATCTTGTTCGTTATCGTCTTTATGATGATATCCTCATTTATTCTAGGAATGAGGAAGAACATGAGAGTCATTTGAGGGTTGTTCTGCAAACTCTCAAATATCGCCAGTTATTTGCTAAATTTAGCAAAGGTGAGTTTTGGTTGCAGCCAGTTGATTTCCTTGGGCATATTGTCTCTAGTGAAGGAATTTTAGTAGATTCCCAGAAGATAGAAGCAGTGAAACAATGGCCCAAACCTACCTTTGCTACAGATATAAGAAGTTTCTTGGGTTTAGCAGGTTATTGCAGAAGTTTCATGGAAGGATTTTCATCCATATCCTTACCATTGACTAAACTGACTCAGAAAAAGGTCAACTATCAGTGGTCAGATGATTGTGAGAAAAGCTTCACAGAATTGAAAACTAGGTTGACCACAACTCATGTTTTGACTCTACCAGAGGGTTCAAAGGGTTATGTGATTTATTGCGATGCATCCAGAGTCAGCTTGGGTTGTGTGTTGATGCAGCGAGGTAAAGTGATAGCTTATGCTTCCAAACAGTTTAAGGTGCATGAGAAGAACTATCCGACTCATGACCTCAAGCTTGCAGCAATGTTGTTCGCACTAAATATTTGTAGACATTACTTGTATGGTGTTCACGTAAACGTGTTCACCCCAAAAGAATTGAATCTTTGCCAGAAAAGATGGCTAGAGTTCCTCAAAGATTACGATATGAGTGTGCATTAACATCCTGGTAAGGCCAATGTAGTAGCATATCCTGTTAGTTGACTATCTATGGGAAATGTAGTACATGTTGAGAAAGAAAGAAAAGAGCTAGCAAAAGATGTTCACAGACTTGCTCGCCTTGGAGTTCGTCTTATGAGCATATCAGATGGTGGTGTAACGGTTCAGAATGGTATAGAATCCTCTTTAGTATTAGAAGTTAAGGAAAAGCAAGACACCGATTTGATATTACTTGAACTAAAGGATGCAGTCCACCAACTGAGAGTTGAGGTTTTCTCCCAAGGGGGAGATGGTGTGCTTCTCTACTAGGGTCGATTATGTGTTCCTAATGTGGGTGAGTTGTGACAGCATATTCTTGCAGAAACCCATAACTCCAAATATTATATTCATCCAGGTGCCACTAAAATGTACCGTGATCTGCGGGAAGTCTATTGGTGGAATGGTATGAAAAGAGATATAGCAGATTTTATGGCTAAGTGTCCCAATTGCCAGTAAGTCAAGGTGGAACATCAGAAACCAGGAGGTATGACTCAAGAGATTGACATTTCTACTTGGAAGTGGGAGGTGATCAACATGGACTTCATCATGGGGTTACCTCGTACTCGCAAACAACATGACTCCATTTGGGTGATAGTTGACAGAGTTACTATGTACTCTCGCTTTTTGGCAATCAAGACTACAAATTCGGCGAAGGACTATGCCAAGCTTTATATTAATGAGATTGTGAGGTTGCATATGGTTCCTTTGTCTATTATCTCAGATAGAGGTCCTCAGTTTACCTCTCATTTCTAGAAGTCATTTCAGAAATGTCTTGGTACTCAACTTACCTTAGCACAACATTTCATCCACAAATGGATGGTCAGGCAGAGCGTACCATTCAGACCTTAGAGGACATGTTGAGAGCTTGTGTGATCGATTTCAACGGTAATTGGGATGATCACCTTCTTCTTATTGAGTTCGCCTACAACAATAGCTACCATTCCAACATTCAGATGGCCCCTAATGAGGCATTGTATGGGCATAGATGCAGATCTCATGTTGGTTGGTTCGAAGTAGGTGAAGAACCCTTCATAGGGCCAGATTCAGTTATCGATGCTATGGAGAAAGTGCAACTCATTAGGGATAGACTTAAGACAGCCTAGAGTCGCCAGAAGTCTTATGCAGATGTAAGGAGAATGGACTAGAGTTCCAAGTTGATGATTGAGTTTTCCTGAAAATGTCACCTATGAAGGGGCTGATGTGATTTGGAAAGAAAGGGAAACTTAGTCCCAGATATGTAGGCCCTAACCGGATTTTGAAAAGGATTGGTAAAGTGGCTTATCAGTTAGAGTTGCCAGCAGATTTAGCAGCAGTGCATCCAATCTTTCACATTTCACTTTTGAAGAAGTGTGTGGGTGATCCAATATCTATAGTGCCATTAAAGAGTGTGGCTGTAAAAGATAGCCTTTCTAATGAGGATGTACCAGTTCAGATTCTTGATCGTCATGTTAGAAGGTTAAAAAATAAAGAAGTCGATTCAATCACGGTTTAGTGGAGGAGTCAATCTGTAGAGGGAACTACTTGGGAAGCAGAAGTAGCCATGAAAGCCAAGTATCCTCACCTCATTCCTTCAGATTCCACTCCAGCTTGAGGTAATAGTTCCTCCACAGTTTTTTCAGTCATTCATGTATGAAATCAGTCTTAGTATCATGTTCCTTCAATTTGTATTGCATTTTCAGCGTATTTGCATGTTTTTGGAACTCAGTTCTGTCAGAAATCAGTCTTTAGTGTTTATTGGTAGGGTTGCAACACATTCCCTCCATTTCAGCTAATTTAGTCTTCATTCAAGGAGGAATGTTCCCAAGTGGGAGATATTGTAACACCTAAAAAATCAGACCCAAAAAAAAATGCAGAAAAATTACCTGCACCAATGCACCACGGCAGGGTTCATGGACCGGGATAGGGTTCATGGCCATGACTTGGAAGTCACCAGGCCCAGACATAATACCACGGGCACTTTAACGGTCCATGGCCTTGATGACGGGCCGTGGTGGACCTCGTGAAGCTTTAGGCAGTAGCCCCCTTCGCTAGTCCCTTACACCCCCACATCTAAATGAGGACGAATGGGACCTTCACGGTCTGTGCTCCTTCGTACGGGCTGTGGGAGGGTCGGTGAAGGGCTAGCCAGTAAGCCCTCAAACCTGAGCCTCCAGACCTCAGCCAAAGTGAGGACCACGGGGACCTTCACGGCCAAAGTAGAGTTAGTGGCTCGTGGACCAACCCTTAGAACCATAGGACCAAGTGAAAACCACGAAGACCTTTAAGGTCCATTGTTCGTTTCACGGTTCGTGAAAGGGACCGTGGTCAGCCCCGTTTGCAACTTAAGTCAGAGGTCATTTAGTAATTTTCCTATTACATTGGACCCCTAAACTACTTCGTTTTAATACTAAACTACGTGGTTTTGATTAGTTTTAGCCTAGAAACATAACTAGAACTTACACAAGTCAGATCTTTAATCAAAACTTAGAAACTTAGAAGCAAGAAAAGAGAAAGAGGTGACCAACCCTATCTTTAAGAACACAAAAAGTTTCCTTCAGTTCCAGCCCCGAAATAGAAAGTTTTCTCTGTGGAATTCGTCACCAGGTATGTGGGATTTCACTAATGGGTTCCGTTCGCCCATTAGGTCCCTAGAATTCAGTCAGATTCTTGATTTCCTACTATTAACTAGACCTACGGTTTCTAGAACTTGATCAAATTATCATGAATTACTTATTTTAATATTCCAAATCAGATTATCAAGTTATTACTTGGTTTCTTGCATGAACTTCAGAACCCTAGCTATGTATTTCTTCAATTCTTGAATTACACATGGTAGGCCAGATATTTCAGTCATTTCAGATATACATGCCTCAGTCTTGAATGTGTTCTTATCATATATTTACGCGCATTCTCAGTTTGCATGTCAGTTTTGAGGAATCCAGTATATTACAGAAATTCAGTCATAATGTGTAAATTACTTAATCTAATACATTAGCTTAATACTAAGTTGTACTAGGGTCAGTCACCCTAATAGTCCAAGAACTATGAGCCACGTAGGTTGTAGGTCCCCTCTGTGGGCATTATTTTAGTTATCACGCCAGCATGCCTCTATACCTTTGGCTGGGTATATTGGGCCCTCTTGATGGGGCGTATACATCGGACTCCACATTTAGCTCATGTGGTTTTATTATTGGTTATTAGTACCTCCCACAGTTCAGTCAGATTCTATTGCATTGACCATGTTTCAGTATTCAATCTCAACATGCTATAATCTGGTTATTGCATTCAGTTTAGTCATGTCCAGTATTTCAGTATCAATATCACGTTCAGTTTATGCTCTTTCATTATCGCTTGTTTAGTTATATGCTTGTTCAACTTTACTCTACCATGCATGCTCAGTACCTTTCAAGTACTGACGCATATATTGCGCTACATCTTCTCGTGATGTAGGTTCAGGTCCTCAGCACTCAGATCATTCTTAGATCGGTTCCTGAACTCCAGTTCAGCAGTACAAGTGGTGAGTCCTCATTCTTCGAGGACAATAGTCATGTTATTTTCTTCAGTATTTTAGTGTTTCAGTTTTAGTTTTACTAGATTTAGTTGCGGCATGTCCTAGCCTTTCTAGTCAGTTAGAGGCTATTTTCAGACATAGTTAGATTCAGCTTAGTATTTGAGTTTGATGTTTCTTTTGTATTAAACTCTCAGATTTGATATGTCCAGTTTAGAATATGGGTTTTTCCCTATCATATCAGATTAAATTATGATTTAGCTTCCGCATCAATGATTATTATTTTTAGTATGCTTATGATTATACCAGCAGGGTTATCTTAGGGTCACTTATGATCCTAGATCATGTGTCCGCGTCTCTAGGGTATCTCGGGGCGTGACATTAAATAACACACGTTAATTGAGTTTTACGTAAAAAATTCCTTAAAGATCTATACTACCATCTCTTGAAGATAAAATTCAAATTTGGTATGCCATTGTAAGGACATAAACACATTAAAAGCTTTATCTTACCTTGATGTGCGAAGTGAACCAGGAAAAGAAGACAAGAATTAATAAACTTTTGACATGGGTTCAAGGATGTGGCGGATGACCTATAGAGGAATATGACTAGCAATTAATTACAATTGTATGATACACAATGATGACTATTCTCTCACACCAAAGTACTTTTTGAACTTTTTTCCCATTATCCCTTACTTCTCCTTTACCCTTTTCAAGGATCCTTAATGTTTTGTTTGTGCACAACTTCAATTCCAAAACATCATCATAACTATATTACATATGAAATTTAGATTTTGGAAGATTGCATTTTAATTTTAAAACACATAATGACTACATATTACTTATTTGTATATTATATGATTATAGAACATTTCATCTTGATAAACATATTAGTTATTTATATATTTTTCTAAAAATATTTAATATTTTGAAAGCAATTGATAGTGTATTGGTAATGAAATTTGCGAAGAAAAAAATTGAGAAAAATATTTATTTGACTCTCTAATTAAAGACATTATGTAATCATGCATATAGATGATAAAAATAAACTAACCATTGTAAAATTTCAAAAGCAAATTAATGAATATGTAAAATGAAATTATGTAAACTACGAGAAAATAGTGTTATGATTTGTAATTTTGCCTTTTCTTTTAATAAAACAAATGGAAAACTACAATTGAATAACATCTTACATCAAAATACAGAAAAAGTACTATTCTAATAAATTTTAAAGAAGAATGTTCCAACCGTGCGAAGCTCGGGCACATTTACTAGTATAATATAATTCTATATATATATCTCTGTTTTGATAAGGTTAAGTTATTAGTACATACTTTGTTGAGAATATTTATTTGTGCATGTTAATCACAATGACAATATTTTTTTAAGGCTCATTGGTGAGTCCTATTATATTTGGCTTATTATATCATTGATTGAGGGCAAGATGAAGGATTCAAGCACTATCGCACCGAGAGGGTAATACATTGGGTGAGAGTCCTGGTGCATCATGATAATAAAATGTTGTGTTGGGTCCCAACAAATTATGACCTAAAATGCCTTCATATGGGTAAGATGTTTGGTTCCAGTCCCAACATTATATAATGACGACGTAATAATGACTGAGCAAATTGATATGCTCTTGATAAAAGTCATGTAATTTGTCTAATTGATTTGCTCCATTCTCTTATGTGAATGTGGTACCAGGACATAATGTGTCTGAAAATGACAAGCGGTTAAATGTATGATTATGAGTGTGGTTAAATGTTAATAGTCAATTGTGGTAATTATAAGGAAGAACATTATGGGTTCTTAAGATGGTCCTTCAAATGTGAAGGTAATTTTTGGCCATCAAAGTGGTATGAAAGGATATTGGGCACATTGCGTTGGTGCAACACAATTTGAATGTTTTATAAATCCTCCATCAAAATAAAAAAATACAAAGTGGTAGTACATTTAGTACTATTAAAGTGATTTTGAGGTGAGTCAAATAAATTTGATAATGTCAAAGTATGACTATTAAAAACTAATGGAGCATGTACAAATGGTTAATTACTTGTCATTAGATTCAATGTTGTTATATGCTTTAGGAACATTTATAGAGAGTATCAATTGCCTCTTAAAATACATATTTAGCAAAAATTAGCTATTAATTGTCATTAAAGATCATTTTTGCTGTAGTGATAACTCTTTCTTCTGATAAAGTTTTTTGTTTTTTTATAAAGAAGTAATAACTCTTTCTTTTGGATTCTTTCAATTAAATTTGTGAACTGTAAACATTAATACAACCCAACAGACTATCTTTTTGAAAAATATGTTAAGCATCATGCCTTTTTTCTTCTTGATTGTTAGGAAAGTAAGGTCATCTTTATTATTATATATCGATATTTTTGAGTTCAAGTGCTCACAAAATTATGTTGTGAGATTTTAATATGTTATGTTACAAAATTTTGGTTTAGAATATCCAGTTCTGAACAGTTCAATTCAGATGTCACCTACTTCTTGGTTGATAATTGCATTAATTCTTTGTAACTACATACTATAACCATAACAATAACTATGGTTCAATTCCAAATAAGTTGGGGCCGGTGATGTAAAACTTAAGCAATAGTAATGACTATTCTGAGACAATAAGGAAAAAAATTTATGATACTAACAATTTTAGGGTAATTTTTAAGATATATACATGATACAACATACTATAATAAAAAAGAGATTGATGGAGGTTCATAAGAAAGGAACAAAAGGTCTCCATTTGAATTTAGTTAATAATGTTCTTGTATGGACGTGATGTTCCACTTTACTTGGAAGTGTTGTTGTTCGAGGCTTTTTGGTCTTTTCTTTAAGGTCTGATGTTGTTCTTCTTGGAATTTAGAAAATTTCATTACTTCTGACCAACTATTTCCATGGAGATTTTCTTAGAATTCTGTCTTATACTTAAAATCTCTCTATGACTCATAATTTTTGTATAACAAAAATGAAAATTTTAAAAAATATAGCATTTTAAGATTTTGGAGGAACACTTTGCCTTAAGATAAAATTTTCATGACTATGTAGTGTATGCATCGAAAATACGAATATTACCAAATGATCATATGTAAGCTTAACAAAATAGTTAAATCTTGTGCGAAGCACGGGTAATTTACCTAGTTGAAATAGAGATCAACTCCTAAATACTATAGGTTCTAACTTACTAGAATTAATGCATCAAAATATATGTAGTTCTAAATAAAAAAATTCAACATAAATACAAATGATCAAGGCCTTCATTGTTGAAACTCATATGTATTACTCATAAGCTTATATATTATTTTCTTTAAGCCACATCGAGAAAGCTTGAAGAGTGTTTGTCTCAGCTCTATGATGCTTTTGAGTAAACTCATGGAGAGCAGGCCATGTGAAGTCAGGATATAGTCGAGGGTTGTTGTAGTCCACCAATTCAGTTGGTGGACTCACCACCTTATCTTTGTCTGGACAAAGAAAGAAAGCTAGTGATTTTCTAGGAGTCGTGTTGTTAACAACTGCCCTATGCAAGCAACTTTTGTATCTACCATTTGATAGCGCCTGCAAAAGGTAAAACACTAAATATGTTATATTCATGTTTTACATCTAGGAATTCATGATATATATCATTGTGCTTCATGTGGAAATATCTTATAACATTTGTCACCTAAAAAAGTATTGTTTTTCTAATTGACTCTTTTTATATTATTCGTATGTAATACATAATACATTAGCTTAAATATAGTTCTAGTGTGTAAATTTTCTTACCATAAATGTGTCGCCTATGTTAACCACAAAAGCATTGAAATTTGGACGGATGGAGTACCATTCGTTGTCCACAAAAACCTGAAGTCCGCTAACACAATCCTGATGGAGAACGGTTAATGATGTTGGATCATAGTGAGGCCCTGTTCCTAATGTGAGCTCTGGTTTCAAGCACGGGGGATAGTAGTTGAGTCTCATTATGGATTCATTGTCTTCAAAAAACTCTTTAAAGTGGCTCTTCTGTACACCTAGGCTGATCCCTAAGAGTTCCATGATCCTAAGAGAAAGTGTATTCATGGAATTGCAATACTCTTGATAAACATTCCTGCGTAATTAAAGGGAAAAAGGTTATTGATTTACATAATTGAAAAATAGAAAAACATATACTCCTTTTGTTTCAATTTGTTTGTGTGATTTTTATTTTACATGAAATTTAAGACAGTAAAGAAAGACTTTTGAATCCAGTAGCCTTAGACAAAAGATATGTAAAATGTACAAGTATATCATTTAATTTAGTGGTCTTAAACATGTCTTGGAAAAAAAGAAAAAAAAGTTTTTGAAACATACCAGAAAGTAAAGTACGACAAAAAATTGAAAGAGAGGAGTATTAGGATAGTCAATTGTCCTTACCCAAGATTGTTGAAACTTTCACCCAATGTCCTTTGGAAATACTCTTCAACTATGTGAGATGAGTTTTCTTTAGCAGTGTATCGTAAAGAGAGTGTCTCTTTCCAAGGCAGCTTTGAAGAAAACCTTCCAGTAAAGCTGCTAGCATAGCCACAATGCTCACCAATTTTCCTCTGAGCTTTTTGCTTTTGAGAGAGAGGCATGTCAAAAAACGTGTCCATGTAACGATGGGCTTTGGAGATGAGATTAGAATCAACTCCGTGGTTCACTACAAGAAAGAAACCATGACTCCTACACGCTTCACCAACAAGCCTAGATGCTTGTTGGGTCGCGGCAGGGTCACCAGAAAAGAAACCCCTTAAGTCAATAAGGGGAACATGAAGTTCTTGTGCTACAACACATGGCTTCTCATCATCTGGCCATATATATTGTGTGGGAATGTTGGACTCATTCTTCATATGGGATGCATCAAAAATCAATGGTTTTTCCTCACCAAGCATAGGTGATTTTTCATTTGTGATTATACTATTAGTGGTCATTGTAAGCAGGGGTTTGGTTTATTCTTTCTTGTGCAATATGTCACAATGGGGAGAAGGAAGTAAAAGTAGTTCATTGTGAGGAGCCAAAATGAAGTATTATATAGGGCATAAGGATGCTTAAAATTTGGATAAAAGTCCATATGTTGTTTGAATCTGATTTTAAAAAAGGAAATACTTTCAAAGATATGTTTGACCATATATTTTGAATCAAAATTTAACAAAGGAACATTTCAAGATATGTTTGACCAAAGATTTCGAATCTGAGTTTGAAATTTTTTCCTTAACAAGCTTTGAAGAATAACAAATGGGTCAAAAGAGTCTTCTAATAATGGCTTAATAATGCTTTAAATTGGGGTATAATTTTCTTATATAATGTACATAGACATATCTACACATAATACACCATAATCATAGGTAGAGATATTTAAAGAATTTTTTCGATTCATTTTCCTTAGATAGATTTCCTTATTTTCCTACAAATAACTTTTATTCTTAAAATAATACTATAGTAAAATCACTCTAAATAAATGTAACTGAGATTACACAATAATTATTAATTTATAGATGTATTATTTAATAGAGAAATTAATATTTATTAATTTAAAGAGTTTTTTGAGATTCAATAAAAGTTAATTTTTATTACATAAAAATTATTGTAGTTTACTAATTTATGTGTCATATTTATTGAAGTTACAAGAAATACTAATTTATTATACATAAAGTACAATGAATTTATCAAAACATTGTATCTTATTAAATGATGTATCTTATTTATTGAATTTATATGAAAAAAAAATACATTCATTATACATGAAATACAATGTATGCGAATGATTCATTGTAATTTTTTTTGTTATATGATTCATTGTAAAATAAATTTAAGAGTTCAATGATTTATCATAAAATAAATTCATCATACATAATGTTCATTGTTTCTTAATAATCAAATATTATTCACTATATATTTACCAAAAAAGTTCAATGTATGATAGTGAGAGAATAAACTATATACACAACACATGAAATTTCTTGAAACAATATACAAAAATGACTTCTCATTAAAAAAGTGTCACTAAATCAACAATGACAGATCAAATACGTAAAACAGTATGTGATTACAAAAGAAATCATTCCATATGCACTTAAAAAAAATTGCAGTCATGGAAACACCGAAACTTTTGGATGCAGTAAGAAAAGTTAGAGATGAACATTAACTAGTTCTAAATTTTTACAAAAAAAAAACACAATAAAATTATATTTCACTAAATTATTTTTTAAATATATTTGTACCTTTAAAAAAAAATTATTCATAATATTTATTGGACAATATATTTATATAGAGGTCTTTTGAACATATATTATCTTATTATCTCATCAAAATGAGTGATTTTTTCCATTGGTAAAGTCAGGATCAAATAAAAACATTATCTTAGAGAGATTATTAATTTGCTGATTATTAATTTAGTAAGGTTTTACTGTAAAAAGAAAATGGTTCTATTAGCTCTGTATTGGCATCAAAGTCAGGTCCCTCCCCATTAGTCTTTCGATGCACTCTCTAGTCGGACCTGAGTATAAAGGGGTGTTAGAGTGGGTTAAATCCCATAATTGTTTGAAATCAATTGATGGCCTATTTATATGGACTTGGACAATCCTTCTATTATTAGCTAAGCTTTTGGGATTAAGTTAAATCCATGTGTCATATCTTTAAACTCGTATTTATCGGCGAGGTTCAGTTATCATATTAGAAATTGCAACACCTCAGATGTTTATAGTTGTCTTTTTTGTGTTAAGGACTTATGAGCCTAAATTTGAGAATCTTATATTAGTAATGCTCGCGTTGGGGAACACAATTTTAGTTTAGAAAAATTGATTAAAATATTGTTCTTATTCTCTTTTTAAAATGCCTTATATATTTATGAAAATAATTCTTTAGTTACGATATATGTCTTTATATAATTTTTTAAGAATTTGTAGTTTATTAATTTTTTGATTGTCATGACACGAACTCCTGAGTCATGATGGCACCTAATTAAGACCACTAGTAGGTAAGCCGACTCATACCCACAGCGACAAGTAGTGAGTACAAGGGTAGAACTAAAGATAAAATAATATTAACAATAAAAGAAGACAAAACTGGAAGCAAACCCAAAACTATATACAATAGATACCCTACCAGAACTAGGAACTCACGAGTACAAGGATGTCTAACAAGAATAAATACATCTCCCAAAGGTGGACCACACAGGCCGCCTCAAAGGCAAAAGACAAGCTAACATATGTACAGAAGGAGACTGGCTAATCCAGGACGCCAAGTGCTCACCTCGTCTCTGATATCCCCAAGATGCAAAAAATGGCACAAACGATCACCGCTGGTAGTCAATAGGCATCTTAGGGCGACCGAGCACGAAAGGTACAAACAATTCAAAAAGATAGAATCTAAACACCAACAGAGAATAAAGCAGATATATAAAGAAGGCAC
This sequence comes from Solanum verrucosum, assembly GCF_900185275.1. Classification (NCBI taxonomy): domain Eukaryota; kingdom Viridiplantae; phylum Streptophyta; class Magnoliopsida; order Solanales; family Solanaceae; genus Solanum; species Solanum verrucosum. The sequence goes on along the minus strand of NW_026019922.1, from coordinate 314,051 downwards.
ACAAGCATACCAAAAGTTAATCTAAGTATGTCTAAACTAAACCTAAGTGGACCCCCATAAACCTCAGAAAGTACACTCGTGCGCAAGGTTAAATAAAACCTAAACGAACCCCATACGCTTGACATGTACACATAATAGCTAAGTCTACAAGACAAATGAGTAATCCAAAATTGAATCCAAGAACCAGTCAAATCCTAACCAAGCTAGCAAGAGTGACAATCAACTCAACCAGTCAACTCCCAGCCCAGCTTGCAAGAGTGACAATAAACTCATCCAGTTAATTCACAGCCCAGCTAGCCAGAGTGACTATCAACCCAAGCCACCCATCCATATAACGCAATCCTAGTGGCATCAACCGGTCAACTAGCAAGATTGCGTCGGAGGCGTGTCAACTCTGTAGAGGAATTGAGATATCGAGGTCACCCAGCTAGCCAGCCCACTCCCAAGGGTGTCAGCCGTCCAGCTACTAAGAGCGCCCAAGGACGTATCAACTCCGAAGAGGATCTCAAGTAGTCTCTAATAAACCATGGATCCATGTCCACTCCCGAAGATATCACAAAAGGTTGCAAGCCACAAGCAGTCCAATCCCAAGAAAGCATACAATCTTTGGTGGGAACCGTAGGTGGAAAGCTAAATAATTTTAAAATGTCAAGTACCATTACCCTTTTTACGATTCACCAAGGCTACCCGTCATGCATTGTAAGTGTCGTAGGTAGGTCTCGTAGGTGAGTCTGAGACTTATTGAAATTTTATGGTCAAAGTTTGGACCTACGGTTGGAATGTACCGTCCAAATCTGGACCAACGGACCATACATTACAACCGTTATTAGGGGTCCAAAAGTATCATCCCAGCCCCACCTACGAATGGAAAGGATTGTCCGTAATTGGACCCACGGACCATAAGTTCATCAGTTGGTGGAGGTCCGATGGTTATTTTTAGGGCTCTTTGGTCTTTCTCCTAATTGTTTTAACACTATACTACATCTTTTTGTCTTCTACGCTAAGCCTATATAAGGATTTTTAACACACAAACTTCCCAATTCAATTCACTATCATAAATTTCTAATAGTTTATCTAGTTTTAAAATAAAATAACTCTTTTACTCTTATTTGAGAGATTCTCTAACCGACAACCATCACTATGACTATGTGATGATACAACGTCTCGCCCATGCTGCCAGAATATTCCTATACCTTACGGAGTATAGGACATCCTCAACTAAGTGGATCCACTAAGATAAGCTTAAAAGGCAATACATAATCATCTAAAAAACATGACACTTTCTAACCACATTGGTTTTGAGGACTTTGAGTTGGCTGAACTCGTCCCCATATCGGTTCTCAATACTAATCCCAATAATATAACTCATGATCATATGTTTAAAAACATTTTTTCATCCTCAAACTTTGAGAGTATTACTCAAAAGGGTTCTCTTAAAAGAGATAGTACTCTAAACTCCTCATGAACTCATTTGAAAATCAATGTTTCCTCTCATCTTAAATGTAAAACACGTACTCTTGGGAATACTTAGTTCCAATATATTTTTTTTGGAAAATGAAACTTAACTCTCCTCATCCTCATACACAAGTACTCAAGTCTTAAAACAAGTTTTTAAAGTTTGTAAAAAACTTCTCAAAATAACTCAAAGGACACTCTCACACTCGACTCTTAATCTTTTAATGAATTTGAATTATGAATTCAAGAGCTACGATCAAATGTAGTTTAGATAGTTAGGATGAAGAAAGGAATGAAAGCTGAACTAAAAGGGACAAGTACGGATTGATGAACGAAGAAGAAGGTGGCCTAACACTTCGAGCGCAGGGGTGGGGCATCCAACTACTATGGTCAATTCTTGCACACTTCTGGCGCCCCACGCCATCCCTCTTAGTGCATTTGGGGCGCGGCGCCCCATCCCCTTTCAAGAACGATCCTACGAATTTTTCTTCTCGTTTTTTTTAATCTAATTCACCTAGAATCAATTATTTTCCTCAAATTTTCCTTAGACTAAATTACCCAATACAATTACACGAGAATATACTCAATTTACCTCAAGAACAACCCTCAAAAATAGAAATCCTCACCTCAAGAATTCATCAACTCCATAAACAAATCATGAAGAACAAAACCTCAAGAACACCCATAAAAAATTCAAAGCATTCAACCTCAAGAACAAAATTACGGATGGAATTCACATATTGGCATGTGGGTGAATGAACCCAACACTATGAAATCTTTCATACCTTAATTTGACGAAACAAATCCTTGATTCGCAAGAAATCTTGGCGAACGCTTGAACTCCTCCCAAAATCCTAAGCGTGATTTTGAATTATGAAAACTGATCTAAGACAGTTTAGACCTCTAAAATATTTCCAAAAAATTGTTAGAGCAAATGGGGTAAGGAAAAGACCATATTACCCCTCATTAATTTGGGTAAATTTCCTTAACTGGATAGGCCGACTTCAAACTGGCATATCTCCCTCAGAACTCATAATTTAAGAGGTTTGTCTTCTTTACACCTTTGTCTGAGGTGACTATGAATTTATCTTACAACCTTACAAGAACTATTCTTGAAGAGGTAAGATCAATTCTTAATTTGATATCTTTGGTTTCTATTCGTAAATTAAAGAAGGTGACTACTCTTATACTAATTGTTGTCTCTAATTTCTTCAAAAATAGGGGTCTAGATAACTTTTGATCTAAGTTCTTGAATTGAGTTATTCAGTATCATAACTATTTTTAATTCGCTAATTTAGAATACTATTATTAATTAGGGTTGTTAGAACTTTATCTTAAAAATTAGGGATTTTATTCTTGAATTTCACACATCTTTCAATTTCCATCTTTAATCGTACTATTTTCATTTTTTGCACTATTTTCTTATTTCATCTAGTAACCCGATTCTTATCAAGTGATATTAGAGCGGTTCTATCAAGGTTTCGTTCTTGATAATCTTCGGAATTTTAAAAAGTTCCTTTTGTAGTTTCTTAAAAGTTAAGCTACAAAGTAAAAACATGAAAATTAAAAAGAAAATTAAATTACTGGAAAATAAAGGTATTTCAAGAAACTACGAATTTGTTTTGATTCTTGATTTTCTACCTCAAAGAAGAAAATCAAGAAGAGGGGAAAATTGATGTTTTTATTATTACACAAATACACAAATTGGTATTTTTCTTGTCTCATCAATCCCAATTAATATGGGTATTGATAAGTTTTTTTCTTTCTACATCATACTTCTATAAGGTTATTACTAATAGGGTTTATGTATGAATTCTGAAGGATCCATCAAAAGGTTGTATTTTGAGTGGAAAATAGGTAAGAGAGAGGGAGATCAATTGAGAAAGAGAGAGAAAGCTAAATTGAGAGATATTTGTTTCTTTGATATTTTTTGAGATGTCTCAAACTAGTAAAGAAATTGAATCTTCAACTCAAAACGACATCAATAGTGTTGATGTGCTGATTAAACGATTAAAAGAGATTAAATTCACTATAGCTAATTAAAGGAGAGAAAATATTTTTCATATAAGATGTGGGATAAATAGTAATATATGTTCTATGATTATTGATAGTAAAAGTGGTACTAATGTGGTACGTTCATACGTTATGGAGAAGTTGAAACTTACATGTATTAAACATAGAACTCCTTATAAGCAAAGGTTGGATGATTTTGATGAACTTAAGGTGACTAAGCAATGCATGATTTCTTTCTCCATTGGGAGGTATTCTGATAATGTTCTTTGTGATGTCATTTAAATGCATGATTGTCACATCATGCTTGGACGTCCATGGAAGTTTAATAGGAATGCAATTCATGATAAGAAAAAGAATAGAGTTTCTCTTGAGCTAAACAAAAAATATATATATTTGAACCTTCACTACAAGAAAAGTAGCCTCAAAGGAAGGGAAATATAGTCCCTGAAAGTTCAAATTTGGTCCCAAACGAGTAATCGAGACCAGAAAAGTCTGGTCATCACTCATCCTAGAAAGTGCCATCGCTACTGATCAATATGGACGATTTCAAAAAACAGGTCCCTGAATGGTTTTGAGACGACAAAAAATACTGGTCATGAAATACTTTTAGAGACCGCATATCTAGTCTAAAATGGACCATTGATACTTTGATATTCAGGTATACAAGCGATCATTCAAAGATTTGTTTTCCTCATTAAAGGATTTGTTTTCTTCATTCAAGTATTTGATATCATCTCGAGTTGAACGTAGCGCAGACAATAATTCAGCCTTTGAAGAAGTTCCACCTTTCAAGTCTTTTGCGTTTACTCCATCCCCTAATCCAAATACATGGCTACGAGTTTGAGGCCCACAACATTTTTCAACAATCTCTATAATAGGTAGATATGGATCTGCTTGAACCATTTCTTCAAGTTGAGCCTACAAAATATATCAAAGAACATTTTCTATCATAACACATCAATTTCAATTAATTAATATATTAAATTGACCAAATACACATGTTTTAAAATTGCGTCAGCCTTCAGGTTCAACAAGCTTGTTATCTTTTTTACGAGTCTCACAAAGAAAATAGTCATCAAATCTGGTGTATTGTCATCTTTCCCTCCCTTTACATCAAATTCAAACATGTCAAATAATACACACCTTCTAAATCGCTGATATTCTTCCCAACTCCTTGAGCCTTTCGCTCATTTTAGTTGATAATACCATAATGGTGCTAGTTTGAACATGTGAAATCCAGCCACACCAATCTTTTTTGCTTTCATTATATGTTGAATCTTTTTCAAAAAAATGTGCACAACGATGTGCCCGAATTAATGAATTATTGTTGCCATTACAAGTAGGTGGTGTATTACCTTTTGTAGAAGGAATTGTTGATTTGCTAGTTGACTGGGCACTATTTGACTCAGGTTTGTGGGTTGCTAGTTTTGTGGATTCAATTCCCAATCTAGACAATTGTTATTGGATGACTGGGAAAAATCTTTCGATGAGGCGTTGTTCCACTGCTGCAATTTTAGAGTCCATTAGGGTTTCTGTAATGGTATGTTCTCCTTGAATTCGAGAACTGATCTCATCACCCATTGTGTTAGTCTCTGATACCAAATTGTTATGAATCTTTAGGGAAGGATCGATTCACAGGACGATATATAAATCAGCTCATTAAAAGGAGGCTGAAACCATAGAATTTATTAAAGGAGATAACTCTGATACTTTCAGCTCTTCAAAGGAAGACTGAAACCTTAGAGTTCAATGGAAGTGAGAACTGTAATCTCTTGCTTTTTTGCTGAAATATGACTTACTGATTTATTCATTAAAAGCTCCTTTAAATAGGAGTCTTATTACATCAATAGGAAGTCTAATTCTTATGAATGTCAGAGACCTAAATCCTATTCCTAACTAATAACTATAACTTAACATAATCCTTATGAATCTATGAAACATAAATCCTCTTCTTGAATAATAAATAAAACAACTAAAAATATAATTAAATACTTAATTTAAGGGCTTCCAACGCATCCACAATAATTTGGGTTCTCATACACTAGACATTCTTTATATTTTCTGGAGTGTGCATCCATCATTCAGGAATATAGTTAAGACAAGGTGGGAAGCACATATAAGAGGGTGTACCATTCTAAGAGTAGTGAAAAAAATTAAATATATGAAGAAGGACTTGAAAATGTTTCATAAAAGATGCAGCAGGGGATTATTTCTGAGACTGAGGCTGCTGTTCTGCGTCACAAGTTCAGTCATTTGTTCGAGAGTACCAGTAAACAACAGGTTGAGTCACCAGGTAAAAATCACTCACCAAGTGAAAATCAGTCATTTGTTTGAGATTAAAAATCAATAGGTTCAGTCATTTTCATCGGAAATGGTTGACATTCCACACCTCCTCCTCCACGATAAAATACAGAAAGTAGGAAAAGATTTTTCTCTTCAATACAATTAAAGATTTTTCTTATGGTCTGAAGTAAAAGAGTACAAAATACTTAGTTGGGTGTTACCAGAAAGCATCAAAGATGCGTTCAACAGCTGGAGTTTATGAAAAATTGGTAAATTCATCAGGAAAATCTGGAGAATGATTACGGGGAGCATATTTTTGGACCTTTAGAATAGAGGAACAAAAGGTGTTTTGATGGTTTTGCAACTCCAAACTACAGAGCATTTCCCCCCCTATTAGCTCTTTTGAGTCTTTGTTGGATTTTGTTATCTCCTTATAGTATAGGACTTTCGTAATCTACTCTTGTAAATGCATATGTACAGTTCTTTTTTGCATATATTTGATGCTTCTAATTTTAATCCTTACTTTAGCGAAAAAAACTTTTCCTTGAACTTTGTCAAAAATCTTTTATTATTTACAGGGTTCAAGTTTTGGGCATGACTTATTCCCCATATAAACATGTCTGAAAGTTGCTCACTGACCATACAGGTTCCCAAACTGCCTAGGAAGCCAAGAATTTCACCAATTTCCCAGAAAAAGAAAATGAAACAACAGCCAGTTTGCTATCTAAAAGAGAAAGTTATCAGAACAATCCATCAGAGCAGTCCATCATAGTTCATTTATACTATTGTTAAGACAAACCTTCTAGTGCAGTTAACGAGTAAGAGATGCACCAAGAACAAAAAGTTGAAGTCACAGAGGGTTTGCACAGGCGAATCACTTGGTAATACAACTACAACCACACCTCCACCTCCACGATAAAATACAGAAAGAAGGAAAAGATTTTTCTCTTCAATACATTTAAAGATTTTCTTATTGTCTGAAGTAAAAGAATACAAAATATCTTACTTGTTTCAATTTCTTTGATGTACTTTTTAACTAGATCACTTGATTGAGGCAAGTTAGATTGTCCCTTTCCTATAGCATCAGGCGTGACAAATATATATCTGATAGTACTCTTCATATTAGAACCGACCTCATTTTCAGTTTTCAATGGCTTCATCTTGAACCTACTAAAAGAGTCAACAGTTAAAAATTGAACTTGATATATATGTAACAATGTAGTTATAAAAGAAATTGTGCCATCATACTGTTTAACAATGAATAGATCAATTCATAAATAGATACTTCACCTCATTAGTTCTTTTTCTTTTCTTTTGTGAAGGACCTCCTAACTCTACAATATCATCATCCATTTGTTCCACAATCTCATAGGAATCATGAGGTTGAGTCTTCCTCACTACTTTCCAACCTTTGTTGGAATTATCATTAGCATAAAATACTTGAGATGCTTGATCCGCTAAAACAAATGGCTCATTTGTTTTCAAAAATCTGTCTGGATTAACACTCACAAAATCAAACTCATCCTTTTTAAATCCTTTTATTTTATCATACACATCAAACCAATTACAGTGAAATAAAACCACTGTTCTATTCATGAAAAATTGCAACTCAATTATATCTGTTAAGACTCCATAGTAATCAAGGTTCTCACTATCTTCATCATTCTCACCCAATACAATAACACCACAATTTTGAGTAATTAAAGTTTTATCATATCTTCTACATGAAATCTATATCCATTAACAACATAACCCTTAGAACGCATCGAATTTTTGGTGGGACCGCGTGAGAGTGAGAGTAGATCTTCCATGATACAACTATCATCTCCTTTATGCAATTGTGCGACGTATCAACAAGATTTCGTTGAATATTTTAGAATATAAAGTTTTATATTCATGTATTACTCACCCTATCTTTAAACCATTCAATAAATTGTCGACTCCATTCTGCATCAGACAAGTGTTGAGCATTCTCATGAGTTTGTGCAAACTCTCTACAAAATTGAAGTGAGCCATAAGTCCTCATATAGAAAATAAATTACCCTAAAATAAAATAATGATATGACATGAAAAAACTCTTCATACTTGAGATATGGTAAGACTTCATCACAATTCTTTAGTATATGTGTGCTTGTTCTAATTCATCTACTTCAAGCTCACATTGATCATTAGCTCCCAAAGTTCTTTCAAGTTGACTAAAGATAGATAAACCGTCATTCGATTGTTTTAAACCACCATCATAATTTCGACCAGGCCGATTGAATCTTTTGTCAACTTTATGTAAATACCTTGAACATAGTGTCATACATTCATTTGCAATGTATCCCTCTGCAATACAACCTTCTGGACATGCTCTATTACCAATGAGAGATTTCAAAAAAATATCCATCATTCCATAGGATACATCAACCGATAATGAATCGGTCAAGCAATCTTAGCTTCAGTAGCTAAATGAACAGGTAAGTGCACCATGACATCAAAAAATGAAAGAGGGAAGACCTTTCCTAACTTGCAAAATGTTATGGGTATTTGAGCTTCAGTATGTTCCAACTTATCAATTCTCAAGTCCTTTGATCCAAGCACACTAAAAAATATAGATGATTCAATAAGTGGTTCACACACTTCTTTTGACAACATACCACGAAGTGCAAGTGGGAGTACATGTTGCAAGAGAACATGATAATCATGGCTTTTCAATCCAGATATCTTGTGATCTTTCAGGTTCACACATTGAGTAATGTTAGATGAAAAACAATAAGGAACCTTTACATTCTTTAAGAAAAGGAATAATTTGTGCTTATTTTATGGAGACAATGTGTAGCATGTTGTTGGAACTTCAATCTTCTCCCCCTTTTGGATGGGGTGCAATTTCGGCCTAATGTTCATTTCCTGCAAATCTAGTCGAGTTTTAATTGTGTCCTTGGTCTTTCCTTTGACATTCATGATTGTCCCCATGATATTATCACATATTGTTTTTCAATATGCATAACATCCAAATTATGTCGCAACAAGAGACACTTCCAATATGGAAGTTCAAAAAATATACTTTTCTTGTTCCAATTATCCTTTCGATTCTCATGTGATGTCTTCTTTATTTTCTTAGTATCCTTTGATAAGTGTATCCCTTCAAGATCTTGTACATGATTAAGTATATCAATACCTGAACACATTTTGGTGGGGGGCCTTTTCTCAATTGTACCATCAAATGAGTCCTTATTATTTCTCCATTTGTGATTCTGAGAAAGATAACACCGATGACCCATAAAATACATATTCTTACCATTCACCAATCGAATTGAGGAAGTGTCTTTATTGCAACATGGGCATACCATTTTTCCTTTTGTACTCCATCCAGATAAATTTCCATATGTTGTAAAGTCATTGATTGTCAACAATAAAGAAGCATGTAATTTAAAATTTGTTCTAGTCGATGCATCATAGGTCTCAATACCAACTTTCCATAACTCCTTCAATTCGTCAATTAAAGGCTGGAGATATGTATCAATTGCATCCCCTGGACCATTTGGACCTGGAATAAGCATAGACAAAATAAAATTTTTTTGCTTCATACACAGCCAAGGTGGTAAATTATAAGGAATAAGAACCACAGGCCAAATGCTATGTGAGGTTTTTGAATTCCGAAATGGTTGAAATCCATCACTAGCAAGTCCAAGTCGAATATTACGAGGCTCAGCCACAAAAGAAGGATGAAGTTCATCAAATGACTTCCATGCCATTGAATCAGCCAGATGCCTCATTATTCCATCATCAACTCTTTTATCCTTGTTCCATGTCATTAGAGTAGATGTCTTTCTAGACATAAACAACATTTTAAGTCTAGACTTTAAAGGAAAATAGTGTAAGCTCTTTAACACTATATTTTTACCTTTTTTATTCTTTGTTTCCCCGCTATGTGTATTTCTTTTCCATCTTGATGCACCACAAACTTTGCAAGAATCAAGTAAGCTATCCTCCTTCTAGTATAACATGCAATCATTAGTACAAGCATCAATCTTGATGTATGAAATCCCAAGTTCTTGAATTATCTTCTTTGCCTCATAATATGAGTTTGGCAAATCTGTGCCATCAGGCAGCAACTCCTCTTTCAACATTTTCAATAACATGCTACATGATACATTACTCCAACGACCCATACTTTTGATGTGAAGAAATTTGATCAAAGAAGTAAGCTTTGAAGCTTTTGAATTTTTGTATAATGGCAGCTCGAAATCCTTCAATAGGTTGTCAAAAAAATTTGCTTCATCATTTGGTTCCATCTCAAGTAAATCATTACACTAAGTATGTGCAGTTCCTCCATCAAGATTAGGATATAAATCTCTCAACAGTTCTTCTATTTCATCTTCACTCTCACATTCTTATACTTCATCACCATCTTCATCTTCTGATGTATCTTCAGATTCAGATTCTAATTCTGACAATGGCTCACCCAAACGTTCTCTATGGTGATACCAAAAAGTATAATTTCGAATGATTCCATATATTATCAAATGTGTCACAACTGTTTACGAATTCCTAAAGTTGTATTGTAACATTTGACACGTGGATATCGTATTACATTTTCTTCTCCTGTTTTTGAAAAGCATAATCCAAAAACTTTTGAACTCCAACTAAGTAGATTTAATCGAGACAATTATCAATAAGTTTCATCCACTGCTTACTAGGTGCCATAACCTTTAAGAGTACATAAAAAATATTTTTAAAAATAAATAATAACAAAAATATTAAGATGCAAATAAGTTATTACAATCCGATACACACAATACGGTTGTACTCTAAGGTTAGACAGAAAAAACTATGAAAATTAGAAATCGGAAGTTCCACCAGAACTATATATTACAACCTAGAGAAGAAATTAGAAAAGAGAATGTTACTAAATAGTTGATTTACTTGAATCTTCAAACAATACATAAAGAAAGAATTAAGAAAATTACAAATCACAATTTCCCACGAGAACTATATGTTACAACCTAGAGGAGCAATCAGAAAAGAGAATGTTATCATATATTCATTGCTACAAGCTACAAACTTTTATGTACTTTCTGGAATACATAATCGCTAGAACCCCACATGGAGTTAGCCCCACAAAATTCATAAGCTATACTTTCTGGAACACAAAAGTACCTTACAAGCCGCTGGAAATTCATATAGAATTAAATTCTAATGCCAAAAAATCGATTTTGCTCTTTTCAAGTTCATGATGCTTCCACTTTAAATTTGATGAAGTGACAATTAGATTGGTTCATGAATGGGTAATAGTAATTGAACCAGACAGACATCAAACCTCTGCTCCATTACAAAATGTAAGGTTTGGCCTTTTGCATCTACAAGGAGCTAAAACTATTCTCACATATTGATGTAGAAACTCCAGAATATGAGTCCTCCATTAGATTTAGATTCAACATTAAAAATGGGACACAATAAATGGCAACACAAGTGAGAACATACATGCTCGAAGGTTATGCAAGTGATGTTAGAAAGTCATTTGTTGTGATCACTTTGTTGTAGCAGAAAATAACTTCTTACAACAAAAAAAATAGTAAAATGAGAATGTTCATTCAGCAAGCAGTAAGGCTAGTTATTGGTTCAATTACTCAGAACCTTTACATATTAAATCTGCAAAATTCGAAAATAACTAGTATATAAATATCACACGCCCATATTTTTCTTGATTAATAAATTATATAGAAAAGGTATGGACCTTATAGAGACAATACATTTGCTTGCAAGTCTCGCCTCCTCTAGTTAACAGAAGCTTTACAATTATGTAAGTATATCTTACTTTAAAAGTTACATGTAACAGGTCTTGTTCTTATTTCGCTTGCAAAATATCAACATCAAAAACATAATATGCACTATATACAAAAATATGCACTCTATACAAAATATGAATCTTCATTAGGCACATACAACAGTAAACAAAATCGAGCCACTATTAGAAACTCAACCCAATAATATTTCACTGATTGTACATAAGAAAACAAATCAGATTAAGAAACTTTTAACCTATCTAATGTTAGAAAAAAGGAAGAACAAGAAGAAGAGTAACTTAAATAAAACAATAAAAATTCATTAATATAGTTTACGGAATTCGAAACAATAGAAACTTGATGAGAAGAAGAAGCAAACTTGTACGATCTGTTTCACCGAGCAGCAACTATAGAGGTTTTTTTAACTAACAGAGGTTTTGATTGTGCATGTATTATTCAATAAAATAACTCTCTGGAACTCCCATATCAAGATAAAAAGATTCTGAACACTGATAAGCAACAATTTCCAAGCATTCAATTCTAGGCGATAAGACAAATGGAACCAAAAAGATAGTCCATACTTGTAGAAAAACTACTACTATTACTACTACGAATTCCGAGTTCAACTGGCGGATAGATCTATTAAAAACAAAGACAAGAAACACTAGTAATGAAATCAACCATAGTTAAAGTTCTTGCTAGAGCTTTGATCGATGTAAATGGATAACAACTAACTGAACATCCTTACATGTGAACTATACAGGGGCGGCTCAACATAATCGGAGGCCTAAAGCGATATCTTAATTAGAAGCCTAAAATCTAAATAAACTTCACATGCATTTATTTAAAATTTATTTTTTTTACATTTTAAAATGCAAAGTATTACTTAATATATATCTTCTATAAATGTTAAATTTGATTTCTTTTTCAATTATTAGTTTTAGCTAAAAATTTATCAATTCTACGTTAAAAAATATCATTTTACTCGGGCAATCATTATATGAATTGTTAACATGGTTCTATAAGTAATAAGTTGACAATTTCAAATAAATATAAGAGTTAGAACCATAGATTTCATTCAAGAAGTTGATAATTTGGTTTACCCCACATTTTACTATGCTTGTTGTAATGCTTCAAAATCTAAGAAGAAATGCAAAAATAATTTATAATTCACTTTGTTCAGCACTTTTCGGCTATTGATTGATATTTTTGACAAAATATTACTCTAACTTATCAAAAATTTAATGAAGAAAGTGTAAAAGGAGTTTAAAAGAATACTATAATGTGAGTATTAGTGGGAGAGAGTGTATGAAAATAAAACAATATTTTCTTGATTTCTTCTATTTGAATGGGGTTAAATAAAATAAAATAATAATTTTAAATATATACTTTTTATCATAAATAATCAATATTCTTTTAATAAAAAATCAACACATAATTTATTCTTGATAAAAAATTGAGGCCCCCTAAAATTGGGGGCCTAATGCCAATGCCTTCTTAAACTATGCATAGAGCCAGCCCTGGAACTATACTCACATCCAAAATAATGAGTTCACATGCTCTCCTGATTATCTTTTGTCTCTTGGAATTCTACTATTTAAAACAATATTTACAAAGAAGGAAAACACAAGGAATAGGGTCAAATGATAAAGAAGAGTAGTACCATGAGGTAGAGTAATTTCAGTATTACTAGATATCCTTGATGATTGTGGTACTCCTTCTTGACCACTGTTATGGTCGGGAACCTGTAAGTATTAAGACATTAGTTAACAATCTTTTTATAGGATTTAACTTTCATCAAAATTTTATAAGTCTTGTAAAATTTAGTTACTTGTTCATTTGAAGTGCCATTGATATCTTGAGGAAGAGATTCATTAGGAGCATACTTTTGCATGAATTGTCTCATTTGGAGTAATTTTGATTGCAGCTTCTCGTGATTTTGTTTCATCAGATCTATTTCTTCATTTTGTTTTTTCTTTGACTCAGTTATTTATTGTTCTAACCTTTGTACAACCTCATTAGATGAATATTCTACAACAATATTTTCTATGGAAGATTTACTACCCCATAGAACTGAAGGAGTTAACCCAAGTTTTAAACCACAAAAAGACCCACTCTTCTCATTTCCTAACACTTGAGAATACACATGACCTTCCCAAGCAACATTGTGAGGAGGTTGGTCGGTAGATCTTTCATTATTGCTCATCCTTTCATTTATCATGTCCTGGTCATAGAATACACAATAAACCCAATTTGAGATTGGTTTATTCACTTGTAATGTTTATTTTTAATTGTTTCATAATTTAAAAAATAATGTTTAGAAGAAATCTTATGATTGCCTTCGCAGAATCATCATCCAGTGGTCTACCATTCACACATTTTTTATGAGTTAATAAGAAACTTTCTGCTCATGTAGGCATTCCATTTTCAGCCTAAGCAATAGAATTGATGACAAATATGCATGACAAAAAATCTTCAAAAATATGTTTTACATATATACCTGCTCATGCATCAATGTAGCAATCCTTTTGGATTCTCCTGTGTGAGGCATCTTTTGATTGGCCCTATTGTTTCTATTTTCTTGGGTACGCCAGTGTTGTTGAAATATTTAAATAATATCTTACAAATTATTTTTAAAATGTAGCATAACTAAAATCAACACATAGTTAAAATAAGAAAGTACGTGTGTTTTTAAGATTTGTTTATACCTTTGCTCTATCAGAAAGCCAATAAGAGACTAGACCACTCCATTATTCTCTCGGTATGCGATTTGGTCTATTTTTCAGCAAAGAGACTTTAGTCTAATAATTTGGCATATACTCACCTTTAATTTCACAATTGTAGTCTTTCCATTTCTTTCCTAGTGGCTTTAAGAAAAACGCATCTCCACGTTTTGGAAAAGAGAACTTCTTATGCAAAATAAAGATAAATATATTTAAGATAATATCATGTACAAATTGAGTTTATTCACATTATTATAACAATTCCTAGAAAGCTAGCAAGCTTTTGGCCCTCTTTCCCAAAGGTTACTGAGCATGATAGAGAGCTAGAAGAAATGAAGGAGAACATCAAATTGATGAAGCAAATGCTTGGTTCTCATTCCAGATTTGTCCAGCTACTCGAGAACCTCATGGGTCATGTGTTGACTCATCTCAACTTGTAGCAAAATATGGGTTTGCCTCGTAATATTATGGCTAACCCCAAAAATGAGGTTTGAGTGTTGACTTGTGTCGTGCCACGATATTAACCAAGGCGTTGTTTGGGAGGAAACCCAAAACCCCTAAACTGCTTTATTTTTGTTTTTGTAAATAATGGTGTGTTGGTGGTACAGGTTTAAGTACGGAGAGTGTTTGGAAAATGCAGATTGGTTAGAAAATGGTCCAGTCGGCATATCATCGAAGAGGTAGGCGTGCCTGACTTGATCCGCCGTGTGGCTCAACAAAATTTCAACTCAGAGCGTATAAAACTGGCGAGATCAAGAGTAGTTTGGCGAGTCGCCGACCACGATTCAAAGCTCTGTTTTAACTCCTAAGAAACTGAAGATTCTATGGAAATCGGCAGGGCAAGTGACCACTCAGCATGTCGCCTAGTGGATTGGCGAGTGCGACTAATGTCACCGAATGGACGCGAACTGGACGGTTATATATGTACAATGGTTTTAAAGTTTCAAACTCTTCAGTTTCCCTAGCCTTTAAACTTCATAAACTCACACCAAAATTAGTCGGCTTCTAAGGTTTGTTTCCAAACCCCGAGTGTACCTTTACAAATTTTGTACTCATTTGCACTGATTGTATCTTATTGATGTGTGCTGGGCCTCTCTGATATGATTAGATTGTCTAAATGCCAATTTTGAATTGATATTTTTTCCCATATTGCTTTAATCATCGAATGCCCGTAATTTTTATTTTTTTGAATGAATGTAATTGTATTGGGTTGTGCTTGCATGTTTTTTAGATTGATTGGGTGAATTCTTAGTAACCCGTGCTTGCGCTAAATGACGTATAATGCTTAAGGATAGAGCAGGTAACACCCTTCTTTAAGGGCAACTATCATCAAATGGCCAAAATTCGCAAAACTAGAAGAAGTGTGAGTGTTCCGGGGTGATGGTGCTATGGGTCTGAGCCTAATTTAACTATTGCATATTTTGATTTTGTTTTCGGGGATTGCGGGGTTAAATTTGAGATGGTGGATTGAATATAGACACGTTCAATCGTTTGGCAAGCTGGGTCGAGCTCGTCGAACCACTCGGTGGTTCGCCTAATGACCACATATCGCCTTTAATTTCATGTTATATGTGATGTTTCAGTATGTAATTTTTGGTGAGAAACCTGAGGTCGCCGAAAGCACTCGGCGACTCAGCAACTCAACGAATGTACTCTTGATCACCCTTTGTCTACACCCCTAAAACCCTTATCGCACTGTAACTTTCGGCGGACAAACCCTTGCTCACCAAAACTAGTCGGTTGTTCACCGAAAGTGAATTCCCATCGCCAACATGCCATAGTGTTTGAGCCAATCCCTTCAGCGAGCCCGATCTAGCTTGCCAAAAAGGTTCGGCGACTCGCTGACTTGGATCGGCGATTCTATCTGCAATAGATTTTATGTGCTTATGTTTATTTTCTCCTAATCTCTCGCGATCTTTTGCAGATATGGTACTTACAAATCTAACCATGATACCTAAGAAAACAACACATGGCATTAATATAAATGAAAGGGGATCAAATCTCCCACAGAAAAGAAGGAAAGAACTCCCACCGGGAGACAAAGGCTAAAATAAGAAGCACATAGCTAGGAAAGGAATACCTGAAGAGAATAGGGTTGAGTTGTCTGAACCTGAAGACGAGCATCCTTTTCTTAATCGAAGGAATGAGCTCCGAACTAGATCTCAATCCGCATCTACCCGAGTTCCGTTGGAAGCCACTCCTCTGAAAACAGACTCCGTACCAGCTCAAGCACCTCCAGTGACCCCTGCACTCCCTATTGCTCCTCCCTCTAGATTGCTGAACAGATTGAAAGGTGTTAGGGTATGAACCATTCTAGTGGGGAAGCTATTATCTATGGAGGGCCTGGAAGGAAATATCCTAATATGAGGACACCCTCCGCTACCATGAGTTTGAGCAGTTCACAAGGCCCCAAGGCCCTTACATTCCTTCCTGGGTCAGGGAATTTTACACATCTTATGGGGAGTTGGTGCCCAAGATCAAGAAGAAGGGAAGTGAGTTTAGACCAGTGAAGTTGGTCATGGTCAGAGGGAAGGAAGTGGAGTGCGGCAGTGAATATATTAACACTGTTTTGAATAGACCGCTGCACTCTGCACTTCCTTACGAGGGGTTTCCCATTACTCATTCCCTGGATGAAATGAAGGGTTGGTTGTCTCCTTTGATTTCTAACACCACCCCGAAGTGGATGGATGCAGGGGCCCCTAGTGAGAAGAGGGACTTGAGCATTGTTGTTAGGTTCTGGTTTGGCTTTATCAGCAGCACCATAATGCCATCCCAGAACGAGTCCATTTTGTGCCATCCGAAAGCAGCTTGCCTTGGCTCTATCATGTCTAGGAGACGCATCGATTTGGGACTGCTGATTTCATAGGAGATGAGCATGAGAGCCAAACAGAAGCAGACTTATCTGCCATTCTCAGTCCTGATCAATGAGTTGTGCCAGCGTGCTGGAGTACCCCTCGACAGTACTAGGCATATTGAGGTCACCGCTTCTTCCTCTACTAACATTCGGCGTATTGAGGCCGAGTTCATACGAGAGGAGGTTGACATGAGGAGTTCAGTTTCGTTAGATATTTCCCCGGAGGCTGATGTTGACTCGTTACCTTCAGAAGCATCTTCGCCTACTCCAGCTTCTAGGACTTTAGCTACACCCACTCCTTCCTCATCTTCACATGTCCCAGGTGTTTCTTCCTCCTCCTCCCAGCCTGTTAGGATTACTCAGGCCATGATCTTGAAAATGGGGAATCTGGCCTATTCAGCTGATATGAGGGCGACTCGACTGGAGAGATCCACCCCTGGGATGATTGATAGTTCTATGTTGGCTGCATTGACCCCCTCTTAGAATTTTTGTTGATGATCTGGCTACTAGAGTCACTGCTTGTGAGAGCAGATAAGGGAAGACATTTGAGGTTTCGGCTTTGAAAGCCGAAGTTGTAGATTTGAGGAAGGACGTAGACTATTTGAAGTCTACCAACTTCACCTCATTGGTTCAGGGTGTAGATGACGAGGATGCTCCTGAGATCTCAGGGATTCCTTCGTCTAACAACGGAGTAGTACAAATGGATGGCACAAATTCTGAGTAGTTGGATGCAGATACAAACGAAGAGTAGATAGCGGTATATGATGGTTAGATAAGAGAGAGCATATAGGAGAGCATATTTAGAAATTTGCCAGATCTTGTGGAGACAGTTGTGCAGCCTGTGATCCAGACATCGCCATCTGAGACGTCCATATCGGCTTCCAGTGGATCTGGCACTGCTATTCATCCGGAGGTTACTCCGGGAACTGATGCCTATATTCAGAGTACCACATCAAGCACAGAGGCCTAGACAGATTGAGAGACGGCATAGACATGATCCTTTCTTTACCTTCTTCTCTTTCTTACTTACTTTTACTTTTGGATACTTTTATTCACATTTGAGGACAAATGATTTTTTTTGTGGTGGGGTGAGGTCACTTTTATGCATATTTGTTTTGTTTATATATTTGGGTTGAAATTTATAATTGTGTTATTACTGCATTTTTGTTGAGGTTTGAGCTTGTGGCTTCATATTTTATATTGCAAAATGATTATGACCCTACCGAAATTTTTTTCCTCCACTTCTGTGTTGAATGTGGATGTTCTTTCGCAAATTTGAGTATCGATTCCGATCAATACCGATGACTTGAATAGTTTTCTTAATAGAACAAACATGAATGTGCGGCTACGACGAGGCCAAGTGAAGTTGCATAGAAAATATCTGAACTCTTTGCATCTCATTGTGACTAGCCAGTTATTAAATCAAGTCTCTTGCGATGAACATTGCACACTAGCTAAACTGTAGAATCTTGTTTGACTTTACTGTCGATGCCTAGTGTGATGAGATTACCTATGAATTATGCATGATAGATCGTAGAATTTACCCCGTTGGTCCAGTCGACTAAGTAAGGTTATCTCTTGATATGATCTTAGGCAACTTCAAACAGTTTGAGCCAATTTGACATATATACCTCTTTTGTGGCCTACCTTGTGTGTGCATGAACCTGTCTTGAACACCCATTGAACCTTACCTTTCTTTGGAAGAAACTTGATGACAACATTACCTTTCTTGACCCATTACCCTTAATCCTCGTGAACTATGGTTGATTGAATAGCCAACTTAGGCCAAAAGGGTAAGTTAGGGGTGTGGTGAAAAGAAAAGGGAAACTCAAGATGTGCAACGAAAGTCTCATTTAACCCATGGTGTTGAGAAAAATGGAACCCCTCTTTATATATAAAAAAAAAAGTTTATAAATTGAGGTTCAAATAGTTATTTCCCTTACTTTAAGTCTTTGTTTTTAAAGTGAGTGAGACACTGAGATATTCCTACAATAATTTAATACTACAATCTCAATGAGAAAGTTTTTATTAGTAATGGTCTCATGATAATTAATGGTTTTCCTTAGTAGTGTTGTAATGGTTTGTCTTTATAGTTCATATCGAAATTGGTCTGGTTATTATGAGGAATCCTTTTGAATTTGCCAGTTTACGCAATATTGACATCTCTTTCAAGATTAATAGGAAGTTTTGTTAAGTGTTTTATGTAGGAATGGACTAATAGGTAAAAGTTCAACTTGCTGCTGCATATTATCAATTCATGATTAGTCCATTAGTAATTCTCAATGGAAATTGTGTGAACTATTAATGGTTCTTAACTCGATAACTGATATACCGTGAGTTTATAGTATTTTTAATACATTTCACTTAAGATTTGTGTGTCTATATGGCCATTTTGTATTTGAACTAATTTTTATTGTGTTATATTTGCAAGAATTAGGCTTGGACGAGGTCGAGAGTGATGACAACTGAAATTCTACAGAAGGAGCCACCCACGGAAGGTGACCTACGGACCGTAGGTCCAATAACGGTTCGTTGTGGGTAGGCATGGAATGATCATCAGGGAAGTAGGATTAAGTGTGGGACTCTAGAGGCGAGTGACGGAGCATAGGTCGACCCACGTGTTGTCCTGCACATTCATCAATGATCATTGGGAGGTGAAGTTCCAGTACCTGATGAAAAGTTCTACGTGTGGAGCCACAGAAGGGGACGCACAAATCGTATGTCAACCTACAGTCCATACTGCACACCCATCATTTGTATCTGAAAGTTGAAGGTTCCAACCTCTGTGGAAAAGTTCTAATTATCAATCTACGGACCGTAGGTCAATCCACGGTCCATAGGTCAGTCTTGTCGATCAAAGCCACGTCCAACAATTTTATTTCCTTATTTCGTTTCCTTTTTGTTTAGGACATATTTTATATTTTTCTGTAAATAGGGTATGTTAACCTCATTTTTGGAGGGTGACACCATTTTATACATTTAGTTCTTGATATTTTCATGGGAATTAATTTGAAAATATTGACAATTTGATTTTCTAATTTCGGTTTATAAGATTTTTGCTTTGAATTTCAATTGGAGATTACGGGTTTCTTCTACTAAATACGTAAGTTTATGAATTCTTCTTCTAACAATATGAATTGTGTTCTTTCAAGCATGTGTAGCTAAATCCACAACTATGGTTGTGGGAACCATGAGCAATTAACAACGTATGAATGATAACTATTTAATTCTTGTCTAGTGTTGATGCATGTATTGGAAATTCTTTTAGTTAAATGTCTTTTTCACGGTGGCCAACGTTAGAACTCGCCTTGTTTCTACTTGCCTGACCAAGGAGGTAGTTAATAAGAAAAGAATTATCAACAGAGATTTAGTGTGATACTATATAATAGTCTCATGTCAGTTGGTGCGAGGGTAGAAACTAAGCCATACATTGATGTGATGTCTAATCTTATGTAAAGGTAAGGGTTAGTAAATTATACACACGTAGCCGGACCATGGTGCAGAGTGAAATTCCCTATTTGGTGGACCAAGTACTTAGGGATACATATCTTACCACTTTCCATGTGATACACTAGGAAAGGATTACTATTATTAGATTACCGTGTTAAAAGCTTATGGGGAACACATATACCCTAGTTTATTTCTCCCATTGTTAACAACAAACTTCGAATCTTGCTCACTTGTTACTTAAACAATCATCAGTTATTTGTTTCACAAATCCTCCCCCCTCAACTTTACTTACTTGTCTCGGAGATAACTTGACTAAACTGATATAACAATGAGTTAAGTTTATGTGTAAACCATCTTCATCGTGGGATCTTCCCCAACCTACAAGTTGGGTTCTTTACTTGATAACGATTGCTTATACTTCTTTAGGGAGGTGTAATTTGAGCGTATTAAACTTTGGCGCCGCTACTTTTAGATTAAGTTTAACTACATTATTGAACTTTAGTCAATTGTTTCCTAATTTTACGTTTTCTTTGTTTATGGTTTTCTTTAGGTTTCCACTCTAGTTTATGCCAAGTACATAGAGTCGAGGAAAACCATTGACCCCATACGATCCAGAGTTGAGGATAACTTTGATAAAGATGAATAACCAAGGGGTCCGTAATAATCCAGCCATAGAGGTGCCTGAGGAACAAGTGAATAAAGAGAATGTTCAAGTTCAACGTGATAATTTACTTGGAGATGCATTGAGGGTGTAGAACCCACCTGAACCAAGATTGTGTGATAATTACAGGGTCGAATTCATCACTGTTGAATTTGAAGGATCCATCATTCTCCCTACTCTACATCAAGGGAATACATTTGTGGTGACTAGCAGTTTGATGTAGATGCTTACAGTGAGGGATTTATTTTCTGGTATGACTTCGGAAGATCCGTTTGGGTACATGGTGAAGTTGAGGAGTGTTTGTAAGAGTTGTGTGGGGCAACAAGAGTTGGATATGAACGGCATAGGGATGAGAGTCATCCCTCTATCATTGAGCGTTCATGCTGCTATATGGTTTTCTAATCTTCCGTACAACTCAATTCATACATGGGACCAATTGCACAAGGTGTTCATGGCCAAGTACTTTCCGTTGACAAATAAGTTGAACCACAAAGATAAACTCAACAACTTCGTAGCACTACCTGGAGAGTCTGTGAGTAGTTCATGGACAGGTTCACTGCATTTATAAGAAGTGTTCTGAACCATTGCATTGATGATGAGTCACTAAAGGAGTATTTTTGTAGAGGTCAAGATAACAATGGTAAGGCCGGGCTTGATACTACCATTGGAGGATCATACGGTGAGTGCACTTTTGAGGAGATTGCTGAGAAACTTGAGAAGATTTCCCAAAACAATGAAGCATGGACCACTCGAAAGTAAGACACTGGAAGAAGCACTTTTGTGATGAGATGATAGAACTTAGGTTGGTATTGAAGCATTTAAGCGGATGTCTAGAAAAGGAAAATGCGGTGAATTATTTGACTAGGACTTTACCACCACCGGTTGAGGAATGTTATTATGAAAAAGAATCTTCTGTGGTAAATGATTGGACGGGGTGTTTCTGAGCCTACCCGCAAGGTTCCAACTCGGTTAATTAGTGCCAAGGGAAAGAAAATCAAGGTCGAAACTATGGCAACAACAACCGAGAAGGTAAGTATGTCCGAGATAGGAACTACAATCACGACAACAACTACAACAGGAACAACTATGGCAACATAAATGATAGGGTTGGTCCTTATATTCCTCTTGCAAATCGGGAATCTGGCAATAGAAAAGTTGGGAAGTAGTATGTCATGTATTGAGGATATTATGCAGAAGATGATGAAAAGGTTCGATTCGACTGATGAGAATGTGAAGGAGATGCAGAATGACTTGTCTAGAATTGTTCAAAAAGTTGATGTCCATGCTATGTCAATTAAGCATATTGAGCAGTAAATGAATCAGTTGTCCACTACAGTAAACTCACGTCAGCCTGGTACACTTCCTAGCAACACCCTCCAGAATCTGAAAAATGATAGGCACTGTATGGAAGTCACTACTCGAGGGGGTAAACAGACCATTGATCCACCTATGCCATCTAAGGTTGAAATTGTTGTTGAAAAAGATGATGAGGAGATTGAGGTTACTAGGGAGTCCAAGAATACTACAGAGAAGGAAGCGGAGATAACCCAAAAAGTTGACCCCATGCCTAGACCCCCACCTCCATTCCCATAGAGGTTGGTTAAAAAGAATGAAGGGAAATACTGTCGGTTTATTACTATGTTTAAACAACTTTCCATCAATGTTCCGTTAATAGATGCTTTGGAGCCAATGTCTCGGTATGCGAAGTTTATAAAATATTTGGTGACTAAGAAAAGGGCCATCAATTTTGAAGATGACGATAGGTTGCAACATTGTACTGCTATTGTTACTAGGCCACTAGTGCAGAAGAAAGAGGATCCTGGTGCTTTCACTATTCCTTGTACCATCAAGTTGTTGCATTTTGCTAAGGCGTTATGCGATTTGGGTGCGAGCATTAATCTGGTATCATTGTCTATTTACAAGAAGTAAGTTTTAGGAGCTCCCAAACCAACTGCGATGCAATTACTCATGGATGATATAATTGTGAAGAAGCCCATTGGTGTTCTCGAGGATGTACTTGTGAAAGTGGAGGCATCTATTTTTCCAGCAGATTTTGTGATACTTGACTATGAGGTAGATTTTGAGGTTCCCAGCATCCTAGGAAGACCATTCATTGCTACTGGGCACGCCTTGGTTGATATGGAATAATGGCAGATGAAGTTTCGATTGAACAAGGAAGAGGTAACTTTTAATATTTGTTGGTCCATGAAGCAGGAAAGAGATCTCAAGTCAGTGTCAGTGGTGAATCATATTGTGGAGGGAGGTTCTGATGTGTCTATCGAAGAGAGGTTGGGTGTTGATGCACTTGCAGCGGTAATGATGAATCTTTAGGGTGATGGTATTGAACACTATGATGAATTGGTCGCCTCACTTGATAGGTTCGAATTCCGCTCCAGACCAAAGAAATTTGTGTTAGATAAAAAGAATCGCGACTCTCCACCCACAAATAGTCTGTTAAAGAGGCTCCAAAATTGGAGCTTAAAGCTCTGCCAATGTCACGACCCAGGGGTACCCCTAGACGTAACATGGTGTACTAGACCCCGAAGGGGTCTAATACAAGTCCTTAGTGTCATCATAACATACGATCATAGAAACGTAGGGGAAATTTAAAACTTTTTTTTAAACTTAATATCGGAAACATTTCATAAAAGCGGAAATCTTTACTAAGTCTATATCTCAAAACCCTTTATGAATAACATGAATAAAAGTCTTGGGACGCATCCCATAATAAGTCTAAAACATAGGAAATGACATAAAAGGAACATAGTGGATTTGTCCTCAAAGCTATCACCAATTCTTGAAGTCTTCAAACGCCTAAGCAACCTAGCCACCAAAGCAACTCAAACCCAACACCCTACATTTGGTTAGAATTTAGGAAATATACGTTAGTACAAAATGTACCAACTATGAAAGCTAACATACCAACATAAAACATCTCAAAATGGTTAGTCAACATAGGCAGAAGCATAAGAGATAATAACATAGTCATAACATAAGCTCCAACATAAGCATCATACCATAACAATTCAATATAAGACATTCATAATTTCATACTTCAACCATTAGTCATTCATATTCAAGAGAACTACTTCACAAGCCACCTCCAAGCATACTTGTGCAAGGCAAAGATAGCATCCCATAATACTATCAAAGCTAAGTACCTCTCTTTGGTCATTCTTGGTCATAGTGCACCTTCATAGTCAAGACCTAGGTTTTCATGTCATAAGAGCACTACACTCCTAAGTAACCTCAAGGCACACTTGTGCAATGCATGTGGGGCATCCCATAATACCACACACACACAGCATATCTTGAAGTCACCCTATTCATAATTACCATCTCTAGGTGTTAATATAGACCTAGTTCGCATTGACAAGGAACTATCAACTTAAGTCAATCAAATCATGGAAGGCAACTACAGCAACAATCCAAGCTAGGCATACATTACAAAAGAGGACAATTCATAAGTAGCTTCAAGTCTTACTTGTGACATGTATGAGTGGCATCTTATACTACCACTCCCACTCACACTAAGTACTCATTTAGACTAGCTTACTGAATGCTTACTATCTATTATTCTAGACTATCAAAGAATAGCATATACTAGGCTAGACCTAGCTACCATGGAAAACACCTTACCATGCAATCCAAGCGATCCTAGGAAGGATACAAGTATACCAACCTAGCCACCATGCAACATTCAATAGGATCCAAGCTACCCTTAGGGGGGGTATGAATCCTCAACCCTGTGATATGTTTAGAAGAGTATGATGTCACAATCCTAAGCAACCATGAAATGGTCTTGGCCTAACCAAGTCCAGTTACCATGAAGTACATTCTAACAATGCTAGTTCAAGCTACCCATAGGAGAGTATAGATCCTCAATCCTAGGCTACCATTCCTATACTAATGCAAGATACCATGAAAATCACCCTACCAATGCTAATTCAAGCTAACCTTAGGAGAGCTTAATTTCTCAATCCCAAGATACCATGAAGTCTACCATCCCAAACTACCAAGAGATCTACCATCCCAAGCTACATAATTCAACTATACATGAAGAAATCATAAGGCTCAACTTCAAGCTATTCTATTATAACAAGCATGATTCATTTTAGGTAATTAGCCTTTCAATCTAGAATAATTTTGTGTGAGAATACCTTTCACATTCTACATACGTGCAATCTATCTCCTCATACTAAACTTACTCTATAAGCCCTAGTGGTCAACATTATGACTTCAAGCCCTACATTCAAGCTTCACTCTACAACCATTATAGTAGTCTAGGAGACAAGCGATATTTAATCACAACCCTTAAAGCATAGACAATTCTAAGCATAATTCATCATAGAGTCCCAATTCTAATCATACAATTCATATTCTATCATACATGCATAAGTCTAGTTCAATTCATGATTTCATATTCCCATTCTTAGATAAGTTCTATTCATAGTGATAAATCTAGAAAATCTATCAAGAACCATCTATTTCTCATCAAAAGATCTAAACCCACATACTTTAAAAATTAGGGTTAGACAAGGAATTCACATAAATTCTTCGTAATATCATGAATCAATACTAAATTAATCATATATGAGTAGTATCTAACATTTTGGAATCATACCCACCTAAAACCCATACATTGGAAGTAACCCTAGCTTAGATTGGGGTTCTTTCTTCACAAAATCTTGGGGGTTTCTAGGGGACTCTATGGGTGGAAGAACCCGTAGATTAAAATCTAAACTACCTTTAATCAAAGCCCTAATGAAAACTCTCAACAATGGAATTCGTTCTTGACCCAAGCTTCAAGCCCTATCTCCTTCTTTAATGGAGGCTATTCTTAGAGAGAGAAATATTATGTGGAGAGGATGTAGATGGATTTTATTTTGATTCTAGATTGAATGACTTAAAATGAGGTAAACTTAGGTCTAATAAGCTTATACAGTTGCTAGGAAATGAATAAGTCTAAGGACCCTAAACGTTTTTAACTTAAAAATTACTAGGCTTCACGTCTTGCATCGCCCTTTGCACCCCCATGGCTTGCCAAGGGAACTAGGCGAGTCGCTAAGTGGACCCTTCGCTCACCCAAATTTCCAGCAAGCTCAATAATAGGGCAGTTTCACTAGGCGATCTAGGGGGCCAATGGGCGGTCCGCCCAGTAGGTTGGCGAGCTATGACTTAGCTCGCCCTTTGTTCCAGAACCAATGGTAAAGGAACAGCCCATTAGGTGACCTTAGGTTCCCTTTGGCGCATCGCCAAATGAGTTTGCTGATCAAGCTTCCCAATCGCCAACTAGTCACCTAGGAGAATAAGTTCTCTTTCACTCTACCTTGTTAGCTTAGGCCCTTGCAACCCTATACCATTCCATAGATAGTCTTCTAAACTATGGGGTCTTAACACGAATCTTGACGTTGAACTACTAAGCCCCTCATTCAAAGTACGGAAAGTCTCATCTACAACTCTATTTCACATACATCAAACCTTATATTAGAACCCTAGCTTGAGGCTCTAGTTTGGTCTACTAGTTTCTGGGGTGTTACCATATCTCCCCCTTGGGAACATTCATCCTCGAATGACCTTTCTAAACACTTTTAAAAAGAAGAGCATCGAAACTAGCAGCCCATCATGCATACACTGCATCTACATGCACACGACCAACCAAGGAAACTTCAATTCCAAAGTAATCATACCTAATGCAACTCAAGAAAGTAGGAACTTCATTTACAAACTCAAAATGTATGGACGAGACATACATACCTATTTCCAAGGAAGAACTAACATCTCCTAGCTACAACATGCTCAACATACCTTAGTAGAGCCTAGAAATGCAAATCAACTCAAAGATGCTACAACATGAGGAAACACAATACAATTAGATCAATTGTAACAAGGCCTACACATCTTCCTAAACATACATAGAACGATATTATGGCAAGACATAATCATATAAAGACCTTATGGAATAGGCACACTATCTCCCCCTTGGGAGTAAGTCCACACATGCTTTTCTAAACATCATTTCAAGCAAGGACAACATAAAGTGCAACATAACAAGTCATAAAAGACAAGAAATCTGAAAATTTTCTAAAACATAAAAGAAGAACATACCGGAAAGGACATGAGGAGATCACTCTTGATCATCCTTAGATTGGAGAGCATAAAATCTATTCCTCTTTGGAGGCTCATAATCCCCACCACTAGAGGAAACTAGCTTTCCCTCTCTTATAGTAGCCTTTGCCTTTGGGCAATCCTTTTTCATGTGGCCACTCTCACCACATCCATAGCAACCATATCTACCGGCTAACCACTTACCCTCATGCCTCTTACCACACCTAGAACAAGTGGGCCATATAGACTCACTACCTTTCCCTTGTGGCCTAGGGGTACACACCCTATCATCCTTATACTTAGGAGCATTAGAATAGCCTTGTCTAGAAAACTTTTGTCAATTCCTAGAATGACCATGTCCATCAGACCCATTATTATCCACCCTCGATCGTTTTTTCTCCCTAGCCCTCTCCTTTTTGAGTTTAGACTCTTCTATTTATTGGGCAAACACCATGAGGCGTGAGATATCCATATCATCAATAAGCATTGCCATATGACATGGTTTTTCTACTAGATCGGACACCCCATCATAAACCTATTCATCAAATCCCTTAGACTTGCTACCAAAGATGGAACATACTTAGAAAAGAGAATGAACTTCAAGGCATACTCATTGACAAATATGTTGCCTTGCTTAAGATTTATAAACTCTTCCAACTTAGCCTCCCTTAACTCCTGATGAAAAGAACCTATCGAGAAATGCCAACTTAAAATTTTCCCACTCCATAGGCCCCGCCTCTACCGGCGTAGCAACTTTCCATTGCTCATACCTAATTTCGGCAACATTGTTCAATTGGTAAGTAGCTAGTTCCACTTTTTCTCTAGAAGTTACCCCCATGATGGAAAGAGTCTTATAAACCTCATGTATGAACCCATTTGGATCCTTAGCCCTGAAGAAAAAAGTCAAGTCTATAAGAAAATGGAGCAGTCAGCAAATTGCCAAGCAGTTCCGTGAAGCATCACCATATTGCCCAATGATTCAGAACGCGAATATGCTGAAGGCAAAAGCAAAAAGGCAAGGTACTAGACCAAAGGGCAGATCGCCGAGTAGTTCGGCGATCCCAACTAACTCCGCCGAGTGGATCCTTCGCAGCACACTTTTTGACAGCTATAAATACCCTCCTAAATTTGTAGCTTAGTATCAAGCTATTTTAGAATTAAGTTTTAGAATAAATCATTTTTTGCAAGTTTTGGAGACATTGTTGTTGAGCCTTGAAGATTCAAAGGGTTTCAACTCCAAGGAATTGGAAGTGGGTCTCCAAGAATCTTGATCCTTGATGTGTTTAAAGACTTTATTTATCATACCCATATGATGGTAACACCTTTTGGTATCGATTTTTATCTCTTTTCATGTCTAGCTAAAACCCCAATTCTTGGGGTGTGATTTTGTGAACATGGGCTAGATTATATGTTGGGTCTTGCTTGTTGATGGTTTATTTGTTGTTTAAATGTGATTTCATTTACTAGATGTGTATGAACTTAATGGAATTGTAGTTGCAAGTACGATTTCATCTTAGTGTTTTCGGCTTCCTCGAGATAGAGGTCGTAAAACTAACCCTACTAATTGACAGCCGGTGGTATTGGGTCGACATGGGTTCAGCTCGAGAGATTGAACCCTAGTCCTTCACCCACACATTCCGCTCGAGAGTGTGAATGGGCTAAGGTGGAGGTTGTTCTTAAAGAGGCAACTTGATGTTCGAGAGAAACTAAATTGATTCGGTGTAGGTAGCTCGAGAGAGAATTTACCCCCACTATAATCTAGCCTAGTCACAAATACTAAAAAATTCACTATCAAAATCATGTACCCGATAATTTAGTCTATCCCGTATTGCTATCACATCCCAAGAATCCCATCTCCATATCTCATTTTCTTTTTTTTTGTTTTTTTATCATTACTTTAACACAAACCCCCATTTAGAATTGACGATTGCATCACCCCCTTTAAATTTGTTATGTTTTCATTCGATAAAGTTTTTAGCTACGAGTAACTTTAGTATTTTCGTGCTTAACCATTAATTTTTAGGAACCGCTCCCTTGGGACGCGACCCCAACCCATTCGGTTGGTATATATTACTATTGTACAATCGTAGACACTCGAATTGGATGTTGTTTCTTGATTACAAAAACATCAGCCATCCCTCTACAAGGATGTACACGAATTTGTATAGAAATGTGTTTCGTGCCAAAATCAAGGTGGAGTGTCTAGAAGACACGAGTTACCCCTCGGCCCTATACTAGAAATTGAACTATTCAATGTTTGGGGAATAGATTTCATGGGCCTATTTGTGAGCTCATTTGGGAATAAATATATATCTTAGTAGCCGTGGATTACGTTTACAAGTGGGTGGAAGCTGTTGCACTTCCAAAGAATGAAGAGAAAAGTGTGGTTCAATTTTTGAAACGCTACATCTTTGCTAGATTCAGTACCCCTAGAGCTATCATTAGTGATGGTGGATCCCATTTTTGTAATAAATGTTTTTCAGTTGCACTGAGCAAGTGTGGGGTAAAGCACGGTAGCTACCCCATATCATCCCCAAACAAATGGTCAAGTTGAAGTGTCCAACCTAGAGATCAAAAGCATCTTGGCCAAGACAGTAAATTGTAATAGAACTGACTGGTCTCGAAAGTTGGATGACGCATTGCGGGCATATCGTATAGCTTACAAAACACCAATAGGGATGTCACTGTATCAGCTAGTTTTTGGAAAGTCTTGCTATCTACCAGTCGAGTTAGAACACAAAGCGATATGGGTGTTGAAAGCTTTGAATTTGGACTGGCTAAGAACCTCTAAAGAGAGAATGGAGCAGATGAACGAGTTGGATGAATTCAGGTTGTGAGCTTACGAAAGTTCAGCTCTTTATAAAGAAAAGATGAAGAAGTGGCATGATGCTAAAATACTTAAGAGAGAGTCCAAGGTAGGAGATCTGCTGCTACTCTACAACTCCCGTCTTAGACTTTTTCCCGGAAAGCTCATTTCCAAATGGTCAGGACCATTAGAGTAACACGGGTGTTCACCAATGATGCCATCGAAGTTAAAGATCAAGAAGGACATGTTTTTAAGGTGAATGGGCAACATTTGAAATCATACTTTGGTGCGTGCTAAGAAATCTCTTTGATTGAGGTGGTGTACTTGGAAGATTCTTGATGGCACACATCCACATCGTCCCATGATAATGTGTGTTAATGTTGCAGGTGCATGATACTGAGCAAGGACGATACCGTCGGCAAATCACCGACACAGTTTGGCGAGCATGACCTATTTCAACTTGTGACTTGCGAAGACAAGGCTGATGTTCTGGATTATTCGGCGGGAAACATACGCCCCTCAGTGTATCGTCACTTTGATTAGGTGACTCGACTTTCCTCGCCTTTCTACTATATCACTTGCAGTGTCATTCAGTACCTTTTCGGCGGTGCTCCATGCCCATTATGCGAATCGCCAAACTATTCGGCGACATTCTATGTCTCCACTAATTTTCTCCTCTTTCGAAAGTGGAATACACTGGAATTAAGGGTAAGCTTCTATTTTCTTCGGAGTGTCACAAACATATTCAGTGAACGCGTGTCGCCAACACATTCAGTGAATTGTCCCCTTCCTCACCGACTGAGCGCATAATGAAGATTTCTTTCTATCTTGCCCTGCACATTTACATACTGGAATTAAAAAAATTTATTTCTAGTTCTCTTTTATTATTTTCACTTTTATATTTGTTTATTTGAAGTAGTGTTCATTCATTGGTCACATTGAGGACAATGTTGAAGGCGTTCAGTGGGGGTGGCTCTTGGTAAATTTAATGCCCCTCTCGTGTGCCTCTCTCATTTGATGAATGTAGATGTTCTTTTGCAAATTTGAGTCTCGGTTTTAATCAATAACGATGAGTTGAATAGTGCTCATAATCGAACGAACATGAATGTGTGGCTACAATGAGGCCAAATGAAGTTGCATAAACAATATGTGAACTTTTTGCATCTCGTTGTGAGTAGCCAAGTATCAAATTGATTCTTTTGTGATGAATGTTGCACACTAGAAAAAGTGTGAGTCTTGTTTGACTTTGGTATCGATACCTTGTGTGATGAGCTTACTGTGATCCATGCATGATTACACCTAGAATTTACCCTATTGGTTCGGTCGACTAAGTAAGGCTATCTCTTGATATGATCTTAGGCAACTTTGAAAAGTGTCAGCCAATTTGACATTATACCTCTTTTGTGGCCTACCTTGTGAGTGTGTGAACCTCTTTTGAAAACCCCTTGAGCCTTACCTTTTCTTGGAAGAAACTTGATGAAAACATAACCATTCTTAATCCATTACCCATAATCCTCATGATTTGTTGTTTAATTGAATAGACAACTTAGGCCAAAAGACTAAGTTGGGGGTATGGTGAAAGGAGAAGGCAAATCAAGGAGTGCAAGAAAATTTCCTTCTATCCAATTGTTTAGAAAAATGGAACCCATCCATAAAAAAAAAATGACATGAAAAAGTAGAAAAGAATGAAAAAGAAAAAGTTGTGGAATAAAGTTATAAAAATGCAAAAAGAAATGGGGTTTCCAACTTACCATGGAAAGTGAATAATGAGATGACTTTTGAGCACAAATGAGCTTGATGAAGAAAAGGAAAGGAAGTGTTGTGAGCACCACATTTCATGAGGATGAAAGTCACTGAGCCAAAATGACCATACCTTTGCACTCAGCACCATTAAAAGCCTTGAAAATACCTTTTTTTTAATCTTGAGTGAGCTGAAACAGTTGTCAATTGGAAAATATGGGCAAATCTAGAGGTGAAAGCATGCATTGTTTTCATCTTTGTGAGTGTGAGCGTTGCATTTGATTTCGTAAATTTAAACAATTGAACCGTTGTGTGTGAAAATGGAATAATTCTTTGTGTGAGGGCATTTGAACACTTTTGTTGAGCTTGAACTTGCATTTGAAGCAAGTATTGTGAGTTTGATAATCTTTGATAATGGTGTGTCACAACTTGAGTCTTCGGGTACACAATTGATTCTTACATCAGTAAGTTAAGTCTTGTTGTGTACATTCATGATTGAGGCTTGTTTAGCACTATTTGAGACATCCTTTTTGAACTGCTGAACTTGAATTTTACTTGAGGACAAGAAAATGTTTAAGTTGGGGGTGTTGATGAATTGGACTCATTTAAGGCTTTATTTTAATAGATTTAGTGTCCTCAAATGCATATTTTGTTTCAATAACTGATGTAAATCCTTGAATTTCAGGTATTTGGACTTAGAGACAAAACATGGACACTATTGAGCAAAAAGGAACAAGGCAGTTGAAAGAACAACGAAAAGAAGACCTGATGATCGTCTAACTCTCTTGGAAAGTCGCCAAATGACCCTTAGTTCACCTAAATGTTCCAAAGTGCTAAGCTGACAGAGCGAGGAAAATGAAAACGTGGTGATCGCCGATGTCACTCGGTAAGTCGCCAAATGGGCCACCAAACTGCAGAAATTAATAGAACGCTGGAGCTAAAATTGGGAAAAATGACGGCGAGTAGCAATTTCATTCAGCGTGTTGCCGATCCATTCAGTGCTATATTACCTAGTCGCCAAAACTGTTGATGCATAGTTAAACTAGTGTTGATGGGTGAGATAGAAAGAAAAAGGGGGATACGCGTAACTCATCGGGGACCCCGATTTGGTTCGCCTAAACCTAGAGTAGAAGGACCAAGAGGAAGTGAAAAATGAAGGTGAGATAATGAACAATCGGTGAGTCGCCGAATGGTCGGCAAAGTCCGACTTACTTCGCCAAGAGGTGTTACGCAGCTACACTTCAGATTTGTTTTAATAGATTTTTGAGGGGGAGAGAAGGTATCTATAAAATGAGAAAAGAAAAAATTGAGAAATAGAACACTACCAAGGCTTGTTCTTAGTAATTTTAGCAAGATTTTGAGAGAAATTTTGTAAGAGTGGAGATTATTCGTTGATTTTTATTTATAATCCTCATTTGTACCCAATTATGGGAAGAAAGATTAATTTTGATTTTCTTTAACTAGACATGATTAGCTAAAAACCCTTTACTTGGGTTTTGATCATGAGGCCAATTGTTGGATTTACTTAGTGGGTATTCTTTAATTGTGAATAATGGTGTTAGTTTGTAGTGGGTCTAAGTTGTTGCCAGATTTTGTGGGTGAATTGCATGATTCCGTGTAATGATTCAGTGTTGTGCATTTTCTTGAGAAAGAGGTGTAGAGCCAAGGTGGTAATCTTGAGAAAGTGAAATAAGTGATCCATCATTCGTATCCAGTTTGAGAGAGTGGATTTGATGAAGGCAAAAAGTTGGGCATCTTATGGTGTTGAAGTTCGAGAGAATGCAACATAGACAAGGTAATTGTTTAAGAGAAAGTTATTTTATATATGGCTCGACCTACCTGCAACAAAATATCCCATTATGAACAATAACGTTTACCCATTTTGTTAAGGTTTGGCAATTGGCTGATCAATTCCCCAAGTTTTACTCTACTGTTTGATTATTGTGTTAAATTCTAAAATTGGAGTAATAGTTAAAGCTTGAAGTTTGGAAGTCAAATATTGATTTTGCGAGAATTGTTCGGTTGAAGAGGTTGACATTATACTTTTATTATTGAACTTTGAAGGAATTACTACTCACTGTGGGATCGACCCCAACTCACGTAGTTGGGTTATTATAATGACGAACGATCGTGAGCTCTTAGTACTGGATGAATATTTTTGATACGTAAATCAAACACCTTAAACAAATAGTCTGAGTCTAAAAGAGTGGGCTTAAACAAGAAAGATCCATGGTAGCCCAAAAGAAGTGGCTCACCCTGAAATCCGGTCACGCTCAATAGTCACCTAGCTGAGGTCTATCAATATAGCCACCTTAAGATGTCCTGTACTCAACAAAGAAAGAGCAAGTGCAGTATCAGTACACAACCACAATGTATTGGTAGGATCACACAGCTATCCCAATAAGTGAAACACATGCAAGTAACCACAACATTATAAAACAGATATATACCGAGCATATACAATAACAATTATCTTTTCAGGATCAATGTAGCATCCCACATTCTCAATAATACGCATTGGTTATCAATTTAGAGCAACATATGGTGTTCCAATATCAATTATCATTAGATATGAACGTAATCTTCACAAGTAGATACATAAGACAATTAAATGGTTCTCTTATGGAATCCACATTCAAACTGTTAGCACACCCAAAATATTAGCATACAGGAACGTGGTACCCAATCCAATGTTTATGCCAGAACGTGGCAACCGATCCCATATTTATGCCGGAACGTGGCAATCGATCCCACTTAGTGTGTTGGATCGTGACAACCGTCCATTGAACAAACCACAATCACAATGACAATGTATATTCTCACAATCATACAACAAGAGGTGATTCATGGCATAAAATTATTCAATTGTGCTTATTTACGATTAGGGTGATCAATGATGCAACATTCGCCAACATTAAAATCACAACCATCACCTACATCCCATGACACTAAAAAAATACTCGTTCATGCTAAGATTAATTTTTTGGAGTTCTACTCACTCGAATTCAATTATGTAAAGTCATATGAGTTCCTTAATGACTTATCTAACTACTCATTAATCAAAATCATATTTAGATCACTCGATTATTACCAGATTTCCCTACACCTTAATGACTCCGATTTCGTCTAAATCTGGACTAGGTGGGGAAATTTCAAGTTACTACGAAAAAGTTTTATGGCCCCAATTCTTTCCCCATTGGCTTTTCTATAACGACGGAATAAGTGTCATATAAATTCAACTTAACCCGCAAATATAGAGGAGATCAACTTCATTGCCAAAGGGTTTGACTTTTGGTTCATTGTTTTAATTATAATACACATGAGTAATAATTATAATGTCTCACTCCGTGAATCCTGTATGAAAATAAGTTAATACTATTTTTCACGACAAGTATTGTTTCTCTGGTTTTTTTTTTCATTTTTTTTTCCAATAATTTTTACATACATTGTGCATGTTAAAAAACTAGTGTAATAATTAAATATGAAATCATTAAGGTTTCTAAGAGGGCAAAGGTTTTCAAACAAAGATAAATAGCTTTGCCTTTTTTATTTTCTTGGACAGAATAGAAGAGCAAGATCATTCAATAGACGCTTTAGTTATTATATATTAGTGAGCTTATTCCCACTTCTCATGATTATAAATTATGGTGAAATACCAATAATTTTATTAAAGATGGAAAAGGTTTGAACCGAAATAAATTATGTATATATATACGGAAAAGGGTAAAAAATACCTTTAAACTATCTGAAATAGCTCATAATTACCCTTAAACTATATTCCGGCTCAAAATTACCCTTCCAGTCAAACTATTGGGTTAAAAGCGCCATTCTTATTAACGGAAGTTGTTAAATGCCACATGGATGCCACAATGCACGCCAATAGGGTTCCACTGCCACATAGACTAAAAATAAAAGGGTAAAAAAATACCCTTAAACTATCCAAAATAACTCATATTTACCCTTAAACTATATTTTGGCTCAAAATTACCGTTTTCGTCAAATTATTGGGCCAAAAGTGCCCTTCATATTAACGGAGGTTGTTAAATGACATATGGATGCCGGTGGATGCCACATTGTAGGCCAATAGGGTTCCACTTCCACATAGACTAAATCCCTAAATCGTAATTACTCTTTGTCCTCCTCATTTCAATATTTTCGAGAAATGATTTCA
Organism: Solanum verrucosum; assembly: GCF_900185275.1. NCBI lineage: Eukaryota > Viridiplantae > Streptophyta > Magnoliopsida > Solanales > Solanaceae > Solanum > Solanum verrucosum. Next base: position 278,019 of record NW_026019922.1, on the reverse strand, counting down.
CCCATTCTCCCTCATTTCGCGGCTAAGGTTTCACAATTTTCTTCGTTACTGGGTTTCAAAGTGGATATTCGTGGTTGTAGGTTAGTAAATCTTTTTTCTTATTTTATTATATTTACAACCACGAATATCCACTTTGAAACCCAGCTTCGAAGAAAGCTATGAAACCCTCTAACTATCATGCTTTGAAATCGTAAACATAATAAAATAAGAAAAAAATTACTAACCTACAACCACGAATATCCACTTTGAAACTCAGCCACGAAGAAAACTGTGAAAACCTAGCTGCGAAATGATGGAGAAGGGGTGAAATCGTTTCTGGAAAAAATAATGAAATGAGGAGGAAAAAGAGTAATTAGGATTTAGGGATTTAGTCTATGTGGTAGTGGAACCCTATTGGCATGCAATGTGGCATCCACATAACATTTAACCACTTCGTTAACAACAAGGGTACTTTTGACCCAATAGTTTGATCGAAAGGGTAGTTTTGAGCCGAAATATAGTTTAAGGGTAATTATGAGCTATTTTGGATAGTATAAGGGTATTTTTGACGTTTTTCCTTTTAGTCTATGTGGCAGTGGAACCCTATTGGCGTGCAATGTCGCATCCATGTGGCATCCACATGGCATTTAACAACTTTCGTTGATAAGAAGGGCACCTTTGACCCAATAGTTTGAAGGGAAGGGTAGTTTTGAGCCGAAATATAGTTTAAGGGTAAATATGAGTTATTTTGGATAGTTTAAGGGTATTTTTGAACCTTTTCCGATATATATACATATATGTGTGTGTGTGGTGACGTGGCGCCACTATAAGCACAAATTCCCTTTATATTTATTTATTTCCAAAACTTGTCTTCCCTCTTATCAAAAAACAACACATTGAGTCGTCATTAATGGCTTCGAATTTTACATAACCCCACACTAAATAGCAAAACATCATATATATACGTGATTCTACCATTATGGCTTTTATTTTTCTTCCCTTATTATTTACACAGAAAAATATATGAAATTTGATTGAAATGAAAACTGAAATTAAATTATATATAAGTTTTTTTCTTAAATGAAGATGTGTCTTTTAATTGAAGGAGTGTATCTTTTCATTCTTTGGTTGGTGTTATTTAAATGAAAAGGTGTGTCTTTTCATTCTTTAGTTCCTCTCATTTAAATGAAAAGGTCTGTCTTTCATTCTTTGGTTACTACCCGCTCTATTTAAATCCAACTACTGCTTATTCACAAATAACTTTTTACATAATACATTTCTTTACAACATCTCCAAAGAAATCGTTTAGAGTGCATGAGAGTTGGACTTGATAAATTGGAAGGTGGAATGACCTTAATATCTAGTTTAGTATAAGTGGATTTAAAATTGTCAAGGGCGGAGAAAATGTCAAACATTTGAAAGACCTATGAGATTTTCCTCTTCTTTCATACTTGGAATTAGTGTGTAAAAAATAAATGTTGACAACCCCTAATAAAAACGGCACGACTATTTGAATTGAAGAAGTATTGTAGTTGATAGAGAAAAAATTGAACAAATATGGACTAGTGCAATTTGATATTTTTGATTAACAGTCAACTACACTCATCCAGTACTAGGTGTAGACGATCGAGATCTAGTATAAAACCGAACAAGTGAGTTGGGGTCAAACCCACAGGTAGCGACACAAGTATTCAAGTATGCAATTTAATCGGTTGTAAGGCTGAAAATAATCGGAAGCACTTAAATAAATTAAGGGGATGACATGAATGTCAGATGCGGGAAATGATTGTCAATTAGCAACTAAAGCAATCATAAACAACAAAGATGAAAGAAGTAATTAAGAGATAGTCAAGGGCATGACCGACTAACTATCAATTTTGCTAGATGGGTGCTAGGTAATTACTAAAGGTTTCTAAATCATAGTGGGTAGGCAAGACCTTAAATGCAATAGTTTTCTCTCGAATAACTATTACGATTCAGGTGAGTTCTCTCGAACCTCAACAAGCTTCACACTATGAACAACCCAAAACCTCACTTTACCTACTCTGTTGAGCTAGATAAGTAACATTGAGATTATAATTCACTCTTTCAAGCTGAACCCACAACAACCCAATGATTACAAATGCTAATTTATAACCTTGGTTTTGCACCTCTCTCTGAAGCAAGATTAAAACACTATATAAAACTGAGATGAACATTTCAATTCATTAATTTAGCACCAACTATAAATTAAACCCACTTCAAAAAAGCAATAAGATCAATAATTCGTAACACCCATCAACTAAATTAGACAATTAGTTGCATGGTCACACCCCCAAGTATGAAGGTTTTAGCTATTCATCACAAAAAAGTAAGAATTCAATACCTATTAGAGTTTCCATGGGTGGGTATTGATCTCAAAACCCTAAAAATGATTCAATATAGCTTTAATTACAAAACCCACTATGAAAACTATTTGAAAACATCAAAACTGAACAAGAACAATGTTTTTTAGTTCTGGTATGAGTTTTCCGATGTTAGAATGATTTCTCCCTCTTCTAAAAATCAATTTATACTGATTCAAAGATTGGCCTTTTTGGGGAAAATTGGCGAGGAAAGTCGGGCTTTGGCGACTGCTCGGTGACTCGCCAATCGCCCATGTCCATCGCCTTCTTGTTTCGATTTTTCATCTAATATGCACCATAACCTTAGGCTGTCTATGTCGGGGTCGCCAATGGATTCTGCGATGCACTCTTTTCTCCGTTGGATCTCCCATTCGCTTGCACCTCCATTCTGTAAATTTCAGCGGTGTAACCACACTTCCCCGATCTAATCGATGTGTCAGCGAAAGGGTTCATCTTTGCCTAATTTCTCTCATCCCCAGCGCTAGCCTGCTGTAACTCTAGGGCAAACTAAAGAGCCACTCGGCAAACCACCGAGTGGTCTAGGCGATCACCAGGGTCACCTTTCTTCATTTCTTCAGCTTGTCTGCTCCTTTTCGCTTGGTAGTGTCCTTGCCTTGCTCCTTAGTCTACATACTTGCAAATCAATGGTTTAACATAAGTTTATAGCATAAGTTAGGCATTTGAGGGCACTTAAACTATCAAAACAAAGCCTTAAATCAGTCCAAATCTGCGACTTATCAACACCCCAACTTAAACTTTTGATTGTCCTCAATTAAAACTCAAGATCAGCCGGTTCAACAAGGATGTGTACAAACAATGCTGCTTAAGACTCAACATGAATGCACAAAAATGGTTCAAATTGTGACTCACCATTATCAGGTGTACTCAAGTTCACAATGTTTCCTTCAAATGCAAGTTCCAGCTCAACAAAGGTATTCAAATGCCCTCATAACTTAGATGATTCCATAATCAACCAAAATTTCTCAACAATTTAAAGTTTCGGAATCACATACAACTCTCACACTTACAAAGATGAACACATGCATGTCTCCACCCATAGGCTTGCCCTTATTTTCCAATCAACATTCGTTTCAGCTCACTCAAGATGACAAAGTTCTTTTTAAGGCTTGTAATGGGGATGAGTGTAAAGGTATGGTCATTTAGGTTTAGTGGCTTCTACCTTCATGAAGTATGGCCAAAAACTAATTTTTCTCATTCTCTTTCACTTTCAAAGATGTTCATAATCCACCACATTATTCAACTTAACATGAATCATAGGATACCCCATTTTAAAACTATTTTCACAATCTTTATTTCACAAAGTTTTCTCCTTTTTAGTCTTTTTTTTTCATTCTTCTTTTTCACTTCTTCTTTATACATGGAGGGGTTCCATCTTTTTCCAAAACAATCCATCAAAGGGGGATTTTTCACACTTCTTGATTTTCCTTCTTTTTCACCACACCTCCAACTTGGGCTTCTGGCCTAAGTTGGCTATTCCAATGAACCAATACTTCATGAAGGTTATGGGGGATAAAGAGCTCAAAGTTGTTCAAGTTTCTTCCAAGAAAAGGATACGCTCAAAAGGTGCCAAGAAAGGTTCACACTTCTCACAGGGTTGGCTACAAAGAGATATAATGTCAAATTGGCTTACTCTTCAAAAAATTCGCCTAAGATCATTTTAATTGCTTTCTTCACTCAATCAATCAGTTCAACGGGGAAAATCTAGGTGTCATCAAGCTCAATGTTCAAGGCAATCTCACCACAAAAGGCATTGATAAAATTATTAAACCAGACTCCGCACTTTCTAGCTAGCGTGCAATGTTCATCACAAGAGACTTAGTTGACAATCAACTAGTCACAACAAGATGCTCAAAGTTCACATACTGCCAAAGTAACTCAGCTTGCCTCATTGTAGTCGTACATTCATGTCATTCAATTAAGAGCACTATTAAAGTCATCAGTATTGATCCTAACCAATACTAAAAAATGCAAGGAAACAACCCTCATTCAGACGCGTCTAGAAGTGGTATTCCTAACAAGGTTCCACCCCACCAAAAACATCCAACATTGTCCTCAATGTAAAAGAAATAAAGGGATAAGGAATAAAGATAGAAATGTTGTAGCACTAAATGAAAATGACATGGTTAGGAGGATTATTCACTGGGTTTCCATTCAGCGAGGTCATGTGGAAAGCGTCGAACGATTCGGTAAATCACATAATTGTATGAAGTTCATCGAAATATCCAAAATAATGGCTCTCCAATTGAGACCAAAAGGTGGTGCAGGTCGGGCTTGCCAAATAACATTGGCGTATCGCCTAATGTCCTCATTTCGTCGACAAAATTTCCAGAACACCAGCCTTTCAGGGTAGGTCAAAAGGTGATGAAAGTCGGGCTTGCCTAACCTGGTATTTGGCGCATCACTGAGTGAGCGTTCTACTGCACTGAATATTCCAGAACTGCAGCTCCCTCCCTAAGGGAAAGAAGGTGAGCCATGTCGTGGTCATTGTCCCATTCAGCGGTTCGTCGAAATGTCCATACCCTCACAACATCGCTCATACCTGCACAAAAAACACTCTTTATTCAAAAAGCAACTAAACCTTGGGTTGCCTCCTAAAAAACACCTTATTTAACATCTTGGAACAATGCTCTCAAGCATTTTCAAAATACACCACTTCAATAACTGAAATCTAATGACACTCGCCGAAATATAGCTTCAGATGCTGCACAATCACCTATAAAGTTGGACCCTCCTTACCTTAAACTTCAATAGCCCCATTCATTAACACTCGATTCACTTTAAATGGACCAGAGCACTCCAACTTGAGTTTCCTCTGGAAGAGTCTCAATCGAGAATTGTAAAGCAACACAAAGTTTCCAACTTGAAATTCTCTCCTTAGAATCTTAGAGTCACACCATTTCCTCATTTTCTCCTTGTAGAGAGCTGAACTTTCATATGCCCTCAAGCAAAATTCTTCCATCTCATTCAACTGCTCTACTATCCCTTTTGAAGCATTCACCCAATTAAGATTTAATGCCTTTAATGCCCATAGAGCTTTGCGTTCAAGTTCAATCGGTAGGTGACAAGATTTCCCAAAAACTAGCTGATATGGAGACATACCAATTGGTGTTTTGTAAGCAGTGTGATACGCCCAAAATGCATCATCTAGTTTTTTAGACCAATCTGTCCTTTTTGCATTCATAGGTTTAGCCAAGATACTCTTGATCTCTCGATTCGAAACCTCAACTTGGCAACTCATTTGCGGATGACATGGTGTTGCCACTTTATATTTAAATCGGTATTTACTCAATGAGGATGGAAACAGTCGGTTACAAAAATGCAAGACCCCTTCACTAATAATGGCACATGAGGTGCCAAATCTTGCAAAGATGTACGACTTCTAGAATTGAACAACAATCTTCCCTTCATTGTTGGGTAATTAGACAGCTTCCAACCATTTAGAAACATAATCCACATCCATTAAAATATACTTATTTCCAAACGAGCTCATAAATGGACCCACAAAATCTATTCCCCAGACATCGAACAACTCAACTTGTAGAATAAGACTAAGAGGTAATTCATTCCTCCTAGATGCTTCGCCTTCATTTTGGTATTTTATACATCTCTTGACAAATTCATGGGCATTTTATTAGAGGGATGTCCAATAGTAGCAACTTTGAAGGACTTTAGCGGCCGTTTGCACTTCGCTATGATGACCACCAACCGGCGAAACATGACAAGCATTTAGAATTTCATTGACTTCCTCTTCCGGTACACAATATCACCAAATCATATGGTCTGCACATTCTCTGAATAGATATGGTTCATCCATGAAGTATCTCTTGACATCGAACAAAAACTGCTTTTCTTGATAAAAGTTTAGGTCTTCCAACATTAACCCACATGCTACATAGTTAGCAAAATTAGCATACCAAGGAGTTTGTGCAATAGTGGTTTCGAAACCTGCTCATCTAGGAATGAATTATTTATGTCTAACTCAAGCTCATGTCTCTCCTTACCCTTCAACCTAGATAGGTGATCTGCCATGTGATTTTCACAACCTCTTCTATCCTTGACTTCACAGTCGAATTCTTGCGATAAGAGCACCCATCTTATCAACCATGGTTTAGCATCTTTCTTTGCCATTAAGTACCGTAGAACTGTATGATTAGTGTGAATTACCACTTTGGTGCCTAGAAAGTATGCCCAGAATTTCTCAAATGCATATACCACTGCAAGTAATTGTTGCTTAGTAACCGTGTAGTTACATTGAGCACCATTCAACATTTTGTTGGTGTAGAAAATTGGTTGGAATAGTTTGTTGCGCTTTAGCCTAACACAACACCTATAGTCGTACCACTTGCATCACACATTACTTAAAAAGGTTCCGACCAATCAGGACTAATAATCACCGGGGTAGAGATCAACTTCTCTTTCAAACACTTAAAGGCTGCCATACATGCGTCATCAAAGCTAAATTTCACCTCCTTCTCCAAAAGCTTGCACAATGGGTGTGCAATTTTTTATATGTTTTTGATGAATCTCCAGTAGAAACTGGCATTCCCCAAGAAGCTGCGAATACATTTTTACTCAAATTGGTGGTGGTAGCTTTTCAATTACCTGAATCTTTTCTTTGTCGACCTCCAACCCTTTTTGTGATTCCTTGTGACCCAAACCTATACCTTCCCTAACCATGAAGTGACATTTCTCCCAATTTAGGACTAAATTGGTTTCCACACATCTTTGAAGGCCCCGCCCAAGATGTGCCAAACAAGTATCAAAAGAGTCGCCCACAATTGAGAAGTCATCCATGAAGACTTCCATTGAATCTTCCACCATATCAGTGAAAATAGGCAACATGCAATGTTGAAACGTCTCCTGGTATTACACAATTCGAAAGGCATCCTTTTGGAAATGAAAGTTCCATAGGGATAAGTAAAATTGGTTTTATCTTGATCTTAGGGTGCAATATAGATTTTGTTATACATGGAGTAACCATCCAAGAAACAATACAATTTGCCCTCCAAAAGTTGATCAAGCATTTGATCCATAAAAGGCATGTGAAAGTGATCTTTTTTAGTCCAAGAATTTTACTTTCGATAATCCATGCATACCCTCCATACTCTTCAAAAAATCAATTTATACTGATTCAAAAGTTTGCCTTTTTGGGGAAAATCGGCGACGAAAGTCATGCTTCGCTGACTGGTCGGCGACTCACCAATTTCCCCTTTCCATCACCTTCTTGTATCGAGTTTTTAGCTAATATGCATTGTACCTTTAGGCGGTCTATGTCGGGGTCACTAACGGATTCTGTGATTGCCATTTTGCTTGCACATCCATTAAAAGTTCTATAAATTTTAGTGCTCTAACCTTAGTTCGCCGATCCAATCGGCGAGTCGTCGAAAGGGTTCATCTTCGCCCAATTTCTCTCATCCCCAGGGCTGCCCTGCTGGAACTTTGGGTGAACTAAAGAGCCACTCGGCTAACCGTCGAGTGGTCTTGGCGATCACATGGGTCCATGCCTTTCTCCTTCATCTACATACCTGCAAATCAATGCTTTAACAAAGGTTAATAGCATAAATTAGGCATTTGAGGACACATAAACTAACAAAACAAATTCTTAAATGAGTCCAAATCTCGGACTCATCAATATTGCACAAATAAATTTGGAGATCTACCAAGTTAAGAAGCAACAAATAACATGGAAATTGGATGAAATGAGAGCATAAGTAAAAGTTTCATGATATAGATCGAGGGTTAAATAGGTTCTACGAAATATCAAACTAATAGAAAAATAATTATATCCTGTTGCTAGAAAAATAAAATTATACCCGTAAAAGAAGGACTTGAAAAAACTCGAGAAGGTAGAAATTTAAACGCTCGAATTTTTGCACGAGTCTAGCAATATTTAGAGTTAATTAATGAGAAAAAATATCACAACTAATGATGACCAGTTATGCCCATTTTCAAAAGAGTAAGAAGAAAATTTTCAAACAAAGTTATCGACAAAAGTATTGAAAGAGGCTCAAAGGAAGAAATTCAAAGATATTGACGAATTAAAGTTGCTAAAAATATAAAAGAAGATCATCTTAATTTGGGACACTAAGAATTTGCACGAGTTAAGTATAATAATGAGCCTAAATAATGCTCTAGAATCAATAGAATGTGTTAAATGCGGAAAAAATATTATTATATAAAATTAAATTGTATGAACATGACATAAGAATTTGCAAAGATGCAATAGGTAATCAAATAAAAAACGATAACAAAGAAAACAAAACAAAGATGTTGTTAGTAATAATCAGTTAAAACCGGATTGCAAATAACTTCATATAAGACATATAGCAAGTAAACAAGCAAATATTTGCAAAGCACATAACACAAGTATATCAAATAATGCGTCCTAAAATATAGGTGACCTCTTTATACCAAAGGTAGGCCTAACACGTATTAAATGTGCCAAAATATGTCATTCCATTGCTCTTTAATTAATTAAACAAATCTATTCCCAAAGTTAAATACAAAAATATACTTTAGCTTTATTACATGTAAAAAAAAGAATAAAAACTAAAACTCTCCATGACATCTACGCATCTTCGTCTCATGCCATACTCATGGTTTAATATCCAGAGGCCAAAGTCTGGGATCTTCATAGCTATTTGCATCATAAAAGGGTTAGTAATACCCTCCCTCCTAAAGTTTATTTAATTTAGAACAAACGGTTTATATGTAGGCACAACTAATTTTCAAATAATGCACACATAAATGATAAGAGTCCCTCAGGGTAATGAATTCACTTGGACATTTGGATAAAGTTTACTAATGAATTAAATATACCAAGGATATTAAACCTCTAAAGTTTGCATGATGCATGCATGTTTAAAGGTTTTGGTTTAGCTTTAACTTGGGTAAATTAAGAGTGAGTTTACTAGACACAAGGTTTCTGAGTGGACAACTCGAGTGAAAAGGCTACGCGGACACATAGAAAAAGATCCAAACACCCCGCGCGTTCGGCAACTCTCTTAAACTTTTGGTTTTGAAAGAAATTTGCGGCTGCGCAGAACAGCCCCCCCCCCCCCCCACATGTACGTGTTATTGTGTGAATTTTTCCAGAATTGGAGGAAGTATGAACGAAATGACAGTTTATAAAACATTAATATATATATACAATTTATGAAAAATAGTAACAAATAAGCAGTTTATATCAAATAAGCATAAAAAATAAAGAATTAGCCATTTAAAATAAAACAAACAAATAAAATTAAACAAGAAAATGCAAAAAACCTTAATAATTAACCTAATTTTTTTATGATTTAGAACCTAATTCCCCAGCAGAGTCTCAAAGTTGTTATACCCCATTTTAACTCGAGGTCCAAATGGTGTACAACATATTGGTTGTTCTTATGCTATTTTAAAGAGTCGCAACTTAATTATGTTAAAGGTGAATTAGGACACCTATTTTGCTAAAGGTATGCTAAATTAAACTCTAATTAATTATCTACTTAACTTAATGTGATTCTAGGGAAGAGTTCTAGTTGTCCTAAAGGGAAGGGATTAAGCATCCTTTAAGATTTGTTAAAACACGATTATCGGCCAAACTTAGGTTAATTAAAAATGGAAGTGAATGCTAAATGATTAAATAAACGTCAAGGGAAATTAGTTAGAAAAATATGTTTGAGCCTTCAAATAAATAACATTTATTATTTTAAAAAAATAAACTTAGAAAACTCTTTGCATTTGAAGCAGAACAACAAAGGAAACAAAAAGGGGGTTGCTATAACTGAAAATAAAGACTATTGCTTTAGAACTCAAATTTTTGTTTCAAATGAAATCCAAGTAGCAAAAAATATGAATTAGATCAACACTTAAGTATTTTAACTTGGACATTGTCTTATCTGGAAAAATAAATTCAAATGCTTTTCGCGTGAAAGATATAAAATAAGGGGTTTTAAGAAAATGATTTCAAACTCTAATTAAATTGTGCACAAGTAAAGTTAAACTTAATTATTAAACTTTTAAAACAACTCAAGAGGAAACTAGCATATAAAGTTAAAAAAATTAGTGGAATTATACTAATTATCCAACTCTAAAGGTCAAGTGTCTAAGACGGATAAACTTAAATAATGTAAAACAAACAATCACATAAGAAAAAGAAATCAAAACGATTAATTAACCATAAAGCGAGCTAAAAATGATGAGGTTGTTCCTTCTTCTCCCTTATTGTATTCCTTCAACTCGGATACTATTTAAGATGAGGTGAACTGAATGAGGAGTTAGACACGGATTTTAAATATAGCGGGGTTATTGAGTTTCAATAGGAGACTTATCATGGCAGCGCGAGTCTTTTGTAAAGAGTCCATTTGCTCACAAGGTGTACATGTAAAGAAGGAGAACATAAGAATTAGAAAGGCAAATAAATTTCAGATGAGGCAAATGTACATTCACAATTACTCAACTCCAACATAAGAACCTTAACACTAAGCACAAAGCAAGCTAAACCAAACCATAAATTCGTTTAAGTACCTAAATAACAGATACATTCTTCTATAACTATATGTTAATGAAAAAGAAAAGAAATTCCTTTAACTAACATGTTCATGAGCATGCCGAGATAGTGAAAGGACATCTATTGTGATCATGTTTTTAGTTCAATCAAGGAAACTTCTGTTATCATTAAACTTATAATAATTACCATAACATATTAAACAAGAAAAGAAAATTTTCCCATGGATAAAATATATAAACATTTGAATTTTTTTAGTATATAGAGTGTACTTAGTTAACTGTGAAAAAGTTGTATTATGCTGTAAAATCATTGCCCATAAGAAAACTAAAGTTCAAACTTAATATTAACAATGCAGTCTTCACAAATCAAATTACTACTAAATCAGAGGTCAAAAGGGCGTTTTTGTTTCCAAATATTTGATACGAACATTTGGGTTATAAACATCAACACAGGGATGATTTTGCTTTTTATCATTTTAACACTTCAATGACAGATTCAAACGCAAATAAGACTACATTGCTTCTAAATACTGTCAAGTTTGATAATTCTGGATCAATGCATGATCCATGGATAAGAGAAACATTGAAAGGAATGGAAAAGAATTATGTGTATTGATTCATCACAAATGCAATACAGGGATATATATAGAATCCTATTGTAACCTACTTGAATAGCTACTACCTAACTGACTGCTATGTGTATAAATAACTTTCTAACAAACTATTCTACTCACACTGCTAACATTGAAATATATATTGTAACAACTTGTAACTAACTTCACTAATGTAAACAGATGCATTAATTCAATTCCTTTACACCCTCTTTCAAACTAGGATCTATGAAGATATTCTTCATACCTAGCTTGGACATAAGATGCACATGTGGAATTCTCCCAAGTGCTTTAGTGAGGATATCAGCTGGCTGTTTGGAAGATGATAGATAGGTAGTGTCAAGTAGTCCAACTTGAATTTTTTCCCTAATGAAATGACAATCGATGTCAATATGTTTCGTATTTTCATGGAAAACAGGATTAGTTCTGATCTGAAGTGCTGAAGTACTGTCTTAATACACAGAGATATGCAGTGAAATACTAACACAAAGATCTTGAAAAAAACCTACTAGACAAACAATCTCAGCAACAATTGAGGCCATTGACCTGTACTCTACCTCAGCTGAACTTCTAGATACTGTAAGTTATTTTTTCAACTTCCATGATATAGGTGAATTTCCATCTTAAACCAAGTAACCAGTAACAAATCTTCTATTATTAATACAAGAACCCCAATCTGCATCACAAAACACCTTCAAAACATTATTTCCTGTTGATTAAAATTCCCAAGCCTGGAGCTGATTTCACATACTTCACAAGCCTCAATGCAGCATCTAAATGTGGCCTTTTAGGAGAATGCATAAACTGGCTCAGACTTGGTACAACAAATGAGATGTCGGGCCTAGTTGTGGTAAGATATAACAGTCTTCCAACTAATCTTTGATAACGAACAGGGTCATCTTACAATGGATCATGATGCTCAGATGGTATTACATCATCAAACTCAGTACTTGTAAGTTTCAGGTTCAATTTCATTGGAGTAGAGACTGGTTTAGCTCCTGCTAACCCCGTGTCTACAATCAGCTCCAAAGCATACTTCCTTTGGTGTATAAGAATACCTGCCTCATTCCTGGAAAATTCCAACCCAAGGAAGTACCTAAGTTACCCAGAACCTTGATCTTAAAAGCATGTTGCAATGCTTCTTTGGTTTCTTGAATCATTTGGCAGTAACTTCCAGTTATCATCGGATCATATACATATATGAGTACTATGACTATCATGTCATCCTTCTTCTTGACAAGAAGAGAATAATCTCTAGTACTTCGAGTAAAGCCTGAGGCAATCAAGTTGGTGGTGAGTTTAATGTTCCACTGCCTTGAAGCTTGTTTGAGGCCATATAGTGATTTTAACAACCTGCACACTTGGTAACCTTCAGACATGCAATTAAAACCTTCTGGTAGCTGCATGTATACTTTTTCATTCAAATCACCTTGCAAAAAAGCATTGTGCACATCCATTTGATGGATTTTCCAATGGTTAGTGGCTGCAATAGACACAACAGTCCTAACAGTAGCCATCTTAACTACAGGTGAAAAAGTCTTTTGATAATCAGACCATTCCTTATGATTGTATCCTTTTGCTACTAATCTAGCTTTGAACCTTTCAGTTGTACCATTTGCATTGTATTTGATTTTATAGACCCATTTACACCCAATGACCTTCTTACCTCTTGGGAGATCTATAACGTTCCATGTCTTGTTATCCTCTAGTGCATTAATCTCACACTTCATGGCTGCTATCCATCTAGGATCGGTGGCAGCCTCTTTGTTAGTAGTAGGTTCAACATTAGTTGAAAATTTAGAGACACAACTCTAATACTTGGGGTTGAGACCATTATAATTCAAAACTGAATCAATGAAATAGAGACAATTATTTGAGCCAGCCTTAGTAACATAATCTTTGTGCCATATAGGAGGTTGAGTGCCTCCAATAGACCTCCTGATTGAAGTTGTAGAGTTGATGGAATGATCTAAAGAATGTGTTGTATTAGGAACCTGAACATGCTCATTGGAAGTTGACTGAAAAATGTCAGTGGAAGGCAGAACAATATATGGAGCTGGAACCAGTTCATCAAATACAAAATGGTTGTTGGTGGACAAGTGATCTTGTTCAGTGTTAACACTATCCTTAAAAGGGAAAACTGTTTCCATAAAAACAACATCTCTGCTCATAAAGAATGTTCTACTTTCCAAATCATACAACTTTTAACCCTTTTGAATAACACCATATCCAACTAAAATAGCTCTCACATCCTTAGGACTGAACTTGTCATGTCTGACTAGATTTGTGGCAAAACACAAACAACCTAGGACTCGCAAATGAGCAAATGTAAGGGGCTTACCATATAATCTCTCAAAAAGAGAAACATCATTTATAACTATGCAAGGTATTCTATTCAAAATATAGACAGAAGACTGAATACAAAGACCCCTAAACCTGTCAGGGAAGTTAGCTTGGAACTTAATTGCTCTTGCAGTCTCAAGGATATGTCTATGTCTTCTGCCCACTACTCTATTTTGTTGAGGTGTGTAAGGATGAAAGCTCTCATGTATTACACCATGAAGCTAGAAAAAATCATTGCAGTTGGTGTTAAAGAATTCAAAGCCATTATCAGATCTCCCCCTCTTTATCTTGATGTTAAACTGTGTCTCTATTTTAGCAAAGAAATGTTTTAACAAGTTAATAACATCAGACTTCAATCTCATAAAATATGTCCATGCCAACTTGAATAGTCATCCACAATAGTCAGAAAATAACTCATTCCATTAAAACATTCTACTCTATAGGGCCCCCAAACAACCATATGCAACAATTGGAAAATACATGTAGATTGACTAGTACTTTGTGGAAATGACAATCTAGTTAAAACAAAGAGGGATGTCGGTACAAGACCCCCGATGATCCTAAAAACTTAAATACTAGAAAGCAATGTAAAATAGATCCCTTTGGAAAGCAATGAGGCTCACCAAAAGATTCTGATTGCTCAACTGGATCAACGAGGCACTGGATGATGATCCTGGTTATCTGTGTCTGCATCATTACAACGATGCAGGACAAATGGCATCAATATATTGAATGTACGAGTATGCGAGGGAAAAACTAAACATAACATAAGCTTGAAAGGGAGTTGAAAGAAACACTCACCTTGGCTTTACTCAAATCATGAAAAACTCAACACTATGTAAAACAATAAAATACATGCAATACAAAGAAAGATTTAATAACACTAGAAAGCAACTTAGTTCGTTAAAGAAATGCATTAACAAACTCTACTTTACTCGAATAATAGAGTAATATAGTTTCTATGGGAGTTTCTCTAACCGATAACCACAACTATGAGCCTAAGAGGTGATACAACGTCTTGCCCACGTTGCCAGAACTGTCCTATACTTTGCGGTCATATAGAGCTCCTTAACTAAGTGGATCCACTAGTGTATGCAAAAAAACACTTAAGGAATCATCTAAAAAGTATGATCCTTTACTACCCATGATGGATACATGGTTTATGGAGACTTGAGTTATTATGAACTCGCATCCCCATATCGCTGCTCAATACTACTCCCTAAAATATACTCAACCATTTGTTTTTAAGACAAAATTTATTTCTTTGGTTTGAGATAATTACTCAAAACTTAGCTTAAAAGCTCTTCTAGAATCGATGTACCCATTCTTTCTCAAATGTGAAAACATTTCTAACTTTAGGGAATACTTAGTTCCCGTATAATCTTTGAATAAATGAACTTTACTCTTACCTCTTTAGTCAATTCGAAACATAAGTCTTAAGACAAAGTTAGAACGTTTGTGAAAGACTTTTGAAAACATTATGAACTTCTCTTGATTTGATTCTTAACTTCTAGACTTGACTCTTAAATTTCCTTGAATTTAATAATGGATTCAAGGTTCAAGATCTCATCTTTATGGATGATTCCATGATGTTTAGATGTACCTTAGAGTGTTGCAATCAACTAGAAAACATAGGTATGTTTCTAAGGAACTAGTACGGAAAGATGGGGGAGGAATGGGAAGAACTAGCGTCCCAGATGTCCTCCTACTTTTCTACTTCATTTTTCATATCTAAACACCCTATTTCGACTTAGTTATTTCCGCAACCACTTAGAATCGTTTATACCCTCAAAATATACTAGATTCAACTCAATATTACACGAGAAAACATGAATCAAATCTCATGATAACTTCAACAACACAACCCACAAGAATTCGAACGAATTTCATCAAGAACTGAAAGGATTTACTTTTAAATCTAATATACTTCGCTTAATTGAATCATGATTGGCACGTGGGTGAACTAACCAACACTATGTGACGTCACATACCTCGTAAAATTGAATCCTTGGCGAAATCCACAACTAAACTCTAACGTTCTTGACGATTCTTGATTTTTCTTCTCCTTTCTCCTCTTTTCTCTTTTCTCCAAGCCTTAGCGTTAACTTCAACTTTTCTAAACTGACTAAAATCTGATTTGACCACAATTAAACTCCTAATAACGGATTAAAATAATTAGGTAAGGAAAAAACTAAATTACCTTTCCAAAATCCGGTTTAGACTTTCCTTATTTGAACAACCCAACTTCAAATGGTCATATCTCACTCATACGAACTTGGAATCATGAAAACTTGGCAGCGTTGGAAAAATTATTCCAAGATATTTCCTACGATATTTGGAAAGACACCTAAATCATCATAATCTTTGAGTTATAGTCGTTTGAAGTTGACCAAAAACTCAACTTAACATACTTAACAAATTTTCTACATTTTTATATTCTTTAAAAAAATGGGTATTTCTAATTGTTAATTTCTTCCTAATTATTTTAATTTGTGAGATGTTACAATATCTCCCCCTTGGGAACATTCGTCCTTGAATTAGATAATT
Organism: Solanum verrucosum; assembly: GCF_900185275.1. NCBI lineage: Eukaryota > Viridiplantae > Streptophyta > Magnoliopsida > Solanales > Solanaceae > Solanum > Solanum verrucosum. The sequence goes on along the minus strand of NW_026019922.1, from coordinate 261,647 downwards.
CTTACTAGGATAAGGGTGTAACATCTAAAATTCAGCTCAGACACCCAACAAGCAATGCAATTACAACATGCCGAGACATAAATTAAAGAGTACTAAAAAGAGAATTAGTACCTTGGTTTGGAACTTCTCCGGTTTCAAAGAGCTCTAAATATCTCTTCTTCATATCTTCCTCAGCTTCCCAAGTAGCTCCTTCAACAAATTTGTTCATCTAAAGAACTTTGACTGATGCTACCTCTTTTGTCCTCAACTTGCGAACTTGGTGATCTAAAATCTGAATCGGAATCTCTTCATAAGATAAACTATCCTTGATACCAATATCTTCACTTGGTATGATCAATAAAGGATCTCTGATGCACTTCTTCAACATGGAAATATGAAATACTGGATGAACCGCAACTAACTCTTGTGGTAGCTCCAACTCATAAGCTACATTACCAATCCTCTTGGATATTCTGTAAGGACCAATATACCGAGGACTAAGCTTCCCCTTATTACCAAATCTCATAACACCCTTCATGGGTGACACTTTTAAATTTACACAATCATCTACTTCAAACTCTAACTCTCTTCTCCTAACTACTTCTCCTTCTCTGGAATCCATTAGGCGAACTCCTAGGCGTTCTAGTCTGTGCACTTCCTTTGCTAGTTCTTTGTTATCTTCCTAGAAATGGGCAGTACTACCCATAGACATCCTGCTTAAGGCATCAACAACCACATTAACATTACCTAGGTGATAAAGAATACTCATGTCATAATCCTTGAGTAATTACAACCACCTTCTTTGTCTGAGATTAAGCTTTTTTTGTGTAAACACATACTGAAGACTCTTGTGATTAGTGAATACATCTACATGAACACCATAAAGATAATGACGCCATATTTTCAAAGCAAATACTACAGCAGCCAATTCTAGATCATGGGTTGGGTAGTTCTTCTCATGAACTTTCAACTATCTAGAGGCATCAACTATAACTTTTACATTCTGCATTAATACACAACCCAAACCAACTCTAGATGCATCACAATAAACAACAAAGCCTTGTGTACCTTCTAGTAAGGTCAAAACTAGGGCAATAGTCAACCTGTTTTTCAATTCCTGAAAGCTTTTCTCACAAGATTCAGACCATTGAAACTTCACTCTCTTTTGAGTTAACTTGGTCAAAGGGGATGAAATATATGATCACCTATCTAGGAACCTTCTATAATAGCCAGCCAAACTCAAGAAACTTCTAATATCAGTTGGAGATGTGGGTCTAGGCAAAATCTGAACTGCCTCTATTTTATGGGCATCAACTTTAATTCCTTTTCCAAACACAATGTGGCCTAAGAATTCGACAGACTCAAGCCAAAATTCACACTTAGAGAAATTGGCATACAACTCTCTATCTTTTAGAGTCTGGAGACCTATTCTGAGATGACTAGCATGATCTTCTTCAATCCTCTAATAGATTAATATGTCATCAATAAAGACAATAACAAACATATCTAAATAAGATTTGAATACTCTATTTATAAAGTACATAAATGTTACAGGTGCTTCGGTCAAACCAAAAGACATAAATAGGAACTCATAATGACTGTAACGGGCCCCGAATGCTATCTTTGGAATATCACATTCCCTTACTTTCAACTAATGGTAGCCTGATAAGAGGTCTATCTTAGCGAAACAATTAGCACCCTGAAGATGATTGAAAAGATCATTAATTCTTTGGAGAGGATACTTGTTTTCATGGTAACCTTGTTCAACTAGCGGTAATCTATACACACGCTAAGGGATCTATCCTTCTTTCCCAAAAATTAGACCGGAGCGCCCCAAGGTAAGACACTTGGTCAAATGGAGCCCTTATCAAAGAGATCTTACAACTACTCTTTAAGCTCTTCAAACTCTGCTGGCTCCATTCTATATGGTGGAATAGATATAGGACGAGTATCTGGAAGAACATCTATGATGAAGTTTATCTCTCTCTCTAGAGGGACTTCGGGTAGATCATCTGGAAAGCCTTCTGGAAACTCTTTTACCACTGAAACTGACTAAATATTTGGTATCTCAACATTAGAGTCATTAACTCGGACTAAGTGATTCACACATTCCTTGGAAACTAACTTTCTTGCCTTTAGGTACGAAATAAAATGACCCTTGGGCACTGTTGAACTACTACTCCACTTTATAACTTGCTCATTGGGAATTTGGAACTTAATGACTCGAGTTCTACAATCAATGGAGGCATAACATGCATGAAGCCAGTCCATACATAGAATGACCTCAAAATCTACCATGTCTAACTCAATTAAATCTGTCATGGTGTTCTTGTGATTGATGGATATGACACAATCACCATATACTCGGTCAGTTATGAATATACTGCCCAACAGGTGTTGAAACACAAAAGGGTTCACAGAGTTTCTCCGGAAGAACATAAAAAATATTTGCAACATAAGGGGTTACAAAAGATAAACTTGTTCGTGGGTCTAGCAAAACATAAACATCTATAGTAAAGACATTCATTATACCAGTGACAAAATCTGGAGAGTTTTCTTGTTCTTGGTGACTAGTGATAGCATAAAGATGGTTTGTTCCTCCGCCAGTATAGAAAGTACCTCCTCTAGGTGTAGCCCTTTCTGCTGGAGCAACTGATGAAGATTGGGCTCTATTGCCCTGATTTCCGCTACCTTACCGGTTGTTAGGGCACCCTTTCATGAAGTGACCCTCTTGTCCACACTTGAAACAACATGTGGAGCCATCGCGACACTTACCTGGTGGATTCTACCAAAATTAACACATGCAGGAGCCCAGTTACCTCATTGTGCCACACTACCTTGAGACTGTGTAGGTCTACCTCTGAAGTGTTGGGAATTCTGACAATTATACTCACCATTATTTCTGGGCACAGATGCATTAGCAGATGACGGAGCTCGTCCCTTTTTCTTTTGATGAAAGGACGAGTGGTTCACATTACCTCTTTGCTGCCCGAATTCACTCCCTGTCTTAGCCTTCTTGTTTCTAAACTCCTCCCTATCCATCAGCTTCTCTTCCTCAATCTACTACGCACATACCATCAACCTTGATATGTCCATATCACCTATTAGCATTGCAGCCTTACCTTCCTTACTCGACAGACGAGACAGCCCAACAACAAGCAAACTCATTCTACTCCTCATATCCGCAACCATCTCCGAAGCATAACGGGATAGTTGGGTGAACTTCAACCCATACTCATGCAAACTTAGGGAATCTTGCTTCCGTGTAAGAAACTCTCGTACCTTGGCCTATCTCAGTTCTTGGGGAAATAAACGCCCCAAGAAGGCCTTTTCAAAATCTGCCCAACTCGCAGGTGGTGATCCCTTAACTCTACCCTTCTTCCACTTGTCAAACCAAGTCCTAGTAACATCCTTCAATTGATATGCAACTAGTTCTACTCGTTCAACATCGGTAACGTGCATAACATCAAATACATTTTTCAGATCCTCAATAAAGTTCTCTGGATCCTCAGTAGTACTTAAACCAGTGAAACTTAGAGCATTCATCCTCAAGAATTTGTGGATCCTCGAAGTGTCATCCTCTTTTTGTCGAGCCCTTCTTTGTTTCCCAACCTAGTTAGTCACATCTTGACTTAGCATCCTTATCACTTCTCTGAACTCATCATTAGTAACTTCTATTTGGGGTTGCACTTCAGGTGCATTTGGTAGCCCTTGCTCCTCAACATTATGCCTAACAGGACGACCTCTGACAGCTCATCGTGGAGGCATGATTAACTAAAAGGCACGTGCAAACACGAATTAGAAAGAGACATTTATAAAGATAACCTCTATCACACGAAATGAGTATGAAAGAAGTGACATAATTTCCTAAGTGTTCTAGCCTCCTAATTATAGATGTGGTCGCTTCACACCGATAACTAGGACCCTACATACAAAGCTTCATAGATTCCCTAGGAATCTTGAACACTGGGTTGTAATACCAAGTTTGTCACGCCCCGAGACTACACCTTTGGCGGGATTGGCACTCGAGAACCAATGCTGGCCCCAAGCTAACCTATGGACTAGCTTAGTTACGCAACGAAAGACTCTAAGCATTAATACAATTATCAAATGCATCTCTACTCAACTGTTTAATACAAATAACTTAGAACATTTAAAAGTCAAACATTCAACTTGGCCAAAGTGGCAACTCAAGTCTTAAAATAAGGAATAACAATGTAAAGACAACTAAACTACTAAATGTTTGCCTGTCTATGAAACCTGTAAAAGAAAGAGGGATGTTGGGACAAGACCCCTAATTATCCTAACAACTGAAATACTAGAAAGCAATGTAAAACTGAGCCCTCCTGAAAGCAAGGAGTCTCACCAACACACTCCGAGTGCTCAACCGGATCAACAAGGCGCTGGATGATGATCCTGGTTACCTGTGTCTGCATCATTACAACAATGCAGGCCAAATTGCATCAATACATTGAATGTACGAGTATGCGATGGGAATACTAAACATAACATTAGATTGAAAGGGATCTGAAAGAAATACTTACCTTGGCTTTACTCAACTCATAAACAACAAAACTCAATATAAAGCGATTAAACACATGCAATTTATAGAAAGCTTTTAAAACAGTAGAAAGCAACTGAGTTCGTTAAAGAAATGCAATAAAAAACTTAAATGTACTCGTATAATGAAGTAATATAGTTTCTGTGGGAGTTTGTCTAACCGACAACCACCACTTTGAGCCTAAGTGATGATATATCGTCTTACCTATGCTGCCATAAATGTCCTATACTTTGTAGTCATATAGAACACCTTAACAAAGTGGATCCACTAGTGATGATATATCGTCTTACCTATGCTGCCATAAATGTCCTATACTCATCTAAAAAGTATGATCATATACTACATGATGGCTACAGTGTTTATGGAGACTTGAGTTATTACGAACTCGCATCCTCATATTAGTGCTCAATACTACTACCAAAAATATACTTAGCTCATCTATTTTTAAGACAAAACTTCTTTCTTTGGTTTGAGATAATTACTCAAAACTTAGCTTAAAACCTCTTTTGGAATCGATGCTCCCTTTTTTCTCAAATGTGAAAACATTTCTAACTTTTGGGAATACTTAGTTCTCGTATAATCTTTGAAGAAATGAGCTTTATTCTAAACTCTTTAGTCACCTCGAAACTTAAATCTTAAGACAAAGTTAAAACGTTTGTGAAAGACTTTTGAAAATTTTATGAACCTATCTTGACTTGATTCTTAACTTCTAGACTTGACTCTTAACTTTCCTTGAATTGAATTATGGATTCAAGCCTTATGATCTCATGTTTATGGATGATTTTATGATGTTTAGACGTACCATAGAGTGTTGGAATCAACAAGAAAACATAGGTATGTTGCAAAGGAACTAGTACGGAAAGATGGGGGAGGAATGGGAAGAAATGGCATCCCTGGCGCTCTGAGAGGCGCGGGGCGCCAACCCTTGAAGTCCAAAGGACTAACTTGAGGTGCTCTCGCTGGCGCGGTTCCCCAGAGGTCAAAGTTCAGAGACCCCTTCTTGGCACTCTAAGAGGGTCGGTGCCCTAGGCCCTTGCCTTGGTGCTCTTCGACTTTTCTTCTTCATTTTTCATCTCTAAACACCCTATTTTGACTTAGTTCTATCCCCCAAATACTTAGAATCATTTATACCCTCAATATATACTAGATTCAACTAGAAATTACACCCGAAAACATGAATCAGATATCAAGAAAACATCAAAAACACAATCCACAAGAATTTAAATGAATTTCATATAGAACTAAAAGGATTTACTTTCAAATCTAATATACTTCACTGAATTGAATCATGATTGGCGCGTGGGTGAATTGACCGAACGTTATATGCTCTCACATTCCTCGTATGATTGAATACATGGCGAACTCAAAAACCAAACTCTAACGTTCTTGCTGATTCTTGAACGTGGGTGAACTAAAAGAATGCTATGTTCTCTCACCTTTCTCCTCTCTTCTCTTTTCTCCAAGCCCTAGTGTTAACTTCAACTTTTATAAACGGACTAAAATCTGATTTGACCCCAATTAAACTCCTAAAAAATGTATTAAAATAATTAGGTAAGAAAAATACTAAATTACCCTTCAAAAATCCAGTTTAGACCATCCTTATTTGAACAACCAAACTTGAAATGGTCATATCTCACACATACAAACTCAAAATCGCGCAAATTTGGCGGGGTCGGAAAGATTTTTCCAAGATCTTTCCTATGATATCTAAAAACAAACCTAACCCATCTTGAGGAAGGAATTATGGTCATTTGAAGTTGACCAAAAACTGAAATTAACATACAAAACAAATTGTAAGACCCCGTAACTAGAAAGAAGTTCAAAATTGGAAATAGTCATTTTTGGAAAGAATATCAATATCTGGAAATTTGTTAAGTGTGTTAAAGTTGGGTTTTTGATCAACTTCAAATGACAATAACTCCTAGATCATGATTATTTAGGTGTATTTCCAGATATCGTAGGAAATATCTTGTAATAATCTTTCCAACGCCGCTGATTTTGCGTGATTCCGAATTTGTATGAGTGAGATATGCCCTTTGGAAGTTGGGTTGTTTAAATAAATAAATGTCCAAACCGGATTTTAGGAGGGTATTATGCTCTTTTCACCACCCAATTAAGTTGATTCGTTTTTAGCAATTAAATTGGGGTCTAAACTGAATTGGTTCAGTTTAGATAATTCGAAATTTACACTAGGGGTTTTGGAGAAAGAACGCAAGAGGAGAAAAGAGGATAAACAGCAAAGTTCGTCGTTATTATAGGTTTTGCTTGTGGATTTCGACAAGGGTTGATCCCTAAAGAGGTATGTGAGTATTTCATAGTGTAGGGTTCGTTCACCCATGCACCAATCAAGTTTATTTTAGTGAAGTTCGTTCTAGAAAGTTGAAAGTTGATGAATCTTGAATGGTGTTCTTGAACTTGCCCTTCGTTCCTGAGTTAGGTTGAGATTGATGAGTTCCTTGAGGTTAAAATGTTGTTTCCTTGAGTTGTTTAAGTTAGATTCTTGTGTATACATATTGGGTATGTGAATCTAACAGAAATTTGAGAAAAAGAACCGAGTTTAGGCGAATTGACGTTAGAAAACAAAGAGGGAACAAGTCGGCATAATTTGGGTACCAAGTCCGCGTCGCGGACCTGATCCTCAGGATTGAAAAAGTTATCCTCGCATGGCGGAGCGATCATGGACCGTTCTGCCTCAAAAGTTATTTTCACGACCAAATAATTAAATATATCTCTGCATCGCGGACATGCTTTCAGACAGTGATTTCTTAATCTTTTCTCATGTTTAACTGTCTAAAATCACTCCTAAACATCATGGGATCTTTCCTATCACAAATCACAATCCTTGAATCCATAATTCAATTCAAGGAAAGTTAAGAGTCAAGTCAAGAGAAGTTCATTATGTTTTTTAAGTCTTTTACAAACGTTTTAACTGTGTTTTTAGACTTGAGTTTTGAGTTGAGTAAATAGTAAAGAGAAAGGTTTGAAGTTCATGTCTTCAAAAGAGTATATGGGGACTATGTATTCCCAAAGATTAAAAATGTTTTAACATTTGAACAGGAAATGAAACTAAAATTTCCAAAAGATCCTTTGAGCTAGTTTTCAGTTTAAGAGTAAATGTTTTCACATTTAAAGAAGAAAGGAAACCTTGATTTCCAAAAGAGCCTTTGAGCTATAGTTTTCAGTTAAAGTGTAAATATTTTCATATTTGAGCAAGAAAGGAAACTCTAATTTTTAAGAGAGCTTTTAAGATATGTTTTAACTAATTATCTAAACCCAAAAAAAGAAGTTATGTGTTTAAACAAATGAGCTAGTATATTTTTGGGAGTAGTATTTAGCACCGATATAGGGGAGAGTTCACATAACTTACAACCCCCATAAACCATGTAGCCATTATGGTTAGTAAAGGATCATATTTTTTAGATGAATCCTTAAGTGTTATTTTGATCGTTGACTAGTGGATTTGTGACGACAAAGTATAGAGTAGTTCTGGTAGCGTGGGCAAGACGTTGTATCATCACTTAGGCTCAGAGTGGTGGTTGTCGGTTAGGGAAACTCGCATATCAGTATTTTCTATTTTTATATACATCAGAGATATTTGTATTTGCATATACAAACAGAGTTTATATTGTATCTTTGAATACATACAGAGTTATTATTGTATTTCTAAATACACAGAGTTCAAAACCATATTTTAAAGCCTTTCTTTATACTTCATTTATTTACACTACTTTATATTGAAATGAGTTATGTTAAGTTGAGTTAAGTTGACCCAGGAAAATTCTTTAGTTCCTTTAAATCTTATGTCTTGTTATGTATTCCAACTCGCATACGCGTACATTCAATGTACAGATACCAGTTGGCGAGCATTGCATTATGATGCAAACGCAGGTAACCACGATCAGCATCCAGTGCCTCGTTGATTAGGTTGAGCAGTTAGAGCCTGCTGGTGAGCCTTCTTGGTTTCCAGAGGATCCATTTTATTTCTTTCATTATTTTAGTTCATAAGGATGTGGTGGGTCTTACCCCGACATCCATCTCAGTTATTAGAGGCTTCATAGATAAACAATCAGTTAGTTCATTTGTCTTTACTTTGTTATTGGCTTATGTTTAGATTTGAGTTGCCAGTTTGGCTAAGTTAAATGTTTGTTTCTAAATCATTATGAGTTTAGTTTTGAAACAGTTAAGTTATGTTGCATTTGAGTTCTTTTCTTAATGCTTAAAGTCTTCCGCTGAGTATGTAAGTTAGGCCAAGGGTTTGCTTGGGGCCAAGAATGGTTCTCAGGAGCCAGCCAAGTCCAGGGAGTGACAAACTTGTTATCAGAGCATAGAGTTAAAGAGTCCTAGGGAGTCTATGAAGTGGTGTATGTAGAGTCCTAGTTATCGGTGTGAAGTGTGCCATATCTATAATTAGGAGGCTGCAACATTTAGGAAATTCCTCACTTCTTTCATACTCATTTAGTGCGATAGAGTTTATATCTAAAAAATTTCTTCTAACTCGTGCCTGTGCGTAACCGATTGTGAGTTAGACTGTTTTTTATAGTGCTATCTTGGGGTCTTCTTTCCCCGTGATCTAAAAGAAGCAAAGAGATGGTTGCTGACATGAGGAGTAGGATGAGTTTATTCGTTGTTAGGTTTACTCGTCTATCAAGTAAGGAAAGTAAAGAAACCATGCCAATAGTTGACATTGGGACCTGAATCTAGGGAATGAATCCAGGGAACAAAGGAGTAACGCGAACTAGTCTTCTTTCCAACACAAGCAGAAGGGACCTGCTCCATCATATCCTTGTGCACCTACACAAAGAAACAAATGTGAGTACAATCGTCACAATTCCCAGAACAGCTAGACCTGCATAGTCGCAAGGTAGTATGGCACAAGGGGGTAGTAAGATTCCTTCATGTTCTAAGTGTGGTAGGAACCACTTAGGGATGTGTAATGATGGATCTACTGACTGTTTCAAGTGTGGTCAGAATGGGCCTTTCAAGCGAGAATGTCCTAAGACACACCAAGGTAATGAGAATCAAGGCAATAGAGCCCAATCTTCATCAGTCTCCCCACCAGACAGAGTTGTATCTATAGAAGCTACTTCACGGGTAGGAGAAGGAGGAAACCGTCTTTATGATATCACCCGTCGCCAAGATCAAGATGATTCTCTAGATATTGTCACTATTATGATCCATGTAACATCCCAAAAATTAGACCCAAATTTTTTTTCCCGAAAATCACCTGGTGCAGTAGACCACGACAGGGTTCACGAACTGTGACATGGTCCATGGTCCATAGACCCGCCCGTGGTCATGCCTTAGAATTCATTAGGCCCAGCCTTAGACCCCCCAAAATCCTAAGTGAGTACCACGAGGACCTTCATAGTCTGTGATCCTCCACACGGACCGTAGTGGCGTCCGTGAAGACTTTCCAGTGAGTTCCCTAGCCAGTCCCTTCAAACCTTCATCATAAGTGAAGACCACAAATGACTTCACGGTCCATGGTCTTTCACAAGGGCACTGGGAGAGGCCATGGCACTAAACCAGTAGGGCCCTAGAATTGATCCTCCAGATTACAGCCTAAGTGAAGACCAAAGACACCTTCACGGTCTGTGGTTCATCACACGAGTCGTGAAAGAACTCGTAAATCAGAACCCTTAGAACCTTAGTCTAAGTGTAAGATAACGATCGATTTCACGGTCCGTGGTCCCTTTCATGGTCTGTGAAGATAGCCTTGGTCAGCCCGTCTGCAGTTTAAGTCAGGGTTATTTTGGTCTTTTCCTTCTTCGTTAGACTTTTAAATCTCGTCGTTTTAGCCCTAAATTTCGTTGTTTTGGTCAGTTTTAGCCTAGAAACATAACTAGAACTTACCTAGGTCAAATCATTAATCAAAACTTAGAAAATTATAAGCGAGAAGGGAGGAAAGAGTCGACCAACCATAGTTCAAGAACGCACCAAGTTTCCATCAGTTCTAGCCCCAAAATCGAAAGATTTCACCGTAGAATTTGTCACCAGGTATGTGGGATTTCAGTAGTGGATTCCTTTCACCCGTTAGGTCCCTAGTTTTTAGTTAGTTTCTTGATTGCCTTATTATAACTAGACCTAGGATTTCTTGAATATTAGAATTATTGGGTTCCTAGCCATTAGAATGATCCAAATTAGATTAGTATGTTAATATCCACTGCATTGCATGAATTTGAAAACCCTAGCTATGTAATTCTTTAGTTCTTGAAGTATACATGCTAGATAAGATATTCCAGTTAATGAGTTATACATGGCTCAGTTATTAATGCATCAATATTAGATTAATTGCTGCATTCATAGTTTGCATGTTCAGTTTGAGCTATCCAGTAACTTACAAAAATTCAGTCATAATGTGTTAATTACTTAATCTATTGGGAGTAGCATAATACCGAGTTAGACTAGGGTTCAGCGCACACAAATAGTCCCTGAACTACTAGCCACCTAGGTTGTAAGTCCCTGGGAATCATTTAAGTGATCACGCTAGAATGCCTCTATACAACTGGTAGGGTATATTGGGTCCTCTCGACGGGGCGTATACATCGGAATCCACATTTAGCTCATGTGGTTTCATTATCGGTCATTAGTATCTCCCATAGTTCAGTCAGATTCTATTGCATTGACTATTTATCAGTATATTCAGTATTCAGTCTCAGCATGTTATAAATTTGTCATTGCATTCAGTTAGCTCAGTTTTCAGTATCTATATCATGTTCAGATTATATCATTGCTTATTTGCTTTATTTAGTTATATGTTATTTCATCTTTATTCTATAATGCATGCTCAGTACCTTTCAAGTATTAACTCATACTCTGCCCTACATCTTCTCGTGATGTAGGTCCAGGTTCTCAGCATCCAGATCACACTTAGATCGGTCCCCGATCGTCATTTCAGCAGCATCAATGGTGAGTCCTCATTCTTCAAGGACCAGTGACATGTTTATCTTTCCAATATTCTTAGTCCTTTAGTTTCAATTTTTCTAGATCTATTTATGGCATGTCCCAATATTTTAAGTCATTTAGAGGCTATTTTTAGACATAGTTAGATTCAGCTTAGTCATTTGAGTTTGGTATTTTTTTGTATTAAACCCATCAGTTTTCATTTATCTCAGTTATAGTATATGGGTATTCCCCCATCTTTTCATTTTAATTCTTATTTAGCTTCCGCTTCAGTTTAATATCATTAGTATGCTCATGATCATGCCAACTGGGTTAGCTTGGGATCACTTGTGGTCTTAGGTCTCGTGTCTGTGTCTTGGGGGTAGTTTGGGGCTTGACAAAGTTGGTATCAGAGCACTAGGTTTAAGTGTCCTAGGATGTCTGAAAAGCCACATTATATAGAGTCTATTTCATGGGTGTGAAGTGCACCACATCTAATAGGAAAGAGACTACAAAGTGTTTTAGAAAAATCTTCATTTTCTTGTTACCCTTATCATGTGTATGGTATGATCTAATTCCATTTTAACTCGACGTTATACATTTAAGTTATCATACATCGTCATAGAGCTAATGCTGGGAATGCAAATGCAGCTCCTCCAGTCTCAGATCAGGAAGTTTGTAATGCAGAATTCAGGAATACCATTCAGTTGTTAGCTAAGAGTGTAGCCAACCACAATAATAAGAGGGTTCTAGTTCATGCAAATTCCAATGTTTGGTCAGCTGCAGCTAGAGTGCGAGACTTTGTTAGGATGAATCTGCCAGTGTTCTTAGGATCACAAGTTGGAGAAGATCCCCAAAACATCATTGATGAGGTCAAGAAGATCTTTGAAGTGATGCATGTAGCTGGGAATGATGGGGGTTGAGTTAGCATCTGAGCAACTTAAGGATGTAGATCATATCTGGTATATTCAGTGGAAGGAGAATAGGGTACTGATGCAGCTCATATTACTTGGAATTGTTTTAGCGAAACCTTTCTACACAGATTTTTCCCCATAGAGTTGAGAGAAGCCAAGGCCCATGAATTTATGAATTTAAGGCAAGGTGACATGACGGTCCAAGAGTATGGGTTCAAGTTTAATTAACTCTCCAGGTATGCTCATCACATGGTTGTTGATTCCAGGGCTCAGATGAATAAGTTTTTGTATGAAGTGTCGGACTTGGTGAAGACAAAGTGCAGAAATGCTATGTAGTTGGGAGACATGAACATCTCTAGGCTTATGACTCATGCTCAGCAAGTTGAGGGTGATAAGCTTAGGGAACAGGCTAAGGAGAGTAAGAAAGCAAGAACGGTCAATTATGACTAATCTCAACAGAAATTGAGTTGTGGAAATCGCTCGTAGTTTCAGCAAAAGTCTTCAACTCCAGCCCCTTAATTAGCTACTATACCATCCTCCAAGTTTTGTAACGATCAGAAAGGTAGGGCATCAAGCTCCAAGTGTCAGGGAAGTTTTTCAGGCACCAAAACATACCCAACTTGCTCGACATATAGTAAGAACCATCTGGGCGAGTGCCTTGCATGAAAGGAAGGATTCTTTAGGTGTGGTCAGTCTGGTCATAGATTGAATGATTGTCCTTCTAGATCAAGTCAATGAGGTAATAATGGTATAGCTTAGTCCACAACTTCAGTAGCACCAGCAGGTTAACTCATCTGGTACATGTGGTAGATAGCGTCAGGACAAGGTGTATGCTCTTCAGGCTCGCAAGGATCAGGAAGATTCTTCTGGTGTAGTAGCTGGTACGTTACGAGTCTTTGATCTCGATGTTTATGCTTTGTTAGATCCATGGGCTACTCTTTCTGTTGTTACTCCTTTTATAGCAGTCTAATTCAGTGTTAGTCCAGAAACTCTTTCAGAACCTTTCTCAGTCTATGCTCCAGTTGTTGACCAAGTTATAGCTAGACGGGTATACAAAAATTGCCCTGTCTGAGTCCCTCAGAAAGTCACCTCAGCAGACCTTGTAGAGTTAGAAATGGTAGACTTCGATGTCATTCTAGTTATGGATTAGTTAGATTCCTGTTATGCCTCAGTCAATTGTAGAACTAGGATTGTTCATTTTCAGTTTCCAGACGCACCAATCTTAGAGTGGAAGGGTAGTAACTTATCACCTATGGGTCGATTCATTTCTTACGTTAAGGCAGTAAGATGATCTCTAAGGGTTATCTCTATCATCTAGTTCGATTAAAGGATTCTAGCTCTAAAACCCTAACTCTTGAGTCAGTTCTACTGGTTAATGAGTTTCCAAAAGTGTTTCCAAAAGATTTTCTCGGACTCCCTCCCGATAGGGAAATCGACTTTGGAATTGATCTCATTCCATATACCCAGCCTATCTGTATTCCTCCTTACAGAATGGCTCCAACTGAGCTTAAATAATTGAAAGAGTAGTTGGAAGACCTTCTCGATAAGGGTTTCATCAGACCTAGTATTTTGCCAGTGTTTTCATAATGACGAAAGATGGTTTTCTCAGAACGTGCATTAACTATAGGTAGTCGAACAACGTCACAATCAAGAATAAGTATCCCATTCCCAAGATTGATGACTTGTTTGACCAGCTTTAGGGTGCTAGTCATTTCTCAAAGATAGACCTTAGACCGGGTTATCATTAGCTTAAAGTCAGAGATAGTGACATTTTGAAGACATCCTTCAAAATTCGGTATTGTCATTATGAGCTTATAGTATTGTCATTTGGACTAACCAATGCTCCTCCAAGTTTCATGGATTTGATGAACATAGTGTTCAAGAAGTACTTGGAGTTGTTCGTTATCGTCTTTATTGATCATATCCTCATTTACTCTAGGAATGAGGAAGAACATGCTAGTCATTTGAGAGTTGTTCTGCAAACTCTCAAAGATCACCAGTTATTTGCAAAATTCAACAAGTGCGAGTTTTGGTTACAATCAGTTTCTTTCCTTGGGAATATTGTGTCTAGTGAAGGAATTCTAGTAGATTCCCAAAAGATAGAAGCAGTGAAACAATGGCCCAGACCTACCTCTGCTACAGATATCAGAAGTTTCTTAGGTCTAGAAGGTTATTGCAGAAGTTTTGTGGAAGGATTTTCATCCATAGCCTCACCATTGACTAGGCAAACTCAGAAGATGGTCAAGTTTCGGTGGTCAGATGCTTGTGAGAAAAGCTTTGTAGAATTGAAAACTATGTTGACTACATCTTGTCTTGACTCTTACATATGGTTGAGATGGTTATGTGATCTGTTGTGATACCTTTTCATCAAAATTTATTGTTCAAGATGCATTGATATCTATGAGGTGTATTTTTGAATTTTAATATTCAATGTATACATAAACATACTTTTCTTTTGGAATTTTAGAATTTCGTTCCTTATTCTTAATTCGTGTATCTATTTCACAAAATGATGATGTATGATAAGGAATTACTGAGCAGGAAAATCTTAAATTCTATTTGGCCAAACAACGTTTTCAACCAAATTGATCATAGTTTTGGAATTGGAAAAAAAAAGGAACTCTAATTGATCTGGAATTTGGTAGATTCATAAGAACGACCTAGTAAGAAACTATTTTTTTTGGATTGTTATATGAGTTTTTGATCATATTTGATTAAATAGTAGTGAAGTATTAATTTTATGTGTTGGCTTAGACCTTCCTCCCTATCGGATGAAATTGACATAAGTCACTATGTATTTAATCGTCTAGTTTTAATAATCTGTATTAACTCTCCTAAACTGAGTAATATAGGATTGGATCAATGTAATTAGAGGATTTTCACTTGACTTAAACTAACAGTAGACTCTCCATCTGAGTTAGGTCTGTATAAGTTTATGGAATGAATAATCGATCATTGTACATGTGTATTGCATGAGTAGTTCTCCAATTCCATCGATTGGCTACTCAAGATGAATGGATATATATGTATAAATGAGCCATAAATTTTGTCATTTAGGATTATTCGAAATATTATGATCTATTTAAAGTATTATATCTCATATTCTCAATAGACTTTACACACCCACTTAGTACTACTTAAGCTTTTCTTTTGGTAGATATAAAGATATTAATTCAAAGAATGCATTGTACATGTACCTTATGATAGAAGGAATTATTTTCAGTTTCTAACTAGATAAGAGATGAGTATTTAATATTTTTGGTTGTAACTCTCCTATCATTGAGTCTGATGAATATCTTATTTCTTGTGGTATATTGATGCATGATTCTTTTATTAGTATTATTTCTCATGCATTGAATTATATTTATTTGTCTCATAAGGAAAAATATCTTTTAAATTGAATGAAACTTATATGTACATTAGTGTCTAAGTCATTTATTCTGAATAGAATTTCGAGGTTGGTTAATGGATGAACATAACGGTTCATTGAAAGTGAAGTCACTACCAACATATGAGTCTTGTTTAGAAGGAAAAATGACTAAGAGACCTTTGCTCTTAGAAAAGGAAAAAGAGGTAGTGATAACTTATAATTAATCTATTATGATTTGTGTAATAAATGAGCATTTGGGCAAGCGGTGAATTTTAGTATTCTGAGTTTTCAAGAAGGTTACTCATGATATGGATATATTTTTTGATGTTTTGTAAGTCTAAATGTCTTGATAAACTCAAAATATTTAAGGCACATGAAAATAGCATCATGAAAAATATATAAAGTCACTGCAATCTAATTGTAGTGACGTAAACCTCTCTACAGAGCTCATAAGTCACTTATCTTATAGAATAATTGCATTTCAACTGTCTACACCAGACACTCTATAATAGATTGTTGTAGAAGAGAAAAGAAGTAGACTCTTATGAAGATGATAAGATTAATTATTGATTTATTATTAGTTATTTTATTTCTTTTGGGATAGGTTCTAATAACTACATATCACACTCTGAATTCAATTTCTTTCAAATTAGTACCTTGAACAACTATAGAACTAGTTGGATTTGACGTAAGTCTAATCTGTGACATGTTCAGATATAGGATTGTTCAGCACATGTGCTGAGTGGGAGAATAAGAAACTTGGGATTAAGAACAGAATGTGTGTGTTAATTAGATATCCTAAAGAATGAAAGAAGATTTATTATAGTGTCCTAAAGAAAATAAGACAATTGTTAACACAACTGTCTGATTTCTAGAAAAGGATCTTTTAGTAAACCATGTTCCTAGAAGTAAACTAGTTTTACAGGAATTGAACAAAGAAATAACATATGAGTCAGTTGTAAATTCAGACACTCAAGAGCATCTAACTGGTATGTCAGAATTGAGGTTCCATTGCATTTACGTAGTGGGAGAAACCTTATTAGACATAACAATACTACTACCTCAAGTAGTGAAAGTGATGTTGGACAAATTATAGAACACTACATGAAAAGTAGTTAATATTTCATTACCAAAAGGTTTTGAGGAAAAATATTAACACTCAAAAATCATGAAAGTGTGAATATTGTAGTAATACTTAGTCGTAGTGGGAGAATCATAACAAAGATTGATTGATTTTGTATATTTAAGAGGACTTTCATGATAAACCTCTGAAGATCTAATACAAAAACGATAAGTTACGACTCAGCATTACTAGACGAAGTTGCATAAAAAAAACAACTTTGTAAGATCCTTTTGATAAGAAATATAAAAGGAATATTTGTGAAAGTTGTAAATGCATTGTTAACAGTCTAAGTGGGAGATTGTTAGGGCATAAACTATTAATCATGTGTTTAAAAATAGTATTCTAATAATTTTCAAGATTAAATATCTTAGTGGGAGATTGCTAGGGTATATATTATTAACCATGCATTTAGATATAGTACATTATAACAATCGTGATTGTTAAAAGTCTAAGTGGGAGATTGTTGGGATATGTACTATTAACCATGTGTTTAGATATAGTATTTGTTATAGAATAAATATTTATTTATTTTAATAGATCATATATTCGTTTATGGTGCTTGTTTACTTATATAGTAGATGACTTAGTGTATAGAGTTTAAGCTTATACACAGAGGATTAAATCATCGGTTCTTATAAGTATAAAGTTTTTTTGTTCACAATCTAAGATGGAAATTGGACATGCCATCGATACGATTGTAGCACAAGATTATATGTAGTTTATCTTGATTATGGGAATGATATAGTTCCAACTTCTTGTGCTAGTGCATTTTGTATGTATTGAATGGGACCGAGTAGAGATAGTTGCTTTAGATTGACTGAGAAAAGAAATTCTCTAAACTATTAAATATACTTATATTCTTAATCCTGATATAACTATTATGATCTGTATATGTTAATCATCGTTTTGATTTATTAAAAGGTGAGATTCTAAGATGGGTCAATATTCTTTGTAGATTGGATGATGATAACATATATTGGTGAAATAATAAGTTAGTTGATGGAATCCATGTCTCGATATAGAGATTGATGATATGCCTTTTTGAGAAGCTTAAAAGTTTTCATCGTGTCAAACCTTGCAAGTGGATTTAAGAATTCGACACATGAAATAAGTTAAGAAATACTCTAAAGGAAATTGATCATTGAATTATGTTCGTCAGTAATTTAATTTATTGATTAGTATATGTAATCTTAACATGGGGAATTACATATGTGTCTAATGGGGAATTTCGAAATATAAATAGAGGAGTGCAATTACGAATTTCTAGTGGAATGATTTGTAATTTATTATGGTAAAAATAATTCAAATTAATTATTTGGAATTATTTTCATAATAGGAAGCCTCGGTAATTATTATGCGGTCCCTACCGTGCCCATATTTATCTAGAACTCAGAATTTATTGTAAAGGGAAAAAAGAGAAGTCTGTGTCTTTCTCTATTCTAAGGAAAGGGAGAAGTATGTATCTTTCTATGTTCTAAGGCAAGGGAGAAGTATATCACTTTTTCTATTCTAAGGAAAGGAAGAAGGACACGACTTTTTCTTTTCTAAAGAAAGGGAGATGTACATGTCTTTCTATTCTAAGGAAAGACATGGTATTCCTTTTTCTTGGAGTAAGAAGAAATCTCTATAAATAGGGATTCTTCTAACCCTTGAAAAAGATGATTTTCCATAAAATACTTGTCCACCCAAGTATTGAGAGGGTTCAGAAGTGAACTTAGGATCACTGTAGACTGTAGAACTGTGGTCTAGTTTGTGGACCAGCTTATGAATTTGCTTGAAGTTTCTAGCTTGTGGATTCACTTAAAGGTATCGGCTCACGCTTCAAGAGGTAATTCTGAAATTAAATTCAGAAAGTTTATATGCCCTAACATGATTGTACTTGTTCTAGTATAAACAATGTGTTGTCTATTATTCATGTAAGTTGTATGATTATGGTATGCTTCCGTTGTGCATATAGTTTTCCAACAGGCTCAACTCTTATTGGAAGACATACTCAACAACATATGCACTCAAAAGTGAAACTTTACTTAAAATCTCAAAATAGATACTAAAAATATTTTAAATAAAACATTCACTAGGAAAAAGAGGCAACTCAAGTAGAACATCAACAATGAAAATGAAACAGACTTCTCAAAACACTATTGTCTATGAAGCCTATACTAACTGAGATGGATGTCGGGACAAAACCCATGACATCCTAATAAACAAAACTGAAATGGATACTCAATGTGAAACCCTTCGGAAAGCAAGGAGGCTCACCAAATCTAGCTGGAACACGAATGAATCAACGAAGCGCCGGTTATTGATCATTATTACATGTTTCTGCATCAGGAAATGATGTAGGACACGTGTTATTAGTCTATTGAATGTGAGGGGAACACTGAACATAACCTGTAAGCTTGAACTGATAAAAAGGAAACCATACTGACCTCAACTCAACTCGACTCAAGGATACTCAAGAGTTCAGAAATACCTAACTATGTTCAATATAAAAGCAATAATAAGATGCATTATAAAGAAAGTTGTTAAATTAGTAATTTGTAACTCAATATATTTAAAAATATAATAAAATTCTTTTACTCTTAATTGTATGTAAAGATACAAAATAACTTAATTTGGGAGATTCTCTAATCGAAAACCATCATTATAATACCCCGAGGGTACCCCTTTGACGTAAACACGGGACCTAGGAGCACGAATGACCCCAAGCTAATCCTAAGATGGCATATAATAAGCAAACTGAACATATCTATGAAAAGATGAACTAATGCGGAATCTAAATCAATTTATTACTGATAGTTGGGGATACCCAAAACTTATCTGAATATATAAAATATACTAAGAGTTTAGTGATAGTAAATAATCACTTACAACTATAGTTGAATCTAATACTATGTCTGGAAAAGCCTCTACTGACTATAGTTTCTCGGACATATCCTCAGATAACCCTAGCAAAACTGAAACTGAAATGAAAGACTAAAATAGAAAACATGTCTATTGTCCTCGAAGTATAAGTTCTCACCACAAAAAGATGGTAAACAAGGATCGGGAATTGATCTATACGTGATCTAGATGATGAATACCGGAACCTACATCATGGAAGGCTATAGCGCAGAATATACGTCATTACTTGGAATGTACTGAGTATGCATGATATGGAATATAGCTAAACAAATATATAAGCTAAACAAATCTAATTGAGCAATAACATAATATGAACAAAAACATAGATATTGAAATATAACTGAAAACTTAGCTAAATGCAATGAGCAAGTAATAATCATGAACTTAACATGCTAAGACTGAATACTGAAGTATAACTGAAAACCTTGTCAATGCTCTATAGTCTAACTGTGGGAGCTACTACGAACCACATAAAACCGCATTAGCTAAACGTGGAGTCCGATGTATATGCCTTATCTAAAGGACCCAATATACCTTGCCAGGGTATAAAGGCATGGCTAGCATGATCAGTAAATCTGATGCCCACATATGAGACTTATAAACCTACAGGGGCACGTAGTTCTGGGATTATGAGGGTATGTTGAACCTTAGTCCAACTCATTGCTAAGCCTACTCCCAATTGGAATATGTGTATGAAATAACATAACTGAAATACTAGATTAGCTCAATATTTAGACATGTTAATTGCGAATGCATCTTTTATGTACTGACAATGAAACATTCAAAATATGAGGCATGTATATATGTTTAACTGGCCAAGCAAGTGTTATTTATTAACAAAGAGTATCTACACAACTAAGGTTCTAAGTTTCATGCAAAGACCTAAGCAACGATTTGACAAAAACATGATAGTTCGATTAGGAATACAATAACAATTAAATCACAACCAATCTCAAACGTTTTAGAAAACTCTAACTCTAAACAAGATATAGAAATCAAAAATCTGATTGAATTCTAGAGACCTAGTGGATGAAAGGAACCCACTCGTGAAGTCCCACATACCTGGTGATGAATTCTACGGAGAAACCCTTCGATTTTAGGGCTAGATCTGAAGAAAACCTATTGCGTGTTCTTAAGGGGTTTGGTCCACTATTTCTCCTCTTTTGCTCTATGTTTTGATGAATTTTGGTGAATGAATAGTTTAGGGTAAAGTCTGACTAGAATACTAGGCTAAAACTAACAAAAAGCGACGTAATTTAGGGTTAAACGACGTAGTTTAGATATCTAACGCATAGGGGAAAAGAACAAAACAACCCAAACTTAAAAGCCAACGGGGTCCCTCCATAGAGCCACTGATGGACCGTCAAAGGAATCACGGCCCATCGAGTAGGTCGTGGATTATTGGCCAATGGCTACTAATTCTAGCACTCCACTTTACGGTCCACTTCACGGACCGTGTGAAGGACCATGAAGGCCACCGTGGTTCTTCCCTTGGGGCTAGGAGGCCTACCAGCTCAGCTTCACGAGCCTCACTACAGCCCGTGTTGAGGACCAAGGATCGTGAAAGTTACCGTGATCCGTCACTTGGGTTGGGGTTTTGCTAACTCAGGACGACGGACCTATCTAGGACTAATCATCAAAACCACGGCCCGTAGTGGGCTCTATGTTGTGACGTATGAGCCCTGGTGGCTCAATCTCACCTCCACTAGCCTTCCCATGACTCGTGTGGGGATCCATGGCCCGTGAAGGGTTCCATGGCCCACCACTCGTGGGAAGGTTTGAACCATGATGAGGGTGACAGACCGTGGTCCTTATCACAGCCCATGAACTCCTTCGTAGTTCACATATTTTTGGTTGTTCTATCTAATCTGATCTTGAGGTGTTACAATATCTTCCCCTTGGGAACATTCATCCTCGAATGAAGGGTAAAGTATTTAGGTATGGAGGGAAAGAGCTGCAATCCCTACTAGTAAGTACTAAAAACTTATATTTGACTGAACTGAGTTCCAAGAACATGCAAATATGCTGAAAATGTAAGAACAACTGAAGGAACATTATACTAAGGCTGAATTTACGCAAGAGTAAACTGAGAGTCTGGAGAGGAACTATTACATAAAGATGAAACGGAATTGCAAGGAAAGAGATGAGGGTACTTGTCCTTCATAGTTGTTTCTCCTTCCCAAGTACCTCCCTCTACAGACTGACTCCTCAACAAAACCTTCACTGAAGCGACTTCTTTGTTTCTCAACCTACGAACCCAACGGTCAAAAATATCAACTGGTACCTATTTATAAGTGAGACTATACTTCACATCCACACTCTCTAATGGTAATATGGATTCTAGAATATCCACACACTTCTTCAACAAGGAAATGTGAAAGACTGGATGAACCGCTGCTAGTTTGCTGGTAACTCTTACTCATAAGCCACGTTACCAACCCTATTAAGAATTCTGTAAGGACCTATCTAGGACTGAGTTTCCCTTTCTTGCCAAATCAAATCACCCCCTTCATAGGTGGCACTTTCAGAAAAACACAATCATTTATCTCGAACTCTAAGTCCCTTCTTGTCACATCTGCATATGACTTCTAATGACTCTGAGTGGTGTTAACTCTTTCTCTGATGAGCTGAACCTTTTCCAAAGCTTCCTGAACAGAATCTGGCCCAAGCAGTGCTGCTTCACCTACTTCAAACAAACCAATTGGAGATCTTCATCTACGCCCATGTAATGCCTCATAAGGGACCATCTGAATGCTGGAATGAAAAATATTATTATAGGTGAACTATATGAGAGGTAGGTGATCGACCCAACTACCCTTGAAATTGATCACGCAAGATCTTAACATGTCCTCTAAGGTCCGAACAGTATGCTATGAATAACCATCCGTCTCTGGATGAAATGTTGTACTAAGATTTACCTGAGTAGCAAGACCTTTCTGGAATGATTTCCAGAAATGAGAGGTAAACTAAGGACCTCTATATGAGATGATAGACAAAGGGACTCATGCAACCTGACTATCTCATTAATGTAATGTTTAGCATAATCCTTCTTTGAATTTGTGGTCTTGACAGTCACAAAGTGAAAGGACTTAGTAACTTTGTCTACTATTACCACTACAAGAAGAAGGGTTTTTAGGGACCAACATATTGCGACTACATAAAAATCTGGTCTCTAAAGGCATACTTGTTTGGACCAGATTTTCTTTTGGTCCCTAATTCTCAATTTTGTGCAATCAAATGACGAAGAGACTAATTGTGGTCCGTAAAGTGATCAATAACTAGTCCTTAATGCTCAAGTTTTAGTGGGAGAGACACCACTTAATTTTAATTCTTTTAAACGAATGGTAGAAAAAAGAAATACTAAATTAGAAAAACTATAATAAAACAAAACCCATCCTTAAACCTAACCCATCTATAAAAATCGCTAATTTCACTGGTGCTCATCGGAGCCTCTCCATACGCCTTTGTCTAGCACTATTTCTTCTTCTACTCTTGCTTGTCGTCTTCTTGGACTTAAATGGAGTCAAAAGGTTCGATTAATACTCTACTATTACTTTTTCTTCTCTCTTCTTTCTGAAAAAGTTCATAGTTGGGTTTGAAATTAGGTAAAATCTGAAACTTTTTTTAGGAAAATTTGTGAAAATAAGAGATTCTCTTACTCAAGGAAGACCTAATGAAGGTTATTTTTTTAATTTCACTTTGAGGTTTACTTGTCTTTTAGGTAGATTTTGAGCTATGCTCTAACAATCTTTTCTAATTTCTTTATGCTGTAATTTCTTTTGCAGTTATCAGTTCAAAGTTCCCCTTTAATTTGGTAATTTCTCTACTCGTTTTACTATCGTTGTGATATTTCAGGTGGGTTTAGTCATACAAGTGGATTTCTATATTGTAATTATTTTACAGTTCAACTGGGTATGGATAATATCCTGAATTTGAGTTATCTGTGAAATTAAACTCCTAATTATTGTATGTGCTCCATATGTGAAGGTTATGTTCTGTATGGTACTAAATGATTCATTTCAGGTATAAATTATGGGATAGTGAATTGAGCAAGAACAGGGGAATTTCCTTCGAAGACGTAAAAATACAGTAATAGAAAAAGAGAGTCGGGTCAGCTAGATGTTTCAAAATTGAGGAGTGTTTTCAAAAAAATTACATTCTTCATGCAAAATACAATGCACGATTGAACAACATAACTAGAATTGAATTTTGCTATTGAATCCTAAT
Organism: Solanum verrucosum; assembly: GCF_900185275.1. Classification (NCBI taxonomy): domain Eukaryota; kingdom Viridiplantae; phylum Streptophyta; class Magnoliopsida; order Solanales; family Solanaceae; genus Solanum; species Solanum verrucosum. The sequence goes on along the minus strand of NW_026019922.1, from coordinate 237,687 downwards.
TTTGAGATGCTTTGTCTTTATTTGCATATTCAAGTGAGCCAAACTTAATGTTTGATCAACTTTACCAGCAAAAATTACAACTTCACTTGGTAATAGTTAATTGGTTGACAAAATTTCTTCTTGATCCATATGGTATGCATTTTTGAATTTGATGCAACAAGTTTTTATAATGATTGACTAGGGTAGAAAACAAAGATTTCTAATTCTTTATATTTTTCTTTAGAAATTGGTTGTGATTCTGCTTATCATATTTATTAGTTGTTAATCGAGATGATCACTCATTGAAGCCCAAAATGGATCATAGTTTTACGGTTAAACTCTTCACTTTGATTCTTCTCTTAATATTAAATTAGTTTCAACTGACTTATGAACCCACTTTATTTTTCTCAAATGAAGCTTACCCCATAGCGGAGAAGGTTTTTTGCTTCAAATTTTCGAGGCAAGCTTTAATAGAAGGTGACCTCTATATGTGTTCTCCCTCAATACTGACTTTGTGACATAAATATATGTAAAGTTTTCAATTAGAGTCTTTTCTAATGATATAACTCCCTATAATCTTGGAATTCCAATTTTTCTTTCATGAATATTGCTTTCCTACCACTTATTATGTTTTTCTTTAACATTTTAAATTTTTCCTTTTATTTAGCTCTCAATATGAAAGTCCATAGTAAAGGTATTGAACAAAGTTAGTATGATCTATACCTATCCAAAGAATATTTGAATGAATGTATGACTTATATGTTACAGTAGGCATTTGGCAAGTTTGCATTTCCAGGTATTCTAATCCTTAAAATGCTTTTAAGTGAGTTCACCTTACTACAAATTGATATATTTTGATTTGTATAAGTTGTTTAGTGTTATTTTGTTCGGACTCTTCCATAATATTTATGAATGTGTGTTGAATACTTCAATAGTAGTGTATTTTTGGAAATATGACAGTAGTGCGGCAATATTTTTGGAGAATCGGAGCAACATAGATTTAGTAAATAAACTGTTTTTTCCCTTCACCTGTGTATTTCTTCCTTATGTAAATGTAAATGGAGACTTTTTATATTTTTCCTGCACTATACCTTGAAGGCAGAATATGGGAAAGTTATTTATCCCTTTTTCGGTTGATATCTTATGAAAACTAGTTTCTTCTTTTTAAACTGAAAGAAATTAATGATAACTATTTCTGAATTCTAATAGAAAAGTGATATGATCCAATTTACTTTTACAAGTTTATATGAGTAAACCCTGAACATAGTTAGCATTATCTGTGTCCAAATTGATAGATTTTCTCTTATGACTATGAGATGGCTAGATGGGTGGTGAAGCAATGAACTTTAATGACATCTGTTCTTTAGTCATGATTCGAATATATGTATGGTCTGTAAATAATTTTTTAATGTATTTCTCAGCATCTAGGATGCAATCTTAATGAAAACTACTTCACCTGAACTTAACAATAATAATGATAAAGTTCCAGTCGCTAAAGTTCTTTAAAGACAGGCAATAAAATATCGTCTCTAATAATCAATAGCGACGAAGCCTATAGGGACGGGTCGCGACCAGATTTTGCTGGCCTCTATTGACCTTTAGGGACCAGAATCACACTTTTAGGGACCATTTTTCCCTTCCCTAGTGGTCCATTTTCTTGTAGTGTACCCAAATTGAGTCATGTTGTCTGCGATTACGAGGTAAACCCATAATGAAGTCCATGTTTATAACTTCCCACATCCATGTAGGAATGTTAATCTCTTGATTCATACCTCTTATCTTTTTATGTTCTACCTTAACCGGTTGACAATTAGAACACTTAGCCACAAAATCTTTTATTTCCCTCTTGATGTTGTTTTACCAAAATACTTCCCGTAGATCACAAAACATCTTAGTTGCACCTAGATATATGGAGTACCTGGAGTTATGAGCATTTTTAATAATATGATGCCTCAACTCACTCTCATTAGGAACACATAAGCGACCCTGGTAACAAAGCACACCATCTCCCCCTTGGGAAAAAACCTGAACTTTCTGCTGATGGACTATAGTTTTCAACTAAAGTTATACAGGATAACTATCTTGTTTTTCCTTATTGTCCACTACCAATAAAGATTCTGATCTATTCTAAACTAGCACACCACGATTTAACATGTCCGTAAGGCCAAATCCTAAGCGAGCAAGTCGGTGAACATCTTGTGCTAATTCCTTTCTTTCTTCCTCAACATGTTCTACACTACCCATAGATAGTCTGCTGAGAGCACCAGCCACTACATTGGCCCTAATATGATGGTAAAACACATTCATGTCATAGTCTGTGAGGAATTCAAGACATCTCATTTGACAAAGATTCAACTCTTTCTGGGTGAAAACATATTAGTGGCTCTTATGGCCTGTGAACATATCAACGTGAACACCATACAAGCATTGTCTCCAAATATTTAGGGAAAATACTACTGTTGCAAGCTCGAGGTCATGAGTTGGGTAGTTCTTCTCACAGACCTTAAGCTTTCTAAAAACATAAGCTACGACCTTACCTTAATGCATCAACACACAACCTAGGACGACTCTTAATGCATCGCAATAGATCACATAACCGTTTGAACCATCTGGTAAAGTCAAAACGGGAGTTGTAGTCAACCTGGTTTGCAGTTCTGAGAAGCTTTTCTCTCATTCATCTGACCACTGAAACCTAACCTTTTTCTAAGTCAACTTGGTCAATGGGTGGAGCTATGGATGAAAATCCTTCAACAAATCTTCTGTAATAACCGGCCAAACCCCAGAAACTTATAAAATTTAGTTGAGATGTGGGTTTGGTCCACTGTTTCACTTCCTCTATTTTTTGGAAATCCACTCAGATTCTCTCACTATATACCATATGACAATGGAAAGCAACTGATTGTAACCAAAATGCACATTTTCTAAACATAGAGAATAACTGGGGATCTTTGAGAGTTTGCAGAACAACCCTCAGATGAGTGGGATACTCCTCCTCATTCTTAGACTAAATGAGGGTATCATCAATAAAGACGTTAATGAACAAGTCCAAATACTGCTTGAACCCTCTACTAATTAAATCCATGAAAGATGCAGGAGCATTGGTTAGTCCAAATGGCATAACTACAAATTCATATTAACCATACCGAGTCCTGAAGGCTGTTTTCGACATGTTGCTATCTCTTATTCTGAGCGGATGATAACCGAATCTAAGGTCTATCTTCAAAAAATGACTAGCATCCTGAAGTTGGTCAAACAAGTCATTAATCCTGGGAATAGGGTACTTATTCTTGATTGTGACTTTGTTTAACTGAGGATAGTTAATGCACATTTCGAGGGAACCATCTTTCTTTTTCACGCACAACATTGGACTACCCCATGAAGAGATACTCGGTCTAATGAAGCCCTTTTTTCGAAGGTCTTTCAATTGTTCTTCCAATTCCTTAAGCTCATTGGAGCCATTCGGGAAATCAAAATAGGCTGGGTATCTGAAAGAAGATTAATTCTGAATTTGATTTTTCTTTTGGGAGGAACTCCGAGAAGATTATGTGGAAACACTTCTAGAAATTCATTTACTACTGGAACTGACTCGAGAGTTGGGGTTTCGGAGTTTGAATCTAACCTGAACAAGAAGATAGGCATACCCTTTGGAGATCAATTTTCTGGCCTTAAGGTAAGAGATAAATTGACCTATAGGCATTGAGCTACTTTGGAAACATAAACCGAACAATTCTGGTTCTACAATCGATTGAGGCATACTAGGAATGTAACCAATCCATGCCTAGAATGATATCAAAGTCTACCATTTCTACTTCTACAAGATCTACTGAATTGACTTTCTGAGAGACTATGATAGGGAAATTTATGTATACCCGTCGAGCGATAACTGGGTCACCAACGGCAGTAGAGACTGAGAAGGGTTCTGAGTGAGTTCTTGGACTAACATCGAAGTTTACTACTATATAGAGAGTTGTAATAGAATGAGTAGACCTTGGATCTAACAACCCATAAACATCTAAATAAAAGACTCATAACGTACCAATGACCACATCAAGAGAATCTTTCTTGTCCTAGCGATCCTAGAGAGCGTACATCCTATTCTGGCGCTGAACGCCACATGTACCAGATGAAGCACCCTGCTCGATTGGGTGACCTGTTGGTGTTGTAGATTGAGCCATATTATTGTTATCTCCTTGTCCAATCTGGAAGAAGGATAATCATTAAGCCTATGGCCAGACTGACCAAACCCAAATAATCCTTCATTCCCTGCAAAACACTCTCTCAGATGGTTCTTACCATATTTTGAACAAGTTGGGAAAGTCATGTTACCCGAATTACTCCTCTAAGACTTACAACTTGATGCCCTACCTTTTTAATCCAGTTGAAACCTGGAGGACGGAGCATAAGCTGATGAAGGTGCTTGGGTTGAAGATCTCTGTTGAAACTGTGAGCGATTTCCATCACCCAATTTCTGCTGAGAGTATTCATAGTTCTCTGTTCTAGCTTTCTTGTTGTCCTTAGCCAGTTTCCTAACATTATATCCCTCAACCTGTTGAGCATAAGTCATAAGCCTAGAGATATTCTTTTCCTCTAACAAAATAGCATTATTGCACTATGTCTTCACCAAGTCGGATACCCCAAACAAACACTTACTCATTTGTGCCTTGGGATCGACAACCATGTGTGGAGTATACCCGGAGATCTCGGTAAACTTCAATCCGTACCCTAGAAAAACTGAAATTGAAATGAAAGAATGAAATACAAAATATGTCTATTGTCCTCGAAGTATGAGGAATCACCACTGAAGCTTCTAAATACGGATCGGGAACTGATCTATGCGTGATATGGAAGCTGAGTACATGAACCTACATCATGAAAGGATGTAGTGCAGAGTATGCATCAGTACTTGGAACGTATCGATCATTCAATTTATGAAATATAGTTGAACAAATATATAAGTTGAACAAATGTAACTTAGAAATAACATAATCTGAACAGAAACATAGATAGTAAAATATAATTGAAAACTGAGCTAAATGCAATGACCAAACACTAATCATGAAATTAACATGCTGAGACTGAATACTGAAGTATAATTGAAAACCTGGTAAATGAACTAGAGTCTGACTATGGGAGCTATTATTAACTGACACAAAACCACGTGAGTTAAACATGGGGTCCGATGTATACACCCTATCGAGAGGACCTAATATACCTTGCAAGGGGTATAAAGGCATGGCTTGCGTGATCAATAAATTTGATGCCCACAGAGGTCACTTAAAAACCTATGGAGGATATGATGGTACGCTAAACCCTAATCCAACTCGGTTCTAAGCCTACTCCCAACTGGAATATTTGTATGACATAACATAAGTAAAATATTGGATTAGCTCAATATTCATAGATGTTAACTGTGAATGCATCATTTATGTACTGACAATGAAACATTTGAAATATGAGGCATTTATATGTATTTAACTGGCCTAGCAAGTGTAATTCATGAACTAAGAGAATCTACACAACTAGGGTTCTGAGTTTCATTCAAAGAACTAAGCAATGATTCCACAAAAAACATGATATTTCGATAAGGAATACAATAAAAGATAAATCACAACCAATATCTAAGGTTCTAGAAAACTGTAGGTCTAAATAAGATATAGGAATCAAGAATCTGACTAAATTATAGAGACCTAGTGGATGAAAGGAACCCACTAGTACTATCCCATATACCTAGTGACGAAATCTATGGAGAAACCCTTCGATTTTGAGCCTAGAACTAAAGAAAACCTATTGCATGTTCTTGAGGTCTTTGGTCGACTCTTTCTCCTCTTTTTCTCTAAGTTTTGATGAATTTTTGTGAATGAATCACTTAGGGCTAAGTCTGACTAGAATACTAGGCTAATACTGACCAAAACGACATAGTTTAGGTGTCCAACGCATAGGGGAAAAGACCAAAACGACCCTAACGTAAAAACTGACGGGGCTCTTCCACAGAGCCACTTACAGACCGTCAAAGGGACCACGGCCTGTCGAGTGGGTCATGGATTCTTTGCTAGTTGCTACTGGTTCTGTCACTCCCCTCTACGGTCCACTTCACAAACCGTGTGAAGGGCCACAAACCGTGAAGGCCACCATGGTTCTTCACTTGGGGCTAGGGGCCTACTAGTTCAACTTGACGAGCCTTACCACAGCCCCTGTCAAGGTCCACGGACCGTGAAGGCCACTCTAATTCTTCACTTGAGCTAGGGGTCTGCTGGCTTAGGACGACAGACCCATTATCAAGACCAGGTCCCGTGGTGGGCTCCGTGGTCTGACGCCTGATCTGTGGTGGCTATGTCTCACCTCCACGAGCCTTCCCATGGCTCGTGTGGGGATCCACGTCCCGTGAAGGGTCATGTGGTTCACCACTCCTAGGATGGTGTGAACAACAATGAGGGTGACGGGTCGTGGTCCTAGTCACGGCCCGCAAACCCTTGGGTTGTTCACCTATATTTTGTTGTTCAGTTTGAGTCTGATCTTGAGGTGTTAAAATTACTATGAGCTATGTGATGATACAACGTCTCGCCCACTCTTCTAGAATTGTCCTATACCTTGTCGGAGTATATGACATCCTCAACTAAGTGGATGCACTACGCTATGATTAAAAATAAATACGAAATAATCTTAAAAGTATGACCCTTTCTACCCATGCTGGTTACATGGTTTATGAGGACTTTGAGTTGTTAGAACTGATCCCCATATCGGTATCCAATACTACTCCCAAAAATATAACTCAACTCATATGTTTAAAAACATTTCCTCATTCTCAACTTTAAGATATTACTCAAAAGGTTTCTCTTAAAAGAGATAGTGCTCAAAACTCCTCATGAACTCATTTTGAAATTGATGTTTCCCCTCATTTTAAATGTAAAAAAAATTATTCTTTGGCCCTCTAGAGAACATTCCGACGAATTTTCCTCTTCGATTTTCACCCTAATTCGCCTAGAATCGATTGGTTTGTTCCAAACTCACCTAGATTTAAATACCCAACATAAGTACACGAAAATCTACTAAAAACAACCTTCAAACTCCTAACATTCATCTCAAGAACTCATCAAACCCATCATTAACGATTTATGAACGAAACTTCAAGAAACTCATCATGAACTCAAGGCATTCAACCTGAAGAACGAAATTACGGATAAAATCACATGATTGGTTTGTGTGTGAATGAACCCAATACTATAAGAACTTGCATACCTCGATTTGGCAAACAAATCCTCGATTCACAAGAAATCTTGATCGTTCTTCCTTTTCTCCTTTTTTCTCTTCTTGAACTCTCTTCTAAAACCCTACTAGATTTTGGATCATGAAAACTGACACAAGTCAGTTTTAACCCTAAAATATTACTAAAAACGTTTAAAAATGACGGGGTAAGGAAAATACCAAAATACCTCTCATTAATTCTGGTAATTTTCCTTAACTGGACAGGCTGACTTCAAACGATGATATCTCCCACATCTGAACTCGAAATTCATCAAACTCAGTGGCATTGAAAAGAAGATTCAAAGAACTTTCATTTGATATCTTATGGGTCACCTAACTCATCTTGTGTTGAATGTTGTAGTTGGTTTAAGTTGACCCAAAACTCACAACTTAAGCATAACTTGCAAAATTCTCAATTTGACTCTTTCCAATTTTGTTTGCTCTAAAACTAGCTCTTTCTAATACCGATGTGTTAAACTCGCATTATGAATTCATTAAATACTATTGAGTGAATATATGATGTAATTAGAATGATTATTACACAAGTTTCTCAGGGTTTTTAACAGCCAGCAGTCTACTGTAATTATCTGCCCCTGCCAAGGTTTAGGACTAAAAGCATAGGTATGAAAAGTTCAATTCATATCAATGTGTACATGATGGTAAAATAAGAACCTTACAACATGTCATATTTCGTTTTGCTATTCTTATCACTATATTCACAAGTTTTTTTATTGATTATCAGCCTACTGCAATTGTTTCTCAATCAGCGCTTAGGACTGAAGCTCATGAACATAAAATTTAAGTAATACACATCGTCATCAAGCCACATGTATTCAAAAAGAGTCAAGTGACACCGCTCCACTAAAAAGGTATAGATACTATGTGTTATTTATATCCCTAAATATTATATCAAATGATTATTGACGATCCGAATTTATATTTATTCTAGAAAAGATACCCCACCAAATAAGTGGTTTTTCTAGAATGTTTTAAATAAGTTAAATAACTTTAAGAATTAATGGAATACTATTGTGTGAATATATATCATAATTAGAAGGATTGGCATATTTTATTTTGTTATTTCCATCACAATTCACCAGTTTTACGTTGACAGAAAGTCTACAACAATCGTCTTCCATTATCGGGGATTAGGATTAAAAGCTCATGAACATAAATTTTAAATAATCTTCATTATTGTCAATGACTGAACCATATGTTTCGAAAGATATATTATGTAGATAGGTTTAAAATTTTATTTATATACATTCTCGTTATATAATCCCTAAATTTACTCGTATGTTTATTTATGTTTCATGTTTTAACACCCCTTGAAAAAAATATATATAGTTACTCCATTCCAGTCAACGTATATTCTTAAGTTGATACCCACTAAAGGATAAAGAAGATTATGGCAAGTAAAGTATAACTGTGCATAAACCATTTGTAGTCGTCCTTCCCATTTTAAACTTGTAGAGAAAAACAACGTTTTGTTTGTCCTAAAAGAATCAATATTCACTGTTTGTTTGTCCTAAAAAAGGTGAATCGCCCATTTTAATGAATCGATGGAAGATCCAATTATGGATAAAAGAGACGAGATGTTGGTTACACCACTTGGTGGAAATCCACAAAAAAGAATTGCCCATTTTTTAAATCCAATTGTTGCTTCGAATGAAGGACCAAATTTGAAGCCTCCTTCAATTCCTTTTTCATCCGAATTTAAGTGGCCATTGAAAGTCTCCTTTCATAGTTGCAATGGATGGAGGGATCAACAAATGAAACGGAAAGAATAGGTTGAAACGATGGAGTCTATCCATAACCCTGTATGGAAAGCTGCAGGAATTTACAGAGCTCTCAAAAGTTCAGTTTATAGAGTCCAGACAAATGAAAATTTGATTTTTGGGTTCGTAGAAAAGTGGTGTTGTGAGACTAACAATTTTATGTTTCCATGGGGTGATGCTACTGTTACTCTTGAAGACATCATGATTTTGGGAGGGTTTTTTGTTTTGGGTGACTCTGTTAAGTCCCCTCTTAAATCCCCTTAATTGGTAGAGATTAAAGAAAATCTTGAAAATACGCAAAGGGAGCTTACTAGATTGAGGACTAATAATCACATCTCTGCGGCTAGGAATCATCTAGTAGATATTGAATGTTAGTGAATCCTCATGTTCCAAGGACTGAGCATATATTTCATACTATCTTTACATTTAAGTTTTGTATATGATCTACAGGTTACGTCCTGATCACTTCTTCTATACTAGATGGCTTGAGACTATGTTAGACTTCCGTTAAAATTTATAAACTCTTTCACTATGAAATTTTCTTTCAAACTTTCTGAATGATCCATTATCTTGTATGATGCATGCCAATTGTCTTTTGTAGGGCTTCTAGGGGTCCTATACAACATGTTACACTTAGGGTCTACCTTGGGTCGTGAGAAAAATGGTATTCAGAGCACATGGTTTAGAAAGGTCCTAGGAAGTCTCATAAGCCACGTCGAATAGAGTCTTGTTCATGAGTATGAAACACGCCACATTTATGAATGAGAGGCTATAAGATGTGTATTAAATTCCACTTTTTTCATTACTCTTAATTTGTGCGATATATTTGAACTCTACAATGTCTCTCCCCTAATCCTTATCTAATGCTCTACAAGAGATAGCCACTCGAAACGCTTATGCTAGAAGGTATGCGGGCGAGAATGTGGAATGAGAAGCTCCTCCTTAAGCTCCTCAAGTTCCGGTTGACCCTTTGGCCGAACAAGTTACTAATGTAGAGTTTAGGTTTGTTTTTAAGTGATGGTTCAAACCATGACGACATAGGACATTAGGGAGGTTGTGGTACCCGTGAACCCAAATGTGGGTACGATGACAACTAGAGTGGCACACTTCACTAGAATAAAACACCTGGAATTTCATGGTTCTAAGGTTGAGGAAGATCCTCAAGAGTTCATCGATGAAGTGTATAAGGTGTTGACAATCGACACCAGTGGAAAAGGTGGAATTGTGTGCTTATCAACTTTAGGGTGTTGCTCAAATATGGTTCAACAATTGGAAATAAGAGAGAGAGAAATATGTTAGTCCTTTCAATTAGGAAAAGTTTAATGTTGCTTTTCATTGATAGGTTATTTCCCTTGAGATGAGGGAGGCAAAGGTGCTTGAATTCATCAACCTTCGTCAAGGAAATATGCGTATGAAGGAATATTTTGGGTATATCCAAAATGGTTGTTAAGGAATGTCATACCGCTTTGCCCATGAATGATATGGAAATTTCTCATCTTATGGTTCATGAGAAATACAGAAATATCATGCATATTGGATTGCTAGGTGTAGTTCCTACTTTCCTTATGATGCATTGAGTATTTCAAAAAGGGAAAACAGGCTATAATCCAAATTATAATCCTAATGCAGTTTGTGATCCCTGCAAGCTGAAAGGACATTACATGAGGGATTGCTATAGGCTGGTGGGATATTTTCCAGGTCATCAAAAATACGGGGATCATAAATGAGTAGACAACAGAGGTTTTGAGTACAATAAAAGCTTTGATCACAAAAAACAGGAAAAGGAGGATAGGTTCTAGTGCGCATAATGGTGTGGTAAAAGAATGGAATACCCCAGCAACAGATGTTCAACCACATAATCAAGCACAACAATGACAAGAGGTCTCTTCATTTCATAAGGAAGGGTAGTCACGTGGTGGTTTCACAGCAGTTTCAGGTGAAAATTACATGATGTGTCCTAGGTTTAGTCCATATCAATATGACAGGTAATAATGGTGCTCCGATGGTAATCAATAATCCATTAGAATGGATCATTGACATAGGGTCCACTAATCATATGACTTCATTTATTGAACTATTGAATAAACAATCATTAACAAAACCTGATAATCTGAAAGAGGTGTTTCTGCCTAATTGGAATGTTTCACATGTAACTCATACTAGTAGAAATAATGTTTCAAACCAAAGTACATTAATCAATGTGTTTCATGTTCCACAATTCAAATTTAACTTACTATCAGTGTCTAAGGCAACTAGAGAGTTACAATGGTCAACAACATTTTTTCCTGACTGTTGTGTTTTCAGGATCTCTCAAATGGGAAGGTGGAGATATTTTTTTAAATAAAGAAGCTTAATACTTCATGCTCAATTATATGTTACATGGAGTAGGCCTGGTAGGGGGACCGGGTCAGCCAGCCCCGGCCCGCGACCAGTTCGAGAACCGTATCGCCGGACTCGGTCTAGTCGATTCTCGCGGGATGGGGGGATCACGGGTTAGGGGACCGAAACTGGTCCGGTTCACCATTTGGTCCCGATCAACCCGGCCTGGTTGAACCGGCCGATTTCGCGGGATCCCAGTTTTTTTTATTTTTTATTTTTGAATTGTATCCGTTGCCAACTGTTGGGGCAACTGCTAGTGGGCCCCCCAAATGGATTTATTCCACTTTTTTACTTCCCCAACATCCCCCTACTTTTAATATTTTAATTTAAACCCTCAAGTTATCATAAATACACTTTAACCCATTTTTAATATTATAAATACCCCTCTATCCCTTATTATTTCTTACAAAATCATCTATTCTCTCATCTCTTTCTATAACCTCTCAATCTTAAGTCTTAATTTTTGATTCCATTTAAGTCTCATATTATTATAATACATATATTTCAATTCTAAAATTTCATATTATATCATAATATATATTATTCTCATATTTGCTATCAAGTATTGGAGTTCCAAACTACAAGCTTCAAGAATCGGTTATAACATCTGCTATTAATGCAGACGTTTGCTACATTCGTTTCATAATATTTATATTTTATTTTTCGTCATTAATTTTTTGTATTATTATTATTTTTATATTACACTTTACATATAACTAACTATGAGTTCTAGCAAAAAAGATACCGGTAAAGGAAAAGAGAAAGAACCAAGTGGCATTAGTAAATTATTTAATTTTAATAAAAAAATTAGTAAGGAAAAAAATAAGAGTAAATGTGGTGGTAATTCTTCTAAATCAATGTCTAGAGTTAGATTTAATACAAATGATTCTACTTATGTTAATGATACTTCTTATGATATTGATTCAAATGTTCAACTCGGTTATGAAATTTACAACAAATTTATGTTGATATTAATCCTTATCTTGATGAAAATTCAGGTGAAGAAGTAGAAGTTGGTTCGGGAGAAGAGCATTTAGAAGATAGACCTACTAGTCCGGTGACAGAAGTTCCAAATGAAACTACAAATTCAACGGAGCAAAATTGTGGACGCCCACCCCTTATACCTCCTACAAGGGAGAAGGTGAAGTATCAACGCCCTAAAACTTCTGTTGTTTGGCAATTTATGACTTTAGATAAGGAAAACTATATTGCTATTTTTTAATAAGTGTAAGAAACCTTTTAAACATAAACAAGGTGGAGGTCAAGGTGGGACGGGGGGCTTAAATAGACATTTGTAATCTTGTGTGCCGATTCAATATAAAGAAGCTAAATCATTAGCCGATAGAAAAAAGGAATTCCAGTTAATGATTTTGATATTATTGTTAATGAAACGGTAGGGGCTTCTAACATGGTTCAAGGAACATTAAATTCTTCTAACCCCGGTGGTCCACTAACACAACGTAAATATAATAAGGAAAGAGATCGCTAAAATTTAGCTAGAATGGTTTCTTTTTGTGGTTTGCCTTATAGTTTTCCTTCACATCTCGATTTTATTGAATATATTCAACAAACTTATAATCCTACTTATAGAGGTTTTTCAAGAAATACTGTTAAATCTGATGTTTGTGTATATCAAGGTAAACATTGTCAATATCTTCGTTGTATATTTAACATATTAGATTGTAGAGTGTCTATAACTTCGGACATGGGTCATAGCGTTAGTGGCCGTGATTATTTAACTGTTATAGCACATTGAATTGATCATAACTGGAATTTGCAAAAAAGAATCTTAAGTTATAAAGAATGTGTAGAGAAAAAAACTAGTGCATATTTAGCTTCAAATATTTTGAGTGTTCTAGATTATTACATGCTTATAAAAAAAGTAATGTCTGTCACATTAGATAATGCACCCATACAAATGGTGTTTAATGCTGACCCATTAGAGAGAATTTGTGAAGAAGATTTGGAACAAACTAATCAACTATTAAAATTTTTAAGACTTTTTTATGATGCTACAACCATGTTTTTTGGAATTTATTATCCTACTATTTCATCAGTATTAATAAATATTTGTGTTATTTCAATTCAATTTTTTATATACAAAAAAAATTGAAAAATTTAGAGTTGCAATTGAAGGTATGATTGAAAAATTTTTAAAATATTTTTTCCTATTCCTCAAATTTTTTTAACTGGTACTTTACTTCATCCTGACTATAAATTACGAGGTGTGCAGGGACTTGTTGACACTTTTTATGATACTTTAGAAATTTTACCGGAAAAAAATCCCACTTGTGAAATATGTAAGTCTAGCATAAAAGTAGAAGCAAAAGTTTTGTATGAAAAATATAGAACTACAGGAAATACTCAAGGAGAAGTTGGTCAAAGTTCTAATCATCAGAGTAAAGCTGGAATTTCAAGTTATATGCGACGTTTTCTTGGTCTTAATTCTACTAACTGTGATGATTTTGAAGAATATCTTAATCAATCTTTAGAAACAATGGTTCGTGATGTTCTAGCTATTCAAGCTTCATCAGTTGCATCAGAGGTTGCTTTTAGTGCGGCAAGGTTTCAACTTGGCGATCATAGACATTCATTGGCGGAAGAATGTTTGGAAACATCTGTTTTATTTAGAGATTGGGTCAACGCCGAGAGGAGGAATCATAATTTGCCAAGGTTAAGCTCCAAACAAGAAGCTTGGATTAATGCGGTAATTGGATCTAGTGATGATGAATTAGAGTCACAAGAGTTTCTAGCAAGTTTACCAACACCGGAAGATGTTACCGTCGATATGATGCGACAATTAGAATTGAATTTTAAAGGAGAATACAAATATTAGATTACATCTGAGAACAAATCGAAACAGAACCCTTCCTGGAATGTGGCTGCGTAAATTAGTTACTCATCTAATATTTTTAACAAATATTAGTTTTACATATGAGAATTTATTGAAACAGAACCCTTCCTAGAAGGTGGCTGCGTAGATTAGTTTCTCCACTAATATTTGTAAATTGTAACTTCTAAGTTCTAAGTTGCAATTAGATTTTATTGAATAAATTTGAAGGCTTTATTCAAGTCTTTTTTATGTAACTATTGTCTTGCATTTTAATTTTAATTTTAAAATACTAACTTAAAAATACTTCATTTAAAAATGGAAATTTGACATTTGAAATTTCAAGTTAAATTCTTTTAAAATATTTAAAATACAAATTTGAACTTCTCAAATTTGAAATTTGAAACTTGAAACTTGAAATTTGACATTTGAAAACTTAAGCATTTATTATTAGCTAAAAAGTTATTGAAAACTAATTAACTAAATAAACTAAAAATGCTATTCAATAACATATGATTTCAATACAAATAAATAAACATATAAAAAAAAAAATCCCACGTCCCGTCCCGTCCCATCCCGTATATATAGTGGGATGGGATGGGATGAATTTTTATCCCCCCAATCCCGGTCCCCCTCCCCCCCCCCCCCTCAAAATCCCGGCCAAGGAGTCCCCTGCCCCGTCCCCATCCCCTTGCCAGCCCTAACATGGAGTAAGGAAAATATTATATAGTCTACAAACAGGCACAAGTAGTCCAGGTTTTAAGAAAGATAGCATTGGTTTATGGCATATGAGACTTTGTCATGTGTACTTCTATTACGCTAGCTCAATTGTTTCGTGGACAAAAGAGACATATATTTGAAATAATGAATCAAATATACAATTTGTCCTTATGACAAAAAGGCTAGACTTCCTTTTCCTTTTAGTACTTCTAAAAGTGTTAATACAGATATGGATTTATAGGGTCCTTATAAAATGTCTACTTGTGAAGGCTATAAATCTTTTTTGACTATTGTTGATGATTTTTCCAGAGTACCTTGGTTGAAACTTAAATCATATGTGATCACTGTTTTGAAGAATTTCTTAACTTATGTTCGAACTCAATTTAACACTGATGTGAAGGCTATATAATCTTACAATGGACTGAGTTCATTAATTCCAAACGTATGATTTTTTTTAAGAATCTAGGCATTGTTCATCTCACCTGTGGTTCATTCACTATTCAACAAAATAGTGTTGAAGAAAGAAAACACATACATGTACTAGAAATTACGAGAGTTATCAGATTTCAAGCTTATAAACCACTAAGGTTCTCAGGACATGGTGTAAAAGCAGCAGTATATTTGATAAAGAGACTCCCGTTTACTATCATTGGTGGTATATCTCCTAATGAGAAGTTATGTATGAAAAAACCATCTCTTATGCATTTATTAGTACTAGGTTGCTTATGTTATACAAAGACAGTTCAAGAAGCTGATAAACTCATGCCTTGAACTAAACATACAGAGGACATATTCCCTTTCAAGAAATATGGGATATTCTGAAAATCAAAATGGTTATGCATTATATGATTTAACAAAGACTGTGCTTGTGAATACGGATGTTACATTCACAGGGGGCATATTCCCTTTCAAGAAAACTAAGAGTCAACTCTCATCCTTTTATTTACCATCGAACACATTACTGGAAGAACCTACACCTAATAATCATAATTTTGTCAATAACATACAAAGAATGGTGGAGCATGATGCAAACATGGATGAGTTTCCACAAGTGGAGCAAGTAGAGAAACAAAAATCTGTTCAAACAACAGAAGATCCTCCAGCAGATCAAGTTGTAGATCATACTGAGCTTGTTCATGCTTTTCACAATCAGATTCAAAGGAAATCAGCAAGGGGAAAACATCCAACAGGGTGGATGAAGGACTTTATCTCCTTAAATGTTCATGGAAATGTGCCCTATGCACTATCCAATTATAGCTCAGAGGATAGTCTTTTCAAAATAGAAACGCTCAAAAACTTTTCTGAAGAATAAAAATAGAGCGAACTTATGAAATTCCAGCTATGTATTAATTTGCACAAGATCTGTATTTATACAAGGAAAAACCAAACAATTTCCTATCTAGTAGCCACTTACAAAGTGGATGTTAAAATTAAATAAGAACATGTGCCACTAACAGTCATAAAATTGGCTACTAGATTTAGAAAGTTAAGCACCTAAAGTATGCTAAGTCTAGCTAGAAAATAGGAAGCACTTAACTGAAATAAGTAAAAAAACCAGTAAAAATAATAATCTGGAAAAAAATGTCAATTGTCTAACACTCCTCCTTGGCATTTTTGTGACAAACACCAATTCTTTGCCTTAGATCTTCGATCCCTTCCTTTGGCAGTGACTTAATGAAAATGTCAACTAGCTGGTTCTGAGATGAACAATGAACAAGCAACACTCATTAGATTTTTTGGAATTTTCTAACAAAATGTAACTTGATCTTGATATTCTTAGTTCGATAATGAAACACTGGATTTTTTTAGATTGAAACTGCTGAATTGTTCTCACACATTATCTTGTAGCTTCTGTTTGTTCGTGGACCAAGTCCTTTAATATCTTCCTTAGGTAGATACCTTTATTCACAGTAGATGCATCAACTATGTACTCAGTTTCTGCTGTTGATTGAGTTGTAATTTATTGTTTCCTAAACATCAAACTAAAACAACTTGTCCCCAAATAGAAAAGATATCCAAAGGTGCTTCTGTAATCATCAACTCCGCCACCCTAATCACTATCAGAGTACCTAACCAGGTTCAGATTTACTTCAGAAGAAGTTGGGGAAAAAGTTCTAAACTTGTTGGTTCCTTTAATATACCTTAACACTCTTTTAGCCGATGTGAAGTGTGTGTCTCTAGGCGAATGCATGACCCTAGAGAGAAAGCTTACAACAAATAGAATGGCAGGTCTGCTTACGGTTAGATATACTAGACTGCCAATTAAGCTTCTATACATACTTTAATCCACTTTTTTAGAATTCTCATCCTTGCCAAGCTTCACACCAGTAGAGATCAGAGTACTCACAGGTTTGGAGTCATGCATTTTGAACCTGTTTAAGAACATCCAAAATGTATTTTTGCTGGCATATGAAAATTCCATCACTAGACTGGAACACTTCCATGCCTAGGAAGTACTTCATGACTCCAAGATCAGCCATTTCAAAGATTTTCTTCATTTCATCGTTGAACCTTTGGATTAGTTCGATTTTTCTTCTTGTCACAACCATGTCATCCACATAAGTTGAGATAATTAAGTACTCGCCTACAGTGAGTTTCACATACAAAGTAGCTTCACTTTGACTTCTACTATAGCCAAGTTGGATGAGATGATTGTCCATCCTCTCATACCATGCTCTTTGGGCTTATTTTAGGTCATACAAGGCCTTCGTTAAGAGATAAAAATATCCTCTTTTCCAGTTACTTAGAAACCATCAAGTTGCTCTACATTGATCTTTTTAGTAAGCAAAACATAAAAATAAGCCGATTTGACATCAAGCTGATGAATCTGCCAGGAACTATGAGATGCAAATGCAAGAATAACTTTGACTGTGTCATACCTTGCTATAGGAGTAAATGTTTCCTGGTAATCCACACCATATTGTTGTGTGTATTCCTTCACCGCCAATCTAGCCTTATGCTTGCAAATTGTTCCATCAGGATTGAAATTTGTCTTGAAAATCCATTTTACACCAATCACCTTGCCATGTCAAGGTCTCTCAACAGGCTTCCAGGTTCCATTCTTCTCAATCATGTCTAGTTCATCTATCATAAATC
The DNA here is from genome assembly GCF_900185275.1 of Solanum verrucosum. Taxonomy (NCBI): domain Eukaryota; kingdom Viridiplantae; phylum Streptophyta; class Magnoliopsida; order Solanales; family Solanaceae; genus Solanum; species Solanum verrucosum. The sequence goes on along the minus strand of NW_026019922.1, from coordinate 219,663 downwards.
TCCTCCAAGTCTGAGAGTCTTATGCTTCAGTATTGCTTGTTTGTTCAAAGGTAACCAAATTACACCATTGATAGATATCTTTTAAGGTTTGAGTTCACCTCACTAGTACATCATCCACTAGTTCATCTTCTGGAGGTTGAGGCTGCTCTTTTTGAAAATAAATCAAAATATGAGGTATTCTTATTTTGCAAATCCCAACCAACTACTTCATCAAACTTCACTTCTTGACTGAGAATTAATTTTTGTGATTTCAAACATAAAATCATGTATCCTTTGGATGAACTATATCCCATAAATATGCCCTTTGAGCCTGTTGTCCACCTTATTCCTCTTTATTTTTGGAACTCGATAATAACATATACACCTAAAGATTCTGATATGATATGGTGTACTGATGATTTGTTCCCACACCAAGCTTCATACGGAGTCATGTCTTACAAGGTCTTAGTAGGCAATCATTTCAACATATATACAGTGGTATTGACTGCCTCCTCCCAAAACTGAATTGGGATCTTTCTTTCGAGCAAAAGACATTCGGCCATCTCCATTGTTGTCCTGTTCTTCCTTCCATACACACCATTTTGTTGTGGAATGTATTGTAATGTCAGTTGTCATTCAATACCTATGCTGTTACAAAACTCCACAAACTGAGAAGAAGTATATTCTCCTCCATTGTCAAACCTAAAAGCCTTAATACTATGTTTACATTGATTTTCTACTAAAGCTTTAAATTGTTTAAAAACATCAAAGATTTCACTTTTCAGTCTAACGAAATAAACCCAACACATTCTGGTGTAGTTATCAATAAAGAGGGAAAGTCTTTGTTACCATTTAATTAATCTCCTTTCATTGGCCATCTACAAGTAGCAACAATCGAGGTTAGTGTCACTTTTTCTTGAGTGGCTTATTTCTTTGGAAGTATATGGTCACTTATTTTTGCTTTCTTGTTTTTGATAATTTAGGCCTAAGGGGGAGATCACGATATGAGAAATCAAGTCAAGTCTATGAGAGTAAAATAGTAATGAGTTCCAAAGAGTATAGGAGATATCCTTTTGGAGGTTCTTTTAGTAATGGAGTGATGTTAGAAAGAGGAGGTTGATGTTGTTATGATGATAGTAATGGTGTGATAATTCCATCTAAGGTTATAAATGAGGAGGAAGAGAAGGATAAGGTTTTACTATGAGGAATAATTAAATGAGAGCCCTTAGTTGGTTCAAAAGGAGTTGGTTAGTAGGATTCCATGGAGTTGTTAGAGTACTAAGCTTGAATGTGGTGTTGTTAAACATTAGGTGGTTCTTGATATGAGCCCACTGTGGTGGTAAAGAGTAATAGTTTGGAATATGATTCCCTATAGAGACGTATAGAACCCGAACCTAAGGATTTCAGTTAAGCTTGAATATAGCGAAAGCGTACTATTAAACTCAGACCTTGGTAAGAGTAACGCCATTTCATACCCAGACCAGTCGTCATTCGAGGACGAATGATACCGAGGGAAAGATATTGTAACACCCCAGAAAAAAATTCAAACTGAGACTCAAACCATCCTTCGTTGCAAGTAGGATTTTATCGAGGAAATTAAAATTTGTTTAGTGTTAAGGTTACTAGACGTAGCACCTTGAGTTCCAAGAAGAACTAAATAGAGTTAATTCAAGTCATTCCTAAATTCTTCTAGGTTGTGGGTCAACTTCAAATGACCATAACTCTTAGTACAAGATGAATTAGGTGGGTTAAATATATATACTGAAAGGTCTTTGAATTATCTTTCCAACGCCAGCGAGTTTGCTAAGTTTCGAGGTCGGATGAGTGAGATATGCCCTTTTGAAGTCAGACTGTCCAGTTAAGGAAAGTTACCCGAAAATAGTGAGGGGTATTTTTGTCCTTTCCTTACCAAATCAGATTTAATTCATTTTTAGTAATGTTTTAAGGGTCTAATCCTATTAGGTTCAGTTTTATAATTGTAATATACGCCCTAGGTTTTAGTTGAGAGTTCAAGAAAAGAAAAGAGGAGAAAATAGGAGAAGATCAAAGAATTCATCGCGGTTCTTAAGTTTTGTTACGAATTTTCTCCATGGGTTTAATCCCTAAGAGGTATGTAAGCTTTCATAGTGTTGGGTTCGTTCACTCACACGCCAATCATGATTTATTCAGCGTAATTTCATTCTTGAAATTTATGGATTTAAATTCTTGATGAGTTCTTTATAAGTGTTCTTGAAGTTTCCTTATCAATTATGTTTTGATGTAAGATTCTACTTGGGTCAACTTCAAACGACCATATCTCTTAGAATATAAAGAGTTACGTGAGCCATAACCTATCCAATTAAAGATATTTAAATCTACTTTCCAGAACCACCAATTTCGCGTCAATCCAATAGCTAAGTAAAAAGTCATGACTATTTTTGTAACCTATATAGTGTTGTTACGAATTACACGACGGGAAAACATTAAAAAGGGTTGTTTTTTCGTTTTTTTACCCTCCAAGAAAATCCTAAATGAATATCTTGACTAAGAAAAGGCTCAAAACAATCAGATTTTCATCTTTCCATCCATCATTCTCTCCTATCACAAACCCTAAGACAAAACCCTAGGGAAAATCAAAGTAGAAGACTCAATTCAAAATTCTTTCAATCTTTTTCAAGATTCTTCTTCAAGGTAAGTTTTTCTCCAAGAATTCCATTCTTTTCAACTCGAATTCCTCCATACAATTATGAATCACTAATGAAAATCATAATTGTTGGCCATAGAAATTTCAAGAAACTAATTCAAGAATCTCAAGAAAGGTTTTCTTGATCGTTTACCTTCAAGCTAGGGTTTCAAGGCTTCTAATTAAGTTCTTCTTCAAGATTCCTCAAGAACATTGTTCTTCCATGTGTGTAAGGCTATCATAGTGTTGGACTAGTTCGTCCTCACGCCCTACATCTACTTTTATATCAGTAAAAGAGTAATCCAGGATACTTTCCCTAGATTTGAGTATTCTTGAGATAAGTTGATTTTGAGTTCTTGAGTTCGTGTTTCTGTTAAAAGTTCTATTCCTACTTATTGAATTGATATATTGTTATTGAGATCCTTCATATCATGAACCATAACTTTTGAATTCGTAATTCACATTGAAGAGAGAGTAAAAAGTAGAGTTCAAGAAAGTCTTTGAGTTCAATTGTAAATCCTTTGAGATAAACTATTGATTTGAGCTATGTTTTGAGAAAGTAAGTATGAAAATGAAAAGAGTCATATACATGAGTTCCGTAATGTTCTTTAGACCCTTGTGTCGAGTCGTTCATGCTCATAAATTCCGCATGAACTCCATACATTGAGTGTCTTCGAGAGGAGTAGCATCTTTGAGTTCTAAGTCTTGAGTATTGAGTTCCTTATCCCTCTTGAGATTATATTCCTAATCATGGGATTATTATATGTTACCCATGAAGTCCTTGAGTTGAGTAGGTCATGCCCATAATTCCGCATGAACCCTATAAGTCGAGCACTCTTGAGATGAGAAGTATCATTGAGTCATTGAGTTGAGTAGTTCATGCCCATAATTCCGGATGAACCCTCTGAGTTGAGTATTCTTGAAACGAGTATTACCATTGAAGTTCTTGAGTTCTGAGTTGTTGAGTCTCAAGTGTTGAGTTCTATGTATGGTTATTGAAAACCTTGAATTGAGTCGTTCATGTCCATAATTCGGCATGAACTTTATGCTGAGAAGTCTTTTACAATTTTTTCTAAACTTGTTTTAAGACTTGAGCACTTGAATTGAGAAAGAGTAGAGTTGAGTTCATTTTCTTTCAAATGATATATAGGAACTAAGTATTCCAAAGAGTAAATGTTTTCACATTTAAAAAAGGAGGAAACTGAGATTTCCAAAAGAGTTTTGAGCAGTTTGAGTAATATCTCTTTTTAGAGAAAGATTTTGAGTAATAATCTCAAACCACTGAAAAAGTTATGTTTTTAAACATAGGAGCTAGTATATTTTGGGAGTAGTATTGAGCATCGATATGGGGGAGAGTTCAGATAACTCACAACCCACATAAACCATGTAGCCAACGTGGGTAGACAGGGTCATACTTTTTAGATGATTCCTTAATGTTTTTTAGCATAGACTAGTGAATCCACTTAGTTGAGAAGTCTTATACACTGGCAAAGTATAGGACAGTTTTGGCAGCGTGGGCGAGACGTTGTATCATCATATAGCTCATAGTGATCGTTGTCGGTTAGAGAAACTCCCATAGAGATATTTTGTATTCTTATATACATAGAGTTTATTTTGCAATTTTATATACAAACAAAGTTTATATTGTATTCTTCAATACATTGAGTTGTTTTCTACTATTTTAAAAGTTTTCCATATATTGCATCTTTTATTATTGCTTTATCTTGAGTTGAGTACCTTTGAGTTGAGTGTCATATCTTGGAGTTGAGTTGAGTATCTTAGAGTTAAGTGTATTATTCTTGAGTTGAGTTTAGCTGAGTATGTTGAGAAGAGGTAAGTATGTTTCCTTTTTATCAAGTTCAAGCTTATGTTATGCTTTATAATTCCCCTTACATGATCGTGCATTCCACGTACTGATCCCTTTGGCCTGCATCATTTCATGATGCAGATACAAGTATTCAGGATCATCAACAGGTGCTTCGTTGATACCACATGCAGTTCGAGTTAGCTATGGCGAGCCTCCTTACTTTCGGAGGGTTCCACTTGTACTTTCAGTTATATCAGTTGTTAGGATGTCGTGGGTCTTGTCCCAACCTCCATATTTTTCAATTAGAGGCTTCATAGATAGATAGTAGAGTTTTGAGAAGTCTATTTCCTTTATCTTATTAAATATATTAAAGACTTGAGTTGCCTATTGTTGGCTAGTTGAATATTCTATCTTTATTCAGAGTTATTTATTTGAGTTAAAGATTTGTAAGTTTCATGAATTTTATTCAGTTTTTAAGCTTTGTATGGTTGAGTTAGTCTTCCCCTTGTAGTCAGCTAGGATGAGGGTTCGCGTGAGGACCAGTAATGATTCTCGAGTGCCGGCCACGTCCAGGGTGTAGGCTCTAGTAGTGACACTCTTTCTTCTTTCTCTTAATTTTGATGGACCCTCCACACACTGTATGTCTTTATTTAGTGTCCATCAAGATCCTTTAAAGATATCATGTGATCCATGATATCCATGTTGTTATTATTACGTAACATTTTTCTTTAGAAACTTCAGGGGAAAACAACAATTGAGAAGGCACTGACATCTGTTAACGTAGAATTAATGGTTCAATTAATTGCTATGGTGGTAAACAATGGGAATTTAAATGCTACATCAATAACTACATTTTTCAATTGGCATAACAAACAACAACAAAACACTATTGATAATCATACTTATTGTATAATTATTAAAGCATTAGGGAGGAACAAAGCACTATTGGATTCTTCATTCTTGGCATGTAACAAGACTTAATTCTTCATACCCATTTGAATGCAAGATCATTTAGGTATAAATTTCTATCTCTTGATGTTTGGCTAAAAACCCCCATTCTTGGGGTGTGATTTAGCAAATATGTAATGAGATTATTGTTGGGTTTTGCATACTGATAGGTTAGATGTATTTTAATGGTGATTTCACCTAGTGGTTGTGGTTTAATTTAATGGGTTTGTAGTTGCAAATACAAAACCACCCATGTGTTTTCGGCTTGCTCGAGAGAGAGGTCGTGAAACCAAGACCGCTAGACTGATTGCCTAAGGAGTGGGTCAACATGAGGTTCAGCCCGAAAGGGTGAGCCTTAGTCTCATATCCTAACACTCAGCTCGAGAGAGTGAGTGGGGTAAGGCGTAGGCTCGCCTTCATGCAGAAAATGGGTGTCCGAGAGGAACCTATTTGAAACGGGGTAAGTTGCCCGAGAGGGAACTTATTTCCATCTAAAGCTTAGCCTAGTCACTATTATCTTGCAAATTTCCTATTGAAAGCATGTACCCAACTATTTAAATCAATATATATTGCGGTCACACCCTAAGAATCCCCTCTCATTCATAGATTTATCTATCATTTTTACCGTTTTACCTATACTTGTGCCAAAAACCCCATTTGATATTTGACACTTTTGTGTCACCTCCCCTTTAATTTACAATGTTTTTAGTCGTTAATGTGTTTAGCTATGACTAGTTAGAACTACTTTTATTTTTCTATTAATTATCAAAACCACTCCCTTGGAACTCAACCCCAACCCTTGGTTGGGTTATTATACTATTGAACGATCATAGACACTTGCATCGGAAGTTGTGTTGTTGATTACGCAAACATCAAATGGCGCCGCTGTTTGGGAGTGGTGTTATTTGAGAATTCTTAGATTAATAGAGTTTCTGTTCTTATTAGTGGTAGCTTACTAATTTAATTTTTAATTTTGTTCTGTTGATTGTGTAAACATTTTAGAAAACATGAGGGTTAACGGTAGTAACGGGAGCCAGTTGGGCCATCAGGACGGCATCGGCAACCTCAACAATGTCCAAGAGCCCACCATCAATGATCCACATCTCATGAGGGTGTTGAGCCATCACTCTACCGCTAACAGAGGGAAATGTGGTGTTCCACATAACAAGAACCATGTTGCAACTCTTGTAATTAAATGAACTCTTCAGTAGATTAGCCCATGAGAACCCACATGAGCATCTTCGAAACTTCGTAGATGTGTGTGGACCATTCTCGTTCAAAAACATCTCTCAGGAATCAGTTTGATTAAGACTATTCCCTTTCTCATTTATGGGGGAGGCATGCAAGTGGCTAGCTGAGTTGCCACATAACGCGATCACATCACGGGAGGAGTTGGTCACTGCATTTAATGTGTGATTTTTTTCTTCATCTAAGATGATGACTATTCTGGATAGCATCCAAAGCTTTAAGCATCTGAATGGAGAGCCTTTGCACAAAACATGGCTCCGGTTTAAAAAACTGGTGCTACAATGCCCAACCCATGGTCTACCTGATAATGTGCTCTTTCAATACTTCTATCGGAGTCTAGACTCGGTAAATAAAGATGTAGCTAACCAACTCTCGCCTGGAGGCTTAATGCAGCAACTATATGCAGTAGGAACTCAACTTCTCGATGGCATGACAACCATCAACAAAGCGTGGTACACCCGCGAAGACCAGGTCTCACCGGTCACATTTCAGCTGTCCAAAGAGCAAATTGAGAAAGACAATCAGAGAGACTAGAACATGGCCAAAATCATGACACAACTTGATATTCTATACTAAAACGTCATGGGGGCTAGTGCCCGTGGTGTCAACGTTATGGGGGTCGGGGGAAATAATCCTGAGGAGATGAAGTTTGAAGCCTTATAGAACGATGAGGTAAATTATCTGGCCAACCAAGGCGGTGGGTACCGCTCAAACTACCTAAGGCAAGGTGGCAACCAAAGTTGGGGTAGAGACGAAGGTTGGAAGGACCAGGATCGTGAATGGAGGGACCGTATTCCAAATTGGAAGGATGGGGATAAGGATAAATACGTGCCTCCCTATGAACGCCAGAAGCCAAAGTATTCGGACGATGGTAGGTCTGAGAATATGCTCTCACGCATCCTCAACAAAGTTGAAGGGTCAGACAAAATGCTAAAAGGCATGAAAGAAGTTGTTTACACCCTTAACCAGACCGTTACCTCTCATTCAGTTTCAATCAAGCAGTTAGAGACCCAAATGGGTCATATCTTGTCTCATCTCAATCCGAGACAACAAGGGGGTTTGCCTAGTGATATTATGGCTAACCCCAAGGGTGAGGTCTATCTTCTTTGTCATGGTGGATTAATGAGACAGTTGTATGATGTATCCTCTTTGTTCCTAGATGATATGACTAAGGTTAACCGAGCATGGAATACTACGGATAAACAGGTGCCCCTTCTACAAGTGGGTTTGAGCAAAGAACAAATCGAGAAGGATCATGAGAGGGATGAAAACATGGCCAAAATGATGACCCAAATCAATTTGTTGTCCAAACATGTCATGGGAGATGGAACCAAGTTGGTAAATGTGTTTGGAACCAACAATGGGTAGTGCCCGGATGATGCCAAATCTGAGGCATCATACAATGAGAAAGTTCAATACTTGGGAAATCAAGTGGGGTTTCTCACAATAATTACCAATGACAAGGTTGGAACCAAGGTTCGAACAAGGATAGAGATAATGGTTGGAAATACTGGCGGGTAAAAATTGGAGAGATAAGGAGATTGACAAAGATAGATATGTGCTTCCCCATGATCGCCCACGCCCAAAAGAATCAGCTAAGCTAGAAGGAAATCAAGTGGAAGACATGCTTGTAAGGATCTACAACAAGGCTGAAGGGTCCGATAAGGTGTTCAGGGATTTGAAAAATGACTTCTCCACTTTATCTCAGACGGTAACTTCACACTCAGTTTCTATCAAGCAGCTCAAGACCCAACTAGATCAAGTTGTCACTAATCAAAATTCAAGGCAAAATGAAACTTTGCCTAGTGACACCATCCCGAACCAAGAAAATGATTGTTGAGTTTGAGCAATATGTCCTGTCACGATGTTAAATAAGGCTTTTCTTGGGAGGCAGCCCAAGTCTTTAGTTTTTTCTTTTACTTCTTTCAAACAATGTGTGTTGTAAGTGCATGTTGAGAAGAAGTTAGAAGATCGAAGAAGGAAGAACAGGCGATGACAAACCCAACCGATGATCCACCAAAGGCATTATGCTGATTAATTCTTTTCCACCTTCTGAGCTTGAGAATATTGAAAGGTGTACTGTCAAGATCGATGATCAAAACTCCAAAGGGTGATTCACCAAAGTTCATTAAGCGGAATCCATTGGGTTCGTCGAACTAGCCTTCAAGTTTGGTGTTTGTACAGAAAAGTTCGGCAAGCTTAAGATCTAGTTGGTGATTCGCTGAACATGTTTGGAGACATTAGTCGTGATCTCTAAATATGCTTGATATAAAAAGGCAAAGGGTCTTTTCAAATTGAAAATTATATATCCTTGAAATCTAAGAGCTTTTCAGATTCCTTACTCTTGCCGTGTGCATTTTTAGTGTTTGTGAGCCTTGTGTAAGCATATTGAAGGTTCTAGGAGTGTATTATCTTGGAATTCGTATCAACCTAACCCATATTCCTCAATTTATTGATTACTTTCGGCTTTAAGTTTGGTGTTTCGACTTCTTGTTGTTATTTTTGAGTTATAAAGTATATAGGGTGTGGGCTTAAGACCTTTAATTGTGTTTAAGTGCCTGATTTCAAAGGGTAGCATCATATTGTTGAGATTGAACTCTGCCCCTTTGATTTTACTTGTGAATGCTTGTCAAATTGATGAATTGTGATTGTGTTGGTTAAATCGCTGAATTGAATTAGTTAATTTGTTGTGTTTGTGCCTAATTTGATGTGAGTGAAGTATGAGTATCTTAGTGTTGACCTAATTGCATGATTTTACCCAATGATAGACAAGGTGACTACTTTCTTAAGGGAAAATCGTCAATTAGTGCAATGCTTAGTTATTCATGGGGGGAAATCAAAGTACCCATGGGTAGATAAGCATATAGGTGGATTATAATGTTGGGGAAAACTAGTATTTGTCGTGTATGTTGGTTTTTCTGTGAAAATTTGGCACTGGGCTGAAACTTCCAGTTCAGCTAGCTTGTCTTAGTTCTCCAAGGGAGTTAGGCGAATCGCCCAGTAAGACCCAGCCCGCCTTATTTAGAATGTACATGGCCTTGGGTACTGTTCCATTCAGCAGACTTGTCTTAGTCTGCCAAACCCACTTCGCGAATTGCTAAGTGGGAGATGATATCGCCCTTCATTCCTGTTACTTTTCCTTTTGCACTGTCAATTTCAGAGGACTTGATTTCGTCTTTTGTGCCTAAGCCCTGAATAATATGATGTGGCCTAATTAGTGAGCTCACTGGAGCTCGCTGATCCTGTTTGGTGCATTGCCTTCCTGTTAGGCGAGCCTCACGAATGTTTTTGAATCATGTTTTGAGTCGTGTTCAAAATAAACCAACATTCACAAATCCATTATTTGAATATGTGTTTTGCAGGTAATGACAAGAACAAAAGGTAAACATATGGAAACCTCTGATACTAACCACGAGAGAGTTCTCTCTCTCTCCTCCCCTTCCTCTACTGAAAAGACATTTGTGAATAACCATAAAGGCACCTTCAGAAGCTTTCCGATGTCACCAAACTACCCCTACACAATCATCGAGTCAAGCAAGGGTGCAGCCCAGACAGGGGGTAGTTAGAAAAAGGACAAATATCTAATCAAAGTAGGTGCAACCCTCATCTGCACAAACACCTGCTTCCAGAGTCCTATTGATTATAGCTACAAGAGCCCTAAATAGTCTCAAGGCTACAGGTCGATGGATGATACTTGAGTAGAGACGACTCTCCATAGATAGAGTTGTGGATGACTACCCAGCCATCTGGGACACGATACAATTCCATGAGTTCGAAGAATTCACCAAACCCAGGAATCCATACATCATTTCCTGGGTGAGGGAATTTTATGCAGCTTAAGCTCAGGCCCTTTAAAAGAAGTGAAAGGGAACAATATGCAAACCACTCGAAAAAGTGGAGATGAAAGGTAAAAAGGTTTGGTATGATGCTACAGCTATTAATATAGAACTGCAGATGCCAGTGTTCGAATTAGACTTGCATTCACACTGGATGTGCCATGATTTGGATTCCTTTTAGGGTTGGATTGCACCCTTGATTTCTAATTCTTCCCCCTCTTAGATAGCAGATGGTGCCAGGATTGAGAAGAAAGATTTGAATGTCGTAGCTCGATATTGGTTTGGATTCACCAGCAACAACTTGATGTCATCCCAGAACGAGTTCATTCTTCGCCATGACAAAGGGGGTATTGGTTGGCACTATTATTGATCGAGAGCACATACATGTAGTTTCCATTATAGCTTACAAGATGCTAATGAGGGCAAGACAGGAGAATACATCGCTCCCATTTCCAGTTCTGATCACGAAGCTTTGTGAGAGAGCAGGAGTCCCTTTTCGGGTTGCCATAGATTTCAGAATCACACCAGCCTCATCCACTAACATCCGGAGGATTGAGGCAGAGTGTTTTAGAGATGATGTGGCTCGGAGGAAGCCGTCACCACCAGAATTCACTCTAGTGGTAGACCCTGCTACCCTGGCACCTAAGACGCGCACACGTGTTCCTTATATGGAGCAAGCAGGTATTTCCACACCTTTTTCTGTTGATGGTTGTTATGTTTCTGGTGTTCTATTGTTTATGTGTGTGTGTGTGTATATATATATATATGTGTGCGTGTATGTGTGTGTGTTGCTTCTGTATTACTTGATGTTCTAGGTTATGGGATGACTTATCTACTGGTGGGTTATAGTAGGTGCCATCATGACTCGAATTTTCAGACCCTGACAGAGAGTATGATCGCGATACATGCGATAATGAATAACAAATGGTGTTGATCATAAACTATGTGAGGCTTTATGTGTGTGTAACTTTTAAATGATAAGACATGTATTTCTTAGAAGGGCCAACTTGTTTCTGTGCAAATGCTATCTGAAGTTAATTGCTAGTTAACTTTAGTGTTAACTAGTGCAGGGATGAATTCGTGGATTCATACCTGACTTTCCAAAAAGAAGCTTACGTTGAAGATAATGATGCAATATAATTGCTCGCTGAGAAAGAGTTACTACATTATTAAATTCTGAACTTAAACAATAAAAACGAAGCTTTGGGTAGCTCATCAACAACTTTTGTGGAAGAAGTTTTTGACGATCTTCAGCAAACTATGTTTGATAACTTAGTCTTGCTGTTATATTTCATCTATTTCTTGTCTATATTAGATGCAAAGAACATTTTCAGCTATAAAAAATGGTAAAATCCATTTTTCATTAAGTATATACTATAGATAATAAAATTAATAAAAATCAATCACTCCTGAAAAGGTTGAGACTTGAGAGAGACGAGACCCGATCAATTTAGATTGAAATAAGACATTAATATTCATTTTTATCATCATATCATATCATACTAAAAGTGGGAAGCTCTCATCCTCAATTTTGGATTACTATTTTTCCCAACACTAGAAATTAATTAAATAACATTATTTTGCTCCATAAGTTTTTAAAAAATCAATTAAACCTCTTTTTAATAAAAAATAAATTGAACCGGCATTTGAAAGAGGGGCAGTAGTACTTTAATGCTTACACTTAATTCAATTAATTTAATTATGATTGAGGACATTCATTTTAACCTTCATTCATAACATAAAAATGTTTCTTCCCTTTTCTTTTTACACCTTATTTATTGGTCTATTAATATTATGGGTAATGCTAAATGACCAGAAAATTTGGCCAGAATTTGGGCAGAAATTTTAAAAAATTATAATATTTTTTTTCATTTTAAAATAAACTGATCTTTTTTCAATTTTTTAGTTAAAATGTATTAAAGTTAAAAGGGTAAAAATGTTTAAAGAGGTAAAATAACATAGGTAAATACCATTCTGGCCAAATTCTGGCCAAAAGGATTTTTCCTAATACTATTTTAAGATTTTGATCATTGTTGACACACAATTTTGGCCCTCCACAATATTGACTAATCATCGAGTTTCTTTATTTCAAATAATTTGAAATAATTACTTTTAAAATTTCAAAAAAATTGTAAAATATTTTCAAGTTATTTTAATGTAATTTGATTTATATTTTTTTTACAATTTTGAAATAATAGTATATAAATTTCTATATAATTACGATATTTTATAAATATTCTAAAATTGTTTCAAAAAAATAATTTGTATCATCCAGAATATTTTATTAATTAATTTGGTTTAATTATGATTATATTTTTAAGTTTATTAATTTATAATTAAGTTAATTATCTTATTATGTAAATATTAAAAATCTCGTTAGTTAATTATATTAATTCATTTTTATTTAAATTTCAGTCAAATTCGTCAATTAAATCTGACTAAATTCTAAGCTCCCATTGACTATAATTGCAATGCATATGGCAGTTTCTTCAATTACAATTGTAGTCAACTTTGGCCCATTTCTTTTATCCCCAGCCCAACGATCCTCCTATTCCTGTAACCCACAATTCAAAAGCATCAGCAACCCAACATAGACATTTGATACAACAATACAATAGCAATACATACTCCGCAACAATAGGCCTTCAAGAACAAAACCCAGTTACTCGCATCTTCTTCCCCAAGTCAACAACAACCTATACAAGCCCCGATAGGTTTTCCTTAAATTGATGCAGCTCTAGACGTCCCCTTTCCCCCTTTTTTTACAGGTCACACATCCCTTTCACTATTTGCCTTGAAAAAAGAGACAAATGCATCATTCAGAAGTTCTACCACATATCCCCCACCCCCAAATTTACATCAATCTTCCCTGTAAATAGCCCCTTCTTCTCTTTGTATAGGGAAGAGGTTTGAGGCAGTGGATTTTTTTTTTGTCATCCAAATCAGTAGTGGCGTACCCAAGGAGATCACATGAATCCATGCTTTCCTCTCGAAATCATATATAATAGTGTTTTATTTTTAAAAAAATATATAAATATAGATGTGTGAACTTACACTCGGAATATTACATAATGTGATAATGAATGGGTGCATCTCTCTATATGAGTTTAGAAATTTGAATTTTATATTTATCTTGTTTTTATTTTTCTTTCTAAAATTAGATAATACTTTTCTAAGTGATAATTGGTAGCACTTTTGGCATTTTAATTAATTAACATATATATATATATATATATATAATATTTCTGACCTATAATATTACAATTTTAACGGTTTTAGTATTAAAAACCTAAATGTTGAATCGATCAAATTTATATCTTAGATAAATCTTTTTGTATTAGTGTCTCCATCATCTCAAAATCTTGGATACGCCTCTACCAATCAGAATCTACCATAGAGCTTGTGGTTGTGTTCTTCAATGTTAAACTCATTCGTCACAGACGCTAGCTGCTTCGAAAGAGGTAATACCCCGCTTCTCTAATCTATTATGTCATTTATATGTTTAAGTATGAATTAAAAGTAGTTGTGTTTGTAATTAAACCTTTCTATTTGCTTTGTTTGTGTATAATTCTTTGTTTAAAATTAACTGAATGTTTTGCTTATGGCTATTAAAGCTTCTATGTTATTTGACTAGAATCAGTGCAAGGTGTGTCATTTGATTATTGTTTTTCTCTAGATATATCCAGAGATGAGTATGTTACAATAAAAAAAATGACAAATTTGTTTCTCACACATGATTAGTGTGAACCATTTCCCTTAAAAAAATCTTCTTACCAAAGTGTCATGTTTTTTTTTAAAAAAATATTAATTTTCTTATATATGTTTTTTCTCTAAATCGAGCAGACCCATTTAGCTGAAAATAAAATCAAGGGCAAATTACAGAAATCACATACTTTTAAAGCAAAATTACAATCTATCCCTTAAAAGTTTATAATTACAGAAATCCCTTAAACGGATACAATAATATAAGCGCTGATACATTAATCTAATGAGCGAGATACATTAATCGTTAAGTAAGATATATTACATTTTATACATGATACACTAATCTGATGTACATTTTATATATGATACACTAATATGATGCGCGAGATACAATAATATAAACGTTGATACATTAATATAATGCGCGACATACAGTAATCTGATGCGCGAAAATGAGGGATTTTGGAGATTTGTAAAACTTATAGGGGATAATGGTAATAAGTAAACTAAAAGGTGGATTTCTGTAATTTTTCCTAAAATCAACCAACATAACATAACTGAGGCCCAAAAGTCACCTGAGTTCAACAAAAACAAAACTAAAACAAGAAATGAACCAGAAAGGAACGAATCAATTAGGAAACAAAACTAGAACGGGCGATAGTTCTTCATCTTCTCAAACAAACAACGCCGGTGGAGCTTCTCCGCCACTGTTGAGTTATGTCTAGACCTCTAGAGCTTGAGGGACCTTCATACCAAGCATTTACAGGTTTCACAAATTCCATGGAGTTAACTCGGTGAAGCCTTCTTCAGCTCAAAAGACAAACATGAACTCAACAAGAGTGCATCTACCCAGTTCCAATAAAAAATATGAGAGTCGTGGTAGATGAATTCATACACCTTGAATCTACGACTTATGCCGAATGAGATACGGCGAGTTAATACCACTGCAAGAGATCTCAAATTCAAAGGTATTAACTCACCACGATGTTACCCATATTTTGCTAGTTGAAAGCTTAGCTTTAATGAATCTGGAACATTTGTGATTTTTTGTATATCCTGAACGAGCTCTTACTCTTGCTATCTTCTTGCAATCTTGTATCAAATTAATCATTGACTGCAATTCCATGATTAATAATCTTATTTTGACATTTCCTGATTCTCAAATTAGGGCAGTTGTGTTGTTCCAGTAATAGAATTGCCTTTGTGTGTTGTGGAAGAACTTGTATGTTATGAAATTATTTGATAGTCATAGTACCTGCAAAACTAAAAGAGAGTTTTAGCGAAAACATCAGTCAGCTTGTTTCCTTCTCTGTATGTGTGCACAATTTCCACCAAATCATTGATCATTAAGGCTTTGATACATCTTACATCAACTGAGATCAACCAAGGAACTTCCCACACCCCATCCAAAATCTTCTTAGCAATTAGGGAATTAATTACAATGGATATAGGTAGTAGTCCATTAGATAGACAATACTCTAATCTATTCTTAATAGCCTTAATTTTTTCTTCAATGACTTCACAGTCCTTTAGCAGCCTAGCTTTAGCTACACCTGATCTCCTTCCCAATTCATGATACAAAAATCTAGAGAGGTAGGTCCTGGATTACCCCTACTAGCACCATTCGTATTGCATTTTAAGCAATTACTATTAGGAGCCTTACACACTACAACTTTACTTTAAACTAATGAGGTATAATCCTCTATATATCTGTCAGTTCAGGCCAAGAACTAGGAACGTGAACTATCCATGGATATCTTAGCTTAGCAAACAACACAAACTTCTTATTGATGTTCATAATCATGGCCATTTTAGACATATTGTTCCCATGTTTAATCAAGTTTCTCCTTTTCCATATATGTCAAATGATGATGGCAGGAAAGACTTTGAATAAAGGCTTAAGCGAAGCTACACAATCTGCCTTCCACCACAATTCAATCAGTTGTTTGAGCTGTACAAATGGTCCTCGTATTTCAATAACCGTTGCAAAAATCATCCACACACTAGAAGACATAGTATAATCGATTAATAAATAATCAAAAGATTCATTTGCACTATTATTACAAAAACAGTGTTCAAAATCTGAAATTCTCAATCTCATCAAAATTTCACCAATTGGTATTCTTATGTCAGATTCTCCACATCGAAAATGATATTTTAATAGGAAGCCCTTTTCCCCTGTTGTTCATGATTTCTTCCAAAGGGTCCTTCCTTTTTCTCACAATAGCCCAGACACTTTTAACAAAAACAATTCAAGGGCTTGTAAGCATCCACCATGGTTTATCTCTAGTATCCATCATATGTACATTCCCCAAAACATCTTGTATATAATTAACCACTTCTCAATTGAAATTCTCACACAACAAGGTTTCATTCCACATATTCTTCATTTTCAACTTCTTCACTTCTTCCAACATTCCATGATTATAATTTACAGGCATGTGAAAGTAAAGAGCCCCTAATTGAGTCCAATTGTCTAACCAAATACTAGCTTTCCCTCTTCTAAGTTTCCACCAAATTTGTTGATCAAATAAATCTCTAGCTTGTAATAAGAGTTTCCACACCTGTGATCCTATATTTAATTCCACTACGTGTGCTCTATACCTTTTACAATACTTATTCCACATAAAGTTTTATAATAGAGTGTTAGTAGTTCTGAAGTTCTGCCATAGCTTAGAAGATAAAGTTTTAGCAACATCAATAAAGATTTAAAACCTAGATCATCTTCCTACTTGGGCAAGCAAATATCCTGATTAGTGAGCAACACACGAAATGTCATCATTTATGCAACCGCAGAAAAAGTCTCCTCATAGTCTAACTCATATTCTTGTTTATATCCTTGAGCTACTAGTCGAGCTTTGTACCTCTCCAATATGCCATCAGACTTCATTTCCACATAATAAATCCATTTTGCTTCCAATAACAGAAACTTCAGCCAATTAAAATATCAAATCCCATGTATGATTTTCTTCTAAAGCCAAAAGTTCCTCTTCCATTGCCTTCTTCCAGCAGTCATGACTTGATGCATGTTGGTAAGTAGTTGAGACAAAAATAGAATTCAAAGTAGAAATTAAGGCATAAGATCGACTATATCTACCTGGAGAGTATCTGTATCAATCTAGGGCAAGTGTTTTACGTTTAGAGTGACGGAAGATGGTATGGAACAATTTATTTGGACACTTGGTACGGGTTTACCATTAGAGTCATCATTGTTGCCAGATGAGTCAGTGAAAGAGTCAATGAAAGAGGTATTCAATCAACTAAGAGACAAATTACTATTACTAGAATTATCAGTAGGGAATGTATCAGATTTACCAGGATCATTAATAATGCCATTAGGGTCTTCGTTGGGAGATGTTGGATTTTGTACCGGTTGATTCTCAAACTTGTACAAAAAGGAGGCACGATATGATATTGTTAAAGATATAATAGGGTAAACAAATAGATGCTCAAGGAAAATTACTTGTCTAGAAACCCACAACTATTTTCTAGAATGATCATAACAAAGATAGCCCTTTTGAAAATCATTATAACTTAAGAAAACACACCTCACAAATTTAGCAGATAATTTATGTCTAGGCAAATGGACAAAACACACGCAACCAAAAACTTTTAGATGAGAATAATCAGGGATTTTACAAAATAGAATGAAATTAAGACTATCATCTTTGTTAATGGTGATGGTGTGTCTATTTAGTAAATAGACATAAATTTGGATGGCTTCAACCAAAAATATTTTAGGAACATGTGATGTATAAAGAAGAGCTAACGTGGTTTCCAAAACATGCCTATTTTTTCTTTCTACAACCCCATTTTGCTCAGGTGTGTATGGACAAGAGTGTTGCAAAGTAATGTGTCACATCCCGATCCTACAACCTGGATGCAACTTGCACTCGAGAACCATTACTGGCCCCAAGCAAACCCTTGGCCTGGCTCAACTCTCAGCGGAAGACTTACTCAATAAAAGATAAACTCAAATGTAAACTTTACTCAACTATCTCAAAAGGTAAACTTAGAGTATTTATGAAAATAAACATTCACTAGCCAAAAAAGGCAACTCAAGTCTTTAGACATTAAACACTGGAAATGGAAAGGACTCATGAACTACTATTGTATATCTATCTATGAAGCCTCTTATACTATGAGAGATGTCGGGACAAGACCTCCGATCATCCTAGCAAAACTGAAATAACAAGACAAAAACAAATGAGGCTCACCAAAGATAACTCGAACTATAGATGGTATCAACGAATAGCCTGTTGATGACCCTGATCTCCTGTATCTACATCATGAAACGATGTAGGAAAAATGACATCAGTATATTGAATGTACGAGCATGTAAGGGGAATGCCAAAAATAGCATAAAAGCTTGAACTTGGAAATAATGAAGCATACTTACCTCAACTCTACTAAAGGATGCTCAAACTTACTCAACTCAGTTCAATATAAAGCAGTATAAAAATACATTATAAAGAAAACTTTTAAAATAGTAGATAACAACTCAATGTATTTAGAAATACAATAATAACTCAGTCTGAATATAAAGATACAAAATAATTATGTTTGGGAGATTCTCTAACCGACGACCATCACTATGAGTTATGTGATGATACATCATCTCGCCCACGCTGCCAGAACTCTCCTATACTTTGCCATGGTATAGGAATACTCACTAAGTGGATCCACTAAACTATGCTTAAAAAGCAATAAGGAATCATCTAAAAATTATGACCCTTTCTACCTACATTGGCTACATGGTTTATGAGGACTTTGAGTTATTTGAACTCGTCCCCATATCGGTGCTCAATACTACTCCCAAAATATAACTTATCTCATATGTTTAAAAACATTTCATCATCCGCAACTTTGATATTATTACTCTAAATATTTCTCTTAAAAGAGATGGTACTCAAAACTCCTCATAACTCATTTGGAACTCAAATGTAAAAACATTTACTCTTGGGAATACTTAGTTCCCATATATTTATTTTGAAAACATGAAACTCAACTTTACTCATCCTCATACTCAAGTACTAAAGTCTTAAACCAATTTTTTAAAATATTGTAAAAGGCTTCTCAAAATGACTAGAAAGAGCTCTCAAGACTTAACTATTAACTCGACCTTCAATTTTGAATTATGAATTCAAGGTTAAGATTCATGTTATGAAGGATCCCGTATTGATTAAATGAGGTTTAGATAGTTGAGAAGTAAGAAACGAGCGAAGACACTGCTGGGTAAGCAAAGGCGCGATGCAGAGAAGACTTAATTTATTTGGTCGCAAAATAATTTTTGAAACAGTGGAGTCCGTGTTCTCTCTACGACACGTAAAGGGAAAAAATTTCCTAGGGACTGGAATTGGGAGCATGTCCACAACACTTTGGTTAATACAAACAATTAGGCCATATACCAATTTGAAAACATCAAATATATTTTTCAATCATTATGCAAGACATCCAAATAAACAACGGACCTCTAACCTCCTAATCTCAAGGAAGGACTTTGAACTCATCAAATGTAAGCTTGCTCACCTACTCCCATAAAAGAAAATTAATAAAATCACCTATCTATCATGAAATGAAACAAGTGCCCTCACAAGAAGAAATAGTTCACACAGTCAATTCAAAAGATTGAATATAAATTAAGGACTTCATATGAAGAACAACTCTCACACTCACAAATAAAATTCACATGTATACACAAAGAACCATAGGCTTGCCCATTATGTACATCTCCACTAATTAAGCATGCTTGAATAGAATCAAATAGGACTTTAACAGGTTGTAATGTAGGCTAGGGGACGGGTAGGAAAACTATATAATAGTGACTTACACTTCCTTAAGCACTTTGGAATTTTAGACTTCATCACCCAAGATTTTCTTCTCTTTATTTTCAGTCATCTCTTCAACAATTATTTCACAAGTAATGTTCATCAACTCAAGAATGCTTCAATCATTTTTTTTTCTCTTTTTTTTCCCAGAGGTTTTGCACTAGCCACCCTCAACTCAAGTGAGGTACACAATATCCTTGGTAGGACCAGAGCCAATGTTTTAAGCATACTTCTGAATTAGCCACCCTCAACTTAAGTTTTTAAAGCTTGGTTGAGGTGCACAATATCCACAAGGGACCAGAGCCAAAACAGAGTTTTCACACTTTTCTTCATTCTTCACACATCAAGCATTTTCACCCTTTTTTTTTCTTCCACCAATGTTTTCAACTTTTTTTTTCTCAACATAGTGCATTAAGGATTTCTTTTTGGATAAAATAGAATTATGGTATTAATAAAAAGGGATTCGGCTCGATCATGTGGTTTACAAGAAAAATATAGGCTAAAAGGCTCAAAAGGGTTAACTAGTGATATAATAACTGAAAAAGCTAAAATTTACTAGACAAATCAAAGAAAGCTTATTTTCATCTCCTAAACAAGGCAACACTTTTTATTTCGCTTCAATAACATGCAAGACAAGTTCTAGACTAAGATGCAAAACATGGAATAAACAAATTCTCACCACACTTGGCACAAGTATCAATCAAGATGAATCAATTCCACTTTTAAGAGAGGCATGATCATAACAAACTACAAAATAAAATAAGTTATATACAAAGTCACAACCATGAACCTAGATGTCAAAGAGTTTGCAATTTCACTATCAATCAAGCATTCACAAGAAAGTACTACTAAAAAATTAAGCCTAAATAGCAAGTAACACACCACTCAAAAGGGTCTTTTCTTTTCTCTAAAAAAATATTAAAAGAAAACTTATTCCTAAAAAAATTAAAAGAAAACTTATTCCTAAAAAAAATAAAAGACACTCGGTTCAATGGGACTATCCTCAGGAAAAGAACCGAAAACAAAAGCCAAGGAACCTATCCTAAAAAAAAGAAAAGACTCAATAAAACAGTAAAAACTTGAAATTCATTCCTCCGCCCCACACTTAAAAATATGTTATGTCCCCAAAGCATCAATTAAATTTAAAACAAGGGTTAGAAAAACTCCCTAAGGCCTCATGGCCTAGCTAGTAGCATGTTCTCTTTATTTTCATCAAGGGTCGAACACATCCCACACTTAAGCTCAAATATGCTCCTTTGCTTCAATTTTTTTTGGGGTACTCTGACTTCCCCTTATCTGCAAAAACAAGACAAAAAAAGTGACAGTAGTAAAATAAAAATAAAATAAAATAAAAAGTTATACTACTAATTGGGTTGCCTCCCAATAAGAGCTTAATTTAACGTCGCAACATGACGCAGACACCTTAGTTATTCAGATTCCATCTCCTTGACCCTCTCCGATTGGATTATTGTGTACTTCTTGATTAGCCATTTTCCTCAAAAAATTTCCCTATTCAGGATCAAGGGGGTCAAAAATTCGCATCGACTCCGTGTACTTGGGATACACTAGAGTTGAAACCTGTAGAAAATAAAACTAAAAATAAAAATGTAAAATTAGAAAATAATTGACTAAAGTTCAATAATGTAGTTAAACTTAATCTAAAAGCCTTATTTCCCGGCAGCGGCGCCAAAATTTGATACGCTCAAATTACACCTCCCTAAAGAAGCATAAGCGATTGTTATCAAGTAAAGAACCCAACTTGTAGGTTGGGGTCGATCCTACGAGGAATACGGTTTAGACTTAAA
This sequence comes from Solanum verrucosum, assembly GCF_900185275.1. Classification (NCBI taxonomy): domain Eukaryota; kingdom Viridiplantae; phylum Streptophyta; class Magnoliopsida; order Solanales; family Solanaceae; genus Solanum; species Solanum verrucosum. Next base: position 197,845 of record NW_026019922.1, on the reverse strand, counting down.
CTTAACTGACAATTATATTCGTTTAGTCAATGTATTTTCGAAAACAAGTAATTAAGGGGGGGGGGGGGATTTGTGGAACAAATTCAGGAAATTATGTAAGTATTCAGTGAGAAAGATTCAAACTTTAATTGTTATCAAGATGAGAAGGTAACTAGGGTGTACGTGTTCCCCATAAGCTCATAACGCAGTAATCCTAGTAATAACAATCCTTTCCTAGTGTATTACATGCAAAGTGATAAATTATGTATCTCTAATTCCTTGGTCTAGTAACTAGAGAACTTCACCCCGCACCTTGGTCCGGCTACATGTGTATAATTTACTAATCCTTACATTTACCTCATATTAGACATCACATCGATGTATGGCTTAGTTTTAACCCTCGCACCAATCGACATTAGACTATTAGATAGTATCATACTAAATCTATGTTGATAATTCTTTTCTTATTAACTAGCTCCTTGGTCCGGCAAGTAGCAACAATGCGAGTCCTAACGCGTGTACTCGTTAAAAAGAATTCTAAACGAAAGAATTATCAATGCATGCAATAACACTATTCAAGAATTGCTTAGTTACTATTCATACTTTGTTAATCGCTCATGGTTCCCACAACCCTAGTTGTGGAATTAATTACTCATGCTAGAAAGAACACAATTCATAGTTGTATAAGAAGACTTCATGAAACTTACTATTAGAGTAGAAGAAATCCAAAAACCTAACTTGAATTGCAAAGTTAAAATCTTCAAAATGAACTTAGGAAATCAAGAATTGCTAGAGTTGCAAGTTAATCTCCAAAGCCAAAAACTAGAATAAAAGTAATAAAATCTAACCCAAATAAGAAGAAGAAAAGAATCCTAAAAAGTATTCCTATAAATGATCTCCCCTAAAATAATTATTTTTATGGACTATTTATATGATATAGAATATCCTAAATAAAATAAGTGACTCCAAATTAAATTAGGAATCCAAAATCAAAAGGAATTGAATTCCTATTTAATTTCCGTGAAGCTGTCCGCGTGAAACCGCCTCAAATTATTTCAGGGGCCTTCATTGGCTGCCACGTGGCAGCTTCCAATTCCAATTCCAATTCCAATTCCAACTTTGATTGGCTTCATCAATTGCCACGTGGACGTTTCCTTTTGCAATACGCAATTTGCAGCAAATATGCACCTTATATATTTGTATATTATTATATTAAATTTAATCTATTAAGCTGTCTGATTGATTTCCTTCTTCAACTTTTCATCTTTAATTCCTTTTAGCTCTAAACTTCTTCATTTTTCCACCAAGTTAATCCTACAAATAAAATATACTATTTAGCACAATTCCTAAAATTCAAGCTCAAAAAGGACAAAAATAAATAATTCATGTGAGGCAAATAATGATTAAAAATATGTATTTTGGCATCACATCAGCGGACCTAGACACTTATTTTGCCCGACCTTTTCTTTCTCTCCCAAACTCGATTCAACTTATATCACTACAATTCTAAGGTCAAAATTGTTGGATTCTTATACTCAGCGAAACCCACACAAGAAACTATCAATTTACTCAACTCATTCGCAACTCTCATCTCAAGAACTCAACAAGAACTTCATTATCAACGAACGAAGAACAAAACCTCAAGAACTCAAAGCATTCAACCTCATGAATAAAATTATGGTTAAAATCGTATGATTGGTATGTGAGTGAAAGAACCCAACACTATGAGAACTTACATACCTCGATTTGGTGAAACAATCCTCGATTCGCAAGTAGTCTTGACCGTTCTTCCTTTTCTCCTCTTTTCTCCTCTTGAACTCTCTTCTAAAAACCCTAAGCATAATTTAGGATTCGTAAAACTGACCCAAATTAGTTTTGACCACAAAATATTATTAAAAAAGTTTTAAGCTAATGGGGTAATGAAAATACCAAAATACCTCTCATTAATTTGGGTAACTTTCCTTAAATGGACAGGGTAACTTCAAATGGGCATATCTCTCTTATTCGAAATCGAAACTTAGAAAAAATAGTGGCATTGGAAAGAGGATTCCAAGACCTTTCATTTGATATCTTATGGCCCACCTAAATCATCATTTACTGAATGTTATGGCCGTTCGAAGTTGACTAAAAACTCACAACTTAAGCATAACTTGCCAAATTCCCTGTTTGGCTCTTTCCGAATTAGTTATTTCTAAATTTAACTCTTTTTAAGGTGGGATGTTACAATATCTCCCCCTTGGGAACATTCGTCCTCAAATGATATTACTCTAAATAGATGTGAGGGCACAAACATCTACACCCAACTCAAACACCCAACATGCAATATATAACACAACACATCAACTTAAAGAGTACCAAGAAAAGAATTAGTACCTTGATTTGAAATTTCTCTGGACTGAAAGAGATGTGGGTATCTCTTCTTCATATCCTCCTCAGCCTCCCAATTAGCCTCCTCAAGAAACTGATTCCTCCAGAAGACCTTGACTGATGCTACCTCCTTGGTTCTCAACCTGCGAACCTGACGATCTAGGATCTGAACGGGTACCTCCTCATAAGATAGGTTGTCCTTAATACCAATATTTTCAATAGGTATAATGAGTGAAGGATTTCCCATACACTTCTTCAAAATTGAAATGTGAAACACCAGATGGACTGATGGTAACTCTTGCGATAGCCTCCAACTCATAAACAACATTAGCAATCCTTTTGGATATCCTGTAAGGACCAATATACCAGGGACTAAGCTTCCCTTTCTTGTCAAACCTCATAAACCCTTCATGGGTGAAACCATCAAATAAACCCATTCATCCACCCACCGCAAACTCTAAGTCTCTTCTCCTAACATTAGTATAGGATTATTGATGACTCTGCACTGTTTTCAACCTATCTTTAATGATCTTTACTTTCTCCATAGCTTGATGAACTAAGTTTCGTCCTATCAACCCAACTTCACCAACCTTAAAACATCCAATAGGTGATCTACATCTTCTCCTATAAAGAGCTTCATAGGGAACCATCTGGATACTAGAGTGATAACTGTTGTTGTAAGCAAGTTCTATGAGAGGTAAGTGATCATCCCAATCACCCTTGAAATCAATCACACACGTCCTCAACATATCTTATAAAGTTTGAATCATACGCTCTACTTGACCATTAGTCTGAGGATGGAAAGCAGTACTCAAATTAACCTTCAAACCGAAACCTTTCTGGAAGGACTTCCAAAATTGTGTGGTGAATTGCACACTTCTATTTGAAATGATGGACACTGGAACTCGATGAACTCTGACTATCTCTTGAATTTACAATTTGGCATAATCTTCTACCAAATCTGTAGTCTTTACAGGAAAAAAGGGGGTTGATTTAGTCATCTGATCCACAATCGCCCAAATAGAATTATGTTGCCTGCAATACCGCAACAACCTAGTAATAGAATCCATATTGATCATCTCCCACTCCCATTCCATAATATCAATATTTTGTGTCATACCACCGTGCCTTTGATGCTCTACTTTAACTTGTTGACAATTCGGGTACTTAGCAACAAACTCAGCAATACACTTCTTCATACTACTCCACCAATAGACTTCTCTCAAGTTGTGATACATCTTTGTGGAACCAGGATGGATCAAATATTTGGAGCTATGAGCCTCTTACATGAATATCTCTTTGAGTTAATCCACTTTTGGTACACACAATCTACATTGATACCTCAATACACCATCTCCCCCTTGTTCAAAATCCATCACTTTCTGCTTATCAACATTTGCCTTCAATTTAAGCAAAACAGGGTCTTGGTCTTGTTTCTCTTTTACTTCTGACACTAATGATGATTCAGCCCCATTCATCACCACTACTCCACCTTCATCGAAATCCAACAAACGAACTCCCAAGCGTTCAAGCATGTGCACATCCTAAGCTAATTCCTTCTTTTCTTTCTCAACATGGGTCGTACGTCCTATAGACAATCTTCTTAAAGCATCAACAACAAAATTAGCCTTACATGAGTGATAGAGTATACACATGTCATAATCCTTGAGTAACTCCAACCACCTCATATGTCTGAGATTAAGCTCTTTCTGACTGAATACATACTGAAGGCTCTTGTGATCGGTGAACACATCTACATGAACACCATAAGGATTGTGACGCCATATCTTCAAAGGAAACAGTACAACAGCTAACTCTAGATCATGGGTTGGGTAATTCTTCTCATGAATCTTAAGCTTTCTGGAGGCATAAGCTATAATTTTTCAAGTCGGCATCAATACACAACCTAGTCAAACTTTGGATGCATCACAATATACAACAAAGTCTTGTGTGCCCTTCGGTAAGGTCAACACTGGGCAGTAGTCAACCTAGTTTTCAATTCCTGAAAGCTCTTCTCAGAAGCTTCAGACCATTGAAACTTTATAGTCTTCTGAGTCAACTTGGTCAAAGGGGATGAAATAGATGAAAACCCCTCTGCAAACCTCCTATAGTAACCAGCCAATCCCAAGAAACTCTTAATATCAGTCGGAGGTGGGTCTAGGACAGTTCTGCACTACCTCTATTTTTTGAGTGTCAACTCGTATCCCATCACCAGAAATAATGTGTCCTAAGAATGCCATAGAATCAAGACAAAACTCACACTTAGAGAATTTAGCATACAACTCTCTATCCTTAAGGGTTTGGAGAATTACTTTAAGATGACTAGCATGATCTTCCTCATTCCTCGAATAAATTAGGATGTCATCGATGTATACGATAACAAAGATATCAAGATAAGGTTTAAATACATTATACATAAGGTCCATAAACGTTGCAGGAGCATTAGTCAAACCAAAAGACATGACTAGAAACTCATAATTACCATAACGGGTCTTGAATAATGTCTTAGGGACGTTACTTTCTCTTACTCTCAACTGATGATAGCCTGATATGAGTTATATCTTAGAAAAATAAGTGGCACCCTGAAGTTAATAAAAAAGATCATCAATCCTCAGAATGGGATACTTATTCTTTATGGTAACTTTGTTCGATTGGTGGTAATCAATACACATCCTAAGTCAACCATATTTCTTCGTTACAAATAAGACTGGAGCGCCCCAAGGTGAACACTAGGTCGAATGAAACCTTTATCAAGAAGGTCTTTCAACTTCTTTTTTAACTCTTTCAACTAAGGATGGAGCCATTCCATATGGCGGAATAGAGATAGGATGAGTATCAGGAAGAATATCTATACCAAAGTCTATTTATCTCTCAGGAGGGATTCTGGGAATATCATCTGGAAAGACCTTTGGAAACCTACTCACAACTGGAACTGACTGAATAGGTTTTGTCTCAACACTAGTCATTAACTCGGACTAAGTGATAGACACACCCCTTGGAAACTAATTTTCTCGCCTTAAGGTATGAAATAAAACGACCCTCGGGCTCTGTTGAACTACTCCTCCACTCAATAACTGGCTCATTAGGAAACTGGAACTTAACTACTCGGGATCTACAATCAACAGAGGCATAACAGGCATCAAGCCAGTCCATACCTAGAATAACATCAAAATCTACCATGTCTAATTTGACTAAGCCAACCATTTTGTCCTTGTGATTGACATACATGACACAATCACGATAAACTATCTCATCTAGAATAGACTCACCAACAAGTGTGGAAACATAGAAGGGCTCAAGAAGTTGCTTAGGAAGAATCTCAAAAAGTCATAGAAATATAAGGAGTCACAAAAGATAGACTCGCTCTTGGATCTAGAAAAGCATACACATCAAAAGTAAAGACTTCGATCATACCACTGACAATATCTGGCGAATTTTCTTGATCTTGACGACTAGTGATAATATACAGACAGTTAGCTCCTTCGCCTGTCCCTGAAGTAGCTCATCTAGGTGCAGCTCTGTCTAGTGGAGCTGCTGAAGAAGATTGGGCTTTATTACCCCTATTACCACCACCCTGCCTATTGTTATGGCAGTCTTTCATGGAGTGACCATTCTGACCGCCCTTGAAGCAACCCATTAAGCCATCACGACACACTCATGGGTGGTTCCTACCACACTTAGCGCATGCAAGAGTCCATTACCTCATTGTGCCACACTACCTTGAGACTGTGAAGGTCTAGCTCTGAAATTCTGTGAACTCAGATTCTTGAACTCATATATGTTCCTTGGTGCATGTGCACTAGAAGATGATAAAGCAGGTCTATTTGGCTTTTTCTGAAAAGACGACTAGTTCACATTACTCTTCCGCTGCCCGGACTCATTGCCTGATGTCTTAGCCTTCTTGATGCGAAACTCTTCTCTATCTTTGAGCCTATCTTCCTCAAACTGTTGCAGATAGATCATCAGCCTTGCTATGTCCATATCCCCTATTGTCACGCCTCGAGGCTACCCCCTTAACATAACACGAGACCTAGGATCATGAGTGACCCCAAGCTAACCCTAAAGCCTGAATAACATAAGTATACTGAAAGATATTTAAATGAAATCATGTACTAATGCGAACGCGAAATCAATTGATAACTGAAAGTGGGGAATACCCAAAACTGATCTGAATATATAAAATGTACTACGAGTTTAGTGATACTGAACAATCACTCAAAAGCTAAAGCTGAATCTAATACTATGTCTGAAAAGCCTCTACTGACTAGAGTTGCTGGGACATGCCCCCAGCTAAGTCAAGAAAAAACTAAAAATTGAAATATAAGACTGAATATGAAAAAAACATGTCTATTGTCCTCAAAGTATGAGGACTCACCACTGAAGTTGTTGAATACGGATCAAGAACTGATCTATAGGTGATCTGGAGGCTGAGTACCTGAACCTACATCATGAAAGGATGAAGCGCAGAGTATGCGTCAGTAATTGGAATGTACTAAGAATGCAGGATATGGATAATAGATGAACATGACACATAAGCTGAACAAACATAACTAAGCAATGACATGATCTAAAAAGAAACATAGATACTGAAACATAACTGAAAATGAATAAACTGAATGCAATGACCAAGTGCTAACCATGAAGATAACATTCTGAACTGTAAACTGATATAAATGTTGGAAAAAAACATGGTTAAATGCACTAAGAGTATGAGTGTGGGAGATACTATTAACCGACATAAAACCACGTGAGCTGAACGTAGAGTCTGATGTATTCGCCCCATCAAGAGGACCCAATATACCCTGCTAGGGGTATAAAGGCATGACTGACGTGATCATTAAATCTGATGCCCACAGAGGGGGTTTATAAACCTATGTGGGCACGTAGTTCTAGGACTATGAGGGTATGCTGAACCCTAGTCCAACTCGGTGCTAAGCCTACTCCCAACTGGAAATGTGCAAGACACAACATAACTGAAATACTGGATATCTCAATTTTCTAACATGCAAATTTGAGAATGCAACATTTATGTACTAACAATGAAACATTTGAAACTGGAGCATGTATATCTATTTAACTAATCCAGCAATGCAATTCATGAACTAAGAGAATCAACAAAACTAGGGTTCTGAGTTTCATGCAAGGAACTAACCAATGATTTCACGAAAACATAATAAATTGATCAAGTATACTATAATAGCTGATTCACAACAACTATTTAAGGTTTTAGAAACTCTAGGTCTAAGCAAGATATAGCGAATCAAAAATCTGACTGAATTCTAGACACCTAGTGGATGAAAGGAGCCCACTAGTGAAATCCCACATACCTGGTGATGAATTTCAAGGAGAAATCTTTCAATTTTGGTGCTGGAATTGAAGAAAACATGTTGCGTGTTCTTGAGAAAACTGGCGCCTCTTTCTTCTCTTTTTGCTCTATATTTTGATGAATTTTGGTGAATGAATCGATTAGTGTAGGTTCTGATTAGAATACTAGGCTTAAACTTGCTAAAATGACTTAGTTTAGGGGTTAAACGATGTAGTTTAGGTGTCCAACGTATAGAGAAAAGACCGAAATGACCCTAACTTAAAAGTTGATGGGCCCTTTCACGGAGCCATTGACGGACCATCGAAGGGACCACGGCCCGTCAAGTGGGTTGTGGTTCATGGTCCAGTGTCTACTGATTCTAAGGTCGTTTCCACGAGCCTTCCCATGGACTGTGTGGAGGATCACGGACCGTGAAGGCCACCGTGGTCCTTCACTTGGGTTGGGGGTCTGCTGGCTAAAGGACGACGGACCCTCCCAAGGCCCGTCATCAAGACCACGGCCCATGGTGGGCTTTGTGGTCTGAGGTCTTGGTTTGGGTTGGTCCTGCCTGGCCTCCACGATCCTTCCCATAGGTCGTGTGGTGAACCACGTACCGTGAAGAGGCCCATGGTCCACCACTTCAGGGTGGCCATAAACCAAGGGCAGGTCAATGGACCGTGGTTTCTTTCACGGTCCGTGAACCCTGCCATGGTTCACCAAATTCTGTTGTTTTTGTGCTGTAAAGTCCATCTGTGATTTCTAAGGTGTTACACCTATCAACATTGCAACCTTACCCACTTTGCTCGATAGACAAGACAACCTGGAAAAAAACAAACTCATCCTGCTCCTCAAATCAGCAACCATCTTCGGAGCATAACGGGATAGTTGAGTGAACTTTAGGCTATACTCGTGCACACTCATGGATTCCTACTTAAGAGTGAGGAATTCCCTTACATTTGCCTCTCTCATTTCACACGGAAAGAAATGCCCCATGAAGGCCTCTGTGAACACAGCCCAACTCAGAATTGGTGCACCTTCAGCTCTACCCTTCTTCCATTAGTCATACCACACTCTAGGAACACCCTTTAATTGGTATGTAGCTAGCTCCACACGTTCATCATCTAACACATGCATCACCTCAAACACTTTTTACAACTCTTCCACAATGTTTTTCTGGATCCTTAGTGACACCTGAACCGGTGAAGCCTGGAGGATTCATCCTTAAGAAATCACAGATTCTCGATGTATCAGCCATGTCCTGTCGATTCCCTTTTTGTTGCCCAACTTGGTTGTTCAGAACTTGACTCAGCATCCGGATAGCTTCCCGGAACTCAACATTAGTGACCTCTCCTTGTGTTGCACTTCCGGTGCATTGGGTACCCCTTGATTTTGAGGTTCAGCATTTCTCCTAGCGGGACGACCTTGAACAACTCTTCGTGGAGGAATGATTTTAAAAATACATGCACGCACGAATTAGAAAGAAACATTATAGAGATGAACTCTATCGAATGAAAAAAGTATGAAAGAAGTGAGATAGTTCTTAAATGTTGCAACCTCCTAATTATAGATGTGACGCGCTTCACACCAATAACTAAGACTCCACAGACACGGCTTCATAGAACCCTAGGACTCTTGAACTCTGTACTCTGATACCAAATTTTTCACGCCCTGAGCCTACACCCTGGACGTGAATGGCACTCGAGAAACATTGCTTGCCCCAATGTTTCCTTGGCATGGCTTAACTCTCAGCAGAAGACTTACTCAATTAAAGATGAAATCAAAAGTAAACTTCACTCAACTGTCTCCAAAGGTAAACTAAGAATATTCATGAAAATAAAAATACACTAGCCAAAAGAGTCAACTCGAGTCTTTAGACATTACACACTGGAAATGAAAATGGACTCATGAACTACTATTGTCTATCTATCTATGAAGCCTCTAATACTATGAGGGATGTCGGGACAAGACCCCACCGATCATCCTACCAAAACAGAAATAACAAGACATAAATAAATGAGGGATCCTCTGAAAGCAAGGAGGCTCACCAAAGCTAACTCGAACTGTAGATAGTATCAACGAATTGCCTGTTGATGACCCTGATCTCATGTATCTGCATCATGAAATGATGTAGGAAAATGGGCATTAGTACATTGAATGTATGAGCATGTAAGGGGAATATGAACATAACATAAAAGCTTGAACTTGGAAAGAATGAAACATACTTACCTTAACTAAACTCAAGGATACTCAAACTTACTCAACTCAGTTCAATATAAAGTAGTATTAAAAATACATTACAAAGATAGCTTTTAAAACAATAGATAACAACTCAATGTATTTAAAAATACAATAATAACTCAATTTGAATATAAAGATACAAAATAACTCTATTTGGTAGATTATCTAACCGACAACCATCACTATGAGCTATGTAATGATCCAGTGTCTCACCCACACTGCCAAAACTGTCCTATACTTTGCCGAGGTATAGGACTACTCACTAAGTGGATCCACTAAGCTATGCTTAAAAGGCAATAAGGAATCATCTAAAAAGTATGATCCTTTCTACCTACGTTAGCTTACATAGTTTATGAGGACTTTTAGTTATCTGAACTCGTCCCCATATCAGTACTCAATACCACTCTCAAAATATAACTTAGCTCATATGTTTCAAAATAATTCCTCATTCTCAACTTTGAGATTATTACTCAAAATATTTCTCTTAAAAGAGATAGTACTCAAAACTCGTCATAACTCATTTGGAAATCAAAGTTTCCTCCTCATTTCAAATGTAATAAAATTTACTCTTGGGAATACTTAGTTCACATATATTCATTTTGAAAAAAATGAAACTCAACTTTACTCATCCTCATACCCAAGTACTCAAGTCTTAAAACAAGTTTTAAAAAGATTGTAAAAGACTTTTCAAAATGACTCGAAAGTGCTCTCAAGATTTAAATCTTAACTCTACCTTGAATTTGAATTATGAATTCAAGGTTAATATTCATGTTATGAAGAATCTCGTAGTGATTAAATGAAGTTTAGATAGCTGATAAATAAGAAACGAGCGAAGACACTACTTGGGGAGCAAAGGCACGATGCGGAGAAGACTTAACTTATTTTGTCACAAAATAATTTTTGAAACAGTGGAGTCCGTGTTCTCTCCGCAATGCGGAGAGGGAGGAAATTTACTAGGGACTGGAACTGGGAGCATGTCTGCGATGCAAACTTGCGCACTTATTTTTGCCGGACCTTTGATAGCTCTCCCATACTCGATTCAACTTATACTCACTGCAATTCGAAGGTCAAAACTCTCAAATTCTTATAACCTAGAACAATATCAGTGAAACGCACACAAGAATCTATCAATTTACCAAACTCATTCGCAACTCCCACCTCAAGAATTTCATTATTAACAAACGAAGCACAAAAGCTCAAGAAATTAAAGCATTTAACCTCAAGAACGAAATTACAGTTAAAACTACATGATCGGCATGTGGTTGAACGAACCCAATACTATGAGAACTTACATACCTCGATTTGGCAAAACAATACTCGATTCGCAAGCAGTCTTGAAAGCTCTTCCTTTTCTCCTATTTTCTCCTCTTGAACTCTCTTCTAAAAACCCTACGCATAATTTAGGATTAGTAAAACTAACCCAAACCATATTTGACCCCAAAATATTACTGAAAACGTTCTAAGCTGATGGGGTAAGGAAAAGACCAAAATACCCCTCATTAATTTGGGTAACTTACCTTAACTTGTTAGGCTGACTTCAAATGGGCATATCTCCCTCATTCGAACTCGAAACTTAGCAAACTCGGTGGCATTGGAAAGAGTATTCCAAGACCTTCCATTAGATATTTTATGGCCCACCTAACTCATCTTATACTGAATGTTATGGTCATTTGAAGTTGACCCAAAACTCACAACTTAAGCATAACTTGCCAAATTCCCAATTTGGCTGTTTCTAAATTAGTTATTTCTAAATTTCACTCTTTCGAATGCGGGATGTTACAATATCTCCCCCTTGGGAACATTCATCCTCGAATGAGATTACTCTAAGTAGAAGTGAGGGCAGAAACATCTACACCCATCGTGCAATATATAACACAACACATCAACTTAAAGAGTACCAAGAAAAGAGTTAGTATTGATTTGAAACTTCTCCGGACTCAAAGAGATGTGGGTAAATATTCTTCATATCCTCCTCAGCTTCCCAAGTAGCATTCTCAACAAACTGATTCCTCCATAAGACCTTGACTGATGCTACCTCCTTAGTTCTCAACTTGCAAAAGTGACGCTCTAGAATCTGAACGGGTACCTCCCCATAAGATAGGTTTTCCTTAATGCTAATATTTTCAGTAGTTATAATGAGTGAAGGATTGCCTATACACTTCTTCAACATTGAAATATGAAACACCAGATGGACTGATGCTAACTCTTGCGGTAAGCTCCAACTCATTAGTTACATTGCCAATCCTTTTGGATATCCTGTAAGGACCAATATACCGGGGAATAAGCTTCCCTTTCTTGCCAAACCTCATAAAACCCTTCATGGGTGAAACCTTCAAATAAACCCAATCATCCACCTTAAACTCTAAGATTTTTTTCCTAACTTCAATATAGGATTTCTAATGACTTTGCGCTATTTTAAACCTTTCTTAAATAATCTTAACTCTTTCCATAGCTTGATGAACTAAGTCTGGTCCTATAAACCCAACTTTACCAGCCTCAAACAATCCAATAGGAGATTTACATCTTATCCCATACAGAGCTTCATAGGGAGCCATCTGGATGCTAGAGTGATAATTGTTGTTGTAGGAAAACTCTATGAGAGGTAACTGATCATCCCAATTACCCTAGAAATCGATGAACTCAAATTCACACTTAGAGAATTTAGCATACAACTCTCTAACCTTGAAGGTTTGGAGAACTACTTTGAGATGACTATCACGATCTTCCTCATTCCTCGAATAAATTAGGTTGTCATCGATGAATACAATAACAAACATATCAAGATAAGGTTTAAACACTCTATTTATAAGGTCCATAAACACTGCAGGAGCATTAGTCAAACTAAAAGACATGACTAGAAACTTATAATGACCATAACGGGTCATGAATACTGTCTTAGGATATCACTTTCTCTTCTGAGGTCTATATTAGAAACACAAGTGGCACCCTGAAGTTGATAAAAAAGATCATCAATCATTGGAAGGGGATACTTATTCTTTATGGTAACTTTGTTCAATTGGTGGTAATCAATACACATCCTAAGTGAACCATTGACGACTCCACAAATTAGACTCATTTAGGGTTATATTTTAATAAAATTAGTGTCCTCAAATGCATATTTTGTCTATATATTTGATGAAAACCCTTAAGTTTCAGGTATTTGGAGTTTGAGAGAAAGCATGGACACTACTTAGCAAAAAGGAACAAAAGCAGCTGAAAGAACGAAGAAATGAACATCTAAGAATTGCCGAACCCATTAGGTGATTCACCAAAAGGTATTACCTCGCCTTTTGTTCGAGTGTGCTGAGCCCTGAAAGAAAGGATCAAATTGGCGGTGAAAAGGAGTAGTCGACGTATCGCCGAGCAGTTTCGTGAAGTAGTACTATGTCGCCTAATGATCCAAAATACGATGATGCTGAAGGATAGAGCAAGACGATGATGAAACCTACCAAAGGGCAGATTGCCGAGTTGATCAACGATCTCGACTAACGATGCCATATGATCCGCTGCAGCACAGATAATTGAAAACTATAAATCCTCGTTGAGAATTATTATTCTAGTATCGATTTTTAGCTTTGAACAATAATTTTTGAGACTTTGCTTCTATTTTTGAGTTCTAAGTTTGGTGAGGGTTTTGAAAAACTTGAAGATTCAAAGGGTTTCAACTCCAAGAATTTGGGATTGGGTCTTGTGGATTCTACACTTCTGACTTGTTTTGAGACTTAAATCTTCATACCCATTTGAATGCAAACTCATATTGGTATAAATTTCTATCTCTTTAAAATGTCTAGCTAAAACCCAAATTCTTGGGGTGTGATTTTGTGAATATGGGTTAGATTATCTGTTGGGTGTTGCTTGTTGATGATTTATTTGTTATTTAGATGTGATTTTGTTTAGTAGTTGTGGTGGAACTTAATGAAATTGTAGTTGCAAATTCGATTTCACCTTTGTGCTTTCGGCATGCTCAAGAGAGAGGTCGTAAAACTAAGACTACTAAATTGATGGCCGGTGGGAGAGGGTCGACATAAGGTTTAGCTTAAGAGAGTGAACCCTAGTCCTTCTCTCAAACACTCAGCTCAAGAGAGTGACTAGGCTAAGGCGGAGAATGTTCTTCATGCGGCAACTAGGTGTCCGAGAGGAACCAATTTGATTCGGGGTAAGTTGCTCGAGGGAGAATTTACCTCCACTATAGTCTAGCCTAGTCACAAATATTCAATGGATTTACTATCAAAAGTGTGTACCCAATAGTCTAGTCTAACCCGTATTCCTATCACATCCCAAGAATCCCATCTCCATATTTGTATCTCTCTTTATTTTTTGTTGGTTTTGCTTACTTGTCACAAACCCCCATTGATAATTGAAGCTTGTGTCACCCCCTTTGATTTAACATTTTCCCATTCGATAATGTCTTTATCTATGACTAATTAGAACTAAATTTACTAATTCTCAAAACCACTCCCTGTGGGAACAATCCCAACCCTTGGTTGGGTTACTATACTATTGTACGATCGTAGACACTTACATTGGAAGTTGTGTCTTGATTATGCAAACATCAAAATGGCGCCGCTGCCGGAGAATTGTGTTATTTGATAATTCTTAGATTAGTAGATTTTTTTTGTTCTTCTTAGTCGTAGTTTACTTACTTAATTCTTAGTTTTGTTTTGTGTTGCTTGTTTGTGTTTTGAAGTAGAAAAGAATGGATATGAAAGATCATTATGGGTCTCAAACAGATCACCCCTTCTTGAAACTGTTGAACCTTAGGGACAACCTCCTAACGTTCAAACAAGTAAAGGATTAAACTATTCAGGAAATGCGGTTGAAGTTTCAGGCAGTGATGCAACCATTCCACACTCATGGGATGACCGACAAGGTGCTACTAGAGAGCTTCTATTGGGGCTTGGAACCCAAAAATAGAATTAATGCTGATCAACTTTTTGTGGGTGGTATGCTACACCAACCCTATGAAGTCGTAGCCAAACTCCTAGATGGTATGATTAAATCCAACTAGGAGACCAACAAGAAACAAGAGCGGGATGCACTGTTAACTCAATTGAATTTCTTATCCAAAAGATTCTTGGAGTTGGAAACACAGGCCTTGAAAAGGGACAAACACTCCTCCCTTCGAGAGTGTACAAAGGGGAAGAAGAAGAAGGGCACACAAAATGATGAAGTCCTCTCGCTTATTCAACAAAAAATCAAAGAACAAGACAAGATATTGAATGAGATGAAAGAAAACATCAAAATGTTGAATCAGACAACTACCGCAAATTCCATGACTATTCAACTGCAAGATGCCCAGATAGGCCATTTTATATCAGGTCGCTATCCACCGTTTACCGAGGATTCACCTAGTTACACCATGGACGACTCTGAAAATGAGGACTAGGTGTTGATTTGCGTCGTGTCACAATGTTAACTAAGGCGTTGTTTGGGAGGCATCTCAAAACCCTTTTTATTGCTTTATGTTGGTTTTAGAAATAATGTTGTGTTAATTGTGCAGGAAGAAGTGTGGCAAGCATTTAGAAAGAATGAGATTGGTGAGGGAAATGTCAGTTGGTAAGTCGCTGAAGTATTAGGCGACCCGACTCTCACCAGCGTTTGATCCAACCCAGCTTGGGTTTGGGGTCTGTAAAACTCGATGGGCCCAAAGAAATGAGTGGCGAGTTACCGATCAGATCGGCGACCCCGATTTGTATCACCATTTGGATCCCCACATAAACTGGGGGATTCTGTAAAAATTGGCGAGGAAAGTGATTGCTCGGCATGACGCCGAATGGTTCGGCACTCATAACTAATGTCACCGAGTGGGCAAGAACTGGATAGTTTTTCATGCCAAGGTTTTAAAATTTTCAATTTCCTATGCTCTCTCTCATTTTCAAACTTTACAAACTCACACCTAGTTTTATTCTCAATAGCGTTGAATTTCTATTGTGTTTTGGTTATTAAATTATGCTTGGACCTGGATTTTGCGTTGCCGCCTAGCATCTTAGTAGCATCTTAATCAGCATCCAAGATTGGTTTCCGAGCCCTACGTTACGCTCCTCGAAAGTTCTACTCAAATGAAATGGCATTACTTTGATGAAGTGTGATGGGCCTCTCTGGTAGGATTAAAATATTTGTATGCGTGTTAGGTTCGTAAATTTTTTCCCGTACTAAGTTAAATAGTTAATTCCTGAAGGTTGCACTTTAAATTGGATGAAAAATCGTGGGCTGTGCATAATTGTCACTGAGTCTAAGCCTAATTTGAGTTGTGCATGCTTCAATTTTGTTTTTGGAGGTCATGGGGTTAAATTTGGGAAAGTTGGGTCGAAATCAGGCACGTTGGGTCATTTGGCGAGCTGGATCGAGCTCGTCGAACCACTCGGCGGTTCACCTACAATCCGAATCTCACCTTTAATTTAATGCTAAATGTGATGTTGAATTCTGCAACTTTCAGCGAGAAGCATGATGTCGCCGAATGCATTCAGTGTCTCATCGAAAGACTTCTGATTCTCCCTTTGTCTGCACCCTTGTATTCTCTATGCACTGCACTCGGTGAACCGCCTAAGTAGTTGTGTGCTTCACCAAATGGTTCGGCGAAGTGATTCTGCAATTGAACTGACTTGCTTTTGTCTGATTACTTTCTAACTTTTTCTCGAAGCTTTGCAGAAATGGCTAGACCGAAAGTAGCTGGATGAGATATGCCACCCCGACAAACAAGAGCGAAAAATTTCAGGAAAAATACAAAGGCAACAAATCCTTCCAAAATGGATAATGAGAGAAAGATGGCCAGTGCTAGAAAGGGAACAAATCCCCAAAACCCCACTATTCCCTCGTGGAGACATGGATTCTTCATAGCCATCCACTCCTTCTTGGTGGCTCATGACTTGGACAATATTAGTAAGTCAGCTGCCATTGAATCTTCTAAAGAAGCTTGGAAGGCCATTATCAAATTCCAGGATGACACATCGGGCACTGATGCCCAGACAGATGGAGCAACTGTTTAGACAAGATTTTTCTTTGCCTCCCTCTCTGTCTTTTTTAAATTGACATTCTGGATATTTTGTTATTTGCATTTGAGGACAAATGGTTTTATTTGTGGTGGGGTGAAACCCACTTTTGGGTGCTATTTGTTACTCGTGTTTTTGTTTATATTTGGGTTTTTTTCTTAAATTGTGTTTACACTACTTTCTGTGGATGTTTGAGCTTGTGGCTCCTTTGGTTTTAAATTGCAAAATGATCTTGACCCGTCCGAAAATTTTTGCCACCTCTCGTGTGTTGAATTTGGCTGTTGTTTTGCAAAATTTAAGTCTCGGGTTCGATCAATATTGATGACTTGAATAGTGCTCTCAATCGAACGAACATGAATACGCGGCTACGATCAGGCCAAATGAAGTTGCATAACCAATATGTGAACTCTTTGCATCTCGTTATGACTAGCCTAGTATCAAATAGAGTCTCCTATGATGATCATTGCACACTAGCAAAAGTGTGGAGTCTTGTTTGACTGTAGTGTCAATGCCTAGTGTGATGAGCTTACTTTGAAACATGCATGACAGATCCTAGAATTTTGCCCTTCGGTCCGATCGACTAAGTAAGGCTATCTCTTGATATGATATTAGGCAACTTTAAAGAGTGTGAGCCAATTTGACAGATACTTCTTTTGTGACCAACCTTGTGAGTGTGTGAACCTCTCTTGAACATCCCTTGAGCCTTACCTTTCTTTGGAAGAAACTTGATGAAATCATAACCTTTCTTTATCCATTACCCATAATCCTCATGAAGTTATGGTTAGTTGAATAGCCAACTTAGGCCAAAAGCATAAGTTGGGGGTGTGGTGAAAAGAGAAGGAAAATCAAGAAGTGCAAGAAAGTCTCTCTTACCCATGGTTTTGAGAAAAATGGAACCCCTCCATATAAAAAAAAAATAAAAAAATAAAAATAAATATATATATAAAATAAAAAAGAAGAAGAGTAAGTTGTGGAAAAAAGTACAAAAGAAATGGGGTTTCCAAGCAATCCATGGAAAGTGAATAATATGATGAGTTATGAGCACTAAAGAGAATGATGAAGGAAAAGGAAAGGAAGTGTTGTGAGAACCACATTTCATGACGATGAAAGTCACTGAGCCTAAATGACCATACCTTTGCACTCAAGCCCATTACAAACCTTGAAAATACCTTTTTGATCTTGAGTGAGCTACAACAAATGTTGATCGGAAAACACAGGCAAACCTATGGGTGAAAGCATGCATTGTGTTCTTCCTTGTGAGAGTGAGCATTGCATTTGATTTCAGAACTTTAAATGATTAAACCTTTGTGTGTGAATATGGAATCATTCCTTGTGTGAGGGCATTTGAATACTTTGGTTGAGCTTGAACTTGCATTTGAAGCAAGTATTGTGTGCATGAGATTCTTTGTTATTAGTGAGTCACAACTTGAATATTTGAGTGCACAATTAATCTTTGCATAAGTAACTTGAGTCTTGTTGTGTGCATTCATGATTGAGTCTTATGTAGCACTGTTCGAGACCTCCTTTTTGAACGACTAAGCTTGAGTTTGCTTGGACAAGCAAAAGTTTAAATTGGGGGTGTTGATGAGTCCACAAATTGGACTTATTTAGGGCTATATTTTGATAGAATTAGTGTCCTCAAATGCATATTTTGTCTCAATATTTGATGAAAACCCTTGGGTTTCAGGTATTTGGAGTTTGAGGGAAAGCATGGACATTACTTAGCAAAAAGGAAGAAAAGCAGCTGAAAGAACGAAGAAATAAAAATATGAGAATCACCGATCCCATTCAGCGAGTTAACAAAAGGTCTTACCTCGCCTTTTGTTCTAGTGTGCTTAGCCCTGAAAGAAAGTATCAAATCAGCGGTGAAAAGGAGTAGTCGGTGTGTCGCCGAGCAGTTCCGTAAAGTAATACTATGTCACCACAATGATCCAAAACACGACAATGCTAAAGGATAGAGCAAGACGGCGATGAAACCTACCAAAGGGGGGATCGCCGAGTTAATCAACAATCTCGACTAATGACACCAAATGATCCGCTGCAACATAGATTTTTGAAAACTATAAATACTCATTGAGAATTATTATTCTAGTATCGATTTTTAGCTTTGAACAGTAATTTTTGAGACTTCGCATCTATTTTTGAGTTCTAAGTTTGGAGAGGGTTTTGAAGACCTTGAAGATTCAAAGGGTTTCAACTCCAAGAATTTGGGATTGAGTCTTGTGGATTCTTCACTTTTGACTTGTTTTGAAACTTAAATCTTCATACCCATTTGAATGTAAACTCATATTGGTATAAATTTCTATCTCTTTTACATATCTAGCTAAAACCCCAATTCTTGGGGTGTGATTTTGTGAATATGGGTTAGATTATCTTTAGGGTCTTTCTTGTTGATGATTTATTTGTTGTTTAGATATGATTTCATTTAGTAGTTGTGATGGAACTTAATAAAATTGTAGTTGCAAATACGATTTCACCTTTGTGTTTTCAGCTTGCTCAAGAGAGAGGTCGTAAAACTAAGACTACTAAATTGATGGCCAGTGGGAGTGGGTTGACATGAGGTTTAGCTCAAGAAAGTGAACCCTAGTCCTTCTTTCACACACTCAGCTCGAGAGAGTGAGTGGGCTAAGGCGGAGGTTGTTCTTCATGCGGCAAGTGGGTGTCCGAGAGGAACCCATTTGATTCGGGGTAAGTTGCTCGAGAGAGAATTTACCCCCACTATAGTCTAGCCTAGTGACAAATATTCAATGGATTTACTATCAAAAGCATGTACCCAATAGTCTAGTCTAACCCGTATTCCTATCACATCCCAAGAATCCCGCCTCCATATTTGTATCTCTCTTTATTTTTTGTTGTTTTTGCCTACTTGTCACAAACCCCCATTGATAATTGACGCTTGCATCACCCCTTTGATTTAACATGTTTCCATTCGATAATGTCTTTAGCTGTGACTAATTAGAACTAAATTTACTAATTCTCAAAACCACTCCCTGTGGGAACAATCCCAACCCTTGGTTGGGTTACTATACTATTGTACGATCGTAGACACTTGCATTGGGAGTTGTGTCTTGATTACACAAACATCAACCATCTATCTTCCTTACAAATAAGACTGGAGTTCCCCATTGTGAGATACTGGTCGAATGAAATCTTTATCAAGAAGGTCTTTCAGCTTCTCTTTTAACTCTTTCAATTCAGCTAGGGCCATTCTATATGGTGGAATAAAGATAGGACGAGTATTAGGAAGAATATCTATATCGAAGTTTATTTATTTCTCAGGATGGTCTCCGGGAAGATCATCTGGAAAGACCTCTGGAAACTCACTCACAACTGGAACTGACTGAATAGGTGGTGTCTTAACACTAGATTCATTAACTCGGACTAAGTTTTAGACACACCCCTTGGAAACTAACTTTCTTGACTTAAGGTACAAAATAAAACGACCATTAGGCACTATTTAACTACTCCTCTACTCAATAACTGGCTCATTAGGAAACTGGAACTTAACTACTAAGGTTCTACAATCAATTGAGGCATAACACACATCAAGCCAGTCCATACCTAGAATAATATCAAAATCTAGAAAAGCGTCTACATCAAAAGTAAAGGCTTTGATCATACCAATAACAACATCTGGCAAATTCTCTTGCTCTTGATGACTAGTGATAGTATACTGACGGTTTGCTCCTCCGCATGTCCCTGAAGTAGCTTCTCTAGGTGCAGCTCTGTCTGATGGAGATGTTGAAGAAGATTGGGCTCTATTTCCCCATTACCACCACTCTGAATGTTCTTAGGGCACTCTTTCATGAAGTGACCATTCTAACCACACTCGAAGCAACCCGTGGAGCCATCACAAAACACTCCTGGTTGGTTCCAACCACACTTAGCATATGTAGGAGTCCCATTACCCCCTTGTACCATACTACCTTGAGACTGTGAAGTTCTAGCTCTGAAATTCTGTGAACTCTGATTCTTGAACTCATCTCTGCTCCTTGGTGCAGGTTCATTAGCAAATGATGCAGCGGGTCCATTTGGCTTTTTCTGAAAAGACGATTGGTTCGCAATACTTTTCTGCTGCCCGAACTCATTACCTGATGTCTTATCCTTCTTGTTCTAAACTCTTTTTTATCTCTTAGATTATCTTCCTCAACATGTTGCGCAAGGATCATCAGCCTGGATATGTCCATATCCCATATCAAGATTGCTGACTTACCCTCTTTGCTCGACAGACGAGACAACCAGGACACAAACAAACTCATCCTGCTCCTCATATCAACAACAATCTCCAGAGCATAACAGGATAGTTGAGTTAACTAGAGGCTATACCCATGCACACTCAAGGATTCCTGCTTAAGAGTAAGGAATTCCCTTACCTTTGCCTCTCTTAGTTCACGGGGAAAGAAACGCCTTATGAAGGCCTCTTCGAACACATCCCAGCTCACAATTGGTGAACCTTCAACTCTACCCTTCATCCATTGGTCGTACCACACTCTAGCAACACCCTTCGGTTGGTATGCAACCAGTTCCACACATTCAACATCTAACACATGTATCACCTTAAACAGTTTTTGCAACTCTTCCACAATGTTTTCTGGATTGTCAGTGACACTTGAACTAGTGAAGTCTAGAGGATTCATCCATAAGAACTCACAAATTCACGATGTATCCATCACGTCTTGTCGATTCCCTCTTTGTTGCCCAGCTTGGTTGGTCACAACTTGACTCAGCATCCGAATAGTTTACCGAAACTCAGCAATAGTGACCTCTCCTTGGGGTTGCACTTCTAGTGCATTGGGTACCCCTTGATTCTGAGGTTCAACATTCTTCCTAGCAAGACGACCTCAAACAACTCTTCATGGAGGCATGATCTGAAAAATAGATGCAAGCACGAATTAGAAAGAAACAGTATAGCGATGAACTTTATCACATGAAAAGAGTATGAAAGATGTGACATAGTTCTTAAATGTTGCACCCTCCTAATTATAGATGTGGCGCGCTTCACACCGATAACTAAGACTCTACAAGCATGGCTTCATAGACACCTTAGGACTCTTGAACAAGTTTTTCACGCCCCGAGCCTACACCCTAGACGCGACTGGCACTCGAGAACCATTGCTAGCCCCAAGCAAACCCTTAGCCTGGTTCAACTCTCAGTGGAAGATTTACTCTATAAAAGATAAAATCAAAAGTAAATTTTACTCAACTGTCTCAAAAGGTAAACTCAGAATATTTATGAAAATAAACATTCACTAACCAAAAGAGGCAACTCAAGTCTTTAGACATTAAACACTGGATGAAAAAGACTCATGAACTACTACTGTTTATCTATCTATGAAGCCTATAATACTATGATGGATGTCAGGACAAGACCCTCGATCATCCTAACAAAAGTGAAATAACAAGAAAGAAATAAATGAGGGATCCTCCGGAAGCAAGGAGACTCACCAAAGCTAACTCCAACTGTAGATGGTATCAACGAATTGCCTGTTGATGACCCTGATCTCCTTTTTCTGCATCATCTAACGAAGCAGGCCAAATGACATTAGTACATTGAATGTACGAGCATGTAAGGGGAATACTAAACACAACATAAAAGCGTGAACTTGGAAAGAATAAAACATACTTACCTCAACTCAACCTCAACTCAACTCAACTCAAGGATACTCAAACTTACTCAACTTAAAGCAATAGTAAAAATACACTATAAAGAAAGCTTTTGAAACAATAGATAACAACTCAATGTATTTCTAATACAATTATAACTCAGTTTGAATATAAAGATACAAAATAAATCTGTTTGGGAGATTCTCTTACTGACAACCATCACTATGAGCTATGTGATGATGCACCGTCTCTCCCACGTTGTGAGAACTATCCTATAATTTTTCATGGTAAAGGACTACTCACTAAGTGGATCTACTAAGCTATGCCGAAAAAGTAATAAAGAATCATCTAAAAAGTATGACCCTTTCTACCCACGTTGGCTACATAGTTTTTGAGGACTTTGAGTTATCTAAACTCGTTCCTATATTGGTACTCAATACTACACCCAAAATATAACTTAGTTCATATGTTTAAAAACCTTTCCACATCCTCAACTTTGAGATTATTACTCAAAATATTTCTCTTAAAAGAGATAGTACTCAAAACTCTTCATAACTCATTTGGAAATCATAGTGTCCTCCTCATTTAAATTGTAAAAACTTTCACGCTTGGGAATACTTAGTTCCCATATATTCATTTTGAAAAAAAATGAAACTCAACATTACTCATGTTTATGCTCAAGTACTCAAGTCTTAAAATAAGTTTTGAAAAGATTGTAAAAGACTTCTCAAAATGACTAGAAAGAGCTCTCAAGACTTAACTCTTAACTCTACCTTGAATTTGAATTATGAATTCAAGGTTAAGATTCATGCTAGGAAGGATCTCGTAATGATTAAATGAGGTTTAGATAGTTGATAAATAAGAAACAAGCGGAGACACTACCTGGGGAGCAAAGGCGCGAAGCAGAGAAGACTTAATTTTTGGTCGCGAAATAATTTTTTAAACAGTGGAGTCTGCGTTCTCTCCATGACGCAGAAAGGGAGGAAATTTCCTGGGGACTGGATTTGGGAGCATGTCTGTGACACAGACCTGGGCACTTATTTTTGCCAGACCTTTTCTTCCTCTCCCAAACTCGATTCAACTTATACTCACTACAATTCTAAGGTCAAAACTCTCAAATTCTTATAATCCAGAACAATCTCAGTGAAACCAACACAAGAAAGTATCAACTTACTCAACTCATTCACAACTCTCACCTCAAGAACTCAACAAGAACTTCACTATCAACGAACGAAGTACAAAACCTCAAGAACTCAAAGCATTCAACCTCAAGAATGAAATTATGGTTAAAATCACATGATTGGTGTGTGGGTCAACGAACCCAATACTATGAGAATTTACATACCTCGATTTGGTGAAACAATCCTTAATTCGCAAGCAATCTTGATCGTTCTTCCTTTTTTTCCTCTTTTCTCATCTTGAACTCTCTTCTAAAATCCTCAAGCGTAATTTAGGATTTTAAAAACTTACCCAAATCATATTTGACCCCAAAATATTACTAAAAACATTGTAAGTTGATGGGGTAAGGAAAAACCCAAAATACCCCTCATTAATTCGGGTAACTTTCCTTAACTCGTTAGGCTGACTTCAAACAGGTATATCTCCTTCATCCGAACTCAAAACTTAGAAAACTCACTGGCGTTGGAAAGAGGATTCTAAGACCTTTCATTGGATATCCTATGGACCACATAAATCGTCTTGTATTGAAAGTTATGATCATTTGAAGTTGACCCAAAACTCACAACTTAAGCATAATTTGCGAAATTTCCAATTTGGCTCTTTCCAAATTAGTTATTTCTAAATTTAACCCTTTCTAAGGCAGGATGTTACATAATGCCTCTCTCTTTGATAAAATCTATGATTCAAACTTCATGTATTCCCCACCTTCATATCGAAATTATTCTATTCATTTATTGAACTGAGTCTCAACATAGGTGACAAATTGTTGTATGAATTTAGGAACTTCACTTTTGTTTCAAAAAAGAACACCCATGTATATCGAGAAATATGATCAATAAACAAGATAAATTATCGATACCCCAATCTAGATGAAATCTATGCAGGACCCCATACATCACTATGAATCAAAGCAAAATTAGAGTTCTATGAAGTAGTACTACAAGGAAAAGGCAATTTATGGCTTTTGGATTCAGCACAATTTTGAAAATGCAATTTTGATGAAAACCGCATGATTTCTTTGAGTTAGTGATGTCTGCTTTACTAGCAGACAGATAACATGCATAGTGAGGTGTTTCAGACCTGGACAACTAGAACATTCTCCTAACTTTATGACCCTTGGTGATCACCTTCCATGTGTCTATATTCTGAACAACACAACTAGGATGTGAGAAAACAACAAGGCAATTTTGTTCCACCATTTGTCTGACTGAAATAAGATTAACAATGAGTTTATGGACAAAAAGGACATTAGTGAAGCAAAATGATTTTTCAACTCTTAGAGGTAAGTAATGTATCACCATTGGCCGTGAAAATTAGATGATTTTCTGATGGAGTTGATAAAGAGTATAAATTATGGATATCTCTTGTCATACGGTTAGAAGCAGCCGAATCTATACGCAAAACTTTTGAATTCTTATTTAAATTCTTACCTTGATAGGAAACAGTGAGAGCACTGGAAATAGCCCCGAAAAGAGAAGGTACAACTGAATCCTGTATCATCTTTTGAAGTGATTTTGGATCCAAAGAAGATGGTGGTGTGATCTATGCTTGATTCACATAAGCTTCAAATTCTTGATAAACTTTGTACTTGATTTGACGAATGTTTGGGCGTCGATTGCACTCCAGAATTATATGACTAGGCTTTTTACAATAATTGCATATGTTTCTTTTCTAGCCCATACTTTTTGCACTCAAAGCATGTGGTCAAGACTTTTGAAATGAGCTCTGAGTATATGATTTATGGGTACCTTTTGATGTATACATAGCCGCGTCAATTATGTAGGATGAATCCATGAATGCTAGAGTATTAATGGGTGTCTTCTCACGAATGAGGTCTTTGAAAACAACATTGCTGTCTGGAAGAGTTTCTCTGTTAAGAAAGTTATCTCTAAGAGGCTCAAAGTTTGGTCTCAATTTCATGAGAAATCGGACAACTCGAGTCTTCTTCATCTCCAACATAACTTTTTTGAAGCTTGTGGAAGAAATATCTCCTCCAAAGCTTTGGTCATGTTCGGACCAGAATGCCATAAGTCCTGAATAATAACTTAAAATGTCCTTATCTCCTTGCTTGTATTCCGTAAGAGCATGTTCTAACTCAAAATCACGAGCATAATTACATTGAGAATATATCTTTTCGAGATGCTTCCATATCTCTTCTGCCAAGTTGAATAGATGCAGACTGAGTGCAGCATCTGCATATACAGAATTGAAGATCCACGAAATGACACAAGTATTGTTAGCGTGCCAAACTTATTTTTCCTTGTCTTCATCTAGCTTAGTTGTTGATCCATCCAAGATTCCAAACAAGCTTTTCCGTTGAACAAAGATCCTTAAATGAAATTCCCACATCGGATAATTTTTCCCATCAAATTTTGTAGACAAAATGTCGTGAAAATGTGACTCCATTAGAAAGACAAAAGATATCTGATGATATAAATCAAACAACAATAAAGAGCAAAAAGTATAGTTTCTAGAAAAAAAATTAGGCTCTTGATACCATGATAACAATTGATAAATTAGGAACCAAAAAGAGTTGAAAAATATTTTGTATTTCTATCCTTTACAATTGATAAACTATCCACTATTTATATACAAAGATACATAATACAATCATGATTCTATGACAATATCATAGCATATCTTGCACAATATCAATGGTGTAATTCTACATAGTTAAAGTAGAATATAGTCCCGGATCTTTTAGAATCATATCTGATATTTAGAATCATATCTGATATGGTCAACCAGTTATTAGACACAATCCTCCAAATCATATCAAGAAACATATCATCAAAACTCATTTTTCTCATTACTTGAATTAAAAACCTCCAATCCACTCTATCATAGGCTTTGGTTAGATCTAACTTGATAACTACATTATAAGTATTGCCCCTCTATCTTATATTTGAAATAATTTCCTAAGCTAATAAGACATTTTATGTGATGCTCCTCCCTTTGACAAAGACAAACTGATTAGAAGATGTCAATCTAGGACGGAAGTTTTCCAATCTCCCATGAATGAGTCTCGATATAATTTTATCAATAATCTTATTCAAACTAATTGGTCTTAAATTAGAGGAAGATTTTACCCTATACTTCTTCGATAAAAGAACCAAAATTAGAATGAGTAATAGCTCTAGGAAGGCTGTAGACCCTGAAAAAGGCTTGAACCAAACTGAAGATGTCTAGGCCTGCAATATCCCAACATGACTGATAAAAATAACCAGAGAATCCATCAGGGCCATAGGAACTATCTAGATTGAGTTCAAAAGAGACTCTTTTGATTTCTTCCTCACTTGGTAAAGCATTTAAAACAATATTATCCATAACAAAAATCAAAGGAATAATATGTTGCAGAAGAGATAAATCATCAGAGGTGGTGCCACCAAAAAACATTTTCTTGAAAAAACAGACTACCTCCTCAGATATATTTGTACCTCTTTCTGCCCAGGAACCATAATCTTTAATAATTCTCTTTAAAGAAATCCTATGTCTCCTTCCTTAGACTAAACAATGGGAAAACTTTGTGTTCTTATCTCCTTCCTCCAACCACTGGATACCAACCTTTTGTCTCCAAAATTCTTCTTCATAGTGAAACTAGAGCATAAGTTCAGCATAGGCCTTTTGTAACACTTCCCTATTCTCTACAATGCGAATTCCTCAAATATATCCTCTTTAGTCTTTACCACTTTACCAATTTTTTGGAAATATCTCCAAATTGATCTTTGCTCCATTTAGAAAGAGCAATGTTGGTCTTCTTCTGCTTGATTTTCAGTTGAAGAAAGACATCATCACACTCATCATCAGCTACCCAATTAAGCTTTACCACTTCTTTAAAGTTATCATCTGCACCCAAAACTTAATTAGGAACTTGAAAGGTCTAGAAAAAACCTATGAACCAACACCACAAGAAAGGAAGTGAGGAGCATGGTTTGACCTTGTCCTAGCTAGATGTTGCAGATCAATATTCCCATACAGATTCAATAACCCTTGATTTTCAATCACTCTATCTAATCTTTTAAAGATGCACTCACCATCACTTGTTCCATCCCACCAAGTGAAAACTTATAGAGAACTTAAAATCAGTCAAACCACTACAATTGATATAGAAAGCAAAGTCCTCAAACTCCTGAGGGTAGACAGGAAGACCCCTTATTTTTCTCCTCATGCCCCAGTACCATATTAAAGTTACCACCTACCATCCAAGGCAAAGACAAATTGTGACCAAAGGAGTAAAGATTATCCCAAAGCCCCAATCTCTCATTTATAGATCATTTAGCATAAAACATTGTTGCTAAAATTTGATTCATGTCCTACAATGTAAGATGTAATGTCAACTGTTGTTTTGAGTCTGATACCTTCACCTAAATGTGATCATTAACCAAATTCCAAAACTGACCATTAACATTATAATTTACAAATACATATGTAACCTTCTTTTATATTTCTATATTTGTCTTTGAGTTTCCACAGCCCTAATATTCCAAAATAAGGCTTTAAAAATCATTTTTAATAGCTTTAACCCCTTCCCCCCTCCCCCTCCCCCTCCCCCTCCCCCCCATTCTTTCTTGAATTCTTGGTGGCCTTGTACTGTTGGAAATATCCCTTTTAGTTTTACCTTTTTTACTAGATAATTCTCTAGGGGATAGACCATCTTCTTTTCTAACATTCTCCAAACTGTTATCATTTTCTTCTTCTTTTTGATCTTCCACCAACGTTGTTGTACTCATGGGAATTGATGTTTCACCAGATTCTTCCATTTTTCAGGTTTACTAGGATGTGCTTGATGAGCTATAAAATCATGTAAAGTTTTCATTGGTGGTGATATATGCACAATTGGATTTATGGGTGCCATAGTTCCTTTATCTAGGATATTATCAATCTTTAATCAGTAATCATGCGAATGTGACTCTTCCAGAGGAAATATGCCTTCAGTTAATTCTACAGCCTTCAAAGGTTCATGATATTAAGCATTGGCAAGATCCTTCAGCAGTTCCAGTTCTTTCTCTGTCTCTTCACACACCACTAAATATGTATCTTCTTCTTTATCTAGTTTAGAGCTATCAGAACTAACAACATCTTCTTTAGCAGCATCAGTAGTAAACATTTCAACATGCTGACTACTTATTAGCTCTAGAGAAGCTACACCCTTATTGTTCTCTGATGGTTCAATGGCAGTGCTTCACTCTGGTGTCTCTCCTCTATTTGATTGTTTACCAAAAGATGTAGATACCCTCTCCTTTTTATTTATTAAATAATTGATCATCTCATCTTCTTTGGTTGTATACTTTGTCATTGTATCATTATTACTATCATGTGATGCTTTCTTTTGATCTTGTTCATCAACTAATGCATCAAAAGAGTTTTGAGTAATGATATCTTCCCTTAGGATACTATCTTTAACGGCATTTTTCTCACTTGGAACCATTTTATTAGTAGGATGCCACCTTTGAGATGCCTACCTATCTTTACTATAGGTCCCTCCACTATGTTCTTGTTAGATATTTCTTCCATCTATTTCCTTTATCTTCCTCGATCAGTGGCTTTCTCAATTCTAAGAGTAAAACTCTACAATCATGCTCATGATGTCCTTGTAATTTGCATTCTTTACAATACGGGAAACATATCATACTTAATCTTCACTTTTTTAACCCTCGAAGTCTACGTGTTCTCATTAACCACTTCTAATTCCACGAGTTTGGAAGTTTTGATAAAAGATCTACTTGAACCTTAACTTCCGCAGAACTAGATTTACTCTTGGAAAATCTTAGAAATGGCATAATGAGATAAAAACTAATGATTTTTATTTAGTGTCTGCATTTTTTAGCTCGGGGGAGGGGGTGGGCCACCATTTATTTTACAAACAAAATAAGTTTGTATTGAAATTATGGCATTTTTGATGTTTTAATGACTTAAAATGGTAAAATACTTGGATAATTAATGTTCATGCATGTTGGGCTACTTTTGTACTTATAAGTCCGAGGTATCATTCTGGGCGGGCCGCTGACTGTGATCTGGACTACTTTATATTACTTAGTGCATTTTAGATAAGTCTAAGGTATTATTCTTTGTGGTCCGTTGACTCATACTTAGGTTATATTTCACCGTTCTTGCACTTGTTGATGAGTTCGAGGTATTATTCCAGGTGGGTCATGATTTTTTTGGGATTTTACTTTCCTACATTCAACACATTCATTCTAGTGTTTGTCTTGTTGTGTGCTTTGTGACTATCTTGTACTTTACTGTTTGTTGTTCACTTTCCTATTTTTTTAATTTCTTTTCCTCGATTATTTGCTTTCATACCTTAGAACTTATCCATTGTAAATTTCGTATTATTGTGCTCTTTTTTTATATATATTTCATCTTGTTTAGCTCGGTCAGTGTATGACG
This sequence comes from Solanum verrucosum, assembly GCF_900185275.1. Taxonomy (NCBI): domain Eukaryota; kingdom Viridiplantae; phylum Streptophyta; class Magnoliopsida; order Solanales; family Solanaceae; genus Solanum; species Solanum verrucosum. The sequence continues at coordinate 167,794 of NW_026019922.1, read as the reverse complement.
CTTACTGAGTACCTCATTTTTTGGTACTGATACTATATTTCTACATCTTTTTATGATGCAGCTCCCAGTATGAGCCACCCTCAGTAAGCGTCGGATTCTCCCATGACTGTTAAAGACTTGTATCGTGGTGAGCTCCTGGTGTCCAAAGACTTGTTGTTTTCCCTCTTATGTACCAGCTTGTATTTTGTATCTTGATTAGTCAAATCCCTTGTATATATAGTGATTTAGTACTTAGTATCTCCTGTACTAGTGGAACCATGTTTGGGATTTAGTCGTGTTAGTTTGTCATTCTTGGTCAATTTTGGGCCTCTTTTGTATATAATGTACTGTATTTATAGTTCTATATTACATCCCTATTCAATATTTTTATTCTTATTTATGCTTGTTCTTCATTACTATTATTAAATTATTATCTTTTGCAAGTTACTATTTGGGCTTTGGCTTGCCTACTCGGGGATTGTGGTAGTCACCATCACTATTCAATTTTGGGTCGTGACAGGATTACATCAGATCTTTAGGTTCACCAGTCTTACCAGTACATGACAAAGTGCCTAATAGAGTCTTACAGATTGATATGATGATTTATGTATCTAATCTTCAAGAGGTTATAGGGCATTCAGTTATAAGCAGGTTTGGTAGGGCCAGCCCAACCTCCATAAAGATTTATGGCAACGCCAGTTCTACAAGACACATTGGCTAGGATTCTCACCTTTATAGAGGGTATGTCCAAGGAAGAACTATTCCTAGTACTTGAGTTAGACCCCGAATTCAATATTACACTCATACTTTGACCTAGGAAGGGGCATATGGTGTTTAGAATTCCAGGGGTGCAGCTTGCTGCTACAGTTCCTTGCATAGTGGTTCAGTCGATTTTGACAGTTTCTCTACCTATAGTCTCTAGGCCTGTTATGTCTTCTGATGGGCAGAAGATGTTGGAATGGTTCATCAGATCGGGTCCACCCAAATCCACATTTGATATGGGGGAATATATCCATGAGTGTCTAGTCAACTGTTAGGAGAGATAGCATAACCTCGGGTTGGTGAAGTCTCACGCATTTGATTACACTTCTTTTTACCTAGATGGTTCAACAAAGCAATAGTAAAGGTCCTATCTTGAGTGCTCACTAGCTGGGTCGCCTCCTATGGCTGCTCAATTCTCTGATTCTTTCTTGGAGAAGTATGTACCTCATAGCTTGAGTGAGCGATTGCGGGAAGAGTTCATCAACTTGATACAGGGATCTATTACCATTTCAAACTGTGAGATACGGTTCCATGAGATAGTCAGACGTGCAGCTATGTTTATGTTGACTAAGCACTAGAGGGTGTGCAGATTTGTTAGAGGGTAGTCATTTCAGCTTTAGTTAGATACAAAGCAGATGGTGGCATTGGGTTATCATTTCTGCTGATAGTTGATCATGCTCATATCATTTAAGGGATTCGTCGTGAGACCTATAGAGGCAGTGATAAGAGGACCTTTGTTAGGGTGGTTTTAGCGGGTCTCAGTCCCTCAGTAGAGGGGTTTCGGGCAGAGGTTACCCATTACAGTTTCAGCCTAGTAGATTAGTTTATGTATCCCTATAAACGTACAAATTGTGGCTCTATGGGAGATAGATTTCATATAAGTTGGGGTTTAGGATAGACTTCTCAGGGTGCACATTGTGGGTATTTGGACTGTGGTGGCCATCCAGGTTCAGTCAAGTCATCTCGACAGTTTGCTTCAAGTAGTGGATGTTATGAGTATGGTATATTGGGTCACTTTGTTAGAGATTTCCCTTTAATCGGTCACCATAAGAGACATGTCATTAGGTTTAGTCCCCTAGGGCTATGGTTCAGTCAACTAGAGGTAGTGCAGAGGGTAGCAGGTATGTTCCCCTGGGTACTCAAGGTAGTCCCCATCTATGTAGGTTGGGCGGTCGACATGGATGCAGCCATATGTATTTTGTCCTTGGGAGGCTAGAGGTGGATTCTTCTGATGTTATCATCACCAGTACGATCTCTGTCTCTCACCATCCTACATATGCTTTGTTTGATCGACGGTCTACATTTTCATATGTGTATGCTCATTATGATATGTAGTTGGAATTATCTTGTGAGAGATTATTTGTTCTTATATGTGTAGCTACCCTCAGAGGTTATATTTTAGTAGTGGATCAAGTGTATAGATCTTGTCTGGTGAAATCTTGGGGTATGATACTTGGGTAGACTTGATTGTGTTAGATATGGTGGATTTTGACTCGATTCTAGTCATGGATCGGCTATCTTCTTATCATGTGGTCTTGGACTAATTTTCCAAGAATGTTACTTTGTGAATGTCTGGTATTCCCATGCTTGTGTGGATCGATACTAATAGTCATATAACAAGAGGTGTGATTTCTTTTCTATTGGCACTACGGTTGGTAGGGAAAGGGCGTCTAGATTATCTTGTTTATGACTATTAGTACCGATCCACACTGTAGGGAAAGGGCATCTAGATTATCTTATTTATGTTTGTGATACTAATGGAAACACTCCTCCTCTTGAGTCAGTTCTTGTGGTTAGAGAGCTTGTTGATGTGTTCCCTATCGATCTATTCGGTATCCCTCTTGATCACAAAATTGACTTCGGTATTGATGTTGAATCGGGCATGCAACTAGTTTCTATTCTGTCTGATCAAATGTCTCTAGCTGAGTTGAAGGAGCAGCTCAAGGACCTCTTGGGTAAGGGTTTCATCAGCCCGAGTGTGTCTCCTTGGGGTGTTGTTGTCCTGTTCATGAAGAAGAAGGATTCTACCGGTGTATGTGTATTGATTACTTGCAGTTGAACAAGGTATCTTATGTCATTGATTGATGATTTGCTTGGCCATATTTAGGGTGCAACGGTGTTCTCTAAGATAGATGTGAGGTCGGGCTACTAGCAGTTGAGGATTAGGGTGGCGTACATCCCTATCTTTAGGACTTGGTACGACTAATATGAGTTCTTAGTCATGTCTTTTGGGTTGACTAAGGCCCAACAACATTCATGGAGTTGATGAACAGTGTGTTTAGGCCCTATTTGGACTTATTCATTATATTTTTTATCGATCACATCTTGGTCTACTCTAGGAGTAAGGAGTAGCATGAGCATCATTTGATAATTGTATTCCACACCTTGTGAGATCACTAGTTGTTTGCCAAATTCACTAAATGTGAGTTTTGGCTTGAGTCTGTAGCATTATTGGGGCACGTGGGGTCCAAAGATAGGATTATGGTAACTCGAGGAAAGAATAAGGTAGTCTGTCGTTCTGCCAGACCTACTTCTCCTTCTAAGGTTCTTTAACTTTTGAGAACGAAAGTCTTTTTATTAGTGGATATTATAATGACCCTCATGGTCATTTCTGTGTTTTTGCATGCTTTTATTGTTTTACCCCTTCACGTAGCTTCCTTTTAGCTTTTTTGTTGTGTTGGGTTGGGTTTCACATATCCCAAGGTGATCGGGAGAGTTTGGTATGAGTTTATCCCTTTGGGAAGCATTTTAAGTGAAGAGTTGACTTTAATATACAACCGGAGATTCGGATTTCGTAAGATAATTCCAAAAGTTCCATCAACTCCAGAAATTCCTTTTTTGTCTAGTAGGATGGCTGGTTGGAGCTTTTTAACATTTAAAGAACACAAAATTAAAGGAAAGCAGCCACTAAAAAACATAATTTACCATAAATGAAACCTCTTTGGAACTCCCGGATTGATCACCCATGAAGCCTCGATGATTCCGGACGCACCAAGATTTGAATCACCCAAAATAGAGCTAAAATGAGAGAAATATTGCACTTTGAATATTAGAATCCATTGCTGATCGGGTCTTATCTTTATTTGGAAGACCAGACCAAATAACCCTTTGCTAACGCAGCCAAAAGGGCCCGGGAATGGAGAGGCTCACTAATTAACCCTTCGTGAATGCGGCAACGAGATCATGAACGCGAAGGCTATGGAGACCAAGGGACCGTGAATGTGGCCAAGCCTCGCAAATGCGGAGGCCAACCAACCCACCGCGAACGGAACTAGATAGCCCGCGATCGCGAAGGCAAAATGTTGCCAACACCAGTTGATGCATATCAATTGGTTTTGGCAAGTTTAAAATCCATGACAGGGTGCTCAAAATTTCATTAGAACCACGAGCATGCAAATGGGATATTCTACCCTACCAAATTCAATATTCCAGACTCAACGGAGAAATTGAAACTTCCATCTGAGGTCATCTCGCAAAAAGAGGGTCCCACACCCAAACTCTATTTTAATCCAAAATCCACAAGGGGCTCGAAATTAGCGCAGAAGCCTTGGGATCCACATGAAGGGTTGTTCTACACCAAACTTGACATTTTGAAGCTAATCGTGCAGACATAATTCTCATCCAAGCATGTTTACCAAGAATGTTGACCGAGGTCAAACTTAAGCCAAAGCTTAAAATCTAAAATGCCTAATGGCATAAACTCGCACCGAAATCCTCGAGATCCAAGCCAACCATACAACTAGTCTAAAATGACCCTTCTAGAGCTAATGGAACTGTAAGAATTGCATTCTCAGGTTGTCTTCTGAATCTTTTGATCAAAATCAACTGTTCAAGTTTCAAAAGCTCCAAAACATAGAAACTTTCTGAAAAAACAAAATGAATGACCAGGTGAACAATCTATTAGTCCCAACAAGTCATAAATGACTTGGGGTCTCTATAGGAACGCTCCAAACAATGAAAGGCAGGAATCTCCATAGAAATGGTCTGGTGGGTCACTACAACATCCACTACTAAAAAGGAATTTCGTCCATAAAAGTAAGAGTCAAGAAGTACATAAAGGCTCAAGCAAGTCAGGAACTGCTCTTGCATCTCACGCTCGGTCTCCCAAGTAGCCTCCTCAACTGGACAATGCCTCCACCACAAACATGGCTCTCGTATGCAACTATCGCAAATCTCTAGATAGAATAGAAACTACCTCCTCCACAAAGGTCAAATGGTCATCCAACTCAACCACATCATACTGGAGCACATGAGACTCATCAGGAACATACCAATGCAACATCAAAACATGGAAAACTGGTGAATAGGTTAAAATACCAGAGGTAGGTAGGACCAACTCATGAGCAATGTCACCAACTATCTAGAGGATATCAAAAGGCACAATATACCTTGGAATAATCTTGCCCTGCCTCCTAAATGTCATCATGCCCTTCATGGGTGGCACACAGAGGAATACTTGATCACCAATGAAATATGTCAAAGGCCGACACCTACGATCACCATAACTCTAGTGTCTACTCTGAGTTGTCCTAACCCTATCTTGAATCACCTGCACCTAATCCAAGGCCTTCTGAAGTAAATCAATACGACACAACCTAGGCTCTAGGCTTTGTAGAATCAAACCAACCAACCGAAGAGCAACAACACCTACTACATAAGGCCTCAAACGGGGTCATCTAAATACTAGAGTGGTAGTTGTTGTTGTACACAAACCCTGCCAAAGGAAAGTACTTGTCCCAATGACCTCAAAACTCCAAAACATAAGCCCACAACATATCCTTAAGAACCTGAATAGTATGCTTTAATTGCCTATCATTCTATGGGTGGAAAGTTGTGCTAAGGTCAACCTGAGTCCCCAATTCTTCCTGAAAGGCCCTCCAAAAGTTAGAAGTGAAATGAGAACCCTGATCTGATATAATACACATAGGCACGCCATGAATACGAACCACCTTTTGAATATAGATATGAGCCAACAACTCAGCGCTTAATAAAGATTAAACAAGGAGGAAGTCTGTTCACTTGTTCAATCAATCATTGATGACCCGAATGTTGTCAATGCCTCTAGAAGTACAAGGCAAACCCACAAAAAAATCCAAAGTGATGCGATCCACTTCCAATCCAGAACGGACAATCCTCAAACTCACAACCAGACCTCAAATGCTTGGCTTCCACCTACTGGCATCATAGGAAACAAGACACCTAGTTTGCAATATCTCTCCTCATGCCACTCCACCAATAGTGCTAACTCAAATTATGATACATCTTTATGATTCGTGAATGGATAGAATATCCAGAATCATGGTCCTTATGAAAGAACAACAAAATCAGGTCCCCAACTCTCGAAACACTAATACAGCTACAAAATCTCAAAACCCCATCTAAATCAAAGGTAGCCTAATCGGCATCACCCTTTAACACTCGATCTCGGAGAGCCACCAAGGTCTCATCCTCAAACTAGCTACCATGAATCCACTACTGTTAAAATGAAAAAAAAAACTCCCACATAGGCTAACACACACCTAGAATTTGAAATATCCAACAGAATCATCCTATTGTCTAAGGACTGGATGTCCAAAACAAAGGTGGCTCCACAATAGAAAGGAAGTGTAGCCTATCCATACTCACTACCTTCTGGCTCAGGGTGTTCGCTACAACATTTGGCTAGCTCAGATGATAGAGAATACGGAGATCATAATCCTTCAAGAGCTCAGTTCAATGGTGCTACCTCAAATTAAGGTCTAACAGGATCATAATGTAGTGAAGACTTTTGTGATCAATGTAGATATCACATCGAACTCTATAAAGGTGGTTACTCTTGAGCTTAAGCACAAAAATACCGCCGTCAAATCCAAGTCATGAGTGGGGTAGTTGCGCTCATGCACCTTAAATTACCTCGATGCATAAGCTATAACCCAGCCCTACTACATCAATATACAACCCAATCCAACGTCGGATGCATCACAATACATCGTGTAGCCCTCGCCCTCAAATGGAAGAGTCAATATAAGAGCAGTAGTAAGTAACTCCTTGAGCTTCTAAATGCTCAAATTGCAGTCCTCAAACCACTCAAATGGAACATCAAGATGACTCAATTGGGTCAAAGGTGTTTCAATGGTAGGGAGCCCTCCACAAAATGTTTGTAGGAACTCGTAATCTTATGAAGCTCTAAATCTCAGTAAATAAAGTGTGCCTAACCCAATCACGAATAGCCTCTATCTTTTTCAAATCTACCATGATGTAATCCTTGTACACTACATGCCCCATAAATGCTACACACTCGAGCAATAACTCACACTTTTAGAACTTTTCATAAAGTCATTTATTTATCAATGTCTAGGGCATAATTCATAAATGTTGCCCATGTTCTCTCCTGCTCTACGAGTATACCAGAATATCATCAAAGAACAATATGACAAGTGAATCAAGATAAGTCATGAACACAAGCGTCATCAAGTCAACAAAGGCGGTAGAGGCATTAGTCAATCCAAAAGACCTTACAAAGAACTCATATTAGCCATAATGAGTCCTAAATGTGATCTTAGGAATGTTCACTTCCCTTATCCTCAACTGAAGGTACTCGGATCTCAAATCAAAATTAGAAAACATTGCGGCACCTTGTAGCTGGTCAAATAGATCATCAATACGAGGCATGGGATAACGATTCTTCACCATCACCTTATTTTGGTGCATGTAGTTAATACACATCCGCAACATGCCTTCTTTTTTCTTCACAAATAGAACAATGGCAACCCAAGGCTAGGGCCAAATGAATCCCTTACCTAAGAGATCCTAAAGTTGAACACTAAGCTCCTTGAGCTCTGTGGTGGCTATCCAATAAGGCAAAAGAGTAATAGGACGAGTACCCAATAATAGGTCGATAAAAAAAATCAATATCATGATATGGGTAGGATAAGTATATCGATAGGAAAAACATCCTCAAACTCACGGACAACAAAAATTGACTCAACTAAAGGAACCTCCCTACTAACATCCCGCACATAGACCAAGCAAGGTAAATAACCACTAGCCACTAACCTCTGAGCCTCAATAAATGAGATAACTCCAACCGGTGTGCGACTACAAGAGTCCTACCACACCACCAGGGGAATCCCAGGCATGAGTCCTACCACACCACCAGGGGAATCCCAGGCATGGCTAAGGCAACGGTCTTAGAAAAGCAGGTCTGGTGTCATGCCTCTGGAGAGTCACCAAAAAAGATTGAAATACCTAATCCACTACTAAACACTGACCCATGGGGTCAACATACGAAATAGAGCTGCTAAAGGCTCTGAACTCATACTCAATTGGGAAGCATAATATATAGATACAAAAGAAAAAGTAGAGCTTGAAACACATAAAGTCGAGGCGGTTTAGTGGCAAAAAAAAATCTCGTATGTGATCTCATCATTCGATGCCTTTGGCTCCGTCCTCGCTGCATTTGTATACAAGTGAGTCTATCCACCTCTACCTAATGCATCTGCCCTACCACCTGGCCTGCCTTCCCAGGGATTACCCCGAATACCCTAGCTACCACCATGACCGTCCTGACCCTGACTTCTACCTCTAACTAGAGATGTTACCGATGGAGTTGATAGAGCTTCTTATGGAGTTGGTGCAATCCTCCTACTTAAAGGGAAATCTTTAGACTAATGATCAAGCTCCCCCATAGTCATTACATCACTATGACAATTGGATCCTATAATATCGGCCACCACTGTCTAAAGCACCTAACTAGGACCCTTCTCCGCCCTAACTCAAGCTGGCATTATTATGACTATAACGGTCACCCTCTGAAGCCTGTAGAGAGGCTTGACTAGGCCGATTGGATTGACCCTTCTAAAATCATTTGCTTATAGAAGTCCATTGATGTAGAATGAGATCTATTGTAGCTACTTGCATGCCTAGCTCTCCTGTCGCTACCCCCATGGGCCTCACTATGGAGCTTATCCATAGTGCATTCATGGTCAACACCATCCAAAAAGGAATGGCCAACTAAAACTGTAGACTAGGTCTCAATCTGCAACTAAAGTATCAAACCTCTAATTAAACATTGAACTCTCTCCTCTTTAGCTGGTAAGATCATAGTAGCATGGCGGGAAAGGTCGTTAAACCTCACCTCATATTCAGACACAATCATGGAGCCCTACTTCCACCTCAAAATCTGATCCCAAAGTTGATCTCTGACACTATAAGGAATCAACCTGGACAAGAAGGCCTTAGAAAACTCTGACCAAGACACTGAAGGAGACTTGGCTTGCCTTGTTTCAAGATGAGAATAATACCACTATCTGGTTGGCCCATCAAGATGATAAGCAGTGAAGTTGGCTCCTCTCAACTCCACCAAGCCTAGAGTATTTAGCTGTTGTGAGAAACTTGTGGGCGTCGTCTCAAATAAACCTTATTGATGAAAGTCTTAGAAACACTTGGAGCATCTACTCCTCTTACAACATAGCTCCAACCACAATCATGGTTGGGCACCCCTAGGTGGTACCTGAACCTGACGTGCCTCTACTGCATGCTAGCCATACGGTGTTGGTGCTGGTGCAACTACAACTGTAGTTGGGGACTAGTCCACACCCTTAAATATTGTCAAGAGCAAAGTAATGATTGCCTAAAGGTTAGGAGCCATAGCTGGTCTGAATGTTGGGTAGGTTGGCCTCAATCCCACCGAGTAAATAGAAACATGATCTACTAGAGGGTTTTATGGGAGCTCCAGATCTATCTCCCTATCAGGGGCTGGTGCTGCAGCCTTGGCATGTAGAGGAGGTCGGCCTTTACCCCTAGCCAGCATGAGGCACATATAAGCCATCCTGTGAAATAATGAAACAAGTGAGAGTCCATAAAATCAGTAATACACACACTACATGAAAGTGATACAAAAAAAAAGAATATTTCTAACGACACCCTATAGCCTCCAAAAGATAGGATACAAATGTCTCTACACCGATATGTAGGATTCTAGTAGGCATTAGCTCTGTACATGTGAGACGATGAACCTGGGGCTCTGATACCAACTTTACACAACACAATTTCTTGAGTCGTGATGGCACTTACTAAAACCAACAAGTAGGTAAACCAATCCATAACCCAGAACAACAAATAATATATATAAGGATAGAAACAATGTGGAAGCAATAACTTAACAACAGAAATAGAACAACATGCGGAAGCAAACCCAAGATAATAATACAAAATATCCCTCCCAGAACATGGAAGTCACGAGTACAGAGCTTTCTAAAAAAGAGTACAAGTCTCAAAAAAAGACCTAAAATACAATACTTGTCTCAAAATACAAAAGATGAGCCAACAAAATAAAGATAGAAATAGGTAGGTCTAGGACACCATGTGCTCACCCTTACCTCTGAACTACATCTCCAACAACCTCGAATATCAATGTTGGTAGGTGGTGCTCAGACCTGCATCATGAAACAGATGTAGAGTGTAGAATGAGTACTAAGTAGGCATATAGGCCGACTGAGCAGGTAAAGTGACAGCAATATGAAATGCTAGAATCTAGACACAATAGAGATCAAAACAAAATATAAAAGAGGTGCATAAGAGTGTACTAAGAATAGAAAAGAACTAACTACAATTAACTAAACCTAACTGGCCCCATAAGAGGTACACTCATGCGTAAGTTTAAGTATAAACCCAAATGGACCCCATAAGCTCGACAGATAGACAAAAAAGTTATAATTACAAAGAGCAAGTCACAATGATTCTAGAGCTGGCGAAGGCATTGCCCGGACCTCAAACCACGGATAGGCTACCAAGTAACCAATAAGAGTCTCCCATAGACAAGGAAAGCAGAGCCTGGACCTTGAACCACGGATAACCTCCAAAAAGGGCAATAAGCTCATCCAATCCAGAGAGTTTGTAGACCGGACCTCAAACTAGAGATCGGCCTCCAAAGTGATCAATAGGGTTTAGCTGATGTGTATAGTTTCGTAGAGGATAAAGAGCCCTAATCATGAACTACAATTGAAGATCAGATACCCAGACCTTAAACTTGAGACTATAATAGTTATCGAAGGATACCATGTCCAATCATCAACACATAACCACAAGTATAATACTCCAAGCTCAAATCAACTCTAGTCCCCAATTGTCAAGCGAAACTTGAAATCTCAATCCTAAATCAAGAGGCCATAGAGAGAGGGAGAATGGATACAAGATCATAAAATATGAGTCAATGCCTAATATAAGGCTCATTCTATAAGACCTTAGTCTACTACACCAGTTTAGACAAAACTAATCCTCCAAAATGACGTTAGAATAGAAATAAGGCCAAACAGCTCAAAATATCACAAGTTTATGGAAATTACTTGTATAAGCATAGAATAAGGCCTAAGATACTCAACCCAATAATAACAACAATAATAAAGGCACACCACAAGTTAATGATGCTCACATATAACAATTAACATGATTTTAAGGTGGAAAAGCCCGATATAAGCCTAAAACATGAATTCTAAGTAAGCTAGCATGATCAACTAGATCCCCCCCCGACCTAATTTACACAAATCAACATGCTTTCACATAATAGAGATCAATCTAAGGAATGGGAAGTTGTAGCCTACCTTTAGGCTCATCGTGCACGCTCACGTTTCAAGAGATTTTCCCTTTTGGACGGCCTCCAAAAGATGACAGGCTATCAAATATAGAATCACAACATTAATACGGTCATTCAGACACTAAGTTCACTAAAAATATAGACAAACCGAAATTGGAGTTATAACGGGAAACATGGGACCCGCATAGGAAATTCCAAAATCGACTCCATCAAAAGGTCTAAATTAGTTCCCCGAACTTGTGATGCAAAATGGAACACAATTCAGGGCTCCGAACAACAAATTCAACCACCATGCAACATTTAAACAATTAAAAATACAAAATTAAGGGAAAGAAGCCACTAAACACCAGAATCTACCTCAAACAAAGCCTCCCCAACACTCCCTGACTAATCACCTATGAATCCCCCAATGATTCGAGACAAACTAATCATTTAATCACCAAAAATGAAGCTAAAATGAGAGAAATATCTTACTTTGAATATTAGAATCCATTGTTATTCTGGTTTGGTCTTTATATAAAAGATCAAACTAAAGTAAGCCTTTGTGAATGGAGCCAGAGGCGCCCATGAATGCAGAGGCTTGCCAATTATCCCTTTGTAAACATGGAAATGAGCCTACGAACGTGAAGGCTAAGGGGACTAGGGTCCTATGAATGCGGCAGGTAGCTCGCAAACCAGAGAGCTAGCAAGCCCAACCTTCATGAATGTCGCTCGTGAATGCGGATGCCAACCAAAAAACCATCATGAACTTGGCCAAGATGGACCGTGATCGCAAATGCAAAATGTTACCTACACTAGCTGATGCGTATCAACTTGTTTTGGTAGTTTAAAATTCGCAATGGGGTGCTCGAAATTCATTTGGAACCCCGTGCATGTAAATGGGATATGCTACCCTACCAAATTTGATATTTCAAGCTCAATAGAGGAGTCGAAACTTCCATCCGAGGTCATCTCAATAAAAAATGGATCCCAAACCCAAACTCCATTTTAAGCCAAAATTCACAAGGTCGCTCAAAATTAGCCCAGAAGCCTCGGGATATGCATAAAGGGTCATTCTAGATCAAACTTGACATTCCAAAGCTAACCGCGCTAATGGAATTCCCATCCAATCATTACTACCAAGAATGTTAACTAGGTCAAACTTATGCCAAAACTTAAATACTAAAACGTCAAATGGCACAAACTCACAGATGTCACTAGCCTGAAATGACCTTTCTGGAGCTGACAAAATTGTCAGAATTGCATTCTAAGACTTCTTTCCTGAACTTTTGGTCGAAATCAACCATTCAAGTTTTAAAAGCTCCAAAATATGGAAACTTGTAGAAAACCCAAATGAACGGCTAGGTGACCGAGCTATCAGTCCTAGGAAGTTATAAATAACTTAGGGTTGCTATAGAAATTTTCTATACAACAAAAGGGAGGCATTTACACAGAAATGACCTGGAGGGTCATTAGAATGACTCCCTAAATTCCATATGCTCTACATAAATTGGAACAAAGGGAGTGAAGATATTCCAATAATTAAAAATACACTTTCCATAATTTCTGTATTTGCAAATTACATTAAAAATGCTATAAATGACAACACTATCAACTTAAAATAATTTAAAACTTACAATCAAATAAAAGTTTGATTTATTCTCAAAATTTAATGTGTATCATATAGATTAGAATAGAGACAGTAATATATATATATATATATATATATATATATATAGAGATCATGTACTGACACGAGCTTCATAGAAGGCGTCTTTCTATTTTCTTGAGACAAGCATTGGTGCTGATCCAAATCCATGTCCTTTTCTTTCTTTGAAATAAAATCAAATAACAAAAAAACCCTAGAAAATAACTTTCAAAATCATTACCGCATATAAAGGGAAAGCGTCTGTCCACATAATTTTTCTTCTACCTCGACTAGCCAACACTGAGACACAGCTTAGTAGTTTTACCATCACTAATCACAAGAAAAATCTTTACAAATATTCCAACTTTATTGTTCGCTCCAAACCTCGGAATCATACGACCAATGTTCTTGTTTAGGACATGAGGGTAAAATTCTTAATCGTCCTGAGGTTTCAAACGTTATGTCAAGGATCCCTTGTACAACATAATTTCTTTTCTATTCAATGCACATATGAGGAAATGTGAGGTACACTTTGGCGCCTTCAAGAAACTAATAGTAATATTTTATGATTATGTAAGTAGTAATTGGACAGTCTTACACACTTTGGCCAACTCTAGCCCGGTTCTGGATTGCCTTGGTTGATTCAATATCGAATGCAGAAGAACAAAAGAAACCTTGAAATCGAAGTACAAGAAAGTAAGGGATAGAAAGCTAGGCACAAAAATTGAACTAATAGGCAACAATGAATATATTAAAGTCAAAACCTCCTATTAAAAATACCAAACAAGCATCTAAACTATAGAGACGTCCTTCAGAAGAATGATCCTTAAGAAAGCAATCCCATCAACATTTTGTAACAACTATGGCCTTAGCCTCAAACTCTCTGAAGAGTTACACTCAATTCATGAAAATTCATCATATCAAAATAATCTACCTAATTAAAATGACAAAGTGTTGTATTTATACAATGTTAGACTAAGACTAAAGTCTAATGATTGTTATATACAAAATACCTTTAATGAATTAAGGACCTTCTTAGTCTGCTTAATCAAGAGACTTCCATTTTAAGAGTAGCCCTTTGCATTTATAGCCTCTTTCTCCAATAAGATACATATACTTCAACTTTAGCAGGTTCTCAAGCTTCAAGCCATCATTCCAAATTACTTCCAAGCCTCCAAAGTATTGACTTGATGCAAAGCTCATGAAATCCTTATCAATGTTTGGTGTGCATGCATCAATCTCCCCTTCTTGAAAATTATTTGTCTGCAAATATATACCTTGAAAAATCATAGGAAACACAAGCAACAAGGACCTCATAGCATGAGGGTTAGTGCAAATGGCAGCAATACTACCAACATGCCAACATACTTTAAAAGTTTCACCAGGGTCAAAAGGAAAGCATATCCACAAAATTTGATTAAGAAAATAACTATTTGCCCCATTAGTACTCCTATCAACATAAAATGTACTCACCAAAAAAGAATGAGCATCATCATATGCAAATATATAGTAAAGAAAGGTACCACACAAGATAACTTCATCTAAGGTATTCTCACATGTAAGATCAAGAGTAGATTCAAGAACACAATTAAGCGAACTATAAAGACTTGGAACACTCAAAGAAGAAGTAACAATTTGTAAACAAGAAGCATGTTCTTTTTCAAATAATTTGTCCCAAGAAGAGGTTCTCATCATAGGAAATGATGTCATCAATCCACAGTGGGTTGTGAAACACCTTGTAGAACTCAAGATTGCATTTCACACCGTTAGGCATATCATTAAATATGATCTCATCATCATCAAACAAGACATTGTACTTAAAGAGAAAACAATCAATCAAAGATGGAGAATTAAAGTATGCAATCTCATTCTCAAAAAGACAAATGCCTTTTTTCAAGGATTCTTTAATCACATGATTTTTATGAGCAAGACAAGCAATAGGATCTTCAACAAGAGATATTTTCAAAGAATCACTCCTTTTCAAATGACCAACTTTTTTCAATGTCATGACTAATTTGAGGCTCACCAATTAATTCACAAATCCCTCAATCAGTGAACTAGAATCACAAACAAGTTGATCAACACAAAGTTTACATGACAATATTCTATCAATCAGATCACAAGTGTCAACATTATGTGGATACAAATTGATCTTGCAAGAAGAATCAATTTGGTTATCAATAGGATCAACTAGTGTATGAACACTTTGAACAACAACATTATCACTATATTGTAAAGAATCACATGACAAAATATTATCATTCAAAGTACAAGTGTCCACACTAGGTGAACACAAATTGATCTTGCAAGAAGAATCAATTTGGTCATCAATAGGATAAACTAGTGTATGAACACTTTCAACAATTACATCATTATTATGTGGAAAGAATCATTAGGCTCAAATGAAAACAAACTTTTACTCACACTTTGTTAATTATATATTTTAAAAGTGTCATGTTTAGCTATTGTACCTTGAGGATCACAAGAAGGATGTTTTTTTTACCTTGAAGCGAAGCTTCCACTCTCATGTTTTCATGCAAGTCAAACCATTTGATCCAATGGGCCACAAAATCCACGTAATCCTTAATTGTAGATTCTTTGTTGGAAGTTTGTATTCCCCCGTTCTCAAAGCTTGTACCTACACAACAATTCTCACAAAGAGAAGGATAAGCAATTATGTTATATGGTCTTTGTGGCAACTCACTCACTTCACTCCATACATTCTCTCATTTTTCCGCTCTAGAGTTGCCATCATTCCCTCCCTTACTCCTCTCTGTCTTTCGTCTCTCATTTTGATTGGATGGAACTTCAAGAATCCTTTTTGAGGAATCTTGCTTCTTATTTTGGAAAGTGTCTTTGATTCTTCTATATCCCATTTCATGAGGTTTGGGATAATGGTACCTCAAGTTTTCTTTCAATTCATCTTAAGTTTCAATGGGGCTTCCTATCATCTTTGCACGATTGATATAATGCTTCTAATAGATGATAAGTTTCCTTTCTAAGGTTCCAAAGAACCACTTTCATCTTCCATTCTTGTAAATAGGTGTAGCTAGCAAAGATTTAATTTATAATGACTTCCCATTTTTCATAGTCTTCTCCACTAGCTTCCAAAATTTGGGTATGACATTTCAAATTGGGATTTTACACCTTCGCATTTATAGATGACATACTTCCTTATAACTACAAGTACCTACAAAACCAGCAAACAAGATTAGCAATAAAAGTTCCTCACTTTCACTCGTATTTGCACTCATTTATTCTTGGATAGCACCACTCAACTATACTCACACACTTTAGACTTCTACCACTCAAGGATCCGACCGAAATTGCTATTCCATTTGATCAATCACTTGCCAATAGTCACAAACCAACGTTAACGGTAGAATAGATTGTTGTTGGTTGAAGAAAGGACGAATCAATCAAATCTAATGTACTTGAATTAAGAAAATTAACAAGAAAACAAAACAAGAAAAGAACAAGAAGAAATTAGCACTAAGAAAGAAAAGGACTCAAGAATTAATTAACAATTGTGTAGGATAATTACTAGTTGAAAATTTATTTTTAAAGAATCAAAAGAAGTGATTAGAAGTCAAGGGGATGGAAAGTAGGAATTAGAAATGAAATCACCTTCTTGGGGCTATTTTTGAACCAAATTTCATCCACGATGGCATTTGGAAGAGGCCAAATCAGCCTTGTAATCTTTTTGTGGTCCCCCTTGTACCCTTTTTTGTATTTACCTCTTTTGGAATATTCCTATTTGTACTAGGTATATTCACTTAAACACTTTCCTTTTGGATCTATCACCTCCTTTTTTAATATGCTTCTTATTGAAGACTTGATTATCCTCAAGAACAATATGAAGAAGGATAATGATCCAAAATACACAACTCTTTCATTTTGGCTCTGATTCCTTTCAAATTTGAAATCCCAAGATATTTCTTGTTATGGGGAACAAACCTCCATTACTTTGAAGCCTTGATTTCATGCAAGCAATCTCAAAATTAGAAACTTATTTTCCTCTTTATTCAACTCACGAAGGACTTCATCAATAAGGTGAGCTTCAAATTTTCATAACTTCTTCGTTTGAGCTCCAAATTCCATGAAATTGAGATTTAGGCCTCCCTTGCTATGGAAGACAAACCCATATTCTTTTCAAGCCCCAATTTATTCCAATCAATAAACCCATTTGCAAAATCTTCAAAGTTTCAAAGCTTCAAGCCTTCATTCCAAATTCCTTCCAAGCCTCCAAACTATTGACTGGATACAAAGATCATGAACTCCTTCTCATGGCTTGGTGTGCATGCATCATTGGTCATGGTTTCCCAATGTGGTTTAATGGTAAAAATTTGATTTTCATGATAAGACATCACCTGAACATCAATTTGTATATTTATATGAGTATGATTCTGAGCTCAAGATTTATAAGAAAGTACATTCAATTTTGGAACTCTTCCTCTACCTCGGCAAAACAACCTTCTCGTCCTCTGTCCATAGACAATGCAGAGACGAGACACTGATTAGTAATTGTTGATAATGTTCAAATATACTTCTTGAAAGAAATATAAAAGATCCTATGCAATATATTTACCCAACTATGAGTCGGGGTCGATCCCACAGAGAATATGGAAGAATATCATCAATAGCAAATATTTAACTCGATAGTCGTTATATAAAAATGGGGGGATTTAAATTGAAATAAAATAAAAACAATAAAAAGATAGCTTTGAACTAAGTATTTATTTATATTCAGATTATTAAAAGTAACTACGAATGTGTTCCACATAAGCTCAAAACGCAGTAATCCTAATAATAGTAATCCTTTGCTAGTGTATTACATGCAAAGTGATAAGCTAGGTATCTCTAAATCCTTGGTCCGGCATCTAGAGAATTTCACCCCGCACCTTGGTCCAGCTACGTGTGTATAATTTACTAACACTTACCTTTACCTCATATTAGACATCATAATTGATGTTTGGCTTAGTTATTACTTCGCACCAATCAACACTAGACTATTAGATAGTATCACATTAAATCTATGTTGATAATTCTTTTCTTGTTGATTACCTCCTTGGTCCGGCAAGTAGCAACAAGGCGAGTTCTAATGTTGGCCACCGTTAAAAAGACTTCTGGACGAAAGAATTATCAATGCATGCTTCAACACTATTCACGAATTACTTAGTTATTATTCATACTTTGTTAATCTCTTATGGTTCCCACAACCCTAGTTATAAAAGTTAGCTACTCATTATCTCAAAAACACAATCAAAATTCATTAAAATAAATATGCTTGTATTAATCATAAAAAGTTAAGAACAATAGCTAAACTATCTTTTATTAATCATGAATACAAATAAATAATAAAGGAGAAGAAAGAATAAACCACAATTCTCCGACCTTCACGGCGGCTCTTCCAAAGTTCCTAACCTAGAAGAAAATTTATATTGTGTCTTATATCTTGGTTCTTGGCTTCCCTACTCCTTTTAAGAATAATTTTTCATGCCCTATTTATAGATAGAGAAATCCTAAATAAAAAAATTGAGTTCAAGACAAATTAGGAAAACAAAACGCAATTAAATTGGGTTTTCCACTATACGCGTATTTCTGGAATTTCACGTTGCTCGCCGCCTTTCATACTAATATGAGCCCTCCAGGGGCTGACACGTGGCAGCAGTAGTACCCAATTTCGATTGCAAATTGTTCGCAACCTTTTTCCTCATATATACAAATATATTATTTTATTAAATTTAATCCATTAAGCTGCCTGCTTGATTTTCTTCTTGAACCTTCAATCTTTTATTCGTTTTAGCTCCAAACTTCTTTATTTTTCCACCAATTTAATCCTTCAAATAAAATAAACAATTTAGCACAATTCATAAAATTTATGCTCAAAAAGGACAAATATAAATAAAAAATATGAAAAAATAATGATTAAAAATATGTATTTTTAGCCTCACATCAACACCCCATACTTAAACTTTTGTTCGTCCTCGAGCAAACATTGAAGCTCATCCCAAAAAAAAACCATACTAGCAATGTCATCACTTTGGTTAATACAAACAATTAGGCCATGTACCAATTTCAAAACATCAAGTAGACTTCTCAATCATTATGCAAGACATCCAAATAAACAACAAACCTCTAACCTCCTAACCTCAAGGAAGGACTTTGAACTCATCAAATTTAAGCTTGCTCGCCTACTCTCATCAAATAAAGTTAATAAAATCATCTATCTATCATTAAATAAGTGCCTCACAAGAAGAAATAGTCCACAGACTCAAATAAAAAAATTGAATATAAATTAAGGACTTAGCATCAAAGAACACTCTCACACTTACAATGAAAATTCACATGTATGCGCAAAGAACCATATGTTTGCCCATTATGTACATCTCCACTAATTAAGCATGATTGAATAGAATCAAATAGGACTTTAACGGGTTGTAATGTAGGCTAAGGGACGGGTAGAAAAATTATATAATAGTGACTTACACTTCCTTAAGAACTTTGCAATTTTAGACTTCATCACCCATTATTTTCTTCTCTTTATCTTCAGCCCTCTCTTCAATAATTATTTCACAAGTAATTCTCATCATCTCAAGAATGTTTCAATCATTTTTTTTATTTTTTATTTTTTTAGTTTTCCTTCATAATAGTCACCCTCAACTTACGTATTTTACATGCGTTAAGGTGCACGATGTCCTTGGAAGGACCAGGGCCATCATCAAGGTAACTCTTTTTCTTCATTTTTTCATGTCACATTCTTTTGTTTTTGTTTTCATATCACATTCTTTCAAAGAGGGCTTTTAAGCACTGTGTAGCTATCATTGATTACTCAACCATCCCTTTTTCTCATAATTGATAATTAGAATTAGTCTATGTTATAATGCTCAAGAAAGCAAGGTGCAAAAACTAGGGATTCAACAAAATAGTTAAGGGAAAAATATGGCAACCAATAAAAGGCTACAGGCTCAAAAGGGCTAACTAGTGATAAAATATCTGAAAAGGTAAAAATTTACTAGACAAATCAAAGAAAGCATATTATCATCTCCTAAACAAAGCAACACTTTTTATTTCGCTTCAATAACATGCAGGGCAAGTTCTAGACTACGATGCAAAACATGGAATAAACAAAATCTCACCACACATGGCACAAGTATCATTCAAGATGGATCAGTTCCACTTCTAAAAGAGAGAGGATCATAGCAAACTACAAAATAAAATAAGCTATATACAAAGTTGCAACCATGAACCTAGATGTCAAAAAATTTGCAATTTCACTAGCAATCAAGCATTCACAAGAAATTACTAAAATTTCGGCCTAAATAGTAAGTATCACATAACCCAAAAGGGTCTTTTCTTTTCTCTCCAAAATAAAAATAAAAATGAAAATAAAATTTAAAAATAAAATGTATTCCTAAAAAAAATAAAAAACACTCGGTTCAAATGGACTATCCTCAGGAAAAGAACCGAAACCAAAAGCCAAGGTACCCATCCTAAAAAAAAAACTCAAGAAAACGGTAAAAACTAAGAATTCCTTCCTCCACCCCACACTTAAAAAGATGATATGTCCCCAAAGCATTAAATAAAATTTAAAACAAGGGTTAGGAAAACTCCTTGAGGCCTTTAGCCCTAGCTAGTAGCATGTTCTCTTAATTTTCATCAAGGGTCGTCACCCCACACTTAAGCTCAAACATACTCCTTTTTTTCTTTTTCTTTTTTGGTACTCAGACTTCCCCTAATATGCAAAAAATAAGAAAAGAAATGTGTTCCCCATAAGCTCATAACGCAGTAATCCTAATAATAGTAATCATTTTCTAGTGTAATACATGCAAAGTGATAAGTTAGGTATCTCTAAATCCTTGGTCCGGCATCTAGAGAATTTCACCCCGCACCTTGGTCCAGCTACGTGTGTATAATTTACTAACACTTACCTTTACCTCATATTAGACATCATACTTGATGTTTGGCTTAGTTATTACTTCGCACCAATCGACACTAGACTATTAGATAGTTTCACACTAAATCTATGTTGATAATTCTTTTCTTGTTGATTACCTCCTTGGTCCAGCAAGTAGCAACAAGGCGAGTTCTAATGTCGGCCACCCTTAAAAAGACTTCTAGATGAAAGAATTATCAATGCACGCTTCAACACTATTCACAAATTACTTAGTTAGTATTCATACTTTGTTAATCGCTTATGGTTCCCACAACCCGAGTTATAAAAGTTAGCTACTCATTATCTCAAAAACACAATCAAATTTCATTAAAATAAATATGCTTGTGTTAGTCATAAAAAGTTAAGAACAATAGCTAAACTATTTTTTATTAATCATGAATACAAATAAATAATAAAGGAGAAGAAAGAATAAACCACAATTATTCGGCCTCCACGGCGGCTCTTCCAAAGTTCCTAAGTTAGAAGAAAATTTATATTGTGTCTTGTATCTTGGTTCTTGGCTTCCTTACTCATTTTAAGAATACGTTTTCATGTCCTATTTATATATAGAGAAATCCTAAATAAAATAATCGAGTTCAAGACAAATTAGAAAAACAAAACCCAATTAAATTGGGTTTTCCACGGTATGCGTATTTCTGAAACTTCACGTTGCTCGCTGCCTTTCATACTAATATGAGCCCTCCAGCTGCTGTCACGTGGCAGCAGTAGTACCCAATTTCAATTGCAAATTGTTCGCCGCCTTTTTCCTCATATATACAAATATATTATTTTATTAAATTTAATCAATTAAACTGTCTGCTTAATTTCTTTCTTGAACCTTCAAACTTTTATTTGTTTTAGCTCCAAACTTCTTTATTTTTCCACCAATTTAATCCTACAAATAAAATACACAATTTAGCACAATTCATAAAATTTATGCTCAAAAAGAACAAATATAAATAACAAATGTGAGAAAATAATGATTAAAAATATGTCTTTTTAGCCTCACATCAGTTGTGCCATCACAAATCACAAGAAAATTCTTTGTTGTGTTTCATAAATATTATAACTATATTGTATGCTCCAAATTAAGTCAATGTCTCTGGTCTAATAACAACAGGTATATATCGTTACTGGTGCATTTGTTTTGACCTCTTATGGCTCCATTTCCTGATAGATAGTAGATATAGTTGGTATTTTTCCCCTTATTGCAACTACTTTGCACTTACTATTTCACCTTTCTACTAGATTAGTAAAAGCTAAATACATGAATTTGTTCAAATTTTGACATTTGCTTAGAACTAAGAATTGGTTAAGCCTCCAATAATTAAAATTACACTTTCAATATTTTATGTATTTTTTAATCAAAAATGCTATCAATTATTGAAAGTGTTTTTTAAAATTGTTAGAGGCTTAACTAATTCTTAGCTCTAAGCAAATGATAAAGTTTGACAACAAAAAAAACTATGTTTTTAGCTTTTACTAATCTAGTAGAAAGTGGAAATAGTAAGTGTAATGTAGTTGCAGTAAGGGAAAAAATACCAACTATATCTACTATCTATTAGTAAATTGAACCGTAATAGGTCAAAAGAAATGCACATGTATAGGTAACGATAAATACATGTTGTTATCTAACTAGAGGTGTTAGCTTAATTTGGAGCGTACAATAAAGTTGAAATATTTCTGAAATACGATGAATAATTTTCTTGTGATTTGTGATGGTACAAATTCTAATTTTTTTATTATCTCAGCGTTGTCTGTGGACGAAGGACGATAGGGTTGGCTAGCCGAGGTAGATGAATAATTCCAAAACTGAATGTACTTTCTTATAGGTCTTGAGCTCGGAATCATACTCATATAAATATCAAGACTAGCGTGCAGGCAAAAGTCTTGCTAGGAAAATCAACTTTTTACTATCAAACCACATTTGAAAACCATGACCAAGGATGCCCAGATTCGGGCAAGAGTTGGCCAAACTATGTGAAGTTGTCCAACTGATACTTACATAATCAAAAAATATTACTATTAGTTTCTTGAAGGTGCCTAGGTGTTCCTCGTGTTTCCCCATATATTCATCGACCAAAATAGAAATTATGTTGTAAAAGGGATTTTTGACATAACACTTGATGACCTCGAGATGGATAAGAATTATAATCTCTTGTCCACTCGTTGTATTGAAAACAAGAACTTTGCTCGTATGATTCTGAGTTTTGGAGCATACAATAAAGTTGGAATATTTCTGAAGAAATTTCTTGTGATTTTTGATAAACAACTACTAATTTGTGTCTCGGCATTGGCTGGCAGAGGTAGATGAACAGTTCTGTGGAGCGATGCTTTCCCTTTTTATGAGGTAATGATTTGGGAAGTTATTTTATAGGGTTTTTTTGTTTGGTTTTATTTTAAAGAAAGAAAAAGGACATTGATTTGGAATCGGCCCCATTGTTTGACTCAAGAATATTGAAAAAACTCTTGTATGAAGCCCGTGTCAGCACAGGCGCAATATATATTATTGTCTCTATTTTAATTTATGTGATATAAATAAAATTTTGAGAATCAATCAAACTTTCATTTGATTGTAAGGTTTATAATATTTGAAGTTGAAAGTATTGGATACATAAATTATTGAAAGTGTCTTTTTAAATTATTGAAATATCTTCACTCCTTACATTCCAATTTATGTAGAGCATATGGAATTTAAGGAGTCAACAAACTTTTTATCGTATTCTTTAAAATATCACGGACTCAAGATTTGTTACGCTATCTATCCCAATCTATATGATACATATAGAATTCTTAGGGTCAAACAAAAGTTCTTTGATGGTAATTTTGATTTTTTTATAAATTATTTTAAGTTGTTAGTTACAGGTTATATTACTTTCAACATAGCTTGCAAATATATAAATTGGTTGAACTGTCCTTACTCCCTTTATTTCAATTTATGTGGCGTAGATAAAATTTGGATAACCAACCAAAATTTATTTGATTGCAATTTTTTATATAATTTTTGTTTAAAAAATTTAAGTTATTAATTATTGATTTTTTTCAACTTTTATGTATATATATATATATATTATTGAATTATTTTTTAATAATTTTATACCCAAATGACAAAGGTACCCTTTAATGCAATTTAAATTAAAAGAAGCACACATGTCAACAAATACATGCTTGTTTGTAAAGTTTTATCTTTTAAAAATATCTTATTATTCCTTTTTCTCAACTTCAAACACTTCCGCCACCATCCATCACCATTTTGCCACCATCACCTGATCTCAAAGATATATTTTTCGTGAATGTTAAGATAGATACGTCCACTAACAGTCAATGGACCAGGTCACTTGACACAATAAGAACAATAAAGCAAGCACAAACAGTAAGTAAAGTAACATAAGCACTTTACGTTGAAACCCCCTTGCTCAAGGGCGGTGAAAACTACGACCTATCCTCACAGGCTTTTAATCCAACTCTATTTCTCTAAAATAGAGCAACGATTCAGATTACAACTGCTTGCAACCTAGGAATTTACCTCAAAATCCCTTCCCCCTAAATGTAGCAACCCTATTACAAATAGAGCAACTAAGCAATAATTATATTGCCCACTAAGCTACCCAAACCCAGATAACTTAGACTTCACTAAGCAACCCTCGGTTACTAAACCACCTACTTCTAGATGACTTAGAATTAAACTAAGCAGCAACAATATTGCCCACTAAATCAGCTAACTTTTAGTTGACGTAGACTTTCGATTGAAACAAACAAACTATCTAATTGCTTTATAGCTCAAGAATAGACTTCCAACATAAGCACAGAAGTAAAAACCTAAGACAACTAAGACGCAAGCAGCTCTATCTGGTCCATGTTGCTCTTCATGATAAATACTTCTTGAAAGGAATGGCTTATGCTTTTTGTTCTTAAGAATTTTCAAGATGCAAAAATAGAGGTTGTATCTATTGAAGGGTCTCTTTATTCAAAAGAGACACAGCATCCAAGACCATGCTATTGGTCGAGGTTTCTACCGAGCTTGGAGACTGTGCACCAACCTCACCAAACTTGTTTACTTTTTCCAGCTGTCAATTGTACGAATGGTGATGTAAAGGATCAGGTCCCTTTACAAGGTCCCTGAGTTTGTCATCAAAACTGCCAATAACAATTTCCCCTTTTTTGATGATGACAAACTCATACTGCCATGTCCCCCATTTCCCTGTTGTCATATGTTCAGGTCAACCTCTCTTTATCTTCCACAACTAACTTATCAGTTTCTCTCCAGGGCACCCATTGTTTTCCCCCTTTTGGCATCATAAAAAAGAGAAGAAGTACACCAAGATTAAAAGCAAGCCTACAAAGCAAGACCATAGCCTATGGTAACACATCATAGTAAAAAGGAGAGATGGAAAAAAAATCACAACAAAACAGAAGTATATTTCAATTACACAAGAGTAAGCATTCAATACATTGAAATTAAATTGTTAAGGAGAACCCAGGACACTGCCAACATAAAAATAAAGGGGGGGAGGGGATATTATCAGGACAAAGGCTGATGAGTGAGGGATTTGATGACAAAAGTGAGTCTACCGTTGGCAGAGTCATGAGCTTTGATCAACCTCTCTTGAAGATCAGCATTTTGTCATGAGGGCTGCATTTTTCACTCTTTAACTCTTTGACCACTTCAGTAACAGGTCCATCAGTCTGTGCTTTGGTCAGTTCTTCCTTCAATAGTTCCATCTTAGCATCCTTCTTTCCCACAAGTGTCGTCATTTCCTCTCGTTCATGCTTGAGTTGATCCCGTTCAGCCACCAACTGAGACATCTTTCTCATTTGTAATAGAACTTCCATCCTCATTGAACTCCACATTGTAAAAGAACTCCCTTACTTGTTCTTCATGTATTATGGGAAATTTGGTCATGAACAGGTGAGTTTATGATTGAATCTCCACTAGGTCAGCCAACGAGTTCATTCCTAACTTCATGATGATCTTAGAGTCAAAAACTCTCCCACCTAGGACTTTCTGCAAGCACAGGTTGTCAACAATGTCCTATTTGGTGGCCTCATTTTTCTTTCTCTTCCTTTTGGTACCAGGTCCCTGTTCGGACTTGTTCTTAGCAACAGACGAAGCCTCCATTTTTTCCTTTGATTTTTCTTCTTATTTCTTCTTAAGAGGTTCCTTTCCCTTCCCTTTTATTGTAGCATCAACCTTTTTTATCGAAGCTGCTTTAGATTTGTCACGCCCTGAGCCTACACCCTGGGTGAGACTCGCATCGCTGGCCCCAAGCGAACCCTTGGCCTGGCTTACTTAACTCAGCGGAAGACAATATTCATAACTATAATGATCAATGAACTTAACTGAACTGAATAATAAAATAACTAAGAATGTTTTAAAGATTAAACATTCAACTTGGCCAAAAGTGGTAACCCAAGTCTTAACAATAAGAAATGATAATGAAACGACTCAAAGGACTAACATCTGACAGTCTATGAAGCATCTAAAACAACTGAGATGGATGTTGGGACAAACCCCACAACATCCTAATGAACTAACTAGAAAGCAATGAATATAGATCCTCCGGAATGCAAGGAGGCTCACCGACTGACTCTGAACTGCTCACAGGATCAACGGTGCTTCCTAGTTACCTGTGTCTGCATCATAGGACGATGCAGGCTAACTGGCATCAGTACATTGAATGTACGAGTATCTGAGTTGGAATGCTAAAACAACATAGGCTTGAAAGGCAATCTGAAAGAAACACTTACCTTGGCTCTTCTCAACTCATGAATACTTAACTGAACCTATTTCAATATAAAGTAGTTTAAAGCAAGTGCAATATAAAGGAAAGTTGTTTAAAAACATGATGTCAACTCTGTATATATACAAGGATACAACATAACTCTAAAATGTATGTAAAACTACAATAACTTATGTATATAAAAATACAATAACTTCTGTGGGAGTTTCTCTAACCGATAACCATCACACAAGAGCTATAGTGTTGATACATCGATCTACTTCACGCTGCCAGCGCCTCCTATACCCGGCCAAAGGTATAGGACCTGAACTACTAAGTGGATCCACTAGTCTATTGTGAGAAGAGTTCATCTAAAAAGTATGACCCTTTTCTACCCATGGTGGCTACATGGTTTATGGGGGTTGTGAGTTGTCTGAACTCTCCCTCATATCGGTGCTAAATGCTACTCCCAAAATATATTAGCTCTTTATGTTTTAAAAACATACTGCTTCTGTGATTTGAGATTAGTGCTCAAAAACTTAGCACGAAGGCTATCTTGGAAATCTCAGTTTCCCTACTTGCTTCATTTAGAAAGCTATTACTCTTTTCTGAAAACTAGCCCGAAGGCTCTTTGGAAATATCAGTTTCCGCTTTTATTTAAAATGTGAAAACATTTTTAAATCTCTTTGGGAATACATAGTCCCCATATACTTCTTTGAAGAAAAGAACTTCAACTTTTCTCTTTACTGAACTCAAAACTTAAGTCTTAAAACATAGTTAAAACATTTGTGAAAGACTTTTGTAAACTTTAAGAACTTATCTTGACTTAACTCTTGACTTCTCTTGACGTTGACCTTAACTGCTCTTGACTTGACTCTTAACTGATCCTTGAATTGAATTATGGATTCAAGGATTAGGATTTGTGACTGGAAAGATCTCATTATGTTTAGGAATGATTCTAGATAGTTAAACATGAGAAAAGATCGAAAATCAATATTTTAGGTGGGTCCGCGATGCGGAGGCATAATTTAATTTTGGTTCCAAAAAAGTCTTTCGAGGCAGAACACCTCGTGTCAGCTCCGCGACGCGAAGCTGAAATTTCAATTCTGGGAACAGGTCGCGCAATGCGCTCTCATGTTCAAATTTTGCTCGTCGAAATTTCTTCTTCGTTTTTCTTCCACAATCCACACAAACTCGATTCTTTTTCTTAATAACTTTTAGATACAGATACCAAGCAATGTACCTAAAAACCTAACTCGAAACGACCCTATAATGTGACGTAACGAACTCGAAACTTCCCAACTCAGTCAAATTCAAGAACAATGTATGAACTCAAGAATAGGTATCAAGATCATCAATATTCAAATGCTTTTAGGACGAATCCAAACTAAAATAAATATGTTTGGAACATGGGAGAACGATCCCAACGTTATGAGAGCCTCACATACCTGATAGAAGTAAATCCTTGGCGAAATACCAAGTTCCTTGATCGATCTTGATGAATTTGCCCTTTTCTCCTTCTTCTTTTCTCTTCTCCTTTCTCCTTAGCCCTAGCATGAAATCCCAAGTTCTAAAACTGACTAAGTTCTGAATTGACCCATATTAAACTCCTAAAATTGGATTAAAATAATAGGGTAGTGAAAAGACTAAAATACCCCTTATATTTCCGGATTGGACATTTCCTTAATCCAACAACCCAACTTCCAAAGGGCATAACTTGCTCGTACGAACTCGGAATCGCGCAAACTTGGCGGCGTTAGAAAGACCATTCCAAGATCTTCCCAACCATATCTGGAACTACACCTAACTCATCCTTAGCTAGTAGTTATGCCCATCTGAAGTTGACCAAAAACTCAACTTTAACTTACTTGCAATTTTCCAGATATCCTTATACTTTCCAAAAATAACTATTTCCATATTTTAAACTTCTTTCTAGTTCTGTCTAGTTGCGAGATGTTACAATATCTCCCCCTTGGGAACATTCGTCCTCGAATGAGATTTACTCTTACTAAGCTAAGGGTAGTGACATCAAGTTCAAACACCCAACAAGCAAATGCAACAAATAACATGCTTACTCATAATTTAGATAGTACTAAGGAGAAAATTAGTACCTTAGTCTGCATTTTCTCCTGATTCAAAGAGATGTGAATATCACTTCTTCATATCCTCCTCAGATTCCCAAGTAGCTTCCTCAACAAATTGGGTCTCCAAAGGACTTTGACTGATGCTACCTCTTTAGTTCTCAACTTGTGAACTTGGCGATCTAGAATCTGAACCGGAAGCTCCTCATAAGATAAGCCGTCCTTGATCTCAATATTTTCAGTTGGTATGATCAATGAAGGATTGCTCATACACTTCTTCAACATGAAGACGTGAAATTACGGATGAACCGCTGCTAACTCTTGTGGTAGCTCCAACTCATAAGCTACATTGCCAATCCTTTTGGCTAGGTGCTAAGGTCCAATATACCGGGAACTAAGCTTCCCTTTCTTACCAAACCTTATAACACCCTTCATGGGTGAAACTTTCAAATATACCCAATCACCTACTTCGAACTCTAACGCCCTTCTCCTAACATCAATGTAGGATTTTTGACGACTCTGAGCCGTTTTCAACCTCTCTTGAATCACTTCACCTTTTCCATAGCTTGGTGAACTAAATCTGGTCCTATCAATCCTGCTTCACCAACTTCAAACCATCCAATAGGATATCTGCATCTTCTCCTATAAAGAGCTTCATAAGGAGCCATTTGGATGCTAGAATGGTAACTGTTGTTGTAAGCAAACTCAATGAGAGGTAGGTGATCATCCCAATTCCCTTTGAAATCAATCACACAAGCCCTCAGCATATCTTCTAAAGTCTGAATAGTGTGCTCTGCTTGCCCATCAGTCTGAGGATGAAATGCAGTACTTAAGTTCACATTTGAACCCAAGCCTTTCTGAAAAGATTTCCAGAACTGTGCAGTAAATTGTGCACCTCTATCAGAAATAATGGAGATTGGGACTCCATGAAGTCTTACCACCTCATGAATATATATCGTGGCATAATCTTCTGTTGAATGGGTAGTCCTTACCGACAGAAAATAGACTGATTTTGTCATTATGTCGACAATCACCCAAATAAAATCGTGTTGTCTGAGAGACCTTGGTAAACCTGTGATGAAGTCCATATTAATCATCTCCCACTTCCATTTTGGAAGTTCTATATTCTGCGCCAAACCACCGGGCCTTTGGTGCTCAACTTTCACTTGCTGGCAATTTGGACACTTAGCAACAAACTCTGCAATGCCCTTCTTCATGCAATTCCACCAATACACTTCTCTCTAATCGTGATACATCTTTGTGCAACCCGGATGAATGGAATATCTGGAGCTATTAGCCTCCTCCATGATCCTCTCTTGGAGTCCATCCACCATAGGTACGCACAATCTACCTTGATATCTCAATACACCATCTCCCCCTTGTTCCAAAGCTAATACTCTTTGCTTATGAACATTTGCCTTTAAGTCTAGGAAAATGGGATCTTGGTTTTGCTTTTCTTTCACGTCTAACACTAGTGATGATTCAGCCCCATTCGTCACCACTATTCCTCTTTTTGTGAATCCATAGGTCGGACTCCTAAGCGTGCAAGCCTATGCACATCTTTTGCTAACTCTTTTTTCTTCCTCAACATAGGCGGTACTACCCATAGACAACATGATCAAGGCATCAGCAGCAACATTAGCCTTACCTGGGTGATAAAGAATACTCATGTCATAATCCTTGAGTAACTCTAACCACCTTCTTTGTCTGAGATTAAGCTCTCTCTGAGTGAACACATACTTAAGGCTCTTGTGATCACTGAATATATCAACATGAACACCATACAAATAATGACGCCATATCTTCAAAGAGAATACTACAACAGCCAACTCTAAGTCATGTGTTGGGTAGTTCTTCTAATAAACTTTCAACTGTCTAGAGGCATAAACTATAACCTTGCCATTCTGTATTAAGACACAACCCAAACCAGCTCTACATGCATCACAATAAACCACAAAACCTTGAGTACCTTCCGGTAAAGTTAAAACTAAGGTAGTAGTCAACATTCTCCAATTCCTGAAAGCTTTTCTCACAAGCTTCAGACCATTAAAATTTCACTATTTTCTTAGTCAACTTCGTCAAAGGGGACGAAATGGATGAAAAATCCTCTACAAACCTTCTATAAAGCCAGCCAAACCCAAGAAACTCCTAATATCAGTTGGAGATGTGGGTTTAGGCCAATTCTGCACTGCCTCAATTTTTTTAGTATCATCTCTAATTCCATCACCGGAAACTATGTGGCCCAAGAACGCCACAAACTCAAGCCAAAACTCTCACTTAGAGAACTTGGCATACAACTCTCTATCTTTCAAAGTCTGAAGAACTATTCTGAGATGACTAGTATGATCTTCTTCATTCCTTGAATAGATTAGTATGTCATCAATGAAGACGATAACAAACATATCTAAATAAGATTTGAAGACTCTATTCATAAGATCCATGAACGTTATTGGTGCATTGGTTAAACCGAACAACATGACCATAAACTTAAAATGACCATAATGGGTCCTGAAAGCTGTCTTTGGAATATCACATTCCCTTACTCTTAACAGATGAAAACCTTATCTGAGGTCAATTTTCAAGAAATAGGAAGCACCCTGAAGCAGATCAAAAAGATCATCGATTCTCGGAAGAGGATACTTATTCTTGATGGTAACCTTGTTCAACTGACGGTAGTCTATACACATCCGAAGGGAACCATCTTTCTTTCAAACAAACAAGATTGGAGCACCCCAAGGTGAAACACTTGGTCGAATGAAGCCCTTATCTAAAAGATCTTTTAACTACTCTTTCAACTCTGCTGGTGCAATTCTATATGGCAAAATAAATATCAGACGAGTATCTGGAAGAAGATCTATACCGAAGTCTATATATCTCTCAAGAGGGACTCTGGGAAGATCATCTAGAAAGACTTTTGGAAACTTCTTTACTACTGGAACTAACTGAATATGAGGTACCTTAACACTTGTGTCATTAACTCGGACTAAGTGATAGACACACCCCTTAGAAACTAACTTCCTTGCCTTAAGGTACGAAATGAAATGACCCTTAGGCACTGTTGAACTGCGTTTCCACTCTAAGACTGGCTCATTTGGAAACTGAAACTTGACTACTCAAGTTCTACAATCAACTGAGGCATAACAGGCAGGAATGCAGTTCATACCAAGAATGATATCAAAATCTACCATGTCTAACTCAATTAAATCAGTTATGGTACTCTTGTGATTGACGGAAATGGGACAATCACGATAGACTCTCTCTGCTAGAACAGACTCACCAACAGGCGTAGAGACACTGAATGGTTCACTAAGTTGCTCAGGAATAACATCAAAGTTCATAGTAATATATGGAGTTACAAAATATAAATTTGCTCCTGGATCTAGCAAGGCATAAATAGTAAAGTCAAAGATTTGAATCATACCAGTGACAACATCTGGTAAATCCTCTTAGCGACTATTGATAGCATATAAGCGGTTCGTTCCTCCGCCAATACCGAAAGTAGACCATTTAGGTACAACTCTGTCTGGTGGAGCAACTGAAGAAGACTGGGCTCTATTGCCCCCATTATTATTTCCCTGCTTGTTCTTTGGACACTCTCACATGAAATGCCCGATCTGACCACACTTGAAACATCCAGTGGAGCCCTCACGACAAATACAGAAGTGGTTCCTACCACACTTGGTGCATGCAGGAGGCTTACTACCCCCTTCCACCACACTATGTTGAGAATAAGCAGGTTTAGCTCTGAAGTTCTGATTATTGTACTCACCTTTGTTTTTAGGTGCAGGTGCACTAGCAGATGATGGAGCAGGCCCCTTTTGTTTCTGTTGGAAGGATGACCGGTTGACATTACTCTTCTTCTGCCCAGACTCATTCCCTGTCTTATCCCTCTTGTTCTTGAACTCCTCTATATCCCTTAGCTTCTCTTCCTCTACTTGTTGCACATAGACCATCAACCTCGAAATGTCCATTTCCCCAATAAGCATTGCTGCCCGGCCTTTTTTGCTCAATAGATGGAACAACCCAGTAACAAACAGACTCATCATACTCCTCATGTCCGCAACCATTTTCGGAGCATAGCGAGACAGTTGGGTGAATTTCAGCCCATACTCATGAACGCTTAGAGAATCCTGCTTAAGTGTGAGAAACTCACGTACCTTGGCCTCTTTCAGTTCTCGAGGAATGAAATGCCTCAAGAAAGCCTCTTCAAAACAGGCCCAACTCGCAGGTGGTGCATCCTCAGCTCTACCCTCTTTCCACTGATCAAACCAAGTCCTAGCAACATTTTTCAGCTGATATGCAGCTAGCTCAACTCTCACAGTGTCAGTAACATGCATCACATCTAACACCTTTTTTTCAGTTCATCAACAAAGTTCTCCGGATCCTCAGAAGTGCTTGAACCAGTGTAACTTGGAGAATTCATCCTCAAGAACTCACGAATCCTTGAAGTGTTAGCCTCTTCTTGTCGAACTCCTCTCTGTTGCCCAGCTTGGTTAGTCACAGTTTGACTAAGCATCTTAATAGCCTCTCTAAACTCAGCATTAGTAACTTATCTTTGCGGTTGCACTTCAGGTGCATTGGGTAACTCTTTCTCCTCAACAGTATGCCTAGCAGGACGTCCTCTCACAGTTCTTCCTGGAGGTATGATTATCTGAAACACGCGCAGGCATGAATTAGAGGGAAACTTTTTAGATATAAACTCTAACTTACGAAATGAGTGTGAATGGAGTGAAAAAATTCCTAAATGTTGCAACCTCCTAATTATAGATGTGGCGCGCTTCACACCGATAACTAGGACTCTACAGACACGACTTCATAGACTCCCTAGGACTCTTGAACTCTGGGGTCTTATAGCAAGTTTGTCACGCCCCGGGCCTACACCCTGGGAGGGACTGGCACTCGAAGACCATCGCTGGCCCCAAACGAACCCTTGGCCTATCTTACTTAACTCAGTTGAAGACAATATGCATATCTATACTGATCAATGAACTTAACTAAACTGAATAATAAAATAACTGAGAATGTTTTAAAGATTAAACATTTAACTTGGCCAAAAGTGGCAACCCAAGTCTTAACAATAAGAAATGATAATGAAAAGATTCAAAGGACTAACATCTGACTGTCTATGAAGCCTCTAAAACAACTGAGATGGATATTGAGACAAACCCCACAACATCCTAATGAACTAACTAGAAAGCAGTGAACATAGATCCTTTGGAATGAAAGGAGGCTCACCGACTGACTCTGAACTGCTCACTGGATCAACGGTGCGCTGGAATGCCAATCCTAGTTACCTGTGTCTGCATCATAAGACGATGCAGACCTACTGGCATCAGTACATTGAATGTACGACTATGCGAGTTGGAATGCTAAAACAACATATACTTGAAAGGGAATCTGAAAGAAACACTTACCTTGGCTCTTCTGAACTCATGAATACTTCACTGAACTTATTTCAATATAAAGCAGTTTAAAACAAGATACAGATACCAAACCATGTACCTAAAACTCGATTCTTTTTCTTAAATAACTCATAGATACAGATACCAAACCGTGTACCTAAAAACCCAACTCGAAACTACCCTATAATGCGACGTAACGAACTCAGAAACTTTCTAACTCAGTCAAATTCAAGAATAATATATGAACTTAAGAATAGGTATCAAGATCATCAATATTCAAATGCTTTTAGGACGAATCCAAACTAAAATAAATATGCTTGACACATGGGAGAACGATCCCAATGTTATGAGAGCCTCACATACCTGATAGAAGTAAATCCTTGGTGAAACACCAAGTTCCTTGATCGATCTTGATGAATTTGACCTTTTCTCCTTCTTCTTTTCTCTTCTCCTTTCTCCTTAGCCCTAGCGTGAAATCCCAAGTTCTAAAACTCCTAAAATCAGATTAAAATATTTGGGCTGTGAAAAGACTAAAATAGCCCTTATATTTCCAGATTGGACATTTCCTTAATCCAACAGCCCAACTTCCGAAGGGCATAACTTGCTCTAACGAACTCGGAATCGCGCAAACTTGGCGGCGTTGGAAAGATCATTCCAAGAGCTTCCCAACCATATCTGGAACTACACTTAACTCATCTTGAGCTAGTATTTATGGCCATCTAAAGTTGACCAAAAACTCAACACTAACTTAAAATTTTCCAGATTTCCTTATACTTTCCAAAAATAAGTATTTCCAAATTTAAACTTCTTTCTAGTTCTTTCTAGTTGCAAGATGTTACAAGATATTCCCTCCCCTTTGGTCTTTTCTTGTTCTTCCCTTCTCCTTTATATCTTGGACAGTGGCATATCCTCTGACATCGTATCACTCTCAGATAGTTCATTTGGAACTACCACCACTCCCTTAATAGGTATCTCAAACTCCACTTTACTAGCCTTTCTCCTTTTTATATTTTCAGCAGTACTTGTTTTATTTGACTTTAGAGGATCCCCCATAAATTTCTGGTTGGTTGCTCTGGTGAGTGGTTTCCTCTTAGGTGTTTCCTCAACCACCTTCTCATTTTCTTTCATGGTGACAGGGACCATTCTCCTTTGTACAACCCATCTAAGGAGAATGTTTTCCTAATCAGTGTCATCTGAATCACTAGAGGGAGGGTGACCAACATCAGGCGTTTTGTCAAAAATTGGTTCAGTACTTCCAAGAAGATCATCAGCAAAACTACTCCTCGCATCATTCCTCAGCCCTTCTCTCATATGCGTCAAACTCTCTATAACCATGTTCTCACTAGCGGCGAGAATATTGGATTCAAAGTGTTTACTTTTCGGAAGGTCACCATCAAACATGCAGTCAGATAGCATCGACACATAGGGACCAGGTTGGCATAAGGGTGTCGGGTTATTAAGAACTATGGGAGACTTTGGAGTAGGACAACTGGTTTTAGTAATGTCGACCATAGTAGTGGTTGGTACTTTCGTCGGAGAAGGAGCATCAGAATATAAGTAGAAGGAGACATGATCTATTTCATTCGGAGTACCTAGTACCTTCCTAGGAGAAGAATGTGATTGAGACATGATCAGAAAAGAGTAAGGAGGAGAGAATAAAAAGATTTTAGGGTTTTCTTCAGAAGATTCAAAGAGGAGAGTTTGAAATGGCTGAGAAGAGGACCGGAGGGAAGAGATATAAAAAGAATTGAAAGGTTGTGTCAGGACCCTTAGTAGACGCGTCACTTAGACTTAAAGCCATGGAACAAATGGTCAGAATGGCCGATGACTGACACATGGAGATCTAAACGGTTCTCAAAGACAGTTTTAAAATCAATGAAAAGAATGCTAAACTTTAGATAGGACCAGGTCCCTATCTGAATGTAAAGAAAATTGACTTTTGAATGGTTGAGATCTCTCATTGCTTCTTTAGTTCCCATGAGTGTATACCTGTAAATACCTACAAGATTGGTCTAGCACACAAGGCATTACATTTAATAAGGATACAGGCCCTACAGATCATATCCAATGAGGGTTGGATGCCTTGAACGAACCAGCTCAATCCGATTTCATCATCCCCAACTTCAGTATGTTACTCTAGAACTGATCTTTGCTTAGAGCCTTGGTAAATATATAAGCAATTTGATCCTCAGTTCTGCAATATTGCATACAGATATTTCATTTTTCAATATTATCTCTAAGGAAGTCATGTCTAACATCAATATGCTTGGTTCTTTTGTGTTGTACTTGATTCTTCCCCATATTTACCGCACTTGTATTGTCACACATGAATGGGATAATGTGAATGAGTATTCCAAATTCCTTCAGTTGTTATTTTATCCATAGTAACTATGTAAAGCAGGATGCAGTTGCAACGTATTCTGCCTCAACTGTGGAAAGTGCTACAGAGTTCTGTTTCTTTGTTCCCCAAGAGATGAGTGAGGAACCTAGAAAGTGAGCCATTCTTGAAGTGGTTTTTCTGTCCACCTGTTAACCTGCAAAATTTGCATCTGTATACCCACTAATTGAAACGAGTCCCCAGCTGGATAGAATAGGACCAGGTACTCTGTCCCTTTCAGATACCTCAAAATCCTCTTGGCAACCTTCAAGTGTGACTCTCTGGGACAAGGTTGAAATCTTGCACACATGCCTACGCTGAACACTATGTCAGGTCAGCTTGGTGTTAGGTACACAATGATCCGTTAATCTCTCTGTTCATAGTCTGATTTATCAAGGCACTGGAATCATTTGTTCCCAATTTTGAATTAGTACCCATGGAGGTGTCAATGGGCTTTGAATCTGTCATATAAAATTTTCTCAGCAACTCCTTGATATACTTTTCTTGACAGATTGAGATGCCACTTAGGGTTTGCTTGATCTGCAAACTCAAGAATAAGGTCAGCTCCTCCATCATGCTCATTTTGAACTCATTTCCCATTAGTGTGGCAAATTCTTCAAATAGAACCTACGATGTAGCTCCAAAAATAATGGCATCCACATATACGTGTATGATGAGCAGCTCTTTGCCTCTAGTCTTCAGGAACAAGGTGTTGTCAATCTTACCCCTCTTAAAATCATTTTTCAGCAAAAAATTGGACCGTCTTTCATACCAAGCTCTAGGAGCCTATTTCAGTCCATACAGAGCTTTGTCTAAATTTAAACACATGATTTGGGTAGTCAACGTCCTCAAACCCAGGTGGTTGCTTTACATACACTTCCTTTAGATCGCCATTTAGGAATGCACTTTTGACGTCCATCTGAAATAGCGTGAATTCCATATATGCTACAAAGGAAATGAGAATTTTGATGACCTCCGTTCTGGCAACAGGAGCAAATGTTTCATCATAGTCGATGCCTTCTTCTTGATTATTGCCTTGAACCACCAACCTTGATTTGTTCCTTGTGATAATACCATTTTCATCAAGCTTGTTTTTGAACACCTGCCTAGTCTCGATAATAGTTCTGTCAGCGGGTCTAGGGACCAGGTGCCATACTTTGCTTCGCTCAAACTGATGGAGTTCCTCTTGCATGGAATTCACCCAGTTTGAGTCTGTCAAGGCTTTCTTGATATTCTTTGGCTAAATGTTGGATATGAATGCTGAAAATTCCACCAAGTTTTTGACCATGGATCTGGTCTGCTGATATACCGTTAGTTTACGGTGTTTCTAATATATTTCACTTACAAGGTGTGTGTGTCTAGGGCCTTTTTGTATTGGTTTTTTATGTGTTTTTATCATATTTTGCAGGAAAGATGTTCAGGCGCAGAATTAAAGAGAAAGCTGAAAGAAATGCAAAAAAGGGAATCTACGGTGCTGATCTACAGACCGTAGGTCCGTTGACGCTCTGTAGATGGTGGTCATAGATCAGAAGCCAAGGCATGGAAGACAAACCAGGGAAATCTGACCAAGTGTGGAACCACGGTGACTATTGACGGTCCGTAGATTGATCTACGGACCATACTATTGATCCGTATATTGAGACTGCGAGGGTTCCAGTACCTGATTTTTGAAGATTTTAAGTGTGAAGCTACGGAAAGGGATTGACGGACTGTAGATTGATCTACGGTCCGTACTGCAGTTTCGTCATTTGCTTCAGAGAAGCTGATTTTTTGGAAGTTGATATATTTTCTAAGTCCTCGCTGACGGAAGGGACTCACGGACAGTAGATCCATTGACTATTTGTGAGTCATTCTCGTGGAATGAAGACGCATGCCTATAACAAACTTTCCTTATTTTGTTTCCCTTTTAATTTAGGACTTGTTTTCTATAAATAGGGCATGTAAACCTCATTTTTGGGGTTAGACATTATTACTTTAGTTCTATTTTGTAACTTGGGAGATTATTCTTGTAAAATTAGCAATTATTAGTTTTCTAAGTTTGTTTTGAAGATTTTGGTGTTCAATTCAAGTTGAATTTCTGGGTTTGTTATTCTTCTTACGTAAGTTCATAATTCTTTCATCTAAAATAATGAATTGTGTTCATATGATTATGGGTAACTAAACTCCACAACTAGGGTTGTGGGAACCATGAGCGATTAACAAAGTATGAATAGTAAATAAGTAATTATTGAATAGTGTTTTGCATACATTGATAATTCTTTCGTTTAGAAGTCTTTTTAACGAGTGCACGTGTTAGAACTCGCTTTGTTGCTACTTGCCGGACCAAGGAGGTAATCAACAAGAAAAGAATTATCAACATAGATTTAGTGTGATACTATCTAATAGGCTAGTGTCTATTGGTGCGAAGTAATAACTAAGCCAACCATCGATTATGATGTCTAATATGAGGTAAAGGTAAGGGTTAGTAAATTATACACACGTAGCCGGACCAAGGTGCGGGGTGCGGGGTGAAATTCTCTAGATGTCAGACCAAGGATTTAGAGATACCTAACTTATCACTTTGCATGTAGTACATTAGGAAAGGATTGCTATTACTAGGATTACTGTGTTATGAGCTTGTTGGGAACACGTATACCCTAGTTATTTATCTCATCTTGATAATAACCAAAATTGAGTTTTGATTACTGATTACTTATTAAATTCTTACAATCTGTTTCACAAAATCCCCCTTTTTTTATTACTTGTTTCTGGAAGTAATTTGACTAATCGAATATAATTGTTGGTTAAATTAAAGTCTAAACCATTTTCCTCATGGGATCGACCCCAACCTACAAGTTGGGTTCTTTACTTGATAACGACTACTTATGCTTCTTTAGGGAGGTGTAATTTGAGCATATCAAATTTTGGCGCCGCTGCCGGGGAAAATTTGGCTTTTAGATTTATTTTAACTACATTATTAAACGTTAGTCAAATATTTCCTAATTTTACTTTGTCTTGTTGTTTTTGTCTCTCTCAGGTTCTGACTCTAGTGTATGCCAAGTACACGGACCCAGGGTGAACCACTTACTCCGTACGATCCAGAGTTGAACCGAACTTCGCAAAGAATGAACAATCAATGAATTCCAGTTAATCCTATTGGAGTAAATCTTGGTGATGCAGTTGAGTTACGACAGCCAAGAGTAGCTGATGGGTGCATGGTCCACCAGTCCCACAACTGCATGACAACTACAGGGGCAACGTCAATATTGTTGACTCTGATTGACCTCTAGTCTTACCCCTTTGCCTCTGGGGCACACATTTGTGGTAACCAGTAGCTTAATTCAGATGCTTACTGCGAGGGATTTGTTCTCAAAGTTGCCATCGGAGGACCCACATTCTCACATAGCCAAGATAAGAGTGGTCTGCAAGAGCTGTGTAGGTCGACCAGACTTGGATATGGATATCATTGGATTGCGAGTGTTCCCTCTATCACTGACAGGCGATGCTGCTATATGGTTCACTGAGCTTCCTTATAACTTAATCTATACATGGAACCAACTGAGTGATGTGTTCTTTTCATGGTATTATCCAGTGTCCAAGAAGCTCAATCACAAAGATAGGGTAAATAATTTTGTGGCATTGCCTGGAGAGTCTGTGAGCAGTTAATGGGACAGATTCACTTCATTCATAAGAGGTGTTCCGGATCACCGTATGGATGATGAGTCACTGAAGGAATATTTCTATCGAGGTCAGGATGACAACAATAAAGCAGTGCTTGATACTATTGCTGGAGGATCATATGATGAGTGCACATATGCACAGATTGCAGAAAAATTGGAGAAGATTCTCGCAACAATAAAGCATTGAGAACTAGGAGGTCGAATACTGGGAGAAACATTTTTTCCATTCATTCTACGAATAATCAGTCAGTAGAGGAAATTCGTGAGGAGATGGCTCAGATCAGGACCGAGTTGGGGTTGGTATTGAAGTATGTGAGCGGAGATGCAGAGAAGGTAAATACAGTGAATTACTTGACTAGAACGCCACCACCAGCTGAAGAGTGTTACTATGAAGAAGATGCTTATGCAGTGAATGATCAGACGGGGGGTTTCCGACCTAATGCTCAAGGATCCAACATGGAAAATTGGTGCCAAGGTCAAAGAAACCAAGGTCGGAACTATGGTAATTACAACCGAGAGGGTCAATATGTCCCGGATGGAAACTTCAAATGTGACCACAACTACAACCAAAACAACTATGGCAACAGAAACGATCGGATTGGACCTTATGTTCCCCCTCAAAATTGAGAATCCGGTACTAGGGAAGCTGGAGGCAATTTGGTGCGTATTGAAGATATGATGCATAAGATGATGAGAAGGTTTGATGCAATTGATGAGAATGTGAAGGAGATGAGAAATGACTTGTCTGGTATTGGTCAAAAGGTTGATGCCCATGCAGTGTCAATAAAGCATCTAGAACAGCAGATGATTCAGTTGTATACTACAGTGAATCCACGTCAACCTGGCGCTCTTCCTAGCAACACCATCTAGAATCCAAAGAATGATGGTCATTGTATGGTACTTACTACTCGAAGGGGTAAGCAAACCATAGATCCATTTATGCCGTCTGTAGTGGATGCAGAGATGAGAAAAGAAGGTGATGTGGTAGAGGCTAGAGAAGAGTCTGAGACGGCAACAGAGCAGGAAGCAGAGATATCTCAGAAAGTGGTTCCCATACCTAGACCTCCACTACCTTTTTCACAAAGGTTAGTGAAGAAGACTGAAGATGGTAAATATCGCAGGTTTATTAGTATGTTGAAGCAGTTTTCTATCAACGTTCCTTTGATAGAAGCTTTGGAGCAAATGTCTGGGTATGCAAAGTTCATGAAAGATATGGTGACAAAGAAAAGGTCTGTAAGTTTTGAAGATGATGATAGATTGCAGCGTTGTAGCGCTATTGCTACAAGATCTCTTGTGCAGAAGAAGGAAGACCCTGGTGTTTTCATGATCCCATGTACCATAGGGTTGTTACACTTTGCTAAGGCATTGTGTGATCTTGGTACTAGCATCAACCTCATGCCATTATCTATTTACAAAAAGTTGGGCCTAAGGGACCCAAAGCCCACTGTAATGAGGTTACTAATGGCCGATCGAACTGTGAAGAAGCCCATTGGTGTACTCCATGATGTGCTAGTGAAAGTGAAGTCTTTCATTTTTCCGACAGATTTTGTGATTCTTGATTGTGAGGTTGATTTTGATGTTGCCATCATCCTTGGGAGACCATTTCTTGCCACATGGCGTGCGTTAGTTGATATGGAAAAGGGATAGATGAAGTTCAGACTGAACAATGAAGAAGCAACTTTCAATATTTGTAGGTCCATGAAGCAGAATGGTGAGCTTCAAACAGTATCTGCTATAACTTACAGAGTGGAGAGTGGGACTGAAGTGCAAATTGAAGAGCGACTAGGTGTTGAGGAATTAGCAGTAGTTATGATGAATTTTGATAGTGATGGTATTGAAGAGTATAATGAGTTGGTAGCCGCACTTAATAGGTGTGAATATCGGTCCAAACCAAAGAAGTATGAGTTAGACATGAAGAATCGTGAGTCCCTACCCACAAGACCATCTATTGTGGAGGCATCGAACTTGGAGCTTAAGGCTCTACCACCGCATTTGAGGTATGTATACTTGGGCAGAGTAGTTTGTCGGTCATCATTGCGGAAGATTTGAATGCGAAACAAGTAGAGTGCTTGGTGACTGTGTTAAAGAGGTTCAGGCGAGCTATTGGGTGGACTATTGCAGATATCATCGGGATTCCTCCCGGTATTGGCTCTCACAAACTCCAACACATGCCACATCATAAGCCCAGTATCGAGCACCAGAGAAGATTAAATACACCTATGCAAGAGGTAGTTAAAAAAGAGATCATCAAGTGGCTGGATGCAGGAGTTATTTACCCCATTGCAGATAGTAGTTGGGTATGTCCTGTCCAGTGCGTGCCTAAAAAGGGTGGTATTACTGTGGTTTCAAATGAAAGAAATGAGCTTGTTCCAATGAGGCCCATTACT
Source organism: Solanum verrucosum (assembly GCF_900185275.1). Classification (NCBI taxonomy): domain Eukaryota; kingdom Viridiplantae; phylum Streptophyta; class Magnoliopsida; order Solanales; family Solanaceae; genus Solanum; species Solanum verrucosum. Next base: position 125,291 of record NW_026019922.1, on the reverse strand, counting down.
AGATGGAGAGTTTGTATGGATTACCGAAAGTTGAATGCATAGACAGAAAAGGACCACTTTCCTATGTCGTTGATGGACCAGATGTTGGATAGAGTTACAGGAAAGGGTTGGTATTGTTTTGTTGATGGGTATTTAGGCTACAATCAAATTTCTATAGCTCCAAAAGACCAAGAGAAGACCACCTTCACTTGCCCTTATGGGACTTTTGTATTCAAACGGATGCCATTTGGGTTGTGCAATGCTCCAGCAACCTTCCAGCGCTGTATGATGTCTATATTTTTTGATATAGTGGAAGACACTATTGAAGTGTTCATGGATGATTTTTCAGTTGTAGGTGATTCTTTTGATCGTTGTCTGGATCATTTGGCCGAGGTGCTTAAAAGGTGTGAAGACTGCAACTTGGTGCTGAATTGGGAGAAGTGTCATTTTATAGTTAAAGAAGGTATAGTGTTGGGTCATCGAATTTCAAAGAAAGGTATTAAGGTTGATAGAGCTAAAGTTAAAGTAATAGAAAAGCTTCCGCCACCCATTTCTATAAAAGGTGTTAGAAGTTTTCTTGGGCATGCAGGTTTTTATAGGAGATTCATCAAAGATTTCTCAAAAATTGCATATTCGTTGTGCAAACTGCTCGAGAAGGAGTGTAAGTTCTATTTTGATGATGCTTGTCTTAGAGCATTTGGAGAGTTAAAGGAGATGTTGGTTACTGCACCCATCATTATTTCACCGGATTGGGGACAACCGTTTGAGGTAATGTGCGATGCGAGTGAAGTGGCGCTTGGTGTAGTATTGGGACAAAGGCGAGAGAAAATTCTTCACCCTATTTACTATGCTAGCAACGCTTTAAATGTGGCCCAGAAGAATTATACTATGACCGAACAATCTAGTTTTTGCATTCGAGAAATTTCGATCCTACTTGCTTGGTACTAAGGTCATAGTGCATACTGACCATTCTGCATTAAGGTATTTGATGGCAAAACAGAATGCAAAATCCAGATTGATTAGATGGGTATTGTTGCTACAAGAGTTTGATTTTGTGGTAAAAGATAGAAAGGGGACCGAATATCAAGTTGCTGATCACTTGTCCAGATTAGAAGAAGAGGCTATGCTAAAGCTTGGAGATAGGGTTGAAATTAATGATGCTTTTCCAGATGAACAGGTATTGGCTGCTTCTCATGATTTGATTCCTTGGTTCGTAGACTTTGCTAATTATCTGGCAAGCGATGTTGTGCCTCCTGATTTGTCTTTGCACCAAAGGAAAAAATTTATGCATAATGTGAAGAAATTCTTTTGGGATGAGCCTTACTTGTATCGTAGTTGTGCTGATGGGATTATTCATCGCTGTGTGCCCGAAGTTGAGATGTTGAGTGTACTTGAAGCATGCCATTCGTCACCTATTGGTGGGCATCATAGCGGTATTCGAACTGCACATAAGATTTTGCAGTGTGGGTAGTACTGGCCTACCATCCACCAAGATGCTCATGATTTCGCCAAGTCTTGTGATCGTTGCCAAAGAGATTTCAAAGAGGCAAGAGCTGCCTATGAATCCTATATTGGTGATAGAGTTGTTTGATGTATGGGGCATTGATTTTATGGGTCCATTTGTGAGTTCATATGGGATGAAGTATATTCTTGTTGCGGTTGGTTAAGTATCAAGTGGGTGGAAGCAGTTGCGCTCCCCAACAATGAAGGCAAAAGTGTCACCGCATTCTTGAAAAAGAATATCTTCTCCAGATTTGGTACACTGAGGGCTATTATTAGCAATGGAGGTTCTCACTTTTGTAATAAGCTGTTCAAGGCACTACTTGAGAAATACAGTGTCCGCCACAATATAACCACTCCTTACCATCCACAAACTAATGGGCAAGTTGAAGTGTCCAACAGAGAAATTAAACAGATTTTGGCAAAGACTATAAATGCTAATAGAACGGATTGGTCAAGGAAGCTTGATGATGCTCTATGGGCCTATCGCACTGCATACAAGACCCCATAGGTATGTCTCATTACCAACCTGTATATGGGAAGTCTTGTCATTTACCGATAGAGCTAGAGCATAAGGTGATGTGGGCAATGAAGAAACTAAATTTGGATTGGGGTGCCGCTTCAAATCAAAGAATGAATGACTTGAATATGCTTGATGAGTTCCGCCTAAAAGCTTACGAAAGTTTAGCCTTGTACAAAGAGAAGATGAAGCGGTATCATGATCAAAGAATTGAAAAGCGTGAATTTGTGATTGGTGATCTTGTGCTTCTATTCAACTCTAGGTTGCACTTGTTTCCAGGCAAACTCAAGTCCAAATGGACTGGGCCATTTTTGCTCACAAAAGTGCTCCCCCATGGAGCGGTTGAGTTTGAGAATAGTGAAGGAACAAGGTTCATGGTAAATGGGCAAAGGATCAAGATCTATCTGGGAAATGCTAAAAGGGTGCAAGAAGTGATTGAGGCCTACAATCTTGATGAAGTCTTAGTAATCAAGAAACTTGCGTCGTGCCGCGACATTAAATCAAGCGTTGTTTGGGAGGCAACCCAAGATGTACAATCTAGCCAACGATAGGTTTCTGTTTTCCATTTAGTAGTTTTGTTTGTTTAATTGCGTCTCTGTATCAATTTAGATAGGTGTTTTAGTTTTTCTTAGTGTTGGCTAGAATTAGCATAGAGTCTGTGTCTAAAAAGTGTCCAGAAAATGTAAAAAGAATAGTCTATTGGTTGCTACATGTGCAGGTACGCCATGAAAAATCTACAGAAAATGGTCTGGTGCAGAGGTCTACAGACCTCATTGACGGTCCGTCGTTCAATCCACGGATCGTGGATCGTGTTCGTAGACCCCAGGTATGCCTCTAAATTTTTCTAAATGTAAGGGTGATCTACGGTCCTCATCTACGGACCGTAGATCGACTCACGGACCGTAGACGAGGTCTCGTGAGTCCTAAATCTTGTTGTATGTGATTATGAGTCTACATGTAAGTTTCGACCTAGGGTTCCAAAGTTTGTCTTAAATACTTGTTCAAATGATTAATCGGAATCCTGAGAATGACAAACTAGCATGATTCAATGTTGAAATGCATGGTTAGACTAGGATATTGTTGAAAATGATCTAAGATGTGGACTTGCAAATAAAGATTGGTTGAAACCTGGCACAAATCGTATCCACGATACCCCGTCTACGGACCATAGATTCTACAGACCGTAGATTGGGTTCGTGGGTTGATGCACTTGAAAATCTCACCAAGTGTGAAACCACGGATGTGGACTATGGTCCGTAGATCAATCTACGGACCGTTCTATACATCTGTGGTTTCCATCTGTGACCAATATTGTTGGTCCTCTGATCCACGGTAGGGTTCCACGGACCGTAGATCAGTCTACGGACCGTAGGCCTCCTCCGTGGATGACCACTGTAGCTTCTGTCTGAAATTTTCTTGGGACTTTGTTACTGTTCGTTTATAGTTCTAAAAGTTTTTTTTGTTTGTTTATGGTTAGTTTTGGCACTAATATTGCTTCCACAGGTACGATGGCACCCAAGAAGCTCGTCACCTACGCAAAACAGGGCAAGTCAAAATATGTTCCTCCTAGCTTCAGGTTAATTGATGAGGACATGGACACGGAAAAAGATCCAGCATACATTCCTCCCAACACAAGGACTTCCCCCACAGCACCCTGAGCCACAAGAGGCACCTCCCAGAAGGTGATCACCGATGTAGTCACTGTCTCCCAGTCTGATGAGGAGCACACACTGATCGGGTCACTAACTGGGGCTGCTTCCAGTTTAGTTATTGGGTCTGTGTCTGGCTCCGAGTCTGCCCATGCTTCGGGCTCTGAGTCCAGCCATGCTTCAGGGTCCTAGTCTGCCCATGCTTCGGGGTCCAAGGCCAAGTCAGCCACAGGGTCCAGCCAAGATGACCAAGTTGCCTCGTCTGATGAGGCCACTAGCTCGGAGTCTGTACCAGCACCAAGAAATGAGGATCCTACTCCAGTGGCCGGCGAGCCAAACAGATGGTGTGTTGAGGGCCAATGGCAAATTTATCGGGATGCCAAGATGAGAAATAACAAAGGGAAGATGGCCCAACTTATTACAGAGGAGCGCAGAGTCCTCACGGGCAGCTTGCACACTGTCCCTGACATCCACTGAGTTTTTAACCTTCACAAGTGTGATTGGATGGTTCGAGACCCTGGGACTTATAGTGAGGATAATGTGCGAGACTTCTAAGCCTCTTATGCTACCACTCTTCGTGGCTCGATCTCCAAGAGGTCAAAGCCCATGGACCAAGATCCTCTCACTTCTACTGTAGTCCGGGGTTGTCAGGTGGACATATCACATGCCACCATCAGCCGCTTTTTCTATGGTCCGACCATAGGTCACTCTTGGTCACTAAACACAGCGGAGTTTGAGTACATATGGGACATCGTGCGGAGTGGTGCTTTCTAGAGGAATGCTAAACAGCGAGAGGCTGTAATACTATGGTTGGCTAAGTATGTTGCTGCAGATGGCGAGCGTGCAGAGTGGGTCTCCGCACCTCGGCTAGGTATCCGAAAGGCCACATTGAATTTTGTGGCCAAGTTCTTATGGTTTTTGGTGCGTAACAGGGTGTCACCGACAAAAGCTGACAACCAACTCACATGGGACAGAGCGATCATGGTTACAGTACTGGTAGTAGGAGTGAAGATTGACTTTGCCCGCATGCTGCTTGCAGAGATTCACGAGAGGGCATTCAAAACCTCCACTACTTACCCCTTTCCATGTTTGATTTTCCAATTGTGTAGGGACTCTGGCTTGCCGATCTGGTATTGGGATAGGTCGATCCACCCTACAAGGACTTTGGATATAGGCCTCATTCGAGATGAGGCAAATGTGGCGGCACCTCGCAGAGAGCCCCAGATTGAGGTACCTCTCCTGGGCGTAGATCTTGCAGACACGGTGGGGTAGGCACAGGGCAGTGATCCCATTATACCAGATCACTCTGATACTGTCCCAGCCTCCTCTTCCCAGGCTGCTAGTATGGCTCCTATTTCATCCCGGTCCACACCACAGTTAGGAGCTACTGTTGTCCCGTTGGCCAGAGTACAGAAATTGGAGGCTCAGATGGCAACGCTGTTGCATCACATCCAGCCTTGGATGCAAAAGTCGATAGCCGAGTCCGAGGCCAGAATGGAGCAAAGGATGGAGGGCATAATGGACCGGAAGGTCGAGGCAGTAAATAAGCGTCTTGATGCCTTTGAATTGCGAGTCCTCGAGTGATCAGCCCCGGCCATAGATTTATCCTCTTTCCAGGCCGAGTTAGCTAGTCTCCGGACCGACGTTGATGCCCTTCTTTCCGCCTCTAAAGTTGAGCCTCAGGCCGCACCTACTGCACTAGTTGATAATACGGTGCTGGATGTTTTATTCAGTGGGACCGCTGAGGAGGGGCTTGAGCCTACACATGACAAAGGTAAGAGGCACCGTTCTAATTACATTGAAGAGGAAAAAGTGCAAAAGAGACAGCGTAGGCAAAAGAAGGAGGCCAGGAAGGCCTCGATTATAGATGAACAGTTGTGCCAACAGAGGGTATGTGAGAGTGTTGTAGGGGAATCGAGTTATGCCCCAGTTGTAGAGGTCCCGCCTGTTGTTGTGAGGGACGTTGTGAGCACCACTGATGGTTCTATGATGGATGATGTGGGCACTATTGTGGGTGACCCTACTATTGCTCCAACAGGCTCCGGGAAATCGGACCCACCCGCTCGTGCTTGATTCATCGGCGCTATGTGCCATAGGTTTGCTTCACCCAATCCGCTACCTTTTACTATTCTTGAATGAATTGGGGACAATAGCATTTATTTTTGTTGGGGGGTGGGGTAAATGGATTGTGAGTGATATGGTGAAGTCTGAGTAACCCAACTCATAAATCCTCTCTTGAGGTTTTCTTGCCTGTGTTCTTTTTCCCCAAGAGACTGTTTAAATTATGTTGAACCGGCATGTGTTAGGATTGTATGTATAGAAGCATGAAAAAGAATGAAGCATGATGGCTTATGAAAAATATAACGCGTCCAATTTTTTGTGATGTGTGCTAGAATTGGTAGGCTAAGACAAGTTGCATGTGTCGACTCTGAGTATGACATGATAATGAATCAACTTGATGGCATGACTTAACCTGAAACGTGAACTGGGTAATCTAATAATCTGATAATGAAACTATGTGCCAAATGTGTGTGAGAATAGTGATTGATCAAATAGTTATTGTGCAGAACTAGAACTTGCCCGGTTAGTCCTGCTAAGACAATTCACTTTAGAAGCTAGAAGGTGATCATAGGCCCTTGTTCTGAAAAGTCCACACATTGCCTAAAAGAAAGATCCAACCAAATGAAATAAATGCTCCCTTTGATCCAAATGCTTTGAGCCTAAAATTAGACCATTTCTTTCTAAGAAAGGAATGGATGTGACTTGTTGAAAGCTGAAATAAAAAAATAAAAAAAATAAAAAGGCAAGAAAGAGATAAAAGTGAAAAGTAAAAAGATTTGAAAAGCCTAAAGTCACATCCATAGTTGAAGAAAATCAAGGGAAAGAAGGTAAAATGGTAGGATGACAGAAATAGGGCAGAAAGAGGTTGAAAGTCTAGCGTAATGTCAAGGAGCAAAGAAAGTCACTAAGAAGTACCCAAATGTACCACACTTGATCCTGAGCCTACGTTACAAGCCAAGAAAGTCCTATAGTGATCCTAGAGTCTAAATTAGGGAGTCTAAGCAGTGAAAATAAGGGCAAGCCTATGGTACTGAGCACTAACTGTACTTGAAGTTGTTTCTGAGTGTGAGTGTTGAATGAATCCTTTGTACTCAAAGTCATAGTCATTGTGTGAAAGAAAAGGGATTTCGTTTGAAGTGAGGGCACTAGTTGCATTTTCTGAAAGTTGGTACTTTGGTGATAGTAAAACAGTGTATGTTGTGTGTTGGTTGTCGATCGTTGTCATGGTTTGATCCACATGAATTAGCTTGTCGAGTCTAAGAGAACAATTTTTGCACCCGAAAAGTGAGTGGGATAAAGAACCATATGATTGCTTGTGCTTGAAATGGTTTCTTCTATAAAAGTGTCGTTTAGAGTCCTAGTGCGTCGCTTGAGGACAAACAACGAATTTAAGTTGAGGATGTTGATATACCATGATTTTATGGTGTTTCTAATACATTTCACTTACAAGTTATGTGTGTCTAGGGCCCTTTTTGTATTGGTTTTTAATGTGTTTTTATCATATTTTGCAGGAAAGATGTTCAGGCGCGGAATTAAAGAGACAGCTGAAAGAAATGCAGAAAAGGGAATCTACGGAGGTGATCTACGGACCGTAGGTCCATTGATGCTCCGTAGATGGTGGTCATAGATCAGAAGCCAAAGGATGGAAGACAAATCAAGGAAATCTGACCAAGTGTGGAACCACGGTGACCATTGTCTACGGACCGTACTGTTGATCCGTAGATTGAGACTGCGAGGGTTCCAGTACCTGATTTTTGAAGATTCTAAGTATGGAGCTGCGGAAGGGGATTGACAGACCGTAGATTGATCTACGGTCCGTACTGCAGTTCCGTCATTTGCTTCGGAGAAGCTGAATTTTTGGAAGTTGATATATTTTCTAAGTCCTGGCTAACGGAAGGGACTCACGGACCGTAGATCCATTGACTATCCATGAGTCATTCTCGTGGAATGAAGACGCGTGCCTGTAACAAACTTTCCTTATTTTGTTTCCCTTTTAATTTAGGACTTATTTTCTATAAATAGGGCATGTAAACCTAGTTTTTGGGGTTAGACATTATTACTTTAGTTCTATTTTGTGACTTGGGAGATTACTCTTGTAAAATTAGCAATTATTAATTTCCTAAGTTCGTTTTGAAGATTTTGGTGTTACAATTCAAGTTGAATTTCTGGGTTTGTTATTCTTCTTACATAAGTTCATAATTCTTTCATCTAAAGTAATGAATTGTATTCATATGATTATGGGTAACTAAACTCCACAACTAGGGTTGTGGGAACCATGAGCGATTAACAAAGTATGAATAGTAAATAAGCAATTCTTGAATATTGTTTTGCATGCATTGATAATTCTTTCGTTTAGAAGTCTTTTTAACGAGTGCACGTGTTAGAACTCGCTTTGTTGCTACTTGCCGGACCAAGGAGGTAATCAACAAGAAAAGAATTATCAACATAGATTTAGTGTGATACTATCTAATAGGCTAGTGTCGATTGGTGCGAAGTAATAACTAAGCCAAACATCGATTATGATGTCTAATATGAGGTAAAGGTAAGGGTTAGTAAATTATACACACGTAGCTGGACCAAGGTGCGGGGTGAAATTCTCTAGATGATGGACCAAGGATTTAGAGATACCTAACTTATAAATTTGCATGTAGTACATTAGGAAAGGATTGCTATTACTAGGATTACTGTGTTATGAGCTTGTGGGGAACACATATACCCTAGTTATTTCTCTCATCTTGATAACAACCAAAATTGAGTTTTGATTACTGATTACTTATTAAATTCTTACAATTTGTTTCACAAAAACCCCCTTTTTTTATTACTTGTTTCTGGAAGTAATTTGACTAATCTAATATAATTGTTGGTTAAATTAAAGTCTAAACCATTTTCCTCGTGAGAATAACCTCAACCTACAAGTTGGGTTCTTTACTTGATAACGACCGATTATGCTTCTTTAAGGAGGTGTAATTTGAGCGTATCATCCCAAAATTTATGAGGGAGACAAGATTGTCAAGCGGATGAGATGATTGATGTTTCCACCTTGACTGAGCATTCAGGGGTTGAGGCTGATTTGTTTGCTCTTCTTCATCTTTGGAGAAAATTTCTTCAGGCTGGGGAGAATCATTTGGATCTCCATTGTTAGATGTACCAGGTCCTTCTCCAGGCTCATCACCTTCTTATACATCTTCAATTGGATCTTGATCATCTGCTCCTGGGTTTTGCCTTTATTCAATCAGTGATTCATTCACTCCATCCCTCTGAATTTGCAAAAGTTCTTCCAGCTCATCTTCATCTTTGTAATTTAAGTCTAACATGACACCAGCTTCATCAAAAATCACATGAATGCTTTCTTCAATAAATAGAGTCCTTTTATTATAAACTCTATAGGCCTTGCTGGAGGATGAGTAGCCCACAAACACTCATTCATCACTTCTAGAATCAAAGTTTCCTAGATCATCCTTGCCACTGTTCAGCACAAAACACTTGCATCCAAAAGCCCTTAGATAGTTCAGGATAGGCTTTTTGTTATTTAACAGCTCATAAGGAGTTTTGTTCAGTAGAGACATGATCAAGCACCTGTTGGTCACATAACAAGCAGTGTTGACTGTTTCAACCCAAAAATATTTTGGAAGATCTAAGGCAATGAGCATGGTTCTGGCAATATCCACTAGAGTTCTATTCTTTCTTTCCACAAAACCATTTTGTTGGGGTGTTCTGGGAGCAGAAAAGTCATGATGAATTCCATTTTCAGCACAGAAGTTATCAACCTTTGCATTCTCAAATTCAGTTCCATGATCAGACCTGATCCCTACAATCTTGCAGCTTAACTTCGTATGAACCATTTTGATGAAGGTTATCAACACATCATAGGTTTCCTCCTTGGTCCTGAGGAACATAGACCAAGTAAACCTTGAATAATCATCAGCAATCACCAGAAAGGTACATGTAGGCTACTTCTTCCAGACCCTCAACCCCACCTACTCATTCTTGGGACATAGTAGTGTTCCACAGGGAGTTTGATGCTGAGAGTAAAAGAGGGAGCTCTTGGGATCTCCTATTGTCTCACGAGTGGAAGATCATAGAGGTCATGATCACTTGTCTCACCTTGGAGCAGGAGCTACCCTATTTGGAACTGGAGGACTTGGAGCAGTTCCCCTTCATGCGTGATCCTGAGGCAGGAGATCCTGCCCTGTGATAGTGATTTCGGCACTCAGTAGGATTTGCCTCCCTCCTTTTTAGATATTGGTATTTGTTTTGGTTTGTGTCGTTTGGGCACAAGACATCTTTTTACGGTTCCTTATTTTTTACAGCACGTGGATTCTTGTTTTGGGATGGCTTATTCCCCATTATGCTAGAATGTTTGAAATGAATTTCTATTGCTTTTCTTTGTTGATATAAACTAAATAGGTGATAAAATTTGAATTGGGAAAGGAAGGCGAAATAGGGGGAAAATAGAGTTGAATCTTTTATGCACCATGCTATCGCGGGGAGTGGTATAGTGCCTAAGCACTGCTATGGTGAAATACCTCCACCATAGTTGGAGTGTTGTAGCAGTCTAGCTTCTGCAATGGCGACTTGATGATTTTAGCTAGAACTTTGAAGTTTTGCAACATTTCTCTCCTCTCACACTAGTGTGATCGACTCTTCAAACACCTACCATTAACAATGCAACCCTAAGACCATTCCCACACACAAGTGTAACAGTCATTCAAATTGTAAGCTCACTCAGGATTTCAGGATCTTACCCAGCAACACAAAATTAGCACTTTCACTACATTACCATAGAATTGAATATCAAATAATATGGGAATACAATTCATATTATCATATACATGACATATAAATTAGCTCCTCCCATGGTTTCTAGCCATTACCAACTATACGAAAATCAGACTTTCCCCACAGTCATAATCAATCCTTTTTCCCTTACCATTTACCATTGATTTGCCAATTTAAAAATATTCCCAAGATCCTTCCAACACATGTATAATATAGACCTTGCATCATGGCCATAAAATCTCATGACTGAATTGCACACAAAATATTAAATAATCGCATACAACTTCAATCATTCATGCAAATATAATTCACACATAGGCAATTATTCAAACAATACAATGCACATAATAACAACCATTAAACATTCATTACCAATTTAATCAATTTCATGATATAATATTCGCATCATGGATGACCACTAACTGAACATTCATGCATTCACATGACCCTTAAGGCCAAATACCAACTGGAACCTTCCCGGTTTAAATAATGCCTTGCTTGTGTACCTTTAGCCGTAAAAATGGTATCGAGATAACTTCATCGAGATACCAATAGGAATCCAAAGATACCAATTGAACTCAATTCATACCACAAGCGACAACCGAACGAAAAGATTAAAGAAGTTAAACAAATTCCTAAAATGTTTTATATCCCTCTAGAGATTAAATGTGGACGTCAACACACCAAATCATCAATGCTCTATTTGATATTTTCTCTTGTATTGGGAGACCAGTAACATGGCCTCTGATACCAAGATGTCATAACCCAACCCATCGGATCGTGCGGGCACCTACTCTAACACCTAAATAGGAGAACCTTTTCACCCTAAAGTAAATTAAACCATGCAGAAAATAAATTATTTACTACAAAAATATTTTTAACCTCTTAAATTTATGAAAACAACAACTTCAATAATACCTTTTACAATAGATGGAAAACACTCCCTTAAGGAACTAATCTAAACAGGTACAAGAGCTACTAAAAGGGTACAATTTATATAATGAAATAAGACACAACACTCACCATAAAGAAGGAAAAATAGAAGTTGTTGAAGATCACCATCGTCTTCACCTAAGAAACATCACTAACCCTGCAACCTACGTATGCCAAGTCGCATAGCAAGAGTAGTATCAGTACAAATGCAATACTGGTAGGCATCATTGACCAATCCAAACCTACCACAAAATATAATATAGAAGATTATAAGAAGACATGCAATATAAAAGTAACACCACCCCAAGTCGTTATCCAAATACTTTTACTCACCCCCGGTATAATGTCATAACTAATGCACCTTGGTCTCATGCCTCCTTATTATGCCATCATAATTTCAAATCATAGTCTAACCCTTCTACCACAATAATATTCACGAATACAAGAACGCCACTATCCCTATCAACTAACCTGTTATTCTCTCTCGGTTTCTCAGGCCAACTCATTGGCCTTTTATTGGAACAGTACCTGAAACAAACATCGTAGACCAACACATCCTTTTTGAATCACATCCCCATTATCTCATAAGTTCTAAGACACTGGACAACCATAACCAGTCCTAGCACTTAACACGTACACCAGCCCCCCCCCCTCCCGATCATCTATCTCAATCAATAATCACCATTTTAATAAACAAATAGCATACCTCTATAATCACAAGCATCACATAGCCCAAACTCTCAGTCCTTACTCTGACTTAACAGTACATGAAACAAGTCCCACATGATCACTTACGATCAACACCTAAGATGAACCTACCTTTCAAGTAATTCGAACTACTAAAGTATCATACATGCAAAAATCATATTATGAAGAAGTAAACCTGGTTCACTCAAAGAACCATAAGCCCATACTTGGTCCTCTCATGGAAAATTGAGAAAAATCGTTGGGGCTCAATGGGTGAATGGAACCTATTGATGAAACCCTACATACCTTGAGGATCAAAGCCCAAAAGCAATAGAGAAATAAAAGATTTGAAGATTAAAACCCTGGTCTTCTTCTTAAACTTGAGAGAGAATTGGAGAATATGAATGTGGATGAGATTTGGGGATTTGAGTGAATGAGGAATTTGGGGTAATTTTAGGAGTAGAAGGGTAGTTATAAAACTTAAAATAAGGGTCAAAACGACATGGTATAAGTATTAAATGCATGGGAAAAAACCAAAATATCCTTAAAAATTATTTGTCGAATGACCCTGCTGTTTGCAACTATGGGCCAGTTACTAGGGCCTTAGAATTGGCCAACTTACTACGACACCATTCTATGGACTGTCAAACTTCTTATGGTCCACAGACCCTATCTGTAGACCTCAAATTTAACCCAAAAATTTCATTAACTCTAGATTACACCTATGAAACACATTTATGACTCGTCAAATTTCCTATGACTCGTCCTGTTCATTCATAGTTCAAACTTCAGAAACTTAAAATTCCAAAACTCATCTCCAAGTCTATGACTCTCTTCCTATGGCCCGTAGAAAGGACTCATAGTCACAGCCTCAGTGCTAAAAATCAGATTTTTTCCTTTTCTTGTGACTTTCTACTGTCAGAGGTGTTACATCAATAATGATTCTGAGTGTTGGTCTTGCCTAGAGTGTAGGCTCAGAACGTAACATCAGTGCACACATAAACTTAACATTATCCTAATTACCCTTCCTCCTTCCCCCAAACTTGATAATTTGATAACATCAACCCTCATAAATATTGATGCGGCAAAGAGCGTGAACCACTTTATTTTAAGGAGGGAAGAAAAATTGAAAACTCAACTTTTAGTTAAGGTATTTTTCAACTATTAATTGTCACATAATTACTATAGTAATTTTTTTGTTCTAATTGTATTGCTCTTTTTTTTAAAATAAAATATATACATTTTATATTTTTCCAAATCGCATTTATTTAAATAATATTATAATTTATTTTAATTATAGTATATCTATTTTTTGTATTCAAATTTAAATTACTTCGTTAAATTTTATTTAATTTATCCAAATAAAAAGAAGATTTAACCAAAGTAAAGAAATATACATAATTTATGTAATGATCTGGTTGTTCATTTTTGGAATTTTTTATAAAAATACTTTTTTCCCTCTTTATATCTACCTCGAGTTATTGTTGATTGAGTTTTGAAAGTTGGTTTCGAACTTTGAGCAAAAAGTTGTGAATTTTGTAATATTTGAGTTTGAAAGACTAAAGTTGAAAAAAAAGGTTTTCGGTGTCTTTTTGAGTTTTGAGTTTCAAAATGGAATTCATGTTGATTCCATCAGTATCGAAATATGGAAATTGGTCAATGAGTGTTGTCGGTTTCAGATTAGGATTTTTTTGAGGATTTGAGGGCCTAAGTTGTAAAATTATAGAATTTAAGCCTTTGGGGTGACTTCGGTCAACATTCAAGGTTCGGATGCTCGAATCGGAATTCTGAGAGTACCAATGGATTATGGGGATAATTCGAGGCCTCAATGAGATCTTGTTTGAATTTTAAGAGGTCTCGAGTATGTTTTGGCCTTTTTAGGCGTTATGTTCATTTCTTGTGACTTTTATGAGTTTCAAGTCAAGAAGACCTCGGATTTGTGTTTCGACGGTTCCATTGAGTCAAGAATGTCAAGTATAGTTGGATTGCATATATGGCTTGTGTGTATGAGATTCTAAACAAATCTCGAGGGTCCTTTCAATTTTTTGAGTGTTGGCTGATTTTCTGGTGCTTGAGTTATGTATCCTTTACTTTTGCGGTAGGCCTTCCGCTTTAGCAAAGGTGTGATCACTAAAGCAAAGGCCAAACTTTTGCCTGGTTCGCTTAAGCTAATCAGGGCTCTCTTTAGCGATGTTCGATCAAGCGGAGGCATGTTCGCAAAAGCGAGACCCCATATTTTTATGGGGTTTGCTTAAATGAACCCGAGTTCACTTAAGTGACTTTATAGGGGGGTTCCCTTGCCATTTTCGTGGTTTTATCCATTTCCCCCTTTTTGAGCTTTGTAAAATCATTTGAGGCGATTTTAAAGAGATTTCTTGTGCTGATCATTCGACCGTGTCTCCGGGGCACAGTTGAATGTAGATATCATGAACGCGAGGTGCTTTGGGTAAGCTTTTGTAACCCTAAAACTTCATTTTCCTTTTATCATTTATAGATTTTAACATCAAAACTTGAGCCAAACAAGAAAATTGGCATTTCGAAAATAATTAATAGAAGCAAGTTCCCAGAATATTCAAGAAGGATGAAAGCCTTTATCTTTGGGGACGAACTAGGCTAGAAAAGAATCCCTCATTCATTCATCAATTTCATTGCCTCTTCCCTGCCCCAATGGATCGTGATTTTAATTGGCAAATGACAAGGTTTTTCAAGAACTTGAAATCTAAACTAAATTGGTGATTGTGAACTGATTTTAATTCCTTTTCCGAAATGGTTTTCACCAATGAGTGCAAAATCCTTAGGTAACATCTTCGAGTAAAGAATTTTGGATTCAAACCTCATTTTCAGAATTTGGTTTTTGAGTTGGATGACCCATTTTTCAAAGAGCATGATATGACTATTGTTATTTTAGAAATCATGTTGTGATTACTTGATTGAATTAGATTGTGTGGCTTTAGACATTACTCGAAAAGTAAATACTCAAGCATTGGATTGACTTTTGATTGAAATTGGGACAAGTAATCCCATAAACCTTGTAAATCTAGTAGAATCATGTATTTCCCTTCCTTGTGTGTGATGGGGAGTAATAAGAATGGGGTGAAGGACTCATTGTTCCACTTGATTAATCTTAATGAATAAAAATAAGATTAATGAAAAGGCAAATGTGGATCATAAGACTTTGTGAATTGCCTTGGTTTGGCCCCTATTTGATTGGTTGATGAAATGCTTTGATGGCATGAATATGGATTTGAATTACTTGAACTACAGTATTTTCCTTATTATGTGAAATTGTTTATGTTCATTGATGGTTGTACACCGTGATGAGACATGTGATATAAAGCCAAAGAGAAATGGTTCCGGGTAGTGATATTATGCCGAAGAGAAATGGTTCTGTCAAGTGACATGATATAAAGCCGAAAGAAAATGGTTCCAGGTACTGAAATAATATAAAGCCAAAGGGAAATGGTTCCGTCTTGTGATATTATGTCGAAGGGAAATGGATCTGACTAGTGATGTGATACAAAGTTGATGGGAAATGGTTCCGGCTAGTCATATTGTGCTGAAGAAAAATGGTTCTGGCAAGAGTTGACTATTGTGATTCGATGCATTTGATATTTGTCACGACCCGAGCCTACACCCCAGATGTGACACTAGGGATGGCAATGGGGCGGGGAAGGTTGAAGTGAGTTTTTTTTAAATTAATGTGGGGCGGGGCGGGTTGCAGGTATAGGTGATTTCATGTGGGTTCAAACTTAATTTTAACTCTTTACATCTTATAAGAGTAATAGAGCATTATTTATTAAAATAATTCTTTAAAACTACTAAAATATTCAAGATAGTAAATGAAAATAGTTCAATAGAAAATAATATAATTTCTTACATGTTTCCAACTGACCTCTAAAATATAAAATTTTAAGTCACTATCCTATTAAATTAATACAACTTAATGAAAAAATGAATTTCTTTTTATGAATTTTATTTTTATTATCAAACTTAACTAGAAAAGGAAAATATTAAAAAAGTTATGTGGAGCGGGTTCATGAGGGGCGGGTCTATGTGGGGCGGGGTGGGGCGGGTTGAAAATGAAAAAAGTTGTTATCTGGGGTGGGGCGGGACGGATTAAAAATTATGCGGGTTAAGCTCAACCAGCCCCGCACCTCCCCATTGTCATCCCTACGTGACACGGCGTACATGACTCCAAAAAGCATCATACAAGCCTCATAGAATATCATAACATAAGATAATAGAAAACGGTATGGAATTTAAAACTTTTAAACATACAATCGAAGTTTTTTTTAAAATGCAAACGGAAGTCTAACTTGTCTCAAATAGCCATCTAATACAATCTAAGAATCAACAATAGGGTCACAGCCCTTCAACATAGTCCGAAACATAAAATGACAAGAAAGGAAACTACTAATGACTCATACGTCCTCGAATCTTGAGGACCCACGACAAGCTAGGAGAATAGTCGATCCAAGCTTGTATCCAAGGAAGAACACCTCAAACACCGGAACCTACACTTTGTAGAAAAATGTAGAAGAAATATGGGTTAGTACAAAAATGCACTAAGTATGATAGCCATGCATAAAAATCATGCTAAAAAGGACATTTTAGTTAAAAACCATGCATTTAACAGGTTTGAGAATCATCATGTACTTTTAGTATAAAACATGAGTCATAAGCATAATCATCATATAAATCATTATAACACATTAGAACCATCTCTTAGGTAACCCTAAGTTATACTTGTGCAATGTATGAATGACATCCCATTATACCACTCATACTAAGTACCACTTTGAGGCCACCATAAACATGTTACCATTCTTCATTCTAATCTTTAGTTAATACTCATAGACCCATTCTTCATTCTAATCTTTATTTAATACTCATAGACAAGGAACATTCACATTTAATAAGTCATGAAAAGGAAAGCAACTCATAATAACAATCCAAGTTAAGCATTCACCATTACCTTTAGCCTTTATGTCAACATTCTCAATAGCATCATTATAAGCACATTCATTTCATTAGACATTATGGCATTTGAGGAACACACCATAGCCACTCTCAAAGCCTACTCCTACAATTCATGAATGGCATCCCATATTACCACCCACACTTCATAGAAACTCTTGAGTAACCATAGCACATAACTCACATGATGGGAATAATCCCTAACTGACATAGACCATGTGAGAAAATCATGGAATCAAGTGTTTATCCCACACCGTAAGGATTGGTCTACTTGCCTAGGTAGAACTAGTAATTTAGCTTAGGTGGATCCACTAGCTAATAACCTATGTGGGCACATAGCTATGGGATAAGGAGGTTGTTACTAGAAACCCGGCCTAACATTGGGAGAGCTTCCACCTCACAATATCCACTCGGTGCTAAGCATTAAATTCCCATAGAGTAGTTCATTTTCTTTAAACATTATTAGTCATGAGAAGGATTCCATTGGCCTACCGACTCAAGGTACATTATTATACACATGAAAGGGTGCCATTAGCCTACCGATTCAAGGTACATTATTAGACACATGAAAGGGTGCCATTAGCCTACCAATTCATGGTTCATTATTAAGATAGCTCATTGAATCCTCATGAAAGGGATACCATTGGTCTACCGATTCAAGGTTCATCATTATAGTAGTTCATGGACTCATTATGAAAGGGATACCATTGGTGTACCGATTCAAGACAAAGCCTTAGAATACTTCGTTAGTCATTTAAGAAAGGGATGCCATTGGCCTACCGATTCAAGGTTTATTATCACACACATGAAGAGGATGCCCTAAGCCTACCAATTCAAGGTATATTATACATTGAGAAACCCTTTCACAACAAGTAATCATCATTCACAAGTGTATAATTGAGAATTGCCTTTCAACAATACCACAATTGCATTATAGTCATGATCACATTACTTTAAGTATTCACAAAGCATGTACACAAACATCATGATTATACAAAATCTCATAATTTGCCCTTCAAAGACCATGAATCATAATTCATCAGCACACCTAAAATTACTACAATTATGCATGGATAATAACATGATTCAAATAACTAAACTACTATAATAACAATATCATTGTATTCCCCATACTAAAGTTTACCCACATCACAAAGTCATAAATTAGGGTTATGGATGTATTCATGGGATATTTTATTATAAAACCACCATAAAATAGCAATTCAATCATTATATAGGATTAGGATAATTAAATCATTGAAAACATTTTTAGAAAGAATCCATGACTTGGAGTGAAAACCCTAGGTTTTGGAGAATTTCTAACTTTGGAATTGAGAGTTTGAGGACTTCATGGATGAAAGCATTCCATGAATCAAGACTATCATACCTTAGGTGTATAAATCCAACAAATTCGTGTGAGAAAGACTCCTTCTTCAAGCCCTAACTTGATCTTCTTCTTCTTCTTTTTCAATGGAGTTTTTAGAGATAAGGTTTTTGGAAAGGGTTAAGTTGGTTATGATTTGGGTAGTTCAAATTTATGAAGTATATGAGGTGGTTAAAGGCTTAAAAGTACTTATATAAGTCTATATAAACAATATAAAATGACCTCACTTTAAACTAACCTCAAAAGGAATTACCTATAATGTCCCTTCCTTGGCCGAGACTTGGCAGATTTTGTAGGCTTGACCTACGCCTGGGACCTACGGTCCGTAGGTGGGCCTACTGGCCGTCCTGCAAGTCCGTAGGTCATGACATTGTAACGACCCAAAAAAATGAACTAGTGAAACTAGAGCCTCACATGTGAGTTTGGAGTTGAGAACTTGATGAAATGATGAGAAATGACAGTGACGTCCGAAAACTAGTCGTTTGAACTAGTAAGTTGTAAGGGTCTTGTCGTTGAAGTTTGGAGTGTTTTTTAAGGGCTTAAGGGGTTGATTATCTAGTTGATTAATCACTTTTATAAGCTAGCAAGACCTTAAGCTAGGTCATGAAATCATTTAGAACCGAGACCCTCAAAACAGTCCCCTAAAAACAGTTTTTAGTTTTAAGTTAGGAGTGAGGGTCAACTTTAAATGGTCATATCTTTTAGCTAAAAATGAATTAGGTGGACAATTACCTATCCAATTAAAGGTATCTGAGTCCTCTTTCCAACGCCACTGAGTTTGCCCTTTTCCGATCTCCGAGTAAAAAGTTATGCCCAAAATAGTGAATCACTGTCAGCAAGGACGAGCTTAGACGGGTTTAGTGGAAACTTTTAAATGGGTCCTTATTTCTTTTCCTAAGTTGAGCCCCTTTTATTATATGCCTTTCCTAGCAATTATAAAACCCTTCTAGACCAAATTCTTCCTTTTTAAGTCACTCCAATTAGAATTAAAAAGAACTCACCTCCTCTCAAATACTTTTCTCTCTACAATCCTCCATTTTAAGAAGATCAAGAACTTGGAGCTAGGGCTTGGATTGAAGGTGGTTTCTTCATCAATTTTCTTGGGGAATCTTAACAAAGGTATGGTGACCCTTGATCCTTGATTATCTTTCCTTCAAGGAGTCCATTCAAAAGGGTTTCAAAAGTCTTCAAAGAACAAAACTTCTATTTTCTATTCTAGGTATGGGTTCATGGGTAAAATGTTTTCAAAGTCATTATACTGGTGAATTGAAGTTCTATTTATGATTTTAAGATGATTTTTATATGAAACTTCTTCAAGAACCCATGTTTTCATTAAAAGCCTAGAATTTGCTAATGAAGTGGGTTTAATGCCTATGATTTAATGTTGATGAAATTGTGTTTAGATTGGATTGTATTGTTGATATATATGGTTTTCTATACCTATTTATGATGAATTGTTGGTATATGGATAATTGAGGATTGTGGCCTTATGGGCAAGTTATGGAATAATTCTCTTGTGGTAAGAAAAATGGTTGGGACTTGAGTGTTGTTGATTATGGCTTTGGAGGATGGTAAGTTGGCTTAATCTCATATTATGGATAAAAAAAATTGTTCTTGCTTGGTTTGATCCACTTATGGTGGAGGTGTTTAATTATGGAATGTATTGTGACCATGGCCTTGAAGGCATAGTATGAGAAATATAAGTGTTACATGACATTTTTATGAATGGGCATTTAATGGAGCTAATGTGATCATGTCATGAACGTAAATGTGTTATTATTGAAAGGATTTTTCTCAATTTGACACTCATGAATGTTGATGATAGAATATGAAGGATTCTCCAATTTATTGCATATCTCGAATTGGTAGAGCTTGTGCATCATTTTCTTGTTTAAATGATTATATTATTGGTTGTTGAATCCTCGGATCGGTAGGCTAGTAGCACCCTTCCACTCATGATAATAATGAACCTTGGAATCGGTAGGCTTATCGCACCCTTCCATTAATGATAGTAATGAACCTTGGAGTCGGTAGGCCTATGGCACCTTTCCATGAAGGTTAATGATGAGACTTGAACCGGTAGGCCCATGGCACCCTTTCAAGAGGAGTTAATGAGCTTTCCTAAATGAACCTTGAAACGGTAGGCTTAAAGCACCCTTTCACGTGTTAATGAATGTAATTTGGAGTTGGTAGGCCAATGGCACCTCTCATATGTGATAATGTCAAGGTAACGAACTATTCTATGGGAATGTAGGCTAAGCACCGAGTGGATTTGGTTAGATGGAAACTCCCCCAATATTTAGGCATGAGTTTCAATGATCGTCTACTTTATCCCATAAACTATGTGCCCGCATAGGTAGCTAGTGGATCCATTAAGCTATATATACCGGTCTTCCTTAGGCAAGTAGACCACCTCTTTACGGTGTGGGGACTTATGACACCGGATTCCATGACAAGCTCTCATGGTCTATGTCGGTTAAATGTTTACTTCCCATCATGTGAGATTTCATTATGGTTTCTTGATAGGCTCTACAAAGTGTAGGTAGTAGTATGGGATGCTACCTATACATTGCACGAGTAGGCTTGGAGAGGGTCATAGTGAGTTTCTCTAAATCCTAATGTATGTGACACAATTGTGGCCTAAATAAGGTTATTAAAGAATGTTGGCTCTCAAATGCTTAATATGAGATGCATGCCATACTTGGGTTATATTATGAGTTATTTTCCCTTGTCATGTCTTAATTAATAATATACCTCTTATGTATGAATATTGTGCAAAGGTGAAAGAAAGGAATGATAAGATACTTTAAGTGACCTAAATGTGGTGCCTTAGTATGGATGGTGGTATGGGACGCCATCCATACATTGCACGAGGTATAGCATAAGGGTTGCTTGAGGATAAGGTCCAAGGTAAAGGTTTTCATGTTGATATTGTTTAAAGGTGATATTATGACTTACTTGATGTTTATGCTTGTCTTGTATGTCTTTTATGCAACTGTTCATGATACTTCAAAAAGTGGCATAATGCATGGTTTCTAGCCAAAAATGTCCCTTTTAAAGCATGTTTTGCATGGTCATCATACTTAGTACTTAATTGTGCTAATTCCATATTTCTCTATTTTCTACTAGTGTAGGTTCCGGAAAGTGAGCGGGTTCTATAGTAAGCTTGGAACTTGAAGTTCTTCCAAGATCTTGTGGTATGTCCTCATATGTCGAGGACAAGACTTTTCTATTCTAATTTTATGATAAGGTTCTTGTAATAGACTTAATAGACTTCTTTTGATTGTAAAGGGTCGTGTCCCTACTTATGTTTTGTGATTGTGTCTAAGATGGTCATGTGAGACTTAGACTTCCGCTATGTGTTTTTAAAGTTGTTTTAATGAAGCTTGAATGTTTGGATGTAAATAAGTTTTTAATTCCGCACTATTATCAATATTGAATGCAATGAATGACTATGTGGCTTGTATAAGACCCCTTCGGGGTCGAATACGCCTTGTTACGACTTGGGGGTGCTCCCGGGTCGTGACAGACATGCAGCTCAACTTTGAGGGCTTGACCCAAGACCCCCACCTATGGGGCGTGGGTCCACCTACTGTCCATAGGTGCCATCCGTAGGTGGCCCTTTTTGGGCAGGCTTGGGGAGTCTTGGGGGTTAGGCTTTAGGGTCCTCCTCAAGAACCCTTGGTTTGCCATTGGGGGGTTCGTACCTTGACATTTAACCCCTAAACCCTTCATCCTAAGTTCAGGAAGACATTCTACAATTCTAAACCACACATCAAACTCAAAAACTCTAACGTAAGGCTCTAGTTTCCCCTACTAGTTTTTCGGGGGTTACAATATCTCCCCCTTGGGAACATTCGTCCTAAGAATGACGATCTTGACACCTTATGGAATTAAAGACTCAAGACTAGCATCCCATCATGCATGAAACATTAAAATAAGGCACAATTCAAAGGAGGAAAAATCAATTCCATCTCAACATGTTCAATGCAACACAAGGAAGTAGGAACTACATCTAACAACCCATTATGCATGAAAACTTCATCATTTCAGTATTCATAGGAGGAACTACCCTCTCCAACTCAAAGCATGTTCATCATAAATCATGAAGAAAATTATGCAATTACTCTCGAAAGCACATTTAAGCATTTTCAACAATTCATCTCATGAAGCATATAGGCAACTCATACTAAATGCACATCAACACGAGGAACATAAATCATGAAAACTCATTTTCTCATTAAACATGAATTCATCAAGAACATGAATAACATAAGGAGACCATGGAAACACATAAATCACACATGACTCCAAAACATGAAACAAGCCACGAGGAACTCTTTGTCTCAAGCTTGAATAGGAATAAAAGGAAGAGATAGGGATATCGGAACTCTCAACAATCTTGCTTTCTAAGCATACCATCGCCCCCTTGGGAGTAATCCACTACTAAGGCTAATATAAAAATCTAACAATTAGCATAGGGACCTTAAATAAACATTTACATCTATAAGGAATTATCAACATACTGGTGCCTTCATCCGAAAGGGCTCTTTTGTCCTCTCTAGACCAGAGTGCATAGCAACGACCATACTTCGGAGCATTGGGATTCGGACCACTAAGAGAAGCTTGTTTGGCCTCTCTTACTTTTGCCACAAGTGTAGCGCAATTCTTCACTTGATGATCACTATTTCCACAACCATAGCAACCATCTGTACCGGCTAGGCACTTCCCATGGTGCTTCTTTCCACATTTGGTGCAAGTACGCTTAGGAAATGGAGACCCATTACCTTTCTCTTGGTTAACCCTAGGAGTGTTTGAAGAAACTTGGTTAAAGGATCTCTTTTTGAACCTTAGTTGACCTTGTTCATCGGACCTAGCTCTTTTCATCTCTCTATTCTTTCTCTTATGTTTTGACTCCTCCATTTGTTGTGCATAGACCATAAGCCTAGAGATATTCATGTTATGATGGAGCATTTCCGTATGGCATTCTTCCTCAACTAGGTTGGACACACCCATCACAAATCTACTCATCTCATCCATCGGCTCTGCCACAATAGATGGAGCATACTTGGATAGTTGGGTAAATTTCAAGGCATACTCTTGAACACTCATCCTACCTTGCCTAAGGTTAACGAATTCTTCCACCTTAGCCTCTATCAACTCTCGGGGAAACAACCTATCAATAAATACTTTCTTAAACACCTCCCAATCAATGGGACCCGCTCCTACCAGCCTATTTCTTTTCCATTGAGTATACCAAAACTTAGGCAATATCCTTCAATTGATAAGCGGCTAGTTCCACTTTTTCTACCGAAGTAACCCCCATAACATTAACTACCTTATAAACCTCATCCACAAACTTTTGACGATCCTCTCCCACTTTAGAACTAAGAAACACGGGATGATTCATCCTAACAAAATCCCTCAATCTAGAAGCGGTGGAGTTCACATTGGGTTCACATGAATCCCAACATCTCTAGTAGCTTGGGCCGTCATAGTTTGGGATTGAGTTGTCACGGCTTGAGCCATCATTAGAAGATCCAACCTAACTTCCACATCTGACATGGTCGGAGGGTTAATTGGAGCTTGATTAGCTTGAGGAGATTGATTCTCTTGAGGAGCTTCTTCATTGACATTGTTACCCTCCATTCTCTTTGTGTTCGCCCTTCGTGTATTCATATCCTAAAGACACAAAAGATGGATTATGAGATGGACTTTATAGAGTTAAACTCCATGGCACGACTTAAGAATAATGAAAGAAGTGTAGTTTCCTAACATCTTATAGCCTCACATTCATAAATGTGGCGCGCTTCACACTCATGAACAAGACTCTACTAGACGTGGCTTATGAGACATCATCCTAAAACCATCCCAAAATCTTATGCTCTGATACCATGTTTGTCACGACCCAAGCCTACATCCCGGACATGACACGGCGTACAAGACTCTGAAAAGCCTCATATAAGCCTTATAGCATATCATGACATAAGGTAATAGAAAATGGTGCGGAATTTAAAACTTTTAACCGTACAATCAAAGTATTTTATAAAATGCAAGAGAAAGTCTAACTTGTATCAAATAGCCATCTAATACAATCTTTGAATCAACAATAGGATCACAGCCCTTCAACATAGTCCGAAACATAAAATGACAAGAAAGGAAACTACTAATGACTCATACGTCCTTGAATCTTAAGGACCCACCACAAGCTAAGAGAATAGTCGATCCAAGCTTGTATCGAAGGAAGAACTCCTCAAACACTGGAACCTACACTTTGTAGAAGAAATATGGGATAGTACAAAAATGCACTAAGTATGATAGCCATGCATAAAAATCATGCTGAAAAGGACATTTTAGTTGAAAACCATGCATTTACCAAGTTTGAGAATCATCATGTACTTTTAGTATAAAACATGAGTCACAAGCATAATCATCATATAAATCATTATAACACATTAGAACCATATCTTAGGTAACCCTAAGTTATACTTGTGCAATGTACAAATGGCATCCCATTATACCACTCATACTAAGTACCACTTTGTGGCCACCATAAACATGTTACCATTCTTCATTCTCATCTTTAGTTAATACTCATAGACGAGGAACATTCACATTTATTAAGTCATGAAAAGTAAAGCAACTCATAATAACAATCCAAGTTAAGCATTCACCATTACCTTTACCCTTTATGTCAACATTCTCAATAGCATCATTATAAGCACATTCATTTCATTAGACATTATGAAATTTGAGGAACACACCATAGCCACTCTCAAAGCCTACTCGTGCAATGCATGAATGGCATCCCATACTACCACCCACACTTCATAGAACCTCTTGAGTAACCATAGCACATAACTCACATGATGGGAATAAGCCCTAACCAGCATAGACCATATGAGCAAATCATGGAATCCGATGTCGATCCCATACCGTAAGGGTTGATCTACTTGCCTAAGGTAGAACCGGTAATTTAGCTTAGGTAGATCCACTAGCTAAGAGCCTATGTGGACACATAGTTATAGGATAAGGAGGTTGTTACTAGAAACCCGGTCTAACATGGGGAGAGCTTCCACCTCATAATATCCACTTGGTGCTAAGCATTAAATTCCCATAGAGTAGTTCATTTTATTTTAATAGTAATATTCATGAGAGGGATACCATTGGTCTACCGACTCAAGGTACATTACTACACACATGAAAGGGTGTCATTAGCCTACTGATTCAAGGTACATTATTAGACACATGAAAGGGTGCCATTAGCCTACCGATTCATGGTTCATTATTAGGATAGCTCATTTAATCCTCATGAAAGGGATACCATTGGTCTACCGATTCAAGGTTCATCATTATAGTAGTTCATGGACTCATCATGAAAGGGATACCATTGGTGTACCGATTCAAGACGAAGCCTTAGAATACTTCGTTAGTCATTTATGAAATGGATGCCATTGGCCTACTGATTCAAGGTTCATTATCACACACATGAAGAGGATACCCTAAGCCTACCAACTCAAGGTGTATCAATCAAGATCACTTTGAATTACACATGAAGAGGATGCCCTAAGCCTACCAATTCAAGGTATATTATACATTGAGAAAACATTTCACAACAAGTAATCATCATTCATAAGTGTATAATTGAGAATATCCTTTAAACAACACCACATTTGCATTATAATCATGATCACATTACTTTCAAAGTATTCACAAAGCATGTACACAAACATCATGTTTATACAAAATCTCATAATTTGCCCTTCAAGGACCATGAATCATAATTCACCAATACAACTAGAATTACTACAATTAGGTATGGATAAGAACATGATTTAAATAACTAAACTACTACAAGAACAATTTCATAGTATTCACCTTACTACAATTTACCCACATCACAAAGTCATAAATTAGGGTTATGAGGAATTCATGGATTCATGAGAGATTTTATCATAAAACCACCATAAAACAGCAATTCAATCATAATATAGGATAATTAAATCATTGAAAATGTTTTTAGAATTAAACCATGACTTGGAGTGAAAACTCTATGTTTTGGAGAATTTCTAACTTTGGAATTGAGAGTTTGAGGACTTCATGGATGAAAGCATTCCATGAATCAAAGACTACCATTCCTTAGGTGTAGAAATCCAACAAATTCGTGTGAGAAAGACTCCTTCTTCAAGCCCTAACTTGATCTTCTTCTTCTTCAATGGAGTTTTTAGACAGAAGGTTTTTGGAAAGGGTTAAGTTGGTTATGATTTGAGTAGTCCGGATTTATGAAGTATATGAGGTAGTTAAAGACTTGAAATTACTTATATAAGTCTATATAAACAATATAAAATGACCTCAGTTCAAACTAACCTAAAAAGAAATTACCTAAAATGTCCCTCCCTTGGTCGAGAATTAGCAGATTTTACAAGCATGACCTACACCTTGGACCTACGGTCCATAGGTTGGCCTACTGGCCATCCTGCAGGTCTATAGGTCATGACCTGAATTTGAGGGATTGACCCATGACCTCCACCTATGGGGCGTGGGTCCACCTACTGGCCGTAGGTTCCATCCGTAGGTGGCCTTTTTTAGGCAGCCTTGGGTTGTCTTGGGGAGTCTTGGGGGTTAGGCTTTAGGTCCTCCTCAAGGACCCTTGGTTGGTCCTTGTGGGGTCGTACCTTGACGTTTGACCCCTAAACCCTTCTTCCTAAGTTTGGGAAGCCATTCTACAATTCTAAACCACACATCAAACTGAAAAAGTCAAACGTAAGGCTCTAGTTTCACCTACTAGTTTTCAGGGTGTTACAATATTTGTGATTGATCTACTTGTTACATGTGATTGACATACTTGATGTATGTTGGTTTTTGAACTGTACTAATGAACTGTGTGGTTAAGCCTTGTGAATTGTGTACTGTGGCACTGTTAGATTCGGTTGATTTCTATGCAGGTTGTAGTTTGAGGAGGTTTGACTGGGATGACGGTAGTATTCTTTTTCTAGCTAGATTTGTCTTGTTTATCAGGTTGCTTGCTGAGTATCGTGTTGTTTGGTACTCATTACTTGCTTCTACAATTGTGTAGGTTCCGAGCTTAGTACCATGTGATTGCTCTTCTTCTTCTCCCATCTCCAAGGCTTGTTGAAGGACTTGAGAGGTAGTTGTTTGTCATCCCGGCGGACCCTCTTTTTCCTTTACGTTATGCTTTGTTCTATTTGGGAAACAAGGACATTGAGACTTGTACTTATTTTTTCAATTTTCGCACTTTATGCATTAGTGGCTTGTACACGTGACAGCTAAAAAATATATTAGATTTGACCTTAAAATATGATTTAAATAATTGGTGAAATTAAAAAAGATTAAAATATATTTTATTCTAAAAACACCTCATGGATAAGAAAATTTATGTGACAACGCGTGTATCACACTTCTATGATATCATAACTATTAAATTATCAAGTTGAGAAAGATAATTAGGTCAACATTAAGTTTAATTATACACTGAATAAAACTCGTCAAGTTTGAAATTATTTTTAATTCATTCAAACTTTATATTGTAAGATAAAATGGGATATATAGTTATATTTATATTTTATATCTATACCTGACTATTTCAAAACAATTCACTTCATATTTTAAATGCACATTTGTATGAATGACTAGTTAACACAATAAAATTATAAGGATTGAGACATGAGTAACTTGTATAACAAATGTACCTTTTCTAATATTCCCTTATATATGTGGTAAGATTTCAATTGATCTAAATCTTTCTTTTTGTATAAAAGGTTAGTATTAATTTTTTTCTACTTATTATTTAAATTGTAATTTTTTGACAAGATATAAAATGTTTACATTTACAACAAATATCCTATAGTTATGTTATAACTTATTATATTAGAGAGGATTACTATAATTAATAAAATAAAATGTTAGCAATGTGTTTGAAATATATTATCATAATTTTTTTTATAATTTTTTTCTATTTACTGATATGAAAATTTGAGTAATTTAATTGAAGATCTAAAATTTTTAAAAAGAAGAAAATCTTTCTTTCTTCTACTATTGTAAATATTTGTTTTCATTTTTTTTTCTTCCAAACTTCAATATTTTCTTATAAAAGTAAAATATTTAATAATTAATTGGACTCACAATTTTGACGCTTAAAATAAATACTTTATTAGTGTTATTCTTGAACTGTCATTGCATTTACTAAGAATAAATATTTAAATTTAACATTATGAACCTCTAGGGATCATTTGATCGACACAATAATGATAATAATTTCACAATATATCATGATAATCTTATCCAGCATTTAATAACATATATTATTTAAGTCCAAAATTATTTATCACAAAATTTTAATATATATACTAAATAAATATATATATATATATATATATATAAGAGAAGTAAATCAATCTCATCCTATCCACCCACAAATCAACCCCTATGAATGAAAAGCCGTATATTAAATGCAATTAGTATTATTTATAACATTAGGATCTAAAATTTATAAAAAGAAAACAAATGGGTTGAGAAGTAATGAGAGTCTCATACCAACATATGACAATAAAATTCAGACACGTGACATGTCACAATGAGGTAGTCATCAGTGCACTGTACGTTAGTTGTAGCTCATTGGAGAGGTTGGAACTATGGGAAGGTCTCGAAGAAATGGCAGCAAGTATTGATTTCTTGAAGAAACAAAAAAGTTAGGAGGACTACCAGTCGCTCAACAAGAAACAACTGATTTCGCATAATGTTTGAGCTCATGTAATCTCTCTGAGATAGCCTTCAAAGGTAGCTCTTATACGTGGTGGAACGGGAGAATTGAGGAAGAATGTATATTCAAAAGTTGGATCAAGAGTTTATGCAACAATTTCCAACAAGTGAAATGCACAATATGATAAAGACAAGGATCAGACCATGCTCTGCTACATATGATATGTAAAACTTTGCAGGAAGACATAGTAAAACCTTTAAGGTTTTTAAACTTCTGGACTAAATATAAGAAGTTTAAGGAGGTGGTACAACATTAGTGGTCGATCAGTGTCATGGGAAGCCCATTCTTTGTGGTCCAACAGAAAATGAGAAATTTAAAAAGGGCTCTATTACAATGGAGCAAGGAAACATATGGTAACATCTTTGAGAAAATAGCTACCCTGGAGGACATAATTAACGTAAAGGATCAACAAATGGAGGTAAGGCCCACAGATGAAAATAAGGAAGAACTTGCTAAAGTAGAAGAAGCAGTTAGAAGATACTACCAAATAGAGGAGGAATACTACAAGTAAAAGACTGGGATACAGTGGTTCAAGGAGGGTGATAGAAACACAAAAAATTTACTCATATGTGAAAGTAAACATGATAAAGTTGATGATTGGGGAGATTCAAATGGATCAGGGGAACATACTACAAAACACAAATAACATAGGGGAGGAGGCAGTAAAGGTGTTTAGAGAACAGTTCAAAGAATCTCAAAGATCTGAGGAGTTTTCTATGCTGACAGTAATCCCTAAAATAATAACAATAGAGCAAAATGAAGAAACGACAAGGGCTCCAATGTTGGAGGAAGTTAAGAGAGCAGTATACAGCTTGAATAAAGATAGTGTGTGGACCCGATGGATTTTCATGAGAATTTTTTCAATCCTGTTGGGAAATAATAAATGAGAATATATGGAAGATGGTGATGGCCTTTTCTTGTTGTGGTGAGATTCCAAAGTTCATAACACATACTAATGTTGTTCTAATCCAAAAAATGAACAAGGTAACAAGGTTTACAAACCTAAGACCAATCAGTCTCAATTCATTTGAGAACAAGATTTTGTCAAAGGTGTTACATGAGAGGATGATGCGAGTATTACCTACATAATCTTAAAGAAACAATCGGGATTTATGAAAGGAAAAAGCATTGCGGAGAATGTTCTTCTTTCAACAGATTATCCGGGATATTAGTAAACGGAGTGACTGTTATAATGTGGTTGTCAAATTAGATATGACCAAAGCCTATGATAGGGTATCATAGATATTTCTTACAAAAGTTATGAGGGGGTTTGGCTTTGATGAATGAATCATTGATATGGTGTGGCGATTAATATCAAATAATTGGTATTCCATTTTGGTGAATGGACAGACCTTTGGTTTTTTTGAATCAACAAGAGGATTGAAGCAAGGTGGCCCCCTATCGCCTACTTTGTTCATAATTGCGGTAGAGGTACTTGCGAGAAGTATCAATAGTTTAAATGATGATGCGGCATTCAGAAGATTTGCCAAGCCTAAATGGAGTAAAGAGATTAATCATCAATCATATGCAGATGATACAATATTATTATGTTCGGGACACAAGCGGTCAATGAAGAAAATGATGGAGGTATTAAGAGGATATGAATATGTTTCTGGGCAGCTCATTAATCTAACAAAAAGCTATGTTTATTTGCATGAAAAAGTACTAATTGTTGTTTGTCAAAGGATTATAGGCATATCTCAAGGATATTTCCCTTTTACTAACCTTGGATGTCCTATTTTCTATGGAAGGAATAAGAAGTAACACTTTGAAGATTTGATTAAAAAAGTGATGAGAAGGGTTATGAGGTGGCAGAATAGATTATTATCATATATAGGACGATATGTATTAATTGATCGTGTGTTATAGTCAATTCCTATATGTAACGATCTGAGCCTACACCTTGGACGTGGCCATCACTCGAGAACCATTGTTGGCCCTCAAGCAAACCCTCTTCCTGGCTGACTAAAAGAGGAAGACTAACTCATGCATACACAAGCTTCAAACTAAAAGAAATGTCAATTCAATAGTGTATTACATCTCAAAACTCTCTGAATATACTGAGTATTAAACATAAGTTTTAAAGAAAACCTCTGAAATTGAAACACTCTCCAAAATTGTCTGTCTATGAAGCCTCTACTATACAAAGATAAGAGTCGGGACAAGACTCGTGACTCCTCAAGAGAACTACTACTAACAACTCATAAAACTAGAGTTCTTCAAAAGCAAGGAGGTCTTACTCAAAAGCTGACGAGGAGATGAAATGATCTCAACGGGCTCTTTCTGAGGATCCTAAGAACCTGTATCTACATCATTAAAAGATGCAGGTCGAATAACATCAGTACATTGAATGAACGAGTATGTAATATAACTGAATAACAAATCTGAATGAAAGGACTGCAATATATATATCTCAATGGAATGTAAAGAAATAAAGAGGTGAAATCATTAAAACTTTACAAAAATACTTTATCATCTTTGAACTCAACATATTAAGTGATATAATAAAAATATATTTTTAACTTTATTTGGAATATTCTCTAACCGACAACCATCACTATGAACAACATGATGATACAATGTCTCGCCTACGCTGCCAGATCTGTCTTATACTGTGCTGGGGTATATAACCTCTCAACTAAGTGGATCCTCTAAGTAATAAGGATTCATCTAAAAAGTATGATCATGTACCCATGTTGGTAAGACATGGTTTATGAGGATTTAACTGCTCTGAAATATCTCTGAAACTCATTACTCATTTAGAAAACAAGGTTTCTCTTTGCTCAATGTAAAAATACATTATGGGTAGAGATAATTACTCAAACGGCTTCTTTAAGAGGTAACTTCTTTGTACTAAATCTTTCTGAACACTCTTTTACTTTTCTTAAAATAATACTCTTTTTCTTCATGTAAAAATGAAACATGTGGAAAATACTTAGTTCCCTTATACTCTTTCTTAAACTCCTCTTTACTTCCTCAAAAACTTGGTTTAAAGCAAAAATGTTGGCTTCAAAAAGTTCTCAAAAGTTATAACTCAAAATAGGTTCATGCTGAAATATAGACATGTACAACTCAACTCTCAAGGGTCTCAATAACAATATAAAAGAACTCATTGCTCAGAACTCAACGATACTAATAATCTCAAGAATACTTAATTAATAGGGTCCATGCTGAAATATAGACATGAACGAATCAACTCAAGAATTTTAATGTATCACATATAACAATTCAATAATTAGAAATAGAATTCCAAAAAGAATCAGGAAATCAATAGGTCAAAACTCAACATTAACTCATCTCAAGAATTTTCAAATATAAGGATAGAACCCTAGATTAATCTTTTAATGATTTGAAAATAGATGTAGGGCGTGAGGATGAACTAGTCCAACTCTATTATAGCCTTACATACCTGGGAAGAACAACATTCTTGGTGAAATTGACAAAAATTGAAGAATAATAGAAAACCCTAACATTTTTTCTCCTAAATCCTTGCTCTAAGTCTTTGAAGTGTAAAAGAATGTAATATAATGTGTTTCACTGTTTAGAGTGTTAATTAGGTGAAAAAGGGTTGTGGTTTAAGCTTAAAAGGGCTGAGAAAAGACTAAACTACCCTTCTTAAAATTGGCAAAAAACCTTATACGGGTCCATCTACGTTTCGTGGTTTGATCTATTGGCCCGTAGATCCCATCAGTGGAATTTATATTGAATTCTAAGGCTCAAAAGTCCATTTACGGGTCCAAACGATGGCTCGTAGTAGTTCTTACGGCCCGTCGGTTGGATCCGTAGGATTTGGGTCCCAAAATTTGACTCCTAGTATTCTACTGACAACTTGAAAGTACGGGTCATCGCTCAACCTACGACCCATCGGTTGGATCCATCATTTACAAACGCAAAAAACTCTGATATGACAGTCTCTCGTAAAATGGTCATAACTTCTTACTCTGAATACAAAATGAGGCAAACTTGGTGGCGTTTGAAAGAGGACTCAAAGACCTTTCATTTGGTAGGTCATAGGCCACCTAATTCATTATGTGCCAGGAGATATGATTGTTTGAAGTTAACCTAGTAGAATCTTACGTCAAAACTCAATCGATAATGAAGCTTTCAACTCAACTTTGTGCTAGGGGGTTCTTGTGACCTTAATTCATATCCAAAATTATTCCCACACTAAGGAAATGACCTTAAAGCCTAAGAACAATCTAAGAATCCCCGAATACTACGTTACATGTAAATAAAGAATAGCTCGGATCTTAACTTAGAAATTTTTGGGATGTTACACTATATATCTGTTATCTGCCATGAATCCTCCAAAAGGGGTAATAGATCAAATCCACAAGATTTCTGCGAAATTCTTCTGGGGTCATATAGTGGAGTTAAAGGGAAACATTGGGTCGCTTGGGAGACATTATGTTTACCAAAGGATGAGGGTGGTTTAAGATTTAGGTTCCTACATGACGTTGCGGATGCGTTACTTGCCAAGCTTTTGTGGGTGTTCAGAACATCTACCAACTCCTTATGGAGTGAGTTCATATGAAACAAATATTGCAAAAAGTGGCATCCTGTTATGGCCCAAGGGAATGGAGGGTCACATGTTTGGCAAAAAATGATTAAAATTAGAGAGGTGATTGAACATAACATTTGGTGGCAAATCAAATTAGGAGAGGTGAGTTTCTGGTTTAACAATAGGATAAAATAAGAGGCCCTATATTATGTCGAAGAGGAGATTAAGGTCAGAAGCTTCATAATTGGAGACAAATGGGATAACAAAAAGTTATTACACTATGTATTTGAGGAGATGACTCATCATATTATGACTAATATTTCATCAGTATTTAGTAATGGGGAGCAGAACAAACCATGGTGGACGAACAATGTGAATGGGATTTTCTAAGTGTCATGACCCGAGCCTACACCCTGGACGTGGCCGGCACTCAAGATCCATTACTGGTCCCCAAGTGAATCCTCATCCAGACTGACTACAATCAGAAGACTAACTCAAGCATATAAAGCTTAAAACTGAAAAAAATCCATTGAACTCAACTACAGAATCTTTAACTCAAAAGATTAACTCAGAATAAAATAGATGGTACTCAAAAATCTTTGAGATTATTACTCAAAAATCTTTCTCTAAAAAGAGATAGTACTCAACTACTCAAAACACTTTTGGGAAATCTCAGTTTCCTCCTCATTTAAATGTGAAAACATTTACTCTTGGGAATAGTTAGTTCCCATATATCATTTTAAAGAAAATGAACTCAACTCTAGTCTTCCTCAAAATCAACTTCTCAAGTCTTAAAACAAGTTTAGAAACATTTGTAAAAGACTTCTCAAAATAGGGTTCATGCCGAATTATGGACGTGAACGACTCAATTCAAGGTTTTTCAATAACCATACATAGAACTCAATACTCAAAACTCAACAACTCCAGAACTCAAGAACTTCAATGATACTGCTCATTTCAAGAATGCTCAACTCAGAGGGTTCATGCGGAATTATGGGCATGAACAACTCAACTCAAGGACTTCATGATACTACGCATCTCAATAATGTTCAACTCATAGGGTTCATGCGAAATTAAGGGCATAAACAACTCAACTCAAGGACTTCATGGATAACATGTAATAGTCCCATGATTAGGAATATAATCTCAAAAGGATTAGGAACTCAATACTCAAGACTTAGAACTTGAAGATACTACTTCTCTCAAAGATGTTCAATTTATGAAGTTCATGCGAAATTTATGGGCATGAACGACTCAACTTGAGGGTCTACATAACAATATGGAACTCATGTATACGACTCTTCTCATTCTCATACTCACTTACTCGAGTCTTGATATAAGTTATTAGAAATTGTTGAAGACTCCTTAAAAGACTCAAAGGGACTTTCTCAAAATACTCAAAAAAAAACTCTCAAGGCTTGACTCTTATCTCAACCTTAAATTTGAATTATGAATTGAAGAGTTATGATTTATGATACAAAGGATATCGTGATGATTAAATGAGTTTTAGATAGATAATCATGAGAAATGGTCGAAAACACTGTCTGGGGAGCATGTTCGTGACGCGCAGATGAATTATAATATTTGGTCACGAAATAATTTGAAACAATGGAGTCCGCATTTTCTCCGCGACGCAAAGAGGAAAATTTCACCCTGAGGAACAAGTTCGCATCGCGGACTTGGTATCTTATTTTCTATCGATCTTTTCTTACTCGTTTTTCGACCCTAATTTGCCTAGAATCGAATAGTTTCTTTCCCAATCACTTAGATTCAAATACTCCACTTATGTACACTATAATCTACTCCAACCCACCCTCAATTCACTAACTATTATCTCAAGAATTCATCAAACCCATCATAATTCAAGAACGGAAACAATACTTTCAAGAAACAAATCAAGAACTCAAATTCTTCAACTTCAAGAACGAAACTTTGCTGAAAATAATATGATTGGAGTGTGGGTGAACGAACCCAACACTATGAGAAACTCACATACCTCTTAGAGATCAAACCCTTGGCCAAAATCCGTAACGAAACTCAAGAATCTCGACGAACGCTTTGATATTTTTCTCTTTTCTCCTCTTTTCTCTTCTTTTCTCTACTTGAACTCTCAACTAAAACCCTAAGTGTAGATTAGCATTATAAAACTGAACCAAATCAGTTTAGACCCCTAAAACCTTACTAAAAATGAATTAAATCTGATTGAGTAAGGAAAAGACCAAAATACCCCTCATATTTTCAGGTAACTTTCCTTAACTAGACAGTCTGACTTCAAAAAGTCATATCTCACTCATCCAAACTCAAAACTTAGCAAACTTGGTGGCGTTGGAAATATAATTCAAAGGCCTTTCATTTGATATCTTATGGGCTACCTAACTCATCGTGTACTGAAAGTAATGGTCATTTGAAGTTGACCCAAAACATAATGAACTTACGAATGACTTGAATGAATTCTCTTTAATTCTTCTTGGAACTCAAGGTGCTACATCTAGTGACTTTAACACTTAAGAAATTTTAAATTCCTCGGTAAAATCCTACTAACAACGATGGATGGTTCGATTCTTAGCTCAAAATTTTTTTGGGGTGTTACATTAAGATTATTTTTTTCTTATGGAGAGCATGGAAAGCAAGGATTGTCACTGGTGATAATTTGAAGAGAATGAGAATTAACATTGTTTCTAGATGTAAACACAACAAATAGAGACAATGTCCCACCTATTTCAAACAACTTTTAAAGCCCAAAAGCTATGGAGGTATTTTGCTTCATGTGCAAGTGTAGATATAGAAGGCAGAAATCTTATGCAGACTATAAAATATTGGTGGTATGTTGAAGCCCCTAGCAAACTCGGGATTATTCTTAGAGATATAGCAACATTGATACTATAGAGCTTATGGAAGAGGTGAAATCATATTAAACATGGAGGACAAATCAACTTGGAAGAACTGGTAAAACAGGTGACAAAAAACATCCAGTTGATGACAGTGGGAGAAGCTCATGTCTCAACTTATTTGGGAAGGACTGGTTGGACGTGGTTAATATATTAGGATCATACAAGCCTAAAACATACTACCATATTGTTCAGTGGAAACCACTATCAAGTGCAATGTAATACAGATGGAGCTAGCAAAGGAAATCCAAGGGAGAGTGCTATTGGGTTTTGTTTCAGGGACATGAATGGAGATATAATTTATGCTCAAATTAAAGGAATAGGATTTGCCACAAATATAGAAGTAGAGGCTAGAGCAATTCAAGAAGCTTTGAAAATCAGTTCTAGGAATGGCTTTCAAAATATCTTGATTGAGCCGGATTCCCTTACTTTAAAGAACATCATAGGACTTGGAGGATACCATGGGAAATTGCAAAAATAGTGGAAGATACAATGACAGAGATGCAGAAACAGAAGGCTAAACTTAAACATATCTTGAGGGAAGGCAATCAAATAGCAGATTATTTAGCAAACTTAACTATTAATCAAACAAACAAACAAGAATTCAATGGCTTTACAAATCTACCAACAACAGACAAACGGATCATAAATATGGACAAATCACAGACTCTATCCATCAGAATAAGAAACAAGCAAATTAGGCATCATAAAGATCCAAGGTCAGATATATAGAAAAACTGGGAGGGGGAGCATCAAAGCTAATTACATAGAAGTATACCCTCAGAAGGGTATCATTACAGCTACTAAAATAATTTTTTTGCTAATCCATATTAGCACAAAAAAAATCGCCAAAAAAGCAGGATTACAGCATCATTGCTAACAATCAAGCATGGAGGTCAGCGCAGGGTCCAAGCAGGGATGAATAGTCAGAATATAAAAAAAAGTGAGGGATAGGAAAATAGATTTGCTCCGGAACAGACATTGAGAGATACAAGGCGGAAACAAACCTAGAGGAAAAGGCGACAATGAGTAAAGCTTAGGCGACGGTTGGAAGGGATCATCTGGGAGACTGAGAGGAAACTGGAAAGATCAAAAGAGGTGGAGGATGTTAGGATCACTTTCTTAATTAAAAGAGATGGGTTTGGTATATGTAGGCTCGGACTGAATGAGTTTTATTATTGAGCCCTTTGGCCAGACTGATGTATCTAAAGATTATTATTATAAATACGAAAAAGGGTCAAAACTACCCTTAAACTATCCAAAATAGCTTAAATATACCCTTAAACTATATTTTGGCTCAAAAATACCCTTCCCATCAAATTACTGGACCACACTTACCCTTCTAGTTAACGAAAGTATCCATGTGTGTGTTAAATGCCACATGTGCACGCCAAACAGACCCCACCTCCACATAGACGACCACGGAAAAGGGAAAAACTATCCTTTAAATATACCCTTAAACAATATTTTGGCTCAAAAATGTCCTTCCCATCTAACTATTAGACCACACTTGCCCTTCTGTTTAACGGAAGCATCCATGTGTGTGCTAAAATGCCACATGGACTCCACATGTGCACAACAAACACACCACACCTCCACATATATTACTTAAAGATTTAATTTCACTATTTTCCCCTCATTTCATCCTGAAAAGTATATATTAAACCAAAAAAAGAAAAAAAACATTTGCGGAAACTTGTATAAATAACTGAATGAAGTAGAGAAATTGCAATTTGATGACCATTTCAAATACAATAAAAGAAACGATCTAAGGTATAATATAAATACACTCATTTTAATTAATCAATTAACACTAATTTATTATTTTAATTTCTCTTAATAAATTTTTTTAAAAACAAATATTAGCAAAGCTTTCTTGTTGATTCAACTCACTGCCATGGCACAAAATAGCAGTTGTCGTAAGAGACCTAATATACCTATCAGCAGAACTATAGGCACATGGAAGAATACTACGACGTCTTCCCTCGTGGTGGTGACCAAGCTCTGCCACATCAATGTCGGTGATTTTGCTAATGAGGAAAACTTGACAAAAGACTGGGATGAAACCTTCGATTGCTACTACATCAACGAAGACCTAGTATGCCTTTATAGATTTCTTAATTTAATTTTGTTTTACCAATTACCCTATTTTTGTTCAAGTTTTGAGTTTTTGTGGTCCCTAATCCAGAAGATGCTCTAAATGATTGTTAAGGGAGTTTTAGATTTTATGGAAAGTTAAAAAAACATTCAATATAATAGATGATTTAAGGATTAGATAGTAGAATTAATTTAAATTTTGTTTAAGTTGTGATCTTCAAAGTATAAAATATTAGTATCAGAATAAAATGGAACTGAATTGAGTCAATGTATATTGTGTATTCATATAGATATACCCAAATAAGGAAAGGATGAAATGAGGGGAAAAGGAGTGAAATTAGGGCTTTAAGTCATCTATGTGGTGGTGAGGTGTGTTTGGCGTGAACATGTGGCATTTTAGCATACACATGGATGGCTTTTGTTAAACAAAAGGGCAAGTGTGGTCCAATAGTTAGACGGAAAGGACATTTTTTAGCCAAAATATAGTTTAAGGGTAGTTTTGACCCTTTTTCGTAGTCGTCTATGTGGAGGTGGAGTCTGTTTGGCGTACACATATGGCATCCATGTCATGCCTTGAAGCTACCCCAGGACGTGGACACGGGACCTAGGATCATGAATGACCCCAAGCTAACCCTGCTGGCATATCATAAGCATACTTAAAGATTTACTGAAATAAGAAAGTAATGTGCAGAAGCTTAAAACATATCATGAACTGAAATGATGGGGAATACCCATTACTATATGAATAAATCATTTGTGAGTTCAATGACAACTGAAATATCAAACTCCAAAGCAAAAACTGAATCTAACTATGTCTGAAATAATGCCTCTAACTGACTAAAAATGTTGGGACATACCCCAGCTAAATCTAGCAAAAACTGAAACTAAAGACTGAAGGTAGAAAATAAACATGTCAACCATCCTTGAAGAATTAGAACTCACCACTGATGCTGCTGGACTGAAGATCAGGAACCGATCTATGCTTGATCTGAATACTGAGGACCTGAACCTACATCGCGAGAAGATGTAGCACAAAGTATGCGTCAGTACTTGAAAGGTACTGAGCAAGCAGGATAGAATAAAGCTAAACAATATACATAACTAAACAAAGAATATAACTGAGCAACGATATAAGATGAGCATGATACTATAATGAAAATACTGGACGAGAACTAACTGAATGCATAGACCAAGTTTATACATGTTGAAACTGAATACTGAACTGATAACATGGTCAATGTAATAGAATATGACTGTGGGAGCTACTAATAACCGACATAAAACCACATGAGTGAAATGTGGAGTCCAATGTATACTCCCCATCGAGAGGACCCAATATATCCTGCTAGAGGTATAGAGGCATACAGGCATGATCACTAAATTGATGCCCACAGAGGGAACTTATAATCTACGGGGGCACGTAGTTCTGGGAATTAAGGGTGACTGACCCTAGTCCAACTCGGTTTAAAGTCTACTCCAAACTGAATATGTGAAAACTATAACATAACTAAAGTAAACTGAATAGCTCAATAATCTAACGTGCAAATATGAAAATGCAACATTTATATCTGATAATGAAACATTCAAAATCCGAGGCATGTATATATGTTTATCTATCCTAGCTAATATAATTCATGAACTAAAAGAACTACATCACTAGGGTTCTAAGTTTATGAAAACAAGATAATCTTATTTGGATTAGTCTAACAACTGAATCACAACATAAATTCTGAAATTCTAGAAACCCTAGGTCTAACATGTTGTAGATAATCAAGAATCTGACTGAATTCTAGGGACCTAATGGGTGAAAGCAACCCACTAGTGAAATCCCACATACCTGGTGACGAATTACATGGATAAATCTTTTGATTTCGGGGCTGAAACTGATGAAAACCTACAACGTTCTTGGACTAGGGCTTGGTCGACTCTTTCTCTTTCTTTTCGTTCAATTTGATGACTTTTTGGAGAATGAGTTGACTAGGGTAAGTACTTATTAAGTTAGTAGGTTAAAACTGACAAAAACTACGTAGTCTAGGGGTTAAACAACGTAGTTTAGGGGTCCAACGCATAGGGAAAAGACCAAATGACCCCTGACTTAAAAACTGTCAGGGACACTAACGGAACTGATCGACGGTCGATGGACTGACCCACGGTCCATCTAGGTTAACCGTCAACGGGGTTCTGGGAGTTCAACTCTAGGGTCCGACCTATGACATTGACCATGGTCTGACCTACGGTCTGTGGGTCGACCCTTAGACCAATTTCTAGATTTTTTCTGGGAAAGCTGTCGGTGGCCATCCATGGACCCCACCTACGGTCTGTGGATCACCCTACGATCCATGGGTGGCAACTGATATACCGTGAGTTTATGGTATTTTTGATATATTCCACTTAAAAGTTGTGTGTGTCTAGGGCTATTTTATATTAGAAATAATGTTTTATGTGTTATGTTTGCATGAAATAGGCTTGGACGCGATTGAGTGAGATGACAGCTGAAATTATGCAGAAGGAGCCACCCACGGACGTGATCCATGAACGTGATCCACGGACCGTAGGTCCTTTGATGGTCCGTCGATGGGTAGGCATAGATGGAGCATCAGGGAAGTCTGACCAAGTGTGGAACAACAGAGCAACAGACGGATCGTAAGTCGACCGACAGGTCGTCCTGCACATCCGTCGAATGTGTTCAGAGAGTTGAAGTTCCAATACCTGATGAAAAATCATAAATGTGGACCCGCGATAGAGGACACTTACGGTCCGTGTTGCACGTCCGTCGTTGATGATCTGATTAGTGAAGGTTCTAGTCCATGCAGAAAAGTTCTAAGTGTTGAACAACGAAAGGGGACCTACGGATTGGTCGACCCACGGACCGTAGGTCGAGTCGTCGATTGATGTCGTGTTCCAGAAGTTTATTTCCTTATTTTGTTTCCTTTTTGTTTAGGACATGTTTTTCTATAAATAGGGTATGTAAACCTCGTTTTTTCGGGTTAGACATTATTGTTTACTTTAGTTCTTGGTATTTTCTTTGGGAATTAACTTGCAAACTTTGGCAATTTGATTTCCGGATTTCGGTTTATAAGATTTTCTCTTTGAAATTCAAT
This sequence comes from Solanum verrucosum, assembly GCF_900185275.1. Taxonomy (NCBI): domain Eukaryota; kingdom Viridiplantae; phylum Streptophyta; class Magnoliopsida; order Solanales; family Solanaceae; genus Solanum; species Solanum verrucosum. The sequence continues at coordinate 83,455 of NW_026019922.1, read as the reverse complement.
GGGAGATTTTGGGTTTCTTCTACTCTAAACATAAGTTCATGAATTCTCTTTATGAAACTATGAATTGTGTCCTTTCAAGCATGAGTAACTAAATCCACAACTAGGGTTGTGGGAACCATGAGCAATTAACAACGTATGAATTATAATTAAGTAATTCTTGAATAGTGTTTATGCATGTATTGGTAATTCTTTCGCTTAGAAGTGTTTTTAACGAGCACACGCGATAGAACTCGCTATGCCAGACCAAGGAGGTATTTAATGAGAAAAGAATTAACAACAGAGATTTAGTGGATGCTATCTAATAGTCTAATGCCAATTGGTGCGAGGGTGAAAACTAAGCCATACATTGATGTGATGTCTAATTTGAGGTAAAGTAAGGATTTGTAAAGTATACACTCGTAGCCGGACCAAGGTGCGTAGTGAAATTCCCTATTTGGAGGACCAATCACTTAGGGACACCTATCTTACCAACTTTACATGTAAAACACTAGGAAAGGATTACTATTAATTAGGATTACCGCGTTAAAAGCTTATGGGGAACACATACACCCTAGTTTCTCTCTCATATTGATAACTTAAAGTTTGAATCTTGCTCGCTTGTTACTTAAACAACACTCAGTTATTTGATTACAAATATCCCCCCCCCCCTTTGATTACTTGTTTCAGAAATAGTTTGGCTAAACGGATATTATAGTGAGTTAAGTTTAAGTATGAACCATATTCCTCGTGGGATTGACCCCAACCTACAAGTTGGGTTCTTTCTTTGACGTTGACCGCTTATACTTCTTTAATAGAGGTGTAATTTGAGTGTATCAAATTTTGGTACCGCTGCCGGGGAATAAGGCTTTTGAATTTAGTTTAACTACAGTATTGAACTTTAGTCAATTATTTCTTGATTTTACGTTTTCTTTTGTTTTTGTTTTCTACAGGTTTCTACTTTAGTGTATGCCAAGTACACGGAGTCGAGGTGAACCATTGACCCTCTACGATCAAGAGTTGTGCAAAACTTTGAGAAAAATGAATAATGAAGGGGTCCAAATCAATCCAATCGGAAAGAATCTAGGTGATGGAGTACAATTGCAGCCTCCTGGGGTTGTTAATGTGCAAGCTCAGGTTCACAGTGGAAATCTTATCGAAGATGCATTGAGGGTACAGAATCCGCCAGAACCAAGGTTGTGTGATAACTACAGGGTTGCCTTCAATACAGTTGAATTAGAAGGGCCCATTGTTCTTCCTCCTCTACCTCCAAGGCATACATTTGTGGTGACCAGCAATCTTGTACAAATGCTTACAACGAGAGGGTTGCTTTCTAGGCTAGCTTAGAAAGATCCGCATGGTCACATGGCTAAATTGAGAAGTGTATGTAAGAGTTGTGTGGGGTGACCAGAGTTGGATATGAATGTCATAGGGTTGAGAGTCTTCCCTCTATCATTGACCGATGATGTTGCGGTGTGGTTTGCTAAGCTTCCATATAACTAAATTCATACATGGGACCAATTGCATCGAGTGTTCATGGAAAAGTACTTCCCAGTGTCTAAGAAGCTTAACCACAAGGACAAGTTGAATAATTTCGTTGCACTACTTGGAGAGTTTGTGAGCAGTTCTTGGGATAGATTCATTGAGTTCATCAGAAGTGTTCTGAATCACCGCATAGATGACGAGTCATTGTAGGAGTATTTCTATAGAGGGCAGGATGACAATGGAATGGTTGTGCTAGATACTATCGCTGGAGGATCCTATGGTGAGTGCACTTTTGAGGAGATCGCTGAAAAATTAGAGAAGATTTCCCAGAATAATAAGGCATGGAGCACTAGAAAAGCTAATACTGGAAGAAGCACATTCGTTGTTCAAGTCGCACCAGATCAATCTAGTGATGACATTCGTGAGGAGATAGCTCAGATGAGGACATAACTTGGGTTGGTATTGAAGCATGTGAGTAGAGGTGCAGAGAAGGTAAATGCGTAAATTACCTAACTAGAACTCCACCACCACAAGTAGAGGAATGCTATTATGAGGAGGATGCGTATTTGGTGAATGATCAGACGGGGGATTTCCAAACCAACGCCTAAGGTTCCAACTCGGATAATTGGCATCAAGGTCAAGGAAAGCAAGGTCAGAACTATGGAAATTACAATCGAGAAGGAAACTATGTCCGGGATGGGAACTACAACTGAAACAACTATGGTAAGATGAATGAGAGAGTCGGGCCCTATGTTCCACCTGGGAACAGGGAATCTGGTAATAGAGAAGTTGGGGGGTAGTATGTCGCACGTTAAGTATATTATGCAAAAGATGATGAAGAGGTTTGATGCTACTGATCATAATAAGAAAGAGATGTGCACGGAGTTGTCCAGGATTGGTCAGAAAGTTGATGCCCATGCAGTGTCGATAAACCAACTTGAGCAACAGTTTAGTCAGTTGTCTGCTACTGAATACACGACAATCGGGCACACTTCCCAGCAACACTATCCAGAATCTGAAAAATGATGGGTATTGTATGGCAATCACGACTCACGGTGGAAAGCAGACTATGGATCCCCCATGTCCTCTGATGTGGAAAAAGTGGTAGAAATAGATGAGGATGAGATTGAGGTTACTGGAGAGACGAAGCATGCCGTAGAAAAGGAGGCTGAGTTGACCCAGAAAGTTGTTCCCATGCCTAGACCTCCACCTCCTTTCCCACAGAGGCTAGTACAGAAGACTACAGAAGGAAAATGCCACAGGTTCATTACTATGTTGAAACAACTTCCCATCAATGTCCTATTGATGTTGGAGCAAATGCCTGGGTATGCAAAGTTCATGAAGGACTTGGTGACCAAATAAAGGGCTGTCAGTTTTGAGAATGATGAGAGGTTGCAGCATTGTAGTGCCATTTCTACGAGGTCATTCGTGCAAAAGAAAGAGCATAATGGAGCTTTCACTATTCCTTGGACCATCAGTAAGATGCACTTTGCGAGAGCTTTATGTGATTTGGGTGACAACATTAATTTGATGCCATTGTTGATTTATAAGAAGATGGGTTTAGGAGCTCCAAAACCAATTGCGATGTGTTTACTTATGGCTGATAGGACTGTGAAAAATCCCATTGGAGTGCTTCAAGATGTCCTTGTGAAAGTGGAGTCATTCATTTTTTCGGCAAACTTTGTGATACTTGATTGCGAGGTAAACTTTGAGGTCCCCATCATATTAGGGAGACCATTCCTTGCTACTGAGCGTGCCTTAGTCAATATGGAGAGAGGGCAGATGAAGCTTCGACTGAATAAGAAGGAGGTGACCTTTAACATCTATAAGTCTACGAAGCAGGAAAGTGATCTTAAACCGGTATCTATGGTGAGTCACATTTTCAAAAAAAGTGTTGAAGTATCTAGTAAGGAGAAGTTAGGTGCAGCCTTGTGCACAGAGAAAAAGTACTATGATCAAAGACAGAAAAGCGCAAACTAGCTCTTGGGGATCTAGTGTTGTTGTTTAAATCAAGGTTGCACTGTTTCTAGCAGATTCAAGTCCCAGTGTGACCCTAGTGTCCCCACATGGAGTGGTTGATCTCGATAAAAGGAGTGGGACAAGGTTCAAGGCCGACCATCGGTGGATAAAGAGCTACATGGGAAAGTCTGAGAGTGTCAATGCATTGATAGAGGCATGGCACCTTGATGAAGTCTTACTAATAAAGGGATCTACGTCGTGCCGCAACGTTAAATCAAGCGTTGCTTGGGAGGCAACCTAAGATGTACAATCTAGCCAACTATAGGTTTTCTTTTTGAGATATGAGTCTTCTTCTTTTATTTTAATTTTTGTAGCTCTTTAGATAAGTGTTTTACTTTTGTATTAGTGTTGGCTAGATATAAAATAGGGTCTGTGTCTAAAAAATGTCCAAAAAATGTAAAAAGAAAGTCCTAATGGTTGCTACATGTGCAGGGACGAGGGCAAAATCTACAGAAAAATAGTTGTGCAGTGGTCTACAGACCCCATCGATGGTCCGTTGGTCAATCCACAGACCATGGATGGCGTTCGTAGATCCCAGGTAAGTCCTCAAAATTTTTCTAACAGATAGGTGTTGGCCCATCTGGCAGTGTGAGCACTACTGAGGGTGCTGGGATAGTTGATGAGAGCGCTATTGATGGCGTTCCTAGAGTTGATCATGCGGGCTCCGGGAAACCGAACCCACCCGCTTCTTGAGAGGTCTTCGGCGCATATGCGCCATATGTTTGCTTCACCCTATGTTTTACTTTTGATTTTTTTTGTGCATAGGGACAATTGCACCTTATTTTGTTGGGGTGGGGTAAATGAATTGTGAGTGATACGGTGAAGTATGAGTAACCCAACTCATAATCCTCTCTTGGATTTTCTTGCCTGTGTTCTTTTCCCCCAAAAGACTATTTTAATTTCTGTTGAACCGGCATGTTTAGGAATGTATGTGTAGAGGTAACTTGAAAAATGGAAGCATGATGGCATAAAAAGAATAAAGAGAATTAAGTCCGTCCAAAAAGTTTGAAATGTGCTAGATTTGTAGGCTTGATAAGTTGAATGTGCTAGATCTCAATATGACATGATAAGGAACCGATTTGACCTCATCACTTAAGCTAAAACTTGAACTGGGTAATCGAATAATCTGATAATGAAATAATGTGTCAAGTGTGTGTGAGGAAAGCTTGAATGTTCATACAGTGTGTGCCAATCTAGAACTTGCCCTGTTGGTCCTGCTAAGATAAGCTAGGATAGAAGCTAGCAAATGATCATAGGCCCTTGTTCTGATAAGTCCACTAATGCCTAAAATGATCCAACCAAATGAAATAAATGTTCCCTTTGATCCAAATGTTTGAGCCTAATATAGACCACTTCTTTCAATTCACCTAACTCATCTTCCCTAAAATCATTGTTTTGGCCCCGGTCCCTCCGTGGACATATGCACCTTGACTTGGGCCAAAAGCCTAAGTTGAGGGTGGCTAATTCAAAAGTTACCTTGATATTGGTCCTGGTCCGACATTGGATACTGTGCACCTCAACTCATGCCAAACACATAAGTTGAGGGTGGCTGTGAAAAAGGAAACCCAAAGAAAAAATGTATGAAAAGAGTTTTGTGTTGAAGAGAGAAACAGAAAAGAAAAAGATGTAACTTTGTGCAAAAGAAGCAAAGAGATGAAAAACAAAAGTGCTGAAAAAAATAAAGAAAAATAAAGTGAAAGAAGAAGAAGAAAGTGAAAAATAAGAGCTATAAAGTCAAAAGTCGCATCGGTAAAAGAGTCAAGGGAAAGAAAAGAAAATAAAAAGATGTCAAAAATTGGTTGAGAAAAGAGGTAAAAAGCCAATGTAATGTCAAGGAAGGTAGAAAGTCACTAAAAAGTACACAAATATATTCTACTTGTGCCTACGTTACAAGCTAAGAAAGTCCTATAGTGATCCTAGTGAATAGTTTGGAGAGTCTATGCAGTGAAAATAAGGGCAAGCCTATGGTATTGAGCACTAACTGTACTTGAAGTCACTTCTAAGCGTGACTATTGAATGAATCCTAAAATTCAAAATTCATATCTATTGTGCGAAAAAAGGATTTCATTTGAAGTGAGGGCATTAGTTACATTGTTGGAGAGTTGGTACCTTGGTGATTGTGAAAAGTGTATGTTGTGGTGTTGATTGGTCGATCTATGTCATATCTTGATCCGCATGAGTTAGCTTGTTGAGTCTAAATGAAAAGATTTACACTATTGTGATGGAATTGAGTTAGTAAGCTATCTGATTGCTTGAGTTTGAATGACTGCTTCTACACAAGTGTCGTTTAGAGTGTTAGTGTGTCGCTTGAGGACAAACAACAAGTTTAAGTTGAGGGTGTTGATATACCATGAGTTTACGATATTTTTGATACATTTTACTTAAGAGTTGTGTGTGTCTAGGGCCATTTTGTATTAGAAATAATGTTTTATGCGTTATGTTTGCAGGAAATAGCCATGGACGCGATTAAGTGAGATAACAACAGAAATTATGCAGAAAGAGCCACCCACAGACGTGATCCACAGACCGTAGGTCCTTTGACGGTCTGTCGATGGGTAGGCGTAAATGGATCATCAGGGAAGTCTGACCAAGTGTGGAACTACGGAGCAACTGACAGACCGTAGGTTGACACATGGGTCGTCCTGCACATCCGTCGAATGTCTTCAGAGAGTTGAAGCTCCAGTACCTGATGAAATCTTAAGTGTGGAGCGGTCCGTGCTGCACGTCCATAGTTGATGATCTGATAGTGAAGGTTCTAGTCCCTGTTGAAAAGTTCTAAGTATTGACCAACGGAAGGGGACCTATGAACTGTAGGTCGACCCATGGTCCGTAGGTCGAGTCGTCGATTGATGCCGTGTTCCAGAAGTTTATTTCCTTATTTTGTTTTCTTTTTGTTTTGGACATGTTTTTCTATAAATAGGGTATGTAAACCTCGTTTTTGGGGGTTAGACATTATTGTTTACTTTTAGTTCGTGGTATTTTCTTTGGGAATTAACTTGCAAACTTTGGTAATTTGATTTTCGAATTTTGAATTATAAGATTTTCGCTTTGAAATTCAATTGGAGATTTCGGGTTTCTTCTACTCTAAACGTAAGTTCATGAATTCTCTTTATCAAAATATGAGTTGTGTTCTTTCAATCATGAGTAACTAAATCCACAACTAGGGTTGTGGGAACCATGAACAATTAACAACGTATGAATAATAATTAAGTAATTCTTGAATAGTGTTTATGCATGTATTGGTAATTCTTTCGCTTAGAAGTCTTTTTAACGAGTGCACGCGTTAGAACTCGCCTCTTTGCTACTTGCCGGACCAAGGAGGTATTTAATGAGAAAAAAATTAACAACAGAGATTTAGCGGATGCTATCTAATAGTCTAATGTCAATTGGTGTGAGGGTGAAAACTAAGTCATACATTGATGTAATGTCTAATCTGAGGTAAAGGTAAGGGTTAGTAAAATATACACTCGTAGCCAGACCAAGGTGCGTAGTGAAATTCCCTATTTAGAGGACCAATCACTTAGGGATACATATCTTACCAACTTTGCATGTAAAACACTAGGAAATGATTATTATTATTAGGATTACCGCGTTAAAAACCTATGGGGAACACATACACTCTAGTCTCTCTCTCATATTGGTAACTTAAAGTTTGAATCTTGCTCACTTGTTACTTAAACAACACTCAATTATTTGCTTACAAAAATCCCCCCCTTTAATTACTTGTTTCGGAAATAGTTTGAATAAACGGATATACTAGTAAGTTAAGTTTAAGTCTGAACCATATTCCTCGTAGGATCGACCCCAACCTACAAGTTGAGTTCTTTATTTGACAACAACTATACTAGTGAGTTAAGTTTAAGTCTGAACCATATTCCTCGTGGGATCGACCCCAACCTACAAGTTGGGTTCTTTATTTGACGACGACCACTTATACTTCTTTAATAGAGGTCTAATTTGAGCGTATCAGCAACTGTGGCTTGCACCTGCAACTTCTGGAAATTTGCTGGTTAGTCTGTTTTCAGATGCGGGGTGTTACAATCCATGTTGCGTTCATGTGACATTTAACACACACATGGATACTTCCGTTAACTAGAAGGGTAGGTGTGGCCCAATAGTTTGACGGGAAGGGTATTTTTGAGCTGAAATATAGTTTAAGGGTATATTTAAGCTATTTTAGATAGTTTAAGGGTAGTTTTGACCCTTTTCCGTTATTAATAATAGGGAAAAAGGACAAATATATCCCCGAACTATCGTAAATGGTATCTAAATACCCTCTGTTATACTTTTAGAACTCTGATGCCACTACCGTCTAATTTTTGGAGCATGTATGCCCTTTGGACTAACGGAGGGACACATGTCACTATCTTAACAACCTATTCAAAATTTATTTAATTTTTATTTCCAATTAAAAAATTGATCCGAATAATAAAAAACCCACTCGAATAATATTTGACCCGCACCGAAATTTTAACCAAAACCCCAATAGACCATCATCTCTGATCTTTTCCTTTCTAACAGAGAATCCATTAGAGATTTTCTTTTGTTCTTTAGTTAACTATCATTGCATACTCCAATTTAAGATATTCTCATTAACACAACATTTTGTAAGATCCACTAACTCTTTTTTTTAACATAATAAAGGACAGAAACAGAGTTGGAAACTCATTCAATGTATGGGTAGCACTTTAAGTGGTTTTCAGTTGATGAAATTGAATTTGGTTTTTTCTGGTGTTAGAGGCAATTTTCCGTCGTTTTTCTTGTGGTACATTTTGGAATGTAAGAACACACCACAAATTAGCTATGGGTTACGGAGTATCTTCTTGACCTCCATTGTTGAAGCTCTGTAAAGAGAGCTAGAGGTATGTTTGTTCCCTATCCTCCCATATTTTTCTTGTTTGATTTATGACTGATTTTATTTTATATTTCCCATTGTAGTGTGATTGTTGAATGTATGGTTGATTTTTGGATTTTCACAGATCTCTTTTCTTAGCTTTTAGCCCTACAATCTTCATTTTTTTAAGTTTCAGTCATCTAAAAATGTTATTGAGTTTTGCGACTATAAATCCATTCGAAAGTCGTTGGTTTGGTTCGCTGGAGCTGTTGGAGCAACAGTGAGGGAGAAATGGGTGAGTGGTGGTCAGGTTTCATGGTGGATTAAGCGTCACTACCTCACTTATTTGGCTGGAGCGAGGGAGGTTAGGTTCGATAGCAGTTAGAGATGGTTTCGTAATTGGAGCTTCGCCGGAGAAGATGGAGTCGATGCAGTTCTGTTGTGTAAATGGCTCTTGGACTAGAGAAGAAAGGAAAAATGAGATTTATTTCGGTGCGGGTCTAAAATTATTTGGGTGGGTTTTTTATTGGGTCATTTTTTTAATTGGAAATAAATATTAAATAAATTTTGGATAGGTTGTTAAGATCGTGACATGTGTCCCTCCGTTAGTCCAAAGGGTATACACGCTCCAAAAATTAGACGGTAGGGGCATCTGAGTTCTAAAAGTATATCCTAGGGTAGTTAGATATCATTTATCATAGTTCGGGGTATATTTGTCCTTTTTTTCCTAAATAAAATGGCCCATCAGGCCGGAAAATTTTGATTTAAAAAAAATAAAATAAAAAATGGGGCATTAATTAGAAACTTATCCCTTGGTAATTAGATTAACAGTTATAGATTATTAATTACTCCACTAATCACTGCCAAGAGAAGTCATAATTATAAACCGGTTTGGTTTAATTCTTACATCCCCGGTTGAATTACTGCCAAAATGATCAGAAGATACATTTCTCTCTCTTATCTCCTTTAAAAAGAAAAAAGAAAATACTTTCTCTTTCATCAATCCAACAATCTTCACAGTTTATTTCGACGGAAAAATTGCACCTAAAGGGACCGTCGTCACCCGCTCCGGCCACCGACGATTAGTTGCCGATTAATCTCCGATGGACATTGAATCAGTGAGAACCTTCGTTTTCTTCTTTTCGTTTGCTTCATTTGCCATTATTGTAACAAATTCTTTTTTTGAATTATTCTTTTCGTGTTCATTAGGTTTTGGAGCTAAAATGAAAGACCCTTTTTTTTTAAGCCTAACGCGTTTTTTATGCTTCATAGGTGTTTTCTCATGATTCACCTTGTTAGGGTTTTGAAGAATTGAAGAGCTGGTATTTTGCAATCGAAAAATTTGGGGGAAAAGGGGAATTTTCTGAGGTAGAGGGTTTCATTGGATTATTGGAGCTGTGGGTTGTTATTGTTGTTACAGAAGGGAAGATTGAGAGTTTCTTTGATTTTGATAGTATTTTCGTGAGTCAAGAAATTTATTTTTGATTTGATTGCACTTTCCAGACAGGGAAGAAGATACGTGTCTGTTGAAAGGATAATGTGTATACTGTGTTCAATCCAGAAGTGGTCGCGGGGAGTTGCAACCATGTTACCCTGGTTAGTGATTCCCTTGATTGGGTTATGGGCTTTATCACAGTTATTTCCACCAGCATTTCGGTTTGAAATCACATCACCAAGGCTTGCATGTGTGATTGTGCTTGTGGTTACTCTTGGCTGGTATGAGGTTTTGATGCCTAAGTTGTCAGCTTGGCGGGCGAGAAGAAATGCTTCACTAAGGGAAAGGAAGAGATTTGAGGCTATTGAAATGCAGAAATTAAGGAAAACAGCAACACGGAGGTGTAGAAATTGTTTGACTCCATATAGAGATCAGAATCCTGGTGGTGGCAAGTTCATGTGTTCATATTGTGGGCATATTTCTAAGAGACCCATTTTAGACTTGCCTGTGCCACCAGGGTTGGGGCTTTCAAATTCAGGGATTTTGAGAGATTTGGTTGGGAAAGGTGGGAAGATGTTAAATGGAAAGGCTTGGTCAGATAACAGGTGGATGTGTGGGCAGGATTGGTTAGAGAATGGGAATTGGGTTGGTGGCTCATTTGTTAGCAAGTCAGATTCTTGGAGCAAGACTGGCGGTGGATTCCTTGGGGTGGAGCACTGTATAGCAGAGAAGTCATATTCTCGTGTTTTTGCTTTTGCCTGCAAGGCACTGACTGCTTTTTTCTTAAGCATCATGTGGCTATGTAGAAAGGTTTTAAGGATAAGTTCCTCTAGAAGTGATGCATCAATGGATGCAGAACGGAGAGCAATGATGGATAAAAGAGGTGAGAATGGAGGAAATTATCAGGAGAGTAGAGGCGAGAAAGCTAGGAGAAAAGCTGAGGAAAAGAGGCTTGCTAGGTTGGAGAAAGAGTTAGCAGAGGAGGAGGAGCGAAAGCAAAGAGAAGAAGTTGCTAGACTGGTGGAAGAACGCAGGAAATTGCGCGATGAAAAGATGGAGGCGGAGAAAGAACGGGGGAAGGGGTCTCCCTCTGCTAAAGTACGTGATAGTAAAAGGGAAGCAGAAAAGAAGCGGCAGGAGAAGAAGAAAGAAAGGGACAGAGGGTCTAGCAAAAGTAACTCAGATGTGGAAGAGCTGGATAAAAGACAAGGCAAGGAGAGTGTGCGAAATAGACAGAGTGATGGTGATAGAAGGCATCAACACAAAAACGGGCCTGAAAGTGTTAAGACACATAATGCAGAAGTTATACATGGTTTTAAGGGTGGTTCTTCTAGCAGTCATAACCATGGAAATGTCGGTACTAGGTACTTGGATCGTATGAGGGGTACTTTCTTATCATCTTCTAGAGCATTTACTGGAGGTGGTTTTTTTGGCAAGAGTAATGCTACTAATATTCCAAGAGAGCAGAAATCTAATACTACTATAGATCCTGTTCATAATGCCTCTAGGAGGGAACTATCTCAGTCAGATCGCATACCTGGAAAGCTGAATCCAAGTGGAGATGACAGGAGTATGAATCGGCCTGTAAGTTTCTTGTCATCTCCTATTTCAATTGCTTATATCTAAGTGTTCCCCTTCATCAAGTATCTAGTTTGGTATTTCTGGAGTGCTGAATTCTCAATAACTCTGAATTTAATTTAGACTTGCAGCCTGATAGCTTCATTTAGCATTTATGTTTTCAATTTTTGGCATGTTCATCTTGTTGATTTAACCTGAACTTACAGATAGATTCATATCATATCATGAGAAATGTAGGCCTTTTAGAAGATGATTTTGGCTGGTTAATGAGATTCTGGGCTCTTGTTAAGCTGTCAGGTTAATTCTGTTCTTTACAGGTGCTTATTGATTCTCAACCATTTACAGCTCCTAAAAAGTCTTGGCAACAACTATTCACTCGATCATCTACTGTTTCTCCCCCCTCTTCAAATGTAATCAGCAGACCAAGTGCTAAGCCTCAACCAGAAATTCTGAGTCCTTCCTGTCAGAACCCAGCTGTACAATCTTTTGACAACCCCATTAGCTTTGGTCTCCCATCGCCTTTCACTTTAACTACTTTTCCTTGTGGGCCTGCCAGTTGTAGTACAACTATTCCTTCATCCCCAAGGGCAATATATCCTCGAATTGGAGATGGGACATGTCAGTTATTTGCAGAAGAGTTGGAGAATTTTGAAGATCCTTGTTATGTTCCAGACCCTGTGTCATTGCTTGGACCAGTTTGTGAGTCCCTTGATGACTTTCAACTGGACCTTGGCTTTGTGTCAGATACAGGACTGGATAGCCCATGTGTGGTAAAAAATCTGAATGCATCTTCTGAAGTGACCAGGCCTTCACCAATTGAGTCTCCAATATCACGAATGCGGATTTCAGAAGAAAGGCATGTTGGGTCTTTTCTTTTCCCCAACACTCCTAATGTTCAGGACATGCACACTGTGCCAATGAATGTTTCAAATAGTGCAAATGATGTAGGAACGTGGCAGATGTGGAACAGCTCTCCGCTTGGTCAAGCTGGTCTAAGTTTGATAAGTTCTTCAACCAACTGGCGTTTGAGTTCAGATCTCAATACATCAACTGTGCCTCCTACACCTCCAAGGACAATGGCTTCACTGTTTAAGAATGATGAACAACTCCACTCCATCTGTCATCCTCCCCACACAGTTTATACGGGAAGTTGCCAGAATGGTGGGACACAGAGTACTGTTTTGCCTGGTAGTGCTGAAAGTAGGTATCCAAAAGCTCCTTTTGGTACATATGCAGGAGGTGAAAGTCAATTTTCTCTCAAGTCTGAAGATGCTGCTCAAAGTGAAATGACGTACGGGAGTCCTAATGCTACTGCTGCTAATCATCCATTTGCGTCGTCTCCTCCTAATTGGGCCAAGTAAGCAAAAGAAAACCACTAATTTCTCTTGCCAAGTGGGGCAGAAGTAAAGTAGAATGTTTTTGCCTCTGTTTGAAAGTTTAAAGCACTTTGAGGAACCGTATTTGCTGTACTTTGTGCATCAATATTATCTGAATCTTCTCAGTGTTTACTGTATAAAAAAATATTATATGAATCTTGTCTTTCTTGTTGTCATTGCCGAGAGTGTCTTTTATGTTTTCATAATTGTTGGCCATTTGTGTGAACTTCACTGATCACTCAAAAATGTGCTGGTATGTATTTGAAAAGACTCCTAATTCCCTTAAGTATGTAGGATTCCAGAATCTCAGCAGAAGTACTTACATGATTGCCTACTATTTACTCAACAGAAGTGTTTACATCAAGTTGTAGATGCTTGATTACATGCTCTTGGCCATTCATATGCATGTGATTATCCATATGTACATGTTATCTTTCTTTTGACGGTGATAGTGCCATCAATTTTACCAGGCAGGACATGCTTGCAACTATGGAAGTTTGTGCACAAGGGAGAGTACTTGTGTTCTTATGGGAAAGTTGCAATAATTTGAAGTTAGATAGAACTGAACTAGATACATTTTGGCTTTTATGTATTGAACAGCAACAACTTGGCCTCTACCAAAATCAATTGGGGTCGGCCTATGAATCCTTAATATCCATGCTGAACCATTTTGGCTGTGTTTACACATAAATAGCATCACAAGGCTTCCGTTGCTGTTGCATGCTTCCTAAGGAAAATCTAATATTGGGGCAACCTTACAATTGGGTTCTTAAGAATTCCTTTTTTCTTTTTTTTTTTAAGTATGAAAGGTCATTTTTTTCTTTTCTTTCAAGTTTTAGCAGTGAAGTCCTGCTGAAAAAGCTATACTTTGCATTCTATTCACATATCTTTCTGTATCTAAGAATCCATGGGTAACCAGGAAGTTTTTTGATGTTCTCTTTTGTCAACCTCTGGTCCTTTGGGTCTATGGGAAAGTTCATCACCAAATTTCTATATAATTCATGACAGTTCTAAATTTTGAATCTGGAACTTCATATAAATTGCTTCAAGCAGACTCTCACATTAGGCTAAAATTTGAACTTACTTTATACAGTCCTGATCATATAATAGAAGCAGCCTATTGGCTTACAGATGTATTGCTTTTGGCATAGAAGTGTCAGTTATCTTGAATGTCTCCTCTCCTCCTTCGAGTCTTCTTGTAAGTAAATGTCCTGCAAGCAACACTCTTTGGGGATTCGATTACTAAAATCAGTATGGAACCAGACCCGCTTGGGGACACCTTTACCAGACTTAGATGTTGACCAAACCTATAGCTGGAGATCAAGCTTTTGAGATGTTGCAATGCATGTGATCGGCCCATGTCAAATATGGGCCTAAAGCCTAATCTCTAATTTAACCAAAACAAAAAGGTATAAAACATGAGCTCCTAGGACTAAGGCCAGTGTTTTGGATGGCGAAAAGCGACAAGGGTCTGCTTCGCCTCGAGTGGCGACGTGCGGCTCCAAGTAATATCAGAAAATTAAAATATTTAATTGCATGTATAAATAATCAAAATCTCTAAAGCAATAACATATTAACAAATATTTCAATTCAAAAACTGAAATAGATAGTACATACTAAAAGTCCAGAACTTGAATGAGAAAAAACAAAGCAAAAGTCAAATCAGTGAGAAAAAAATAGAGGTGGAAGTAACTTTGAACTCTGAAGAAGAAGGAAAAAAAACAGAGGAAGAAGAGATCTGAAGAAGAAATTAGAAGAAAAGAAGAAACGTATTTGTTGGACTATGGAGTTGCCGGAAAGTCTGGCTGGTCGCCAGAGAAGTCGAGTCGAGTAAACTGGTTGGAGTCACAGTCACAGTCTTAGAGTGCAACTTGCAAATTTGAAAAGAAAACCCTAAAATTACCTTTTAACTTTTTAGACCCTAAATTGGTTGCCTTTTTTAAAAAAGAAAATACAAAAGGCGATGCCTTTCATACCACTCGCCTTTGTCGCCATGGCGTCGCCTTTTGAAGATCGCCTCGCCACAATGCTAAAAGGCAATGAAGGGTTGCCTCGCCTCGCCTCACCTCTCGTCATTGGCGATGAGGTGATTGCCTTTCACAACACTGATTAAGGCTTTGGTGTAGTGATAAGAGCACATCACATGATGTGTGGGTTTAGGCGCACATCACAGGTTGGAACCCAGTCGCTGAAGAAAAGAGACCAGAACCACGTGGAAGCCTATGCAAGCCTGATATTTACGAGGAGAGGGGTATATGAGAGGACCCATGTTTTAAACCATCTGCCACTAGCCCTGGAGATTTCGGTTATCCAAAAAATAAGTATAGAATATCCGAGGGCCCTCTTGTTCCAAAATACAACACTAGATTTGGGCTACACAACTTTTTATTAATAGAAGTCTTACTTACAAAAAGAAAGTACAAAAGATGTGAAATAATCACTTAAGGTATCAACACTTTTTGTCATGAACTGTGACGTCAAATTAGAGAAGTGATTGTAACTATTATTGCTTTCCTTGAATCCTTGTCTAATTGCTTTTCGACATTAAATGTTAGAGAAGATTAGTTGGGGCGTTGAGGTGCTTTGACTTTGTATGTCCAATCGTTGGAGGTTATGGTGTCAATTTGGTTATAAAAGTACACGCCGAAGACTGATAGTTTAAACATTTTAAAAAAATAATGATCTATGTTGAATTTATGTGCACTATTTTTTTGTTTTAGTTTAAAAAAAAAGTGCACTTTTTTGCTCCATCCAATGGTATAATGCTTTCTATCCTCTGTAGATTGAAAGTTTTATCACATGTTACGTAACCTAAATAGTTCTGTGGGCCTTGCTTTTACAGTTTCCGGATGCAACTTCTTTTCTCATCCATTCCTCAAACCGAAAAGCCCTCCAAAAATGTGAATGAGCCATAAAAGTCCCAACATTTGATTCTAAGAATTGCACATTTACATCCCTTTCTTAATACTCGCGCCATGTGAGTCGCATACATTTCTCTTTGAGAAGAAAGAGAACATCTTTGCAGGGTGGAAGTAATATTGCTATCTAATATGGTCATGAATGAGAAAAAAGAGAACTTCTTTGTGCGGTGGAAGTATATTGATATCTTATATGGGTGTGAATGAGAAAATTAGTTGTTTGATAAGCAAATGTAGAAAGTACATGTATCTGCTGCTACGTTCTTTTTTTTTTTTTTTTTTAATTCACTGATTTTTTCTTGAGTTTTCAAGTATATTAATTGACACGTGGATATTGGTGCATTTGAAGGCTTTGCTGGAAATCGCTTCCTTGTCTACTGGTCTGCTAAAGAATAGAAAACCAATAAACAAAGTAGAGGGGGCACGTATTGACCTTTTGATAGTCATTATAACTAAGGAGTAAACTATCAAAAACTTCCCACCTGTACCATCTGCAGTTGGTTGATTAATCAATTTGGAGAAGTGATGTCATTTGGGTGAAAGTCTAATGGGGCTAAGTTAAAGAATGAGATGATTGGAAGTTCATGGGAACTTGGTACTGTATGATGAAGACACATTTATGTCTTTACCATAAATTTTATTTGTTTCAGTTACATTGTGCAATATGTTGAGCAAAAACAGATTAAAGAGTGACCAATTTCAATTAGAAAACTTGAAGGTATCACTGAATAAAATAATATTTGCTGGTGTTATATTTGAGTTGGTCAAAAGTTTGTGCAGATAAAAGTATCATTTTCAAAAAAAAATAAAAGTTTGTGCAGTTATTGGTTAGTCTCGTGAAACTCGAGTGGCTTAAATGAATTGCTTGCGACCTATGGCTCATTAACTTAATTGAGTACTTGTCGACTATGTTGCTCGGACTGTCCAAAATTATTGCTGCACCCATGTCAGATTCTCCAAAATGTGCTACTTTTGGAGTATCCAACATGCATCCGTCGACATTTTTAAAGAGTCCGGGCCTTATAGCTTGTAGGCAGGTAGTAAGTTGTGCCTGGTAAATTAATTGTGGCATATTGACAATAATTCTTAGCAATTCTATGTGGTGTTTTCCTTGCAATACATTGGGATGTGCTCCCCTAAGCATGCATTGTTCTGGTTAAGATGAGTCAGAGAGGATCAGATATTAAGGATTCATATAGCCGAACCCAGCTAGCTTGGGACTGAGTCATAGTTGTAGTAGTACAATGAAAGCAAGCATTATGTTTTGAGTTTTTTCATAACAAGAATTATGAGATTGACTTGGATTGAAAAAGTAGGTCATGAATATGCATGGTCTAATTCTTCCTATTATGGCTTATTTTTATGTTTCTGATAAGCGTATTTGGACTTTGATTATGGATTTGTAACTTGGTGATGCTAGTTTTTTGTTTTGAGGTGATAAGTTGCTTCCTTGAGATCTTTCTCTTATTTTGCACATATTATGTGATTGTCTTAGAAATAGATTCCTTCTGGTGATCTTGGCATGTTCATTTTATTTTCTAAAAGATTTTATTTTTTTCATTCTCCTCTTTTTTTCAACACCATCTTACTCTTGTAATTTGCATAATTTTTTCTTTTAGGAAGGACTGGACTTCACAGCGTCCGGATGAAGCTTTTGGCAACTCACCAATGGCTAGTGCCTCAGTTGGTGGTTTATATTCCACGCCAAATGTACAGTCTTTTTGGTCTTTTGAATAAATAAAGAAAGAAAAGGGAAAAATTGGGGATAGAGTACAAGGAACTTGAACACACCCCTCTTGTTACTGAAGAGGAAAGTAGCCTCTTTTGGGGAGGAGAGTTTAGAATGCTGCACTTGTTGCATCTTCCTTCTTTTCTTTAAAAAGGAAGAGTTACATTAGCATGATAGGGATACATGTTTCCATACATGGCTTTTGATCAGGTGACAATTAATTATGATACGGCTGAGTACTTCTCTTTTCATCTTTTTGACAGAGGAGGACAAACACTGATATAGATGACCATAGCTGTTTCAACTACATGTTACCTCATTTTGGATACCAACTTAGATAGATATTAAAAGATAGACAGTACTTCAATTTATACTTGCACTTCTTCTGTAAGGTTCAGCAATGTTTTGTGCTGATGCAATGTTCAAGTGAGAAAGAGGATATATGAGGGCTCTGCAGCAACGCAGGTTATAACCTGTTGTCCTTACAGTAAGCAGGGAACTATTTATAGTGTATATAGTTCTTACTCAGCTGTTTGACATCTAACTTACCTTCTCCTCTATCTACTACTTTTTTCCCTCTCTTTCTTCCCGGGTTATCGTTTTCATGTACTTTCGTGATGTTGCATGTTGCATTTTCGGGTCAAGTTCTATTCCAATAATGGTTTGGTATCACTATAAGTTGAAATCTAGTGGGAGGACTTGTAAATTAGAAGTTGGAATTGTAGGTTATAATAGCAAGAAGTAGACTTTTTGGTAAAGACCCTCAATTATGATGGGAAGAAAATGCCGAATGTTTATTATTTTCCAAAATTTAGCTTATGGTACCTACATAATGGAGTATATGGCAAGTCTATAAGTTGTTTCTGGGTGGATAGTGGATACACATTTACTCTGCTTTGTCATGGTAAACTTTTGTATGTATATCTGATGCTGTTGGTTTTTATAGAATGCCATCTTTACAAAATATTGTTGGTAACAAGTCTGAACATATATCCAGAAGTTCACAATTAGTTTTCGTACGTTTATTTTCCTTTTGCTTTCTGCTCGTTCTAAACTGTTAAACAGTTTGGCAAAACCTTAGATTAATCTTCAATGCAACTGATTGACAATTCAGGATGAGAAGTTGGATGCACGGATAATGGTTCATCAGTAAAATGTTCTATCATCAAAGAACTATAGTATATATCAAGAATAAATAGTGCTACAAAGTATATCTATTTTTTGGTACACTAAAAAGTATATTTATTTGCATATTCTGTGGTGCACCATAAAGGCTTTATATAAAGTTATACATCATCACTCCGTAAAAGTTTGCTTGTACTTGTGTGTTTGTACAAACATAAATTTATCATAATTAAGTAACAACTGTGAATGAATGCTAAACCATATTTGTAAATTTACATATCATGTATTTATCAAGTTGATGTAGTGTGGGTCAAAACCAAGAGCGATAAGCACACTTCTTTTGAAGCATATTTTCTCTATAGTTTATGAAAAATTTAAAAATATCAAACATAACGAACCAGGTCTCTAGAAATCAATTTGCAATAAGCAGCTAATATCTGAGTCCATGGATTATATTAGTGTAGTGGTCCGCGCTTCACACCAGAGGCGTATCTGGAGTGGGTTTCGTGGGTTCACGTGAACCAATGCTCCCCTCTCTAGATTATATATAGCTGTGTTATAGTTTTAAAAAATATTTAAATATCGAAATGTGAACCTCACGTTAAAAGTAGCATATAATAATACGTTGATGATTGGGTACACCTATCTAACCAAAAATAGAAATTTAGATCTTATATCTATCTTATTTTTGTTAGTAACATCCTTTCAAGTAGTGATCGGTAACACTTTTGGCGTTTCAATCAATTTTTCTTTAGTTTTTTTTGCTTTAATCTTTCAAAATTTTCAAGTGTGTAACATTGGAAATTCCTAAAAAAAAAATTAGCACGGTAATTTTTTATATAATTAAATCAAATGTGTATATTAAAATTTTAAACTACTAGTATTATATATGTTGGATCTATAATTTTTAAAATTTAACGGTTTAGTGTTAAGAACGTAAATGTCAAACCGATCAAATTTATATCTTATATGCATCTTTTTGTACTAGTGCATCCATACTTCCGAATCACGGCTTCACACGTCTATTAACAAAATCCAAAATATAATTGGATGGTAATGTTATTATTATGTGTGAATTTGAATGAAAAGGAAAGAAACTAAAAAAATAAAACGAAAATTTAGCAGAAGTCTCATATTCATATCCATATTATTACGATGAAATTACTAATTTATGAAGGAATTGTGTGGGTTCTATTTTTTTTGTTTTGCAAAACATCGTGCAGAAATCCTTTTTATGAAACATCAGTTTGAGATTGTATCGTAATTTTCTGTTGTTTCAAGTTGAGAACATGAAAATAATAACATAAACCAACTAGCAAAGAATACTATAGACGCTTAAATAATCAAATTCAGAAACCACAAACAACTCCAAGCTTAATTTCAATAAATTCAGATACTTTCATGACTTCAACTACTTCCATAAATCCACTTGTATGTCCAACTAAGAGCCATTTTGATCGACTTTAAAGAAGTAGCTTTTAAGTCAAAAAATAAAAAGTCAAACTTAAATGACTTCTAAGTAAAAAAAAAAAAAAGGAGTAGGGATAGATATATTTTTGGTTTTAAACTTTTTTAAAGTCATTTTAAACTTATTTTAAGTTATCTTTAACTTTGGCAAACACTCTCTAACTTATTTTAAGTCATTTTTTATTTATTTTAAGTTATTTTTATATTTGTCAAACACTTTCAGAAGTCAAATACAAAATCTAACCACATTTTAATTCTAACATTTAACCCAATATACAGCCCAACATTCAACAACAAACTTAGCCCACCTAAATTCCTTTTTCCAGCAGCCAAACAATCTCAATTAAGCCCAACTCATTACTTCTCTTTAACATTCACTCAAGACAACAACAACAATTTCAACGTTCACAAAGAATATAACAGACAACATCAAATGGCAACAATCAAAATCGATTTCAAATTGCCAATTCAAAATCATCTTCACTTCACTGTTAAAGGGGGAATTGGACCATGGAAAAATACATAATTCTTCATCGCAAACAGGGGTCGTTGGTTCATCGTTGGAGCTCATTTTCTAGTGGTGAGAAGTCTTCACCAGATCTCATCTTCTTCTTGAAGTTCGTTGTTTTGGTTGGCTGCACAAAAAGAGGTAAATCCCTTCTTTCTTCACTGTTTCGATTTTTGTTTCTTTATAGATGTGTCTCTTCTTAAACAACCTCAATTCCTTTTTTCATCAGCCAAACAATCTCAATTAAGTCCATCCCATTACTTCTCAAGACAACAACAACCATTCCAACATTCACAAACAATATAACGGACAACATCGAACGACAACAATCAAGATCGAATTTCAAATTCACAATTCCATCTGTTCTCAATTCAAAATCATCTTCACTTCACTATTCAAATGAGATTTGGACCATGGAAAAACACATAATTATTCATCGATAAATAAGGGCCGTTGGTTCATTGTCGGGGCTCATTTTTAGGTGGTGAGAAGTCTTCACCAGAGCTTATCTTCTTCTTCAAGTTTGTTGTTTTGGTTTGCTGCACAAAAATAGGTAAATCCCTTCTTTCTTCACTAATTCAATTTTTGTTTCTTTATTAGATGTGTCTCTTCTAAAACAACCAACTTAGGCCACCTCAATTCTTTTTTTCATCAGTCAGACAATCTCAATTAAGCTGATCCCATTACTTCTCAAGACAACAACAACCATTCCAACGTTCACAAACAATATAACAGAGAACATGAAACGACAACAATCAAAATTGAATTTCAAATTCACAATTCCATCTTTTTCCAATTCAAAATCATTTTCACTTCATTGTTAAATAGATATTTGGACCATGGAAAAACACATAATTCTACATCTACAAATAGGGGCCGTTGGTTCATCGCCGGAGCTCATTTTCTAGTGGTGAGAAGTCTTCACCAGAGCTCATTTTCTTCTTATTCAAGTTCGTTATTTCGGTTTGCTGCACAAAAAGAGATAAATGCCTTCTTTTTTCACTATTTCAATTTTTTTTTGTTTATTAGATGTGTCTCTTCTTGAACAACAAACTTAGCAAACCTTGATTCATTTTTTCATCAACACAACAATCTCAATTAAGTCCAGCCCATTGCTTATCAAGACAACAACAACCATTCCAACGTTCATAAGCATTATAACATACAACATCAAATGGCATCAATCAAAACTGAATTTTAAATTTACAATTCCATCCGTTCTCAATTCAAAATCATCTTCACTTCAGTTTTGAAGAAGGATTTGCACCATGGAAAAACACATAATTCTACATCGACAAATAAGGGCCATTAGTTCATCGTCGGAGCTCATTTTTTGGTGGTGAGAAGTCTTCGAGCTCATCTCTTCTTCAAGTTCGTTGTTTTGGTTTGCTGCACAAAAAGAGGTAAATCCCTTCTTTTATTTACTATTTCGATTTTTGTTTTTTTATTAGATGTGTCTCTTCTTTAAATACCAACTTAGCCCACCTCAATTCCTTTTCTCATAAGCCCAACAATCTCAATTAAGTCCAACCCATTACTTCTCAAGAAAACAATAGTCATTCCAGCATTCACAAAAAATATAACGGACAACATCAAACGGCAATATCAAAATCGAATTTCTAATTCACAATTCCATATGTTTCCTATTTAAAATCATCTTCACTTCACTATTAAATAGAGATTTGGACCATGGAAAAACACATAATTCTTCATCGACAAATAGGGGCCGTTGGTTCATCGCCGGAGCTCATTTTATAGTGGTGAGAAGTCTTCACCAGACCTCATCTTCTTCTTATTCAAGTTCATTATTTCGGTTTGCTGCACAAAAAGAGGTAAATCCCTTCTTTCTTCACTATTTCAATTTTTGTTTCTTTATTAGATGTGTCTCTTCTTGAACAACCAACTTAGCAAACCTTAATTCATTTTTTCATCAACCTAACAATCTCAATTAAGTCCAGCCCATTACTTATCAAGACAACAACAGTCATTTCAACGTTCACAAATAATATAATAGACAACATCAAATGACATCAATCAAAATCAAATTTCAAATTTACAATTCCATCCGTTTCCAATTCAAAATCATCTTCACTTCAGTTTTGAAGAAGGATTTGCACCATGGAAAAAACACATAATTCCACATCGACAAATAGGGGCCATTGGTTCATCGTCGGAGCTCATTTTTTGGTGGTGAGAAGTCTTCGAACTCATCTTCTTCTTCAAGTTCGTTGTTTTGATTTGCTGCACAAAATGAGGTAAATCCCTTCTTTTATTTACTATTTCAATTTTTGTTTTTTATTGGATGTGCCTCTTCTTTAAATACCAACTTAGCCCATCTCAATTCTTTTTTTCATAGGCCCAACAATCTCAATTTTTGCCCAGCCCATTACTTCTTCAGACAACTATAGTCATTCCAACGTTCACAAAAAATATAACGGACAACATCAAACGACAACAATCAAAATCGAATTTCAAATTCACAATTTCATCCGTCTCCAATTCAAAATCATCTTCACTACACTGTTAAAAAGGGATTTGGACCATGGAAAAACACATAATTCTTCATCGAAAAATAGGGGTCGTTGATGTATCGCTGGAGCTCATTTTCTGGTGGTGAGAAGTCTTCACCAAAGCTCATCTTCTTCTTCAAGTTCGTTGCACAAAAAAGGTAAATCCCTTCTTTCTTCACTATTTAGATATTTATTTCTTTATTAGATCTGTCTCTTGTAGAACAACCAACATAACCTACCTCAATTCCTTTTTTCATCAACCCAACAGTCTAAATTAAGCCCAGTCCATTACTTCCCAAGACAACAACAACCATTTCAACGTTCACAAATAATATATCGGACAACATCAAATGGCAGCAATCAAAATTGAATTTCAAATTTACAATTTTATCCGTTTACAATTCAAAATCATCTTCCTTCAAAGTTAAAGAGGAATTTGGACCATTGAAAAGACATAATTCTTCATCCACAAATAGGGGCCGTTGGTTCATCACCGAAGCTCATTTTTTGGTGGTGAAAAGTCTTGACCTCATCTTCTTCTTCTTCAAGTTTGCTATTTCAGTGTACTACACAAAAATAGTTAAATCCCTTCTTTCTTCATTATTTAGATTTTTATTTTTTTATTAAATGTGTTTCTTCTTGAACAACCAGCATAGCCCACCTCAATTCCTTTTTTCATCAGCCCAAAAATCTCAATTAATCCCAACCCATTACTTATCAAGACAACAACAGTCATTCCAACGTTCACAAATAATATAATGGACAACATCAAATGACAACAATCAAAATCGAATTTCTAATTCACAATTCCATCCATTCCCAATTTAAAATTATTTTCACTTCACTGTTAAAGAGGGATTTTGACCATGAAATACATAATTTATCTTCATCGACAAATAGGGGCCGTTGGTTAATTGCAGGAACTCATTTTCAGGTGGTGAGAAGTCTTCACCAGAGCTTATCTTCTTCTTTAAGTTCGTTGTTTTTGTTTGCTACACAAAAAGAGGTAAATACCTTCTTTCATCACTATTTTGATTTTTGTTTCTTTATTTGATATGTGTCTTCTTGAACAACCAACTTAGCCCACCTCAAATACTTTTTTCATTAGCACAACAGTCTCAAGTAAGCCAAACCCATTACTTCACAAGACAACAACAACCATTCCAACGTTCACAAACAATATAACGGACAACATCAAATGGCAACAATCAAAATCAAATTTCAAAATCACAATTTCATTCGTTTCTAATTTAAAATCATCTCCATTTCACTATTAAAGAGGGATTTGGAATATGGTAAAACACCTAATTCTTCAACGACAAATAGAAGTCGTTGGTTCATCGTCGGAGCTTATTTTCTGGTGGTGCGAAGTCTGCACCAGAGCTCATCATCTTTTTCTTCAAATTCGTTATTTTGGTTTGATGCTCGAAAAGAGGTATAAACCTTCTTTCTTCACTATTTCAGTTTTTGTTTCTTTATTAAATGTGTCACTTCTTGAACAACGAACTTAGCCCACCTCAACTCCTTATTTCATCAGCCCAACAATCTCAATAAAGCTCAACCTATTACTTCTATAGACAACAACAACCATTCTAACGTTCACAAACAATATAACGGACAACATCAAACAACAACAATAAAAATTGAATTTCAAATTCACAATTCCATCCTTTCCCAATTCAAAATCATATGTACTTCATTGTTAAAGAGGGAATTGGACCATGGAAAAACACATAATTCTTCATCAACAAATAGAGGCTATTGGTTCATCGTCGGAGCTAATTTTCTGGTGATGAGAAGATTTCACCAGAGCTCATCTTCTTTTTCAAGTTCGGTGTTTCAGTTTGCTGCACAAAAAAAGGTAAATCCCTTCTTTCTTCACTATTTCGATTTTGTTTATTTATTAGACGTGTCTCTTCTTGAACAACCAACATAGCTCACCTCAATTCCTTTTTTCATTAGCCTAACAATCTCAATTAAACCCAACCCATTACTTATCAAGACAAAAACAATCATTCAACTGTTCACAAATAATATAACGGACAACATCAAACGACAACAACCAAAATTGAATTTCAACTTCACAATTCCAGCCGTTCCCAATTTAAAATTAGTTTCACTTCACTATTAAAGAGGAATTTTGGCCATGGAAAATAAATAATTCTTCATCGACAAATAGAGGCTGTTGGTTCATCGCCGGAGCTCATTTTCAGGTGGTGAGAAGTCTTCATCAGAGCTCATCTCCTTCTTCAAGTTCGCTATTTTTGTTTGCTGCACAAAAAGAGGTAAATCCCTTCTTTCATCACTATTTTGATTTTTGTTTCTTAGTTAGATGTTTCTCTTCTTGAACAACCAACTTAGCCCACGTCAAATCCTTTTTTCATCAGTCCAACAATCTCAATTAAGCCAAACCCATTTCTTCACAAGACAACAACAGTCGTTCCAATGTTCACAAACATTATAATGGACAACATCAAATGGCAACAATCAAAATCGAATTTCAAATTTACAATTCCATCCATTTTCAATTCAAAATTATCTTCATTTCACTGTTAAAGAGGGATTTGGAACATGATAAAACACCTAATTCTTTAACGACAAATAGGGGCCGTTGGTTCATCATCGGAGCTAATTTTTTGGTATTGAGAAGTCTTCATCATAACTCATCTTCTTCTTCAAATTTGCTTTTTCGATTTGCTGCTCTAAAAGATGTAAATACTTTTTTTCTTCACTATTTTAGTTTTTGTTTTTCTTATTAACTGTGTCTCTTTTTAAACAATGAACTTAGCCCACCTCAATTCCTTTTTTCATCAGCCTAACAATCTCAATAAAACGCAGCCTATTACTTCTATAGACAACAATAACCATTCCAACTTTCACTAACAATATAACGGATAACATCAAACGACAACAATCAAAATCAAATTTCAAATTCACAATTACATCCGTTCCGAATTCAAAATCATCTTCACTTCACTGTTAAAGAGGGATTTGGACCATGGAAAAACACATAATTTTTCATCGACAAATAATGGTTGTTGGTTCATCGTCAGAGCTAATTTTCTGGTGGTGAGAAGTCTTCACCAGAGCTCATCTTCTTCTTCAAGTTTGGTGTTTCAGTTTGCTGCACAAAAAGAGGTAAGTCCGTTCTTTCTTCACTATTTCGATTTTTGTTTGTTTATTAGATGTGTCTTTTCTTGAACAACCAACTTAGTCCACCTCAATTCCTTTATTCATCAGCCCAACAATCTCAATTAAGCCCAACCCATTCTTATCAAGACAACATCAACCATTCCAGCGATCACAAATAATATAATGGAAAACATCAAACTGCAGCAATCAAAATCAAATTTCAAATTCACTATTCCATCCATTCCCAATTCAAAATCATCTTCAATTCACTATTAAAGAGTGATTTGGACCATGGAAAAACACATAATTTTTCATTGACAAATAGTGGCCATTGATTAATCGCCGGTGCTCATTTTCTTGTGGTGAGAAGGTTTCGCCAGAGCTCATTTTCTTTTTAAGGTTCACTGTTTCGGTTTGCTGGACAAAAATAGGTAAATCCATTCTTTCTTCACTATTTAGATTTTTATTTCTTTATTAGATGTGTCTCTTCTAGAACAACCAATTTAGCCCACCTCAATTCATTTTTTCATCAGCCGAACAATATCAATGAAGCCTAGCCCATTATTTCTCAAGACAATAATAATTATTCCAACGTTCACAAATAATATAACGAACAACATTAAATGGTAGCAATCAAAATCGAATTTCAAATTTATAATTTCATCCGTTCCCAATTCAAAATCATATTCACTTCACTTTTAAAGAGGGATTTGGAGCATAGAAAACACACATAATTTTTCATCGACAAGTAGGGGTTGTTGGTTCATCACCAGAGCTCATTTTCTAGTGGTGAGAATTGTTCACCAAAGCTTATCTTTTTCTTCAAGTTCGCTATTTGGGTTTGCTGCACAAAAAGAGGTAGATCAAGTGGCTGTCGTCCAGGCATTTCCCCCTCTTTCATCACCATTGAAAGCCTCGTTCCTCCCGATAAAATAGAAGGACAGCCGGTGTTGAAGCTCCGCTCTCCTTTGGATATCAGGAAGGAGAGGGCGTTCTAATTCCAGAACCAGAACGGCGCCTTCTTTCTTCACTATTACGGTTTTTGTTTCTTTATTAGATGTGTCTTTTCTTGAACAACCAACTTAGCCCACCTCACTTTCTTTTTTCGTCAGCCCAACAATCTCAATTAAGCCTAGTCCATTACTTCTCAAGACAACAACCATTCCAACGTTCACAAATAATATAACGGACAACATCAAACGACAACAATCAAAATTGAATTTTAAATTAACAATTCCATCTGTTCCCAATTTTAAATAATCTTCACTTCACTATTAAAGAGGGATTTGGATCTTGGAAAAATACGTAATCTTCATAGACAAATAAGGGCTGTTAGTTTATCGCCGGAGCTCATTTTTTTATGGTGAGAAATCTTCACCAGAGCTCATCTTATTCTTAAATTTTGTTGTTTCGGTTTGCTGCACAAAAAGAGGTAAATTACTTCTTTCTTCACTATTTCAAGTTTTGTTTCTTTATTAGATGTGACTCTTCTTGACCAACTAACTTTGCTCACCTCAATTCTTTTTTTCATCAGTTCAACAATCTCAATTAAGTCCAACCCATTACTTTTCAAGACAACAAAGGTCATTCTAACGTTCACAAAAAATATAATAGAAAACATCAAACGGTAGCAATCAAAATCGAATTTCAAATTCTCAATTCCATCTGTTCCCATTTCAAAATCATGTTCACTTCACTGTTAAAGAGGGATTTGGACCATGAAAAAATACATTCTTCATCGACAAATAGGGGCCGTTGGTTCATTGTCGGAGCTCATTTTTTGGTGGTGTGAAGTCTTCACCAGAGCTCATCTTTTTCTTCAGGTTTGCTGCACAAAAAGATGTAAATTCCTTCTTTCTTCACTATTTTGATTTTGTTTCTTTTTTTAGATGTGTCTCTTCTTGACAACCAACTTAGCCCACCTCAATTCCTTTTTTTGATCAACCCAACAATATCAATTAATCTCAGCCTATTACTTCTCAAGACAACATCAGTCATTCCAGTGTTCATAAACTGTATAACGGACGACATCAATGAAAATCAAATTTCAAATTTATAATTCCATCCGTTCCTAAATCTAAATCATCGTCACTTCACTGTGAAAGAGGGATTTGGACTATGGAAAAATACATAATTTTTCATCGAATAATAGGGGTCGTTGTTTCATCGTCGGAGCTCATTTTCTTGTGGTGAGAAGCCTTCACCAAAGCTCATCTTTTTCTTCTTCTTTTTCATGTTCGCTATTTTAGTTTTCTGCCCAAAAAGAGGTTAATCCCTTCTTTCTGCAGTATTTCAATTTACAGATTTGTAGAAATTTCTTTAAGAATTTTGTTTCTTTATTTGATATGTTTGTTCTTCCAAGTGTTATCTATATAGGTTAAACATATATATTGTTTATGTTGCTACTGGCTCGTTGTTATGCTTCTAAGTTTGAAAAATGTCTTCTCCTGTGGATTTTTGCTTGAAATGTTGAAGATTTGAACCTCTTTGATCTCACTGTTGGTTGCTGCCCGATTGGAATGTTGGAATGTCATATCAAATAATTTTCTTAATGGTGATATATAGTTGTTGTTTTAATAGTTGAATATAGCTAAATGTTATTTTTCTGTGTGATAAAGCCTGATGTTGATATAGTTCGAATCGTGACTCCATATTATCTTCATGTAATTTCTTGACCATTTTAGTTGCTGCCCTGTCTTCTAGCCTCGTTGTATTCCTAACGAATATCGAAATGATCTTAACATTAATTTGCTGCTCTACTGATTTTATTTACTTTTTTTGTTTAAAGTTTGAAAGAATTTTTCATTCTCTAGTCTATTTACTGTTCATATGTGATTTCTCTTAGGATCCGAAGCATATATAGTGTTTGCTTACTATCTGTAGCAATGGGGTATGATTTTAATGAGCTTGGTTTATACTTGTTCTAATTATGTTTCTTGTATACTTCTAATAATAGTGTTTAATCAATTTCCTTTTCTTGTTTTGCTACCTAAATGGCTTTTCTATTTTTTTTTTTCATTTTTGACGATTCTCACTGTATCATTATTTCATATGTGTTTAGTTTGTTCAAAATAGGATGATTAATAGTCTAGAAACTATTCATGCTTATCTTTGAGTGTCTTCACTGTGATAAGTATTATGGTTTGACATTAAATGGTCATAATAACATTCGTTGATTTCAACCGTCTCTTAAGCGATCTTATTTCTACTAATATATAATTCATGATCTTGATTTAGTTCTCTCTTTAATTTGTTCTAAATTAGTCTGCACTTGGTTTTCCCGTTTAATTTTTTAAAAATTGAATGAGTATGTTAGTGTTGTTCACTGCATCAGTGATTCCATTATAGGGTCATAATTATCCATTTCATTGGGAAGTTAAGCGAAATATGTTTGGTTTAGTTATGAAAATATTCGACCTAATCCCCCCTATAATTACCCTTGTCAACTTCACTGTTAAAGAGGGATTTGGATGATCGAAAAATACAGAATTCTTCGTCGAGAAATAGGGGTCTTGGATAGCTAAAAGAGCATTTCAAGTTTAAGAATTTTTTAGAGGAAAACGTCATCTTCTGGTGGTGAGAAGTCTTCAAGCTCGTTGTTTCAGTTTGCTGCACAAAAAAGAGTTAAATCCCTTCTTTCTTCAGTATTTCGATTTACAGATATGTAGAAATTTGTTTAATAGTTTTGTTTCTTTATTAGATGCGTCTATTCTTCCTTTAAGTGTTATTGATATATGTTAAACATATGTATTTCTTATATTGGTACTTGCTAGTTGTTATGCTTCTAAGTTTGAAAAATATCTTCTCATGTGAATTTTTGCTTGAAATGTTGAAGATTTGAACCTCTTTGATCTCACCTTTGGTTACTGCCCGATTGGGATGTTGGAATGTTGTACCGTTCTCCTCCCTCACTCAGAATGACTTAGTCTCGGCCTCTCTTTGTTCCTTCTCCTAAATGTCTTAAGTGTCATCTTGTTTTATTTAGTTGAGAGCTAATACTTCTATGCGTGGAATGATAAATGATTAAGAGGGCGCTTATGGTTATAAGTTTTAAGCTTTTTTTCCTTTTCTATTTTGATGTTTCCTTTGCATCATGTTCCCTCACAACTAAATATTTGTTCAGAGTTTTGATTTATTATCTACTTATTTGGTATAATTTTAGTCTGTTTCAAGCTCTCATTCCCTTAAAGTTGTTGCCAACATCTCTTTCATTAGATTTCTTGCCTTGAATTCTCTATGTTGGACATGTGGTTCTAATATTGGGTAAAATGCAAGTTTTGTCATCCTGTCTTCTTGATGACTCCTTCCCTAGCATGGTTTTTAGTTGGTTTGCTTGTATGGCATGCTAGTTAATTACATCTCTAAATCTATCTTGTTAGCTAATTTCATTCTTCTTAAGTTATTTTAGTTATATTTAATCACATGTTTTATGGAAATGGAAATGTTTAATCTTTGTGTCTAGTGAAGTTGCTCTATCTTCTTGTTGTAGTGTAGTGATAGTGTTTTGTGTATGGGTTTATTAAGACTACCATTTCGTTCACTGTTTTGGCTCAATTACTTCATTATGGTTAACTCTTGTGAGAACTTTTATGCTATGATACTGCTGTGGGAATTTTTCCTTAATTTGTTTCAAGTACAATGACATTTGTTTTGCTAGAAATAGAATCAGAATATCTATCTCATCAAATTTTTTTCCTAATTATTTAAATACTGCTTATCAGTTTGAAGTCTACTCTCCTTTAGGATAAATCTATGATCTTGTGCTTACTGCTTCATGTGTTGTCTTAAGTTTCATATGCTAAAAATACAATTCATATAATGCTAAGCATATGTTATTTGTAGATTTTAATGGTTGTTTGTTAGGATAAAAGCACTAAGTGCACTTTAAAAAACTGTTTTCTTGAGCTAATTTAGCCCTTTACCTTATGATTTAATTAATTAGAAGGACTTTAGAGGGTGCTTGGATTGGTTTAAAAGTTGATCAAACCTACTTTTTAAGTTATTTTTTTTACTTTGAAAAGTATTTGACAAATATAGAAATAACTTAAAATAAGTCATAAATTTGGAAGATGAACGAAAATTTATGTTTGGTTCAGTTATGAAAGTAATCTACATTTCTTATCATAGTTTCACTAATATATCAATTTATCCACTAAATATAGAGGAAAATAGATGCTAATCCCTTTCCTTCATTCACTTTGCATGTGAAATCTCTTAATCTCTCATGAGTCAATCAGGACTTCCCCTTTCCATTTTGTTGGGTTGAAATCCAACATTCTTTGTTCGAGTCAACCTTGTCAAGAATTGGAAGCTAATATACAGGTGGAAAGAGCTGATATATGATCTACATACACTGTTATACAATGTTGATATACAATTGAAAAGAGGCCCAAACCAGTAGAAGATTTTCAAAAGAAGCTGAAAAGGAAAATAAAATTGTTCCAACGTTTCTGGGCAGCAGCAGTTTAGGCCCAAAAGGCCCAAACTCATTCTCTCTCTCTCTCTCTCTCTCTTTTGATTAATGGATTGTATTTATTTATTTTTGTTTTAATTAATCTAACTTTGAATGCTTAGATTAACTTAAATCAAATAAAAAAAACTACATAGCATAGCAAACAATGATATATATATTCAATGTGTATAGCTATAGTTTAAATTGTTTATTACATGTGGATATAATTATATATTATATAGCAAATACATATTTACACACCTAAATACATATTTTATAGGAGCCTTTTGCATTCACTGTTACCCATGTTTTTCTCATTCAATTTTTTCTCTTTCATTATCCCCAAATCATCTCAAAATTTCCTTTCAATTCACAATCCTTTGCACGTTTTAGGAACAATTTAAGGTTTCAGGTGAAGCTTTCTTTTTCACCATTACAATTAAAAAAATTAATACTTTAAAGAGGTAAACACACAAAGTATAAAGAGAAGAAAGGTCAGCAAATTTCCTTCTATTAGCAATCGCAAAAGAAGTTTTAGAAGGAATAAAAAGATATTTGGATATTTTGAATACTTGTATCTTGTTCTTTTTAATAGGCATGACGCCTCGAGGTCAGTGGTGGTTGGGGGTGGGGTTTGGGTTTTGGAGGGATGGATGGGTTTGGGGGGGTTAGTTAGGTTGGTTGGGGAGGGTTTTCGGGTGGGTTGGTTTGGTTTGAAGGGGGGTTCAGGGCACAGCGCCTCAGGGTGGGGGGTGGGGAGGGAGAGGGCCTCATGGCACAACACTTTTGGCTGGGGCGGGCGCTCGGGGAACGACACCTTTAGGTGGGCTGGGGCTTGGGGCACGATGCCTCGGGGTGCGACAGGGGCTGGAGGAACACCACCTTGGGGCTCGAGGGCGAAGTCTAGGGGCACAACGCTTCGGGGGGAATGGGGCACGACGCCTCAGATGGGGTGGGGTATGGTTCGTGGCACGATGCCTTGGGGGCATGTGGCACGACGCCTCGGGGTGGGGGGCGGGGGTTTAGGTCACGACACCTCGAAGTGAATGCGGGGGCTCGAGTCACGACACCTAAAGGTGGGGGCGGGGGCTCGGTTCCTCTGGGTGGGGGTGGGGGCGGGGGATCGAGGCACGACGCTTCAAGGGGGCGGGGGGGCTAGGGGCACGATGCCTTGAGGTGGGGTGTGGGGGACCTCGAGGAACGACGCCTCGAGGTAAGGTGTGGGGGGCCTCGATGCATGAAACTTTGAGATGGGGTGGGGGGATCGGGGCACAACGCCTTGGGGTGGTGTGGTGGAGCCTCGAGCACGCGTCTAGGAGTGAGGAAGAGGTACAACGCCTCGAGGTGGGGTAGGGGCCTCGAGCATGACACCTTAAGGTGGGGAGGGGTGGAGGGGCAAGGCTCTTCGATAGGGAGGGGCTTGGCGCCTCGAGCCGAGGGGAGGGTCGGGGCATGGCCTCTCGAGGTACCTCAGAGCACCTAAGTCTTTTTCTAAAATACTTTATAAAGACCTCCTATCTCTTATGGATACTTTTCCACAAAACCTTAAGAATTTAATTTTTAGTGGACTTTTTTTCATTCCATGGAAGGATTTCAACATTGTTGGTAAATTGCCCAAACTCAAGTTTCTTAAACTATCATATACTTTCTTCAACAGACGAGGAGTGGGAAGTATCCGGGGAAGGATTTCCTTACTTGAAGTTTGTGCTAGTCTAATATTTAAACATTAGGTACTAGAGAGCCAGTAGTGATCACTTTTCGTGCTTTGATCGACTATTTCTTGAAAGTTGCTTGTGTTTGGATTCAATCCATCAATATTTTGCAGATATAACCACACTTGCACTAATTGATATATGTCGATGTGCACAATCTCTCGGGAATTCCGCCAAACAGATTCAACAAGACATGGAAGACAACTATGCAAGTTCTATTGAGGTCCATATCCTTTAAGCTTGTAAGACATCTTAGTTCTTGATTCTACTTCTAAGGCTTATTTTATCTGTTAGATTCTCGGATTTCATTTTTATCCTTTATTTGTCTGCAGGACAAACATATCAAAATAGGTCATCAAGTTCTTTGAAAGAAACACTGATTCGGTGCTCACCTGTTTGAGAGGCTATCTTGTTCCTTCTTCTTTTCATTCTAGTGTTTTTTTGGAATGGGATGAGTTCAGATATCTTGTAGTAGAATTGTATATTATCTTTTATATAGTATATGTCTTATATATTTTTTAGGCATAATACATAGATAGACACCTTAACTTGAGCTCAACTGACAAGTAAAATATTCACACTTTGAGAATGCACATCTAGACATCTCAACTCGTCCCCACTGTATCTCATGTCTAGATGATCATTTTATAAGTTGGGAGTGGAAGTAGTTTATTAAGGGTTACTGTAAAGATTTGACACGTGAGCTTAACTATACTCCAAAAGCTAGCTCATGAGGGGAGAATTTCCCAAGTCCATATAAGTAGACTACTAGTCCATTCCCCAACCAATGTGGGACTTTGGATATGTGGTAAAGTGTTTTTGAGAATGTAAGTTCGTTGGTAAGCATAGAACTTGATGGCCAATGCATGAGAGTGTTGGCTTTGAGTTACCATCACTTGCCCTCTCACCTGAAATCGTGCTTTCTATATTTTGCATCTTCCCAGAGGATAAAGTGATATATGTCAAAGAACTTGTGCAGTTATGGACAACAGAGGGATTTTTGGAAGGTAGAAGAAGTGGCAGAAAAATGCTTGAAACATCTTATGTATAGAAGTTTAATTTGCATCTACCATTCGACTTTTGACGGAAAAATAAAGAACTATGGAATGCATCTGACCTGTGAACTCTGTTTGAGGGAAGTTGCTGGAGATGTTATTCCACCTTTGCTTCTTCCTCCTTCACATGCTTTTCCACAAAACCTTAAGAAACTGGTTTTTACGGATTTCTTCTTTGTGATGGAAGGATTTGAGCATTGTTGG
The DNA here is from genome assembly GCF_900185275.1 of Solanum verrucosum. Taxonomy (NCBI): domain Eukaryota; kingdom Viridiplantae; phylum Streptophyta; class Magnoliopsida; order Solanales; family Solanaceae; genus Solanum; species Solanum verrucosum. The sequence goes on along the minus strand of NW_026019922.1, from coordinate 48,940 downwards.
TAAATTTCCCTAAATAGATGATGCCTGTATAGAATAGGAATGGGTAGTTGAGGAAGAGTTTCCTCACTTGAAGTTCTTGCTACTAAAATTTTCAGAAATTCGGCATTGGACAACCAGTTGTGATCAATTTCCGCGCCTTGAATATCTATTTCTTGAAGGTTCTTGTATATTGATTCAATCCCTCAAGATTTTTCAAATATAATGACACTTCATGAGCTAATCGATATACGCTACTGTCCAGAATCTGCTTGGAATTCCGCCAAGAAGATTCAGCAGGACATGCAAGAGGAATATGCAAAAACTATTGAGGTCCATATCCTCAGCTGACATGTATGAACTCCAACTTTGAGAGTGCACATCTAGATACCTCAACTTAGTTACAACTGGCAATTGAACACTCCAGCTCGTCTCTGTTTCATCTAGTGGACACCTGATGCTGATGGGACACATAAATATTGAAGATGTCTAGATGATCATTTTGTAAGTTGGAGTGTTCAACTGACATAGTAGATACGAGTTGCGGTGTCTAAATGTGCTTACTAAAGTTAGAATGCTTACTTGCAAACTGATGCCAAGCTTGAGTGTTATCGAAATAACAAAATAATAACTTGCTATAGCATGCTCATTCTTGCACATAAAATTTGTAGTACTTTAAAAAACGCTGACAGACGTTAAACTAAAGATCATATACAATTAAGTTTACAAGCCATCTGCACTTATGATCGCACCCCTATGCTAAAGCATTTGATACGAAAAGAAAATGAACAGAAAAAACCACTCACACATTTGGCTTCTGAATTGACCTTTCTTTTGGAAAACTTGCTAATCAGTGTACCTTAAGATCGTTACCACTTTCTTCAAGGAAAAAAACACAAAGGATGAAAAATGTTATGTTAGATTTCCCACAATTAAGGAACATATAATTTGAAAGCACAAATAGAAACAAAAATATATGAAGAAAGAAGATGTCTTACAAAGCCGAATGAATGTGAAGCTCAACTGAACTTGCATAATTGTCTTGCATTTCCTATTGAATTTGCTTGGCAGAATTCCAAGCAGATTGTGAACCACATATATCAATTAGAACAAGTGTGGTTATGTCTACAAAATCTCAAGGGATTGAATGGAGATTCCAGCAACAATCAAGAAATTTCTAGGTAGGGAAAGTGATCACTAGTGGCTCTCCAGAACCGAATGTCGAAATAGTTGAGTAGCAAGAACTTCAAGCAAGGAAAGCCTTCGTCAACTCCTTCCCACTCCTAACCTTTACATGCATCATATGTTAGTGTAAGCGACTCAAGTTTGGGAGATTTACTAACAATGTTCAAATCCTTCCACTTCAAATAAGTCCGACTAAAAGATAACTTGTTAAGGTTTTGTGGAAAAGCATCTGGTGGAGGAAGGAGCAAGGAACTACATGGCTTTGGCTTTATTTTTCTACTTGACCGATGAGGAATTGAAAGAGAGCTGCCTGGACCGCTAACCACTTCTTGCTAACTGTTATTGATAAGGTTTGGAGAAAATGACTTATTTCTTGCTCAATGATTATAGTGATATAAATACATAAAAAGTACTAACTAACTATGGTAACTAAATAATCAAATCCCTACAAATCAGCTAGACTACCATATATACAATATTGTGCGGTTGTGGATTGATTATGTAACACTCCCCCTCAAGCTGGAGCATAGATATTGATCATGCGTAGCTTATTACAAAAGTAATCAACTTGAGTTCCATTTAACGCTTTTTTGAAAAAATCAGCTAGTTTCTCTCATGTCTTCACGTAACAAGTGGAAATCAATTTTTCCTGAATCTTCTCATGAATAAAATGAATGTTGACCTCAATATGTTTAGTTCTTTCATGATACAACAAATTTGAGACAATATAAAGAGAAGCTTGATTATCACACCAAAACTTAGCTAGTATATGATGCTTTATGCCAATTTCCGTTAAAAAGATGATGTATCCACATAATCTCACAAGTAGATTCTGACAAAGCTCTATACTCAGATTCTGCACTAGATCTAGATACAACACTTTGCTTATTACTTCTCCATGAAACTAAGTTCCCTCCAACAAACACACAATTGCTTGTAGTCGATCTCCTATCAATTTTGGATTCAACATCTGTAAAGCACTCAACACGAGTATGAACTATATTTCTATACAATATTCCAAGTCCAGGGGATCCTTTTAAGTAACACATAATCTGTTCCAAAGCTTCCCAATGTTTAATCATAGGCGCAGACATGAACTGGCTAACAACACTTACCGCAAAAGCAATATCCGGACGAGTCACAATAAGGTAGTTTAACTTCCCAACTAGCCTTCTATATTTTTCTGGATCATCAAAAGGATTATCATCATCTGTCATAAGATGCACATTGGGAACCATTAGAGTACTATAAGGTTTGGTTCCCAATTTTCCAATGTCAGCAAACAGGTCAAGAATATACTTTCTCTGAGAGAGAAAAATTCCCCTCTCTCTTCTATTTACTTCTAGTCCCAAAAAGTATCTTAATGGGGCCAGATCCTTCATTTGAAATCTGTTATGTAAGAAATATTTAAAGGAAGAAATCCCCGCATAATCACTTCCTGTGATGACAATCTCATCAACATGTACAACAAGGAGAATAGAGCCAAATGTTGATTGCCAATAGAAGACTGAGTGATCACATTTGCTCATTTTCAACCCAAAATGTTTAACTACCTCACTAAACTTTCCAAACCAAGCCCGTGGACTTTGCTTCAAGCCATACAAAGACTTTTCAAATGACAAACTTTCACATACTCCCCTTGAGGAACAAAATCGAGTGTTTCCTCCAGATAAACTTGCTCCTGAAGTTGCGAACAAAAGTGAGTTTGGCTACTGCAGAGAAGGTGTCTAAATAATCTACCCCATATATCTGAGCATACCTTTTAGCCACAACTCTGGCCTTAAGTCTTGCTACAGAACCATCTCGATTAACTTTAATTGTGAAGACCCACTTACATCCCACTGGTTTTTTTTCCTTTGGTAAATCCACCAAATTCCATGTGTGATTTTCCTCTATGGCATGTATTTCGTCTAACAATGCATTAGACAATCCTAGATGGCTCAAAGCATCCTTTACTATTTTGGGTACAGAGATGGAGTCTAGAGAATCAATCAAAGATCTAGATGTTGAGGATAAGCGACCATATGAAAAAAATTTAGAAATAGCATATGTGGATTTGGAAGTGTGTGTACCTTTGCAAAGAGCAATATGAAGGCCAAGATTTCTGAAGGACCAGGTGACCAAACGGGTGCATGACAAGTATCATCAGTGTCTCGCCTTCTTGAATAGATTTGAATAATTGGCGGTCTTGCTACCACATATGGATAAAGTACTGAAGGTACAACAGTTGGGTGGTGGTCAACAGAAGAATTGAGAGATAGAGAAACAACATCAGATTGTTTTGTCAAAACATGAGTGACTTGATAGACTAACCACTCATCTTGCTCCCCCTGACTTATAGAACTAGGAGGTTTCTAGAAAAATGGTGTAGTCTCTAAAAAAAATACCACATCAGTTGACACAAGATATTTGCAAAGTTCAGTAGAATAACCCTGATACCCTTTTTAATGGCGAGAATAATGTAGAAAAATACATTTCAATGCCTTAGGATCTAACTTGGTAACAGATGGTCGAACATATCAAACATAACATGTGCTTCCAAACACCTTCGGTTCCAATAGAAATAGTGACTTATTAGCAAGAAACACTATAAGGTGTATTACCAACAAGCATAGTAGATGTCAAGCGATTAATTAGAAAGCAGGTTGCAGAGACTGCATCTGACCAAAATTGTTTAGGAACCTTCATCTTGAATAAAAGTACCCGAGCTATCTCAAGTAGATGTGTATTCTTCCTCTCAACCACTCTATTTTGAGAGGGTGTATCAACATATGAAGACTGGTGGAGAATCCCATGTTGTTTGAAATATGACTGAAACAACTCTAACATATATTCTTTAGCATTGTCACTTCTTCAAGTGTGAACCGAAGCATTGAATTGGGTTTTAACTTCACCAAAAAGAAGGCACAAAAGTGAGTAAACACTTCAGAGCAACTCTTCATAAAATAAATCCAAGTCATTCGAGAGAAATCATCCATAAAGTGACAAAATACCTATGTCCAGGTTTGGAAGTGATTGGACATGGTCCCAAAATGTTAGAATGAACTAACTCAAAAGTCGATTCAGCTAGCTTATTAACCCTTGGACCTACTGAGTTTCTATGATGTTCTTCAAATCAACATGACTCGTATTCTATTGAAGAAATATTTTGAAATTGAGGACAAACCTCCTTTAACAAAGGCAGAGAGGGATGGACCAATCGACAATGCGCTTTAAACGGATACACGACACTTGAGTAGGCCACATAATGAGACTCATATATTCATCAAGGATATAGAGATCATCGTATACATGTCATTTACCAACAACCTGATTTGTGTAAGATCATGAAACAAATAATGATCGGGAAAGAAAGATATATAACAATTTAGGTCTTTGGTAACTTTGCTAACATAAATTTAATAAAGGCCAACTTTGGTAGACTTAATACAGATGATAGGGTAATAGATAAGGTTGTTTTAACAATCCCAATCCAATATTGTTGCAAGTTGATCCATCAGCTACAGTAACCAAAGAGGGTGCTTTGTGTGATTGAAAGCTAGAAAATACTTTAGGATTACCTGTCATGTATTTTGTTGCACCTGAGTATATCATCCATTTATTTGAAGATGTGATAAGACATGACTCCGTAAAAACATCAACTGAAGTGGGTTCCTTCACTGATTTATGATATTGAGAGATTTTAGCATATTCTTTCACCGAAACCAAAACCTTTTTATCATATAATGAACTTGAAGCATTCATTTCCCCAAACTCGCTATATCAAATTAGAATTTCTGTGATGAACTATTGGCACCAGTCCTACATTTTGTGTCTGTGGACCGAGGAAAAAAAGGGCTCGACGGCCTCGACTAGTCCAGCATTGATGAAAAATAATAGAGAAATTGCCGAAGCTCAGCAATCAGAATACTAGAGAAATTGCCAAAGTTTTGCACCAACATGTTATCCCAATTGTCCACACCAACAAGTCAGATGGTTTGAATCAACTCAAAAAGAGCTCCACTTACATATAAAGGTCTTAACAGTGAAGCAACCAACTCTCAGCTAAAGGATTCAACTCAAATAGATTGAAACACCAATTATTTTGGAGATGGTCCAGAAAATAAAATATGAAATACCCAAATGATCCAGATGTGAAACTAATTGAGCAGTGAAGAGTAAAATTCGAATAGCAGGAACAAAATTCAAACAACGTTGTAGCTCAAAATAGATCAAAGCGGCAGACAAAGAAATTCAAACTCAAATATGACAAAAAGAAATCTTATTGATGCTTATTCTTCAAAACTTGGTCCAATATCTAGAAGACTACCATAAGTCAGCCGAGAATTTTAAGGTGACACCAAATAAGGAATCCAGACCAAGATTGGTCCACACGCGCCTCCACGTCTGGCTAATTCTGGCGATGACACACTGATGCCTAACTCAACCCCAAAAGATAGATATTGGGGTTAATTTAGGCCCATTTGCCATATCTTTACATGGTATCAGAGCCATGTCCATATCCGTTTGGAGTCCCGGACCACACTCCAATTGGGCCTAGGCGTGAATGGGGGGTATTAGAGTGGGTAAAAGTCCCACATTGGTTGGAGAATGTATTGGTGGTCTTCTTATATGGAATTGAGCAATCATCTCCTAATGAGCTAGCTTTTCGGGTTTAGTTATGCCAGTTGCCATATCCTTACACTTACAAAGGGGATGCAAGTTGCATATATTGTCATTTTCACTCCATAGTAGCAAAAATCATACAAGTCCTTGCAACTATGGAACTCTTCAGGAGTGCCACACATTTGCAACTTATTTATATTAGCAAACAGTCTGAAGAGAGATCTGATGAGTCGGGGATTTCGACTCATTTAAGGCTTATTATTAAATGATTTAATGTCCTTAATGTCTAATTTACACTCATACTAATGTTAAAATGTTTCTGCAATAATGAAGGCTCAAGAGTAAGGCAAGGACATTATGAAGCAAAAATGAGCGAAAAAGTTGAAGGAAAGCAAAGATGGAACTCGCCAAAGCCACTCGACGAGTCACCGAATGGACCTTCAACTCACCTAAAGTTCCAGCATGCCAGCCCATGGACAAAACCAACTTGGCGAGTAGACAAGCAATTCAGTGATTTGCCGAAGAGATCGGCTATGACAATCTGGGTCACCGAAAGTTACAAAATGATTTGATGGAAATGCAAAGCCTAAAAGGCGAGAAGAGGAGCAACTCGGCGCATCGCCAAACTGGTAGGCAAACCTGACTTACTTCGCTGAGTTGACTCCGTGCTGAAATTTTGGGAACGTATAAATACAATTTTTAAAAGAAGAAAAGAAATTTCCACATTATTTACTTCTGGGTTTTCGAGTTTTTACATTCTAGAACATTGTTCTTATATTTTGAGTAGAGGTTTAGAGATTGTGGTAATTTTAGATTGGATTTCAAAATTTAGGAATTACAGATCGTTAGCAAATTAGATAGAAAACTTCGTTGGTAACGATTTCTGGTTTTCACTATGCTTGGCTAAAACCCCTTACTTTAGGGGTGTGATTATGTAGTTGAATTCATTAATTAGCTAATGGGAGTTGTTAGTTACTGATTTAAATGTTTTTTTGAAGTGTGTTCAATTAATTGTTCATGGTTTAATTGAGGAATTGTAGTTGCAAATGCAATTCTAGCTTAGTTCTCTATGCTTACTTGAGAAAGAGGTAATAGAATATAATTATTAATTGATGATTGTATTGATTGCATCTTTAAAATCTAGCTTGAGAAAGTGGGTTTGATTGCGTCTTTACATACCCAGCTCGGAAGAGTGGGTTAATTAAGGATTTTGATTGCTTGGTTGTGTTATGACCGTTGAGGTTCGAAAGAACTCACTTTAAATGCAATAGTTGATTGTGAAATGGCTATTTCTCTCTAAACCTAGCCTACCCACTGAGATTCAACACTTTTGAGATACTAGTAATCACCCATTACACAGAATTAGCATTCAACCGATCACACTCCTAAAGTCCAATCTTTACTTGTTTACTTCCCATGTTAGTTGTCTTAAATTGGTTACCCAAATCCCCCATTGGATATTAATCCTTGAAACTTTGAGATTTGTTTTAATGGTGCAAATGTGTTACATCTACAAACGATTAGGACACATCTTTACGTCCTAATTGAATTCTCTACCGTATCACTCCATGTGGGATCAACCCTAACTATTAGTTGGGTTTATACCTATTAGCAACCACATACACTTAGAATTGGATGAAGTGTAGTTGAGTGTTATCAATAATGGCACTGCTGCCAGGGAGTGGTGTTTAGAATTCTCTTATTTGAAGTATAGTCGTGAACTGATTTTATTGTAGTTGAATTATCTTATTTGTGTTCTTGTTGGCTACTTTAAAACATGTGAAAAGATGAGTGTAAATGGGAGCAACGCTATTCAACTTGGAAACAATTATGACTTCAAGACTTTGCATGAAGTCAATGAGGATTAGTTGGGAAGTGCGGGTGCTATTCAATTGCCTCCGACTATGGACAATGTAATGTTTCATGTGACTAGCACAATGCTGCAGTTGTTGCAAATGAAGGGTCTCTTTGGAGGACTCACTCATGAAGACCCTCATGATAACATCCAAAACTTTGTGGATGTGTGTAGGCCGTTTTCTTTCAAGAACATCACTCAAGAGTCAGTCCGACTTCGTGTGTTTCCCTTTTCTCTAATAGGGGAGTCAACAAAGTGGTTGACCGAATTACCAAGCGGTTCAATTACTTCTTAGGAGGAGCTCACCGAGGCATTTTATGAAAGGTTTTTTCCTCCTTCGAAGATGGTCAGGTTAAGGGATAATATTCAGAACTTGAAGTGTGTTGATGGCGAACCTATCTGTGAGACATGGTTAAGGTTCCAAAAGTTGTTGCTCCAATGTCCAACTCATGGGCTGCAAGACAATGTATTGTTGTAATATTTCTACCGGAGCCTTGACACAATTAACAAAGGTGTTGAAAACCAGCTCATTCGAGGTGGGATCATGAGACACCTGTTTGACATAGCATTTTCCCTTCTAGATGAGATGACAAAAAAAATCGTGCTTTATACACAAGAGAAGATCAAGAGTCTCATTTGAACCTTGGGTTGACAAGACCCATGAATCGTTTCATCAATTTAACATTATATATTAAGGAAATATCTATAATTTAAGATGTATATGCCAAATTGGGAAAGGGGAGGATAAAACATGTAGCTTAGGGGGATAAGGGCTTACTGGAAAAATCCCAATGCGAGACCCCAGCCTCGCGCCACAAGGTGTAGTCCCTCACATTGAGCCTGACTTTGCCAAGCACTACATGACGGTGGTTTTTATATTTGTGCCTTGTACGTATTTGAATCATTTTACAAGTTTCTGACTTTGGGCTTAGTGCATTGCCTCAACAAGTAAGTAGCATTTGATGATAGATGCATTAGATGGTATATCTATTTTTGTTTCTTTCCTTTTTAATTAGAGCTTCTAAATGGGCATTTACTCAAATCTCTAACAGGAAGTTGAGACCCTCTATACCACTTGTGGGACTCCACATTATGTTGCACCTGAGGTATGATGCATATGTAGTTTGAATTATTCAGTTACTTCTTAATAGTTCTTATAAGTGGGTTCTTCATATGTAGTTTGTACATGAAACCCATCATTCTTCATTTGATTGGCCTGCTATCTCTTTTTCTCATTTATACTCTAGATTGCTAGCTAATAGGCAAAAATGTACTTTTACGTTTGTAGTCTTGGTTTAGTAATTAGTTGTTATAAGGAATCATATTTTCCTTAAGTAGTAGTAAATTCATTTTACCTAGCATGATCAGTTGGTTTTTTATTAGTCATCAAACGAGAGAGAATACACATTTATTTCCCTTCCACGAGCCTTGTAGTAATACACCTTCAAATCATTGCAGTTAGCGTCTACCTTTATTTGGGTAACATCATAACCTTGTGCTGAATTGTTTAATGAATTTGTCTGAACTATGTCAATTGCAGAACATATGTTAATTTTCTTAATATGTTGTCTTATATTAGAATGTGTTTGGACTCTTTCTATGGTAGCTGGATTATTACACTGTAGTTACTTCTTCAGGTGTTAAGCAACCGAGGTTATGATGGTGCTAGTGCGGATGTGTGGTCATGTGGTATCATCCTTTTATGTTTAGGATTGAGGTGTAATGAGTTGATTGATATATTTTATTCTGTTCTCTGACCTCTGTTAAACACCAAGTGCTAAGGCATCTTGAAGTGTGAAGGATAAGCTCTCTTTCACTTAGCATCGACCACACCGCTCTCATCAAAACAATGTTGTTCCGTATTTCTAATTTCATCTTCATCTGCATGAGTTTGCTCCTTGTGTTTTTTATTATTATCATTATTTGGTTCTTTGTTTGTTTCTATTAGATTAATTGGGGCTTTAAAGTAACTTGACATTACTTGTACTCCGCTTGCTATATGTTAAAGTTATTGTTTGTTCTTATGTACAAATTACTATATGTTCAATATTATGGTTTGTTCTCCACAAATTTCTTATTGCTTTCAATATTGTCATAGATCAAGGCTGCTGGATTTTCCTGTCCAATTTGGTTTGTTCCTGGTGCAACATGATTCGAAAAGTCATTGATCCAAATCCTCAAACTGTAAGTGCACTGATATTGTTAACTCTGAAAATTATGGTGTCCCATTGCCTATTTGTCACCTAATTATTCAATCAACTATAAGCTTATGACATTATAGTTGCACAAGAAAAAAAATCCTTCATGATGGAATATGAGAAGCTCTGTTTCATTAGAACTAAAATCATGATTTTTTTGAGTTTGATTGCTCAACGGATTAAAATCCTTCCAAATTTCCCGGATTGGTTATAAAGATCCCTTTTAAGGTCATTTTAAATGTGAGAAATGCCTTAAGCATGTCTTCAGGTCGTTCCTTGCTTTTGTTTAGTACACGTATTTCTTTCTTATCTCCGTTTTGCTTATTAATTTGTGAAACTTCAGCATAACTTGTACAAAAGTCCTACAGGGGATCAAGATTGATGGGATATAACGAGACCCTTGATCTTTCCTTCTCATTCCCTTCATTGTGAAAGGTTGGAGATACAACTTGTATTAGCTAAGAAACATAATATTTGACTTACTCTACCCAACTTAGTTTTTATTCTTGTCTTCTTTTGTTATGTGTTTGTCGTGATCATCGACAATCATGTTATATGTCTTCTTATGTTTAAATAAATATATGAATCAAAGTGTTAAGTTGTTTAAGTACATTTTTGTATCTTTGTTTTTTTTACCCTCAGGACACGGTGCCTCTAGGAAAGGGGGGGGGACCTCGGGGCACGGTGCCTCAAGGCAGGGTGGAGGGCCTTGGGGTGCAAAGCTTCAAGGCAAAGCAGGGTAGGGGGCCTCAAGGCATGGCGCCTTGAGGCGGGTCAGGGGCCCTGGGGCACCGCACCTCGAGGCGAGGCACGGGGCCTCGAGGCGCAGGGCGGTGCATGAGGCCTCGAGGAACGGCACGATTCCTAATTTGAATCAGTGCAACACCAACACTTTAATAACAAGGATAAATATTATCATCAATTGACATGCTCTTCACATAGAGAAACATATTTGAATGGCATGATCAGTTATCCAAATTTTTCTGTACATATGATTCCCATGTTCAATGTATCTTTATGTAGTTGCATATTGATTTGATACTAAAATCTTTGTCACGACCCAAGGTATACCTTAGGAGTAACATGGCGTATAAGACCTCGAGAGGCCCTACACAAGCCACTTAGCATGCATAAACAAGATTATCGAATAACAAGAGATTTAAAACAACATTTCATATCAAAGAGCTTATCAAACGAAATGGAAGTCTACAAGTCTCAATAGCCATGTACTATATCAAGAGTGACCGGGACGTAACCCTGACATCACGTACAATATTTAAAAAGTAACTACTGAAAGTGATATAAGGTTCAATCCTCGAAACATGAGAACTCACCCCAACTAAGTACGATCAAGGTGACTCATAGTCATGGGAATGAGAACTTGTAACGCCAAACCTTACATTGGAGAAAACAATGTAGACAAGAGTATGTGTTAGTACAAATATGTACCAAGTATGATAGCAATGCATAGAGATATAAATCATGTGAAAAGGGACCTTTTCATGCTCATGGAAAGACCAAGTTGAAACCATAAGAAAAGGGTTACAAAATATCATAATAGTCATGGTCCAATGCAAGTAAAACTTCTATTTTGAACACCTGGGATATACTTCTTTAAGTAACCTTAGTTCGTCATTAGTGTGGGAATTAGCCTTAACTAACATAGAGGCCATGTGAGCTATAACATAGAATCTGATGTCTGCCCCACACCAAAAAGGGGTGTTCTCTCATGCCAAAGAAAGAACCTTCACTTCTAGCTTACGTGGATCCACTAGCTAATGTCTATCTAAGACAATCTTCCTATAGTGGCACATAGGTATGAGATAAGGAGATTGCTACTAGAAACCCGACCTCTAGATACGGGAGAGCTTTTATCTCAATGTCCTCTCAGTGCTAAGCATAAATCCCACAAAAAAGTCATAATTCTTTACTTGAATTAACTTTCATGGAAGGTAGTTCAAATCGCCAATCCAAGCTAACTTTCTTTATAATAGCTCCTAAAACTTGATTATAAGTTAGATGAGAAAACCTTTCAACTCTTAAGAATCCGTATGTGAGAAAATCCTTTCACATGCATGTATTGAGTGATATGTGAGAAATCCTTTCACAACAACAACATCAACATCAACATCAACATCAACATCAACATCAACATTTAAGCTTTACTCCAAAGCATTTGAAATTATAAATTCACCTCTGCACATAAATAACATGCATATCTTCATGAATTCTTCTTTCATGGTTAAAAGCCTAAATTTTCATCATAGATTTAGAAAACATGGGGCCTGCATGGGTTCATGGGGATTCATCTTAAAATCGTGGAATTATCTCAATTTATGCTTAATACTTCATAAAACAATCAAATAAATCAATATTTAAAGGAACCCATAACATAGAAGAAAACCCAACTTCAATTGGGAATTTCTAGCTTCAAAATTGAGGAATTTAGGAACTCTATGGAGGAAAAGGCTCCATAGATGAAGACTATCATACCTTAATACCCAAAGCCCTTAAGCAGTTTGGTGAATTGAAGATGAACTTGCTCTTCTTTTGTTTGTAAATTCAAAGAATGAATTGAATTTGGTGATTTTGGGGGTAAAAACCTTTATATAGGGCTTTGGGTAAGGGTAAAGTGACAGGGTATTGAATTAAAACAATTTGGAAAAGACCCAAAAGAACTTGACTTAAAACTGACGGACCTACCTCACGACGGCCTTCACGGCCCATCAAGGGTTCCGCTGGCCGTTATGGCTGTCGTGATCCTTGAGCAGTGGCAAGGGAAGGGACCCCTTCCTGGTAGGTCGCTTGATGACCACCACCACATCCCGTCAACCTCACCACGGGCCTTCTAGGCCTCCGTGGGAGGGACACTGGCCCTAGTGGTTCTGGAAAGCCTTCATGGGCCTCATAACGAGTTGTCATCCTCTCCACAGGCCGTCTATGCCATCGTGGGAGGGACTCCTGCTAGGCAGGCTTTGGAGGACGTACCACAAAGCCCTTCACAGACCGTGGTCCCCTTCACAACCCGTTAGGGGCTCCGTGGAGTGTTCCATGGTCCTGTTTTAGCCTGTGAGTTTTCCCACTATCCTTTTCTAGCCTTTCTCGAATCTGAGGTGTTACAATATCTCTCCCTTGGGAACATTCATCCTCGAATGAGATTCAAAATATCATAAGGAAGATAGGAAATCTAACCTAAAATCCCAATATGCATGAAATCACATAAATACACAAATCCGAGGAGGAAACATCAGCTCCAAGCTAAAGCATTCTCAAAACATCAGTTCACATAGCCTATATGCAACTCATACTCAAATGCACGTAAACATGAAAAATCAATCAACGAACTCATTTTTCTAAAAAATAAGCTTTTTCATGAACATGCATAAATGAGGAAATCATAGGAATATCTAAGACACATGGCACCAAAGGAGTAATCCATGAGGAACCAAATACCTCAAGCTAGAGTATGAATGGAGGGAAAGAGATGAGGATAACGTGATATCATATCGGCCACCCAAGTAGCACCATCAACTAATTGATTCCTCCAAAGGCTTTCACCAAAGCAATTTCCTTAGTTCTCAACTTTCAAACTTGCTAGTCTAAGATCTCAACCGGAACTTCCTTATAAGAAAGACTATCCTTTATGCCAAGGCTCTCTAATGGGACTATGGATGTCGGATCACCAACACATTTCTTGAACAAAGAGACATGGAAAACAGGATGCACCCATGCCAAGTCATTAGGCAATTCAAGTTCATAAGCAACCTTCCCAACATGCCTCAAAATCTAATATTGGCCCACATAACGGGGACTAAGCTTCCCTTTCTATCCAAACCTCATTACACCCTTCATAGGTGAAATTTTCAAGTAGACCCAATCATTAACATCAAAATCAATATCTCTCCTTCTAACATAGGCATAGGTTTTTTGGCGATTTTGAGCCGTTCTCAACCTTTCTCTAATAAGTCAAACTTTCTCCATAGCCTAATGTACCAACGCGTGACCTATCAAGCAACTTCACCCACTTCAAATAGCCTATGGGAGATCTACACCTCCTACCATATAGAGCCTCAAATGGATCCATACCAATACTTGAGTGATAGCTATTATTATACGCAAATTCAATTAAAGGAAAATGATCATCCCAATTACCCTTGAAGTCAATTACACATGCTCTCATCATAACTTCCAAAATTTGGATTGTATGCTCCACTTGCCCATCGGTTTTACGAATGAAAGGTTGTACTAAGCTTAACACGAGTACCAAGACCTTTTTGGAAAGACTTCCAAAACTGAGAAGTGAATTGGTACCACGATCGGAGACAAGGGCACTCCATGCAGCCTAACCATTTCCCTCAAATACTACTTAGCATAGTCCTCCACCGAATAAGAAACTTTGACGGGGATAAAATGAGCCGATTTTGTCATTCGATCTACTATAACCCAAATCGAGTCATATGTTGTCACCGGGTGCGAGGTAAACCAACAATAAAGTCCATTTAAAATCTTCCCACTTCCGAGTAGGAATACTGATATCTTGGGACAAACCTCCCGGTTTCTGATGCTCAACTTTCACTTGTTGACAATTTGGACAGTTAGCCTAAAATTCTACAATACCTTTGTTCATTTTATTCCACCAATAGACCTCCCGCAAGTCACGGTACATCTTGGTGGCTCCCGAGTGAATGGAATATCGAAAACTATGGGCTTCCATAAGATCTGATCCTTTAAGTCATCTACATTGGGAACACACAAACGACCTTGATTCACCATCTCCCCATTGGGAGAAAGCCTCTGCGAACTTTTTAAGCACCGCTTCCTTTAATTCTACCAAAGTCGGATCAAGATCTTGCTTGGCCTTCATGTCTGCCACAAAAAATGATTCTAAACCATAACACCACCTTTGGTGGAGTCTACCAATCGAACACCTATCCGGGTAAATCTATGTACATCTAGTACCAATTCTTTCTTACCATCCTCTATGTGAGCAACACTACCTATCGATCATCAACTAAGAGCATCTGCCACCACATTTGCTTTATCATGGTGATAGAGATCACTCATATCATAGTCATTTAGTAGCTCAAGCCACCTTTTTGGTGAAGATTTAGATCCTTCTAACTGAACACATGTTGCAAACTCTTGTGGTCGGTAAAGACATCGACATGTACACCATACAAGTAATGCATCTAAATTTTTAAAGCGAACACAACCGCCACTAGTTCTAAATCATGGGTAGGATAGTTCTTTTCATGCACCGTAAGTTTCCTTGAGGCATAGGAAATGAATTTCCTATTTTGCATGAGGACACACCCTAACCCGATTCTCGAAGCATCACAGTAAACAACAAACCCATTGGTTCTTTCTGGTAAAGTCAACACCGGAGCGGAGGTAAGTATATCCTTCAAATCCTAAAAACTCCTTTCGCATGCTTCCGACCATATGAATTTAGTTGGATCAAATCTTTTGGGAAGCTTTTGGACCTAGCGAAAAGGGCTTTAAGCCTTCACGCAAGCAATTTTCTTTTGGGTCAATGCCGTCAATGGAGAGGCAATCGACAAAAATTCTCTGACAAACCTTCTATAGTAATCGACTAAACCCAAAAAGCTTCTAATATCCGAAGGGGATAAAGGTCTAGGCCAACTATTTACCGCATATGTCTTCTTAGGATCTACCTCAATACCCTTTCTAGAAACAATGTTACCAAGAAAATCAATGGACTTCAACCAAAACTCACATTTACTAAACTTTGCAAAGAGTTGTTGGTCCTTAAGGACCTGCAACACAATCCTCAAGTGATCGGTATGCTCCTCTTTGATTAACGTTTCAAATACACTTCATCCAATTCTAGGTATAAATGATCGTTATATAAAACCCAACAATTAAGTTAGAGTCAAAACCACAGGGAGTGGTACAAGTTCGAATTCAAATATGAAGTTGTAAACTCACTTTAAATGATTGTAGGAATAAAAAATTTATCAGAAATCTTTTAATTAAATCAAGAGGTTGACATAAAATGTCAGGAGAGGGATTTGTACTGCAGTTATCAATCACAACAATAACAATCTACAAGATAAATCAAATGAGTAAAAGGGACTTGGAGGAATGACCAACCAATTGCCAAATTCTTGCTAAACGGGTGCTACGTAATCAACAATAGTTACTAAATCTTCATGGGTAGGATGGGCCTTAGATAAGATAATTTTCTCTCGAACAACTATCTCGCTTCAATTGAGTTCTTTCGAACCTCAACATGCTAACTATGAAAAATCAACCCTCAACCTCACTACATCCACTCTCTCGAGCTAGATAGGTAGAACAAAACTTAGGGTCCACTCTTTCGAGATTAACCCATAATAGCCCAATTGGTACAAACACCAATTTATTGCTTTGGTTTCACATCCCTCTCTCGAGTAAGCATAAAATACTAAATTCCATTGAAATAAACATTCAATAAAGCAATTCAACAACATAAATAAACCAGACCCATTTCAATTTAGCACTATAATCAATAATTTCTAACACCCACTTGACTAAATTAAGCAATTAGTTGCATGGTCAAAACCCCAAGAATGAGGTTTTAGATAGTCTTCATAAATAGTTAAAATTCAATACCTATTACATGCTCCATAGTTGGGTGTTGATTTCCACAATCTAAAAATAAACCAATCTTCCTTAAATTGCAATACCCAAATTAAATCTACTTTGAAAAACCTTAACACCAACAAGGAGAGTGTTTTTGTTCTAAATTTCTATTTTCACAATGTTTGGATACCTTCTCTCTCTTCCAAATATCAATTTATATTGATCCAAGATTTAACCTTTTGGGATGAATCGGCGAGGAATGTCGGGCTTCACCGACAAGTCGGCGATTCGTCAATCGCACATGTCCATCACCTACTTGCTTCATGTTTTCATCTACCATGCACTGGAACTTTAGGCGGTTGGTATCGGGACCACTGCTCACTTTCGCTATGCGCCCTTTGTTCTTTTGGATCGCCAATTCGCTTTCATATTCAATGCTCATTCAGTACTTTCAGCGGTACAACCTCTCTTTGCCGATCCATTCGGCGACTCACCGATATGGGACACAATTCGCCCATGGTTCTCTCATTTCAAACATGGTGTACTGTAAAATTAGGAGGGCTCGCGGACCACTAAGTGGTCTTGGCGATCACCAGGATTGCTCTTCTCCACTCCTTTGGCTTGTTCGTTCCTTTTTGTCCGGTAGTGTCCTTGCCTTGCTCCTTAGCCTTTAATGCTGAAAATCAATACTTTAACATCAGTTTATAGCACAACTTAGGCATTTAAGGACACCAACACTATCAAAATAAATCCCTAAATGAGTCCAATTCTCGAACTCATCAACACCTCTAACTTAAACTTTTGCTTGTCCTCAAGTAAAACTCAAGATCAGCAGTTCAATAAGGATGTCTACAAATAGTGCTGCATAAGACTCAACATAAATGCACAAAACAAGGTTCAAATTACTCATACAATGATCAAATGTGCACTCAAAGATTCAAATTGTGATTCACCATTATCAAAGATGCTCAAGTTCACAATACTTGCTTTAAATGGAAGTTCAAGTTCAACAAATGTACTCAAATGCCCTCTCAACAAAGATGATTCTATATTCACACAAAATTTCTCAACAATTCAAAGTCCCAGAATCACATTCAACTCTCACACTCACAAAGATGAACAGATACATGACTTCACCCATAGGTTTGCCCTTATTTTCCAATCAACATTCGTTTCAGCTCACTCACGATCACAAAGGTCTTTTCAAGGCTTGTAACGGGACTGAATGTAAATGTATGGGTGAATGGATAAAGAGAGGTCACAATTGCTCAAGTTTCTTCCAAGAAAAGGGTAAGACTCAAAAGGTGCCAAGTAGGGTCAGCACATCTCACAAGGTTGGCCACAAAAGAGGTATATTGTCAAATTGGTTCACTCTTCAATATCTTTGCCTAAAATCATTTCAAGTGCTTGCATCACTCAATCAACCGGGCTAACGAGGAAAATTCTAGGTGTCATCACACACAATGTTCAAAGTAATCTCATCACACAAGTTGTTGGTATCAATATCAAACAAGACTCCACACTTTTCTAGCTAGCGTGCAATGTTCATCACAAGATACTCATTCGACAACCGGCTAGTCACAACGAGATGCTAAAAGTTCACATATTGCCTATGTAACTTCGTTTGCCTCATCATAGCCGCACATTCATTTTGCTCAGATACGAGCACTATTTAAGTCACTGGTACTGACCACAACCGATACTAAAAAATGCAAGAGAATAACAAGCTAACACCCTACCAAAAGCAACCAACAGTGTCCTCAATGTGATCAAAGAACAAACACAACTCACAATAAATAAAAGACAATAGAATTAAAATAGAAACAAAAAGTATTGGTGCTAAACAAACAGAGTAGGGTTAGAATGAATCTTCACTATGTGTCTATTTGGCGAGGTGCCATAAAGATTGCCGAATCGATCGGCGAACCGCCGAACTACATGCACTCGCCTAAATATCTAGACTGCTACCGCTCTAGATTGGGCCAAAGGGCCATCGAGATCGAGTACACTAAGTTGCATTAGCGCATAGAAGGCTTGTACATCACCGAAATTTCCAAAATTTCTACCTTGCGGGAAGGTGTAAAGGGCGGGGAAAGTCGAGCTCACCCAATTTGTTCGGTGTACCGCCGAATGGTCTGCAACCATCGCCAAATATTTCAGTACCTTAGCTCACCTTTTATGAACCAAAAGCAATCCAAGTCGTGATCGCCATATATACTCAGCGGTTCACCGAAATGGTTTTGGCATCACCGAATTACCCATGCCTGCACATTCAGCACACAAATTATTCAAAAACCACTAACGCTTGGGTTGCTTCCCCAGAAGCGCCCTATTTAACGTTGTGGCACGGTGTGAAAATTCTTTCAAGCATCTTCCAAATATACCACTTCGATCAATGCAATCTCATGACATTCCCCAAAATACAGCTTCAAGCGTTGCCTATTTACCTTGAAGGCCGGACCTTCTTTACCCTCAACCTCAATTGCCATATTCTCGAATACATGTGTCACTTTAAAAGGGCCGAACCACTTTGACTTGAGCTTTCCCGGGAAGAGTCTCAGTCGAGAATTGTACAGCAACATATAGTCTCCAACTCAAAATTCTCTTCTAAGGATTTTAGAGTCATGCCATTTCTTCATTTTTTTCTTGTAAAGGGCTGAAATTTCATACGCTCTAAACCTGAATTCTTCCATTTCGTTTAGTTGATCTACTCTTTCTCTTGAAGCATTTTCCCAATCTAGGTTTAATGTTTTAGTGCCCATAGTGCTTTGTGTTCAAGTTCAATCGGTAGGTGACACGACTTCCCAAGAACCAGATGGTATGGGAACATGTCAATTTGTGTCTTGTATGTGGTGTGATACGCCCAAAGAGCATCATCTAGCTTCCGAGACCAGTCAGTCCTATTAGCATTCACTGTCTTAGCCAAGATACTCTTAATCTCTAGACTTGAAACCTCAACTTGGCCACTTGTTTGGGGGTGATAAGGCATTTCCACTTTATGTTTCACTCCATATTTACTCAATGTGGATGCAAATAGTCGGTTGCAAAAATGTGAACCTCCATCACTTATGATAGCCTGAGGGGTGCCAAATCTTGCAAAGATGTAGCGCTTCAGAAATTGGACGACACTCTTTCCTTCGTTGTTGGGTAGTGCTACCGCTTTAACCCATTTATAAACATGATCCACGACCACCAAAATATACTTGTTACCAAAAGAGGTCACAAATGGCCCCATAAAATATATTCCCCAAACATCGAATAACTTAACCTCCAGAATGGGCTGAAGAGGCAACTAATGCCTTCTTGACACTCCACCTTGTTTTTAGCATTGTATACATTTCTTGACAAATTCATGGTCATCTTTGTAGAGGGATGGCCAGTAGTAACCACTTTGAAGAATTTTAGTGGATGTTTGAACACCGCTATAATGACCCCCAACCGGTGAAGCATGACAAGCATTTAGAATTGCATTGGCTTCCACCTCCGGCACACATCGCCGAATAATATGGTCTGCGCATTCTCTGAATAGATATGGTTCATCCCAGAAATATCTTTTGACATCAAACAAGAATTGCTTTTGTTGATAGAAGTTCAGGTCTTCTGGTATTAGCCCACATGCCACATAGTTAGCAAAATCAGCATACCAAGAAGTTTGCACAAGAGTGGCCTTAAATACTTGCTCATCTGGGAAAGAATCATTTATGTCTAACTCAAGCTCATCTTTCTCTTTTCCCTCCAACCTAGATAGGTCATCAACCACCTGATTTTCGCAACCTCTTCTATCCTTGACTTCAAAATCGAATTCTTGCAACAACACACCCATCTTATCAACTGTGGTTTAACATCTTTATTTGCCATCAAGTACACTGCATGATCAGTGTAGACTACCATTTTGGTACCCAACAAGTATGCTCAAAATTTCTCAAACGCATATTGCACTGCAAGTAACTCTTGCTCCGTAACGATGTAGTTACGTTGAGCACCATTCAATGTTTTGCTTGCGTAATAGATTAAATTGAATAGTTTATTTCACTTTTGTCCCAAAACAGCACCCAATGCAGTCCCTTTTGCATCACACATCACTTCAAATGGTTTCGACCAATCGGGGCTAATAATCACATGGGTGGAGATTAATTTCTCTTTCAAGCACTTAAAGGCTGCCACACATGCATTATCAAAGTCAAATTTAGCCTCCTTCTCCAACAGCTTGCATAATGGAAGTGTAATTTTTTAGAAGTCTTTGATGAATCTCCGGTAGAATTCGGCAAGCCCCAAGAAACTCCGAACACATTTTACTGAAATTGGCGGTGGTAGTTTCTCAATTAGCTCGATCTTTGCCTTATCAACATTAAACCCCTTTTGAGACACTTTATGACCCAAAACTATACCTTCCCTAACCATGAAGTGGTATTTCTCCCAATTTAAGACTAGATTGGTTTCCACACATCTTTGAAGAGCTTGCCCAAGGTGTTCCAAACATGTTTCAAAAGAATCGCCCACAACTTAGAGTTCATCCATGAAGACTTCCATTGAATCCTCTACCATGTTAGCAAAGATAGACAACATGCAACGTTGAAATGTCGCTGGAGCATTACATAACCCGAACGACATCCTTTTGAATGTGAAAGTACCATAGGGGCAAGTGAAAGTGGTTTTTACTTGATCTTCTGATGCAATAGAGATTTGATTGTATCCGTAATAAGCATCCAAAAAATAATACCATCCACACTCCGAAAGTCGATCAAGCATTTGATCCATGAAAGGAATGAGAAAGTGATCTTTTTCTATCCATGAGTTTAACTTCCAATAACCCATGTATACCCTCCATCCGGTTACCGGTCTCATAGAAACAAGTTCCCCTTTTTCATTTGGGACTACCGTGATACCACCCTTTTTGGGTACACATTGCACCGAACTCACCCATTTGCTATCCGCAATGGGGTAGATCACACCTGCATCCAACCATTTGATTATCTTCTTTTTAACCACCTCTTGCATTGGTGGGTTCTATCTCCTTTGATGCTCGACACTCGGCTTGCATTCACTATCAAGTTGAATTTTGTGAGTGTAAATGCTAGGTGGAATACCCACGATGTTAGTGATAGTCCACCTTATAGCTTTGATGTACCTTCGCAACATCTCAAGAAACAACTTTACTTGTCATTCAGGCAATTCAGCTGCAATAATGACGGGCAAAGTGTTATTTGCCCCCAAGAATACATATTGAAGATGAGCGGGAAGTACTTTCAACTCAAGCTTTGGTGGTTCCTCTGTGGATGGCTTAGCGGGAGGATTTTCTCGATTCTTTAAATCAATGTCAAGTTTCAACAAATTCCTTGAGTATTCACCAAGTCCCGAGAGGGCAGCTGCCACTTCATCATACTCTTGAACTGCAGCCTCATCATAATTTACAAGAACAACCTCAAGGGGTTCACTCATGCACATCAAATGGCTAACACTAGCCACTGCTTTATCAATTACATTGATCGTTGAAACCACATGAATATCACTCGGGTGTTTTATTGATTTGCACACATTAAAGGTGAACTCATTTTCGTTCACCTGGAACTTCAATTCTCCAGTTTCAACATCCACTAATGCTCTCCCTGTTGCTAAAAATGGTCTTCCCGAAATGATTGGACTTCCAGCATCAATCTCACAATCAAGAATAACAAAATCAGCTGGAAAGATGAATCGATCAACTTTCACCAATATATCATAGAGTATCCCAATGAGATGTTTGATCGATCGATCCACCATGAGAAGTCGCATTGTTGTGGATTTCAGTTCACCCAGCCCAAGTTGTTTATAGATTGCATAGGGAATTAGATTTATACTTTCTCCCAAATCACATAGAGCTTTAGCAAATTGAAGCATAACGATAGTGCATAGGATGGTGAATGCCCCGGATCTTCTTTCTTTATAATCATCTCGCTAGTCATAATGGCTCTACAATTATGGGAAACTTCTATTGTCTCAAAGCCCATGCTTCTCTTCTTGGTGACTAGATCCTTCATGAATCTGGCATAACCCGGCATCTCTAACAATGCTTCCACTAACAGTAGGTTTATAGAGAGTGTCTTGAGCACTGCTAGGAACTTCTTGAACTTCTCATCCTCATTTTTCTTCTTGAGATGCTGAGGAAATGGAGGAATTATTTTGGGAAGAGGCTGCACACTATTTGGAGTTGAGATGCCTTTCTCTTCATCTTTTTACAACTCTTTGATGGGACATTGCTTATGAGTTTCCTAATTCTCTTTGACCTCATCACGATTCAATACTGGAATGGGATTTTCTTCCTCATCAATATATTTCTCTTCTTCATGATCTTTCACCCAGATGTGTCCACAAATTGGACATATTTAGGGCTATTCCCCCTGAGGCGACTTCGGGCACTGATGCCTAGATTCAGAGTGACATATCGGGAACTGATGCCCAAGCAAGTGGAGCTACTGCTTAGTCAAGATCCCTTCTTTACCTCCCTCTCTGTTTTCCTTTAATTTACATTCGACATATTTTGTTATATGCATTTGAGGACAAATGTTTTTGTTTGTGGTGGGGCGAGGCCCACACCTTTTGTGTGCTACTTTTGTTTGTGTTTCGTGTGTATATTTGGGTTGTTCTGTTTAAAATTGTGTTAATACTGCTTTGTGTGGATGTTTGAGCTTATGGCTCCTTTTGTTTTACAAAATCTTTCATTTTGAATTGCGAAATGATTTTGACACGTCCGAAAAATTTGTGCCACCTCTCGTGTGTTAAATGTGGCTGTTCCTTGGCAAATTCGAGTCTCAGTTTTGATCAATACTGATGACTTGAATAGTTCTTACAATCGAACGAACATGAACGTATGGCTACGATATGTGACCTCTTTGCATCTCGTTGTGATTAGCCATTTATCAAATCGACTCTCTTGTGATGATCATTGCACACTAGCGAAAGTGTGGAGTTTTTTTTTACTGTAGTGTCAATACCTAGTGTGATGAGCTTACTTTGAACCATGCATGATAGATCCTAGAATTTTCTCCGTCGGTTCGGTCAACCAAGTGATGCTATATCTTGATATGATCTTAGGCAACTTCTAAAAGTGTGAGCCAATTTGACATATACCTCTTTTGTGACCTACCTTGTGAGTGTGTGAACCGCTTTTGAACACCCCTTGAGCTTTATCTTTCTTTGGAAGAAACTTGATGAAATCATAACCTTTCTATCCATTACCCATAATCCTCATGAAGTTGTGGTTAGTTGAATACCCAACTTAGGCCAAAAGCCTAAGTTGGGGTTGAGGTGAAAAGATAAGGGCAAGTCAAGAAGTGCAAGAAAAGTCTCCTCCTACCCATGGTGTTGAGAAAAATGGAACCCTTCCATATAAAAAAAAAAGAGAAAGAGAAAAAGAAAAAGAATGAAAAAGAAAGTTGTGGAATAAAGTACAAAAGAAATGTGGTTCCCAAACAATCCATGGAAAGTGAATAATAGGATCACTTATGAGCACTAAAGAGAATGATGAAGGAAAAGGAAAGGAAGTGTTGTGAGCACCACATTTCATGAGGATGAAAGTCACTGAGCCTAAATGACCATACATTTGCACTCAACCACATTACAAGCCTTGAAAAGACGTTTTAGATCTTGAGTGAGCTAAAACAAATGTTGATTCGAAAATACGGGCAAACCTATGAGTGAAATTATGCATTGTGTTCTTCTTTCTGAGTGTGAGCGTTGCATTTGATTCCAAAGCTTTAATCTGCGAACCATTGTGTCAATATGGAATCATTCTTTGTGTGAGGGTATTTGAACACTTTGGTTGAGCTTGAACTTGCATTTGAAGCAAGTATTGTGAGCTTGAGGTTCTTTGATATTGGTGAGTCACAACTTGAATCTTTGAATACACATTTGATCTTTGAATAAGTAAATTGAGTCTTGTTGTGTGCGTTCATGATTGAGTCTTCTGTAGCACTGTTCGAGACACTCTTTTTAAACGGCTGAACTTGAGTTTGCTTGAGGACAAGCAAAAGTTTAAGTTGGGGGTGTTGATGAGCCCACAAATTGGACTCATTTAGGGCTATATTTTAATAGAAATTGTGTCCTCAAATGCTTATTTTATCTCAATATCTGATGAAAACCCTTAAGTTTTAGGTATTTGAAGTTTGAAGGAAAGCATGGAAACTACGTCGCAAAAAGGAACAAAAAGGTTAAAAGAACGAAGAAATGAAGGCCTGAGGATCGCTGAGTCCACTTGGCAAGTTGCCGAAGGGTCTTACTTCACCTTTTGTTCCAGTGTGCTAAGCCCTGAAGGAAAGGATCAAGTCGGCAAAAAAAGGGTGTAGTCGGCGCATCGCCTAGAAGTTCCGCGAAGCAGTACCATGTCGCCCAATGACCCAGAGCACGACGATGTTGAAGGATGGTGCAAGATGGCGATGAACTACACAAAAAGGAGAATCGCCGAGTTGATCAACGATTCCGATTAACGATGTCGAATGATCCGCTGCAGCACAAATTTGTGAAAACTATAAATACGACTTGTAGTTTTAAGTGTTGAACAATTATTATAATTTTCATACATAATAGTACTTTTTGATATTTTTGCTTTAAGTTTGAGAGGGTTTTGAAGACTTGAAAATCCAAAGGGTTTCATCTCCAAGCTTTGGGTTTGGGTCTCTTGGATTCTTCAATTTCGGAATGTATCAAGACTTAAATCTTCATACCCAGTTGAATGCGAGCTCAATTTGGTATAAATTTCTATCTCTTATACATGTGTGGCTAAAAACTCCAATTCTTGGGGTGTGATTTAGCGAATATGGGTTAAGATAATTGTTGGGTCTTGCTTGCTAATAGTTTAATCGTAGTTTAATTATGATTTCATTTAGTAGTTATGGATGAATTTAATGAATTTGTAGTTGCAAATACAAGTTTATTTATGTGTTTTCAGCTTTCTCGAGAGAGAGGTTGTAAAACTAAAACTACTAAATTGATGGCCGGTGGGAGTGTGTCGACATGAGGTTCAGCTCGAGAGAGTGAACCCTAGTCTCATTCCCACACACTTAGTTCAAAAGAGTGAGTGGGTTAAGGCATAGGCTGGTCTTCATGCGGCAAGTGGGTGTCCGAGAGGAACGCATTTGAAATAGGGTAAGTTGCTGGAGAGAGAGCTTATCCCCCTTAAAGTTTATCCTAATCACAATTATTCTATGAATCTTCTATCGAAATCATGTACCCAATAATCTAGCTTAACCCGTATTCCCGTCACACCCCAAGGATCCTCTCTTATTACTTAGAAATCCTTGTTTATTTTGTTATTTTTACTCACTAGTGTCTAAACCCCATTGTTAATTGAAACTCTTGTGTCCCCCTTTAATTTAAAATGTTTTTAATCGTTAATGTCTTTAGCTACTACTAGTTAGAACTAAATTTTATTTTCTATTAATTCTCAAAACCACTCTCTTGGGAATGATCCCAACCCTTGGTTGGGTTACTAAACTATTATACGATTGTAGACACTTGCATCAGAAGTTGTGTCTTGATTACGCAAACATCACACCCCATCATTGTCCTTCACATTACCAACTGCTATTTTCC
Organism: Solanum verrucosum; assembly: GCF_900185275.1. Classification (NCBI taxonomy): domain Eukaryota; kingdom Viridiplantae; phylum Streptophyta; class Magnoliopsida; order Solanales; family Solanaceae; genus Solanum; species Solanum verrucosum. The sequence goes on along the minus strand of NW_026019922.1, from coordinate 22,969 downwards.
GCTTCGAGTAACCACTGCTATAAATTTATGTCGTCATCATCCATTAATGCAAGTGTGCATTCAACTTCACCCCTATCAATTACCTTTGGTTCCAATTGTGCTGAAAGTTGACTTAGTTGACCCTCAAGTTTCTTGATTGCATCAGCGTTTGAATTCACTCTACTATTTAATGATGAAAAATCCATTTTCATCTCTTTTAGCATGTCATCTGAGCCTTCAACCTTATCTAGGATGCGAGACAGCAATTCATCCACTCGTAGGCTACTCGAACCACTCTTTGACTTTGGACTGTCACTTGACGTGTCTGGTACCCTTCATGGCTCTCTTCTCTTCCCCAAGAGCCATTTTGTGCATTCCAATCTTGATAGCTCTATCTTCTCTCTTCTACCCTATACGAGTTCCAACCTTGATTCCCCCCACCTTGAAATATCTCGGGTGAGAACCCTCCTCAAGTTTCTGCACTCTCTTTACTTCTTTGGGTTCACCAACATTTCTTAGCACCTGTTTTTGTAACAGCTCCATTTGGGACAGCACTTTGCTAATATTATCGTCCCTCTCCTTCTCCTTGTCAAGTTGTTCTTGTGTCATCCTAAAACAAAAAGGAGAAGCACGGTCCTCTTGAGTGTACCATGTCTGATTTATCTTTGTCATTTCATCAAGAAGTGATGATACCACTTCAAATGGTTGCAACATTATTCCTCCCCAAGCCAACTGATCAGCCACTCTTTTGTTCAATGAGTCTAAACTCCAGTAAAAATATTGAAGTATCACATCACTTGGAAACCATGAGAAGGATATTGTAAGAGCAACTTCTGAAATCTCAGCCAAGTTTCATGAATTGGTTCCCCTTCTACCCGCTTGATGTTTTGGATGTTGTCACGCAATTTCACCATCTTTGAAGGTGGAAAGTGCCTCAAATAGAATGCCTCAGTAAGTTCCTCCCATAATAGAATAGATTCTCTCGGTAGCTCTGCTAGCCATTTGGTCGCTTCCCCCATTAGAGAGAAAGGTAACAACTGCATCTGAATAGATTCTTGCGAAATATCCTTGATTGAGAATGGACTGCACATCTCCACAAAATCTGAATGTGTTCATGAGGGTTCTCATGATAAAACCCTCCAAATATGCCTTTAGCTTGCAAGAGTCGTAACATTGTGCTTGTCACATGGAATGCAACATGGATTTTAGCCGGAGGTAGGCGAATAGCACCTATGCCCCCAATAGAGCTTCATTGGCTTGCAAGACTTCATCACCATCATCTTGGTGACAAATTTTGTTCACGGTGCTTTCGTTTTCACTCATCATGTTACCTAATCACAACAACCCACAAAACAAGAGTAAGTTGATTGAACCACAATACAAAGAAATCGCAATTTAAACTTCAATAGAAGAATTCTAAACAACGTCACTCCTCGGCTACGGTGCCATTTTGATTAACGTTTCAAATACACTTCATCTGATTCTAGGTGTAAATGATCGTTATATAAAACCCAACAATTGAGTTAGAGTCGAACCACAGGGAGTGGTACAAGTTTGAATTCAAATATGAAGTTGTAAACGCGCTTTAATTGATTGTAGGAATAGAAAATTTATCGAAAATCTTTTAATTAAATCAAGAGGTTGACATAAAATATCAGGAGAGGGGTTTGTACTACAGTTATCAATCACAACAATAGCAATCAACAAGATAAATCAAATGAGTAAAAGGGACTTTGAGGAATGACAAACCAATTGCCAAATTCTTGCTAAATGGGTGCTAGGGGATTAACAATAGTTACTAAATCTTCATGGGTAGGATGGGACTTAGATAAGATAATTTTCTCTCGAACAACTATCTCACTTCAATTGAGTTTTTTCGAACCTCAACATGCTAACTATGAAAATCAGCCCTCAACCTCACTACATCCACTCCCTCGAGCTAGATAGGAAGAACGGAACTTAGGGTTCACTCTTTCGAGCGGAACCCACAATAGTCCAATTGCTACAAATGTCAATTTATCGTTTTGGTTTCACACCCCTCTCTCGAGCAAGCATAAAACACTAAATTCCATTGAAATAAACATTCAATAAAGCAATTCAACAGTAGCAATAAACTAGACCAATTTCAATTTAGCACTATAATCAATAATTTCTAACACCCACTTAACTAAATTAAGTAATTAGTCTCATGGTCAAACTCCCAAGAATGGGGTTTTAGCTAGTCATCATAAAAAGTAAAAATTCAATACCTATTACATGCTCCATAGCTAGGTATTGATTTCCACAATCTAAAAACAAACCAATCTTCCTTAAATTGCAATACGCAAATTAAAATCTACTTCAAAAAACCTTAACACCAACAATGAGAGTGTTTCTATTCTAAATTTCTATCTTCACAATGTTTGGATATTTCTATTCTAAATTTCTATTTTCACAATGTTTGGATACCTTCTCTCTTCCAAATATCAATTTATATTGATCCAAGATTTAACCTTTTGGGGTCAATTGGCGAGGAAAGTCGGGCTTCGCCGACCAGTTGGCAATTCGCCAATCACCCCTGTCCATCGCCTACTTGCTTCATGTTTTCATCTACCATGCACTGGAACTTTAGGCGGTTTGTATCGGGATCATCGATCACTTTCGCGATGCACCATTTGTTCCTTTGGATCACCAATTCGCTTGCATCTTCAATGCTCATTAAGTACTTTTGGCGGTACAACCTCTCTTTGCCGATCCATTCGGTAACTCACCGATATGGGACACAATTCACCCAAGGTTCTCTCATTTCAAACGTGGTGTACTGTAAAATTAGGCGGGCTTGCAGGCTACTCGGTGGACCGTCGAGTGGTCTTGGCGATCACCAGGATCGCTCTTCTCCACTCCTTTGGCTTGTTATTGCCTTTTTGTCCGGTAGTGTCCTTGCCTTACTCCTTAGCCTTTAATGTTGCAAATCAACACTTTAACATCAGTTTATAGCATAACTTAGGCATTTAAGGACACCAACATTATCAAAACAAATTCCTAAATGATTCCAAATCTCAGACTCATCAGTCTTCACTCTTTGAATATATCAATATATCATCAATGAACACAATCACAAACATGTCAAGGTATTGCCTAAACACACTATTCATCAAGTCCATAAAAGCTGCCGGAGCATTCGTCAAGCCAAAGGAAATCACCAAAAACTCATAATGACCATACTAAGTTTGAAAAGCCGTTTTCAGAATATCTTCTTCCTTCACCCTGAATTGGTGGTAACTCGATCGAAGGTCAATCTTAGAGAAGTAATTTTCTCCTTGTAGTTGGTCAAACAAATCATCTATCTTTGGGAGAGAATACTTATTATTAATGGTAATCTTGTTCAACTGATGATAGTCAATACACATACGAAGCGAACCATATTTATTTCTAACAAACAAAACTGGAGCACCCATAGAGAGATACTTGGTCGGATGAAATCCTTATCCAACAAATCCTTCAATTGCTCTTTCAATTCCTTAAGTTCTGCCAGATCCATTCGGTAAGGAAGAATAGAGATAGGTTGCGTATCTGGGAGAAGGTCAATACTGAAGTTTATTTCCCTTTTGGGAGGAATACCAGGTAGATCATTAGGAAACACTTCCAGAAACTCATTTACAACGGGGACCGACTCAAGAGTAGGAGTTTCAGAATCTATATCCCTCACCCTAACTATATGGTAAATGCAACCCTTAGAAATCATCTTTCTAGCTTTAAGACAAGAAATAAACCGACCTTTCGGCATAAAATTCCCCTATTTCCACTCTAGAACAGGCTCATTTGGAAACTAAAACTTGACCACTGTGGTCTTACGATAAATAGAAGCACAGCAAGAATGCAACCAATCCATACCAAGAATGACATCAAAATCTAGCATATCGATATCTACAAGATTAACATGAGTGACTCTATGGGAAAAGGAAACTGGAAAATTTCTATATACTCTCTTAGCCACAATAGATTCACCGATAGGAGTAGAGATATAAAACTGATCTAACAACACATTTGGAAGAATATCAAACCTATAGCCACATATGTGTTACAAAAGAAAAGGTAGTACTAGGATAAAAAAAAGCATAAACATCGAGATGAAAGACTTTCAATATACCAGTAACCACATCGGGAAAACCCTCTTGCTCTTGGCGAGTCTGGAGTGCATAGAATATGTTTTGCTTTGGAGCACTTAGACCCGAACCACTAGGAGGAGCTTGCCTACCTTCTCTCCCTTTAGCTGTAAGTGTTGGCAAATCCCTTATCTTATGGCCACTCTTACCACAACCACAGCAACCATCCATATCAGCTAAGAATTTTCCCTCATGCTTTCTTCCACACTTAGCACAATTAGATAATGAAGATCCCCCACCATTTCCTCCTTAAGTTTTAAGGTAAGCCACCCTATCTTTGTTGAATCTAGAAGGAGCATTGGAGGAACCTTAACTGGAAGACCTTTGTCAAAACCTAGAACGACCATGTCCATCGGACCTTTAAAATGAAGAAAATAAAAAAAGAGAAATAAATAAATAATATTTTAGGCTATAAAGAGGTGCCACACAGGAGTGGAGCTAAGTGAAACTCAAGAGTTTCACCCAAATCTTCTCCATTGAAAAATTACATTAAATATATAATGTCAAAATCTAATTTTATGAATACATGTATTATAATAAACCTCTTTGACACTAAAGAAAAACTTAACTTAATGGTTAAAGGGGTTTATCCAAATTCGTTTTCATTATTTTTCTCTTCTATGCTATTTCTACTTCTCACATTCTCACTACTTAAATTTATTAGTCACATTCTTTTTATTTTTGTATTTTATTCTTCTTGTAACTATTGCTCATTCTTTTTCATTTAGTTTCAACAATCGAGATACAATCATTATTTAGGAGACGAAGAGTGAAAAACTATATTGAACTCATAATGGATCATTACTTTTTACAATCATACATCTAGACTATATATAGCATATCACGTGTAGGCCTTTAACTATCTAAACTAGTAGACTTAACTTAATCATGGTTATAGTAACTAAATTTGTAACAACATTTGTAACTACCACTGCTGACAAAATCTGTAACTATCACTACTTCAGCTGCTTGCTGCATAACACCCCTCCTCAAGTTGGTGGGTGATAACACTCAAATCACCCCTCAAAACTAATCAAAAGAGTGAGCGATCGTCGTTAATAAAAATACCCAACTAAGAGTCAGGGTCGAATCCCACAAGGAACAATATAATGGCAATTGAAAAAGAAAAGGTTTACTAGACACTAGCTTGAATCTAGGCATACAAGTTACACAAATATCAAATAGAAGGCAATTTTGATAACTACACTTCTAATGGGGGCAATTACGATATCAAGCAAGGGATATATGGGAATTGGGAAAACTTGAGATTCAATCAGCACTCAATGATCCATTGCAATTCAATCCAAGATCAATCACTAATAAGTAGGCTAGGTCATCTTCCATTACACTAATTATTTTTTGATCTCAAAGAATTGGTGATATCTCATTTCGGTCTAAGTCACACTAGTACAAAATAACCCACTACCTTAACTTAGGCTTCTCTTTAAAGGAAGGATTGCACCCAACATGGGACTTAAGTACATTCACAGAGGTTTCATAAAGATTCAAGAGAAAATCAAGAACATGAGATTTTGTCCTAACCCCAATTCATTCACAGAGGATGCTTTGAAACCATAGAAACATAATTCGTGGGGAGGAACAAGTTATTCCAACATGTGGAGATAGACTTACATAACCGGAGAACAAGAGTTCTTGAAGAAAAGCTTTGGGCTTGGAACCTTATTGCTTGAACTTGAAAAACCCTTCTATGGAGTCCTTGGAGAAGAAGTTTGGGAATGAGACTTGATTCAAAACCCTAGAATTCTTGAAGAGAATCTTGAACTTGGGGCCTTTAGATCTTGGAAAATTGGAAAAAATTGTTTCTTGATGATTTTGACCTTTGGGAGAAGATGGACTAGGTATTATGAGAGTTACTATACGTATTAGAAGGTTATTAGGTTATAAGATAGAGTTAAGGAAGTTAATTTGTAATGAACCACTGTGCTCGTTATGGGTAGCTGGACCAATGATAAAAGAATCGGATCAGAAAACATTTTTGGCATGGAGACTTACAATTCTAGGTTAGGCAGTCTCATATTAAATCTGAGAAAGGTAAGGTCTAGGGTGATCCAGGAATGGATTGAGTGGTGTGTCTAAACTTGAATCGTGTTTTCTAGTAGCTAAGACATCAAGGAGTCCATAGGGTATTCTTTGGGTGAGTAAGACTCCCGAAATCAAACTTGGTGTGAAGGGGTTAGTATAGAACGTCAAGGGTCGAAGGTATGTTGTGAAATAGGGGCTTTTGGGAAGATTTACGAGTCTCTGATTTCGTACAAGCCACTATAGCGGGTGTCATGCCACTATAACAGGATAAATAATGCAGGCACTATAACAGATGGACAGCTATGACGCCGTCGCAATAGCTAGTCGGGATGCTAGAGCGTGGTAAGTCATGTTTTAATGTAGAAAGTTCTCAAATCCTCTTAATTTTTTGCACTTCATTCTTGGCGAAATGGAAAGTGATTTAGGGTAGCTTCCATTAGCTTTTCCACCAATTCCTTCAATAAAGGTAAATAAATTACTCTCTTAACTTGTAATTTGATTCTAAAGCCCTGGAATCTAAGTGTTAATCTTGGGGGAGGGTTTTGACTTGAATTAATAGTAGGAAAATCCCTGGTTTGGATAGAATGATCATGAATTGGCCAGGGGTTAGGATTTGAGTATATCTGGATTTAATTAGGCCATCGTTCATTGATTTCTTGCGTTTCATTATTGTTTTAGACCAAGGACGAGCCAATGCATTAAAAAGGGAGAAAGCTCAAGTTCTTTTGAGCATTCATATTTGTATAGAGGTAAGTGATGGTTTGTTTGTTTTCCAAAGTATGTAATGTGTGCATGTTACTATTTTGTAGTATTATTTGTGCGATGCATGTGGGGGAAACTAAAAGGCTAATTTGAAATGACTTCACTAGGGATGGCAAATGTGAGGGGCGGGGTGGGTGTGAGTTAAACCCGCATTAACCCACAAAGTCTTTACCCCGCTCTGCCCCGCATAGCATGATTATTTTTTCTTGCCCCGCCCCACCCCATTCCACATGAACCTCCCCCGCCCTGCCTCGACTGACATTTTGTATGGTTGCTTGCAATGTAAATTTGTTTTCCATTCCAATGTAATGTAAATCTTGAACAAGTCTGTTAGTTCTGTTAGCTTCTGATGCAAGTTATAATTTGCTAGTTGCCTATAGTTTATTGCTCTACAGTGAAGATCAATATGTCAAATGTTAATATTATATTATCTTGATTCTGGTCTTTTGAGCAGTTTCCATTCACTACAAGGCAGAAGTTATATTCATTCACCAAATTGACTAAAAATCATTAAAAACACTAATGCAAGGTGTGTGTACGTATTAGTAGTACCTTGTTTGGTAGAGTGTATTAGGAAATATAATGCATGCATTAGGTGTGTGTATTAGTAGTACCTTGTTTGGTACACTTTTTCTTGCCATGTATAACTAATGCTTCACTCTATTGTGTATTAAGTTGTGTATTACTAATACCAAGTAATTCTAGGTATTAGTAATACATAACATTTTAACACTTGCATTAGATTAAATAATTACAAAACTACCCTCAAACCCTTGTTAAAACATTTCCTAACATTTTCTCCTCTTTTCATATTTTTTCTTGTCATAGGTTTTTATTTTTATTTTTATTTGTTTTTCAATATCTCTTAATTTGTTGGTGTCTTGATAGACTTTATGGCCTCGTAAGTATCATTTTTTTTAAAATATCTAATTTCAACATAGTATGATAAAAAAATTTACTATTGTGGCGATAAATTTGATAAAAAAAATCTTTGCGAACTTTTCACAAAAATATTGACTCAAATAGTATAACTATTTAATATTATTTCTGGAAAAAAAAGAGATGAAGATGTAATGATATTTTAGCAAAAATTTTTTTTAACGTTTTAGCAAAGAACTTTGTTGCAAAGGAAGTGTATAAATAAATAGTGTGAAGGGTATTTTTGTAAACATATATTTTTATATAGAAATTATGCAAGATTTGTTATTTCTAATACATCAAACCAAACAGTGTTAAGAAATAATGCTTGCATAACTAATGCAAGCACTACTAATGCAAGCATTAGTAATGCACCCTTTTTGGCATTATCGTTATACACTCTACCAAATGACCCCTAACATCTTTTAACTCACATTGTTATACTTGTAAAAAAATCTGCACAAACTATATGCACAAACAAGTTGAAACACCAAAACTGATTCTGAACATATTTTCCATCCAACTCCACATATGAAATCCAAGATTTTTTTAACTTCAAGAATTCAAATTCCAATTACAAGAGATTGCTAATCACATTCTTGGATGTTACAGCAACAAAAGACTACTAATCACATTCAACAAAATCAAAAGAATCTCCAGGGCACTACTAATCACATTCAACAAAATCAAAAAACTCTCCATGCCCTATTACAACAATAAGGATTCCAAACAACAAACCTAAAGCAACAATCTTTATAACTTAAAGCAACACCAACTCTTAAAAACAAAAGATTAAAATCAACAGTCTCTTTTATAGACTATATCATGGCATTCCAAATGGTCTACAACTTGAATCCGACTTTTCTTCTTCATCAAGAAAGGTCGGACATGAAACTCTATCAATACTCGAAGTCAAACCTAAGAAGAAAAGTATGTGGTTAAAGTATTAAGAACTGAAAAAAATGTTAAAATAACAAGTCATTGAAAAGTTAGTTACCATTTATTTCGTTCCATAACCAAGTGTGAGCACACATCAAAGCTTCCAAAGTAGTAGGATGGAGTCTACTGCGGTGTGGACTAATCAACCTTCCACTAGTGTTAAATGTCGATTCAAAAGCAACAGTAGACACGGAAATGTCTAAGAGGTCACGAGCCATTTTTTGTAAAGTAGGAAATTTCAATCTGTTTGTCTTCCACCAACTTAAATTGTCAAATGATGGAGTTTGAGGCAACAAACTCTCTTCTAAATACATATCCAAATCTGATTTTGTCTTTGCATTAGCACTACTGGAAGAAATAACTCTATCAAAGCTTGATAGTCGATCACTTTCCGAAAGGCCAATGGCTTCATTTGAACTAGATGCTTCAACTAACTCATGTGGAGAAAATATTCTACTCTTGTACTCTTTAAATAAATCATCACAGTGAGTACACACTTCTTGAATTTTAGTTAAAGCTTCTTCACCATAAATCAGTGGAAGATAGAACTCAACTAACTTCATTTTATATCTCGGATCAAAAATCACAGCTACTCCCATAAATATATGCATATCATTCCAATATTTTAGAAACTTTAATAACATTGCTTCTGCCATATTTTTAATCAAAGGATTGAAACTTTTTATCCATGCTTCTAATTCGAGCTTAACTTCACAAACTTTATAAAATTATTGACTTGAAGTAGGATACTGAATTCCTGAAAACTGTTCAGTAATATGATAAAAGAGCTTCAACTTACCACAAACATCTTCTGCTTCACTCCATTGCTCTTCGGTTGGAAAACAACGATAATTGGCATATGTTAGACTCAACTTCTAAAATTTAGAAATGTTGAGTTCCAACGAGTTGGACAATCATACTCTAGCTTTTTGGTACAGGAAACATGTAGCAAGGGTGCAAACTCTTCAAATCTTTCAATTTTTCCCAATGACCCTATCCAATATAAGACACTGTCACGCACGCTTTTAATACTATCTCCTATCACCTTTAGCCCTTGTTGCACAATTAAATTTAAGATATGTGCAGCACAACGAACATGAAAAATCCGCCCCATCAACAACAAATTTTTTTTGCAAAGCTTCTCATCTAACGAGGTCTTCAGCATAGCATTGTTAGTGCTCAATTATCAACTATAATAGTTGATATTGTTCTTTCAAGATTCCACTCTAAGAAACAATTGAGCAACGCCCCACACAAAGTATCCTTATCATGAGGAGCAGGACCATAAACAAATCTTAAAATATGACTTTGAAGCCTCCATGAGTCATCAATAAAATGTGTTGTAATAACCATGAACCCTTTTTTGTTGTTGTATGAAGTCCACATGTCAATTGTTATTGCAATTCTACATGTGAGTGTTTCGAGTAACTTGGACGTTTTAGATTTCAGATTGTCAAAAATCTTCAAGATATCATTCTTGATTGTGTTTCTTAACACCATTTTGAACAAAGGATGGAGACTAGCAACAAACTTTCTGAATCCCACATGATCAACTATGGACAGTGGATATCCATGCAAAATGATGGCATGAGCAAGTTCTCTTCTTGAAACGTCTTGATCAAAGTATTGTTGTTGGCTGCCATCATTCACTTCCGAACCACCCTCAGTTATCAAGTTAGTTGGCTTTTTGTTACATCTACGGAAATGTTTTAACATAGATGTTTTCTCACAATTTCTAGTCGATTTGATACGAGCATTACAATACCTACAAACATTAAAACGGACACCATCAACCTTCACTGGTTTAAAATGTTGTCAAGCTTTAGAAGTAAATCTTTTTTGCTCGATTTCAACAACTTCATAAGTAGCTTTATTTGTTTGTGAAGGCATTTGACTCTCATCATTCTCAATAGGGACAATATTAGAGGATGAACATGTTGGATTTTGTTCATCTTGAAACTCCATCAGTTTACTGTAAGAAAATCAACAAAAGAAGACATTAAGAAGAGATAAACAAATTATTACTAGTAGTATAAGAATATGAGCAAAAAGAAACAAAACATACAAAATCAAGTAACCACATATTGTACAGGACACGAACAAAAATGACCAATTCAAGATAAGCTCATACAAGAATTAGCCATTAAAAGTCATACAAATTCGCGGATTGAAACAATTTCAACACTCACTGCTTCAAAAATTCAAATAATCAATCAATTTGGATTATACACTTGCTGTCAAGCTCAAATACTCAACTAAATCAACCAAAAATAGTAATACTCAACAAATAAAAACAATATCTCGCCAGCAAACTCAAATACTTAACTAAATCAACTGGATTAAACTATGTGAAACTAGAGTTAATCAGTAACAGAATAGAAAATAGACTGTTCGAGAAAACTTACTTAGCGCACATGGAAGTTGCTTTACGGATAGTGACTCTTCCCGCCGGGCAATAAATCGAGCTTTTGGAGAAGAATCAGTTGTAATACGGAGAGTAGTACATTTCGAAGAATCAACAGAGGAAAAGGTAGTAGAAAACCTCATCTTTCTATGGTATTTAGCGAGAGAGAGCCGAGAGGCAGAGTTTTTTCTTTGCTTCACTCCATTGCGCTTCGTCGTAGTTCAAAAGAAAAGGAAACCCTAACCCATACCCACCCCGCCCCAAATATTTTTCTTTTAAATATTTTGTACCCACCCCATTGCCAGCCCTAGACTTCATGTGATACTCTCATGCAATGAACTTGTTTGTTTACTTGTGGTTTCAAGTTGGTTGTTAATTTTTAATTACCCCCCCCCCCCTCCCTCGATACAAGTTGGGTATAAATAAAACAGACGGAGGGGAACTCCTTTTAGAGATTTTGTGTAAGAGATAGTACTGAAAATAGTTCAGACACAAGCAAGGGAGATTGAGGACCCTATGACCACTAACCTACAAGTTGAAGCAATGGCCATCCTGGAGAAGGTGATTGTTGAGACTGATTCTTTGGTGTTGAAAAACATTGTTGAAAGAGTATGAGATATCCCTTGAATGATACTCTCTCTATTCACTTTTACTTGTCACTGTTTGACGTGACACACCCATTAAGAAAAATATTATTGATATAGGTATTTTACCAAACTATTCTTATTAAATGATGTTTTAGGTCTTGAAAAATGATTTGGAGAATAAGTATTTAATGTTGAGGGTAAAATATGGGAAAAAATTATTGTTGTCAAAAGTGACAAGTAAAAATGAAAATCTAATTTAGGAATAAGTGACAAGTAAAAGTGAACGGGGGACTAATAACTAGTGTGGAGGAAATAAGGTGATTGATGATAGGCAAAACGGTTCTTTAATTACAACCACATCCTCAGAGAAGGGCCTGGGACAAAGTCCTTCAGGTCGCCGGTTCGAGCCCCAGCAGGGCCACTGGAGGCATTACAAACCGGCCGCGTCTCCAGGGCCCCGTGGAACTAACCGTGGTGGACCCGCCTTGAAACAGCGGGACCCGGTGGGTACAGCTAGTCGGGTTCGCAAAGCGACGCCCGGAAACCACGGTAAAAAAAAAAAAAAAAAAAAAAAACATCCTCAGAGAAGGAAATAAAATGGTTGATCATCTAGCCAACCTGGCCCTTGGTGAAAGACCAGTTAGACAGTTATAGCCATTAATTTCCAAGAACTGGAGGTAGGGAGCAGGAGGATAATCAATAGTGACAAATTGAAGGAACCCTATATGAGGGTTAGACCCTGCAGAAGATGAGTAACATAGGAGAAGAGTAGAAGGGTGGATAAAAGGCTCTAGTTCAAATCCTAAGGAAGGACAACACGGACTACTTATACTCTAACAGTTTGTTAAGTTTTGCTGGTACACAAAAAATTACACAATGAGACCAACACAAAATTCACAGATGCAAGGATTAGATCAATAAAAAGGCATCAGAATCAAAGAGAAACGATGATTACAGAACAAAACCCTCAAACGTTGGCAAATCGGGAAAATATGTTGGTGTCGAATAAGAAAGTTCAATAATTTTATTCCTATCTTTCTATGTCATATACATCATATCATCATATATTATTATAAGTGGGAAGCCCCAAAGTGAAAAGTTAGATTATCATTTTAGCCCTACACTAAATTAAATTATTATAAAATATTATTAATTAAATATTCTATCATTAATTAAGAAAATCATCATATTCAATTCTACTCCAGAATGGACACATACATTGCATACTGAAAGTTTAATAACAATCAATTACGTATTTGGGTATACAAAGAGGTGGATTAATTTTCTTGCAATTGCCATTTATTTCAGCCTTTTCAATACTCTAGAATAACTTTTCATCTTACTAAACTAATTCAATGTTTGGAAGTTCTTTTCAACTTCCAACTATAGCTTAAGAATTTTATAAATTGCCACATCAGTGAATCATGGTAAAATCATGGAGGTTCTCTTCCAGAATTTCAATACCACCTGTCCTCCTCCTCTCCTTCTTTTTCATTATTTATCTTCAATGTGTCTGTTAAGGGGTTCCATTGCTATTGCTCATATATGGTCTCTCTTAACCATATGTTTTAAGTTATTAATTGTGTCTGATTATGAGGGATTCTTGGGCTGCTAATAATTATGCCACGACACAAGGGGTAAAAGATGCAGTTAAATATGTTATTGGCATGAACAGATGAAAAGTATATATATATCACATCATTGACGTCTTTGTTCAACATTTAAGCAGCTAGCTTGCTCTTCCTTTTTTTTCCATTGTTTTTATTTAGTTACTTAGGTTTGAGTATTACTCCATTAAGATGTTTGATCTTTCTGATTTGAAGAGGAGGAAGTTGTGTTAATTGCAAGAATGTTATGACTTGCTAATTTCTTTGATTTTAATTATCTTATAATAATAGTTGATTACTCGCGTGAAGTAGGAATCAAAACATATATGTTGATTTCAGTTCATTTGTGGAATTTTTTTTTAAAATAACCCTCACGAGTTATATTTATTAAATTACCCTCTCTAATTAGTTCGAGAGAAGAGTATTATAAAGGATCTAATTTCCTGTAGCAGCTGTAGTTTTCATTCATATTGGATCTTAAAATGTTAAGTCTAAATCTTTATCTTGTCTATGCCAAAAAAAGGCATTGTGAAACTTGGATTTTAATTACCAGAAAGTAGAAAAATGAAGAGCTACAAGATTTAGGAGTTGACTAAATTACAATCTTTTTACCTTCCAACAATTCTAAATTCTAATAATACCAAATATAATACAATCCCAATAATACCAACTTCTTATGAACCATGCACACAAAAAAAACAGCATAATTAACAATTGGTTAAGAACACTAAGATGGTAATATTATATATATATACTCTCTCTTGAATGCGCAAACAGTCATAGATCGTGCAATAGAATACATTCTTACCACGAATCATCCCTGTGATAATGTCGCATGTAAGACCATTCTTATTCACTGGAACCCCCACCTACAAACTACTTTAAGTTTAATATAGATGGCGCTTTTTCTTCTCAAAATGATAGGGCCAACTTGAGTGGAATTGGAGGGGTTGTACGCGACTGCAAAGGTGATTGGGTGATCGGTTTCTCCTCCAAGGTTAATGTGCAAAATCATATCTTTACTGAAATAGATGCCCTTAAGCATGGCCTTATGCTTCTTTGGGATCATAAAATTCATCCCTGCGAGATTGAGACAGACTCCACAGACCTACTAGACTTATTAGATCATATAAATCCAGTCAATAATTTTGCGATTTTAACTTGCAGGTCACTGTTGAGGAAGTTGGGGAGTCCGACGATCCGACATAGCTTCCGACAGGCCAACGAGGTTGCAGACATCCTCGTAAAACATGGAGCCCAGCTAGCAGTGTCTAACCTAAAGATCATCATTGTCCCTCCACCAGCCCCTCTGCGACACATTGTGGTTGCAGATAAACAAGGATTGTCATCTAGTAAATTAGTATCTTTGTTAACTTGTAATAAGCTAGCATCTTTTGGAAATATTTCTGTACTTTTGGATCCTGACGATAGCCAGGTCCCAAACTCCGTAATGTAAGGGCGCTTATTAATATGTATGTATATATATATATATATATATAAAAGAATGTTAGCAAAAGTTAGATTACAATTTTATCCCTACATTAAATTTAAATGTTATAAACTATTTAATAAATTAAATATTGAATAGTAAATCATCATATTAGTACATGAATCAACCACCATAAAGTTTTTTGAAAATGTATTATTTTATTAATTTCATGTTGAAGTTAAATTCATAATTTTTTTTGTTTTGTTCATCTTCCAATTGAAAATATGAATGGGTATGTTTGCCCTTAACAAAAAGAAGAAAATTCATATAGATCTATATTAAATTATTTTTTGTATATAAATATTTGTATTAATGTGAAGTACATTACATAGATTGTATTACCTCTAACTCTTCATTATGTAAATACTAGATAATGTTGCTCGTGCTATACACGGGCCCATTAATATAAATGGTATATTCTGGGGCTAATAACCGAGTTTTTGAAGCAATTGTTTGTGTGGATAAATGAATAAGTTTTTTTATCACAAACTTGTACTTTCTTTGACGCTATATATAATATATAATATTCAAGAAAGTCTCCATCTTGAATATTATATATTATACTTGGGTATAAAAATAGAATTTTAAAAGTCCCACAAGTATAGTATATAATATTTAAGATTGGGAAAAGTCCCAATCTTGAATATTATATATTATACTTGGGCCTAAACCCTCTTTTATAATATAGTAGAATATATATATATACATATTCTATATTATTTTAAAAGGGAGTTTATACCCAAGTTCTAGTATATAATAAATATAATATATAATATTCAAGATTGGGAAAAGTCCCAATCTTGAATATTATATATTATACTTTGGCCTAAACTCTCTTTTATAATATAGTAGAAAAGATTGGGAAAGTCCCAATCTTGAATATTATATACTATACTTGGGCCTAAACTCTCTTTATAATATAGTAGAATATATGCAACTCTCACTAATTATATTAATTATGGTTTTTACTCCCACCTCTCATCCATGATCAAATGAATTAATGTCATATTCATAACAACTCAAAATGTTCTTCAATCCTCTCGTATAAATAGTGACATTTGACACAATATTGTACTCACTTAAAACAGTTGGAAAAAGAAGAAGAAGGAGAAAATCTCTATGCTCTACTCTTGTCTCTTTTTATTTGCTTTTTTAATGTTTATGTTTCTTGTTTGCTGTTATTGTATAACTTTTTATTATTTTATTATTAATAATATTGAGAATTTACAGTGGTTTGTTGCTTTGTATATATTAACCTAGCATGTGGTGTTTTAGTATACTTATTTGAATATTGTATTTGTACAATAATTAGTTATTTTTACTTTATGCACTTTTAGTCAATTTTATAATTAAGGATGTATTCTTTTTATTAGGAAGATATATGTACTTTCTATTGTAAAAACAATGGATTTTTTTAGTAAATACCAATAAATTTGAAGCGGAGAAAATATGTCATTTGCAATACAAAATTTATATGAAATATTTTGGGATAAACGTGCAACACACATTTTCAGAACTAATATTACTATAAGTGGGAATAAAAAAAAGTTGAAAGTTGAAATACCAAAATATCCCTATAAAATTGAGTTACTACAATAATGCCATTAAAAAAAGCTACTCTAAATTAAAATGTTATAATATATTTATATAATAATATTTAGATAGTAGTAATTAAATAATATTATAGTATACTATACAACACTAGTAAACCCAAAAGTTGTAGTAAATACAATTCATACAATTAATAAATCAATTAATTGTAAGATACTATATGCATTTAACTGTATGTCATTAGTATATGAATAACTTGGATGTTTAGGCTTCTCCTTATAGTTTGTGAAACATGTATTTTGAATTCCCATGCACTTAATAATGTTTATTTACTATTTCTTGAACTTTGTATCACTTCTTTAGTACTTAATTATGTTTATTTAAGTCAATCTTGAATTGCTTCATCTTCCGATCTTTATTGCAATATTAACTTTTGAAATGTCAATGTACATGTAATCAATCAAGGATTTATTTTCCTAATAAAATATGCCCAACCTTTTCATTCATTTTTTCCATACACGAAGAGTTTAGAAATTATAATCATGATTTAGCAAAATTGAGCTTTTGATGATTTAGTAGTGAACCGGCATGGGGAAATAATCCTAGTTTCCTAATATATGCTGCTTCTTGAAAAGGTATTTGGTGTATTAAATGAATTATTATTTTTTGTTATAATCCTGTTGCATCTTTTAACCAAATTAAAATTACATACTTTTGAATAAACCTAAAGATTATGTATCACATTCTAAAGATAATGGCGTTACTAGACATGTATACATGGAAATAGCTTGGTTGCCTCGAATGTGGTGCATCATTATTTATATACTTTTGCCCTTTTTTTGTTGGTAAAAAGCAAGTTAGTCCTATTTAGGTGTTTTAATAAAAAATTTAATATTATAAGTATCAACACTAATTCTATGTCAGCAACTCTAATTATGTTAGATGTTATATTATCTTAATTAGTTTTGCATAGTTCAACATTTTCTATTTTGTGAACTACTCCCTCCGTTCTTTTATAGTACTTGCTATTTTCTTCTTAATAGTCAAACGATATAAACTTTAACTAACATTTTCAGATATATTTTTCCATCATATTGATATGAAAATAATTGCAATTTATAGTACATTTCGTATAGTTTTTGAATATCTAAATTATTATTTCAAAATATCAAATAAGTGTAATCTAAATTAACTTTAAAAATTAGTCAATTGACTCTCAAAAAGCGCAATATGACAACTAAAAAGGAATAGTGGGAGTAATAACTAAAATTGTGTTAAAATTAGATGATATTGTTGTATTTGACTAAACACATATTTAGTAGAATAATACAAAAAATTAGGCATGTACAAATTTTAAAAATAACAGTCTTTGAAAACGTGGATTTGAAGATATAAAATTAGGCATGTAGAAATTTTATGAAAATAATAGGGGATAAACGTGCAACGCACGTTCCCAAAGACTAGTATCTTTATATACATGTGAGATTGTGGAACAGAATACCTTTTCGTGACATATTAAAATCTATCCCCAAGTCATAAAGCTTTTTCTCTATAACCTCCACACAATTCCTATCCCCAAATATTTGTCTGAAGCATTAGGTAACGGGGAGTGGGAGAAAGCTATGAAGGTTGAAGTAGAAGCGTTGGAAAATACAAAACTTTGGAAATTGTGAAATTACCAAAAGGAAAAAAGTTGGTTGGGAGCAGATGGGTGTTTGCTAGGAAATATAAGTCAGATGGGTCTATAGAAAGATATGAATAAACTTAGTTAGGAATAAGCCTAAGGCTCTGACACCATGTGGAATAAGATAGTTGGATAATTTTATTTCTATCTTTCTAGGTCATATACATGGTTTTATATACATGAGCGATTGTGGAACAGAATCAAATCTTGATACGGAGAATATCCTCTATCAACCAACAGTTGGGAACAAATATAGTGTGTGGCATTAGCACTATGGGTGCTCATTATATTCTTCTATATGTACCTAAGGATTCTTGTAGGAACTCAAAAGAACAGCTAACAAGAAAGTGCAGAACGAACGAAAGATTAAGGAAATAAAGAAACACCCGTCATAGAGCGTTGATGAGGAAGATGCAAAGAACCGAAGAGCTGGAGCTTCAAAAGTAGTAGAGCTAATTGAGCTTCAGCAAAGAAGCAAAAAGACAATAATCTAGATGTTTTTGTTACCTTCCTATTTTATGTTTGCTTTTTTATTTATTTTTAGGTAGATTTACAGACTCAAAAAAATGCATGCATTAATCTTTCTAATGCTCCACCAACTACCCATTGTTTTAATAACACTGGAGAGGATTTTGTTTTACTCATTGTTTCTCCCCAGAGAACAAACTGATATAAAAAGCTGATGCAACCTTGAATCCAGAACATAAAAGAAATTATAGAGTGGACTTAATATTCTATTATTCAAATATAAATACATCATTAATAGCACAGAAAATGGAAAAAGATCAAGTTACATCAGATTTATACTTCTCTCTCTATTATGCATTCTTCTGAGGTGAATTAGTGTCAAATGAGTACCCCTGATAAGTCTGAAAAATTTCTTCCTCTGCTAGCTGCTGAGGCCGCGGCTCGTCACCTTGCCAAGTCCATACAATGTCTTCCAATGCTGGTCTTACATCCTTTATCATTGTCTTCTTGTACTCTATCGTATCTCCATTCGATTTCTTCATCTCAACAAAGTGAAAATTTGGAGTTACCTCAAAGATTTCTGCATCAATAGACAACACCCCTTTTCTTCCTTCTTTAGATCCTTCCAACTTCAATAGTCCTCCATCCTTTTTCATCACCTTCAACTTCAAACGCCTAGCTACATCCTCTAGCTTTGAGATGATTGTTTTCGCCGGTTGCTTTGATGTAAATATAACTTCCCTCTTTCTATCTCTTTCTTCAAACAAGCCAGACAAGTCAACACCTGTTGAGAAAGATATTATATCAAAAGCATTCAAGTGTGCAGGCTTGACCAGTTCTGGCTCTGTTTCTGTTATTGAGTCGGTACTCTCACCGATACCAAAACCTGCGTCATCAATCGCTGCCTCTTCAGGCTTCAATTCAGTATCAGCATTTATAGGTTTCAGCTGCAACCCTTTCTTGAACCAAGAATTCTCCATTATCTTAGAAATGGACATTCTTGTGCTAGGATTTGGATTTAATATTTTCGATATCAGCCTGCGAGCATCAGGAGGGAACCAGTTAGGGCATTTGAACTCAGCCTTACCGATCTTTCTGTACATCTCCATTAAATTTGAATCCTGGAAAGGAAGATATCCAGCCAAAAGGACATATAATATCACCCCACATGACCAAATATCAGCTTTAGCACCGTCATAGCCTCTCCTGTTTATCACTTCTGGTGCAACATAAGCTGGTGTCCCACATTTAGTATGAAGTAAACCGTCTTGGCATTTAGATTCTGCAAGAGCACTCAATCCAAAATCTGAAATCTTTAGATTCCCATTTTCATCAAGCAATAGATTCTCCGGTTTTAGGTCTCGGTGATAAACACCTCTACTATGACAGAAATCAATAGCATTAATCAATTGCTGAAATAACTTCCTTGCAACATCTTCCTTTAACTTCCCTTTAGACACTTTGTTATACAACTCGCCTCATATTCCATTACACAATAAATCTTCTTTTTGCTGGCCATCACCTCATAGAGCTGCACAATATTAGAATGCCTAACCAATTTCATCGCTGAAATCTCGCATTTGATTTGATCAATCATCCCAACTTTTACAATCTTCTCCTTATCGATGATCTTAATAGCCACATTCATGCTAGTCTTGACATCTCTCGCATGATGGACCTTAGCAAAAGTACCTTGTCCTAACAATCTCCCTAACTCATACCTTTCCATTAGTATACTACTCCCCTTACTCTCCATCTCAACTTCAACAAACCCCGAGTAATCAAACTAGCTATTTTCAACACAATATTTATCAAGAAATGAGCAACTCAACCAGCTTCACTAAGATGGTGATACGATACAATTTGACCGTGAAAGAATCTAGTCGGGTTTGGCATTTGATGAGTGAACATGGACGACGTTGGAAATAATGGTGCAATCTCATCAAGTTTATCGGATAGCTCCAATAGTGCTTCAATTTCAAAGAAAAACTTGCTAGCTCTTAAGCACATCTTTCAGCATTCCCTTGGTCCTTTTAATGAACTAGAGAATACTGAAGAGGATACTTTAACTTGTAACAACCCAATGTCTATGTTTACCTGAATGAAATCATAAAGAGTAACTAAGAACAAAGTTCACACTGAAAATGACAATTTGCTTTTACTACTGCATTCTTGTATTGATTATTGATACATATTAAATTAATTTTTGCATTGGGGTAAGGGAAATGGGGAGGGGATTACAGTGTGGGAATCGAACTTTTACCAACAAGGTGAAAATTTAGGTAGTCAACCAACTGAGCTACTAAGATTTCTATTTTTCTTACTAAGATTTCCATTTTTCTTTACATACAAATACATGATTTGAGCCAAAGTTACTAGGTTCGATTGTTGGCTCCACCCCCCAATCAAGGTCAAGAAATTAAAAGAAAAACAGAATGCGCAATTAAATGGATTTAGAGAAAACAATAGAAGTTGTATTCATTAGCATAATTTTTGAATAAAAATTGAATCTTGAGACTGCAAAACAGCAGAACAGCAAATTTCACAAAAATAAATGAATCAACTAGTTTAGAGTTAAAGGTTTTCATTAATGGGATTACTCATAAGACCCCATCTAATTTTATTTTTTTTCCACTCTTCTTTACTTTTTGAACTTCTGAGAAAAAATTGGACTATGGAAAACCAATATAAAAAAAACAACACGTTTTCCAAAATGACTAAAGCATACAATACATAGTAAACAAAGTGCAGAAACATAGAGAAAACCAAATAGATGGGAATGTAAAATGGTGAATCTACTTACCTTTAAACTGAAAAAAATACTGAAAGAAGGAGATAGATGAGCAATTGTATTTTTGAAAATATTGAGGCAGACACATAAAATGGGAAAAGGCATGGGCTTTTTATACCTGCTCTGCTCTTTTTAAAATCATACACCCTCAATCCTCATATCTAAATTGTAGTACTAGATAATTTTTAAAATTGTCAAGTCATGACCAGGTATCTTTAACAAATTACTCCATCTTTTTCATCTTATTTTTGTTACTCCCTCCATTCCATTTTATACAAGTTAGTTTGACTCATTATCGTGTTTAAGAAAGAAAATAAGACTTTTGAAATTAGTGGTCTAAAACAAGTGAAAGATATTTGTGTTGATATAAATCATTTCATTAAAGGTAAAATAGATATTTTAAAGTTAAATTATTACTTAACAAAAAAAGTGTCTTTTTTTTTACTGTCTAAAAATGACCAAAAAGGAAAGTAAGTAATATAAACTGACGCAGATGGGAGGAAGTATTTTTTTTAATTCCGTTTGAGAAAAAATATTCTTTTTTTTGTATTTTAATTTTAATTTTAATTTTGTATATGAGATGTTTAATAATCACAAAATTACTGTCAATGAAATAATTTATGATTATTAAAAAAATTATGTTTTATTTTCACATGTTTTTAAAGGGTTTTTTTTCCTCTTAACTTCATGTCAGTCAAATTCATTTACATAAATTAGAATAAAAAGAGTAATGTGTATTTTATTTGATGATTTGATAGTATATAAGATTGATCAGATTAGCAGTAAAATACAGAATGTGAACAATTTTAGAAAATAAAATAAAATATTGTTATATTTAAAGAAATGACAATATCTGAATGGTTCAATAGATTGGGACTGTAATTGCCACCAGATACAGGCAAGTGGTATAGGTATATAGACAAATTGATATATTAGAATATTCATTATTTGTTTACCATATTGTTTTTGTCCATTATAGAAAGATAATTATTAAGATATGCATGAATGAACATTGAACATAGGACAATTCTTGGCAAAAAAGAAATCATCATTGTGATAAGATTTATATTTAATATATATAGTTAATGATGACAATTGAGGTAGATCTTATCCCAGGCCATTGTTTATTCCATTTGTTTTCCTTTTCTGATTTATTTTATTAAAATCCAATTAGCTTTATGAGTGAAAATTATTTACACACCTCAATTTTATTTGAATATTATATTTTTTTCCTCAAGTTTAAATAATAGACATTCTCCCTCCCATTTATCCTATACAATGTCTATTTCATCTTTAACATTTTCAATCATCCAATTATGCAATAGAATAATTTTTAACCTAGATATAATCATTTATTTATTTAATTAACTTGATTAACATATAAGTAGGATTTTTTTTTATGAATTTATCATCAAATCTAATGCTATTTATATGATTGATATTTTAATTCACATGTATTAAGTATGTATGTGTATATATATATATATGTTGCAAACTCTTTTATTTTTTTAGGTATAATACATAAATATGTCTTTTAACTTGACTTGACTGACATTATGGCTTCAATTTTTTCGGACGAGTAGACACTTAAAATTATATAAA